>NC_091282.1:302223985-303645652 GCF_032444005.1 Ranitomeya imitator
TGATGTCGCTGCAGGGTTGAGCTGTGGTTTAACCTCTAGAGATTCCGATGACTGCTGCTTGAACTGTGGAGGCGGGCTGGAGTGTGCCTTGTGGTCGTCTTGCGATGATGATTGCTCCTGAGGGGGTACATCACGGCGTTGGTCTTGGGTCTCTGTAGGGGCTGTGGGCGATACTGGCATCATAGGTTGGGCTGACTTGGACGTTTCCGCAATGTTGGGTTGAACGTCACTGGAGAAGGTGTGCGCTGCAGGTATCTGTTTCTGCACGTAGTCTCTGGTACGAACAGCTGGGTCGTCTTCTTCCTGTGGTGGCAGGCAAATCGGGTCGAGGTTTTGCTTCAATGCTTGCTCGAGTATTTTTACTTCGGCTAATGCAATTTCTTCCTCCATTTCTGTTTGAAGAATCCTTGCTTGAGCCTCTGCTTCTGTTTGAAGAATCTTTGCTCGAGCCTCTGCTTCTGCTCTCTTCGCTTCTGCTTCTGTTTGAAGAATCTTTGCTCGAGCCTCTGCTTCTGCTCTCTTCGCTTCTGCTTCTGTTTGAAGAATCTTTGCTCGAGCCTCTGCTTCTGCTTTCTTTTCGGTGTATGAACGTCTTAGTTTGGACCGCTCTGCATTTAAACGGGCCTCTAGGATTCTGTCGCTGAGGGCTGAAGTTCTTGAGCAGGATGATTTGTATGACCGAGCAGAGTGTTTAGACGAGGCTGACCTGTACGATCTAGTTTCTTGCAGATGGGTGATACGAAGCTCCGCTTTATCTTTGGCGTCTTGCACGGCGGCGTCCCTTTCTCTGTCTGTGGAATCTGCCTTGCTTAACTCTGATAGGGCTTCGTCGATTTTAGATTCTTTTAGGAAGGCAGCATACTTTGTGGACAGTCTCTTGTATCTGCCGTGGGCCACGTCTAGCTGTCTTATAGTGTCCTGTAAACCCGCTGCATCATTTTTATGGCGTTGGACGCTTGACATAAGGGAGGCGACTCGTTCCCATAGGTCGTCCAAGTTGTCATTGAACTCATCCCTTGTGGAACAGTAATTCTCGAGGACCTTTAATGTTGGCTTGATGGAACGTACTGGTCGTGCATCTGGGTCTGCTGTGGAAGCGGGCTCCGCTTCCTGGTCTTCATAATGGACAGTATCAGGTTGTATTTGCTCTGTTTCAGCATTGGGGAACTGTGGAAGGTCCTTTTCGGCCATTTTGATTTAAGGTGCGCTGTCCCTTTAAGAAACTGAACCTTTGAATTGGGGGCTGGAAATTGCGGTGCAGCTTAGTTGCGACCCCCTGATAAGATTCCCAAGGTGTTGTTGGAGAATTGTGGGGTTCTGCGGTCCGACGATCTGCAGCAGTGTGGTATAATACACAGAGAGTCTTTATGTACAATGCAGTCTGAGGTGATGCTGCAGGAGATTTCTTAGCAGAGCAGGGCTGCAGTATGTGAGCGGGCAGAGAGCGGGCACGTGAATAGTGATATAAGGGTGATTCTGGCCGGGCTTCAAGGCAGTCTTTCGACTGTTCTGTCCCCACATGAGGCGAATGGAGGTGTGGTTGATTAATAAGTGTTGTGAGAGAGAAACGTACCTCCGTATTTCTTCGATGTGAGGCAGACAGGACCAATGCTGCTCAGCGTCCAGAGAGATGATGCACTCCAGGGATTGTGTAATCCAGACTTGTTTATTTTGTAGATCTGGACATACAGCGTATAACTGGTAATACAGAACTTCTCCAGAAATGCAGGGTAGACAGGGTACAGTAAGATGTAGCACCAAATGTGTCTGCAAGTGTGAGCAGCATGAGAGAGTGTGGTCGAAAGACTGATGCCTTCCTAAGCCCAGTTCAAAAGCACGTCCTCTCACAACAGAAAGTAAACTGGAAATGGCTGCCAGAGGAAGAGAAGATTTGACCCCTGAACCGGATGTAAGACATGCCCACAAGAAATACATGAAAAACAAGCTGCCATACAGAAAAAGGCCATTGGGTGGCAGCAGAGTAAAATATAACAACATACATGGAAACTGAGGAATATACATGGAACAGCACAGTCTGCAGGCGTCACATTGCGTTTGCAGAGCCCCTAATGTACCTCAACAGTAGAAACCCCCCACAAGTGACCACATATTGGAAACTAGACCTATTTTTTGCGTTACATTTTGAGAGCTATAATTTTTCCATATTTGAGTCCACAGAGTCATGTGAGGTCTTGTTTTTTGCGGGACTAGTTGACATTTTTATTGGTAACATTTTCGGGCACGTGACATTTTTTGATCGCTTTTTATTCCGATTTTTGTGAGGCAGAATGACCAAAAACAAGCTATTCATGAATTTCTTTTGGGGGAGGCATTTATACCGTTCCGCGTTTGGTAAAATGGATAAAGCAGTTGTATTCTTCGGGTCAGTACGATTACAGCGATATCTCATTTATATCATTTTTTTATGTTTTGGCGCTTTTATACGATAAAAACTATTTTATAGAAAAAATAATTATTTTTGCATCGCTAAATTCTGAGGACTATAACTTTTTTATTTTTTCGCTGCTGATGCTGTATGGCAGCTCGTTTTTTTGCGGGACAAGATGACGTTTTCAGCGGTACCATGGTTATTTATATCCGTCTTTTTGATCGCGTGTTTTTGCACTTTTTGTTTGGCGGTATGAGAATAAAGCGTTGGTTTTTTTTTTTACAGTGTTCACTGAAGGGGTTAACTAGTGATATAGTTTTATAGGTGGGGTCGTTACGGACGCGGCAATACTAAGTATGTGTACTTTTATTGTTTATTTTTTTATTTAGATAAAGAAATGTCTTTATAGGAACAATATATATATATTTTTTTGGAATTTTTTTTTTATTTTTTTTACACATGTGAATATTTTAGTAGCTTCCAATCTGTTTCATGCACACACACAAGTTATGCCTGTCCTTGACCCTTTGCACAGCTGACAGTAAGTTTACCTTGTTACATAATAATGTCACGTTACACATTCACCTGACATACGAATACCTGTAACCCGCAGAGCACAGATCGCTCACTAGAAGTTATCTTTCACAGTTTTTTTTCTCAGAATGCAAAAACTAAGCTTTACGGTGGTTAATTAATAAATTCTGAATTCAGAATCCTGATTTTTTTTTAATAGTTCACTGGTCCACATCCCTCATGATAAGCAGAACATAGGTACACAGGATATATCATGCCACTGGTTTTATTATACGAGCTGCCAATGTTTGATACTTACTCCATGCCTCCTGAAAACACACAATATTCACATCGCACATAGCCGCGACTTCCACGATCTCCGCAATGCGCCTGTGCAGGGCATTTACCTGTAGAAACAAGTATAATATACCAGTACTCTTATATGCCACAGCCAAGTAAAGACAACAGTATAAGGGCATGCAGAGAATTGGGCCGATTATGCTAATGTCACTCGGATCAAACTCCGGATGATCGGAGTGTCATCTTAGTGTGATCCGATTCTCTTACATGAGGGAACCGCAGCACAGGTGAGAAGAAGGAGAACTTAATTTCTCCATCTTCTCCATTGTCTGTGTCTGACTAAATTCGGACGGCACTTGATTTGACAGATCTGCACTGCCCCATAGAATAACATTGTGACAACTGCTATCCAATAAAACATCAGATAGCACTAATCCGAGTTATACACTAATGTGAGCGAGCCCTTACACCATTTACAAGATAACTTAGTCTAAGGCTCCGGTACGTGAGGTGACAGTTTCCTCACGTACCGGAGACACTGACTCACGTAGACACATTGAAATCAATGTGTCTCTGCACATGTCAGCGTGTTTTCACGGACCGTGTGTCCGTGTGCAAAACACGGAGACATGTCAGTGTTCATGGGAGCGCACGGATTACACGGACCCATTAAAGTCAATGGGTCCGTGTAAAACACGTACCGCACACGGACGCTGTCCGTGTGAAGTCCGTGTGCCGTGCAGGAGACAGCGCTACAGTAAGCTCTGTCCCCCCACGTGGTGCTGAAGCCGCCATTCATATCTTCTCTCCAGCAGCGTTGCTGGCGAGAAAATATGAAAAATCCTTTTTTTTTTCGTGTTTAAAATAAAGATCCCTGTCCCCACCCCCTTCCCACCCCCTGTGCGCCCCCCTGCTGTTAATAAAATACTCACCCGGCTCCCTCGCAGCGTCCTGTCCTCGCCGCACCTTCTCCTGTATGAGCGGTCACATGGTGCCGCCGATTACAGTCATGAATATGCGGCTCCACCTCCCATCGGGGTGGAGCCGCATATTCATCACTGTAATGGGTGCATATGTTTCTATTATACTTTTCCTCTATTTGTTCCACTCCTGGTTTTGGCTACAAATACTGACGTAAAATACTGACCAAATACTGCTAGTGTGACAGCAGCCTAATGTCTATGGGAGGTTGCATAATATATGAAGTCTATGGAAAAAAGGAAAACAGGTTGCATTCTTGCTTGATTCAGTCAGTAGAGGTCTAGCTACTCTTTTTTCTCCATCACATCATATTGAGGCACACGACCATCATTTAAAGTATGGCTTCATAAAGTTAAATTCAGCCTATCCGGTATTATAGCCCTAGCGTTACTTTTATCATTCTTGTTATTGCTGGACGATGCCAACAAATTGTCAACAGACCCATGCCTGAAAAATCAGCTAGTATATTCATAAGTGTCAGAATTTCCATTCATACTTTCTGCAACAAATCTGCTATGTGTGAATACACCCTTACTATATACTAAATCAGATCACCGCACCAGTGCAAGACCTGTGCAGAACAAGCAGGACATGCTGGAAGATGTGAGCTCAGAAACCTGCAGAATTGTGAAAGCAGCTACGCATGAGAATTGGCTATAGCGCATTATGTATTAGGGCTCATACTCACATGCGAGAAACTCGGATGAGTCTCGCACGTCAATACCCGGCACTCAGATCGGAGCGTGGGGCCACATAGCAATACATGGAACCACACGCTCCGCTCCTGAGTGCCGGGAATTGACGTGCGAGACTCATCCGAGTTTCTCGCAGGTGAGCATGAGCCCTAAAGATTAGTACATGATAAATAATGTAATGTATCAAAAAAGCTACTTAAAGAGATTGTCCACAATTCACACAACCCCTTTTTAAATACTATATTCCCCAGTGGAAAATAAAAATCCTGTACCGGCAAAGTTCCTGCGATGTCAGCACCGGATATGCCCAGGTTCGCAAAACATTCTTAGGGCAGTCTCACACGTCCAGATAATTCCGGTACCGGAAAAATCGGTACCGGAATTATCCGTGTCCGTGTGCTGGTGCGTTTCTGTATCACATCAGTGTGGCACACGAGCGGCACACGTGTGCCGCCCGTGTGCCCACTGGGTACCACACGCACCATGCTGGGTACCACACGTACCAGCATCTGGTGCTGAAGCCGCGATTCATATCTTCCCTGTAGCAGCGTTTGCTGTAGAGAAGATATGAATAATCCTGTTTAAAATAAATATCCATGTGCCCACCCCCCTCCCACCCCCTGTGCTCCCCCCGCTATTGTTAAAATACTCACCCGGCTCCCTCGCTGGCTGGCGCTGCTTCCTGTCCTGGCCGCACCTTCTAATGTATCTGCGGTAACGTAGGGCCGCTCATTTACAGTAATGAATATGCGGCTCCACCCCTATGGGAGGTGGAGCCGCATATTCATGATTGTAATGGGCGGCCCCACGTGACCGCTCATACAGTAGAAGATGCGCCCAGGACAGGAAGCAGCGCCAGCGAGGGAGCCAGGTGAGTATTTTAACAACAGCGGGGGGGGGGGGGGCGCACAGGGGGTGGGCACATGGATATTTATTTTAAACATGATTATTCATATCTTCTCTACAGCAAACGCTGCTGCAGGGAAGATATGAATCGCGGCTTCAGCACCAGTGGGGGGGGACAGCGCTTACTGTAGCGCTGTCTCCTGCACAGCACACGTACTGCACACGGACAACGTCCGTGTGCGGTACGTGTTTTACATGGACCCATTCACTTTAATGGGTCTGTGTAATCCGTGCGCTCCCATGAACACTGACATGTCTCCGTGTTTGGCACACGGAGACACGGTCCGCAAAAAATCAATGACATCTGCACAGATGCATTGATTTCACTGTGCCTACGTGTGTCAGTGGCTCCGGTACGTGATGAAACTGTCACCTCACGTACCGGAGCCACTGACGTGTGAAACCGGCCTTATGCTGCGCCTATCAGTGGCCGATAATAGGTCTTCATTTGGACTTCCTAGGTTCATGTAAAGGAAATCCAAAGACCGGTGATTGGCTGCAGTGGTTACATAACAATGTCATGCAAGCCCTGAGAGATCCGCCGCTTACATTGCTACAACAGTATGGGTCTGGGATGTGAGTATATTTTGTTTTAATTTAACCCTGAGGGACATAGTATTTATTTAAGATAACTGCCACTATCCCCATATGCCTGTATCATGTAAAGAGCGAGCATATGGTCGCAAGTAAGTGAACTTAGAGGGAATCATCAGAAAACAGCCTATTGTATCGAATGTATGTTTAACCCCTTAGTGACGGAGCCAAATTTTTGAAATCTGACCAGTGTCACTTTATGTGGTAATAACTCTGCAAAGCTTCAACAAATCCCAGTGATTTTGAGACTGTTTTTTCGTGACATATTATACTTTATGATAATGGTAAAGTTAGGTCAATATGTTTTGTGTTTATTTATAAAAAATATCAAAAATTTGAGAAAAATGTTAAAAAATTAGCAATTTTCAAAATTTGAATGATTATCCCTTTAATCCAGATAGTCATACCACAGCAAAGCATTAATAAATAACATTTCCCACATGTCTGCTTTACATCAGCACCATTTGTAAAATGTTATTTTATTTTTTTATCATTTTAGGAGGTTTAAAATTGTAGCTGCAATTTTTCATTTTTTCAAGGAAATTTACTAAATTTATTTTTTTAGGGAACTCTCCATGTTTGAAGTGACTTTAGGGGTCTCATATATTGAGAAATCCCCAAACATGATACCATTTTAAAAACAGCACCCCCTGACATATTGAAAACTGCAGTCAGGTAGTTTATTAACCCTTCAGGTGCTTTACAGGAATTAATGCAAAGTGGTATGACAGAAATGAAAATGTGCATTTTTACCACCTAAATGTCGGTAACTTCTGAACAGGTTACAACAGCCGACAGACTCTAAGGCCGCTATTTGGTCATGAATTGCCACCGCAAACATCAGGACCACAAAATCAAGATCTGAGGGCGCCAATTGGGATAAAGAGGAAGCCCCCACACTCTGTTAACCATATATAATGATGTAGTCACTATTTACAGCAGCATCTAAGGGGTTAAACAGATTTGGACAGTGCAAACACTGATCATGGCTGATGCAGAAAGTTGTCAGCTATAGTGCACAACCGACAGATGCTGGATTGTTACCTGTATGGGGAGGCTATTCTCTTATATGTAAGGTCAGTTAAAAGGCGTATTGGCGGTCATTAAGGGGTTAAGACACTTTTACAATTATTTTTTTTCAAATCACAATATTTATTAAAGATTATTAAATTTAAAAAAAAGGAAGCCGTGCAATTCAATTTTCACACTGGCCCCTGGGGCTATTTTAGAATCTCCATTATTACAGGAAATCCACGCACAGAGATCATTGTAATCCTGATTCTGCTATGAAATCTTCCTGAAATATCAGAAGTAACAGTCTATAAAAAATCCCAGTGACCAGCGCGAAAACTACAAGCTTGCAATTTTATTTCTTTGTTAAAGATCGTGCTATGGAAATATAATACTGCTAAAATAAAAAAAAAAAATGCATGTACCAAACTTAGATCCTTTTCTGACTACACATTCCCATTAAGTGATCTTAATTATCATTCCCACGGGGGGTTTTCTGGAAAGAATGAAGTCAATGGGAGCTTCAGAAGTGATTTAACTATGGCACTCAGCAGGACCTTGGCCAAAACAAATATAGGCATTGGTGGTCAGTAGGGTTGAGCGACCTTGACCTTTTTAGAGTCGAGCCGTGTTTCGCGAAACCCGACTATCTTAGAAGTCAAGTCGAGTGGAATCGGCCGATTATCGCGAAAAGTCGGGTATCGCCCGAAACACGAAACCCAATGCAAGTCAATGGGGGAGCATAGTCGGCAGTGAGTGGAGGCCAGGAAAACACCTACACTGCCCATTTTAATGGCAAAAACATCCATTCTTGTTAAAGAAGCTTGTCAATCGTAATTTACCTTATAATAATTGGAAGGCATTTGAAATTGGGGGTCATTTGGCTAAAGTTGTGGGGGTAGGGCTGGTTCAAGTAATTAGTGGGCCCAGTAAATCTGGACCACGTCACGGCAGTGGAGCAGGGAGAGGTAAGTATTTAAACTTTGCAAGTGCTGTGATCCTGAGCAAGCAGGGGGGGCCCACTCGTTGGCATTGGCACTGGCACAGGGCCCCTCAAAGTACAGCGGTGTGTTTGCACGGCGGGGGCGCCTCCCACCGGCAGCAACACTTTTGCGTACTATGAGAGGCCCTGTGCCAGTGACGTCGCCAACTAGTATTCCTCCCCCCACCTGATGAAGGAACCTGCACTTTCATCTGCACCTTCCTCTTTGTCCCCGTGTAAGGTGGTATGGTATGCGGGAAGAGGAACCTGACTTTCAGCAGGGTCACAATCTTGCTGTGTAGCGTGCACGGGGAATTTTGCGTTATGGGTCAATGTACCAGCAGACTCATCTATCACTGGCTGGGCAATGGGCAGGATGAGGAGGAAACACAGATATAGGCCCAAAGAATAAAGTTGGCTAAATGCAGTTCAAAATTGGTAACACAGGACTAACCAGGGGGCATTGCAGTGGAGGACAACTGGAATGAGAGGCTGACACAGAGAGTAGGCCCAAATCAGTAAGTAGTCGAAATGCAGTTCAAAATTGGCAACCGTAGTAAACAGGCGGCACAGCTTTGTTCAGTGGAGGAGAACAGCAAGGAGTGGCAGACACCGATAGTAGGCCCCAAACCAACTAGTACGCCAAATGCAGTTGTTCCATTTAACCACAATTTAATGAGAGCCTGAAGATAGAAGCTCAGGAAAGGCAACCTGGAGAACACCTTGGAGTGGAACACACCATCTCTCTACACCCCATACCCAATTTGTAGGCCTAATGCAGCGTAGTTTCCAACAACTACTAAACGAGAGCATGAAGATCGAAGCAATGGAGAGGAAACCTGGGGAACACCTTGGAGTGGAACACACCATCTCTCTACACCCCATACCCAATTTGTAGGCCTAATGCAGTGTAGTTTCCAACAACTACTAAACGAGAGCCAGAAGATCGAAGCTCAGGAAAGGCAACCTGGAGAACACCTTGGAGTGGAACACACCATCTCTCTACACCCCATACCCAATTTGTAGGCCTAATGCAGCGTAGTTTCCAACAACTACTAAACGAGAGCATGAAGATTGAAGCAATGGAGAGGAAACCTGGGGAACACCTTGGGGAGGCAGACACCGTTAGTAGGCCCTACCAAAGTTGTACACCCAATGCAGTTTTAAAATTCCTAGAGGCTGAAAACAAGACTATTGACGCTCAGCTTTTTTCAAAGGAACACAGCTGAATTGAGTAGCGCAGACAGACACAGGTAGTAGGACTCAAACCAAAAATGTGGCTCACTGCAGCAGAAAAAAGTTACAGGGGTACACAAGCTGCAGTGCTCTAGGCAGTGGAGGACAAGTTCAATAGTGAACCGCAGACAGACTTTGTACGCCTACTATTAAAAAAAGGATGCTCTATGCAATTATAAATAGGTTCTAGGGGTACACGGGCAGCAGTGGTGTGGTCAGTGGAGGCCTAGTGGAAGGAGTGACCGCAGACAGGCATCGAAGGCCTAAAATAATAACACATGGCTGTAGGCAATTTTAAATTGGTTCCAGGGGTACACGGGCAGCAGTGGCCTGGTCAGTGTAGTAGTAGTAGAAAGAACGGACCGCAGACAGGCATCGAAGGCCTAAAATAAAAAAATTGGGCTGGCTGTAGGCAATTTTAAATTGGTTCCAGGGGTACACGGGCAGCAGTGGTGTGGTCAGTGGAGGCATATTGTAAGGAGTGACCGCAGACAGGCATCGAAGGCCTAAAATAATAACACATGGCTGTAGGCAATTTTAAATTGGTTCCAGGGGTACACGGGCAGCAGTGGTGTGGTCAGTGGAGGCCTAGTGGAAGTAGTGACCGCAGACAGGCATCGAAGGCCTAAAATAAAAAAATTGGGCTGGCTGTAGGCAATTTTAAATTGGTTCCAGGGGTACACGGGCAGCAGTGGTGTGGTCAGTGGAGGCCTAGTGGAAGGAGTGACCGCAGACAGGCATCGAAGGCCTAAAATAATAACACATGGCTGTAGGCAATTTTAAATTGGTTCCAGGGGTACACGGGCAGCAGTGGTGTGGTCAGTGGAGGCCTAGTGGAAGGAGTGACCGCAGACAGGCATCGAAGGCCTAAAATAATAACACATGGCTGTAGGCAATTTTAAATTGGTTCCAGGGGTACACGGGCAGCAGTGGTGTGGTCAGTGGAGGCCTAGTGGAAGGAGTGACCGCAGACAGGCATCGAAGGCCTAAAATAATAACACATGGCTGTAGGCAATTTTAAATTGGTTCCAGGGGTACACGGGCAGCAGTGGCCTGGTCAGTGTAGTAGTAGTAGAAAGAACGGACCGCAGACAGGCTTCGAAGGCCTAAAATAAAAAAATTGGGCTGGCTATAGGCAATTTTAAATTGGTTCCAGGGGTACACGGGCAGCAGTGGTGTGGTCAGTGGAGGCATATTGTAAGGAGTGACCGCAGACAGGCATCGAAGGCCTAAAATAATAACACATGGCTGTAGGCAATTTTAAATTGGTTCCAGGGGTACACGGGCAGCAGTGGTGTGGTCAGTGGAGGCCTAGTGGAAGTAGTGACCGCAGACAGGCATCGAAGGCCTAAAATAAAAAAATTGGGCTGGCTGTAGGTAATTTTAAATTGGTTCCAGGGGTACACGGGCAGCAGTGGTGTGGTCAGTGGAGGCCTAGTGGAAGGAGTGACCACAGACAGGCTTCGAAGGCCTAACATAACAAAAATGTCAATACAATGGTATTGTCAGTGGCAGGCATTGAAGGATGTCAGCGCATAGACTAAACATTGGTGGAGCTGTGAGATAATTTTGCAAGTGGTAGAGCACTGTTTGAGCTGGGGGGGGAACTGTCTTGTGGCCGGCGGTACAGGCCCAGGGCCCCTCATATTACAACGGTGTGTCTGACGTTGGGTGCGCACCACCACCGCCAGAGACACTTTATTGTACTAGGAGGGACCCAGTGGCAGTGCCGTCGACCAAAAGCGGGCACACCCACCTCTTCAGACAAACAGCACTCTCACGGGTGCTGTCGCCAAGTGTCGATACCACGGCCCCGTGTGGGGAGTTTGGCCATTTAGTGAGGTGTAAACATGTCGTATGCTGGACAATCAGGTGCAGAAAATTATGAGATTGGAAAAGGCATTCAGAATAGTCCACAGGCAAGACCTTTTCATAGGAAAGCTAGGTGTCAGCCGGGCAAGGTGGGGCAAAAGATTTCGAAATCCAGTTGTGGTTCATTTTAATGAAGGTTAGATCATCTACATTTTGGGTAGTCAGACGAGTCCTTTTTTCTGTTAGTATTGAACCTGCAGCACTGAATACTCTTTCTGATAGGACACTAGCTGCCAGGCAAGCAAGCTCCTGCAATGCATATTCTGCCAATTCTGGCCAGGTGTCTAATTTTGATGCCCAGTAATCAAATGGGAATGACGGTTGAGGGAGAACATCGATAAGGGATGAAAAATAGTTTGTAACCATACTGGACAAATGTTGTCTCCTGTCACTTTGAATTGATGCTGCAGTACCTGTCCTGTCTGCGGTCATAGCAAAATCACTCCACAACCTGGTCAGAAAACCCCTCTGGCCAACGCCACTTCTGATGTCTGCCCCTCTAACTCCTCTGGTCTGCTGGCCCCTGCAGCTCGTGTGAGAACGATCACGGGCGCTGTGTGCAGGGAATGCCAGAAGCAAACGGTCAACAAGAGTTGATTGTTTGGTTGCTAATATTAGTTCCAAGTTCTCATGTGGCATTATATTTTGCAATTTGCCTTTATAGCGAGGATCAAGGAGGCAGGCCAACCAGTAATCGTCATCGTTCATCATTTTAGTTATGCGTGTGTCCCTTCTGAGGATACGTAAGGCATAATCCGCCATGTGGGCCAAAGTTCCAGTTCTCAAATCTGCGGTTGTGCTTGGTTGAGGGGCAGTTTCAGGCAAATCCACGTCACTTGTGTCCCTCCAAAAACCAGAACCCGGCCTTGCCGCGCCAACAATTTCCAGTGGCCCCGGAAAAGCTTCCTCATTAAAAATATAATCATCCCCATCATCCTCCTCGTCCTCCTCCTCCTCTTCGCCCGCTAACTCGTCCTGTACACTGCCCTGGCCAGACAATGGCTGACTGTCATCAAGGCTTTCCTCTTCCTCAGCTGCAGACGCCTGATCCTTTATGTGCGTCAAACTTTGCATCAGCAGACGCATTAGGGGGATGCTCATGCTTATTATGGCGTTGTCTGCACTAACCAGCCGTGTGCATTCCTCAAAACACTGAAGGACTTGACACGTCTTGAATCTTCGACCACTGCACACCTGACAACTCCATGTCTGCCATCCTACTGCCTGCCCGTGTATGTGTATCCTCCCACAAAAACATAACAGCCCGCCTCTGTTCGCACAGTCTCTGAAGCATGTGCAGTGTTGAGTTCCACCTTGTTGCAACGTCTATGATTAGGCGATGCTGGGGAAGGTTCAAAGAACGCTGATAGGTCTGCATACGGCTGGAGTGTACGGGCGAACGGCGGATATGTGAGCAAAGTCCACGCACTTTGAGGAGCAGGTCGGATAACCCCGGATAACTTTTCAGGAAGCACTGCACCACCAGGTTTAAGGTGTGAGCCAGGCAAGAAATGTGTTTCAGTTGGGAAAGGGAGATGGCAGCCATGAAATTCCTTCCGTTATCACTCACTACCTTGCCTGCCTCAAGATCTACAGTGCCCAGCCACGACTGCGTTTCTTTCTGCAAGAACTCGGATAGAACTTCCGCGGTGTGTCTGTTGTCGCCCAAACACTTCATAGCCAATACAGCCTGCTGACGTTTGCCAGTAGCTGCCCCATAATGGGAGACCTGGTGTGCAACAGTGGCAGCTGCGGATGGAGTGGTTGTGCGACTGCGGTCTGTGGACGAGCTCTCGCTTCTGCAGGAGGACGAAGAGGAGGAGGAGGGGGTGCGAACGGCTACAGCCAACTGTTTCCTAGACCATGGGCTAGGCAGAACTGTCCCAAACTTGCTGTCCCCTGTGGACCCTGCATCCACAACATTCACCCAGTGTGCCGTGATGGACACGTAACGTCCCTGGCCATGCCTACTGGTCCATGCATCTGTTGTCAGGTGCACCTTTGTGCTCACAGATTGCCTGAGTGCATGGACGATGCGCTCTTTAACATGCTGGTGGAGGGCTGGGATGGCTTTTCTGGAAAAAAAGTGTCGACTGGGTAGCTCGTAGCGTGGTACAGCATAGTCCATCAGGGCTTTGAAAGCTTCGCTTTCAACTAACCGGTAGGGCATCATCTCTAACGAGATTAGTCTAGCTATGTGGGCGTTCAAACCCTGTGCGAGGCTAAGTACTTCCTTTTTCTAACCATAGTCTCATGTAGGGTGAGCTGGACTGGAGAGCTGGAGATCGTGGAACTAGCGGGGGTGCCGGTGGACATGGCAGACTGAGAGACGGTGGGAGATGGTATTGTTGCCGCCGGTGCCCTAGATGCAGTGTTTCCTACTACGAAACTGGTGATTCCCTGACCCTGACTGCTTTGGCCTGGCAGAGAAACCTGCACAGATACTGCAGGTGGTGCGGAAAATGGTGGCCCTACACTGCCGGAAGGGATGTTGCGTTGCTGACTAGCTTCATTGGCCGAGGGTGCTACAACCTTAAGGGACGTTTGGTAGTTAGTCCAGGCTTGCAAATGCATGGTGGTTAAATGTCTATGCATGCAACTTGTATTGAGACTTTTCAGATTCTGTCCTCTGCTTAAGGTAGTTGAACATTTTTGACAGATGACTTTGCGCTGATCAATTGGATGTTGTTTAAAAAAATGCCAGACTGCACTCTTTGTAGCATCGGATACCTTTTCAGGCATTGCAGACTGAGCTTTAACCGGATGGCCACGCTGTCCTCCAACAGGTTTTGGCTTTGCCACGCGTTTTGGGCAAGATACGGGCCCGGCAGATGGAACCTGTTGCGATGTTGATGCCTGCTGCGGCCCCTCCTCCTCCGCTTCAGAACTGCTGCCGCCTGCACCCTGTTCCCCCAATGGCTGCCAATCGGGGTCAAGAACTGGGTCATCTATTACCTCTTCTTGTAGCTCGTGTGCAACTTCGTCTGTGTCACCGTGTCGGTCGGTGGTATAGCGTTCGTGATGGGGCAACATAGTCTCATCAGGGTCTGATTCTTGATCATTACCCTGCGAGGGCAATGTTGTGGTCTGAGTCAAAGGACCAGCATAGTAGTCTGGCTGTGGCTGTGCATCAGTGCACTCCATGTCAGATTCAACTTGTAATGGGCATGGACTGTTAACTGCTTCACTTTCTAAGCCAGGGACGGTATGTGTAAAGAGCTCCATGGAGTAACCCGTTGTGTCGCCTGCTGCATTCTTCTCTGTTGTTGTTTTTGCTGAAGAGGACAAGGAAGCGACTTGTCCCTGACCGTGAACATCCACTAATGACGCGCTGCTTTGACATTTACCAGTTTCACGAGAGGAGGCAAAAGAGCTAGAGGCTGAGTCAGCAAGATAAGCCAAAACTTGCTCTTGCTGCTCCGGCTTTAAAAGCGGTTTTCCTACTCCCAGAAAAGGGAGCGTTCGAGGCCTTGTGTAGCCAGACGACGAACCTGGCTCCACAGCTCCAGACTTAGGTGCAATATTTTTTTTCCCACGACCAGCTGATGCTCCACCACTACCACTACCCTCATTACCAGCTGACAATGAACGCCCCCGGCCACGACCTCTTCCACCAGACTTCCTCATTGTTTTAAAAACGTAACCAAACTAACGGTATTTGTTGCTGTCACACAACTTACACGGTGAGCTATAACTTCAGTATGATTTAGCTACCCCTTTACAGGTGAGTGAGACCACAACGAAAATCAGGCACAATGTTACACACTCTGTTGTTGGTGGCAACAAATGAGAGAGATGCCACACACGCAGGACTGTCACTGAAGCACAAATGTAAATATTAATCTCCCACTGATTTGATTTTTTTTTTTTTTCAGGGAGACGTTAGGAAAAAAAAATAATAGAATAAAATGATTTTTTCAGGAAGAATTTAGAAACCAAATAAAATAAAATGATTTTTTCAGGGAGAATTTAGAAAACAAATAAAAGAAAAAATAGGCTTTCTATGGCCCACGGAGTGAGAGATGACGCACACAGGAGTCAGGAGTGGCACACAAGCCCAGAGGCCAATATTGTTCTCCCAATGATTGATGTAGTGATTTTTTCAGGTAGATTTTGGAACCCAAATCAAGCTAAAAAAATAATAGGCTTTCTATGGCCCACAATTGGAGAGAGAGAGAGAGAGAGATGGCACACCCAGGAGTCAAGACTGGCACACAAGCAGAAAGGGCAATATTAATCTCCCACTGATTTGATTTTTTTTTTTTTTTCCAGGGAGACTTTAGAAAAAAAAAATAATTAAAAAAAAAATGATTTTTTCAGGAAGAATTTAGAAACCAAATAAAATAAAAATGATTTTTTCAGGGAGAATTTATAAAACAAATAAAACAAAAAATAGGCTTTCTATGGCCCACTGAGTGAGAGATGACGCACACAGGAGTCAGGAGTGGCACACAAGCCCAGAGGCCAATATTTATCTCCCACTGATTGATTTATTGATTTTTTCAGGTAGAATTTAGAACCCAAATCAACCAAAAAAATAAATAGGCTTTCTATGGCCCACTATTTGTGAGAGAGATGGCACGCTCAGGACTGGCACACAAGCCCAGAGGCCAATATTAATCTCCCACTTTTTTTTTTTTGTTCCAGGGAAAATTTATAAACCCAATAAAAAAAATAATAAATAGGCTTTCTATGGCCCACTATCTGAGAGAGAGAGATGGCACGCTTAGGACTGGCACACAAGCCCAAAGGCCAATATTAATCTCCCTTTTTTTTTTCAGGGAGAATTTATAAAACCAAAAAAAAAAAAATAAATAGGCTTTCTATGGCCCACTATTTGTGAGAGAGATGGCACGCTCAGGACTGGCACACAAACCCAGAGGCCAATATTAATCTCCCACTTTTTTTTTTTTTGTTCCAGGGAAAATTTATAAACCCAATAAAAAAAATAATAAATAGGCTTTCTATGGCCCACTATCTGAGAGAGAGAGATGGCACGCTTAGGACTGGCACACAAGCCCAAAGGCCAATATTAATCTCCCACTGATTGATTTATTGATTTTTTCAGGTAGAATTTAGAACCCAAATAAAGCAAAAAAAAAAAATAGGCTTTCTATGGCCCACTGAGTGAGTGATGATGCACACAGGAGTCAGGAGTGGCACACAAGCCCTGAGGCCAATATTTTTCTCCCACTGATTGATGTTGTGATTTTTTCAGGTAGATTTTAGAACCCAAATCAAGCAAAAAAATAAATAGGCTTTCTATGGCCCACTGACTGAGAGATGGCACACACAGGGATGGCACTCTAGCAGAAATGCCAATCTTAATCTCCCACAAAAAAAAAAAAAAAAAAAAAAAACAGGGAGTGTCCAACAATTACTATCTCCCTGCAGTAATCTCAGCCAGGTATGGCAGGCAGCAATAAGGAGTGGACTGATGCACAAATTAAATAAAAAGTGTGGACAAACAAAAAAGATAGCTGTGCAGAAAGGAAGGAACAAGAGGATTTGTGCTTTGAAAAAAGCAGTTGGTTTGCACAGCGGCGTACACACAGCAATGCTGCTATCAGGGAGCCTTCTAGGGCAGCCCAATGAGCTACAGCGCTGAGGGGAAAAAAAAAAAAAATGTAGCTTCCACTGTCCCTGCACACCGAAGGTGGTGTTGGGCAGTGGAAATCGCTACAGCACAAGCGGTTTGGTGGTTAATGGACCCTGCCTAACGCTATCCCTGCTTCTGACGAAGCGGCAGCAACCTCTCCCTAAGCTCAGATCAGCAGCAGTAACATGGCGGTCGGCGGGAACGCCCCTTTATAGCCCCTGTGACGCCGCAGACAGCAAGCCAATCACTGCAATGCCCTTCTCTAAGATGGTGGGGACCAGGACCTATGTCATCACGCTGCCCACACTCTGCGTTTACCTTCATTGGCTGAGAAATGGCGCTTTTCGCGTCATTGAAACGCGACTTTGGCGCGAAAGTCGCGTACCGCATGGCCGACCCCGCACAGGGGTCGGATCGGGTTTCATGAAACCCGACTTTGCCAAAAGTCGGCGACTTTTGAAAATGAACGACCCGTTTCGCTCAACCCTAGTGGTCAGTGTAACCGGATCTGTAGTGTCATCTCCTGCTCTATTAAAGGGAACCTGTCACAACCCCCCCCCCTGGCATTTTTAACTAAAAGAGCCACCTTGTGCAGCTCTAATGCTGCATTCTGTGAAGGTGGCTCTTTTATTTGGGGTCCCTTCCAACGCTGCAATATTAGTTATTTTAATTTGCCCGCTATACCTGTAGTCTGTCGGAGGGCATGTCTTTTCTCCTTGGACACAAACACCTCCCAGCCATGACTCGGCCCCTCCGTGCGCCACCTCCTGTGCCTTCATTAACGTCCCCGACGCCTGCGCTGTAAGTTCCTTTTCCGGCCATGCGCAGTTTGCGCTGCCCTTCGACTCACATCACATGATGGGAACTTACAGCGCAGGCGCCGGGGACGTTAATGAACGCACATTTCTAAAACCTCACACCCATTCATTTGGGAAATAAAAAAACGCATAAAAAAAAGAGTGTATTTGTCCTGCCATTACTCTGGTTTTTGCAGCAGAAAAATCCTCTACAAATACTAATCGGTTGCACATACTATCAGGCTATGTACACACGATGCGGATTGTGCTGCGGATCCGCAGCAGTTTCCCATGAGTTTACAGTATAATGTAAATCTATTGGAAACCAAAACGCTGTGCCCATGCTGCGGAAAAAAACGCGCGGAAACGCAGCGGTTTACATTCCGCAGCATGTCAATTCTTTGTGCGGAATCCGCAGCTGTTTTACACCTGCTCCACAATAGAAAACCGCAGGTGTAAAACTGCAGTGGAATCCGCACAAAAACTGCAGTAAATCCGCAATAAATCTGCAGGAAAAATGCGCAGTTTTTGCCCTGCGGATTTATCAAATCTGCTGCGGAAAAATCTGCAGAGGACCATTCTGCGTGTGCACATACCCTTAGGCTACGTTCCCACGATGAGTGATTTTTTTTATGTTGTAGATTTTCTGCACCTATTAGGTAAATTAGGGGCCTTGTACTTTGTTTTTATGCATTTTTTGAAGTGGCGTTCATTTTTGCATTTTTGATGGTACAGTTGTCTCTTTTTGGATTTGTCATGTTTTAAATAAAGCTGCTTTGTTTTTGATACTGGCTGGAATTTGGCTGTGACAAAACCTTACCCGGGGGCAAGGCAGAAGAGGCACATGACATTACCAGTAATGAGGAAGAATACCTTCTTTGTGAAGGTTGAATTGGATCAGAAACGAGTGAATTTGCTGTGGTTGTAACATTTCTTTTACAAATCTGCAGAAAATGGTGACGCTTCTAATAGAAACTGCAGAGTGCAGCCAGTAAGCTGAGGAGTCTCTTCTAAAAATATGTGGGGGCTAAAGGGGTCTCCATCTATTCAGTGGAAACAGCAATGGCGACCTATACGTCACTATTCCAATCACACCAGAAGGGGAGAAACGCTACATGGGTGCGGAGGGAAATCGGGCGTTAGTTTGTAAAATGAAAAGAGGTGAACAAATCCTTCTGTGACTTAAAGGGAATCTGTCAGCAGGATTTCACCTCTTTAAACTCATTACATGCACATCTAGCTCTTTGAAAGACAAATCCAGCAACACCTTGACACTGCCAGCGAGTTCCTCCATTACTGAGAAATTAGCGTTTTAACTGATATGCAAATGAACCTGCAGCCTCGGTCACTCCAGCTCTATTCTCTGCCCAGCACCGCTTCCTCCTTCCCTCGATCAGCCTGTCATGCTGGAAGAGGTGGTGCGGAGCAGGGAATAGAGCTGTAGTGACAGAGGCTTCAGATCTTCACCCTCATTTGAATATAAAGTCAAATGCTGATTTCTTAGTAACAGAGGAAAGGACTGGTCCTGTAATGGTATTGCTGGACTTGTCTTTGAAAAACTTACTTGTGCATATAAATAGCTTTGGGGGTGAAATCCTGCTGAAAGGTTCCCTTTAATGTCCAGAAAGGTGGACCATGATTGTCACCTTACAGATATGGCCGAACTCTCTTGCTTGATGGTTCACCAAATGGTACAAGTAACACATGCTACTAAAATCACATACTAGTACAGGACTACCACACCTGCTCTGCCACCGGACTTGAAGTTGGCAACTGGATTTTATTCTGAATTAATCCCACCCGGGCCACTCGAGGCCTCCGGAGTTGTTCACCTGCAGCATCAAACATATATCCCTTTAGCTCAAATCCTTGTTGTGAGGCAGAATCCAGAGCGCGGCCGGGGAGCTCCAAACACCTGCAAAATAACAGAGCGGCCACCGAGGACGTCACATCACCGAGCCTGTACAATCCCCAACTACAGTACCGTAATCCTGCACTTCACCCATCCAGATACATAACTAGACGAAATGTCAGCTAGTGCAGATAAGAAATAGGTCAATATGTGGTCAATGTGAGATAGATAATTTAGATGATAGAAAGATAGATAGTTAATAGATAATAGATATATAGATAATAGATAGAAGATAAACAGATAGATAGATAATAAATAGATAGATAGATAATAGATAGATAATAGATATATAGATAATAGATAGTAGATATAAGATAGATAATAAACAGATCGATAGATAATAGATATATAGATAATAGATAGATAGAAGATAAACAGATAGATAGATAGATAATAGAAAGATAATAGATAGATAGATAGATATAGATATGGGATAGATAGATAGATAGATAGATAATAGATAGATAGATAGATAGATAGATAGATAGATAGATAGAAAGATAGATAGATAGATAGATAGATAGATAGATAGATAGATAGATAGATAGATAGATAGAGATATGGGATAGATAGATAGATAGATAGATAGATAGATAGATAGATAGATAGATAGATAGATAGATAGATAGATAGATATATGGGATAGATAGATAGATAGATAGATAGATAGATAGATAGATAGATAGATAGATATAGATATAGATATGGGATAGATAGATAGATAGATAGATAATAGATAGATAGATAGATAGATAGATAGATAGATAGATAGATAGATAGATAGATAGATAGATATATGGGATAGATAGATAGATAGATAGATAGATAGATAG
Organism: Ranitomeya imitator; assembly: GCF_032444005.1. Lineage (NCBI taxonomy): Eukaryota > Metazoa > Chordata > Amphibia > Anura > Dendrobatidae > Ranitomeya > Ranitomeya imitator. The sequence goes on from NC_091282.1 coordinate 302,244,606, forward strand.
ATAGATAGATAGATAGATAGATAGATAGATAGATAGATAGATAGATATATGGGATAGATAGATAGATAGATAGATAGATAGATAGATAGATAGATAGATAGATAGATAGATAGATAGATAGACAGACGGCTACGTAGTTACAGGCGGGTTACTAGATAGTGAAGCCCCGCTTGTCTCTGACCTCAGCTCCCTCCCGTACAGCAGCCTCCATACTTCCCGCAGCTCCTCGGCAGGAATGTATTTCTCCAGCACTTGCTCCACACACAGCAGCTCTCCGGACATGATGGTCACAGTCTGCCGCGACCCTGACAGAGGCCGGAGATAGGGGCCGGGGCGGTGCTGCAGGGGCGGCCTCTCCTGTGCCCACCCCGAGATCCCGGGGTCATCGCCCGGAGTGGGGCCGGGGGAGTGTGGGGACGCACCAGGCGGGAAGGTGAACGCGCACCACAGCCTGTCAGATGATCGCACAGCTGCCATACCGATCGTATAGTAGGAGTCGCACCGGCAGAAATCACAGCGCTGTGCTGACTTTTTTGTGTGACTTTTTTCCACATTATCAATAAAGAGCTTCTTTTCTCACGCACTTTTTAAGAGAACATTATGAAAAAAACATTGTGTATGTTCACACAGCAGCGGAATCTGCCTAAGGCTATGTGCACACGCTGCGGATTTTGCTGCGGATCCGGAGCGGATTGGCCTCTGCAGGTCCGCAGCAGTTTCCCATGCGTTTACAGTACCATGTAAACCTATGGGAAACAAAATCCGCAGTGCACATGCTGCGGAAAAAAAGTGTGGAAACGTAGCGTTGTTTATTCCGCAGCATGTCAATTCTTTGTGCGGAATCTGCAGCGGTTTACACCTGCTCCTCAATAGGAATCCGCAGGTAGAATCCACACAAAATCTGTGGTAATTCCGCAGTAAATCCACAGTGCGGATTTACCAAAATTAGTGCGGAAAAATCCACACACCATTCCGCAACGTGTGCACATACCCTAAAAACCGCTGCAAAAGTGTCCACTGAAATGAGCCTAAAAAACTGTGGTACTGTGCACATGCTGTGTCTTTTGTCACTTTTAACTGCTTCACAGTTCAGAAACGGAAGTCGCCCTCTGCAAAGTGACCGTGAGATGTGGACAGCGTCACCGAGGATGGCTGACTGCACCTATTCGCTCGCTGAATCACGCACTGGGATTAGATGCGTGCAGTATGTCACACACTGGGATTAGGTATGAGTCTCTGCATCATGTGCCAGAATTAAAGTGAACCCGTCAGCAGGATTGTGCACAGTATCCTACACACAGTGTCAGGTCGGCGCCGTTATACTGATTACAAGGATACCTTGGTTGATGAAATCCATCTTGTGGTTCTTGTTTAATCTTTATTTTCAGTTTGTGCTAATGTTTTATGTGCCAATAATGCATTTTATTCAACTTATTCAGCTAGGGGAAAGGGAAAAAAAATCAATTAGAAAATGGTCCGACTGCACCTGCACAGTAGTTGCTGTCGGTGTAGTTGTGATCCGCATGCGCAGGCGGCGCCATCTCCGAGGAGGAATTTTTTTTCTTCTCTAGAAAGATGGAGCCACGGGCAGCAGTGCTGGGAATTGAGGTGAGCGACTCGCATTGCACACACCAGTGTGACCCTGGCGTAAGGAGCTAAATGTGTACGAGGTGTATGGAGCGGAGCCGTGTGTGTATGAGGTGTATGGAGCGGAGCCGTGTGTGTATGAGGTGTATGGAACGGAGCAAAATGTGTACGAGGTGTATGGAGCGGAAAAACAACAAGAGAAAGAAAGCTATGCAAATAGGGCGCACGCCCCAAAAAATACAAACTGAATAGCAAAAAATACAAAAATAATTTATTAAAGAAAGAAACAAATGCACAAACATAAAAACATATAAAATACAACAACCACACTACTGGTCTCAAGATATTCATATATAAACAGCCCAAATATAAATGATATTAAAGGACAGCAATAAAGACATGCCACAATTGGATTGTTATACCATAGAAGTATATGCATGAATATATATACATACCTTTCCCAAAACAATATATGGGAAAGGCCTATATAACAGCACAGAGCCCCGGCGCTGTACCAAAAGGAACCGCCGCCCCACAGCACCCACGCGGCACAAAGGAGCAGCCGCCGCCGCTCCCCAGCACCCCACGCTGACGCTGCAGCTACAATATGAGGTAATGGGGCATACTCACACTTCCCTGTGAGACGCCCCCTCCGTCATCGGGACCACTCCCCCCCCCCACCCACCATAGATACCCGGTGTATAAGACGACCCCCGACTTTTAAGAAGATTTTCAGGGGTTAAAAAGTCGTCTTATACGCCGGAAAATACGGTAGGTAAAATATGACTCAATATTTCAAATGGCCACAATATAACAATATCTATACAAATATAAACATATATGAGCATAAAGAGTCTGGGCGTCCCCAGACAACCTTGCAATAAATAAAGTGCCCTAATATAGAAAAAGAGACTAATACCATCAATGGGGCCCCAATAAGCACATAAGAGAATAATATAAAAAAAATCCCCCCCAGAAAAATTTATGAGATATTAGCTAATTAAAGAGATGCGACAAGCAAAGCAGCCAGGTGGGGAAATAAACCCACTCAGGTATAGAGAAGGCGTCCATAAAAATGGAAGTATGTGGCACAATGATGTAAAAAGATACAGGGGTTAAAGATAAATACCCAGAGTAGGTCATCCAGTATGTGGCATGGCTCGTCGGCAGTCAGTAGTCAAAGGTGGAAAAGGGCGAACCCGGGATACAGAGAGTGTGGGGGGAGCCCCACGCGTATCGCTGCCAGACGCAGCTTCGTCAGGTGAGGTGTATGGAGCGGAGCTGAATGTGTACGAAGTGTACGGACCGGAGCCATGTGTGTATGAGGTGTATGGAGCGGAGCTGAATGTGTAAAAGGTGTACGGAGTGGAGCCGTGTATGAGGTGTATGGAGCGGAGCTGAATGTGTATGAGGTGTATGGAGCGGAGCAGTCTGTGTATGAGGTGTATGGAGCGGAGCCGTGTGTGTATGAGGTGTATGGAGCGGAGCAAAATGTGTATGAGGTGTATGGAGCGGAGCTGAATGTGTACGAGGTGTATGGAGCGGAGCTGAATGTGTACGAGGTGTACGGAGTGGAGCCGTGTGTGTATGAGGTGTATGGAGCAGAGCTGAATGTGTGCGAGGTGTACGGAGAGGAGCCGTGTGTGTACGAGGTGTATGGAGCGGAGCTGAATGTGTACGAGGTGTATGGAGCGGAGCTGAATGTGTACGAGGTGTATGGAGCGGAGCTGAATGTGTACGAGGTGTACGGAGCGGAGCCGTGTGTGTATGAGGTGTATGGAGCGAGCTAAATGTGTACGAGGTGTATGGAGCGGAGCTGAATGTGTACGAGGTGTATAGAGCGGAGCAGTGTGTATATGAGGTGTATGGAACAGAGCAAAATGTGTACGAGGTGTATGGAGCGGAGCTGAATGTGTACGAGGTGTATGGAGCGGAGCTGAATGTGTACGAGGTGTACAGACTGGAGCCGTGTGTGTATGAGGTGTATGGAGCGGAGCTGAATGTGTACGAGGTGTATGGAGCGGAGCTGAATGTGTACGAGGTGTATGGAGCGGAGCCGTGTGTGTATGAGGTGTATGGAACGGAGCAAAATGTGTACGAGGTGTATGGAGCGGAGCTGAATGTGTACGAGGTGTATGGAGCGGAGCTGAATGTGTACGAGGTGTACGGACCGGAGCCGTGTGTGTATGAGGTGTATGGAGCGGAGCTGAATGTGTACGAGGTGTACGGAGTGGAGCCATGTATGAGGTGTATGGAGCGGAGCTGAATGTGTACAAGGTGTATGGAGCGGAGCTGAATGTGTACGAGGTGTATGGAGCGGAGCTGAATGTGTACGAGGTGTACGGAGCGGAGCCGTGTGTGTATGAGGTGTATGGAGCGAGCTAAATGTGTACGAGGTGTATGGAGCGGAGCTGAATGTGTACGAGGTGTATAGAGCGGAGCAGTGTGTATATGAGGTGTATGGAACAGAGCAAAATGTGTACGAGGTGTATGGAGCGGAGCTGAATGTGTACGAGGTGTATGGAGCGGAGCTGAATGTGTACGAGGTGTACAGACTGGAGCCGTGTGTGTATGAGGTGTATGGAGCGGAGCTGAATGTGTACGAGGTGTATGGAGCGGAGCTGAATGTGTACGAGGTGTATGGAGCGGAGCCGTGTGTGTATGAGGTGTATGGAACGGAGCAAAATGTGTACGAGGTGTATGGAGCGGAGCTGAATGTGTACGAGGTGTATGGAGCGGAGCTGAATGTGTACGAGGTGTACGGACCGGAGCCGTGTGTGTATGAGGTGTATGGAGCGGAGCTGAATGTGTACGAGGTGTACGGAGTGGAGCCATGTATGAGGTGTATGGAGCGGAGCTGAATGTGTACGAGGTGTACGGAGCGGAGCCGTGTGTGTATGAGGTGTATGGAGCGGAGCCGTGTGTGTATGAGGTGTATGGAGCGGAGCAAAATGTGTACGAGGTGTATGGAGCGGAGCTGAATGTGTACGAGGTGTATGGACCGGAGCCGTGTGTGTATGAGGTGTATGGAGCGGAGCTGAATGTGTACGAGGTGTACGGAGTGGAGCTGTGTATGAGGTGTATGGAGCGGAGCTCAATGTGTACGAGGTGTATGGAGCGGAGGCGTGTGTGTATGAGGTGTATGGAGCGGAGCCGTGTGAGTATGAGGTGTATGGAGCGGAGCAAAATGTGTATGAGGTGTATGGAGCGGAGCTGAATGTGTACGAGGTGTACGGAGTGGAGCCATGTGTGTATGAGGTGTATGGAGCAGAGCTGAATGTGTACGAGGTGTACGGAGTAGAGCCGTGTGTGTACGAGGTGTATGGAGTGGAGCTGAATGTGTACAAGGTGTATGGAGCGGAGCTGAATGTGTACGAGGTGTATGGAGCGGAGCTGAATGTGTACGAGGTGTACGGAGCGGATCCTTGTGTGTATGAGGTGTATGGAGCGGAGCTGAATGTGTACGAGGTGTATGGAGCGGAGCTGAATGTGTACGAGGTGTACGGAGCGGATCCGTGTGTGTATGAGGTGTATGGAGCGGAGCTGAATGTGTACGAGTTGTATGGAGCGGAGCAGTGTGTGTATGAGGTGTATGGAACAGAGCAAAATGTGTATGAGGTGTATGGAGCGGAGCTGAATGTGTACGAGGTGTACGGATTGGAGCCGTTTGTGTATGAGGTGTATGGAGCGAGCTGAACGTGTACGAGGTGTACGGAGCGGAGCCGCGTGTGTACGAGGTGTATGGAGCGGAGCGCGTGTGTACAGAGCGGAGCCGTGTGTGCAAAGTGTACGGAGCGCAGCCGCGTGTGTAGGAGTAGCTATGTGTGGCCATTATACGGTAGGAAGTATCTTGTGCGGCCAATATACAGTATGGAGCATCATGTGCAGTCATTATACAGTATGGAGCATCATGTGCAGTCATTATACAGTATGGAGCATCATGTGCGGTCATTATACAGTATGGAGCATCATGTGCAGTCATTATACAGTATGGAGCATCATGTGTGGCCATTATACAGTATGGAGCATCATGTGTGGCCATTATACAGTATGGAGCATCATGTGTGGCCAATATACAGTATGGAGCATCATGTGTGGCCATTATACAGTATGGAGCATCATGTGTGGCCATTATACAGTGTGGAGCATCATGTGCAGTCGTGGCCATTATACAGTATGGAGCATCATGTGCAGTCATTATACAGTATGGAGCATCATGTGTGGCCATTATACAGTATGGAGCATCATGTGCAGTCATTATACAGTATGGAGCATCATGTGTGGCCATTATACAGTATGGAGCATCATGTGCAGTCATTATACAGTATGGAGCATTATGTGCAGTCATTATACAGTATGGAGCATCATGTGCAGTCATTATACAGTATGGAGCATCATGTGTGGCCATTATACAGTATGGAGCACCTTGTGGCCATATTTTTTTGTTTATAATTATTCTTTATGAAACAGTGTCATCAGCAGTGCTAAATGGGTGTGGTTGGGACGTGGATATGGGTGTGATTAGTTATGAATGGGTGTGGTCAGAGGTGTGGCCTAAAATTTGCCCTCTTTCCTATCTTCAAAAGTTGGGAGGTATGCATCTTTCCCGGCACATGTCAGTGGAACGCCCGCTAGGGCCGTGGGGTACTCGGGCCGGATCTGATGGTCCTTAAAGGGGGTGATCACAGTTGCAGGGACCCGGTCTGTGGCCCTGGATGTCCAAGTTAAAGGGAAGGTCTTTAAAGGGAATGGTTTCTAAGAAAATAGAGAATGTTCGTGATGCCACCTGTGGTATTTGGTCAGGGATGACCGACGCTGCTAAAGGGGTCCACTTTTGATGATGGTACTGCAGCAGGGATGGTATGGCATCCCACAGGTGAAGCTTAGTCTCCAGGGCTCCCGTTGTAGTGGATAAAGATGACAAATGGTGTAATGCCGGAAAGAATTAGAGGATACAAGTTTGCAGTCTCATTACCTTTTACTGATGTAGTTCAGGTACCCCGATTACAGGCGATTTTTGGAATCCGGTCAGCCTGGAAGCGATTTGTAATCCCCGTAGCCAGGTGGGGTTGGGAGCCTTCCTTACTGCGCTGTAGTGTGCATCCCTTGCTGCCTGAGGCTTCACACAAGGTCCTCTCTCTCTGTCCTATATGTAGGACAGTACCCGCATGGCAGGCAACGCGAGCCTTTTTACAGGTGTCCTTACCCTACTTGCGGCGACTCCAGGCTATACTGTATATGCTGCTGTGTAGTTGAGAACATGCGATTTGAAATCTCCTGCCCTCCGGTTTCTGCTGTGGAGCATACAGTCCCACACAGCCTCAGACTCCTGGTGTCCGGTTCCTGCGCTTCAGCGTGGAGGGAGCCCAGTCGCAGCTCCCCTCCAGCTCCTCACTTCTCCTTTGCTCATTCTCCCCTCACACTCTCCACAGACTAACAGACTGACTACAGACTAACTAACTCCTCCCCCAGCCAGAATATATAGGAAGCTCCCCTGAAACCGGGTCTAGAGCTCCCCCTTCTGGCCTGGAGTCAGAAAGTGTTGAATGTACGTGTTACCTGTTAAAGGGATCCTCCTCCCTTCCAGGCATGGCATCACCCATACCACTATGGTACCCGGACTCCTGTGGTGCAATGATGGGCGATCAAAAGATCGCATCTGCACCAAATGGTATCATTGAAAACACCAGCTCGGCACGCAAAAAACAAGCCCTCACGTGGCCATATTGATGGAAAAATAAAAAAGTTATGGCTTTAACAAAAAGAGGAGTGAAAAACGAAAGCGCAAAACCGAAAAAAGCTCCAGGAGTTAAGGGGTTAAATCCTCAAAGTATCAACCATAAAACTCTATTGAATTTTTAAAGGGGTTGGAGTCGCTGAAAATATAATCTCCTCCCAAACTGTCATTTGCCTGCCATTCTCACTTCTTGTTTTTGAAGGAAAAATTGTTGGTTGAACGAAAAATAATTATGCGTTAGCAAGAAAAAAAACGCATCCAAAATATACAGTTGAATCACTGTTTTATATGTGTTGTATTTTTTAAGAAAATATGAGAGACTAGTCAATGTAGTCTAGTGTGGAATAGAGAAGGAAGCCAAGTTATCCCACATGATGGGATTAGATACTCGGCTCTGCAGGCTGTATCACACATGGTAGGATTAGATACATGGATCTGCTATGTCAGTGTAAAGCCACATTCAGACCTCTGTAATACAGGGATGTATGAATATAGCTTAGGCTACTTTCACCCATCAGGTTTTTTGTTTCTGGCACAATCCGGCAAGTTTTGAAAAAAACGGATCTGTTTTTTTTACGCCGGATCTGTTTTTTTCTCATAGACTTGCATTAGCGCCTAATTGCGCCTGATGGGCAGACGTTTCATCCGTTTTTTTCCGGATCCGTCCAAATAGTCGTTTCCGGCGGACGGAGAATACGTCCAGAGGAAGGTTTTTTTGTCTTGCGAAAAAAGCGCACAGTGACGGAACCGGCCAAAAACACGTGAAACGGAGATGTGAAACAATCAATCCGCCGTACGGATCCGGTTTTCCAAACATTTTCCATTGAAATCATCCATATTTTCCCTCTCTCTCATGGCCGTATCACTTATCGGCCAAAACTGGTGACAGGTTCCCTTTAATACTAAAGATGTATAGACCCTTTTTTTTGTATTATACATTGGAGGCTGTGGCCCCTCAAGTGCACAGCCCCTTATCTACATAACCTTCCCAGACCACAAGGTTTCACTCCCAATTCAGAAAAGGCCTGACTTGGCACATTGAGAGGTAGGATTTAAAGGGAACTTGTCAGCAGGATCATTGTCAGCTTGGCCACGTTATACTGATTAAAATGATACCTTGGTTGATGAAATCCATCTTGTGGTTGTTGTTTAATCTTTATTTTCAGTTTTGCGTTAATGATATGTTCGTGCTTCGGGGCAGCCTGTGTGTGTGTGCGGGGGGGAGGAGGGGGGGTCTTCATGTGGTGCTAACTACTTGCCCACTAGTTTACATAATGAATATTATTTATGCAGCACAAAATGTGTATTTAGTTATAATTTTGGATGGTATACATAAATTTAAAAAAAAATCAGTCTGAAAATGGCGCCAGTCGCGCCTGCGCAGTAGCATCTATCAGATCACCTGTAGATGCTATTGCGCAGCCGGAGCCATCTTAGTGGAGACAATTTTTTTTTCCCTATCAAGATGAGAAATTGTCTCAGTTTCCGTACCTATAACCACTTCTGCAGGTAGGATAAACTGAGACACACCTGTGGAGGAGAAATATACACTGAGGTTGTAATCCCCCACATAACTTGGGTCATAAGTTTTCTGACCTTTCTTGGTGCTTTGATATAGACAGACAAATGCCTATGAATTTACCCTTTCTGCCCAAGTGAAAGCAACCTCCGTTTTGATAGAAACCGCAAGAGACCCATAATGGGGTGAAACCCCCTTAACTGCTTAGGTTCTTCAGAGCACACAAAGACAACTTCCACTTTAGGAAGAACCACAGGGGGTGGGGTCACTGCAGGTCAATCCCTGAGGTGTCTATGAATATGTATGGAAATAACCATGGTGGCCTCCAACTGGGTGTCAGTGGCCAAATTATGGAATTCTGAATTCCTCTGCCGGTCGGTCTCCCTGCTAGAGCTTATGAAGTTTAGACTCTACAAGGGAGATCCAGTAAGGGTCATCATAAATGAGGCCAAGAGACACAAAAAAATCCATCCCCCAACTGGATTGACAATGAGTCAGATGGGAATGAGAAGGCCCAGGATTAAGGGCCTCCTTGAAGAAGGGAAACAACAATCCCCACCCTCTGTGCCTCACTCACAGATGACCCAGGATGAAGCCTGAAATAGAGCTTGCAGGCTTCCCGGAATGCAACAAATTTATCTCAACCCCCGGAAAACCATCTGGGAGCGCCACTTTAGGTTCTGGTTCAGCTGTCTGTTGTGACAAGACCTTGGACCGTAGGTCGGACAGTTCAAAAGACAGAAACTGCAGCTGTCTTGCAAGGTTAGCCATGGGATCCATGTCAAGATCCAGAAAAATGTGGGGCCGGTGAAAATGTGACTGTTCGTAATAGGGAAAGGGGACCTGAACCATCCCTAGAACTGGGGCCCTAACTATTCCAGCCTTCCAGCCTTCCTGTTCTTCAGTTATTCCCTAAGCCGAAATTCACACTCCCCCAGGAGGCCCGGGACAGAAATGCTAGTGTATCAACATGTAAGACTGACAGGGATAACAACAGAAAGCAACAAACATACAAACACTAGCAGAAAGCAACAAACATTCAAGCACTCACCTAAGATAGAGAGGTATATAAGGAAGGATAGGGATGTACCAACCAAATGGGAATAGGACAATGAGAAAAGCATACACCCAAAAACAGCATACAACAATATCCAGTAGCAACAATGATCTACAATTCAGCACCGCATCTCCAAGGAGCTAGGAAGCAAAGCTTTCACTGGCAAGGAACAGAAGGTCTTGCCAGGTTTTATAGAGGGAATGACCAGAACAGAAGCAGCTGAAATGGAGCTGCATGTTTCTGACCACCATAGAAAGGGTTGCTAACCTATTCAGCACCAAAGGAAACCAAATCCATTTAATATGGGCCACAAAAACACAGGCTAAATAGAAGATCTGCGATTCACAATACATAGTGATCTTCTAACCTCAGATCTCATAGTACACAAAAACAGAGGAAGTGCAAAAACCCAAGTAAAATGAAAAAGTTTATTGATAAATCAAATTAAAAAGATATTTCTATAAGAGATACAAAAATTGAATGGTAAGGGTGTGAAACAAGGCAGAGGGAGTCCTAAGCAACCAACCTCATAGATAAGACAAATGTAATAGGTAAGTATACTGTATATTGACAGAAATATACATGTGAGGATAATCACAGCATAAGTGCAGCGCCCCAGGGTCCGGGTCGTTGCAGTAATATCATTCTCCTCTAGGGGGGAGTGATGTTACTTTTGGAGTCAAAGGAGGACAACTGCATCCAGGTATCACAAACATGCAACACATTTCACACTCCAGGCCACCAGGGGGAGCTATGCTCCTATTTATTAGGGCACGCCTCACACTTAGGTAAAACTCGGAGCTGTGCATGCCCTGAGAGCTGCAGCTTCTAGAAAGAGACACTGAAGGAGAACTGTATTGCAGGGAGGGTGAAAGAAGTCATAGCAAAGGAGTGGATTCCAGGAGTGGAACAGCCCTACACAGGCTGCCTCCTTCTGAGGCGCAGGATCTCGGTAGCCAGAACACCGAGGGAGCAATGATCCTTTATGCCTTGCTCCAGAGACCGGCAGGACAGCTAATTTCACGTTACCTGTTCGCCTCTGCACCCAGGAGGCAAGGTGGCACCCCTTAGAGGCTGGGGCATGATAGAGTCCCTGTAAAACGCCTCAAGCCACCGGTCATACGGGTTTGTCCTATCCATCTGGGGGACAGAGAGAGAGAGACATAACATCTACAATATCTGTGAGGACCTTATGAGAAGCTTAGCAGTAAGGGACTACGACATCATGGCGCTAGAGGAAGGCTACTGATTTCTACCTGGACAAGGGGACTCTGGACTTGCCTCCGAACCAGCCGGACTCTGTCTGCCCTGTGATCTGGTGCTCTGGACTGTGGATGCTGAAGCCTTCAGTAAAGGTGAGTGAGGAGACTGCAACCTTGTTTCCTCATTCTTCACTGCACCATCTACACACTGGGACGCCCTGGGAACATACTTCACCTGTGGGAAGGTATGCCATCTAGCTGTCATAACATCACCCCAGCGGACCCCTTAAAGCAGCGTCGGTCACCCTGACCGAATACCACAGGTGGTGTCATGAACATTTTCCCTTTAAAGACCTTTTCCTTTTACACGGACATCCCAGGGCCATGGACTGGGTCAGCCACCGTGACACCACCCCGTGAACCGAAAGACCCGGAACTGAATACCCCACTGCCCTTGGGGGCGCTCCATAAGTATATATCATAGGGTAAATGCCAAATGGCCTAGACCAGGGGTCCTCAAACTACGGCCTACGGGACACATACGGCCCACCGAGAACATTTGTCCGGCGCCTGGGACCGGCCGACATTGAACGTCATTACAGTTCAATGCCGGGGGGCCCTGTAATCGCAGGCAGAATGACAAGGCATGGAGGAAAGGTAATGCGCGGCCCTCCGTATACAGCACAGACCACGTGATTGTCATCACGCCGCCTGCGCGGCCTGATGACGTCACACCGCCTGTGCTAAAAGAAGACAGAGTCGAACAGGCGCCTCTTCAGAGCAGTGGGGGACATAGATGTTTTTTTTTCAAATGCCAGGTCCAGTCTATCATGCTAAATGGGGACCTATGCTGCCTATTGGGGACATTGGGACATTTACCTGCCTATTGGAGACCTACACTGCCTATTGGGGACATTTACCTACCTATTGGGGACCTATACTGCCTATTGGGGACTATGCTGCCTATTGGGGACTTGTACTGCCTATTGGGGACATTTACCTGCCTATTATTATTATTTATTATTATTATAGCGCCATTTATTCCATGGCGCTTTACATGTAAGAAGTGGTATACATAATAAAAACAAGTACAATAATCTTGAACAATACAAGTCACAACTGGTACAGGAGGAGAGAGGACCCTGCCCGCGAGGGCTCACAGTCTACAAGGGATGGGTGAGGATACAGTAGGTGAGGATAGAGCTGGTCATGCAGCGGTTTGGTCGATTGGTGGTTACTGCAAGTTGTAGGCTTGTCGGAAGAGGTGGGTCTTCAGGTTCTTTTTGAAGGTTTCGATGGTAGGTGAGAGGCTGATATGTTGCGGTAGAGCGTTCCAGAATAGGAGTGATGCGCGAGAGAAATCTTGCATGCGATTGTGGGAAGAGGAGATAAGAGGGGAGTAGAGAAGGAGGTCTTGTGAGGATCGGAGGTTGCGTGCAGGAAAGTACCGGGAGATGAGGTCACAGAGGTATGGAGGAGATGGGTTGTGGATGGCTTTGTATGTCATGGTTAGGCTTTTGTACTGGAGTCTCTGGGTAATGGGGAGCCAGTGAAGGGATTGACAGAGGGGAGAGGCTGGGGAATAGCGGGGGGACAGGTGGATTAGTTGGGCAGCTGAGTGTAGAATAGATTGGAGGGGTGTGAGAGTGTTAGAGGGGAGGCCACAGAGCAGGAGGTTACAGTAGTCGAGGCGGGAGATGATGAGGGCATGGACTTGGGTTTTTGCAGATTCTTGGTTTAGGAATGTACGAAATATTAGGGACTATGCTGCTTATTGGGACATTTGCATGCCTATTAACCCCTTCCCGACCCATGACGCCACGTAGGCGTCATGAAAGTCGGTGCCATTCCGACCCATGACGCCTATGCGGCGTCATGGAAAGATCGCGTCCCTGCAGGCCGGGTGAAAGGGTTAACTCCCATTTCACCCGATCTGCAGGGACAGGGGGAGTGGTAGTTTAGCCCAGGGGGGGTGGCTTCACCCCCTCGTGGCTACGCTCGCTCTGATTGGCTGTTGAAAGTGAAACTGCCAATAAGAGCGATTTGTAATATTTCACCTATTATAACGGGTGAAATATTACAATCCAGCCATGGCCGATGCTGAAATATCATCGGCCATGGCTGCAAATACTAGTGTGCCCCCACCCCACCCCTCCGATCGCCCCCCCAGCCCTCCGATCTGGCCGGTACACTGCTCCGGCTCCCCTCCGTCCAGTGCTCCGCTCCCCCCCGTGCTCTTGTCCGCTCCCCCCGTGCTCCAATCACCCCCCCGTGCTCCAATCACCCCCCCTGCACTCCGATCCACCCCCCCCCCGGTGCTCCGTTCCACCCCCCCGTGCTCCATTCCAGCCCCCCCGTGCTCCGTTCCACGCCCCCCGTGCTCCGTTCCACCCCTCCCGCACTCCGATTCTCCCCCCCGTGCTCCGATCCCCCCCCCTCGTGGTCCCCCCCCCCACCCCATCATACTTACCGATCCAGCCGGGGTCCCGTCCGTCTTCTCCCTGGGCGCCGCCATCTTCCAAAATGGCGGGCGCATACGCAGTGCGCCCGCCGAATCTGCCGGCCGGCAGATTCGTTCCAAAGTGCATTTTGATCACTGAGATAGATTATATCTCAGTGATCAAAATAAAAAAAATAATAAATGACCCCCCCCCCTTTGTCACCCCCATAGGTAGGGACAATAAAAAAATAAAGAAATTTTTTTTTTCCACTAATGTTAGAATAGGGTTAGGGGTAGGGTTAGGGTTAGGGCTAGGGGTAGGGGTAGGGGTAGGGTTAGGGGTAGGGTTAGGGTTAGGGCTAGGGGTAGGGTTAGGGTTAGGGTTAGGGTTTCGGTATGTGCACACGTATTCTGGTCCTCTGCGGATTTTTCCGCTGCGGATTTGATAAATCCGCAGTGCTAAACCGCTGCGGATTTATGGCAGATTTACCGCGGTTTTTCTGCGCATTTCACTGCGGTTTTACAACTGCGATTTTCTATTTGAGCAGTTGTAAAACTGCTGCGGAATCCGCACAAAGAAGTGACATGCTGCGGAATGTAAACCGCTGCGTTTCCGTGCAGTTTTACCGCAGCATGGGCACAGCGATTTTTGTTTCCCGTAGGTTTACATTGAACTGTAAACTCATGGGAAACTGCTGCGGATCCGCAGCGTTTTCCGCAGCGTGTGCACATACCTTTAGAATTAGGCTATGTGCACACGGTGCGGATTTGGCTGCGGATCCGCAGCAGTGTTCAATCAGGTTTACAGTACCATGTAAACATATGAAAAACCAAATCCGCTGTGCCCATGGTGCGGAAAATACCGCGCGGAAACGCTGCGTTGTATTTTCCGCAGCATGTCAATTCTTTGTGCGGATTCCGCAGCGTTTTACACGTGTTCCTCAATAGGAATCCGCAGGTGAAATCCGCACAAAAAACACTGGAAATCCGCGGAAAATCCGCAGGTAAAACGCAGTGCCTTTTACCCGCGGATTTTTCAAAAATGGTGCGAAAATATCTCACACGAATCCGCAACGTGGGCACATAGCCTTAGGGTTAGGGTTGGAATTAGGGTTGTGGTTATGGTTAGGGGTGTGTTGGGGTTAGGGTTGTGGTTAGGGGTGTGTTGCGGTTAGGGTTGTGTTTAGGGTTATGGCTACAGTTGGGATTAGGGTTAGGGGTGTGTTGGGGTTAGTGTTGGAGGTAGAATTGAGGGGTTACCACTGTTTAGGCACATCAGGGGTCTCCAAACGCAACATGGCGCCACCATTGATTCCAGCCAATCTCGTATTCAAAAAGTCAAATGGTGCTCCCTCACTTCCGAGCCCTGACGTGTGCCCAAACAGTGGTTTACCCCCACATATGGGGTACCAGCATACTCAGGACAAACTGCGCAACAATTACTGGGGTCCAATTTCTCCTGTTACCCTTGTGAATCAAAAAAAATGCTTGCTAAAACATAATTTTTGAGGAAAGAAAAATGATTTTTTATTTTCACGGCTCTGCGTTGTAAACGTCTGTGAAGCACTTGGGGGTTCAAAGTGCTCACCACATATCTAGATAAGTTCCTTGGGGGGTCTAATTTCTAAAATGGGGTCACTTGTGGGGGTTTCTACTGTTTAGGCACACCAGGGGCTCTGCAAACGCAACGTGACACCCGCAGACCATTCCATCAAAGTCTGCATTTCAAAAGTCACTACTTCCCTTCTGAGCCCCGACGTGTGCCCAAACAGTGGTTTACCCCCACTCATAGGGTATCAGCGTACTCAGGAGAAACTGGACAACAACTTTTGGGGTCCAATTTCTCCTGTAACCCTTGGGAAAATAAAAAATTCTGGGCTAAATAATTATTTTTGAGGAAAGAAAACGTATTTATTATTTTCACGGCTCTGCATTATAAACTTCTATGAAGCACTTGGGGGTTCAAAGTGCTCACCACACATCTAGATAAGTTCCTTTCGGGGTCTAGTTTCCAAAATGGGGTCACTTGTGGGGGGTTTCTACTGTTTAGGCACATCAGGGGCTCTGCAAACGCAACGTGACGCCCGCAGAGCATTCCATCAAAGTCTGCATTTCAAAACGTCACTACTTCAATTCCAAGCCCCGGCATGTGCCCAAACAGTAGTTTACCCCCACATATGGGTTATCACCGTACTCAGGAGAAACTGGACAACAAATATTGGGGTCAAATTTCTCCAGTTACCCTTGGGAAAATTAAAAAATTCTGGGCTAAATAATTATTTTTGAGGAAAGAAAACGTATTTATTATTTTCACGGCTCTGCATTATAAACTTCTATGAAGCGCTTGGGGGTTCGAAGTGCTCACCACACATCTAGATAAGTTCCTTTCGGGGTCTAGTTTCCAAAATGCGGTCACTTGTGGGGGGTTTCTACTGTTAAGCCACATCAGGGGCTCTGCAAACGCAACGTGACGCCCACAGACCATTCCATCAAAGTCTGCATTTCAAAACGTCACTACTTCACTTCCGAGCCTCGGCATGTGCCCAAACAGTGGTTTACCCCCACATATGGGGTATCAGCGTACTCAGGAGAAACTGGACAACAACTTTTGGGGTCCAGTTTCTTCTGTAACCCTTGGGAAAATAAAAAATTCTGGGCTAAATAATTATTTTTGAGGAAAGAAAACGTATTTATTATTTTCACGGTTCTGCATTATAAACTTCTATGAAGCACTTGGGGGTTCAAAGTGCTCACCACACATCTAGATAAGTTCCTTTGGGGGTCTAGTTTCCAAAATGGGGTCACTTGTGGGGGGTTTCTACTGTTAAGCCACATCAGGGGCTCTGCAAACGCAACGTGACGCCCACAGAGCATTCCATCAAAGTCTGCATTTCAAAACGTCACTACTTCACTTCCGAGCCCCGGCATGTGCCCAAACAGTGATTTACCCCCACATATGGGGTATCAGCGTA
This sequence comes from Ranitomeya imitator, assembly GCF_032444005.1. Classification (NCBI taxonomy): domain Eukaryota; kingdom Metazoa; phylum Chordata; class Amphibia; order Anura; family Dendrobatidae; genus Ranitomeya; species Ranitomeya imitator. The sequence continues at coordinate 302,261,120 of NC_091282.1, forward strand.
CTCAGGAGAAACTGGACAACAACTTTTGGGGTCAAATTTCTCCTGTTACCCTTGGGAAAATAAAAAATTGCAGGCTAAAAGATCACTTTTGAGAAAATAATTTTTTTTTTTTTTTCATGGCTCTGCGTTATAAACTTCTGTGAAGCACTTGGGGGTTCAAAGTCCTCACCACACATCTAGATTAGTTCCTTTGGGGGTCTAGTTTCCAAAATGGGGTCATTTCTGGGGGATCTCCAATGTTTAGGCACACAGGGGCTCTCCAAACGTGACATGGTGTCCGCTAATGATTGGAGCTAATTTTCCATTTAAAAAGCCAAATGGCGTGCCATCCCTTCCGAGCCCTGCCGTGCGCCCAAACAGTGGTTTACCCCCACATATTGGGTATCTGCGTACTCAGGACAAACAGGACAACAATATTTGGGGTCCAATTTCTCCTATTATCCTTGGCAAAATAGGAAATTCCAGGCTAAAAAATCATTTTTGAGGAAAGAAAAATTATTTTTTATTTTCATGGCTCTGCGTTATAAACTTCTGTGAAGCACCTTGGGGTTTAAAGTGCTCAATATGCATCTAGATAAGTTCCTTGGGGGGTCTAGTTTCCAAAATGGGGTCACTTGTGGGGGAGCTCCAATGTTTAGGCACACAGGGGCTCTCCAAACGCGACATGGTGTCCGCTAACAATTGGAGCTAATTTTCCATTCAAAAAGTCAAATGGCGCGCCTTCCCTTCCGAGCCCTGCCGAGTGCCCAAACAGTGGTTTACCCCCACATATGAGGTATCGACGTACTCGGGAGAAATTGCCCAACAAATTTTATGATCCATTTTACCCTACTGCCCATGTGAAAATGAAAAAATTGAGGCGAAAAGAATTTTTTTGTGAAAAAAAAGTACTTTTTCATTTTTACAGATCAATTTGTGAAGCACCTGAGGGTTTAAAGTGCTCACTAGGCATCTAAATAAGTTCCTTGGGGGGTCTAGTTTCCAAAATGGGGTCACTTGTGGGGGAGCGCCAATGTTTAGGCACACAGGAGCTCTCCAAACGCGACATGGTGTCCGCTAACGATGGAAATAATTTTTCATTCAAAAAGTCAAATGGCGCTCCTTCCCTTCCGAGCCTTACCATGTGCCCAAACAGTGGTTTACCCCCACATGTGAGGTATTGGTGTACTCAGGAGAAATTGCCCAACACATTTTAGGATCCATTTTATCCTGTTGCCCATGTGAAAATGAAAAAATTGAGGCTAAAAGAATTTTTTTGTGAAAAAAAAGTACTTTTTCATTTTTACGGATTAATTTGTGAAGCACCTGGGGGTTCAAAGTGCTCACTATGCATCTAGATAAGTTCCTTGGGGCGTCTAGTTTCCAAAATGGGGTCACTTATGGAAGAGCTCCAATTTTTAGGCACACGGGGGCTCTCCAAACGTGACATGGTGTCCGCTAAAGAGTGGAGCCAATTTTTGATTCAAAAAGTCAAATGGCGCTCCTTCCCTTCCAAGCCCTGCCGTGCGCCCAAACAGTGGTTTACCCCCACATATGAGGTATCAGCGTACTCAGGACAAATTGGACAACAACTTTCGTGGTTCAGTTTCTCCTTTTACCATTGGGAAAATAAAAAAATTGTTGCTAAAAGATAATTTTTGTGACTAAAAAGTTAAATGTTCATTTTTTCCTTCCATGTTGCTTCTGCTGCTGTGAAGCACCTGAAGGGTTAATAAACTTCTTGAATGTGGTTTTGAGTACCTTGAGGGGTGCAGTTTTTAGAATGGTGTCACTTTTGGGTATTTTCAGCCATATAGACCCCTCAAACTGACTTGAAATGTGAGGTGGTCCCTAAAAAAAATGGTTTTGTAAATTTCGTTGTAAAAATGACAAATCGCTGGTCAAATTTTAACCCTTATAACTTCCTAACAAAAAAAAATTTTGTTTCCAAAATTGTGCTGATGTAAAGTAAACATGTGGGAAATGTTATTTATTAACTATTTTGTGTCACATATCTCTCTGGTTTAACAGAATAAAAATTCAAAATGTGAAAATTGCGAAATTTTCAAAATTTTCGCCAAATTTCCGTTTTTATCACAAATAAACGCAGAATTTATTGACCTAAATTTACCACTAACATGAAGCCCAATATGTCACGAAAAAACAATCTCAGAACCGCTAGGATCCGTTGAAGCGTTCCTGAGTTATTACCTCATAAAGGGACACTGGTCAGAATTGCAAAAAACGGCAAGGTCTTTAAGGTCAAAATAGGCTGGGTCATGAAGGGGTTAAGGACCTATGCTGCCTATTGGGGACATTTACCTGCCTATTGGGGACTATGCTGCCTATTGGGGACTTCTGCACCACACCTGTCTGAGCCTGAGGTAAAAGCAGAGTTCCACCAGTATGGGCACTGGTGAGGCTGAAAGGATATGGACTGACAAGGCTGCATTGATGGGCACTGATCAGACTGCGTTGATGGGCAGTGCAGTTTGTATGTCTCTGTGTGGGCAATTTTATTGCTGGTATATTGTTTTTGTAGCATTACAAATATACATTGTATGTATATTGATAATTTACTAATAGCAATTTGGAATCCCTAGGAAACCATGATATCAAGAAAGAGAACAATTGCGTCACTTGTTACGACTAGCAGTGACAAATATGGAACCGGACATTGACCATCTCATTAGCCAAAAGCAGACCCATAGAAATACCGGTAAGTTTGTTGATTTAACTTTACTTGTTCTTCATTTTAAATATTGTATTTGTTCCTGTTTTGTGTTTTTTTTACTTCAAAATGAGATGTGTGCAGTGTGCATAGGAATTTGTTCATAGTTTTTTTAAAAACTATAATGGTCTGAGGGACCGTGAACTGGCCCCCTGTTGAAAAAGTTTGAGGACCCCTGGCCTAGACAATTGATATGCATGTGTTGCAGTCACAAAAGGGGTATGTAAAAGTGATGATAGAGTGGCAGCATATTCTTATAAAAAATAATGATGCCAAAAAGCCTTGATCATATAAAACTTCCCCAAATGTAAGAAAAATGTTTAAATAAAGTCTTTTGCACAGAAAAAAAACCATGAGAAGATGTTCCACACCCATTGAAAGTGGATTGTTCTAAAAGTGCATTGTGCTAAAAGTGCAAATGCAAAAGAGGAAGGAACATTGATTAAAATTTATGCAAATGTTGCAAATGCAAAAGAATGAGCATTGAAAGAGAATTACAGAATGACAAAGTCAAAAGGCTAAATGTAAGGGCACAAATAACATGCTGCCAATACCTATGCATGGAGGTTGCTCAGGCTTTTTTCGCCATAGAGATACTCTTAGCGCCTTACTCTATGCATCTTCTGCTCAGCCTAGGCATGTAATTAGAGTGATTCCTACTGGGCAATTTGAAGTATCAAAAAAGCATATACATGTGCCATCAATACTGATTGACAAAATCTAATCTTTTCAACTCAAAAATGCAAGGCAGATGTTAAGGTAAGATTAATTACACAATACCATTCCCAGTGGCAACTAATGCGTAACATCATTGCTAGACATTGGCCTATTCTTATGAGTGATTCAATCCTGCAACAATATCTCTGCAGCGCCCCAGAGACCTGGTCGTTGCAGTATAGCGCTCTGCCACTAAGGGGAGCAACAGTACGTCTGATGGCACTAAGGAGTTCTCCTGACGTAGCACCCCATCACTCTCCTTCTTGGTCAAATAGCCCTTACACAGCCTGGAGGTGTGTTTGGGGTCATTGTCCTGTTGAAAAATTAATGATGGTCCAACTAAATGCAAACCGGATGGAATAGCATGCCGCTGCAAGATGCTGTGGTAGCCATGCTGGTTCAGTATGCCTTCAATTTTGAATAAATGCCCAACAGTGTCATCAGCAAAGCACCCCCACACCAATCACACCTCTTCCTCCATGCTTCACGGTGGGAACCAGGCATGTAGAGTCCATCCGTTTACCTATTCTGCATCGCACAAAGACACGGAGGTTGGAACAAAAAAACTCAAATTTGGACTCATCAGACCAAAGCACAGATTTCCACTGGTTTAATGTCCATTCCTTGTGTTCTTTAGCCCAAACAGGTCTCTTCTGCTTGTTGCCTGTCCTTAGCAGTGGTTTCCTAGCAGCTATTTTACCATGAAGGCCTGCTGCACAAAGTCTCCTCTTAACAGTTGTTATAGAGATGTGTCTGCTGCTAGAACTCTGTGTGGCATTGACCTGGTCTCTAATCTGAGCTGCTGTTAACCTGCGATTTCTGAGGCTGGTGACTCGGATAAACTTATCCTCAGAAGCAGAGGTGACTCTTGGTCTTCCTTTCCTGGGGAGGTCCTCATGTGAGCCAGTTTCTTTGTAGCACTTGATGGTTTTTGCCACTGCACTTGGGGACACTTTCAAAGTTTTCCCAATTATTTGGACTAACTGACCCTAATTTCTTAAAGTAATGATGGCCACCTGTTTTTCTTTACTTATCTACTTTTTTTTGCCATAATACAAATTACCAGACTTCTGCACAACACAATTGATGGTCCCAACACCATTTAGAAGGCAAGAAATCCCACTTATTAAACCTGACAGGGCACACCTGTGAAGTGAAAACCATTCCCAGTGACTACCTCTTGAAGCTCATCAAGAGAATGCTAAGAGTGTGCAAAGCAGTCATCAAAGCAAAACGTGGCTACTTTGAAGAACTTGGAATATAAGACATAATTTAAGTTGTTTCACACTTTTTTATTAAGTATGTAATTCCACATGTGTTAATTCATAGTTTTGATGCCTTCAGTGTGAATGTACAATTTTCATAGTCATGAAAATACAGAAAAATCTTTAAATGAGAAGGTGTGTCTAAACTTTTGGTCTGTACTATATATTAATCTTATGTGTTTGTTTTTTCACCATCTGGAAGGACTTAGGCTGGTTTCACATTTGCGTCTTTGTGCTCAGCGTTTGATCCGCATAGATCCGCATGCGTCATGCGTACATATATTTAACATGATGTATGCATGGTCATGTGTTTGCATGCATTCGCATGGTTTTGCGTTTGCATGCGTCGTTTCTCAGTGTGCGGCGGGGCATGGTGAACACATCATGTTGCATTTTTGGAGGCGTCAAAATGCAGATGAGTGCATAAAAAATCCGCATTACTATCTATGGGAATGCATGCGTGCGCAAGGACATGCGTACGCATGCGTTCGATGCACTTGCGTACTTCGACCTCCTGGAAATATCGAACGCATAAACAACGCAAACACAGCCAAAAACGCATACAAACACATTCACACGCAGCTTCTTTTTGCCGTCATGCGTAAGCTGATGCGGATAAAAAACGCTGCGTAAACATGCGTTTGCTTGCGTTTTGGCATGCATTTGCGCATGCAGATGAAACACTGCGCACATATACACAAATGTGAACTTAGCCTTACCTCACATATCCCAGGGACATACCCCATCAGCATTGGGACATTACTTGTGTTATCTTTGTTGCACTTGACCTGGTGTATCATTATCCAATTATTCTTTTTTTCTTACTTCATAATATAAAATTTGCAATGTATTATGCTCTCCCACACTGTATGTCTTCCTTTTTCTTTTCATTCACATTCTACATTAATATATATTTTTTTACTTTTTCATTCATTCTCGCCACTATATATACACAATTTTTCATTATTGTTCTTCACATCCTTTTATTTTATCATGCCTTCACTCTATATTATCTGTTTTCATATTTCACACAACCCTTTTTCCTTTACATTCACTTGTCCTTCCTTCTAATGGGAAGCACATGGTGGAGACATGTGCCTGCAGAGACCGTGACGGCTATCTGGGTTGGGGAAGCTACCGTCCTTCGGTGGTTCTGGAACTGACTGATGTGTGACTGCCAGGCAAGTTGCTGATCCCCGTAAGGCAGCTTCTCGTGAGGTCAGGAGCTACGTAATGCCAGCTGATGAAACCTGCAATGTTGTCAAGCAGGTAACCCAGACTGTGTGTGTTTGGCTCCAGAGCGAGCCTGAATATTGGACTCTACCGAGTATGGTCACAGTCCTGATGGAGTAGAGTCATGCTATGAACACTGTTACTTTGTTTTGCCAGATCTGAAGGCTGTTACTTTGTGTTTGTGCCGCTGGGGTTTATGGAGTAATAAACCAAGTTGAACTTTTGAAGAAAATACGGTCTTGCTGTGTGTTTCATCTCTGCCAAGCGAGTATTCCCTAACCCGCTAGTGATCGCGGCATCACACTATGTATGACTGGCACAAACCATCTACTTACCGTATATACTCGAGTATAAGCCGACCCGAGTATAAGCCGACCCCCCTAATTTTGCCACAAAAAACTGGGAAAACTTATTGAGTCGAGTATAAGCCTAGGGTAGAAAATGCAGCAGCTACCGGTGAATTTCAAAAATAAAAATAGATGCTCCATACCGTTCATTATTGCCCCATAGATGCTCCATATACAACTGTGCTATATAGAATGCTCTGCACCTTTGATTATGGCCCCATAAATGCTCCTTATAATGTTGTGCCATATATGCTCTGCACCTTTGATTATGGCCCCATAAATGCTCCTTAGAATGCTGTGCCCCATATATGCTCTGCACCTTTATGGCCCCATAGGTGCTCCTTATAATGCTGTGCCCCATTTATGCTCTGCACCTTTATGGCCCCATAGGTGCTCCTTAGAATGCTGCTGGTGCTGCCATAAAAAAAAAAAAATCACATACTCACCTCTCTTCTCAGGACGCCGGCGCTTTCAATAATTACCTGCTCCTCTGCGGCTCCGTCTCCAGCACTGACGCTCAGCAGAGGGCGCGCACTGACTACGTCACAGCGCCCTCTAACCTGAGCGTCACTGCTAAAGGACGCTGCAGACGGAGCCGCACCGGAGCGAGGAGCAGGTAATTATAGCGCTGCGCTCCCCTTACCTGCTGCGGCGCGGTCCCTGCAGTCCCTGGCTTCTCCGCCGCTGCAGCTTCTTCCTGTAATTGAGCGGTCACATGGCACCGATCATTTACAGCAATGAATATGCGGCTCCTCCCCTATGGGGGTGGAGCTGCCTATTCATTTCTGTAATGAGCGGTGCCATGTGACCGCTCAGTACAGGAAGAATCTGCAGCGCCGGAGAAGCCAGGGACTGCAGGGACCGCACTGGGAGCAGGTAAGTATGATTACACAGCCCCCGCTCTCCCTCCCCTGCTGACACCCGGGTATATGACTCGAGTATAAGCCGAGAGGGGGACTTTCAGCCCCAAAAAATGGGCTGAAAATCTCGGCTTATACTCGAGTATATATGGTACTTCATTCTTACTTCTTCATTTTAGCAATATTTTGTGATCAGTAACAATTATGTGCTTTTCCGTTACCCTGGTGATTCTTATATGCAGGCAGTGCGCATGCGGGCTTGCCTCCCTCCCTGCTTGCATCCTCTGCGGCGTCTTTCTGCTGCCGCCGTGTGCTTGTGTCTCATGTGGGTGGGGCATCAGTCATGTGCTCACGGTGTCACCATGAGGCTATGTGCACACGTTAAAACCTACAAGACAAAAAAGAAAGCAAAAACCCTGATGTAACTAAGTAAAAAAAGCAAAAGTGCATTTAACCCCTTAACGACCGCCGATACGCCTTTTAACGGCGGCAGTTAAGGGTACTTAAACCTCAGCACCGTTAATTAACGGCGCTGTGGAAAAAGTGAATAGTGCTCCCCAGAGTCGGATTTTCTCTGGGTTCTCAGTTGTTGGGGGTAGCCGAGACCCCAGAGAACATGATTCGGGTTTTTTTTACCGACCCCCGGGTTGCAATCGCCAGTAATTAACCGTTTACCGGCGGTCGCAAAAAAAAGTGATTTCCCATTTAATTTCTCTGTCCTCCGATGTGATCACACATCAGAGGACAGAAAAATGGGGTCCCCGATAGCCCCCCGATACTCACCTGTCTCCCCCGGTGCTCCTCGTGGCTCCCGATGGGCGCCGCCATCTTGTTCCAGCCAAAAAATGGCGGGTACATGCGCAGTGCGCCCGCCGGCCGGCACCCAGAAAATCTTTGGGGTAGCCGAGACCCCAAAGAACATGACCCCTGTTTTGCGATTGCCGGTAATTAACTGTTTACCGACGGCCGCAAAAAAAAAAAGCTATGTGTCATTCTCTGTCCTCTGATATGAGAAATATACTTACCAGTATCCCTGGGTCCTCCTGCGTCCCCTCTTGCCCGCCGGCTTCTTCATCCGGTAAGAAAATGGCGGGCGCATGGGCAGTGTGCCCGCCATGATCTGCCGGCCGGCAGCTGGAGGAGTTGGGGCTAAATTTAGGGTTAGGTTTAGGGTTGGGGCTAAATTTAGGGATAGGGTTGGGGCTAAATTTAGGGTTAGGGCTGGAGCTAAATTTAGGGATAGGGTTGGGGCTAAATTTAGGGTTAGGGTTAGAGTTGGGGCTACATTTAGGGTTAGGGTTGGGGCTAAATTTAGAGTTAGGGTTAGGGTTTGGGCTAAATTTAGGGTTAGGGTTAGAATTGGTGCTAAATTTAGGGTTAGGGTTGGGACTAAATTTATGGTTGGGGCTAAATTTAGGGTTAGGGTTAGAATTGGGGCTAAATTTAGGGTTAGGGTTGGGGCTAAATTTAGGGTTAGGGTTAGGCTAAAATTAGGGTTGGGGCTAAATTTAGGGTTAGGGTTGGGGCTAGGGTTAGGGCTAGGGTTGGGCTAAAGTTAGGGTTAGGGTTGTAGTTAGAATTGGGGGATTTCTACTATTTAGGTACATCAGGGGGTCTCCAAACACGACAGCCAATTTTGCGCTCAAAAAGTCAAATGGTGGTTTAAATAGTGGTTTACCCCCACATATGGGGCATCAGCGTACTCGGGATAAAATGGACAACAACTCTTGGAGTCCAATTTCTCCTATTACCCTTGTGAAAGTAAAAATTTGGGGGTGAAAAGATCATTTTTGTGGAAAAAATATGATTTTTTTATTTTCATGGCTCTATATTATAAACTACTGTGAAGAAGTTGGGGGTTCATAGTGCTCACCACACATCTAGATATGCTATTTGGGGGTCTAATTTCCAAAATGGGGTCACTTGTGGGGGGTTTCTACTGTTTAGGTACATCAGGAGCTCTGCAAATGCAACATGACGCCCACAGACCATCCCATCAAAGTCTGCATTCCAAGTGGCGCTCCTACCCTTCCAAGCCCCGATGGGTGCCCAAACAGTGCCCCCCCCCCCCACATATGGGGAAACGGCATACTCAGGACAAACTGGTTAACAGATTTTGGGGTCCAATGTCTCCTGTTACCCTTGAGAAAATAAAAAATTGCAGGCTAAAAAATCATTTTTGAGGAAAAAAAAGTTTTTCTATTTTCACGGCTCTACTTTAAAAATTTCTGTGAATCACTTGGGGGCTTAAGGTGCTCACCACACATCCAGATAAGTTACTAAAGGGGTCTAGTTTCCAAAATGGGGTCACTTGTGGGGGGTTTCTACTGTTTAGACACATCAGGGGCTCTCCAAACGCGACATTGCGTCCGATCTCAATTCCAGCCAATTCTACATTGAAAAAGTAAACCGGCACTCCTTCTCTTCCAAGCTCTGCGGTGCGCCCAAACAGTGCTTTACCCCCACACATGGGGTATCGGCGTATTCAGGAGAAATTGCACAACAAAATTTATAGTTATTTACATTTCTGTTTTTAAACTTGTGAAAATAAAAAAAATGGTTCTGAAGTAAAATGTTTGCAAAAAAAAGTTAAATGTTCATTTTTTCCTTCCACATTGTTTCAGTTCCTGTGAAGCACGTAATGGGTTAATAAACTTCTTGAATATGGTTTTGAGAACCTTGAGGGGTGCATTTTTTTTAGAATGGTGTCACACTTGGTTATTTTCTATCATATAGACCCCTCAAAATGACTTCAAATGTGATGTGGTCCCTAAAAAAAAAATGGTGTTGTAAAAATGAGAAATTGCTGGTCAACTTTTAACCCTTTACTCCCTAACAAAAAAAAATTTGGTTTCCAAAATTGTGCTGATGTAAAGTAGACATGTGGGAAATGTTATTTATTAACTATTTTTTGTGACATACAGTGGGGCAAAAAAGTATTTAGTCAGTCAGCAATAGTGCAAGTTCCACCACTTAAAAAGATGAGAGGCGTCTGTAATTTACATCATAGGTAGACCTCAACTATGGGAGACAAACTGAGAAAAAAAAATCCAGAAAATCACATTGTCTGTTTTTTTTAACATTTTATTTGCATATTATGGTGGAAAATAAGTATTTGGTCAGAAACAAAATTTCATCTCAATACTTTGTAATATATCCTTTGTTGGCAATGACAGAGGTCAAACGTTTTCTGTAAGTCTTCACAAGGTTGCCACACACTGTTGTTGGTATGTTGGCCCATTCCTCCATGCAGATCTCCTCTAGAGCAGTGATGTTTTTGGTTTTTCGCTTGGCAACACAGACTTTCAACTCCCTCCAAAGGTTTTCTATAGGGTTGAGATCTGGAGACTGGCTAGGCCACTCCAGGACCTTGAAATGCTTCTTACGAAGCCACTCCTTCGTTGCCCTGGCGGTGTGCTTTGGATCATTGTCATGTTGAAAGACCCAGCCACGTTTCATCTTCAATGCCCTTGCTGATGGAAGGAGGTTTGCACTCAAAATCTCACGATACATGGCCCCATTCATTCTTTCATGTACCCGGATCAGTAGTCCTGGCCCCTTTGCAGAGAAACAGCCTCAAAGCATGATGTTTCCACCACCATGCTTTACAGTAGGTATGGTGTTTGATGGATGCAACTCAGTATTCTTTTTCCTCCAAACACGACAAGTTGTGTTTCTACCAAACAGTTCCAGTTTGGTTTCATCAGACCATAGGACATTCTCCCAAAACTCCTCTGGATCATCCAAATGCTCTCTAGCAAACTTCAGACGGGCCCGGACATGTACTGGCTTAAGCAGTGGGACACGTCTGGCACTGCAGGATCTGAGTCCATGGTGGCATAGTGTGTTACTTATGGTAAGCCTTGTTACATTGGTCCCAGCTCTCTGCAGTTCATTCACTAGGTCCCCCCGTGTGGTTCTGGGATTTTTGCTCACCGTTCTTGTGATCATTCTGACCCCACGGGGTGGGATTTTGCGTGGAGCCCCAGATCGAGGGAGATTATCAGTGGTCTTGTATGTCTTCCATTTTCTAATAATTGCTCCCACTGTTGATTTCTTCACTCCAAGCTGGTTGGCTATTGCAGATTCAGTCTTCCCAGCCTGGTGCAGGGCTACAATTTTGTTTATGGTGTCCTTTGACAGCTCTTTGGTCTTCACCATAGTGGAGTTTGGAGTCAGACTGTTTGAGGGTGTGCACAGGTGTCTTTTTATACTGATAACAAGTTTAAACAGGTGCCATTACTACAGTTAATGAGTGGAGGAAAGAGGAGACTCTTAAAGAAGAAGTTACAGGTCTGTGAGAGCCAGAAATCTTGGTTGTTTGTTTCTGACCAAATATTTATTTTCCACCATAATATGCAAATAAAATGATAAAAAAACAGACAATGTGATTTTCTGGATTTTTTTTTCTCAGTTTGTCTCCCATAGTTGAGGTCTACCTATGATGTAAATTACAGACGCCTCTCATCTTTTTAAGTGGTGGAACTTGCACTATTGCTGACTAACTAAATACTTTTTTGCCCCACTGTATCTCTGTGATTTAAGGGCATAAAAATACAAAGTTTGAAAATTGCAAAATGTTAAAAATTTTCGCCATATTTCCGTTTTTTTCATAAATAATCGCAAGTAATATCGAAGAAATGTTACCACTAGCATGAAGTACAATATGTCACGAAAAAACAAACTTTGAATCAGCGGGATCTGTTAAAGCGTTCCAGAGTTATAATCTCATAAAGTGACAGTGGTCAGAATTGTAAAAATTGGCTCGGTCATTAAGTGCCAAATTGGCTCTGTCGCTAAGGGGATAAAATAACACAGAGTTTTTAGTAATACTGTTTTTAGATCAAGAGCCATCCCACCACGTCAAGGTAACTCTGATAGGGACAGTCCTATGTGCACACATTGCAGATTTGGCTGCGGATCTGCAGCGGATTCGCAGCTGTTTTCCATGCGGTTTACAGTACTATGTAAACCTATGGAAAACCAAATCCGCAGTGCACATGCTGCAGAAAATACTGGGCGGAAATGCTGCATTGTATTTTCCGCAGCATGTCAATTCTTTGTGCGGATTCCGCAGCGGTTCACACCTGTTCCTCGATAGGAATCCGCAGGTGTAAAACCGCAGGTGGAATCCGCACAAAAAGCACAGGAAATCCATGGTAAATTTTGCAAAAATGGTGCAGAAAAATCCGCACACGAATCTGCAACGTGTGCACATAGCCTAACACTCCGGGGAAATGTGACCGGCGAGACAGGGTATCCCCTCATGCGCCACTCACGTACCTACATCAATAATATGTCACCAAGGCAACACTTTTATGATTGGTTTAGGCTCCTATTTAATTTTATCTCCTGTTCCTTACTAACCACACCCCCCAGAAGAGGGCAAGCCCTGAAAGGCATAGGGGACCTGGCTGCACGCCAAGGGTATGTGCACACATTGCAGATTTGTCTGCAGAATTTTCTGCACAGAATCTGCATCTCTCGGCAGAAAACGCAGGTAAAAATCCATGTGTTTTTGATGCGTTTTTTGTGCGGATTTTCATGCGTTTTTTTCATGCAGATTTGTCTGCATTTTTGTAACCTAAATAAAGATCTATTATTTAGCACAAAAAAAAATTGTGATGTCATTTCTTTGTCCAACCTCTTATTTTACATATTCCATTGAAGAATAATGTTTACACACACACACACACACACACATAATTTTAGAAAGGTCATCATCATTCTGTGCTTAGATCCATGGATCCCATATGCTACAGCACGCAATATCTTTAATTTTTGCACCAGAGAGGGAAAGCCAACAGATGGGGGCCGATGTTTCTAGCCTGAGAAGGAGTTAATACCCATGGAGCTTCCCATGCTTTGACTCTCAGCCCGCAGCTGTATTTTTAGCCTTTACTGGCTATTAAAATAGGGGACCCCCCCAAAAAAAATGACGTGGGGTCCCCCTATAATTAATAGCCAGAATGCGCTATGCAGACAGCTGTGGGCCTAGAGAAGGGCCATGGATATTGGCCTCCACTGGCTACAAATACCAGCCCCCAGCCACCCCAGAAATGGCGCATCTGTAAGATGAGCCAATTCCGGCACTTAGCCTCTCTCTTCCCACTACCCTGTAGCAGTGGCATGTGAGGTAATAAGGGGTTAATGTTACCTTTGATTGTAAGATGACATTAAGCCCGGTTAGTAATAGACAGGTGTCAATAAGACACCTATCCATTACTAAACCTATAGTAGTGAAAGAGTTAAATAAAGACACAGCCAGAATAAAGTATTTTAATATTCTTAATTTCCCCATACTTACAACCACGCCTAATTCCCCGAAGCCATTGATCACTTGCAAAAAATAATAAACCAACAGTATACTCCCTCGTCCGACGCAGTCCAATTAATAACGAGTGTCCCACGACGATCTCCCCTATAGAGCTGTCACAATAGGAGATGTTACAGCTCTATAGGCCTCCAGTGACACACTGACAGGAGACAATGGCTTCTGCAGTGTTATCACTGAGGGGTCAATGGCCTCTCACTTCACGACACAGCTGCATGAGAATTTTCCCACACAGTCGTGCCGCAAGTGATAGTATGAACTCTGCACTCACAGCGGCGGAGGGATACAGTGCAGAAGGATACCTTCCGTCATTGTATCCCGGCGCCCCTGGAGAGCGGTCGCATCATCTGATGCGACAGCTCTCCATGGGAGATCATTGTGGGACACTCGTTATTAAATGGATTACATTGGATCAGGGAGTATACTGTTGGCTTATTTTACATTTTTTACAGGTGATCGAGAGCTTCGGGGACTAGGTGATTGGTGAGTATGTACTGTATGTCTATATGTGTGTACTGTATATGTGTGTATGTGTTTTGAAGTGCTGGCTTCTCCCCTTTTTTACTTTGATATTGGTTTGTGGTTGACCACCACTGTTGCCGTGCACGCTGGGTTATGTACGGCATTCTTTCTGTGTTTTTTTGTGATTGACTTAGACTGCTGTACACACATACAGCAGCCCTGCCCTGCCCTAGGCTTTGTTTGATTGTGCACCTGTGTCCAAGCCTGTCTCACCCTTCATCTGTGGTGCTGGTTAGGCAGTGTTGAGGTTGTACCTGAAATGTCTATGTCCAGACCTGGTCAACCTTTATCTGTGCTTGCCCTTTCTGGTGCCATGGGAGTGATTCAGAAATGCTTCAGGTACAGCTTGCATTTAATGTGGTCTTGTTTTTAATACATTTAGGAGGTCGTAATGGCACAGAGAATATAAAAAAAGTAGAGTAGGAATGCCCCATTATGAGAATGCCGTGACGTGGCGGGGTGGCTCAAAGAATTGATCAATTGTTTGCTAAATGTCTTATTTTTTAAATACATTTAGAAATCAATATGTGCATGTGCACTTTATGTTTTGCGTTCTGACCATAAGCAGCGCTGGCTTCTCCCATTTTTTACATGGATATACAAGCTGCATGATTGTTGCAGCATGTACTTGATCTGTCACAGATTGTCTGCAAATGTTACCATAGTATTATGCCTCATTTTCACCTCATTTTCAAAATTGATCTGATTTGTAGCAGGATGAAATGTCCATTATATAAACTTGTAAGGATCCCAATTGAATAGACAAAAATGAAATCAATATCCTTTCTAAAGATCTCATGTAGAAGTGCACAGAATCTGTTCTCATAACAGACAGTACCCATAACAACCACCAGATGGAGATATATAAACACCAATGAGAAAATCAAGTCTTTAGCTACAGTCAAACAAGGCTCAGTGATTCTATGGCAGCCAACAGCTGATGTAGTATGTCACTTTCCAAGTGCAAATAGTCTCTTCACAGAAGAAGAGAGGCTCTATTGCCACCTATTAGTAGAAGCAATCCTAAAGGTCACTGTTATAGAGGACCTTTCACCAGTGTGAGCATGTTAAACTGGAAATACTGTATTATTAAATATTTACTGCAGAATTAAGTGAAACCATTTTTATTTTTTAATTTCTCTCCATTGTGGAGATATTAGCTTGTAAAGTTCAGATTATAATTTATGCTACTGTTCAGCTAGGAGTGACCAGAGATTTGTCTATGGGGGCGTGTACTTCTTCCTCTGCATGAGGTTGAGCAATCATAAGCAGACAGTGTCATGCAGGGGAAATAAGAACACGCCCTCCTCGCTGATCTCTGCAGCTACTATGTAGAGTTACAGCACAGCTGAGATATGTATCTGGATCCATTTTTGGATTTGTGACAGCTCTGGTTCCACTCTGTTTTTATTGTTGCTTTTTCCTTTCAGGACCATTGGGGGTTAATGTCAGTCCCCCCCCCCCTCCACTGGCAATCTTGTAATTGCAGTGCTGTTAGGTCAGCTGATGTGGTGGTGACCACTCCCACCATCCTTTAAATGGTCAACAGATGCATCTGCTGACTGTTGGCAATAGAGTTTCTCTATGGATAACGGCCTTGCAGGAGCTGCTCTCTGGTGGCAGCAACTTCTGGTGTTTTGGAGTCCTGTTGCTGTGCTATCAGTAGTGTGGTGCTTGGCAGCGGAGTTTGAAAGCTAAGTGTGGTGTTTTCTCCTCGTCCCTTTTGTGTTTGTCATTGTCTCCTGTGCGATACTATCTGCAGTGGTAAGGCTAGCGTTCCTTGCCTGCCAGTGCACTAGACAGGGCAGTGTGAGGTGACAGTGAGGGACGAGGTTCCTGATGGTGGTGGGGGGAAGGACCCACTTAGGGTGTTAGAGGAGTGCAGGGACAGGCTCAGGTTTGAGCAGGAGGTGACCATTCCTTCATTTCCCTATTGATAGGGCCTTCCTCCCCCTTTCCCATCCAGATGTGTCTTTTGTTGTTCCATCCACTGTGCTCTTAGGAATCTTGAGTACTGCAGAAATTCTTTTCTAACCTTGGCCAGATTTGTACCTTGCCACAATTCTGTCTCTGAGCTCCTTGGCCAGTTCCTTTGACCTCATGATTCTCATTTGGTTTGACATGCACTGTGAGCTGTGAGGTCTTTCCAAATCAAGTCCTATCAGTTTAATTAAACACATCTGGACTCCATTGAAGGAGTAGAAGCATCTGAAGGGGGATCACAAGGAAATGGACAGCATGTGACTTAAATATGAATGTCTGAGCAAAGAGTCTGAATACTTATGACCATGTGATATTTCAGTTTTTATTTTTTAATAAATATGCAAACATTTCTACATTTATTTATTTTTTTCAGTCAAGATGGGGTGCAAAGTGTACATTAATGAGAAAAATATAACTTTTTTGAATTTACCAAATGGCTGCAATGAAACAAAGCGTGAAAAATGTAAAGGGGTCTGAATACTTTCCATACCCACTGTATCTGCAATGGAGAAGAGAAATTAAAAAAACTAAATTATGCTTTACTTAGCTCTATAGAAACTATTCCATGATGAGGCCAGTTTAAAGTGCTCAAACTGGCTGACTGTATGATTGCAGCCAGGTATATTTTTATCTGAATGGCTCATAGTTTGAAGAGCTGGCTGGAGACCATAGGTAGATGAATCTACTTCTGCATCACCACAAGCAAGCTCTGCTCCAGTTAACTGACCTTATGGGAATGCGACACCCGCTAGGGCCGTGGGGTACTCAGGACCGGGTCAGACGATTCTTAAAGGCGTGGTCACGGCAGCAGTAACCTGGTCCGTGGCCCTGGGCATGCAATAAAAGTAATGAGGGAATGTTTGCAGGGGATTTCACGTGACGCCACCTGTGGTGTTCGGCAATGGGTAGCCGATGCTGCTTAAAGGAACCGCTGGGGCCGATGGTGTCGCAGCTGAGATGGTTCTGCTCCCCACAGGTGGAGCAAGGCCTCGGGGCTACAAGTATAGTCTATCAGGGATCGTGGATGTTGGGGTGCAGGACTGAGGGTGCAGGAAAGGACTAGAGGACACAAGGGCTGCAGTTTTCTTTACCTTTAGTTCCTGGCTGAAGGTGCAGTCCGGAGCACAGGTAACAGGTGGTAATGGAGATCTGGGCAGCCTGAAAGGAATTCAGAATCCACCTAGCCAGGTGGAATTGGAGGCCTCCCTACTGTGCTGTGCTCTGGGTTGTTGATGCTTTATGCTCTACTTAAGTCCCTCTCTCTGTCTGTCCATTAAATGGAACACTACCCGCATTGCAGGCAGCTTGAACCTGTTCCAGGTGTCACTCTTTCGTGGTGACTCGGGCTCTCATATGCTGCTGAACCTCAGGGTGTCAGCTGGGGACAGGAGACCTCTAATCTCCTGCCCTCCGGTTTTAGTTGCTGGGCCTGCAGTTCCCACACAACCACAGACTCTGGTGTCTGGTCTTTGGCGCTCAGTCCTGGGGTGAGCTCAGTCGCAGCTCCAATCCCCCAAGTTCTTCTCACTTGCCTCTTCCTCCTTCATGGTCTCAAACTCTGACTAAAACTCTGTAACTCCACCTCCAGGCCAGAACTTATAGGGAAGCTCCCCCTTCTGGTCTGGAGTAGGAAAGGTGTTGCATGCTGATGTACCTGGAAAGGGGATCCCTCCTTGCTTCCAGGCATCACATCACCCCCTGTGAGGGAGGTAATGCCACTGTGGCAACCAGACTCCTGGGGTGCCACATAAGCACATAGAAGAGACATATCAATCAACTAGAGCAGTTCAGGAAAGGGCTAACTAGAGATAGTGCTGAACTAGTCATTTCTCTCTCTATGGTATCTGGCCCTGTCACGCTCTGTGAGGGAAAAGTAAAGTGCACAATAACGGGGAAAGTGAGGGTGAAGCCCAGACACTATGGAAGGGGGGAGTGGAGACCCCTAGGCAGATCTAACAACACCCTGTCTGCCCTAACCATCCCTAAATAGGTTCTGCACCTATCGCCAAGCAGGAGCCTAATACCTGCCTGACCCTAGCGATAGGCCCTGGATAGGGAGGGGACGGATATGCACTAGTTAGCCACCACCACAACTAAAGACAGAGAGTGGATGAACGTGGGGATACACTTAGCTTGCGAAGACCACTGAGATGTCACGCCAGCAAACCTCCAAGAGTCATCTGAGAAAACTAATGGACTACTAGTACTTCCCACAAGAAAGAGGCAAATTTGAGTTAACACCAGCGCTATACTGCAGAAACTGAATGTATTTAAACCTTCAGCAAAGGTGTGTAATTAGCCACAGAAGGTGGAGCTAACTGTTGGGTCCTAGAGGGAGAAAGATATCGCTCCATAACAGAGATGCAAATATCAAGAAGGTTCTTGAGCTAATCACAATTACGTTCTACAGCCGAATCCAGGATGACTGTCACGATGTGACATGACTCAACGGGAGCGTCGGTCAGCGGATGGAGCAACACACAACAGGATGGAAATGGGGAGAGGAAGGACCTACTGATTGGGAAATGGGGGATGGTCACTAGGGTTGAGCGACTTTTACTTTTTTAGGGTCGAGTCGGGTTTAGCGAAACCAGACTATCTCGAAAGTCGAGTCGAGTGAAATCGGCTGATTATCGCAAAAAGTCAGGGACCTCTTCCACCAGACTTCCTCATTGTTTGAAAAACGTAACCAAACTAACGGTATTTGTTACTGTACAACCAGTTACAAGGTGAACTCAAACTTCTGTTGGATTTATATATCCCTTTATAGGTGGGTGAGACTGCAGGGAAAATCAGGCCCAATGTATAACAGTACACAGCTTCAGTGGCAGACAGATATGCCACTAACAGGACTGACGCAGATGCACACACTACCAATAAAAATCTCCCCCTTTTTATTTTTTCAGGGAGAATATTGAAGAAATGTGGCCCACTCTTATACAGTATATGTTCTGTGGCATAAAATGAAAGACAGATGCCACACACAGGACTGGCACTGAGGCAGAATTGCCAATCTTAATCTCCCACTAATTCTTTTTTTCCTGGGACAATTGTCAAGAAATCAGGCCCAGTGTTACACACTAGGTTTTCTGTGGCACAAAATGAGAGACAGATGCCACACACAGCACTGGCACTGAAGCAGAAATGCCAATCTTAATCTTCCACTATTTTTTTTTGGGGGGGGGAGAATTGTCAAAAAATCTGGCATCGTGTTACACACTAGGTTTTCTGTGGCACAAAATGAGAGACAGATGCCACACACAGGACTGGCACTGAGGCAGAAATGCCAATCTTAATCTCCCACTATTTTTTTTTTATTTATGGGAGAATTGGCAAGAAATCAGGCCCACTGTTAGACTGTATGTTTTCTGTGCCAGAAAATGAGACACAGATGCCACACACAGGACTGCCACTGGTGCAGATTTGCCAATTTTAATCTGCACCCTTTTTTTTTTTTCTTCAGGGAGACTAGTGAATAAATCTGGGCCACTGTATTAGAGTATATTTTCTGTGGCAGAAAGTGGCTTGAAGAGATATAACGAAAAAAAAAAAAAAAAAAAAAGGGACTGTACTACAATTACTATCTCCCTGCAGTAATCTCAGCAAAAGTATGGCAGGCAGCAATAACAAGGAGTGGACTGCTGCACAAAAAAAGTCAAAAGTGTGGACAAACAAACAAGATAGCTGTGCAGAAAGGAAGGAGCAACAGGATTTGTGCTTTGAAAAAAGCAGTTGGTTTGCACAGCGGCGTACAAACAGCAATGCAATCAGGGAGCCTTTTAGGGCAGCCCAATGAGCTACAGCGCTGAGGAAAAAAAAATGTACCCTCCACTGTCCCTGCAAACAAAAGGTAGTGTTGGACAGTTGAAATCGCTACAGCACAAGCGGTTTGGGGGTTAATGTACCCTGCCTAACACTATCCCTGCTTCTGATGAAGCGGCAGCAACCTCTCCCTATGCTCAGATCAGCAGCAGTAAGATGGCGGTCGGCGGGAACGCCCCTTTATAGCCCCTGTGACGCCGCAGAAATCAAGCCAATCACTGCCATGCCCTTCTCTAAGATGATGGGGACTAGGAACTATGTCATAACGCTGCCCACACTCTGCATCCACCTTCATTGGCTTAGAAATGGCGCTGAACGCGTCATCGAAACGCGACTTTGGCGTGAAAGTCGCGTACCGCGTGGCCGACCCCACACAGGGATCGGGTCGGGTTTCATGAAACCCGACTTAGCCAAAAGTCGGCGACTTATGAAAATGACCGATCCGTTTCGCTCAACCCTAATGGTCACCACCTGAGCACAAACCTGAGCCTCTCCCTGCACTCCCCTAAAACCCTAAGTGGGTCTTTTCCCCCCACCACCATCAAGAACCTCGTCCCTTGCTGTCACCTAGCACTGCCCTGGCTAGTGCGCTGGCCGGCAAGGGGCGCTAGCCTCACCACTGCCGATAGTATCACACAGGGGACAGTGACAAACACACAAAAAGGACAAGGAGAAAACACACTTAGCTTCCAGACTCTGCTGTCAAGCTCCACACCACAGTTGACACAGAAGCCAGACTCTAAACTCCAGAAACAGCAGACACCAGAAAGTTGCCACTGCAAGGTTGGTCTCCATAGAGAAAACTCTATCACCAACAGTCAGCTGATGCATCAGGTGACCATTTAAAGGATGGTGGGAGTGGTCACCACCCACATCAGCTGACCCAGCAACTCTGCAACTGCAGTAGATTGCCAGCGAGGAAAAAACTGACATTAACCCCCACTGGTCCTGAAAAGAAAAAATCTACATTTAAAACAGAGTGGAACCAGAGCTGCCACGGAATTAAAAAATGGATTGTGACAATGACTGTCTGTACACCTGACACATCGTGACAGGTCCACTTTTCAAACTATGTTTTTTCTCAAACAGTGGAGCATTTTAAGGAAGAACATTCCTGATGGCAATCCTGCAGCTAAGGTTTGTGAGGCAAACAAAAATGTATAGTCCCTGTGGGTGAAATTAAAGGGAGTGCGAAAGAATAATTAAATATTGATAGGAGTTTGTCATAAGTCTCCAAATATTATTGAAGTGGCAGAAAATAACCTTATAAAGCAAATAGATGAGGCAGAAAATCAAGGCGAAGTCATTGTTATGGGGGACTTCAACAATCCTGATATAAATTGGGGAGCAGAAACCTGCAGCTCCAGCAAAGGAAAATAGATTTTTGAGAATTATAAATTTATAAAAGACAATCAACTTTCACAATTGGTTCAGGACTCAGCAAGATGGGGGCTCTTCTAGCCTTAACCCCTTAATGACCGCCAATACGTCTTTTAACTGACCTGAGATATAAGAGAATAGCCTCCCCATACAGATGACAATCCAGCATCTGTCGGTTGTACACTATAGCTGACAACTTGCTGTACCAGCCACGATCAGTATTTGCACCATCTAAATCTGTTTAACCCCTTAGATGCTGCTGTCAATAGTGACTACATCATTATAAATGGTTAACAGAGTGTGGGGGCTTCTTCTTTGTCACAATTGGTGTCCTCAGATCATGATTTTGTGGTCCTGATGTTTGCCATGGCAATTCATGACCAAATAGTGGCCTTAGAGTCTGACTGCTGTAGTAATCTGTTTAGAAGTTAGCAACACTTAGGTGGTAAAAATACACATTTTCATTTCTGTCATACCACTTTGCATTAATTCCTGTAAAGCACCTGAAGGGTTAATAAACTACCTGACAGCAGTTTTCAATATGTTTAGGGGTGCTGTTTTTAAAATGGTATCACGTTTGTGGGTTTCCCAATATATGGGACCCCTAAAGTCACTTCAAACATGGATAAGTCCCTAAAAAAATAAATTTTGTAAATTTCTTTGAAAAAATGAAAAATTGCTGCTACATTTTTAAACCTCCTAAAATGCTAACAAAATAAAATAACATTTTACAAATGGTGCTGATGTAAAGCAGACATGTGGGAAATGTTATTTATTAATGGTTTGCTGTTGTATGACTATCTGCATTAAAGGGATAATCATTCAAATTTAGAAAATTGCTAATTTTTTAACATTTTTCTCAAATTTTTGATATTTTTTATAAATAAACACAAAAAATGTTGAACAAAATTTACCATTATCATAAAGTATAATGTGTCACGAAAAAACAATCTCAAAATCACTGGGATTTGTTGAAGCGTTGCAGAGTTATTACCACATAAAGTGACACTGGTCAGATTTCAAAAATTTGGCTCGGTCACTAAGGGGTTAATATTCACCAAAAGGCCAGACCGCATATTAAATATACAGTTTGGGAGCCACTTGAGTAATAGTGATCACAAAATAATAAGTTTTAATGTATCCTTTATCCAAGAAGTATCGTTTCTCCTTGCGGAGAGTGACATGATAAGCATGTCGAGGTGAGGAGACTTAAAGCCGCAATGCTCCTCTGGGAAATATGCAAATTGTCTCTTCAGAGAGGAAGAGGACTAAAACTCTAGTGCCACCTATTGGAAGTAGCAATACTAACAGTCAGTTGCAAACTGAGATTCTGGTTTGGCTATTATCCTAAGTCATGTGACAAGGCTCCTTAAAGAGTCGACATTGACTGTTAGGATTGCTACATCCAATAGGTGGCACTAGAGTTATAGTCCTCTTCCTCTCTGAAGAGACAATTTGCAATGTATCTTTAAAAAGATGTATAGTACAGGGGTTACAAGGATGCTAAACGCCGAAAGGCAAATTTCAAATGGCTCAAAGATTATTTTAGTGCCATAAACTAGTACAATGTTCTGAGAGATAAAAGTACACAAACAAATGGGGCACTTTTATAAGTATCCTGAATAGGATCTGTACACAATATATACCCTATGGAAACAAGCTAAAAAAAGAGGAAACCACTATGGCTAAATAGAGCTGTAAGGGGCGCAATAAATGACCAAAAGAAACCAGTTAGAGAAATAAAGCAAATTGGGTAGTGACGAGGCATTACATAATAATAGGGAAAAAAAATTGTGTAAAAATCAAATCAGGGCAGCAAAGACTGAAACAGAAAGACTCATTGCCAAAGAAAGTAAAAATAATCCAAAAATATTCCTCAATTATATAAACAGTAAGAAACTGAAAAATGATAGTGTTGGCACCTTCAAAAATTGTCTGGAGAAAATGGTGGAAGAGGATGAGGGAAAGGCTGGAGTCACACACAACGTATAGAAAATCGCACAAATGTTTCATGAACAGTGATCCGTGTGTAGTGCGAGGATGCGATTTTTCTCTCCGAAAAATATCCATGTGTCAACGGTATGGCATCCGTATGGCGAGATTTTCTCGCCGGCTTGCAAAATGGACATATAATGGATCCATGGACTCAAATATTCTTGAAAACATATATATATATATATATATATATATATATATATATAAAGCTGAATGTGTGTATGTGTGTATGTATGTATGTGTGTATGTCCGGGATTGGCATCTGCACCGTCGCAGCTACAGCCACAAAATTTTGCACAGTCACACGTCTAGAACCCGAGAGTGTCATAGGCTATGTTGTGAGGTGAAATTTTAACCCCGCGCGTTCCAGTTCACCAAACAATTTTGCCCCTATCTACATAATGGGGAAAAAGTGAAAGGAAAGGTGTTGGAGGCGTTGCAGCTACAGCCACAAAATTTTGCACAGTCACATGTCTGGACCCTAAGAGCGTCATAGGCTATGTTGTGAGGAGGTGAAATTTTAACCCCGCGCTTTCAAATTCACC
The DNA here is from genome assembly GCF_032444005.1 of Ranitomeya imitator. Taxonomy (NCBI): domain Eukaryota; kingdom Metazoa; phylum Chordata; class Amphibia; order Anura; family Dendrobatidae; genus Ranitomeya; species Ranitomeya imitator. The sequence goes on from NC_091282.1 coordinate 302,284,833, forward strand.
AATTTTGCCCCTATCCACATAATGGGGAAAAAGTGAAAGGAAAAGTGTTGGAGGCAAATTGACAGCTGCCAAATGTGAACAAAGGGGACTTAAAGAGTGAGAGCGATGGTGCCAAAGAGTATATGAAGCGATGGCCGAGGGACCACCACGGTGCAGGAAGACTACTGTACACAAGATGAGGTGCAAACAGCAAAGGATAGATTTATTGGGAGACAGGGAATGGAAGGGACAAGGAAGGTGCAAACAGGGGATTACAATAACAAAAGATAATGGACATGAGTTATCTTCTCTGTAAAATAACACAGTGCTTAAACAATTAGAAACTCAGTATCTGTCTCACAAGCAACTTTACACAATAAAACGTATATTGATGCTACTCTGCATATAACCTTCCTGGCCTTTACTACGCAGGCCACACGGCTACCGTGCTCTAACTACTGAAGCCTGCACTAGGCCCTAACAGGTGTACCAAACAGGAACAAACTCACGGTGATGTTGGGGACACCAGTACAGTCCCAGGGGGCCCCCGAAGTCCAAAACGGTGGTGCGCACAGATTCCTGTCAGCTCTGCGAAGCGTGGTCTTCTCCTTGCCTCTGGATCCTAGGGATGCTCCTGGAAATTGTAAGTCCCCTTCTCAGTATCTTCGTGGATTCACAAACTAGCACAGGACAGCCACCTCTGCTGTAACCCAGAAAAGTCTTGCAAAGTTCACAAGTAAACTTTCGTCCCAAGCTGTGGGACCTTTCTTGTAGCAAAATAACACACAGTTCTCTCTCTCTCTTGCAGCTTCTGATCACAAGCACAGTTCAGGCTCAACTCCTCCCCTCCTCCTGGGGCAGTTTATCTCCACCGTCTAGCAGGGGGAAGCAGAACATTCCATCGTACCAGACAAGGGGGTGTTGTCTATTAAAGTGGCAGCGTGTATCTGTCCATAACAGCACTACCCTCTTACATGCCTCCCTTCTTAATGATGGTTGTCCTCGACCATCACAGAATCAAGGTTGAAGCGTAATGAAAGAACATGAAATGTGGAACAGCACCTATAGAGGAGGCAACAAAGGTGTAAAAACAGAGCACACTGTTCTACATATCGGACCGGTGGAACCCCTGCATTAGACCTCTGGGATCTCCGAAGCTCTTGGCTGTCAGGCAAGGCTTGACTATCTTCCAGAGGAACACTTGTTGCAGGAGACATTGTGAGCTCTTGTCCGGTCTCGTCCTCGCATGGCGGTGCTGGTACATCCATGGGATCACCGTCTCTGGGCGGCTGAGGACCCCCTACTGTGTCGGGGACGGTCCACCACTCATCATCGATTTGGCCATCAGGCATGACAGATTCAGGAAGTGGAGTGTCGCCTTCAGGCGACAATGGCGTAGAACAGACCTCAGACCGGCAAGGCCGCAGCATATTTCTGTGAAGTACTCTAGGGTCGGATGCCCCATTCTCAGTCTGTACCTTGTAGACAGGGCCGTTAGCATACACTCGCTCGATAACCTTGTACTGCTGTACTTCCCATCTCTCACTTAGTTTTCCTTTAGGGCGTTTCTCTCTGACCAATACCCGGTCTCCAGGTTGGAACGATAACTCTTGAATCGGTTTGCGGGCCGTGTGTTCTTTTTCTTGCAGTTGCTGACACGCCAACCGCCGTATCGTTTGCAAACGTTGCCGATGCTCTTTCACCCATGAGGTGACAGTTCGCTCCATCAGCTCCTCTGGCTGTTCCAAATTCAGCTCGATGATCTCTCGTCCAGCTCTTCCAAACAACAGTAGATAGGGGGTATAACCCGTGGTGGAGTGGACCCGATTGTTGTAGGTCCAGACCAATTCTGGCAGATAGTCTGGCCAACACACCTTCTTATCCTCCTCCAATGTTCTCAGCATCTGAAGCAAGGTTCTGTTGAAGCGTTTGCAAGCTCCATTGCCTTGAGGATGGTAAGGGGTGGTCCGGGACCGCTCGATGCCATACATGCGATACAATTCTTCCATCACCTTGCCTTGGAAACATGCGCCTTGGTCGGAGTGGATGCGCTTTGGGCACCCATACACCCGGATGAAGTCTTGACAGATGGCTCGCGCCGCCGATTCCGCAGTCTGGTCTCTAGTCGGAGTGACTACTGCGAACTTAGAGAAATGATCGGTCATCACCAAACAGTATTGCAGCCCCCGGGCCGAGTGTCCCACGAGGAGATAGACGATCATCAAGACTTCCAACGGTTCCTTAGTTTGTATGGTCTGGATGGGTGCCCTCTGTTCAGTACTCTTAATGAGATCACATACTCGACACTGCCGGCAAACCTCTTCCACCACAAGCTCCAACCAGGGGCAATACACATACCGCTGCAACCATTGGTAGGTCTTTGTGGGGCCGAAGTGTGCTCCGAATTCGTGGGCTTCTTTAGCTTTTTCTTGAGCCATTCTTCCTGGGATGACCACTTGCCACCTTACTTCCATATCTTTTGGCTGTTGTCTCTTACGATATAGTACTGACTCTCGCACTTCCAGTCTATCCCACTGGAAGGTATACTATAGTTTCTCACTCGGGAGGTAGGATTACAGGTTCTTTACCAGGAGCCCGGATGACCCCTACTGTCTGATAAGATGGCACACTCTTCTGCGTCCCACAGACGCGGATCAGTCGTTGAAGGGCTTCTTGAGTAGGCTTATGTGGAGTAGCCTTCTTCCAATATCCAGGTCCCCGTTTGGTAAACATAATCTGATCGAGTTCACGTAGGATATTCATTCCCAGTACTACAGGCACATCTTCCTTGACAGGCTCAGGGACTAGCAGGATCCCTTTTCTTCCAACTTCTTGCCCACAGATTCGAATATTCATCCACACGACCCCTGTGACCGGAATCGGTTGTTGGTTGGCAGCAAACAAGCGAATCAATGTCTCTTTTTCTGGCTTGGCCAGGATCTGGAAATGCTGCTTGAAGTACGCTTCTGGCATCGTTGTCACTTGTGACCCGGTATCTACCAGGCAATCCACCAGAACTCCTTCAAATTCAGCACGTAGGATGGGGCTCCCAGCGATCAAGTGTTCGTTATGATATGGAGCGGCCTCTCTTCTCGCCTCCCCCGCAGAGTGCCGCACTACTGCAGGGGTTGGTAGTTTAACGGCAGCTTCCACTGGCCTTGAGTATAGCTCCGACAGTCTCTGGCAAGATGCCCCCGTCCTCCACACTCCCAGCATTGAATGCCTCCTCCTCGCCGAGGGGTACTTCGAGCCTGTCCTCGTGCCGCCGATGCCTGACGGGAGGGGGCTTGTTCCCACTGATCCCTTGTCGATCGGGCTGAAGAATGGTTGCATGAGTATGGTGGGTCAGTCTCTTGTAGTTCCCCCACTCTTCGCTCCATCTGGGTCATTTTCTCTTGCACGTTAACAAGGGACCGCTGCAAGTCTTGCACTACCTGGACCAGCACCTCTTGATGGTTTGGGTCCCCTCTGGAATTGGCGCCCTGGACACTCATCACTCCAGACGCATAGCTTTCTTCTTTACTTCGGGCCACTGTTTCCGCCAGAACTTGATGAAACGTAAGGGCTGGATCTGCCCGGACCCGTTCTGACAGTGCTCGCCTCAAGGATGTGCTGTGTAGTCCCAGAATGAATTGCTCCCGGAGTATCCGGTCTTTAGAGCCCATGCCGCCAAATCCATCTGCCTCCTTTCTCTGCACCTCTTCGAACACTTCTTGCAGTGCTGTTGCATACTGAGAAATTCTTTCTTCTTCCCGCTGCAGCCTAGAGAAAAATTTGGCGCGAAGATGTCCCGCGCTAGCAGTCTCGCCGTAGATCTCTTCCAGGAACTTCACTAACTCCTTCAGGGTACTGCGGGTGAGTTCTGGTTGTAGGCAGACGTTTCAGCGGGCTTCCCCCTCTAGGGCAGTTAAAGCAATGTCCGCTTCAAGGTCTGGGCTGATGTTATAAATCTTCAGGGTGCATTGCAGCCGGGACACCCAGTCGGACAGTGGCATATTCTTGCCGTCAAACTTTGGGAGCACACTAAATATGGTGCCCACAGGGAGTGTCCTTGCAGGGGTTCCACCAATGCCCACAGCATCCCCATTAATGTTAGCATTCCCGCCATTGCTGTCTGCTGCCTCCATCTTGGTGACAGTACCCTGCTTGCAGTGCCACTTGAAGCGATGGCCGAGGGACCACCACGGTGCAGGAAGACTACTGTACACAAGATGAGGTGCAAACAACAAAGGATAGATTTATTGGGAGACAGGGAATGGAAGGGACAAGGAAGGTGCAAACAGGGGATTACAATAACAAAAGATAATGCACATGAGTTATCTTCTCTGTAAAATAACACAGTGCTTAAACAATTAGAAACTCAGTATCTGTCTCACAAGCAACTTTACACAATAAAACGTACATTGATGCTACTCTGCATATAACCTTCCTGGCCTTTACTACGCAGGCCACACGGCTACCGTGCTCTAACTACTGAAGCCTGCACTAGGCCCTAACAGGTGTACCAAACAGGAACAAACTCACGGTGATGTTGGGGACACCAGTACAGTCCCAGGGGGCCCCCGAAGTCCAAAACGGTGGTGCGCACAGATTCCTGTCAGCTCTACGAAGCGTGGTCTTCTCCTTGCCTCTGGATCCTAGGGATGCTCCTGGAAATTGTAAGTCCCCTTCTCAGTATCTTCGTGGATTCACAAACTAGCACAGGACAGCCACCTCTGCTGTAACCCAGAAAAGTCTTGCAAAGTTCACAAGTAAACTTTCGTCCCAAGCTGTGGGACCTTTCTTGTAGCAAAATAACACACAGTTCTCTCTCTCTCTTGCAGCTTCTGATCACAAGCACAGTTCAGGCTCAACTCCTCCCCTCCTCCTGGGGCAGTTTATCTCCACCGTCTAGCAGGGGGAAGCAGGACATTCCATCGTACCAGACAAGGGGGTGCTGTCTATTAAAGTGGCAGCGTGTTTCTGTTCATAACAGCACTACCCTCTTACATATATACCATACAGTTGCTAAGGTGGGGCCCCGATAAGGGATACTCACCACACACAGGGATATAAACACACACAAAAGGCGCAACAAACTACCACGTACTTGAACACATATACCACCCTCAGCACACATTTCACCACACATACACCAACCTCGCCACATAAAAGTCGCCGCTCAAAACTCGCCACGCGCAAAACTCGCCACATGCAAAACTAGGCTCATGCAAAACTCGCCACATGTGCAAAACTCACTTTATGGAAAACTCGCCACACGCAAAACTTGCACACGCGGAAAAATTGCCACATGCACAAAAGTTGCCTCACACAAAACTTGCACATACTCAAAACGCGCCACACATAAAACTCGCCACGCGCAAAACTCGCCATGCGCAAAACTTCCTGCACACAACTTGCTACACTAACCTGTTACATGCAACTCGACACACAAAAAGTTGCTACATGCATGTCGCCACACAAAACTCATCTCACAAAAGTCGCTACATGCATGTCGCCACATGCAACTCAACACACACAACTTGACACATGAAACTCGCCCTAAAACACACACAAGTCTGGTATCATCCTTCAAAAATAAAAATCTGATTAATAAGCAGACAAACTACAAGAGCAACAAATGTACCATATAGGAAATACGGCAGCTGTCAGTCACATGACCTGTCTATTATGTGTATGTGTGAGCTAATATATACTGCCAGGGGGGAGGGCCTCCCGTTGGCTGGGGATTTATCGGGCTGCCAATTTAGCTTACAAATACTGAGGTAAAAATACTGACCAAATAACGTGTGAACGCGGTCTAATACAGGAGGAGATGACACACAGATATATACTATATACAGGAGGAGATGACACACAGGTATATACTATATACAGGAAGAGATGACACACAGGTATATACTATATACAGGAGGAGATGACACACAGGTATATACTATATACAGGAGCAGATGACACACAGGTATATACTATACACAGGAGCAGATGACACACAGGTATATACTATATACAGGAGGAGATGACTTACAGGTATATACTATATACAGGAGGAGATGACACACAGGTATATACTATATACAGGAGGAGATGACACACAGGTATAAACTATATACAGTAGGCGATGACACACAGGTATATACTATATACAGGAGGAGATGACATACAAGTATATACTATATACAGGAGGAGATGACAACCTGGTATATACTATATTCAGGGGAGATGACATACAGGTACATACTATATTCAGGGGCGATGACACACAGGTAAATACTATATACAGTGGAGATGACACACAGGTATATACTATATACAGGAGCAGATTACATACAAGTATATACTATATACTGGAGGAGATGACACACAGGTATATACTATATACAGGAGCAGATGATACACAGGTATATACTATATACAGGAGGAGATGACTTACAGGTGCATACTATATACAGGAGGAGATGACACACGTATATACTATATACAGGAGGAGATGACATACAGGTATATACTATATAAAAGAGGAGATGACACATAGGTATATAGAGGAGGAGATGACATACAGCAGGTATATACTATATACAGGGGAGATGACATACAGGTATATACTATATACAGGAGATGACATACAGGTATATAATATATACAGGAGATGACACATGGGTATATACAATATACATGAGGAGATGACATACAACAGGTATATACTATTTACAGGGGAGATGACATACAGGTATATACTATATACAAGAGAAGACATACAGGTGTATACTATATATAAGGGAGATGACAAACATGTATATACTGTGGTGAAAATGAGGGGTGTGAGGTGAAAATGAAAAGGTGTGAGTGCAAAATGAGAGGGGTGAGGGAAAATAGTGGAGTGATCGGAAAATGACAGATGTGAGGTCAAAATGACAAGTGTTAGGGGGGAATGAGAGGAGTGAGGGGGAAAATAAGAGGAGTGAGGGGGAAAATGAGAGGTCTAAGGGAGAAAATGAGAGGTGTAAGGGAGAAAATGAGAGGCATGATGGGAAAATAAGAGACGTGACGTGCTATAACTAACCACAGATATTTACTATGCCCAGGCAACGCCGGGCTCTTCAGCTAGTATATCTATCTATCTATCTATCTATGTATCTATATCTATATATATATATTAGATGGTGGCCCGATTCTAATGTAGCGGGTATTCTAGAATATGTATTTATGTATGTATATAGCAGCCACATAGTATACAGCACAGGCCACGTAGTATTTGTCTGCTATATACTACATGGCTCCTATATACTACGTGGCCTGTGCTATATACTATGTGGCTGTTATATACATACAGAATCAGCTGTGGAGGATATCCACTAATAAAACATAACCTTTAATGATAAATACTAAAATATGCACACCCAACAGGACACAAACAAAAAGAAAATATAAAGTGCTCAGGTGAACCAGTGCTCAATATAAAATGTAATGGTTTGATCTCACCCAAGCTGCCGGACACTGTATACTTCCGCACAACACAGTAGAGATCCAGGTTTGTGAAAGGAGGCAGGGCTGAAATTCACATATCTACCCTGTAGCCCCTGTGTAATTCCTGTACTGACAAGGACAGGCCCCAAATGGACCTCACTCTAGGGGACCAACACACCCAATGTATATGAAGGCAGAGTCCCAAATCCTCTTGAAATATAGTTTCCTCCTCCCATTTGAGCCAGAGGGTATATGTATGGTGTGATTATCACACACTATTGCTTCTCTTGCTATATACATACATAAATACATATTCTAGAATACCCGATACGTTAGAATCGGGCCACCATCTAATATATATATATATTAGATGGTGGCTCGATTCTAACGTATCGGGTATTCTAGAATATGTATTTATGTATGTATATAGCAGCCACATAGTATATAGCACAGGCCACGTAGTATATAGGAGCCATGTAGTATATAGCAGACAAATACTACGTGGCCTGTGCTGTATACTATGTGGCTGCTATATACATACATATTGTAGAATACCCGATGCGTTAATACAGGCCACGCAATATATAACAGTGGCCACGCAGTATATAACACAGCCACGTACTATATAACACAGCCCACGCAGTATATAGCAGCCACACAGTATATAACACAGGCGCCGTAGTATATAACACAGGCCATGCAGTATATAACACTGGCCACGTAATATAAAGCACAACCCACGCAGTATATAGCAGCCACTTAGTATATAAAGCTGAACGTCAAAGATTCAGGCGTCAGAATAGGTTGTGTTTTTACTGCAGCGATTCTGCTCATATTATTTCTGATTGCCCTAAGCGTACAAAGAGAATCGCTAGTTCTGTTACCATCAGTACTGTACAACCTAAATTTCTGTTATCTGTGACCTTGATCTGCTCATTATCATCATTTTCTGTTATGGCATTTGTGGATTCAGGCGCCGCTCTGAACTTAATGGACTTAGAATTTGCCAGATGTTGTGGTTTCCCCTTGCAGCCTTTGCAGAACCCTATTCCTTTAAGGGGCATTGATGCTACACCGTTGGCTAAAAATAAACCTCAGTTTTGGACACAGCTGACCATGCGCATGGCGCCAGCCCATCAGGAAGATTGTCGTTTTCTGGTGTTGCATAATTTGCATGATGATATTGTGCTGGGTTTTCCATAGTTACAGGTACATAATCCGGTGTTAGATTGGAGATCTACAGTTAGGGCCAGAAATATTTGGACAGTGACACAAGTTTTGTTATTTTAGCTGCTTACAAAAGCATGTTCAGAAATACAATTATATATATAATATGGGCTGAAAGTGCACACTCCCAGCTGCAATATGATAGTTTCCACATCCAAATCGGAGAAAGGGTTTAGGAATCATAGCTCTGTAATGCATAGCGTCCTCTTTTTCAAGGGACCAAAAGTAATTGGACAATGGACTCTAAGGGCTGCAATTAACTCTGAAGGCGTCTCTCTCTCGTTAACCTGTAATCAATGAAGTAGTTAAAAGGTCAGGGGTGGATTCCAGGTGTGTGGTTTTGCATTTGGAAGCTGTTGCTGTGAGCAGACAACATGCGGTCAAAGGAACTCTCAATTGAGGTGAAGCAGAACATTCTGAGGCTGAAAAAAAAGAAAAAATCCATCAGAGAGATAGCAGACATGCTTGGAGTAGCAAAATCAACAGTTGGGTACATTCTGAGAAAAAAGGAATTGGCTGGTGAGCTTGGGAACTCAAAAAGGCCTGGGCGTCCACAGATGACAACAGTGGTGGATGATCGCCGCATACTTAATTTGGTGAAGAAGAACCCGTTCACAACATCAACTGAAGTCCAGAACACTCTCAGTGAAGTAGGTGTATCTGTCTCTAAGTCAACAGTAAAGAGAAGACTCCATGACAGTAAATACAAAGGGTTCACATCTAGATGCAAACCATTCATCAATACCAAAAATAGACAGGCCAGAGTTAAATTTGCAGAAAAACACCTCAAGAAGCCAGCTCAGTTCTGGAAAAGTATTCTATGGACAGATGAGACAAAGATCAACCTGTACCAGAATGATGGGAAGAAAAAAGTTTGGAGAAGAAAGGGAACGGCACATGATCCAAGGCACACCACATCCTCTGTAAAACATGGTGGAGGCAACGTGATGGCATGGGCATGCATGGCTTTCAATGGCACTGGGTCACTTGTGTTTATTGATGACATAAGAGCAGACAAGAGTAGCCGGATGAATTCTGAAGTGTACCGGGATATACTTTCAGCCCAGATTCAGCCAAATGCTGCAAAGTTGATTGGACGGCGCTTCATAGTACAGATGGACAATGACCCCAAGCATACAGCCAAAGCTACCCAGGAGTTCATGAGTGCCAAAAAGTGGCACATTCTGCAATGGCCAAGTCAATCTCCAGATCTAAACCCAATTGAGCATGCATTTCACTTGCTCAAATCCAGACTTAAGACGGAAAGACCCACAAACAAGCAAGACCTGAAGGCTGCGGCTGTAAAGGCCTGGCAAAGCATTAAGAAGGAGGAAACCCAGCGTTTGGTGATGTCCATGGGTTCCAGACTTAAGGCAGTGATTGCCTCCAAAGGATTTGCAACAAAATATTGAAAATAAAAATATTTTGTTTGGGTTATGTTTATTTGTCCAATTACTTTTGACCTCCTAAAATGTGGAGTGTTTGTAAAGAAATGTGTACAATTCCTACATTTTCTATCAGATATTTTTGTTCAACCCTTCAAATTAAACGTTACAATCTGCACTTGAATTCTGTTGTAGAGGTTTCATTTCAAATCCAATGTGGTGGCATGCAGAGCCCAACTCGCGAAAATTGTGTCACTGTCCAAATATTTCTGGCCCTAACTGTATGTCTGTGACTAGTTGGGGTTGTCAGGGGGTTCATGGCCACGTTCCTTTGATGTCAATTTCCTCTTCCCCCTCTTCTGAAATTCCTGAGTTTTTGTCAGATTTCCAGGATGTATTCGATGAGCCCAAATCCAGTTCCCTTCCACCGCATAGGGACTGTGATTGTGCTATTGACTTGATTCCAGGTTGTAAGTTCCCTAAGGGCCAACTTTTCAACCTGTCGGTGCCAGAACATGCCGCCATGTGGAGCTATATTAAGGAGTCTTTGGAGAAGGGGCATATTCGGCCATCTTCTTCACCATTGGGAGCAGGTTTTTTTTTTGTTGCCAAGGATGGCTCCTTGAGACCCTGTATTGATTATCGCCTCTTGAATAAGATCACGGTCAAATTTCAATACCCTCTGCCTTTGCTTACTGATTTGTTTGCTAGGATTAATGGGGCTAGCTGGTTTACTAAGATTGACCTTCAAGGGGCATATAATCTTATTCGTATTAAGCAGGGTGACGAATGGAAAACTGCATTTAATACGCCCGAAGGCCATTTTGAATACCTTGTGATGCCATTCGGACTCTCTAATGCCCCATCTGTGTTCCAATCCTTCATGCATGATATCTTTCGGAGTTATCTTGATAAATTCATGGTTGTATATTTGGATGATATTTTGATTTTTTCCGATGATTGGGAGTCTCATGTGAAACAGGTCAGGATGGTTTTTCAGATCCTCCGTAATAATGCTTTATTTGTGAAGGAGTCAAAGTGCCTCTTTGGAGTGCAGAAGGTTTCTTTTTTGGGCTTCATTTTTTCTCCCGCATCTATAGAAATTGATCCGGTTAAGGTTCAGGCCATTCATGATTGGATTCAGCCCACATCTGTGAAGAGCCTTTAGAAATTCTTGGGCTTTGCTAATTTTTATTGTAGTTTCATTGCCAACTTCTCCAGTGTGGTTAAACCTCTGACCGATTTGACAAAGAAAGGCGCTGATGTGACGAATTGGTCCTCTGCGGCTGTTTCTGCCTTTCAGGAGCTTAAACGCCGATTTACTTCTGCCCCTGTGTTGCGAAAGCCGGATGTTTCTCTTCCATTTCAGGTTGAGGTTGACGCGTCTGAGATTGGGGCAGGGGCCGTTTTGTCTCAGAGGAATTCTGATGGTTCCTTGATGAAACCGTGTGCCTTCTTTTCTCGGAAGTTTTCGCCTGCGGAACGCAATTATGATGTCGGCAATCGGGAGTTGTTGGCTATGAAGTGGGCATTTGAGGAGTGGCGACATTGGCTTGAGGGGGCCGAGCACCGTATTGTGGTCCTTACCGATCATAAGAATTTGATTTACCTCAAGTCTGCCAAACAGCTGAATCCTAGACAGGCTCGATGGTCCCTGTTTTTCTCCCGTTTTGATTTTGTGGTCTCGTACATTCCTGGTACTAAGAATGTTAATGCGGATGCCCTCTCTAGGAGTTTTTTTCCTGATTCCCCTGGGGTTCTTGAGCCGGTCGGCATTCTGAAGGAAGGGGTGGTTCTTTCTGCCATCTCCCCTGATTTACGACGGGTTCTTCAGGAATTTCAGGCTGATAAACCTGACCGCTGTCCAGTGGGGAAACTGTTTGTTCCTGATAGATGGACTAGTAAAGTGATTTCTGAGGTTCATTGTTCTGTGTTGGCTGGCCATCCTGGGATTTTTGGTACCAGAGATTTGGTTGGTAGGTCCTTTTGGTGGCCTTCTTTGTCGCGGGATGTGCGTTCTTTTGTGCAGTCCTGTGGGATTTGCGCGCGGGCTAAGCCTTGCTGTTCCCGCGCTAGTGGGTTGCTTCTGCCTTTGCCGGTCCCTGAGAGACCTTGGACGCATATTTCTATGGGTTTTATTTCAGATCTTCCGGTTTCCCAGAGGATGTCGGTTATCTGGGTGGTTTGTGACCGGTTTTCTAAGATGGTTCATTTGGTACCTTTGCCTAAATTGCCTTCCTCTTCTGATTTGGTTCCGTTGTTTTTCCAGCATGTGGTTCGTTTGCATGGCATTCCGGAGAATATTGTGTCCGATAGAGGTTCCCAGTTTGTTTCTAGGTTTTGGCGGGCCTTTTGTGCTAGGCTGGGCATTGATTTGTCTTTTTCTTTGGCATTTCATCCTCAGACAAGTGGCCAGACCGAGCGAACTAATCAGACTTTGGAAACTTATTTGAGATGCTTTGTGTCAGCTGATCAGGATGATTGGGTGGCTTTCTTGCCATTGGCCGAGTTTGCCCTTAATAATCGGGCTAGTTCTGCTACCTTGGTTTCGCCTCTTTTTTGTAATTTTGGTTTTCATCCTCGTTTTTCTTCAGGGCAGGTTGAGCCTTCTGATTGTCCTGGTGTGGATTCTGTGATTGACAGGCTGCAGCGGATTTGGGCTCATGTGGTGGACAATTTGGTGTTGTCTCAGGAGGAGGCTCAGCGTTTTGCTAACCGTCGTCGGTGTGTTGGTTCCCGGCTTCGGGTTGGGGATTTGTTCTGGTTGTCTTCCCGTCATGTTCCTATGAAGGTTTCTTCCCCTAAGTTCAAGCCTTGGTTTATTGGTCCTTATAGGATTTCTGAGATTATCAATCCAGTGTCTTTTCGTTTGGCCCTTCCAGCCTCTTTTTCCATCCATAATGTGTTCCATAGATCTTTGTTGCGGAAGTATGTGGTGCCCGTTGTTCCCTCTGTTGATCCTCCGGCCCCGGTGTTGATTGATGGGGAGTTGGAGTATGTGGTTGAGAAGATTTTGGATTCTCATTTTTCGAGGCGGAAGCTTCAGTATCTGGTCAAATGGAAGGGTTATGGCCAGGAGGATAATTCTTGGGTTGTTGCCTCCGATGTTCATGCTGACGATTTGGTTCGTGCCTTTCATTTTGCTCATCCTGATCGGCCTGGGGGCTCTGGTGAGGGTTCGGTGACCCCTCCTCAAGGGGGGGTACTGTTGTGAATTCTGCTCTTGGGCTCCCTCCGGTGGTTATGAGTGGTAGTGCTGCGGTAGTTGGATCGCAGCATTTATCAGGTGTATCTATTTTTTGCAATTTGGGCTGGGCTATATAGCCTTGCTTGTTCCTTTAGTCAGTGCCAGTTGTCCATTGTTTTTGGAGGATTCACATCCCTTCTGGTCTCTCCTGTTCGCTGTGCTTTTCTTCAAAGATAAGTAAAAAGGGCAGCACACTGCAGCGCCAAAACATGCAAACTTGAAAACACGAAATTTAAACTGCATTACTGCACTAGAATTATGAAAAATGAGAGCTTTTAGCGCATAAAAATGGCCATATTTATGTGTACCTCGTAGCCACTTTACGGCATCTCTCTTATACGAGGTCCTACGCTTGACCTACCTCGCTGAGAATAAACGTCTCCATCTGAATGGGTACATGTGAAACCTCTTCTTGGACTCAAATTCTCTCTTTCTGTGGAGGGGTATTGGACCTACTATAATTAAAACACCTGTGGCTAGGAGGCGGGGAGTGCACGATCAGAAGGCTAAAGAATACATTTCAAAAACCTGACCTGCACATCCAAACATAGACTGAGTGTGAACAGGTGCTGAACCCAGAGTCGCCAACTCGTATATAGTTAAGTAAAAAGGGCAGCACACTGCAGCGCCAAAACATGCAAACTTGAAAACACGAAATTTAAACTGCATTACTGCACTAGAAATATGAAAAATGAGAGCTTTTAGCGCATAAAAATGGCCATATTTATGTGTACCTCGTAGCCACTTTACGGCATCTCTCTTATACGAGGTCCTACGCTTGACCTACCTCGCTGAGAATAAACGTCTCCATCTGAATGGGTACATGTGAAACCTCTTCTTGGACTCAAATTCTCTCTTTCTGTGGAGGGGTATTGGACCTACTATAATTAAAACACCTGTGGCTAGGAGGCGGGGAGTGCACGATCAGAAGGCTAAAGAATACATTTCAAAAACCTGACCTGCACATCCAAACATAGACTGAGTGTGAACAGGTGCTGAACCCAGAGTCGCCAACTCGTATATAGTTAAGTAAAAAGGGCAGCACACTGCAGCGCCAAAACATGCAAACTTGAAAACACGAAATTTAAACTGCATTACTGCACTAGAAATATGAAAAATGAGAGCTTTTAGCGCATAAAAATGGCCATATTTATGTGTACCTCGTAGCCACTTTACGGCATCTCTCTTATACGAGGTCCTACGCTTGACCTACCTCGCTGAGAATAAACGTCTCCATCTGAATGGGTACATGTGAAACCTCTTCTTGGACTCAAATTCTCTCTTTCTGTGGAGGGGTATTGGACCTACTATAATTAAAACACCTGTGGCTAGGAGGCGGGGAGTGCACGATCAGAAGGCTAAAGAATACATTTCAAAAACCTGACCTGCACATCCAAACATAGACTGAGTGTGAACAGGTGCTGAACCCAGAGTCGCCAACTCGTATATAGTTAAGTAAAAAGGGCAGCACACTGCAGCGCCAAAACATGCAAACTTGAAAACACAAAATTTAAACTGCATTACTGCACTAGAAATATGAAAAATGAGAGCTTTTAGCGCATAAAAATGGCCATATTTATGTGTACCTCGTAGCCACTTTACCGCATCTCTCTTATACGAGGTCCTACGCTTGACCTACCTCGCTGAGAATAAACGTCTCCATCTGAATGGGTACATGTGAAACCTCTTCTTGGACTCAAATTCTCTCTTTCTGTGGAGGGGTATTGGACCTACTATAATTAAAACACCTGTGGCTAGGAGGCGGGGAGTGCACGATCAGAAGGCTAAAGAATACATTTCAAAAACCTGACCTGCACATCCAAACATAGACTGAGTGTGAACAGGTGCTGAACCCAGAGTCGCCAACTCGTATATAGTTAAGTAAAAAGGGCAGCACACTGCAGCGCCAAAACATGCAAACTTGAAAACACGAAATTTAAACTGCATTACTGCACTAGAAATATGAAAAATGAGAGCTTTTAGCGCATAAAAATGGCCATATTTATGTGTACCTCGTAGCCACTTTACGGCATCTCTCTTATACGAGGTCCTGTTTTAATTATAGTAGGTCCAATACCCCTCCACAGAAAGAGAGAATTTGAGTCCAAGAAGAGGTTTCACATGTACCCATTCAGATGGAGACGTTTATTCTCAGCGAGGTAGGTCAAGCGTAGGACCTCGTATAAGAGAGATGCCGTAAAGTGGCTACGAGGTACACATAAATATGGCCATTTTTATGCGCTAAAAGCTCTCATTTTTCATATTTCTAGTGCAGTAATGCAGTTTAAATTTCGTGTTTTCAAGTTTGCATGTTTTGGCGCTGCAGTGTGCTGCCCTTTTTACTTAACTATATACGAGTTGGCGACTCTGGGTTCAGCACCTGTTCACACTCAGTCTATGTTTGGATGTGCAGGTCAGGTTTTTGAAATGTATTCTTTAGCCTTCTGATCGTGCACTCCCCGCCTCCTAGCCACAGGTGTTTTAATTATAGTAGGTCCAATACCCCTCCACAGAAAGAGAGAATTTGAGTCCAAGAAGAGGTTTCACATGTACCCATTCAGATGGAGACGTTTATTCTCAGCGTGGTAGGTCAAGCGTAGGACCTCGTATAAGAGAGATGCCGTAAAGTGGCTACGAGGTACACATAAATATGGCCATTTTTATGCGCTAAAAGCTCTCATTTTTCATATTTCTAGTGCAGTAATGCAGTTTAAATTTCGTGTTTTCAAGTTTGCATGTTTTGGCGCTGCAGTGTGCTGCCCTTTTTACTTAACTATATACGAGTTGGCGACTCTGGGTTCAGCACCTGTTCACACTCAGTCTATGTTTGGATGTGCAGGTCAGGTTTTTGAAATGTATTCTTTAGCCTTCTGATCGTGCACTCCCCGCCTCCTAGCCACAGGTGTTTTAATTATAGTAGGTCCAATACCCCTCCACAGAAAGAGAGAATTTGAGTCCAAGAAGAGGTTTCACATGTACCCATTCAGATGGAGACGTTTATTCTCAGCGAGGTAGGTCAAGCGTAGGACCTCGTATAAGAGAGATGCCGTAAAGTGGCTACGAGGTACACATAAATATGGCCATTTTTATGCGCTAAAAGCTCTCATTTTTCATATTTCTAGTGCAGTAATGCAGTTTAAATTTCGTGTTTTCAAGTTTGCATGTTTTGGCGCTGCAGTGTGCTGCCCTTTTTACTTAACTATATACGAGTTGGCGACTCTGGGTTCAGCACCTGTTCACACTCAGTCTATGTTTGGATGTGCAGGTCAGGTTTTTGAAATGTATTCTTTAGCCTTCTGATCGTGCACTCCCCGCCTCCTAGCCACAGGTGTTTTAATTATAGTAGGTCCAATACCCCTCCACAGAAAGAGAGAATTTGAGTCCAAGAAGAGGTTTCACATGTACCCATTCAGATGGAGACGTTTATTCTCAGCGAGGTAGGTCAAGCGTAGGACCTCGTATAAGAGAGATGCCGTAAAGTGGCTACGAGGTACACATAAATATGGCCATTTTTATGCGCTAAAAGCTCTCATTTTTCATATTTCTAGTGCAGTAATGCAGTTTAAATTTCGTGTTTTCAAGTTTGCATGTTTTGGCGCTGCAGTGTGCTGCCCTTTTTACTTAACTATATACGAGTTGGCGACTCTGGGTTCAGCACCTGTTCACACTCAGTCTATGTTTGGATGTGCAGGTCAGGTTTTTGAAATGTATTCTTTAGCCTTCTGATCGTGCACTCCCCGCCTCCTAGCCACAGGTGTTTTAATTATAGTAGGTCCAATACCCCTCCACAGAAAGAGAGAATTTGAGTCCAAGAAGAGGTTTCACATGTACCCATTCAGATGGAGACGTTTATTCTCAGCGAGGTAGGTCAAGCGTAGGACCTCGTATAAGAGAGATGCCGTAAAGTGGCTACGAGGTACACATAAATATGGCCATTTTTATGCGCTAAAAGCTCTCATTTTTCATATTTCTAGTGCAGTAATGCAGTTTAAATTTCGTGTTTTCAAGTTTGCATGTTTTGGCGCTGCAGTGTGCTGCCCTTTTTACTTAACTATATACGAGTTGGCGACTCTGGGTTCAGCACCTGTTCACACTCAGTCTATGTTTGGATGTGCAGGTCAGGTTTTTGAAATGTATTCTTTAGCCTTCTGATCGTGCACTCCCCGCCTCCTAGCCACAGGTGTTTTAATTATAGTAGGTCCAATACCCCTCCACAGAAAGAGAGAATTTGAGTCCAAGAAGAGGTTTCACATGTACCCATTCAGATGGAGACGTTTATTCTCAGCGAGGTAGGTCAAGCGTAGGACCTCGTATAAGAGAGATGCCGTAAAGTGGCTACGAGGTACACATAAATATGGCCATTTTTATGCGCTAAAAGCTCTCATTTTTCATATTTCTAGTGCAGTAATGCAGTTTAAATTTCGTGTTTTCAAGTTTGCATGTTTTGGCGCTGCAGTGTGCTGCCCTTTTTACTTAACTATATACGAGTTGGCGACTCTGGGTTCAGCACCTGTTCACACTCAGTCTATGTTTGGATGTGCAGGTCAGGTTTTTGAAATGTATTCTTTAGCCTTCTGATCGTGCACTCCCCGCCTCCTAGCCACAGGTGTTTTAATTATAGTAGGTCCAATACCCCTCCACAGAAAGAGAGAAT
Source organism: Ranitomeya imitator (assembly GCF_032444005.1). Lineage (NCBI taxonomy): Eukaryota > Metazoa > Chordata > Amphibia > Anura > Dendrobatidae > Ranitomeya > Ranitomeya imitator. Next base: position 302,302,792 of record NC_091282.1, read on the forward strand.
TTGAGTCCAAGAAGAGGTTTCACATGTACCCATTCAGATGGAGACGTTTATTCTCAGCGAGGTAGGTCAAGCGTAGGACCTCGTATAAGAGAGATGCCGTAAAGTGGCTACGAGGTACACATAAATATGGCCATTTTTATGCGCTAAAAGCTCTCATTTTTCATATTTCTAGTGCAGTAATGCAGTTTAAATTTCGTGTTTTCAAGTTTGCATGTTTTGGCGCTGCAGTGTGCTGCCCTTTTTACTTAACTATATACGAGTTGGCGACTCTGGGTTCAGCACCTGTTCACACTCAGTCTATGTTTGGATGTGCAGGTCAGGTTTTTGAAATGTATTCTTTAGCCTTCTGATCGTGCACTCCCCGCCTCCTAGCCACAGGTGTTTTAATTATAGTAGGTCCAATACCCCTCCACAGAAAGAGAGAATTTGAGTCCAAGAAGAGGTTTCACATGTACCCATTCAGATGGAGACGTTTATTCTCAGCGAGGTAGGTCAAGCGTAGGACCTCGTATAAGAGAGATGCCGTAAAGTGGCTACGAGGTACACATAAATATGGCCATTTTTATGCGCTAAAAGCTCTCATTTTTCATATTTCTAGTGCAGTAATGCAGTTTAAATTTCGTGTTTTCAAGTTTGCATGTTTTGGCGCTGCAGTGTGCTGCCCTTTTTACTTAACTATATACGAGTTGGCGACTCTGGGTTCAGCACCTGTTCACACTCAGTCTATGTTTGGATGTGCAGGTCAGGTTTTTGAAATGTATTCTTTAGCCTTCTGATCGTGCACTCCCCGCCTCCTAGCCACAGGTGTTTTAATTATAGTAGGTCCAATACCCCTCCACAGAAAGAGAGAATTTGAGTCCAAGAAGAGGTTTCACATGTACCCATTCAGATGGAGACGTTTATTCTCAGCGAGGTAGGTCAAGCGTAGGACCTCGTATAAGAGAGATGCCGTAAAGTGGCTACGAGGTACACATAAATATGGCCATTTTTATGCGCTAAAAGCTCTCATTTTTCATATTTCTAGTGCAGTAATGCAGTTTAAATTTCGTGTTTTCAAGTTTGCATGTTTTGGCGCTGCAGTGTGCTGCCCTTTTTACTTAACTATATACGAGTTGGCGACTCTGGGTTCAGCACCTGTTCACACTCAGTCTATGTTTGGATGTGCAGGTCAGGTTTTTGAAATGTATTCTTTAGCCTTCTGATCGTGCACTCCCCGCCTCCTAGCCACAGGTGTTTTAATTATAGTAGGTCCAATACCCCTCCACAGAAAGAGAGAATTTGAGTCCAAGAAGAGGTTTCACATGTACCCATTCAGATGGAGACGTTTATTCTCAGCGAGGTAGGTCAAGCGTAGGACCTCGTATAAGAGAGATGCCGTAAAGTGGCTACGAGGTACACATAAATATGGCCATTTTTATGCGCTAAAAGCTCTCATTTTTCATATTTCTAGTGCAGTAATGCAGTTTAAATTTCGTGTTTTCAAGTTTGCATGTTTTGGCGCTGCAGTGTGCTGCCCTTTTTACTTAACTATATACGAGTTGGCGACTCTGGGTTCAGCACCTGTTCACACTCAGTCTATGTTTGGATGTGCAGGTCAGGTTTTTGAAATGTATTCTTTAGCCTTCTGATCGTGCACTCCCCGCCTCCTAGCCACAGGTGTTTTAATTATAGTAGGTCCAATACCCCTCCACAGAAAGAGAGAATTTGAGTCCAAGAAGAGGTTTCACATGTACCCATTCAGATGGAGACGTTTATTCTCAGCGAGGTAGGTCAAGCGTAGGACCTCGTATAAGAGAGATGCCGTAAAGTGGCTACGAGGTACACATAAATATGGCCATTTTTATGCGCTAAAAGCTCTCATTTTTCATATTTCTAGTGCAGTAATGCAGTTTAAATTTCGTGTTTTCAAGTTTGCATGTTTTGGCGCTGCAGTGTGCTGCCCTTTTTACTTAACTATATACGAGTTGGCGACTCTGGGTTCAGCACCTGTTCACACTCAGTCTATGTTTGGATGTGCAGGTCAGGTTTTTGAAATGTTTTCTTCAAAGATAAGTCCTGGCTTTGTTTTTGCTGTCCACCCACTGTGGACCTTACAGTTCTGTGCATTTTTCATGTTTTGTCTTGTCCAGCTTTGTTGTGAAGGATTTTTTGCAGCCAAGCTGTGTCTCTGGAGATGCAGATATACCCTCCATGTCTTTAGTCAGATGTGGTGTTTTGTATTTTCCGTGGTGGATATTTTCTAGTGTTTTAATACTGACCGCATAGTACTCTGTTCTATCCTTTCTTTTTAGCTAGTATGGCCTCCTATGCTAAATCCTGATTTCATGTCTGCGTATGTTATTTCCCTCTCCTCTCACAGTCAATATTTGTGGGGTCTGTCTATCCTTTGGGGATTTTCTCTGAGGCAAGATAGGTTTCCTGTTTCTGTCTTTAGGGGTAGTTAATTCTTAGGCTGTGTCGAGGGGGTCTAGGGAGCGTTAGGTACCCCCCACGGCTAGGGTTGAGCGACCTTGACCTTTTTAGAGTCGAGCCGTGTTTCGCGAAACCCGACTATCTTAGAAGTCGAGTCGAGTGGAATCGGCCGATTATCGCGAAAAGTCGGGTATCGACCGAAACACGAAACCCAATGCAAGTCAATGGGGGAGCATAGTCGGCAGTGAGTGGAGGCCAGGAAAACGCCTACACTGCCCATTTTAATGGCAAAAACATCCATTCTTGTTACAGAAGCTTGTCAATCATAATTTACCTTATAATAATTGGAAGGCATTTGAAATTGGGGGTCATTTGGCTAAAGTTGTGGGGGGTAGGGCTGGTTCAAGTAATTAGTGGGCCCAGGAAATCTGGACCACGTCACGGCAGTGGAGCAGGGAGAGGTAAGTATTTCAACTTTGCAAGTGCTGTGATCCTGAGCAAGCAGGGGGGGCCCACTCGTTGGCATTGGCACTGTCACAGGGCCCCTCAAAGTACAACGGTGTGTTTGCACGGCGGGGGCGCCTCCCACCGGCAGCAACACTTTTGCGTACTATGAGAGGCCCTGTGCCAGTGACATCGCCAACTAGTATTCCTCCCCCCACCTGATGAAGGAACCTGCACTTTCATCTGCACCTTCCTCTTTGTCCCCGTGTAAGGTGGTATGGTATGCGGGAAGAGGAACCTGACTTTCAGCAGGGTCACAATCTTGTTGTGTAGCGTGCACGGGGAATGTTGCGTTATGGGTCAATGTACCAGCAGACTCATCTATCACTGGCTGGGCAATGGGCAGGATGAGGAGGAAACACAGATATAGGCCCAAAGAATAAAGTTGGCTAAATGCAGTTCAAAATTGGTAACACAGGACTAACCAGGGGGCATTGCAGTGGAGGACAACTGGAATGAGAGGCTGACACAGAGAGTAGGCCCAAATCAGTAAGTAGTCGAAATGCAGTTCAAAATTGGCAACCGTAGTAAACAGGCGGCACAGCTTTGTTCAGTGGAGGAGAACAGCAAGGAGTGGCAGACACCGATAGTAGGCCCCAACCCAACTAGTAGGCCAAATGCAGTCTAACATTAACAACTACTTAACGAGAGCCTGAAAATGGAATTTCAGGACAGGAAACCAGGAGAACAGCAAGGAGCGGCAGACACTGTTAGTAGGCCCCAAACCAACTAGTACGCCAAAGGCAGTTGTTCCATTTAACCACTATTTAACAAGAGCCTGAAGATAGAAGCTCAGGAAAGGCAACCTGGAGAACACCTTGGAGTGGAAGACACCGTCTCCACACCCCATACCCAATTTGTAGGCCTAATGCAGTGTAGTTTCCAACAACTACTAAACGAGAGCATTAAGATTGAAGCAATGGAGAGGAAACCTGGGGAACACCTTGGAGTGGAACACACCGTCTCTACACCCCATACCCAATTTGTAGGCCTAATGCAGTGTAGTTTCCAACAACTACTAAACGAGAGCATTAAGATTGAAGCAATGGAGAGGAAACCTGGGGAACACCTTGGAGTGGAACACACCGTCTCTCTACACCCCATACCCAATTTGTAGGCCTAATGCAGTGTAGTTTCCAACAACTACTAAACGAGAGCATTAAGATTGAAGCAATGGAGAGGAAACCTGGGGAACACCTTGGAGTGGAACACACCGTCTCTCTACACCCCATACCCAATTTGTAGGCCTAATGCAGTGTAGTTTCCAACAACTACTAAACGAGAGCATTAAGATTGAAGCAATGGAGAGGAAACCTGGGGAACACCTTGGAGTGGAATACACCGTCTCTACACCCCATACCCAATTTGTAGGCCTAATGCAGTGTAGTTTCCAACAACTACTAAACGAGAGCATTAAGATTGAAGCAATGGAGAGGAAACCTGGGGAACACCTTGGAGTGGAACATACCGTCTCTCTACACCCCATACCCAATTTGTAGGCCTAATGCAGTGTAGTTTCCAACAACTACTAAACAAGAGCATTAAGATTGAAGCAATGGAGAGGAAACATGGGGAACACCTTGGAGTGGAACACACCGTCTCTCTACACCCCATACCCAATTTGTAGGCCTAATGCAGTGTAGTTTCCAACAACTACTAAACGAGAGCATTAAGATTGAAGCAATGGAGAGGAAACCTGGGGAACACCTTGGAGTGGAACACACCGTCTCTCTACACCCCATACCCAATTTGTAGGCCTAATGCAGTGTAGTTTCCAACAACTACTAAACGAGAGCATTAAGATTGAAGCAATGGAGAGGAAACCTGGGGAACACCTTGGAGTGGAACACACCGTCTCTCTACACCCCACACCCAATTTGTAGGCCTAATGCAGTGTAGTTTCCAACAACTACTAAACGAGAGCATTAAGATTGAAGCAATGGAGAGGAAACCTGGGAAACACCTTGGAGTGGAACACACCATCTCTCTACACCCCATACCCAATTTGTAGGCCTAATGCAGTATAGTTTCCAACAACTACTAAACGAGAGCATTAAGATTGAAGCAATGGAGAGGAAACCTGGGGAACACCTTGGAGTGGAACACACCGTCTCTCTACACCCCATACCCAATTTGTAGGCCTAATGCAGTGTAGTTTCCAACAACTACTAAACGAGAGCATTACGATTGAAGCAATGGAGAGGAAACCTGGGGAACACCTTGGAGTGGAACACACCGTCTCTCTACACCCCATACCCAATTTGTAGGCCTAATGCAGTGTAGTTTCCAACAACTACTAAACGAGAGCATTAAGATTGAAGCAATGGAGAGGAAACCTGGGGAACACCTTGGAGTGGAACACACCGTCTCTCTACACCCCATACCCAATTTGTAGGCCTAATGCAGTGTAGTTTCCAACAACTACTAAACGAGAGCATTAAGATTGAAGCAATGGAGAGGAAACCTGGGGAACACCTTGGAGTGGAACACACCGTCTCTCTACACCCCATACCCAATTTGTAGGCCTAATGCAGTATAGTTTCCAACAACTACTAAACGAGAGCATTAAGATTGAAGCAATGGAGAGGAAACCTGGGGAACACCTTGGAGTGGAACACACCGTCTCTCTACACCCCATACCCAATTTGTAGGCCTAATGCAGTGTAGTTTCCAACAACTACTAAACGAGAGCATTAAGATTGAAGCAATGGAGAGGAAACCTGGGGAACACCTTGGAGTGGAACACACCGTCTCTCTACACCCCATACCTAATTTGTAGGCCTAATGCAGTGTAGTTTCCAACAACTACTAAACGAGAGCATTAAGATTGAAGCAATGGAGAGGAAACCTGGGGAACACCTTGGAGTGGAACACACCGTCTCTCTACACCCCATACCCAATTTGTAGGCCTAATGCAGTGTAGTTTCCAACAACTACTAAACGAGAGCATTAAGATTGAAGCAATGGAGAGGAAACCTGGGGAACACCTTGGAGTGGAACACACCGTCTCTACACCCCATACCCAATTTGTAGGCCTAATGCAGTATAGTTTCCAACAACTACTAAACGAGAGCATTAAGATTGAAGCAATGGAGAGGAAACCTGGGGAACACCTTGGAGTGGAACACACCGTCTCTCTCTACACCCCATACCCAATTTGTAGGCCTAATGCAGTGTAGTTTCCAACAACTACTAAACGAGAGCATTAAGATTGAAGCAATGGAGAGGAAACCTGGGGAACACCTTGGAGTGGAACACACCGTCTCTCTACACCCCATACCCAATTTGTAGGCCTAATGCAGTGTAGTTTCCAACAACTACTAAACGAGAGCATTAAGATTGAAGCAATGGAGAGGAAACCTGGGGAACACCTTGGAGTGGAACACACCGTCTCTCTACACCCCATACCCAATTTGTAGGCCTAATGCAGTATAGTTTCCAACAACTACTAAACGAGAGCATTAAGATTGAAGCAATGGAGAGGAAACCTGGGGAACACCTTGGAGTGGAACACACCGTCTCTCTACACCCCATACCCAATTTGTAGGCCTAATGCAGTGTAGTTTCCAACAACTACTAAACGAGAGTATTAAGATTGAAGCAATGGAGAGGAAACCTGGGGAACACCTTGGAGTGGAACACACCGTCTCTCTACACCCCATACCCAATTTGTAGGCCTAATGCAGTGTAGTTTTCAACAACTACTAAACGAGAGCATTAAGATTGAAGCAATGGAGAGGAAACCTGGGGAACACCTTGGAGTGGAACACACCGTCTCTCTACACCCCATACCCAATTTGTAGGCCTAATGCAGTGTAGTTTCCAACAACTACTAAACGAGAGCATTAAGATTGAAGCAATGGAGAGGAAACCTGGGGAACACCTTGGAGTGGAACACACCGTCTCTCTACACCCCATACCCAATTTGTAGGCCTAATGCAGTGTAGTTTCCAACAACTACTAAACGAGAGCATTAAGATTGAAGCAATGGAGAGGAAACCTGGGGAACACCTTGGAGTGGAACACACCGTCTCTCTACACCCCATACCCAATTTGTAGGCCTAATGCAGTGTAGTTTCCAACAACTACTAAACGAGAGTATTAAGATTGAAGCAATGGAGAGGAAACCTGGGGAACACCTTGGAGTGGAACACACCGTCTCTCTACACCCCATACCCAATTTGTAGGCCTAATGCAGTGTAGTTTTCAACAACTACTAAACGAGAGCATTAAGATTGAAGCAATGGAGAGGAAACCTGGGGAACACCTTGGAGTGGAACACACCGTCTCTCTACACCCCATACCCAATTTGTAGGCCTAATGCAGTGTAGTTTCCAACAACTACTAAACGAGAGCATTAAGATTGAAGCAATGGAGAGGAAACCTGGGGAACACCTTGGAGTGGAACACACCGTCTCTCTACACCCCATACCCAATTTGTAGGCCTAATGCAGTGTAGTTTCCAACAACTACTAAACGAGAGCATTAAGATTGAAGCAATGGAGAGGAAACCTGGGGAACACCTTGGAGTGGAACACACCGTCTCTCTACACCCCATACCCAATTTGTAGGCCTAATGCAGTGTAGTTTCCAACAACTACTAAACAAGAGCATTAAGATTGAAGCAATGGAGAGGAAACCTGGGGAACACCTTGGAGTGGAACACACCGTCTCTACACCCCATACCCAATTTGTAGGCCTAATGCAGTGTAGTTTCCAACAACTACTAAACGAGAGCATTAAGATTGAAGCAATGGAGAGGAAACCTGGGGAACACCTTGGAGTGGAACACACCGTCTCTCTACACCCCATACCCAATTTGTAGGCCTAATGCAGTGTAGTTTCCAACAACTAATAAACGAGAGCATTAAGATTGAAGCAATGGAGAGGAAACCTGGGGAACACCTTGGAGTGGAACACACCGTCTCTCTACACCCCATACCCAATTTGTAGGCCTAATACAGTGTAGTTTCCAACAACTACTAAACGAGAGCATTAAGATTGAAGCAATGGAGAGGAAACCTGGGGAACACCTTGGAGTGGAACACACCGTCTCTCTACACCCCATACCCAATTTGTAGGCCTAATGCAGTGTAGTTTCCAACAACTACTAAACGAGAGCATTAAGATTGAAGCAATGGAGAGGAAACCTGGGGAACACCTTGGAGTGGAACACACCGTCTCTACACCCCATACCCAATTTGTAGGCCTAATGCAGTATAGTTTCCAACAACTACTAAACGAGAGCATTAAGATTGAAGCAATGGAGAGGAAACCTGGGGAACACCTTGGAGTGGAACACACCATCTCTCTACACCCCATACCCAATTTGTAGGTCTAATGCAGTGTAGTTTCCAACAACTACTAAACGAGAGCATTAAGATTGAAGCAATGGAGAGGAAACCTGGGGAACACCTTGGAGTGGAACACACCGTCTCTCTACATCCCATACCCAATTTGTAGGCCTAATGCAGTGTAGTTTCCAACAACTACTAAACGAGAGCATTAAGATTGAAGCAATGGAGAGGAAACCTGGGGAACACCTTGGAGTGGAACACACCGTCTCTCTACACCCCATACCCAATTTGTAGGCCTAATGCAGTGTAGTTTCCAACAACTACTAAACGAGAGCATTAATATTGAAGCAATGGATAGGAAACCTGGGGAACACCTTGGAGTGGAACACACCGTCTCTCTACACCCCATACCCAATTTGTAGGCCTAATGCAGTGTAGTTTCCAACAACTACTAAACAAGAGCATTAAGATTGAAGCAATGGAGAGGAAACCTGGGGAACACCTTGGAGTGGAACACACCGTCTCTACACCCCATACCCAATTTGTAGGCCTAATGCAGTGTAGTTTCCAACAACTACTAAACGAGAGCATTAAGATTGAAGCAATGGAGAGGAAACCTGGGGAACACCTTGGAGTGGAACACACTGTCTCTCTACACCCCATACCCAATTTGTAGGCCTAATGCAGTGTAGTTTCCAACAACTAATAAACGAGAGCATTAGGATTGAAGCAATGGAGAGGAAACCTGGGGAACACCTTGGAGTGGAACACACCGTCTCTCTACACCCCATACCCAATTTGTAGGCCTAATACAGTGTAGTTTCCAACAACTACTAAACGAGAGCATTAAGATTGAAGCAATGGAGAGGAAACCTGGGGAACACCTTGGAGTGGAACACACCGTCTCTCTCTACACCCCATACCCAATTTGTAGGCCTAATGCAGTGTAGTTTCCAACAACTACTAAACGAGAGCATTAAGATTGAAGCAATGGAGAGGAAACCTGGGGAACACCTTGGAGTGGAACACACCGTCTCTCTACACCCCATACCCAATTTGTAGGCCTAATGCAGTGTAGTTTCCAACAACTACTAAACGAGAGCATTAAGATTGAAGCAATGGAGAGGAAACCTGGGGAACACCTTGGAGTGGAACACACCGTCTCTACACCCCATACCCAATTTGTAGGCCTAATGCAGTGTAGTTTCCAACAACTACTAAACGAGAGCATTAAGATTGAAGCAATGGAGAGGAAACCTGGGGAACACCTTGGAGTGGAACACACCGTCTCTCTACACCCCATACCCAATTTGTAGGCCTAATGCAGTATAGTTTCCAACAACTACTAAACGAGAGCATTAAGATTGAAGCAATGGAGAGGAAACCTGGGGAACACCTTGGAGTGGAACACACCGTCTCTCTACACCTCATACCCAATTTGTAGGCCTAATGCAGTGTAGTTTCCAACAACTACTAAACGAGAGTAGTCTGATCGAAGCAATGCGGATGAAACCTGGGGCACACCTTGGGGCGGCAGACACCGTTAGTAGGCCCTACCAAAGTTGTAGCCCCAATGCAGTTTTAAAATTCCTAGAGGCTGAAAACAAGACTATTGACGCTCAGCTTTTTTCAAAGGAACACAGCTGTATTGAGTGGCGCAGACAGACACAGGTAGTAGGCCTTAAACCAAAAATGTGGCTCACTGCAGCTTAAAAAAGGTTACAGGGGTACACAGGCAGCATTGCTCTGGGCAGTGGAGGACAATTTCAATAGTGGACCGCAGACAGACTTTGTACGCCTACTATTAAAAAAAGGATGCTCTATGCAATTAAAAATAGGTTCCAGGGGTACACGGGCAGCAGTGGTCTGGTCAGTGGAGGAGTAGTAGAAAGAACGGGCCGCAGACAGGCTTCGAAGACCTAACATAAAAAAATATTGGGCTGTAGGCACTTTAACATTGGTTCCAGGGGTACACGGGCAGCAGTAGACTGGTCAGTGTAGTAGTAGTTGAAAGAACGGGCCGCAGACAGGCTTCGAAGGCCTACAATAAAAAAATATTGGGCTGTAGGCTCTTTAACATTGGTTCCAGGGGTACACGGGCAGCAGTAGACTGGTCAGTGTAGTAGTAGTTGAAAGAACGGGCCGCAGACAGGCTTCTAAGGCCTAACATAAAAAAATATTGGGCTGTAGGCACTTTTAAATAGGTTCCAGGGGTACACAGGCAGCAGTGGTCTGGTCAGTGTAGGAGTAGTAGAAAAAACGGGCCGCAGACAGGCTTCGAAGGCCTAACATAAAAAAATATTGGGCTGTAGGCACTTTAACATTGGTTCCAGGGGTACACGGGCAGCAGTAGACTGGTCAGTGTAGTAGTAGTAGAAAGAACGGGCCGCAGACAGGCTTCGAAGGCCTAACATAAAAAAATATTGGGCTGTAGGCACTTTAACATTGGTTCCAGGGGTACACGGGCAGCAGTAGACTGGTCAGTGTAGTACTAGTAGAAAGAACGGGCCGCAGACAGGCTTCGAAGGCCTAACATAAAAAAATATTGGGCTGTAGGCACTTTAACATTGGTTCCAGGGGTACACGGGCAGCAGTACACAGGTCAGTGGAGGCCTAGTGGAAGGAGGGACCGCAGACAGGCTTCGAAGGCCTAACATAATAAAATTGGACAGGCTGTAGGCAATTTAAAATTGGTTCCAGGGGTACATGGGCAGCAGTGCACAGGTCAGTGGAGGCCTAGTGGAAGGAGGGACCGCAGACAGGCTTCGAAGGCCTAACATAATAAAATTGGACAGGCTGTAGGCACTTTATAATTGGTTCCAGAAGTACACGGGCAGCAGTAGACAGGTCAGTGGAGGCCTAGTGGAAGGAGGGACCGCAGACAGGCTTCGAAGGCCTAACATAATAAATTGGGCTGGCTGTAGGCAATTTAAAATTGGTACCAGGGGTACACGGGCAGCAGTGGTCTGGTCAGCGGAGGCCGATTGTAATGAGTGTCTGCCAGTTAGTAGTCCAAAACAATAAATAAATGTGAATGTCTCGCATTAAAACAAAACGAAAACACTAAAGGGTGCAATCATTAGGTACAGGGGTGGGATCCTCTGCGTAGTTTCAGACCTACTAATTTAGCGCAAAGTATTTACTGTGGTAAATAGAGGACACTGCCCCTGACTATGTTAAGTACCATCATACATGTCAACACAATGGTATTGTCAGTGGCAGGAATGGAAGGATGTCAGCGCATAGACTAAACATTGGTGGAAGTGTGAGAGATAACTGTGGAAGTGGTAGAGCAATGTTTGACCTGGGGGTGGGTGAACTCTCTTGTGGCCGGCGGTACAGGCCCAGGGCCCCTCATGTTACAACAGTGTGTCTGACGTTGGGTGCGCACCACCACCACCAGAGACACTTTATTGTACTATGAGGGACCCAGTGGCAGTGCTGTCGACCAAAAGCGGGCACACCCACCTCTTCAGACAAACAGCACTCTCACGGGTGCTTGCGCCATGTCGCGATACCACGGCCCCGTGTGGGGAGTTTGGCCATTTAGGGAGGTGTAAACATGTCGTATGCTGGACAATCAGCTGCAGCAAATTAGACATTAGAAAAGTAATTCACAGTAGTCCACAGGCAAGAGCTTTTCATAGGAAAGCTAGGTGTCGGCCGGGCAAGGTGGGGCAAAAGAATTCGAAATCCAGTTGTGGTTCATTTTAATGAATGTTAGATCATCAACATTTTGGGTAGCCAGACGAGTCCTTTTTTCAGTTAATATTGAACCTGCAGCACTGAATACTCTTTCTGATAGGACACTAGCTGCCGGGCAAGCAAGCTCCTGCAATGCATATTCTGCCAATTCTGGCCAGGTGTCTAATTTTGATGCCCAGTAATCAAATGGGAATGACGGTTGAGGGAGAACATCGATAAGGGATGAAAAATAGTTTGTAACCATACTGGACAAATGTTGTCTCCTGTCACTTTCAATTGATGCAGCAGTACCTGTCCTGTCTGCGGTCATAGCAAAAATCACTCCACAACCTGGTCAGAAAACCCCTCTGTCCAACGCCACTTCTGATGTGTGCACCCCTAACACTCCTGGTCTGCTGCCCCTGGAGCTCGTGTGAGAACGATCACGGGCGCTGTGTGCTGGGAATGCCTGAAGCAAACGGTCAACAAGAGTTGATTGTTTGGTTGCTAATATTAGTTCCAAGTTCTCATGTAGCATAATATTTTGCAATATGCCTTTATAGCGAGGATCAAGGAGGCAGGCCAACCAGTAATCGTCATCGTTCATCATTTTAGTAATGCGTGTGTCCCTTTTGAGGATACATAAGGCATAATCCGCCATATGGGCCAAAGTTCCAGTTGTCAAATCTGCGGTTGTGATTGGTTGAGGGGCAGTTTCAGGCAAATCTACGTCACTTGTGTCCCTCAAAAAACCAGAACCCGGCCTTGCCACGCAACCAATTTCCAGTGCCCCTGGGAAAGCTTCCTCATTAAAAATATACTCATCCCCATCATCCTCCTCGTCCTCCACCTCCTCTTCGCCCGCTACCTCGTCCTGTACACTGCCCTGACCAGACAATGGCTGACTGTCATCAAGGCTTTCCTCTTCCTCTGGTGCAGACGCCTGATCCTGTATGTGCGTCAAACTTTGCATCAGCAGACACATTAGGGGGATGCTCATGCTTATTATGGCGTTGTCTGCACTAACCAGCCGTGTGCATTCCTCAAAACACTGAAGGACTTGACACATGTCTTGTATCTTCGACCACTGCACACCTGACAACTCCATGTCTGCCATCCTACTGCCTGCCCGTGTATGTGTATCCTCCCACAAAAACATAACAGCCCGCCTCTGTTGGCACAGTCTCTGAAGCATGTGCAGTGTTGAGTTCCACCTTGTTGCAACGTCTATGATTAGGCGATGCTGGGGAAGGTTCAAAGACCTCTGATAGGTCTGCATATGGCTGGAGTGTACAGGCGAACGGCGGATATGTGAGCAAAGTCCACGCACTTTGAGGAGCAGGTCGGAGAACCCAGGATAAGTTTTCAATAAGCACTGCACCACCAGGTTTAAGGTGTGAGCCAGGCAAGGAATGTGTTTCAGTTGGGAAAGGGAGATGGCAGCCATGAAATTCCTTCCGTTATCACTCACTAACTTGCCTGCCTCAAGATCTACTGTGCCCAGCCACGACTGCGTTTCTTGCTGCAAGAACTCGGACAGAATTTCCGCGGTGTGTCTGTTGTCGCCCAAACACTTCATAGCCAATACAGCCTGCTGACGCTTGCCAGTAGCTGGCCCATAATGGGACAACTGGTGTGCAACAGTGTCAGCTGCCGATGGAGTGGTTGGCCGACTGCGGTCTGTGGAAGAGCTCTCGCTTCTGCAGGAGGACGAGGAGGAGGAGGAGGGGGTGCGAACGCCTACAGCCAACTGTTCCCTAGACCGTGGCTAGGCACAACTGTCCCGAAATTGATGTCCCCTGTGGACCCTGCATCCACCACATTCACCCAGTGTGCCGTGATGGACACGTAACGTCCCTGGCCATGCCTACTGGTCCATGCATCTGTAGTCAGGTGCACCTTTGTACTCACAGATTGCCTGAGTGCATGGACGATGCGCTGTTTAACATGATGGTGCAGGGCTGGGATGGCTTTTCTGGAAAAAAAGTGTTGACTGGGTAGCTCGTAGCGTGGTTCAGCGTACTCCATCAGGGCTTTGAAAGCTTCGCTTTCAACTAACCGGTAGGGCATCATCTCTAACGAGATTAGTCTAGCTATGTGGGCGTTAAAACCCTGTGTACGCGGATGCGAGGATAAGTACTTCCTTTTTCTAACCAGAGTCTCATGTAGGGTGAGCTGGACTGGAGAGCTGGAGATCGTGGAACTAGCGGGTGTGCCGGTGGACATGGCAGACTGAGAGACGGTTGGAGACGGTATTGTTTCTGCCGGTGCCCTAGATGCAATATTTCCTTCTACAAAACTGGTGATTCCCTGACCCTGACTGCTTTTGGCTGGCAAAGAAACCTGCACAGATACTGCCGGTGGTGCGGAAAATGGTGGCCTTACAGTGACGGAAGGGATGTTGCGTTGCTGACTAGCTTCATTGGCCGAGGGTGCTACAACCTTAAGGGACGTTTGGTAGTTAGTCCAGGCTTGAAAATGCATGGTGGTTAAATGTCTATGCATGCAACTTGTATTGAGACTTTTCAGATTCTGACCTCTGCTTAAGCTAGTTGAACATTTTTGACAGATGACTTTGCGCTGATCAATTGGATGTTGTTTAAAAAAATGCCAGACTGCACTCTTCCTAGCATTGGATCCCTTTTCAGGGATTGCAGACTGAGCTTTAACCGGATGGCCACGCTGTCCTCCAACAGGTTTTGGCTTTGCCACGCGTTTTGGGCCAGATACGGGCCCGGCAGATGGAACCTGCTGCGATGTTGATGCCTGCTGCGGCCCCTCCTCCACCTCCGCTTCAGAACTACTGCCGCTTGCACCCTGTTCCCCCAATGGCTGCCAATCGGGGTCAACAACTGGGTCATCTATTACCTCCTCTTCTACCTCGTGTGCAACTTCGTCTGTGTCACCGTGTCGGTCGGTGGTATAGCGTTCGTGACGGGGCAACATAGTCTCATCAGGGTCTGATTGTGGATCAGTACCCTGAGAGGGCAATGTTGTGGTCTGAGTCAAAGGACCAGCATAGTAGTCTGGCTGTGGCTGTGCATCAGTGCACTCCATGTCAGAATCTACTTGTAATGGGCATGGCCTGTTAACTGTTTCACTTTCTAAGCCAGGGACGGTATGTGTAAAGAGCTCCATGGAGTAACCCGTTGTGTCGCCTGCTGCATCCTTCTCTCTTGTTGTTGTTTTTGCTGAAGAGGACAAGGAAGCGACTTGTCCCTGACCGTGAACATCCACAAACGATGCGCTGCTTTTACATTTACCAGTTTCAGAAGAGGGGGCAAAAGAGCTAGAGGCTGAGTCTGCAAGGTAAGCCAAAACTTGCTGTTGCTGTTCCGGCTTTAAAAGCGGTTTTCCTACTCCCAGAAAAGAGAGCGTTCGAGGCCTTGTGTAGCCAGACGACGAACCTGGCTCACAGCTCCAGACTTAGGTGGAATATTTTTCTTCCCACGACCACCTGATGCTCCACTACCACTACCATCATTACCAGCTGACAATGAACGCCCACGGCCACGACCTCTTGCACCAGACTTCCTCATTGTTTTAAAAACTTAACCAAAGTAACTTTATTTGTTGCTGTCAAAACAACTTACACGGTGAACTATAACTTCAGTATGATTTCGATATCCCTTTACAAGTTGGTGAGACCGCAAGGAAAATCAGGCACAATGTTACACACTCTGTTTTCTGTGGCACCAAATCACAGAGATGCCACACACGCAGGACTGTCACTCACGCACAAATGTCAATATTAATCTCCCTTTTTTTTTTTTCAGGGAGACTTTAGAAACAAAATAAAATAAAATGATTTTTTCAGGAAGAATTTAGAAACCAAATAAAATAAAATGATTTTTTTCAGGGAGAATTTAGAAACCAAATAAAAAAAAAAAAGGCTTTCTATGGCCCACTGAGTGAGGGATGGCACACACAGGAGTCAGGAGTGGCACACAAGCCCAGAGGCCAATATTTATCTCTCACTGATTGATTTATTGATTTTTTCAGGTAGAATTTAGAACCCAAATCAAGCAAAAAAATAAATAGGCTTTCTATGGCCCACTATTTGAAAGAGAGAGAGAGAGAGATGGCACACCCAGGAGTCAAGACTGGCACACAAGCAGAAAGGACAATATTAATCTCCCACTGATTTTTTTTTTTTTTTCAGGGAGACTTTAGAAACAAAATAAAATAAAATGATTTTTTCAGGAAGAATTTAGAAACCAAATAAAATGATTTTTTTCAGGGAGAATTTAGAAACCAAATAAAAAAAAATAGGCTTTCTATGGCCCACTGAGTTAGAGATGGCACACACAGGAGTCAGGAGTGGCACACAAGCCCAGAGGCCAATATTTATCTCCCACTGATTGATTTATTGATTTTTTCAGGTAGAATTTAGAACCCAAATCAAGCAAAAAAATAAATAGGCTTTCTATGGCCCACTATTTGAGAGAGAGAGAGAGATGGCACACCCAGGAGTCAAGACTGCCACACAAGCAGAAAGGGCAATATTAATCTCCCACTGATTTTTTTTTTTTTTTTTCAGGGAGACTTTAGAAACAAAATAAAATAAAATGATTTTTTCAGGAAGAATTTAGAAACCAAATAAAATAAAATGATTTTTTTCAGGGAGAATTTAGAAACCAAATAAAAAAAAAAATAGGCTTTCTATGGCCCACTGAGTGAGAGATGGCACACACAGGAGTCAGGAGTGGCACACAAGCCCAGAGGCCAATATTTATCTCCCACTGATTGATTTATTGATTTTTTCAGGTAGAATTTAGAACCCAAATCAAGCAAAAAAATAAATAGGCTTTCTATGGCCCACTATTTGAGAGAGAGAGAGAGAGAGATGGCACACCCAGGAGTCAAGACTGGCACACAAGCAGAAAGGGCAATATTAATCTCCCACTGATTTTTTATTTTTCCAGGGAGACTTTAGAAACAAAATAAAATAAAATGATTTTTTCAGGAAGAATTTAGAAACCAAATAAAATAAAATGATTTTTTTCAGGGAGAATTTAGAAACCAAATAAAAAAAATAAATAGGCTTTCTATGGCCCACTGAGTGAGAGATGGCACACACAGGAGTCAGGAGTGGCACACAAGCCCAGAGGCCAATATTTATCTCCCACTGATTGATTTAGTGATTTTTTCAAGGAGAATTTAGAACCCAAATCAAGCAAAAAAAATAAATAGGCTTTCTATGGCCCACTATTTGAGAGAGAGAGAGAGAGAGATGGCACACCCAGGAGTCAAGACTGGCACACAAGCAGAAAGGGCAATATTAATCTCCCACTGATTTTTTTTTTTTTTTTCAGGGAGACTTTAGAAACAAAATAAAATAAAATGATTTTTTCAGGAAGAATTTAGAAACCAAATAAAATAAAATGATCTTTTTCAGGGAGAATTTAGAAACCAAATAAAAAAAAAAATAGGCTTTCTATGGCCCACTGAGTGAGAGATGGCACACACAGGAGTCAGGAGTGGCACACAAGCCCAGAGGCCAATATTTTTCTCCCACTGATTGATTTATTGATTTTTTCAGGTAGAATTTAGAACCCAAATCAAGCAAAAAAATAAATAGGCTTTCTATGGCCCACTGAGTGAGAGATGGCACACAAATGAGTCAGGAGTGGCACACAAGCCCAGAGGCCAATATTTTTCTCCCACTGATTGATGTATTGATTTTTTCAGGGAGAATTTAGAACCCAAATCAAGCAAAAAAATAAATAGGCTTTCTATGGCCCACTGAGTGAGAGATGGCACACACAGGAGTCAGGAGTGGCACACAAGCCCAGAGGCCAATATTTATCTCCCACTGATTGATTTAGTGATTTTTCAGGTAGAATTTAGAACCCAAATCAAGCAAAAAAATAAATAGGCTTTCTATGGCCCACTGAGTGAGAGATGGCATACACAGGAGTCAGGAGTGGCACACAAGCCCAGGGGCCAATATTTTTCTCCCACTGATTGATGTATTGATTTTTTCAGGTAGAATTTAGAACCCAAATCAAGCAAAAAATAAATAGGCTTTCTATGGCCCACTGAGTGAGAGATGGCACACACAGGAGTCAGGAGTGGCACACAAGCCCAGAGGCCAATATTTATCTCCCACTGATTGATTTAGTGATTTTTTCAGGGAGAATTTAGAACCCAAATCAAGCAAAAAAATAAATAGGCTTTCTATGGCCCACTGAGTGAGAGATGGCACACACAGGAGTCAGGAGTGGCACACAAGCCCAGAGGCCAATATTTATCTCCCACTGATTGATTTAGTGATTTTTTCAGGTAGAATTTAGAACCAAAATCAAGCAAAAAAATAAATAGGCTTTCTATGGCCCACTGAGTGAGAGATGGCACACACAGGAGTCAGGAGTGGCACACAAGCCCAGAGGCCAATATTTATCTCCCACTGATTGATTTAGTGATTTTTTCAGGGAGAATTTAGAACCCAAATCAAGCAAAAAAATAAATAGGCTTTCTATGGCCCACTGAGTGAGAGATGGCCCACACAGGAGTCAGGAGTGGCACACAAGCCCAGAGGCCAATATTTATCTCCCACTGATTGATTTAGTGATTTTTTCAGGTAGAATTTAGAACCCAAATCAAGCAAAAAAATAAATAGGCTTTCTATGGCCCACTGAGTGAGAGATGGCACACACAGGGATGGCACTCTAGCAGAAATGCCAATCTTAATCTCCCACAAAAAAAAAACAAAAACAGGGACTGTCCTACAATTACTATCTCCCTGCAGTAATCTCAGCCAGGTATGGCAGGCAGCAATAAGGAGTGGACTGATGCACAAATTAAATAAAAAGTGTGGACAAACAAAAAAGATAGCTGTGCAGAAAGGAAGGAACAAGAGGATTTGTGCTTTGAAAAAAGCAGTTGGTTTGCACAGCGGCGTACACACAGCAATGCTGCTATCAGGGAGCCTTCTAGGGCAGCCCAATGAGCTACAGCGCTGAGAAAAAAAAAATGTAGCTTCCACTATCCCTGCACACCGAAGGTGGTGTTGGACAGTGGAAATCGCTACAGCACAAGCGGTTTGGGGGTTAATGGACCCTGCCTAACGCTATCCCTGCTTCTGACGAAGCGGCAGCAACCTCTCCCTAAGCTCAGATCAGCAGCAGTAACATGGCGGTCGGCGGGAACGCCCCTTTATAGCCCCTGTGACGCCGCAGACAGCAAGCCAATCACTGCAATGCCCTTCTCTAAGATGGTGGGGACCAGGACCTATGTCATCACGCTGCCCACACTCTGCGTTCACCTTCATTGGCTGAGAAATGGCGCTTTTCGCGTCACTGAAATGCGACTTTGGCGCGAAAGTCGCGTACCGCATGGCCGACCCCGCACAGGGGTCGGATCGGGTTTCATGAAACCCGACTTTGCCAAAAGTCGGCGACTTCTGAAAATGAACAACCCGTTTCGCTCAACCCTACCCACGGCTACTTCTAGTTGCGCTGCTAAGTTCAGGGTTTGCGGTCAGTACAGGTTCCACCTTCTCCAGAGTACGTCTCATGCTGCTCCAAGCCACCAGATCATAACAGTCCCTGCTATTGTAAGGTGACATTAAGCCTGGTTAATAATGGAGAGGTGTCAATAAGACACCTATTCATTATTAATCCAACAGTAGGAAATGGTTAAAAATACACACACACACACACACATTAAGAATAAAGTATTTTAATGAAAGAAAGAAACACACACGTTTTTAATATCTTTATTGTACGCTCAATGCAAAGCAAAGCCCTCGTTCTTCTGAAAAAAAAAACTATATAAAAAAACAACAATATCCCATACCTGTCTGCCGTAGAGTCAAGTCCCACACTGTAAATCCATCTGAAAGGGGTTAAATACATTTACAACTGGGAGCGCTGCGAATGCGGCTGCTCCCAGCTGTAAACGACTGGTGAATTAATGAAATGCAGGGAATGGAGCTTCGGTGACTAGCGGTGCCTTCACCGAAGCTGTGTCCCCTGGCGGCATGAACTTGTATGAACTGTAGCGTGGGAAAATATTCAGAAACTTTCCCACTCTACAGTTCAAATGAGTTCATGCCGCCAGGGCCACGGCACTTTTAGTCACCGAAGCTCTGCTCCCTGCATTTCATTCATTCCCCAGTTGTTTACAGCCGGGAGTGGCCGCACTAGCAGCGCTCCCAGTTGTAAATGTATTTAAACCCTTCAGATGGATTTACAGCGTGAGATTTGACTGTACGGCGGAAAGGTATGGGATATTGTTGTCTTTTTATTATATATTTTTTTTCAGGATTTTTAAAGATATTAACCTCTTCCTGACTTGCACCGTACTAGTACTGCTCTGCAGGAACTGAGTTCCCGCAAACCGCAGTACTAGTACGGCGGCACGATCGTGCGGCCTCACAGTGAGCGCCGCAGCGATCGCGTGCGGGTGTCAGTTGTATATGACAGCTGACACCCCGCAGCAATACCCATGATCGGCGCTAGCGCATTTAACCCCTCTGAAGCCGCTGTCAGTAGTGACAGTGACAGAGAGGGGCATCGTGCAGGGACGGGGGCTCCCTGCGCTCTCCCACCGGAACAACGCGATGCGATCGCGTTGTTCCGGTGTTCCAGAAGGAGTGCCCGGATCCAAGATGGCAGTCATGAAGCGAGGTGGCTAGCCGGCGCTGGAAAGCCTCCTGCACTGCCTGTCAGCAGCGATCTGATCTAATATAGTAATGTCCCACCTTGGGACAATGTTAGAAAGTAAAAAAAAAAATAGAATGTACAAAAAAAAAAAAAAAATCCCCAAATAAAGAAAAAAAAAATATTTCCCAATAAATCCATTTATTTATGTAAATTAGAAAAAAAGCAATAAAAGTACACCACCCTACCCGTGCCCTCCGCTCCGCTAATAACCTCAGGTTAGCATCCTCAATAATCAGAACCTCCCATTCCCGTCTCCAAGACTTTACACGTGCTGCGCCGATTCTTTGGAATGCACTACCTAGGTTAATACGATTAATCCCCAATCCCCACAGTTTTAAGCGCGCCCTAAAAACTCATTTGTTCAGATTGGCCTACCACATCAATGCATTAACCTAACTATCCCTGTGTGGCCCAATCAAAAAAAAACATAATCAGGTTCCTCGAGTCGCAACATTTTCTCATACACTTTATGCAGTTATTAGCCCTCTGTGTCTGTACTGCTACATACTTAGGCAGTTTACTGGTTCATGCAGCTTTAAATGAACACCCGAGCCTTACACTATGGCTGGTCCGAATAACTAAAGCAATTGTTGCCATCCACCTCTCGTGTCTCCCCTTTTCCTCATAGTTTGTAAGCTTGCGAGCAGGGCCCTCATTCCTCCTGGTATCTGTTTTGAACTGTATTTCTGTTATGCTGTAATGTCTATTGTCTGTACAAGTCCCCTCTATAATTTGTAAAGCGCTGCGGAATATGTTGGCGCTATATAAATAAAATTATTATTATTATTACACATATTTGGTATCTCTGCATCCGTAACGACCCGCTCTATAAAACTATCCACTAGTTAACCCCTTCAGTGAACACTGCAAAAAAAAAAAAAAAAAAAAAACGAGGCAAAAAACGCTTTATTATCATACCGGCGAACAAAAAGTGGAATAACATGCGGTCAAAAAGACGGATATAAATAACCATGCTACCGCTGAAAACGTCAACTCGTCCCGCAAAAAACAAGACATGACATGACTCTGTGGGACAAAATATGGATAAATTATATGTGGTGATGCAAAAACTATTTTTTACAATAAAAAGCGTCTTTTAGTGTGTGACGGCTGCCAATCATAGAAATCCGCCAAAAAAACGCTAAAAAAGTAAATCAAACCCCCCTTCATCACCCCCTTAGTTAGGGAAAATTAATAAAATTTAAAAAAAATTAACATAGCTGCTGTTGAAGAAAGAAGACTTTCATCATTCTTCCCTGATCTGTTCCTGATCCTGGATATTTTTCCTAATACACCTTAACCCCCGTCTCCTTCCTTTCCTCCTTTTTTCACCTCCCCTTTGCCACCGACTGCTGATCAGTACTTGATTGCTTGATTTTTTTTAAGTATTTTTTTTGTTCGTGCATCCTGCAGCCACTGAGCGCTGATCAGTGATACAAGTCACTGATCAACACGGGTGCTCGCTATATTCCATGCCTTTTTTTTGTTTTTGTCTATTCCCACCTTTGCACCACTTTCCTGCTTGCATCCTACAGCCACCGAGCTCATCAGACGCACATCACTGAATGGCACCTGTTTTTGGTAAGGACATTTTTTCCTGTCTATTTTTTTATCATCTTTTTGCACCAGCCATTGTGCGCTGGTTGGTGACGAACATCACTGATTGGCCTCCGATTGTTGTTTGTGGAAAAGCAATAACAAAAAAAAATTTAGATTAGTTGAAAGGACTAGATTAGGGACAGAAATAATATACCAAAGTAATCTGTGTTTACTACAGTGTTTTTTAAACTGAACTTAGTCAGGGTTAGGCCGGCCTCACACTCAGCGTTGAAAAATACGGTCCGTATTTTACGGCCGTAATACGCTCCAAAATTAGAAATACGGTGGTCCGTAAGAACTCCGTAGGCAAGGTGTGGTCGCGTAATTTGCGCATGTAATGTTGCGTATGTAATCCGTATGCCCACCGTAATGCGTATTTTTCACGCAACCTGACAAAATGGACATATAACGGTTTTTGCGGATGAAATTGATTTAAATTACCCTCAGCAACCCTATTTAAGGCCTCTACAACATGTGTCTCACTCCCATATGGTCATTTTGTGGTTTTGCAACTGTTGGAGTGTTGTTGTAACATTTGGACCATGTCTGACCACCTGCAGTTCACCCCAACGCAGCGTGTTTTGTTTAACTGGCTATTGTCTCGTCGGTTTGGGCACCCATACCCTGTGATTGTGGATCCGCGAAGGAGGAGCAGAAGAATGTGGGTGCATCCTCTTCTGACTAAACGCCTCACTAAAGGCCATTTTCATCGGCTATATACAGCTCTGCGGGAACATCCAGACAAGTTTTATCTGTACTGTCGCATGTCTATACAAACCTTTGACAGATTGTTGGAGATATTACGCCCAGGAATAACATTTCAGGACACAAGGCTGCGCAAAGCCATCTCTGCTGAGGAGCGTCTTCTCCTCACGTTACGGTATGTATTCTCCATCCTCACATACTGTATGTTGATGATCTTTTTTATAAATGTTTCTTATTTTTTAAATTTTTACCCATAATATGTGTACATTAAGGCCAAAGCAGATGTGACAACGTGACGTAACTGTTATATTTCAGCCCCTTAAGGCCATTTTTCCCATTTCAGTGTTAATTTAGTAGGCCACAAATGCAAATATGATTGTGCTTATTCATGTTTTGTGTGCACTCTTGAAACAAACCTAATTTATTGTGTTTGTTTCACTTACAGATTTCTGTCCACTGGATTGTCCTTTGCAGGTCTCCACCTTGAATTTTTGATTGGCCGCTCCACCATTTCTGGCATTGTGCGGTTAACCTGTCGCCAAATATGGGATAGACTTAAGGACCTTGTGATGCCTGAGCCCAAACAGGCTGATTGGCTCCAAATAGCCCGTGGGTTCAAGGTCAATTGTGACTTCCCAAACTGCATTGGAGCGGTGGATGGGAAACATATTAGGGTACGTAAGCCGCCGAACTCTGGCTCCCAATTCTACAACTATAAGCAGTTTTTCTCTGTAGTTCTGTTAGCTGTAGTTGACAGTAACTACAGGTTTATAATTGTAGATATTGGGGCCTATGGACGAACTGGAGACTCTAGCGTCTTCAATTCGTCTATAATGGGTCGGCGGCTAGGTGAAAACCAGTTAGACCTCCCACCACCACAACAACTCCCAGGCTCCACTGCAGAAGCACTGCCTTTTTTTTTTGTTGGAGATGAGGCCTTCCAACTCACCAGACACGTCATGAGGCCTTATCCCCGGCGCAACCTGGACCACCGTCGGAGGATATTTAATTTGCGCCTTTCTAGGGCGCGCAGACTGGTGGAGTGCACCTTTGGTATTCTGGTGGCCAAATGGCGTGTCCTACAGACTGCCATGCAGCTCAGTGAGGCTACAGTCAATGAAGTAATCAAAGCATCTGTAATTTTGCACAACTATACCCGCATACATGATTGCTTCTCAGATGGTAATGATGAACACATGTTGCGTAGTGTCAGTAGTCCAACACCACATGGCCCACCTCCGCACCGTCCCCTTTCTGGTATCAAAGTTAGGGATGTTTTGACCAATTATTTTGTTTCTCCTCAGGGTTCTACTCCCTGGCAAGATTATGCTGTTTCTCAGTTGTGATTTTTGTTATTTTAAAGATATGTTTTTGTAATATATTATTATCAACCACTGAAAACGTACTGTGTGTGTTTTTTTCCTTAATTACCATATGTTTCTGTTTTCTGAATATGTGTGTGATGCAAAAATGATTAGTCTACAAACATCAATTGTCTTTTTTGTAAACTTTTTACTAACTTTGCAACCCTTTTTTTTTGGTTGTTAACCCCATATTTTTGCCATATGGTTTTGAGAAGCCTTTTTTATGGGTTGCTTTATACCAAGGATCCACAACAAAGTGGAAATGTTTTGAAAACACAACATTAACATGGTAGCCAGCTACCAAAACAAAACACAAAAAACAAAACTAAATTACAGATCCCTGTAAGTTGGTGGGGGAGATGTTGGCAGCTCTGGGTCCTGGTCTGGTGGCCTTTGTTGGGCCGATGGCAGTTCATCCTGTGAGGATGCAGTGGCTTGCGGCCCAGAATACTGGCCTTGTCCATATTGGCCAGATGTGTGTTGACCAAAAGCCATTTGGCTCTGGGCATCATGCTGAGGTACAGATTGCCTTGCATCATACCCCAACCCAAAATGGCCATGTTGTCCAAACCCAGGTTGGGACCAGCCAACATCACTGTGTCTGGAGAAGTGGCCATATTGGGATTGGGGGTTGAAGCCTGCCATTTGGTACTCTAATGGCCTTTGTAGATTTTGGGATGGGAGGGGTTGAAGGGGAGGCATACGTGGAGTAGGTGCAGCAAATCCTGATTGATTTGGCTCCTGTTGAGGGAATTGAAGGCGCAAGAGGTTTGTTTGGCCAAGCTGCCTTCGCTCCAGGTATTCAAAAACCTCATAGGGGTTATTTGGAGGGGTGCTTAAATCAATCAGGATTTGCATACACCCTCTGACACATAGCCTCACCTCACGGGGAAGGGGTCTAAGGTATCGGGCAAGGCTGCGGGCAAAGGCCTCCTCGCCATCATCTGTGGCTGCCCTGGCCAAATAGTTGAGGACCCCAGCATCAACTTCACTTCTGCCTTCAAGCTCTCTCCTTCGCCGGGATCTCCGTAAAGGCCCAGCTGCCTGTGGGGATGACACCAGTGGGCCTGTAGGGCTGCTGCTGTGCCCATGTTCCACAGGCCTTGGTACATGTGCTGCTGAGGGTGATGGTGCAGCATCTTCATCACTTGCTGCTGCCTGCAGTGATGATGCTGCTGATGGGTCCTCAATGATGGATCCTGATGCAGCCACAGATGGTCCTGCAACCTCTTCCTCCACACTTACAGCATCAATGATAGGGTCTGATTCTGATCCGGTTTCCCTCTCTGTGAGGTTTGACTGTGTTCTGTAAAGAAAACAATAAAATAAAATTTTTATTTTGACATTGTTTAATTAGACATCGGTGTGCAATATTAAAATAAAACAAAAAAAAACAAAAAACACAACATCTCCTTCTCTACTCCCCTATTATCTCATATTCACACAAGAATATCCAAGATTTGTCTTGTAGAGCCCCACAAATGTAACAAACACTATCACGACACATCATAATGTGGCATACCATTTCAAGCTACACAAAAACCAGGCACAACCACCTCTTCAAACAATAAGATACCATGCAGTAACAACCCATACCACAAAACACTGCCTGAACATCTCTAAACTCGCATACTACATTCTCACCCATCCCTTGTTGAATCTTGGGATGCTTGGCGGCCAGGGTCCTCTCTCCTCCAGGACACTTTTGGAATTTATGCTTGTTTACATTATTGTTGGCACTATATTGACACATCCTTACATGGAACTTGCAATGTCATAACCCTAATCCACAAAAAAAATAAAAATTTAGTTACATTACAAATGTCTAGAGTGGTTTGTACTTACTGCCTAAGATCCATACTGGCATCCAAAAAGGAAAGACGGTCGTAATATATATACTTCCTCTTCTTCAGTGGGGCTGCTGACCCACTCCTAGCCCGCTGCTGTCTTTCCCGCCGGTATTGGTCCCGGATGCTGCGCCATCTTGTCATAACATCATCCACTGCAATTACAAGGGCACAAATAATGTTCTATATCATTCTGAACATAGCTTAGTCCAGTTGTCAGACATATTTGTATTGTTAAAGCAAAAAGTGGCTATAGCACAATAATTTCCATGGTGAGTCAGATGATAAAGGGGTTACATGCAGAGGTCTATATATCGCCCACAGTTAAGAACTTGACAGTATCAGACTGGTAGAGAGGGGAGAGAACCCTGTTCTTGCAAACATACATTAGGTAAGATATGCTAGGATAGGAAAGGAAAATGACTTGTGCTATAATGAGAATAATGCTCAAAAATATCTAAAAATAAGACAAGGGACAACAACCCTCTGGACGGGGTATGAGGCCAAGAAAATATTTAGCAGGGCAAGATCAACATGAACTATGTCCAGAAACACTTTGGCATGTTCCTCAGCTTTAGAAAATGACAAATAAGGCCATAAATGACATATAAAGATAAAAATGATTGCTCAAGTAATCATGTAGGGAAAGCATCTTTTAAAGTTAAATCTTGTGAATACATGAGTGTACTTACATAGACTTGTCTGCTCCGCACGTGGCCGTTGGGCATAATCAGGGAATAGTAGCCCACAGATGGCCCTCCAAGCTGCCTCTTTCCTGGCCCGGTTGGAGTAGTTGGGATCCCTCTGGTCCCATATTTCAGGCCTTTCTTGGACCAGGATGAGGAGCATATCAACATTGATGATGTTTGCCATGCTGCTTGGAACTCTGTGGAGGCGAGCACCAGACTTCCGGGATGTCTGTGTGGCTTTTTGAGCTAATTAGCATGTCTGAGTTTCATGATTGAGGGCTTGGCTCAATTCCTTGCACCTGGCGATGTCTGGAGATGTCTGGCGTATTTTACGCAAGTCACACTGTTGGTCCGTGTGTAATCCGTATATTTCTCGCCCCCATAGACTTTCATTGGCGATTTTTTTGCGCAATACGGTGACAAACGCAGCATGCTGCGATTTTCTACGGCCGTAGAAGACCGTATAATACGGAACCGTAAAATACGGCAGATAGAAGCTTGGCCATAGAGATGCATTGTACCGTGTGCAATCCGTATTTTCTGCACCTCTCTTACGTCCGTAAAACTCGCGAGTGTGAAGCCGGCCTTAGAGTCAGATAGTAAAGCATAAAAAAAATATATATATTTTAGTTGGTAGGACTACATTAGGAACAGTAAAAATATACCTTAGTATTCTGTGTCTACTACAGTATTTTACTGAATTTAGCCAGGGTTAACGTCAGATAGCAAAGCTGAAAAAAAGAATTACATCTGTGCTTTCCTCCTACTGCCGTCGAGCTCTGATCAGCTACACATCACTGTGTGTGGAAAAAAGAATATCAAAATAATTTAGATTAGTTGAAATGACTAGATTAGGGACAGTAAAAATATACCATAGTAATCTGTGTCTACTACACTACAGTATGTATTTTTTTCACGTTTTTTGCGCTATAAAAACGCTATAAAACCGCAAAAAAACAGCATACATTAAGCATCCCATCATTTAGAATGAATTCCGTAATTTTTGTGCACATGATGCGTTTTTTTCCGCAAAAAAAACGCATCGCGGTAAAAAACGCAGCATGTTCATTAATTTTGCGGATTTTTTCTGGATTTCCCACTATATAATGTCTGGAAAAATCCGCAAAAAAAAAGGAACCAAAAACGCATGCAGATTTCTTGCAGAAAATTTCAGGTTTTTCTCA
This sequence comes from Ranitomeya imitator, assembly GCF_032444005.1. Lineage (NCBI taxonomy): Eukaryota > Metazoa > Chordata > Amphibia > Anura > Dendrobatidae > Ranitomeya > Ranitomeya imitator. The sequence goes on from NC_091282.1 coordinate 302,330,746, forward strand.
GGAAATTTCTGCAAGAAATCCTGAACGTGTGCACATAGCCTTAGGCTAAATTTGGCACACGCACAAACACCGCATATGTGAAAAAAATGTCCCGCTCATCCCAAACTTGATATCACTTCATCATTTGCCAACTGGACCACTGTAGAAACCATAGAAATGATAACGTTTTGGGCCTTGTTCTTCACATGGGGATAGTGAAGAAGCCTGAAATTCGGCAATATTAGAGTGTTGACGTTTTCGATAACTCCACTGTTCCGCATGACTATACCCCGAAGACGCTTTGAGGCTATCCACAAATTTTTGCATTGCAGTGATAACATGCAGTGTCCTCTTTGAGATGACCCCAACTTTGACCAACTTTTCAAAGTTCGGCCAGAAATTGATCACTTCAGCAACAAGTTTACTGAGGTGATGAAATATAGTAGATTTGTGCAAAGGAAAAACGGGAGAACAAATGGGAAAAAATAGAACGTTTACTGCAAATAAACAGTTAAAGTGCATAAATGTCAGAGAAAAATTGAATATATGATACAAATTGCACTAAGCCTGTTTTGTTAATTGCACATACCCCACCTCGGTGATTGCACTGAGCCCAGCTGTGGAGGAAAAATAATATATAATATATAGCAGAGCAAAGATTAATTACCACCTAGGTAAGATTCCTGTTTCTGGGATGCAAAAAGTAAAGATAACTGCAGTTAATGAATGATTAATCAATATATGCCAGAAACATGATGCGTGTTCGCCTGCAGTTAGTGGTGGTCAGGGGGCGCTTAGCGGTATAGCTGCGGCGGGGTTTGCAGGTGGCGGGGAAGCGGAGGGGGTCCGGGAGCTTTTGGCTAACGTACAGAACTTGCTGGTGAGATTATATCGCGGTGTGGGTCCGCAGGGACATTTGGAAGTTTGGTCGGGCTCGCAGCGGCGACCGGTTAGTGCAGCGGCACAGGCTGAGGTCACGGAACCGGTTTCCGTTTCTGTGCAGACGGAAAAAGAGAAGGAGTGCAGGATCCACTTAGAGGATAGGGCACACGGGGAGGTATATGTGTGTTTTGAGGGCCCGTATCTTAAGAAAGAGGTTAGGGAAAAGCTAAGTAAAGATGAATATGAGGAAATTTTTTCACTGCTTCCGCTAGAAAAATGTAATCTTGATAAGGGGAAGAAGGAGGATACGAAAAAGGAGGAGGAGGAAAAACGGCGGTGGCGTTTGATTCCCCAGACTTTTGCTAATTGGCATCAGGCTTTCGCCATCCTGGCCAGTGTCATTGGCGAGAAGGCTTAGGTATGACGAGCAGTTCAGACAGAGAAAAAGCTGTTCGGCCAGCCATTAGATGGGACCAGAAAGATATTGGTCTCTGGTTGCGGGTAATGGCGCAGTACAAGTTCGGCCATCCCTTTCACGGGGGGGCCGGTGGTTTCGGCCATGGTTCACAGCCCGGTACTGCAGGTACCTCAGGTAACGCGGGACAGGCAGGCGGACAGAAGTTGGGCGTATGCTGGCAATTTAATGAGGGACAGTGCAAATTTGGAGTCAATTGTAAGTTTAAGCATTTGTGCTCCCACTGCAGCGGTTCCTCCCACGGAGCCGCAAAATGTTTTAAGAAGGGCAAGGCAAAGTCAGGTTCAGGTAATTCCCATGGGAGAGACACCGGTGAAGGTGGAAAGGATGGCCCCTTAACTAAATAGATACCCGGATAGGGAAAAGGCGTCCTTGTTGTTGTCTGGTTTCACGGAAGGTTTAGTTATTCCGGCTCCTTCTTTTGCGGTTCCCTGTGTTAGGAAAAATTTGCAATCAGCTTTGTTGCACACTGAGGTGGTTTCGGAAAAATTACGCAAGGAAGTGGCGCTGGGGCGCATGGCGGGCCCATTTGAACATGCTCCGATTTAGGATTTAGTCGTTTCCCCTTTGGGGGTAGTCCCTAAGAAGGAGGCGGGAAAATTTTGCCTGATTCAGCACTTGTCGTACCCCAAGGGTCGATCGGTAAACGATGGCATTGATCCTGAGCTGTGTTTGGTGGTGTACGCATCTTTTGATGAGGCGGTGGTTTGGGTTCAGAAATGCGGGAAAGGCGCCCTTCTTGCCAAGACGGACATAGAATCCGCTTTCCGTTTGTTGCCGGCTCATCCGTCTAGCGTTAGACTTCTTGGTTGTTTTTGGGATGATCGATTTTTTTTGTCAATAGATGTTTGCCCATGGGCTGTTCGCTATCTTGTGTCCTATTCGAGGCATTTAGTTCCTTTTTGAAATGGGCGGAACGGGATGTTTCTGGTTGTGATTCCGTTCTGCATTATTTAGACGATTTTTTGTGCGTCGGCCCGGCTGGGTCTGACTGTTGTTCCAGGATTTTGAGTGCATCGAATGGGTGGCTTTTCGTTTCGGCGTTCCGCTGGCTCCTGGTAAGACGGAGGGCCCGAGCACGTGTTTATGTTTTTAGGTATCGTCATTGATACCATTCGGTGGGAGTTTCGGTTGCCCGAGGATAAATTATCAGGCCTTCGGGACGATGTGCAGCGGGCTGGTCGCCTGCGCAAGTTGCCTTTGCGAGAGTTGCAATCACTGCTAGGAAAACTTAATTTCGCTTGTCGAGTCATGCCGATGGGTCAAGTTTTTTCTAGGAGGTTGGCTAGCGCCACGGCGGGAGTCAAGGCTCCTCACCATTTCGTACGGTTATCGGTTGAGCACAAGGAGGACTTGGCGGTTTGGAGTGAGTTCTTGAAGACTTATAATGGCAGGTCCTTGTTTATCGAGGGTGTGATTGACAATGAGTCTTTGGAGTTATTTACCGATGCAGCAGGTGGGTCGGGTTTTGGAGCGTACTTTCAGGGACAATTGTGTGCATCAAAATGGCCAGCGAGTTGGATTTCTTCTGGCTTGGTTCGTAACATTGCGCTTTTGGAAATTTTTCCCATTTTGGTGGCGGTGCATTTGTGGCAAGGGATTTTTCGAAACAGGCGAGTTCGTTTTCACTGCGATAACATGGGGGTGGTTTGCGCGATTAACAGCTTGTCTGCATCATCGCCTCCGGGGGTGTGTGTGTTAAAGGTACCTTCACACATAACGCTTTCGTCAACGATATCGTTGCTTTTTGTGACGTAGCAACGATATCGTTAACTAAATCGTTATGCGTGACAGCGACCAACGATCAGGCCCCTGCTGGGAGATCGTTGGTCGCTGGGAATGATCAGGACCTTTTTTTGGTCTCTGATCACCCGCTGTCATCGCTGAATCGGCGTGCGTGATGCCGATGCAGCGATGTGTTCACTGGTAACCAGGGTAAACATCGGGTTACTATGCGCAGGGCTGCGCTTAGTAACCCGATATTTACCCTGGTTACCATTGTAACAGTAAAAAAAAAAAAACAGCACATACTTACATTCTGACCCCCGGCGTCAGCTTCCCACACTGACTGTGTCAAGGCCGGCCGGCCGTAAAGCAGAGCACAGCGGTGACGTCACCGCTCTGCTTTACGGCCGGCGCTTACACAGTGCAGGGAAGCTGACGCCGGGGGACGTGACAGACATCAGAATGTAAGTATGTACTGTTTTTTTTTTTTTACTTTTACAATGGTAAGCGCCCTGCACTTAGTAACCCGATGTTTACCCTGGTTACCCGGGGACTTCGGCATCGTTGAAGACAGTTTCAACGATGCCGAAGTTGTTCCCCGGATCGTTGGTCGCTGGAGAGAGCTGTCTGTGTGACAGCTCCCCAGCGACCACACAACGATTTACCAACGATCACGGCCAGGTCGTATCGCTGGTAGTGATCGTTGGTAAATCGTTTAGTGTAACGGTACCTTAAGGCAGTTGGTGTTGTTGTGTCTGACTTTGAATGCACACGTAACAGCGTCGCATGTGCCGGGAGTTCATAATTCCATTGCTGACTCTCTTTCTCGTTTACAGTTTGATCGTTTCTGGTCTTTGACCCCGGAGGCGCAGATGGTCGGGTTGGAGTGCCCTGCGGAACTTTGGCTAGTGGTATCCGAGACGCTGAGGCGTTGGCTTCTAGAACTTGGGAGGCTTATCAGACAATTTGGTGTGAGTGGGAGGACTTGTTTTCGGCGGCGTCTGGTGGGTCGAGCCAGCAGGAACAGGTGGGGATCTTGCTGTCATGGTTGAGTCGTGGGGCATCGGTTGGATGGTCATCTTCTAAAGTGTCAAGAGTCATGGCAGCTTTGGCCTTTGGGTTCAAATTGTGGGGTCTGCGCGATATTACCAAGTCCTTTTTGGTGCAGCGAGCAGTAAAAGGTTTCAGGCGGCGGCCGGAGAAAATGGATTCTAGGCGGCCGATTTCCTTTAATGTGTTAGAGAAGTTGGGTGAGGTGTTGTCATCCTTATGTTTTTTGGTTTTTGAGCTTTGTTTGTTTCGGCTGGCTTTTTCCTTTGCCTTTTTTTCGGGGCGTTTCGAGTGGGTGAGTTGGTGTCGCCTAGTACACAGGTGTCAGGGGGACTTTTGGCCAGGGATGTGTTTTTGTCTGACGGTTGCGTGGAACTGTGGTTGCGGCGATCGAAATCGGATCAGGAGGGCCGGGATAGCAGAATCGTGTTGGGCTCAGTCGCGGGTTTGGCTATGTGTCCTGTTGCCTGTCTGCGCCGGTTTTGGGGCCTTCAGCCTAGGTGCGATGGATCATTGTTATGCCATCAAGATGGTTCCTGCTTGTCTCACTACCAATTCACAGAGGTTTTTAAAAAGGCAATTGCGCTGTTGGGTTTGGATGGGGCCTGTTTTGCCCCCCATTCTTTTCGGATTGGGGCCGCGACTGAGGTAGCACAGCTCATCGAACAGATTTTGTAGTTATGTGCGGCCACAAGGGATGGTCGAGGGGGTTCTATAAGAGTTGCATTTGGTGGCATTTTCTACAGTTCGTGGTACATTTTGAGTTTGTGTTTTGTTTTCCAGGTCCCCAGGCATTACTGGTGTGGATTCTCGGACACTCATATGTTCATTGGGGAGCTCTGCGCGCCGATGTGCAGCTTGGTTTTGACCGAAGTGTGGCAGTGATCCCAGATGGAGGGCAGACAGCTTGGTTTTGACTGAAGTGTGGCAGTGATCCGGTGGCTCGGTTTTCGGGGGATGGCCTGGAATCGAGTGTTGCATGAGATCCATAACAGTGTGAGTTTAGATAGAGCCCCGGACGTGTTGGTTTTACATGTTGGGGGTAACGATTTGGTGGTCCGGCCTTTTCGGGAGTTGATAAAGGATATAAAGCAGGATTGCTTGCGGTTATGGGTCTTGTATCCAGGTTTGACCATTGTCTGGTCTGAAATTGTGCCACGAAAACGGTGGAAGCATATGCGGTCTTTGGAAAAAATCGATAATGCCAGGATAAAGTTTAACAGGGCTGTGTCCGCCTTCGTGTCTAGGAATTGGGGCGTGACGGTGAGACATTTTGAATTGGAAAAAGGTAAAGGGGAGTATTGGTTGGCTGACGGTGTTCATTTGAATGCCGTGGACATGGATTTTTGGACTCTGGGTTTACAGGAGGGCATCGAAAGGGCCATGGCTTTTCGTTTTGGTGGGGTCTCGGGCCTTTAAGGTGTTCAAACGTCTCTCGTTGTGGCGGCTGGGGGGAGTCCTTGGAGTTGGTGGAAATTGGTTTGGGGGGTCCATTGGCATATGGCTCCCCTGTTTTGGAGTTTAATATGTTTCGGATCTGGTGAATGGTGGTGGGGAGTTCTGGCAGGGGTGGTCGGATCTCCAGATTGTTACCGTGAACAGTGAACCCTCTTGTGGGTTTTTTGGTGCTCCCAAGCCAGGCTTACAACGGCTGGGAGTAAAACATTGGTTAAGTTATGTTCACATTATGGGTCATTAAATCACCAGATTCTTGGGGGCTCCAAGGACTTCTAGTTTTAAAATGTTAATGTTTTTTACATTTATTGTTAATTGTTTTATGTTTAATAAAAGAGGCTGCTGTGGCCTATACTATTCCAAAGAAAATTATGGTCTCTGTCGTTAATTGGAAAAGGGGGTGGGTAAATGGTGGGTTGGTATAAAAGGTGGAACCAACAATCGGTTGGACCAAGGGGTATTTGCCATTTTCCATGGAGCGCCTTCGACTATACCAGTGTCAAGGACAGGCCGGAGCGAGCCGCCCCCTCCCCCCGTGGCCTAAGCGAACGCCATCATGACATGGGTTAGGAGAGGAGGGGGTGGGCGTTTTTTTAGGCTAATTACATGAGAGGGGCTAGTGGTAGGGGGTAATGTAAGGGGCAGGGGGCGGGGGCCGGTCAGTTCCCGCTCACCTTTGCAGAAGCATCCCTCCCTCCCGCCCTAATTTTGTTTCTCTCTGGGGTTACATCACTCGGGTGGAGCGGGTAGTCATAGTGCTATTCATGTTTGTTTTAGTTTCGGGTCATTGTGGCCTAGGCGGCTGGGGGGAGTCCTTGGAGTTGGTGGAAACTAGTCTGGGGGGTCCATTGGCATATGGCTCCCTTGTTTTGGAGTTTAATATGTTTCGGATCTGGTGAATGGTGGTGGGGAGTTCCGGCAGGGGTGGTCGGATCTCCAGATTATTACCGTGAACAGTGAACACTCTTGTGGGTTTTTTGGTGCTCCCGAGCCAGGCTTACAACGGCTGGGACTAAAACATTGGTTAAGTTATGTTCACATTATGGGTCATTAAATCACCAGATTCTTGGGAGCTCCAAGGACTTCTCCTAGTTTTAAAATGTTAATGTTTTTTACATTTATTGTTAATTGTTTTATAAAAGAGGCTGCTGTGGCCTATACTATTCCAAAGAAAATTATGGTCTCTGTTGTTAATTGGAAAAGGGGGTGGGTAAATGGTGGGTTGATATAAAAGGTGGAACCAACAATCGGTTGGACCAAGGAGTATTTGCCATTTCCCATGGAGCGCCTTCGACTATACCAGTGTCATGTCTGTTCACTATTTTTCTAAGAATGGTGGAGTTGGAATTGTACTGGGTTGTGATTGGAACAAAATCAGTACTTTCTTTTTCCTTTCTTATGAATTTTTCTTCAAGGAGATCCTGTCGGGGTAGGCTTGAAACATACTTTGCTGGGGTCTAGAGCAATTACGATATGGTCTCATATAGTGACTTTTTGGTACATTAAGTAATCAATTGGGTAGATGGCAACTATCAATAGGAATACTTGCACTATTGAAATATTTTTTTTTCTTTATTTAGGAATTTAAAAAAAAATATTTTTACACTTTTTTTAAAAACTTTTTTTCATTGTCCCAGGGTGGGACATCACTGTACAAAGTCAGATCACTGATCTGACACTTTGCAGAGCACTGTGTCAGATCAGCGATCTGACAAGACGTGAAGGAGGCTTGCCAGCGCCTGCTCTCAGCAGGCACTGAAAATCCACCTCCCTGCAGGACCCAGAAGGACCCCGCGGCCATCTTGGATCCGGAGGCCTGCAGGGAGGAGATCCTCGGAACAACGTGATCACATTGCGTTGTTCTGAGGGTCTCAGGGATGCTTCTCTATGCCACCGGAACGCTGCGATCTTGTTTGATCGCAGTGTTTCGGGGGTTAAAGTGCCGGGAGCTGGCACATAGTGGCGGGGGTCAGCTGTGATTATCAGCTGATACCGGGCCACGTTAGACCGTGCTCCCCCCGTGAGTGCAGCTGATCGCGCATGATATACAGTTAGGTCCATATATATTTGGACAGAGACAACATTTTTCTAATTTTGGTTATAGACATTACCACAATGAATTTTAAACACAACAATTCAGATGCAGTTGAAGTTCAGAGTTTCAGCTTTCATTTGAGGGTATCCACATTAAAATTGGATGAAGGGTTTAGGAGTTTCAGCTCCTTAACATGTGCCACCCTCTTTTTAAAGGGACCAATAGTAATTGGACAGATTCAATAATTTTAAATAAAATGTTCATTTTTAGTACTTGGTTGAAAATCCTTTGTTGGCAATGACAGCCTGAAGTATTGAACTCATGGCCATCACCAGATGTGTTTCCTCCTTTTAAATGCTCTGCCAGGCCTTCACTGTGGTGGTTTTCAGGTGCTGTTTGTTTGTGGGCCTTTCTGTCTGACGTTTAGTAGGTAACAAGTGAAATGCATGCTCAATTGGGTTGAGATCAGGTGACTGACTTGGCCATTCAAGAATATTCCACTTCTTTGCTTTAATAAACTCCTGGGTTGCTTTGGCTTTATGTTTTGGGTCATTGTCCATCTGTAGTATGAAACAACAACCAATCAGTTTTGCTGCATTTGGCTGGATCTGAGCACAAAATATGTCTCTGAATACCTCAGACTTCATTCGGCTGCTTCTGTCCTGTGTCACATCATCAATAAACACTAGTGACCCAGTGCCACTGGCAGCCATGCATGCCCAAGCCATCACACTGCCTCTGCTGTGTTTTACAGATGATGTGGTATGCTTTGGATCATGAGCTGTACCACGCCTTGGCAATACTTTTCTCTTTCCATCATTCTGGTAGAGGTTGATCTTGGTTTCATCTGTCCAAAGAATGTTCTTCCAGAACTGTGCTGGCTTTTTTAGATGTTTTTTAGCAAAGTCCAGTCTAGCCTTTTTATTCTTGATGCTTATGAGTGGCTTGCACCGTGCAGTGAACCCTCTGTATTTACTTTCATGCAGTCTTCTCTTTATGGTAGATTTGACTATTGATACGCCTACCTCCTGGAGAGTGTTGTTCACTTGGTTGGCTGCTGTGAAGGGGTTTCTCTTCAGCATGGGGATTATTCTGCGATCATCCACCACTGTAGTCTTCCGTGGGGGCCCAAGTCTTTTTGCATTGATGAGTTTACCAGTGCTTTCTTTCTTTCTCAGGATGTACCAAACTGTAGATTCTGCCCCTCCTAATATTGTAGCAATTTCTAGGATGGGTTTTTTCTGTTTTCGCAGCTTAAGGATGGCTTGTTTCACCTGCATGGAGAGCTCCTTTGACCGCATGTTTACTTCACATCAAAACCTTCCAAATGCAAGCACCACACCTCAAATCAACTCCAGGCCTTTTATCTGCTTAATTGAGAATGACATAATGAAGGGATTGCCCACACCTGTCCATGAAATAGCCTTGGAGTCAATTGTCCAATTACTTTTGGTCCCTTTAAAAACAGGGTGGCACATGTTAAGGAGCTGAAACTCCTAAACCATTCATCCAATTTTAATGTGGATACCCTCAAATGAAAGCTGAAAGTCTGACCTTCAAATGCATCTGAATTGTTTTGTTTAAACTTCATTGTGGTAATGTCTATAACCAAAATTAGAAAAATGTTGTCTCTGTCCAAATATATATGGACCTAACTGTACTATTCCATCCATGGGAATTAAGTCCCAGGTCACATGGACGGGATAGTACATCCAATGGCAGAAAGGGGTTAAAAAACAAACAACATTTCTCACCTTTTCACAGAGATGATAATCCATCCATTTGTCCCATGACGGGTCTAGCTCTGCTACAACTAGATGGCAGGCTGCATGGTTGCATGATTTGCCTATACAGCCTGTCATCCAGCAGAGACACTGAGCAGCATCTTCTACCGCTGCCCAGTGTCTCCGTGGTAATGCCTATTTCCTGTCTGATGGCACCGCGAGCGTGAAAATGTTCTCCTGCTCATGGTGCCATCAGACAGATCCTGGGAGTTCACAGCCAATGAACTCACTTCATCTATCTGATGTCAGTACGTCAATAGTCTCTCTCCTCATACATTTCCCCCTCTCTTCTCATACTGTCTCATATATTTACCACCTCTCCATAGTGCCTCCTCACATATCCCCCTGATTCCCCATACTGTATCCGCACCCAGCCCATCATGTTTGCTCCCCATACTGTGTCTGCACCCATCCTCCACTGACCATCCTGTATCTGCACCTATCCCCTCACTGGCTCCCCCATACTGTGTCTGCATTAATACCCCCTTTGCTCCTCATACTGCATTCACACTCATCTTCCCCTTTCTGTGTACGTACCTATCTAACTGCTCAACATACTGAGTCTGCACCCATCCCACCTCATATATTCCCCCCTTGCTTGTCATACGGTGTCTGCATGCAACCCCCTACTCATCATACTGTGTCTGCACTCATCCTCCCACTTACCATACTATGTCTGCATCTATACACCTATACATTGTTTCCTTATACATGCCCCCTGTCTCCCCCTTGCTCCTCATACTGTGTCTACAAATTTCTCTTGCTCCCCTTATTATGTCTTCAATGGATCTGTACCTTCCCTGCTCTCCAAGCTTGTGTCTTCAAATTTCCCCTGTAACACTAAATCTCCCCCACACTAAATGTAGGTGGTGCAAGTGTACCCCCCTGCCGGATACGCCCAGGGCAGATGACCCGCCTGCCCCCTTAGATATGTCTCTCCTTCTTTTTCTCCATGAGCAAGACGCCTGTGCCATACATGGATACAATTCTTGCTCTGTTTATGTTTAGCAGCATATAAACATATAAACTTTCCTTGCATTTTAGCTGGTTCAACTCATGTTTTTGATTTTTCATTCTGCTAGTGTGTGATCTTCTTTTGAGACGATACAGCTGTCATTTTTAAATGTAACTTAATTTCCTTATCTTGTGAGTTTCTTCACAGATAACAGATTGCTCTCAAGACTAGGGACATAGAGCGTGTCCTTAACTGGGATCTTTCATTCATATACTGACCATTGTCCAAAATAACTTTTTCTGACTTACTTTGGTCAAGGCTAGAGAAGAAGCTTCTGTCATTAGTCATATGACTAGTTGCCCCAGAATCTATACACTATGCATGATTTGATGTACTTGCATTATCAGTAAACGCAGCTTCAGTACTTGAAGTGTCATATGGAATGCCCACCAAGGCCGTGGGGTACTCGGTACCGGTCATTATTAAAGGGGAGGTCACGGTGGCGGCAACCCGGTTTGTGGCCCTGGGCACCCAAGTAAAACGGCCGGTCTTTAGAGGGGTTGCAAAAATAATACAAATTTGTGACGCCACCTGTGGTACTCGGTCAGGGGTGACCAACGCTGCTTAAAGGGGTCCTCTAGGGGCGATGGTGCTGCAGCAAAGATAGTGTCACTTCCCACAGGTGAAGCGGGGTCCCCAGGGCTCCCGGGGGGTTTGGCCAGAGTGGTGTGGTGCCAGAATAAACAGAGGACACAGGACTACAGTCTATTTACCTGGTTTACTGGTTGTAGTAAGCCACAGTCCAGGGTACCAGCAACAGGTGGTGATGTGGTCTGGAGGCAATGGTGGATCCCTCTCCCAGGTGAGGTTTGTAAGCCTTCCCTTCCTGCTCACGCTCTTCTGTGAGGTCCTTGCTGCCTGTGGCTCCCTTACAAAGTCCTCTCTCTACTGTCCTTGGACAGTACCCCATATGGTGGGCAATACGAGCCTTTTTACAGGGTCTCTATCACGACCCGGGCTCTCTGCGTACTGCTGCACCTTTCGGGTGTGGGTGCAGACAGACAACATACAATGTTCTGTCCTTAGAAAATGGGAGTACACTAGGAGCATATAGGTAATTAGAAAATAGTAATGCTTTATTAAATCACATATAATTTACATTTTACTTTTAAAGTGCAGATAATATACAAAATATATAATTAAGAACAGTTCTTAAGGATGGTAAAAACGTGAGTGGGTATCCCCCGGTGTTCACCGTCTAAGGAGCCAACATGCATGCCAAAGAGTGGAAGGGACCTGCTGTTGAAAACCCCTGTCACACTGTCCATGTGAAATGCCAGAACGGCGTGAGGTGACAGGTTAGTAAAAGCGGCTCTTACCAATGTAGGGCCAGTGTATAGCACCAGGACGGGGCACTGTTGTGAATTCTGTTATCAAACTCCCTCCTGTGGTCATGAATGGTACTTCGGCGAGTTCTGTCCATGGACTCCCTCTGGTGGCTGTGAGTGGAGCTGCTGGTTCTGAGGTTCCTTCCACAGGTGACCTAGTTTAGTCTTAGGCTGGCTGCTCTATTTAACTCCACTCTGATCGTTACTCCATGCCAGCTGTCAATGTTCTTGTACTGGTTCAGTTCGCTCTTGGATCTTTCTGGTGACCTGTCTACTCCAGCAGAAGCTAAGTCCCTGCTAGTTAATTATTTGTTCATTGTCTCCTTGTCCAGCTTGCTATCATGATTTTGCCATGCTAGCTGGAAGCTCTGGGATGCAGAGTGGCACCTCCGCACCGTGAGTCGGTGCGGAGGTCTTTTTGCACACTCTGCATGGTCTTTTTGTAGTTTTTTGTGCTGACCGCAAAGATACCTTTTCTATCCTCAGTCTGTTTAGTAAGTCTGGCCTCCCTTTGCTGAAACCTGTTTCATTTCTGTGTTTGTGATTTTCATCTTTACTCACAGTCAATATATGTGGGGGACTGCCTTTTCCTTTGGGGAATTTCTCTGAGGCAAGGTAGGCTTTATTTTCTATCTCTAGGGCTAGTTAGCTCTTAGGCTGTGAAGAGGCGTCTAGGTAGAGTTAGGTATGCTCCACAGCTATTTCTAGTTGTGTGATGGGATTAGGGGTTGCGGTCAGCAGAGCTCCCACTTCCCAGAGCTTGTCCTGTGTGAGTTTAACCATCAGGTCGTTCCGGGTGCTCCTAACCACCAGGTCCATAACAGGGCACACCGGGTAGGATCCACAAGCCGAACCGGCCACTCTCTGCTCTCACTCCTCTCTTCTAACTCCTTTCAACAACTATCTCCTCCTCCAGACCAGAATACATATATCTCAGGAAGCTCCCCTGAATCCGGGTTCAGAGCTCCCCTTTCTGGCCTGGACTCAGAATGTATTGCATGTAAATGTATTGTCTGTTAAAGGGAATCCTCCTTGCCTCTAGGCATGACATCACCCTCCCCGAAGGGAAGGCACCATCACTGTAACAACCGGTTACCTGGGGTGTTACACATATTCTTCATTAATGGCATTTTTAACCCTTTGATTATTATTTTGTTTTTTTCAGTTGATTCATTCTAGATTTCTCGACTATGCAGTCAGCCTTTAGTTGCCCTGATTTCTTGCAGACAAAATACTCTCGTGTTTCCTTAAAATTACTTATTTTGGGGTAACATAGTAACATAGTTAGTAAGGCCAAAAAAAGACATTTGTCCATCCAGTTCAGCCTATATTCCATCATAATAAATCCCCAGATCTACGTCCTTCTACAGAACCTAATAATTGTATGTTACAATATTGTTCTGCTCCAAGAAGACATCCAGGCCTCTCTTGAACCCCTTGACTGAGTTCGCCATCACCACCTCCTCAGGCAAGCAATTCCAGATTCTCACTGCCCTAACAGTAAAGAATCCTCTTCTATGTTGGTGGAAAAACCTTCTCTCCTCCAGACGCAAAGAATGCCCCCTTGTGCCTGTTACCTTCCTTGGTATAAACAGATCCTCAGCGAGATATTTGTATTGTCCCCTTATATACTTATACATGGTTATTAGATCGCCCCTCAGTCGTCTTTTTTCTAGACTAAATAATCCTAATTTCGCTAATCTATCTGGGTATTGTAGTTCTCCCATCCCCTTTATTAATTTTGTTACCCTCCTTTGTACTCTCTCTAGTTCCATTATATCCTTCCTGAGCACCGGTGCCCAAAACTGGACACAGTACTCCATGTGCGGTCTAACTAGGGATTTGTACAGAGGCAGTATAATGCTCTCATCATGTGTATCCAGACCTCTTTTAATGCACCCCATGATCCTGTTTGCAGCTGCTGCCTGGCACTGGCTGCTCCAGGTAAGTTTATCATTAACTAGGATCCCCAAGTCCTTCTCCCTGTCAGATTTACCCAGTGGTTTCCCGTTCAGTGTGTAATGGTGATATTGATTCCTTCTTCCCATGTGTATAACTTTACATTTATCATTGTTAAACCTCATCTGCCACCTTTCAGCCCAAGTTTCCAACTTATCCAGATCCATCTGTAGCAGAATACTATCTTCTCTTGTATTAACTGCTTTACATAGTTTTGTATCATCTGCAAATATCGATATTTTACTGTGTAATCCTTCTACCAGATCATTAATGAATATGTTGAAGAGAACAGGTCCCAATACCGACCCCTGCGGTACCCCACTGGTCACAGCAACCCAGTTAGAGACTATACCATTTATAACCACCCTCTGCTTTCTATCACTAAGCCAGTTACTAACCCATTTACACACATTTTCCCCCAGACCAAGCATTCTCATTTTGTGTACCAACCTCTTGTGCGGCACGGTATCAAACGCTTTGGAAAAATCGAGATATACCACGTCCAATGACTCACCGTGGTCCAGCCTATAGCTTACCTCTTCATAAAAACTGATTAGATTGGTTTGACAGGAGCGATTTCTCATAAAATCATGCTGATATGGAGTTAAACAGTTATTCTCATTGAGATAATCCAGAATTATCCCTCAGAAACCCTTCAAATATTTTACCAACAATAGAGGTTAGACTTGCTGGCCTATAATTTCCAGGTTCACTTTTAGAGCCCTTTTTGAATATTGGCACCACATTTGCTATGCGCCAGTCCTGCGGAACAGACTCCATCGCTATAGAGTCCCTAAAAATAAGAAATAATGGTTTATCTATTACATTACTTAGTTCTCTTAGTACTCGTGGGTGTATGCCATCCGGACCCGGAGATTTATCTATTTTAATTTTATTTTGCCGGTTTCGCACCTCTTCTTGGGTTAGATTGGTGACCCTTAATATAGGGTTTTCATTGTTTCTTGGGATTTCACCTAGCATTTCATTTTCCACTGTGAATACCGTGGAGAAGAAGGTGTTTAATATGTTAGCTTTTTCCTCGTCATCTACAACCATTCTTTCCTCACTATTTTTTAAGGGGCCTACATTTTCAGTTTTTATTCTTTTACTATTGATATAGTTGAAGAACAGTTTGGGATTAGTTTTACTCTCCTTAGCAATGTGCTTCTCTGTTTCCTTTTTGGCAGCTTTAGTTTTTTAGATAAAGTATTTTTGTCCCTATAGTTTTTTAGAGCTTCAATGGTGCCATCCTGCTTTAGTAGTGCAAATGCTTTGTTTTTACTGTTAATTGCCTGTCTTATTTCTTTGTTTAGCCACATTTGGTTTTTCCTATTTCTAGTCCTTTTATTCCCACAAGGTATAAACCGCTTACAGTGCCTATTTAGGATGTTTTTAAACATTTTCCATTTATTATCTGTATTCTTATTTCTGAGGATATTGTCCCAGTCTACCAGATTAAGGGCATCTCTAAGCTGGTCAAACTTTGCCTTCCTAAAGTTCAGTGTTTTTGTGACTCCCTGACAAGTCCCCCTAGTGAAAGACAGGTGAAGCTGTACAATATTGTAGTCGCTATTTCCTAGATGCCCGACCACCTGCAGATTTGTTATTCTGTCAGGTCTATTAGATAGTATTAGTTATGTTATTAAAACACAGACGTACCACAGGATCACACAGACTATATAACTATATATCTATGCTGCATATACCATAATTTCATATATATAGTGACTTAGGGTACTCTGTGAAGGGATGTGTGATTACCACCACTATAAGGACTAAAACAACCCAAGCACCATGACCATAGACTTGACCAGAGATAACCACCACACCAGGAACTTAATCATAAAATTAGTTTTTTATTATATAATTCAAGTGACAACATTACATCAATAATAAAATCAGTATATTAGTACGCCCCACAGGACATCAATAGATATAATATATAACAGCAATACCCACAAAAATATAGATCCCTCAAACAGGATATATATATACATACACAATTATGTACTATATATCATGTACAGTATACGGACAATTTGAAAAAAGTATAAAACTATATGACTAAAATCTAAGTAAAAAATATATGTAAAAATTAAACACTACATACTATGACTATGGTGTGTGTATATTACAGATATAAAACCTTTGTGACTAGTCGTTATGTGCAAAAAAAGTTACAATGAGGATAATAATATATATGCACTGCAAGAGTAATATAAGATCAGTAAATATGTAAAAATATGAAAAAAACGTGAATAAATATATAGAGATATACAAATGTACTAAATAATAAAAATTAAATAAAACGAGTGAAATGTGCCAAATAATATATACATATATATATATATATATATATATATATATATATACTCAGCTAATGCACTATATGTACCAATAGGTGCTTATCTACTGTAAAAACACAACAGAAAGTGCCATGTGCCAAGTAAAAAAATGATGACCAGCTGCTTATGATCACACAGAATGCTTACTTGCTCAATGAGCCCAAAAGGATCAAACAAAAGTGCTGTGTGCAAGTGAGCAAGTAAGCATTTTGTTTGATCCTTTTGGGCTCATTGAGCAAGTAAGCATACTGTGTGATCATAAGCAGCTGGTCATCATTTTTTTACTTGGCACATGGCACTTTCTGTTGTGTTTTTACAGTAGATAAGCACCTATTGGTACATATAGTGCATTAGCTGAGTATATATATATATATTATTTGGCACATTTCACTCGTTTTATTTAATTTTTATTATTTAGTACATTTGTATATCTCTATATATTTATTCACGTTTTTTTCATATTTTTACATATTTACTGATCTTATATTACTCTTGCAGTGCATATATATTATTATCCTCATTGTAACTTTTTTTGCACATAACGACTAGTCACAAAGGTTTTATATCTGTAATATACACACACCATAGTCATAGTATGTAGTGTTTAATTTTTACATATATTTTTTACTTAGATTTTAGTCATATAGTTTTATACTTTTTTCAAATTGTCCGTATACTGTACATGATATATAGTACATAATTGTGTATGTATATATATATCCTGTTTGAGGGATCTATATTTTTGTGGGTATTGCTGTTATATATTATATCTATTGATGTCCTGTGGGGCGTATTAATATACTGATTTTATTATTGATGTAATGTTGTCACTTGAATTATATAATAAAAAACTAATTTTATGATTAAGTTCCTGGTGTGGTGGTTATCTCTGGTCAAGTCTATGGTCATGGTGCTTGGGTTGTTTTAGATAGTATTAGGTCTAAAAGTGCTGCTCCTCTGGTTGGATTCTGCACCAATTGTGAAAGATAATTTTTCTTGGTTATTAGCAGAAACCTGTTGCCTTTATGGGTTTCACAGGTTTCTGTTTCCCAGTTAATATCCGGGTAGTTAAAGTCCCCCATAACCAGGACCTCATTATGGGCTGCAGCTTCATCTATCTGCTTTAGAAGTAGACTTTCCATGGTTTCTGTTATATTTGGGGGTTTGTAACAGACCCCAATGAGAATTTTGTTACCATTTTTCCCTCCATGAATTTCGACCCATATGGACTCGACATCCTCATTCCCTTCGCTAATATACTCCCTTAAAGTGGACTTTAGACAAGACTTTACATAGAGACAAACCCCTCCTCCTCTCCGATTTTTACGATCCTTTCTAAACAGACTGTAACCATGTAAGTTAACTGCCCAGTCATAGCTTTCATCTAACCATGTCTCGGTTATTCCCACTATGTCAAAGTTACCTGTAGATATTTCTGCTTCTAGTTCTTCTATCTTGTTTGTCAGGCTTCTGGCGTTTGCGAGCATGCAGTTTAGAGGATTTTGTTTTGTTCCAATCTCCTCGCTGTGGATTGTTTTAGAAATGTTCTTACCTCCCTTCTGAGTATGTTTTCCTGGGTCTTCTTTGTTCGAGTCTAATGTTTTTCTTCCCGTCCCCTCTTCTTCTAGTTTAACGCCCTCCTGATGAGTGTAGCAAGTCTTCTGGCGAATGTGTGTTTCCCAGGTTTGTTGAGGTGTAGTCCGTCTCTGGCGAGGAGTCCATCGTACAAGTAATTCACCCCGTGGTCCAGGAATCCAAATCCTTGTTGTCTGCACCATCGTCTTAGCCAGTTGTTCGCATCAAGGATCCTGTTCGATCTCCTGTTGCCATGCCCGTCTACTGGAAGGATAGAAGAAAAAACTACCTGTGCATCCAGTTCCTTTACTTTCTTCCCCAACTCTTCAAAGTCCTTGCAGGTTGTTGGTAGGTCCTTCTTTGCCGTGTCATTGGTGCCAACATGTATCAGAAGAAATGGGTGGACGTCCTTGGAGCTGAAGAGCTTTGGTATCCTATCGGTCACATTCTTGATCATCGCACCTGGAAGGCAGCATACTTCTTTTGCGGTTATGTCCGGTCTGCAGATGGCTGCTTCTGTGCCTCTCAGTAGTGAGTCTCCCACCACCACCACTCTTCGTTGCTTCTTGGCTGTACTTTTTGCTGTCACTTGTTGCTGTGTGCCCTTTTCTTTTTTGCTTGCTGGTATTGCTTCATCCTTAGGTGTGCCATCTTCATCCTCTACAAAGATTTGATATCGGTTCTTCAGTTGTGTGGTTGGTGATTTCTCCATGGTCTTCTTGCTTCTTTTGGTCACATGCTTCCACTCATCTGCTTTTGGAGGTTCTCTGACACTTTTTTCACCTTCTGTGACCAGTAGAGATGCTTCTGTTCTGTCTAGGAAGTCTTCATTCTCTTGGATGAGTTTCAAAGTTGCTATTCTTTCTTCCAGACCCCGCACCTTTTCTTCTAAAAGGGCCACTAGTCTACACTTCTGACAGGTGAAATTGGATTCTTCTTCTGGTCGATCTGTGAACATGTAGCACATGCTGCAGCTCACCATGTAGGTTGTCACATCTGCCATGTTGCTCCTAGATCCTGCTGACTTGCTGTGTGTTTTCCTTCTTGTGTAATCTACTCAGCCAAGCTTTCTTGCAATAATGTCCTACAGGCAAACATTTGTGCGCCGTAAGGCGCGCGGTTTGGTGATGCTTTCCAAGCAGCTGGTCCCAGCTGTACTCAACGATCTTCTTGCTGAGGGAGACTCTTAGCTTTTCCCAGAAGGCACCTGGAATATGCAAATTATCTTCCTCAAGCTTGAATCCCTGGTTTGGTGATGCTTTCCAAGCAGCTGGTCCCGGCTGTACCCAACGATCTTCTTGCTGAGGGAGACTCTTCGCTTTTCCCAGAAGGCACCTGGAATATGCAAATTATCCTCCTCAAGCTTGAATCCCTGGTTTGGTGATGCTTTCCAAGCAGCTGGTCCCGGCTGTACCCAACAATCTTCTTGCTGAGGGAGACTCTTTGCTTTTCCCAGAAGGTACCTGGGTAGCTCTTGGGTTTTAAAGCAGATTCTGCTTTGCAGGGCCGGCTCCACGTTTTTGAGGGCCCCGGGCAAAAGAGTCTCAGCGGGCCCCCCTCTTTAACACATACCACGATTCATGATCGCATATAACACAGCCATGTAGTATATAACAGCCCACGTAGCATATAGCACAGCCATGTAGTATATAGCACAGTCCATGTAGCATATACCAGCCCATATAGTATATAGCACAGCCATATATTATATAACACACCCCATGTAGTATATAGAACAGCCATGTAGTATATAGCACAGCCCATGTAGCATATAACAGCCCATATAGTATATAGCACAGCCACATAGTATGTAATACAGCCCACGTAGTTTATAGAACAGCCATGTAGAATATAGCACAGCCCACGTAGCATATAACAGCCCACATAGTATATAACATGGCCCACGTAGTATATAGCACAGCCATGTAGTATATAGAACAGCCGTGTAGTATATAGCACAAACATGTAGTATACAGCACAGCCTCCCTCCCCCCAAGAATGGCCCCATAGTCCAGTACTCACTGTTATAGTTACAAAAAAAAAAACACTCCTCACCTCTCAACGTTCCCGCGCCGTGCTGCACCCTCCCTGCTCCGGTCTCGGCGGCTACCACTGCACTGCCTGACACACAGCGAGTGCGCGATGACATCATCACACACCCTAGGTGGCAGTGTCAGAGGCAGAGTGGGGAATGATGGGAGAGGGAGCGTCAGGTGACGCTCTCTCCTCCCTCATTTGCTTTGAACTTTACCGGCAGACGATGGTAAAGTTCAAAGCGGTGGCGGGGGAGTTGGCGCTTGCAACAGGCAGGCCCCCCTGCCTCACAGGGGCCCCATAGCAGCTGCGTGATGTGCCGCTGGCTGAGGCCTCCTGGGGAAGCGGGGGCCCTAGGCACTGGCAGCTGCCTGCCCCTAACACCGGCCCTGAATGGGCCCCCCTGTCTTGTCAGGGCCCCGGCACTTGCCCGGGTATGCCAGTTGCTGAGCTGACGCCGGCCCTGCTGCTTTGGATACCCTACTGCTGCTTACTCTTTCTGTCTTTCTCTGATACTCATCTACAAGCTTATTTCTGACATACTCCAAAATAAGCTCATAATCTGGGCACGCATGTAGTGTAGTAGTTACAAGTGTGTCATAGCTTTCTGGTAGTTTGCTTAGTAGTTGTGCAGCAATGTGGAAATACTTTAGAGCTTCGCCAATGCCCCACAGGCGCGCCACAATTTCTAGAGTATTTATTTAATCCTGCATATCTTGGCCCTTCTTTAGCTTAGACTCATACACTTTTCTCATTAAATAGAGCTTATTACTGAGATTTATCCTTTCATGCACTTTCTGCAGCTGTTCCCATATTTTTTTTTGCAGTTTCACATTAAGATACATGCACAATCTGATCATCATCTATAATGAGGGAGATGGTGCTTTGTGGTTTTTGATCCTTCTTTACCCAGTCTTCTTGTAGTGGGTCAGGTCTAGACTCCTATGTGTATTTCCACAAACCTTCTCTTATCAACAGCATCTTTATCTTGAATTTCCAGGATTGATAATTTTGGTTAGTCAGATTGGGAACTGTGAACTTCAGAGAGGTGCTGCTGGTGGTCATCTTTGCTTCTTCTTCGTTTACTTGTCACGGGGATACCGTGACAAACAGTGGCCAGAAGACTGCGGTGTCTGGTTTCACGCACCCCTACCCTGTTTAGAAGTAATTTAATACCGTATTAAACAGTGCATGTCTTTTCTTTGCTAGCAGTGTAAGAGTTAATCTGCTCAGTTGAAGCTCCTGGCTTCTCCGCTGTTCAGTGTTGGCCACTCACCTCTGCTTTATATGCTCTCCTTTGACACTTAGGGATTGCCAGTGTTAGTTTTTACTGCCGTGTTCTGGAATAGGAGGTGTAGTTCATGGTTGTAGTTGGTGGTTGGATATTGTTCAGGAGATTGTTGCGTGGAGTTTTGTCTGTGTGCACATACTCATCCTCTCCTATTTGGTTTCTCTATCCTATAATTTGCCTGTGTCCAACTCTGTTGTTTGGTGTGTGCATTTTGTATGGTTGGTATTTTAATTTACCCCTGTCTGACTTCCCTTGTTTGTCTGGTTATTGTGCTCCTTTACACTTCAGCTTTCCACTCGCCTGGGTAGGAGATTGGACAGACTAGGGTAGATATAGGAGCATAGCAAGGCATGAGAACCTGGCGTCTCCACCTTCAGGGGTAATCTAGGGGACAGGGATGGACCAGGGTGCCCTTAGTTCTAGGGACTTGGTAAGCGCCCAAAGTCTCAACACGTTTGTGATATTACTGTTGTTCTATCTCCTCTGGGCTGTTCTTTGGGTTTTTAGGTTTCTTAAAATACTGTTTACAGTTTTATTCTTTAGTGTACAAGTAGGACATATCTGAACTAGAAGTTTGCCTACACTGATATAGTGTAACAAAACTTTAGTTTTCAAAAATAAAGGATCCATATTGGCCTTTATCCTGCAGAGAAAAACCAAAATGTAAGTATGAAAAAAATATAAGTAATAGTAAGTAGCTAAAACTTTATTAAAATAAAAAAAAACATACAATCAAAATGGACTAACCAAAGAATTCCAAAGAATTGTACAAATTCAGAAAGCATCTGAATGATTAGTTTCACCTTATAAGACCTGCAATCTGCACAGTAGGTAGTTCTAGCAGACATCCTCAATGATGAGCATTGGTCCTCCAGGGATTTTGACTTGCACTTTTACATCTGTTCTCATATCCTGGTGGATGTTCTGGTTTGTTCTGCCAGGTTTACCAGGCATCGCTTATTTTGATAAACTAAAGTTGTTGTTTCCTTCTCATTACTTTTTTCAAAGAGAAAAAATATTGTTATTGCCCACTCCCGTGTTATACCTTGGTCATTGAGCCATAAATTGAAACTATTGTTTTTAGTCAGAATGGCCATTAAATTCTAATGGGATAAACGTTATTATGTTGTCAATCAGCATGTCCCTTCCAATTCCACACACTTGCACATAACAACATAAAATCTTATAAAACTTTGATTACACGTTAATATTTGGAAATCAGATATGAGCAACTGAATATCCTTATTGTGCCTATTGTATCTCATTTACAAACCAGAAGCTGTAAAAGCAAGTATTGTTATAATCAATCTGCAAAATTACGTTTAGGCTCAAACCTTGTGGATTACCTTAGTTGGTATGGTCATCCTCTACAAGCATGCACAGAGCAAACTCCAGACGACAAACAGGATGTAAGCCATCACTGTTTTGGACAACTAACTGTCTAAGACTAGGTCCACATTGCGTTAGGGCAATCTGTTTAATGGATCCGTTAAACGGACGCGCTAAAAAGGAGCCCAAATTGTCTTGTATTTTTGCCATTGTGTTAACGTATTGTATGCGTTAACGCATGTGGCTGCGTGTCTGCCTGCGTTTTCAATACAGTTCTATGCAAAATTAACGCTTCCGTTCGCTGTGCATTCGCCATACCGGACCCGAAAGCGCGATAGTCCGCGTTGGAAGGTGCGTTACAAACTAACGGACCATTGCAAACGCATGCCGACTTTGACATGCGTTAGGCATAGTGATGAGCGAGTGTACCTGTTGCTCGGGTTTTCCCAAGCGCGCTCGGGTGATCTCCGAGTGTTTATGACTGCTCGGAGATTTAGTTTTCATCGCAGCAGCTGAATGATTTACAGCTACTAGCCAGGCTGAGTACATGTGGGGATTCCCTAGCAACCAGGCAACCCCCACATGTACTCAGCCTGGCTAGTAGCTGTAAATCATTCAGCTGCCTCTATGAAAACTAAACCTCCAAGCAGTCATAAATACTCGGAGGTCACCTGAGCGTGCTCTGGAAAACCCGAGCAACGAGTACACTCGCTCATCACTACTTAGGATCCGTTACATTAATGTAAGTCTATGGGTGCGTTAACGTGTCTGTTACATTGTGTTAGTGCTGCCTACAAATGGATCCGTTAAACAGATTGCCCTAACGCAATGTGGACCTAGCCTAACCATTCACACATTACAGTATTTTTTTTTGGCCTTGACTTAAGCTGGGTTTATACCAGCTGACTGGCGACATTAAATGACTGCTGATCGACAACACATTGAGACAGACAGACTGTGTTTCCCATGCACACAGAATGATCAGTAATAATTCAGTCTGTGCTGATAGGCTGCCATTGTTCTCAGCAGCACATGTCCTGTTTACACAGGATGATGTGCTGCCGAGAACAATGGTCTTTTAACCAAGCCAAAAGATATTTTCTCCTGACAAACTAGTGTCTTGCCAGTGATCAGCAGCCTGTTTACAATGTATGATTATCGGGAAACACGCATTCTTAGGAATACTTGTTCAAAAAAACTGTGCAATATAAATGCTCTTTGCTTTTACTTGTATAGCACTGACATATTTATAAGCATTGTACACAAAGTGTATTCACTAACATACAGTAGGTCCAGAATTTTCCCATCTCAAATTTATGCCAAGTTGCAAACATAAATACTATGCCCAGTTTGTTACATAAGTCTGTTATTAAAAAGAGAGGAGAAGCCTATTACATAGATCATAAAACTCTGTATTAGTAGATAGAAAACATGTTCTCCATTAAAAGTATTTTACAAGAAAAATTTTGAAAAAGAACAGTTAAGTGCAATAACAAGAGTATTTTTAATGTGTGAGCATGCTTGTTGCTTCTTCTGCCCCATGAACTCTGGAGAGAAACCACTGTCTGGAAAGGTTATAGCTGCTTATTCCTCTGTTCACATTTAAATAAAAACATTTGTTCTGTTTCCTACCCCCTACTATGGCTCTTATGCTCTCCAAAATCAGGATAAAGTTCTGTATTTGGCAGCTTCCACTAAGCAAAGTGCAGGATGGCTGAGTTTAACTAATCCGTACATTTCTTATATCTGCTTCCGGAGCAGATTTCAGCAGATCGGTGGGGGTACTGCCGCATGCAGTGAAAGTGAGTTGCCCCGCCAGGGCCGTGGGGTACTTAGTACTCAGTGGGGACCAACACTGCTTTAAGGGGTCCTCTGGGGTGATGTTATGGCAGCTAGATGATATAACTTCCCACAGGTGAAGTGCATCCCCAGGGCTCCAGGTGTGTAGATGGAAGATAGTGGAAGGTGCAGTAAAGAATGAGGACACAGGTTTGCAGTCTCTTTACCTTGTTTACTGAAGTCCGTGGCAGCCACAGTCCAGGGCACCAGATCACAGGCAGGGTCCGGCAGGTTTGGAAGTGAATCCAGAGTCCCCCTTTTCCAGGTGGAGGTAAAAGCCTTCCTATAGCACTGTGTTGTTGTAGTTCCTTACTGCCTATGGCTTCACATAAGGTCCTCACAGTTCTTATCTCTGTCCCCATATAAGATAGGACATAACCCGTATGACTGGTGACATGAGTCTGTTTATAGGGACTCTAGCACGCCCCAGGCTCTAAGGGTGTCACCATGCCTCCTGGGTATTAAGGCAGACAGGTAACGTGCAGTTCAGCTGTCCTGCCGGTTTCTGCTGTAAGTCATGGAAATCCTTACAACCTCAGTGTTCCAGCTACCGGATAACTGCACTTCAGAGGGAGGCAGCCTGCTCTTAGGTGGTCTCCCTTGATATCACTCTCCTGTGCTTTGCTCTCCTGCACGCTCACTGAACAATGTTTGGCATTCTGTGTCTCTTTCCAGGAGCTGTGGTACTTCAGACCACACGGCCCCTTCAGATGTTCTGACCCTCAAGATCCATCTGCTCTCTTCTGTCTCTCTGACAATCTGATCCCTCTTTCCCTCCAAACCACAATGCATATAGGGAAGTCACCTAGTAAATAGGATCAAAAGTTCCCCCTTGTGGCTTGGAGTGTGAACATGTTGTGTGCATTGTGATTACCTGGTGAGAGTTATCTTTCATCACTTCCAAACGTAACATCACTCTCCCCGTGAGGAAAGCAATGCTACTGTGACGACCAGGATCATAACTATAACACTACACCCATACCAGATCTCAAGGGCACAAAAAACTGAATATAATATCAACCACAAAAGAGAGAGTATAAAGTGCCAATATAACAAAGATTTTATTGAATAATTTATAAAAAATTCTTTTAAGCAAAATTTTTTTTGTACAAGGTAACTGCTAAAGAAGCAGGGACAGCCACTACCAATGTATACACCAGTGTTGTACCAAAGCAATGCCTGCATACACAGAGTTAATTAGAATCACAAGCACATCAACTACGTAGTGTAGGGGCATAACGCCCTGTCAAAATCAATGATGGCAGTGTACTAAAAAGGTAATGAGCTGCACTTACATGGAAGATGTCTTTATGTGTGGCGTCCCCGTCGCCGCAACGCACGTTTCACTTCTTCGTCAGGAGGCGACCAGGACCCTGGGACACCACAAAAGCAACTAACATATTAATTTTAAAAAGTTGTTCATTAGTGAACTAATCCTTTAAGACTTCCAATGCCCTTTATGATCCTTACAATTAAGGGGTAACTCGTGCAAATATTGCACCCATTTTCATTGTTTACAGAGTCACAGCGGTTAGGCTATACAGGCAGATATATCTGGTACAGTACCATAGTCCCAGTAAGGTGAAGCAGCCTTATATAGTGTGGATCACCTATAAGGTACTGCCTACCAACACATAATATATACAGTTAAAAAATATTCTTGAAAATTCACATAATAATTCCATCAAAATCAAAACAATATCACATATACATAATATCAAATGAAAAATAAATAAATATAGGAGAAGGATCGCTGTTAAATAGATCAACACCCCATACACACAACAGCCAATCTGTTCCATGCATAATGGTTGTCATGGTGATCACTCACCAATCATCTCACATGTCCCAAATCGCATGTAAATCAGCCCTTATGCACCAATCGATATAAGCCAATGTGTTAATGCCTAAATTGCAAGCTCAAATAGCCTGTTAGGCTTACTTACACATCCCTGTGCTATCCAGAACATGTGCCTGTGGTGATGATCCAGCGTCTGCGTCCAATCGCCCGAGCACGCAAGCCCAATGATCCAGGATGGAGAGTGAGAGTGATCACATGACACAGTGACGTGACCACAACCCCGGGCATGCTGGTCATAGAAAGATGAAAAATGTTAGGCTGGGGTCACACTAGAGAGAAATATGGATGAGGGAGAGGCGCAAAATCAACGAATTGCACTCGGACCAATGTTTCTCTTTGGGGCAGCTTCCATCAGCCGTATATTTCTCGGATGTATTTAACGGGCTGAGAAAATCACGGCATGCTGCAGTTGTCGAGTATTCCTCCAAAAATACGCCAATTAAAGTCTATGGGGCGAAAAAAATGCAGATTACACACGGACCAGCAGTGTGACTTGCAAGAAATACGCACCGGTGTCCTATAGAAAAGCCGGTAATTCAGTGCGGTGTGTACAGTAAAATCACACTGGCAGGTTAGAATAGATTAAATAAATAACCTCAGAAAAAGTACATGCCTAGGAAAGGCAGCTTTAACAAACGATAAATGCATCCAAAAATTAGAACAAGCGAAAGCTATAGCCTTAAAATAGTGAACATACTTTATTTCAAACAAAAGACGTAAAAAGACATTATCATAAAGGTAAGTAAAAAATGGATTATGCGGATACACAGTGCAAATGATATAATCGCCCCAGACTGGAGCCAGGCAATGTTATGGGTCATTCATTTTTTACTTACCTTTATGATAATGTCTTTTTACGTCTTTTGTTTGAAATAAAGTATGTTCACTATTTTAAGGCTATAGCTTTCGCTTGTTCTAATTTTTGGATAGATTAAATAAATGTCTATCCAATAAATAGATATAGATATATATATATATATAGAGAGAGAAAAGGAAAACAGCACAAAAATTAAAGAAAAACGGGCTTTAATGCCTGAACGGCGTGGCAAAGTTTCTATATATGGCTTGAGAAAGGATACCATATCCGAAACGTTGCCACGCTGTTCAGGCATTAAAGCCCGTTTTTCTTTAATTTTTGTACTGTTTTCCTTTTTTTAGCTCTATTATTGGAAGCCATTTGAACATTGGTTGGGAAAGCGCTGCACGACAACTGTGGTAATACGTGATGCTGTTCCAATTTTGACTCATACATACATATATATATAATATATATATATATATTTAATACACATATATATATTTATATTTAATACAGTGCTAGATAGCATAAAAGCCGGTAATTCAATTGCCGGCTTTTGCTAACTCCTTACCAAACTTGACAGGATATGAGACATGGTTTACATACAGTAAACCATTTCATATCTGCTATATTTTTACATATTCCTCACTAATTATGTTAGTAGTTTGTGTGTGCAAAAGTTTGGAGTTCTAGGTGTTAAAATAAAGGGTTAAATCACAGGGGAAAAAATGGCGCAATTTTCTCCACCAGAGTGGGAAAGCCAGTGACTGAGGGCAGATATTAATAGCCTAGAGAGGGACCATGGTTATTGGCTCCCCCTCGCTAAAAACATCTTCTCCCAGCCACCCCAGAAAAGGCACATCTGTAAGATGCGCCTATTCTAGCAATTAGCCACTCACTTCCCACTCCCCTGTAGCGGTGGGATATGGGGTAATAAGGGGTTAATGTCACCTTGCTATTGTAAGGTGACATTAAGCCTGGTTAATAATGGAGAGATGACAATAAGACGCCTATCCATTATTAACCCAATATTAGTAAAGGGTTAAAAATACACACACACATTAAGAATAAAGTATTTTAATGAAATAAACACATAGGATTATATTATCTTATATTGAACGCTCAATCCAACTGAAGACCCTCGTTCTCCTGTAAAAAAAGTAAAATAAAAAAGCAACAATATCCCACGATGTAAATCCATCTGAAGGGGTTAAGTACAGTTACAACCAGGAGCCTGCTAATGCAGCCGCTACCGGCTGTAAAAGACTGGGGAATGAATGAAATTAAGGTAACGTAGCTTCGGTGACTAGCAGTGCTGTCACCGAAGCTGCGCCCCCTGGTGTCATAAACTCATTTGAACTGTAGCGTGAGAAAATATGCAGAAAAGTTCCCATGCTACAGTTTAAATGAGTTTATGCCACCAGGGGGACCAGTTACTCCAAACACATTTACAGCTGCAGTTGTACTCTCATAGTACTTCAGCTTACATCTCACAGGCAGTCAGTATGGGTGGAAGTGAAGAACAGCAGAGCTGACAGCACTGTGAGAAGAGAGTTACAGCTGCATATGTGTTTGTAATGAGAAAGTTCAGTTCTGTTCTACAGCGTTAGATATAATCAGGCACAGCACTGCAGTGAAATCAGGAGAGCAGACTGTCAGTCTTTACATGTCTCATACTGGTAACATTTTTCTTTATTTAAAAATAATATTTGGAAGTAGATTCTGATGGAGATCTTCATCCTGCCCATAGATCTTAACAGCTCATTTACATATTATGAAAAATGTGTATTTCTCTGGAATAATCACAGATATCAAGGTGTCACTTTTTTCAAAATTCTATGACCTGCGTGTTCATATAGATAGCTTAGGAGGGTTGATTCTGCTGACTGATTCCCTTTAAAGGGTTATTCTCAAGTTTAAAGTCCTTTAAACTGGGGTTCTGTAGAGATGGCTGATAATGCGCATTTCTGCTTTATTAATTTTTAATGGTACCTTTCCAGATAGCTGAGCGTTGCACTCAGCTGGTCTTCATCAGCACTCTCTGGAACTGTAGTGGTTTCTATGGTTTCACTGACGGTATATCAGAAGAAAAAATATGGCAATCACCCCTAGAAATGCTGTGATGAAGTCCTTTATTTGCTACAAACAGCAATCAGGTACACATGGAGAGGCGGCAGGACGTGAACAGGAGAGGGTGCGGGGAACCGGTGAGGACTACGGCCGTTTCGCGCAAAGCGCTTCAACGGGTCCAGGTGCAAAATACACATATGTCACTTCCTTTTAAGGGGATGGACAATCACGTGAACAGAACATACAATTAAGTGAAGAGTTAAAAAATGTTCAATTTGCAAGTAGAAATGCGTACAAAGGCATAATATAGCTAATTTAATAATATCTATAGGCTGTAAGTGTATTGCTATCAGAAGAAAAACATTTTATTAAAAAAAATAAAAAAAAATTTATAAATCCTGTTTTGTTTTTATTTTCTCCTTTCCCTTCCAAAAATTTTTTCCTTCATTTTATAAGAAAACCGCCATATCAAGTTTATCATTGAGCCCGATGGGGCCTTGGGCATTAGTATCCAGGGTCCACCTGGCTTCATGCTGAAGCAGAACCTTATTGCGATCACCACCTTGGTGGGGGTTTTTTACAATTTCCAGGCCGGCGAAACGCAGGACATCCGGATTAGACCCATGTTTATTTTTCACATGTTCAATTAATCGCAGAGAACCTTTTCCCGTTGAAATTGATCTCTGGTGTTCCCGGAATCTGGTAATTAACGGGCGGATAGTTTTCCCGATATAAAAGAAAAGACATGGACAAAAAATAATGTACACCACGTATTTGCTTCGACAATAAATAAAATCACGAACGGTATGCGTTATGGAACCTATGCGTAACGGATTTGATGTTAGATGAAGGTGACAATAATTACAGTTACCGCATTTATGATTTCCTTTGGGTCGGGACATTTCTAACCAATTTTGACTTTCAGATAGAAGTCTATTGTGGACCAAGATATCTCCGATATTTCTAGTACGTTTATACGCAAATTGTGGTTGTGACGACGTCACAAGAATTTATAAATTATTTTTTTTTTTTTTTTTTAATAAAATGTTTTTCTTCCGATAGCAATACACTTACAGCCTATAGATATTATTAAATTAGCTATATTATGCCTTTGTACGCATTTCTACTTGCAAATTGAACATTTTTTAACTCTTCACTTAATTGTATGTTCTGTTCACGTGATTGTCCATCCCCTTAAAAGGAAGTGACATATGTGTATTTTGCACCTGGACCCGTTGAAGCGCTTTGCGCGAAACGGCCGTAGTCCTCACCGGTTCCCCGCACCCTCTCCTGTTCACGTCCTGCCGCCTCTCCATGTGTACCTGATTGCTGTTTGTAGCAAATAAAGGACTTCATCACAGCATTTCTAGGGGTGAGTACCATATTTTTTCTTCTGATATACCGTCAGTGAAGCCTTTGGTCCTCTGTGGATTGTTCTGTGAGCACCACCCTGAGCTGTTTTCTCTGGATAGTGTTGCAGCCGACGCTGCCGCCGCTCATCCACACACCTGTGAAAAGTTGTGGTTCTAGTGCCGCACGACTACCATTCTTTGGTTTGGTTCTGGTTTCTATGGTTTCACCTCTGCGATCAGAAAGTTATCCTCTATTTCTTGGTTAAGGGATAACTTCCAAACTTGAGAACACCTCTTTAAAGCCGGTTTCACACGTCAGTGGCTCCGGTACGTGTTTCCTCACGTACCGGAGACACTGACTCACGTAGACACATCAAAATAAATGTGTCTCTGCACATGTCAGCGTGTTTTCACAGACCGTGTGTCTGTGTGCAAAACACGGAGACATGTCCGCATTTCTCCGGCAGCACGGTCCGCAAAGCGTCCCGCACACGTGCACACGGAGAACAGTGTGCACTCTCCTCCGTGTGCACATACCGCCGCAGGAGAAACAGCGCTACAGTTAGGCGCTGTCCCCTGCTTTTGGTGCTGAAGCCGGCATTCATTCCTTCTCCCCAGCAGCGTTTGCTGGAGAAAAGGAATGAAAAATCAAGTTTTTTTTTATTTTTTTTGTTAAAAATAAAGTTTGGGGTCACCTCCTGCCTCCTACCCCCCGTGCGCCTGCCCGCTTGCAGAGAAATACTCACCCAGCTCCCGCGATGCCTCCTCTCAGCGCCGGCAGCCTGTCCTGTGTGAGCGTCCTCTCAGCGCCGGCAGCCTGTCCTGTGTGAGCGGTCACGTGGTACCGCTCATTACAGTGATGAATATGCGGCTCCTCCCCATAGGGAGAAGGTATGAATGCGAACGCTGCTGGGCAGAAGGAATGAATGCCGGCTTCAGCACCAAAAGCAGGTGACGGCGCTTAACTGTAGCGCTGTTTCCTGCACGGTCCGTGTAGTCCTCAGTCGGCACACGGGCGGCACACGGCTGCCGCATGTGTGCCACACTGATGTGCCACGTGAGCACATGGACACACGGACAAGGATAACTCCGGTACCGGAATTATCTGGACGTGTGAGACTGGCT
This sequence comes from Ranitomeya imitator, assembly GCF_032444005.1. NCBI lineage: Eukaryota > Metazoa > Chordata > Amphibia > Anura > Dendrobatidae > Ranitomeya > Ranitomeya imitator. The sequence goes on from NC_091282.1 coordinate 302,362,053, forward strand.
TAAGAGTGATATCACATAACCCATTACTCATAAAAACACTCATTTCAGCTGATAATTGGGGTGTCAGCCCCCACCAATCTCATATCACCTATCCAACAGACAGATCATCAATTATTAAGTCCCAGATAACCCCTTTAGTGTTCTTTTATTTCCATGTTTGTCTTCTACAGAGCAAATATAAACAGAGAGAAGAATTTTGATCGCACAAGTGGAAAGGTATTTATTTTGCATATTGTTAAATGTTTTAGCTATTTTAAGGAGGTTTATGGAAAACACACATTTCTCTGGGACGATGGAGATTATTTATGTATCAAGAGAGCATAGGGTTTTGTCCTGAATGTTAAGTATTTATTTTTATTTGAGGGAGTGGGGTAAGAAGCAAATATTTGATGTCGTCTGTGGTTTCTAAAGACTGAAATCTATTACAGCTGCAGTCTGCTCACTCCAAATAAACTCAAACAATTGATCTTAAAAGGACTTTTCATTAAGTATTTTCTCATTGCTTCAAAATGACTTTGTTTTGTACTTTTTTTTTCTTAAAGATTATCCCTACCTAAATTCAAAGTACATATAAGCCCCACACTACAACTACATGCAAATATCTGTTAGCCATTATCCCTCTTATAGTGGAGGTTCACTTAGAGGAGAATACAAATGAACCTCCATGCATGCTGGCACTTCCAGGGTCAGTGGAGCTTCAAGCAGCTTCATGACCCCACGTGCGGTGGCGTGGTGACCTCATCACATTGCCGACATCAGTGAAGAGTGCTGCGGAGGCGTCAAGCCAGAGCCTGGAGCAGGTAAGCGCTCACAGAGCCAAAAATACGGGGATGGGGAGGAGACGCAGTATGGAGAACATGAAGGGGTGGACTCGGTATGGAGAACATGGGGGGCTCTGTATGGAGAACATGAGGGGAGCTCTGTATGGAGAACATGGGGGCAGCTCCATATGAACAACATGGAGGGGCTCTGTATGGAGAACATGGGCGTGGAGAGTTCTGTATGGAGAACATGTGGGGAGCTCTGGGTGTAGAACATGGGGAGAGCTCTGTATGCAGACCATTGGTGGGGAGCTCTGTATGAGAACATGGGAGAGCTCTGTATGGAGAACATGGGGGGAACTCTGTATGGAGAACATATGGGGAAGGTCTGTATGGAGAAGATAAAGGGAGTTCTGTATAGAGAACATGGGTGGGGAGCTCTGTATTAAGAACATGGGGGAGCTCGGCATGGAGAACATGGTGGGGAGCCCTGTATGAACATGGGAGGGATCTTGAATTGAAGAACAATGGGGAGCTCTGTATGGAGAACATGGGGAGGAGCTTGATTTGGAGAACATGGGGCAAGCTCTGTATGGAGAACATTGGGGGAGCTCTGCACTTAGAACATGGGGTGGAGTCAATATGGAGAACATGGGGGAGCTCAGTGTGGAGAACATGGTGGGAGCTCTGTATAGAGAACATGGGCGGGGAGCTCTGTATGGAAAATATGGGGGGAGTTCTGTATGGAGAACATGGGGGAGCTCTGTATGGAGCTGTCTGTTGGTTAGCACTGCAGCCTTGCAGCGCTGGGGTCCTGGGTTCAAATCACACCAAGGACAACATCTGCAAGGAGTTTGTATGTTCTCCCCGAGTTTGCAAGGGTTTCCTCCGGGTTCTCCGGTTTCCTCCCACATTCCAAAAACATACTGATAGGGAATTTAGATTGTGAGCCCCAATTGGGACAGTGATGATAATGTTTGCAAACTGTAAAGCGCTGCGGAATATGTTAGCGCTATATAAAAGTAAAGATTATTAGTATTTTTATTGAAAACATGGGGGGACTGTGGTGATTTTCATTTATGAGGGGGTGCTGTGACTGATATTTCACTAGGGCAGACAGTGCAATGGAATATTTTATGGGAGAGAATATTGTGGAGACCATGTACAATAAGTGAGACAGTGTGTAGTAATTATTCACAAAATTTCTTTTCCAGCGGACAGAGAAAACATCCATATGAAAGTTTTTTCGGTCCGGCAAAAAAACGCCCAGCGACGGTTCCAACGATAAACTAATGAAACGTGTGGTGTATTGACTGCATCTGGCTACCGATTCCGTTTATGCCCGATAAACCAAAACGGATCCAGCAAAAAAAAACGATCCGGCGCATCAGTTTTTCACAATTTGCACCGTATCCGATTTTGTTTTTTTTTTTTAAATAGACGGATTATGCCTGAAGGCAAAAAACTGATGTGTGAAAGAAGCCTAACATGATAGTCCTGTGCACATAGAAAAAATTTGTTCACAACAGTACATGTGTACACAGGACAATGTTTTGCTGAGAAAGATGATATATAAGATAATTCTTTCTCCCCCAAAATGTTAATTATTCTACGTACACATTTATATAGGGGACATAGCCCAGGCATATAGAGGTTTAACTTAGATTAATATTTTATTTTATAGATGCAAATGAGGATGCTTCTGTGCACCCATGACGTGGCCTATGCCTTGGTGCACTGTTACACCCTTCTTTTTGCATATTAATGCCATTCCCTTCTTATAATTGACAAAAGTGCTTTGGTAAGCGTAAGAGTAAGTGCTGTATAAAATGACTTTGCTTTTCTGAGCTTGTGCCTTGACACTAAAGGCCCCTTCACATTAAGCGACGCTGCAGCAATACCGACAACGATCCGGATCGCTGCAGCGTCGCTGTTTGGTCGCTGGAGAGCTGTCACACAGACAGCTCTCCAGCGATCAACGATGCCGGTAACCAGGGTAAACATCGGGCTACTAAGCGCAGGGCCGCGCTTAGTAACCCGATGTTTACCCTGGTTACCATCCTAAAAGTAAAAAAAACAAACACTACATACTTACCTAACGCTGTCTGTCCCCGGCGCTCTGCTTCTCTGCACTCCTCCTGCACTGACTGAGCACAGCGGCCGGAAAGCAGAGCGGTGACGTCACCGCTCTGCTTTCCGGCTGACCGACGCTCACAGCCAGTACAGGAGGAGTGCAGAGAAGCTGAGCGCCGGGGACAGACAGCGGTAGGTAAGTATGTAGTGTTTGTTTTTTTTACTTTTACGCTGGTAACCAGGGTAAACATCGGGTTACTAAGCGCGGCCCTGCGCTTAGTTACCCGATGTTTACCCTGGTTACCAGTGAAGACATCGCTGGATCGGTGTCACACACGCCGATCCAGCGATGTCCGCGGGAGATCCAGCGACGAAATAAAGTTCTGGACTTTGTTCAGCGACCAACCATGGCACAGCAGGGGCCTGATCGTTGGTCGCTGTCACACATAACGATTTCCTTAACGATATCGTTGCTACGTCACAAAAAGCAACGATATCGTTAACGATATCGTTATGTGTGAAGGTACCTTAAAGGAGCACAGTACCGCTCCAGCTGTCAGTGTGAACACGTACACAGTGTGACAGGGTCACTGGCACCGTATGTGAGGGGATATGCTATCCTGTGTGATAGGAATGCCATAAGGGTATGTGCACACGTTCAGTTTTTTTTGTGTTTTTTTCAAGTTTTTTCGCGATAAAAACGCATTACAAACTGCAAACATATGCATCCTATCATTTAGAATGCATTCTGCAATTTTTCTACACATGATGCTTTTTTACCGCAAAAAAAAGCATTGCGGTAAAAAAAAGCAGCATGTTCATTAATTTTGCAGATTTTTCACGTTTTTCCTGCTATTCTGTGCATTTGTGAAGAAACGCACAAGAAATGCATCAAAAACGCGAAAAAAATGCGAATAAAAACGCACGCGGATTTCTGGCACAAACCCTAAGTTTTCCTCCAGCATGATATGTGCTGAGAGCAGTCCAGTGATTATATGGATCCGGCTTTCATGGTGAATAGGTTAGAGATGGGTGGGATGCCTACCCACCATATCTCCACTTCCGGGGTATGGCAGGAGGGAGTTTAATGTCCAGTCAGTGTTTTTTTGGTTTGTGTTATTTGGAGGGAGGAAGCCTCCAGACGGAAGGTCCATATGTGTTTGTCCCAGAAGTAGGGAGCCATACCGGGAAGGACTTTATATAGACTGTTTGTTTTCATTTGAGCCAGAAAGGCTGGTTTCTGTTACTATTTTGGGCATATTGTTTTTGAAGCAATAAACCACCCAGAGACTTTAACCAACCGTGTTCCTGTGTCTGCCTTGGGGAGCAGCTAAGGGAGCTGACCTTCCACAACAGTGTGGCTGTAGGCGCGTCCTGATGCCTGGTGGCTGCCTGCTTTTGGCTGCGTATTGAATGAGGATGAAGAGCATTGAAGTGAGCAGACACTGCAGCACGTGCAATGCAGTACATCACAACACCTTCCTCACTGAAGCCACTCGCTCACTACTTCCAGGTGTACCAAGTGGCAGTTGCAGACAGACAGGATCCAGGTGTCAGAACGCACCCACAGCCACATATTGTGCCCACACGCACTGACACTTAAGCTTCCGTCACACTAGCAGTATTTGGTCAGTATTTTACATCAGTATTTGTAAGCCAAAACCAGGAGTGGAACAATTAGAGGAAAAGTATAATAGAAACATATGCACCACTTCTGCATTTATCACCCACTCCTGGTTTTGGCTTACAAATACTGATGTAAAATACAGACCAAATACTGCTAGCGTGACGGCAGCCTCAGAGTGTCTGCTTTGCTCCTCCAATGTGCAGGCGGAAGTGCAGACAAATGAGATGATGATACCTCACTCTTACCAATGGATCACTGTGATTCGCCCCGCCAGGGCCGTGGGGTACTCGGTACTGGGTCCTGCGTTTCACAGGGGGATGTCACAGTGGCGACCCGGTCTGTGGTCCTGGACGCTCATGTAAAAGGGAAAGGTCTTTAAAGGGAATAAAGTTTATGTTCGTAACGTCACCTGTGGTATTCGGTCACTGGGGACCGACGCTGCTTTAAGGGGTCTTCTGGGGTGATGTTATGGCAGCTAGATGGTATAACTTCCCACAAGTGAAGTATATCCCCAGGGCTCCCGGTGTGTAGATGGTGAATGGCGCAGTAAAGAATGAGGACAGAGGTTTGCAGTCTCTTTACCTTGTTTACTGTCAACTTCAGGCAGCCACAGTTCAGGGCACCGGATCACAGGGCAGGCAGGGTCCGGCCGGCTTGGAGAAAAGGAGTCCCCTCATCCAGGTGGAAATCAAAGCCTTCCTCTAGCGCCATGGTGGTGTAGTCCCTTACTGCCTATGGCTTCACATAAGGTACTCACAGATGTTATCTCTCTCTGTCCCTGAATAGGATAGAACATAACCCGTATGACTGGTGGCTTGAGGCGTTTTATAGGGACTCTACCACGCCCCAGCCTCTGAGGGGTGCCCCCATGCCTCCTGGGTATTAGGTCGGACAGGTAACTTGGAGTTTAGCTGTCCTGCCAGTCTCTGATCTAAGTCATAGAGGTCCTTACAACCTCTGTGTTCCGGCTACCGGTCTCTGCGCCTCAGAAGGAGGTAGCCTGCTCAGGGCTGGTCTCCCCCTGATATCCTCTCCTGTGCTTTGCTCTCCTGCACGTTTACTGCAATCAATTCAGCTTTCTGAATGTCTCTTTCCAAGAACTGCTGCACTGCGGCTACACAGCTTCGTAAACTCTCCTCTGCCTCAGACTGATCCAGCCTATCTCCTGGCCAGAACTGACTGGAGCTCTGTCAGGAACTAACTAACTTTCCTTACAGACTACCAGATATATATACAGTGGGGCAAAAAAGTATTTAGTCAGTCAGCAATAGTGCAAGTTCCACCACTTAAAAAGATGAGAGACGTCTGTAATTTACATCATAGGTAGACCTCAACTATGGGAGACAAACTGAGAAAAAAAAATCCAGAAAATCACATTGTCTGTTTTTTTAACATTTTATTTGCATATTATGGTGGAAAATAAGTATTTGGTCAGAAACAAACAATCAAGATTTCTGGCTCTCACAGACCTGTAACTTCTTCTTTAAGAGTCTCCTCTTTCCTCCACTCATTACCTGTAGTAATGGCACCTGTTTAAACTTGTTATCAGTATAAAAAGACACCTGTGCACACCCTCAAACAGTCTGACTCCAAACTCCACTATGGTGAAGACCAAAGAGCTGTCAAAGGACACCAGAAACAAAATTGTAGCCCTGCACCAGGCTGGGAAGACTGAATCTGCAATAGCCAACCAGCTTGGAGTGAAGAAATCAACAGTGGGAGCAATAATTAGAAAATGGAAGACATACAAGACCACTGATAATCTCCCTCGATCTGGGGATCCACGCAAAATCCCACCCCGTGGGGTCAGAATGATCACAAGAACGGTGAGCAAAAATCCCAGAACCACGCGGGGGGACCTAGTGAATGAACTGCAGAGAGCTGGGACCAATGTAACAAGGCCTACCATAAGTAACACACTACGCCACCATGGACTCAGATCCTGCAGTGCCAGACGTGTCCCACTGCTTAAGCCAGTACATGTCCGGGCCCGTCTGAAGTTTGCTGGAGAGCATTTGGATGATCCAGAGGAGTTTTGGGAGAATGTCCTATGGTCTGATGAAACCAAACTGGAACTGTTTGGTAGAAACACAACTTGTCGTGTTTGGAGGAAAAAGAATACTGAGTTGCATCCATCAAACACCATACCTACTGTAAAGCATGGTGGTGGAAACATCATGCTTTGGGTCTGTTTCTCTGCAAAGGGGCCAGGACGACTGATCCGGGTACATGAAAGAATGAATGGGGCCATGTATCGTGAGATTTTGAGTGCAAACCTCCTTCCATCAGCAAGGGCATTAAAGATGAAACGTGGCTGGGTCTTTCAACATGACAATTATCCAAAGCACACCGCCAGGGCAATAAAGGAGTGGCTTTGTAAGAAGCATTTCAAGGTCCTGGAGTGGCCTAGCCAGTCTCCAGATCTCAACCCTATAGAAAACCTTTGGAGGGAGTTGAAAGTCCATGTTGCCAAGCGAAAAGCCAAAAACATCACTGCTCTAGAGGAGATCTGCATGGAGGAATGGGCCAACATACCAACAACAGTGTGTGGCAACCTTGTGAAGACTTACAGAAAATGTTTGACCTCTGTCATTGCCAACAAAGGATATATTACAAAGTATTGAGATGAAATTTTGTTTCTGACCAAATACTTATTTTTCACCATAATATGCAAATAAAATGTTAAAAAAACAGACAATGTGATTTTCTGGATTTTTTTTTCTCAGTTTGTCTCCCATAGTTGAGGTCTACCTATGATGTAAATTACAGACGCCTCTCATCTTTTTAAGTGGTGGAACTTGCACTATTGCTGACTGACTAAATACTTTTTTGCCCCACTGTATATATGCAGCGCCCCAGAGATCTGGTCATTGCAGTAACGTCACTCTGCCACTAAGGGGAGTGATGGTACGTCTGATGGCACTAAAGGAGTTCTACTGACCAGGTATCACCAAGCACACACTACACTTCACACTCCGGCCACTAGGGGGAGTAAAAGGCTTATTTATTGGGCCACTCCTAGGGGTTGGACAGGAAGTTAGGGAGAACAAAGCCTGGGAGAGCTCCAGGGAGGACCTGTCAGAACTGGGAAATCTGGCAGGTACCTAGCGAAAGGACAGATTGTTACGGAACCGCGCCTGCACTACCTTGCGGCGGTATCCTAAGAAAGAGACACAAAGCGAAGGATATTGTGGAACAGTGAGAAACGAGATCAGCACAAAGGAGAGCCAGTAGGAGTCGTGCCCCGAGAACGGCAACATCTTACTTCAGGCGCATAGCCGGTGGCCGGAGCACAGAAGAAGTAACAGTCTCCATGCATTACTTCAAACAGCGGCAGGACAGTTAATTACAGGTTGGCTGTCTACCATACAACACCTAAGAAGGACATAGGAGGCAATCGTGGGAGAGGGGCGACACTAGGGTTCCAGAATAACTCCAGGCCTACCTGTCATAAAGGTGCATCCTAGCCATAACATACCTGGGGGACGGAGAAGAGAAAGATCTAGAAAGAACGAGAACAGAAGTTGTGAGGACTATCCTGAATGCTCAGCAGGGAAGCACTACAACACACAGGCGCTAGTGGGTAGACACTGATTTCCACCTGCAAAGGGAACTCTGGATGTGCCTTCGGACCGGCTGGTCTCAGACAGCCCTGTTGACAGTGCCCTGGATTGAGGATCCTGAAACCTTCAGTAAAAGGTAAAGAAACTGAACCCTGTGTCCTCGTTATTCCTCGCACTACGCACCATCACCCTTTATTGGACGCCCCTTAGCAGGGTCACGGACCGGGTCCAGCCACCGCGACAACCCCAGAACTGAGACAGAAAGGACCGGTACCAAGTAACCTGTGGCCCTGTGTCTGGGGGCGATTCAATTTGGCGTCACGAACAGGATCTACTTAAGCCTGAGGAATCAGGTCATGTGTGCCTTGGAACTGTGATTGAACTGTGTATTGCTATTTGCCACCAAAAACCCGCCATTGCCGCGCCGTGTGGAGCGCGAAGGGAGGAGCCATAGCTTCATGGGTGGAGCCGGCTGGAAAAGCGCGCGGAGCGGAAGACACGGAGAGGCGCCAACCCCGGAAGGAGAACCACGACCCCGACAGATTAGCAAGGGAGGAGGAACGGCCATGTCGGATTCCGGAGGAGCGGCCACAGCTGCAGACTCGGGAGCACTTCCGGATTCCGCGGTAAGCGCAGCCACAAACCCGGTATCACCGCTAGAGGCCGCGGGGCTTACCGCTCCCACCAACCAGCCGGATACTGCCGCCGCTACAGCAGCCATAATGCCCTTCTCTATGCCGTACCTACCAGGGGCCGCCTGGCTCCCGCGATACTTTGGAGAAGCTCATACGTTAGCTGACTTTAAAGAAGGGATTTGTAGCCTGCTCGAGTTTTATCCCTTGACGGAGCCTCAGATGGTTCATATGATAATCGGCCAACTCTTTGGAGCGGCATTGAGGGAAGTAAAGTCCTGGCCCGCTGCGGACAAGTATTTTCCAAGCTTAAAGCCACCTTTGACACCCGCACCGCTACTGAAATTAAATTGACATTCTATGGGTGCAAGCAGCGGCCGCAGGATAGCTTATGGGACTATGCCCTTAATCTGCAGGAGGCGCTGCGGGCCATCAAGCAAAGTGACCCAAACAGCATGCAAGATGAGGATAAACTCCTGAAAGAGCGGTTCGTTGAAGGGCTCCTGTGCAGTAACCAAAGGGCCCAGCTACACTTCCTGGCCATGCAGAATCCAGATCTGACGTTCGCGCAATTCAAAGATAAAGCTATCCAGGCGCTACCGGAGCGGCAGCCCAGCCGTGGCACACTTCCCAGGCGGCAAGCCCTCACATACCACAGGAGGTGGCGCCGGACGCACCTGTCTCCGCCGAGGCCGATGCCCAGATCCTGGAAGACGACTCCCCTGCAGGACTGCGCCTCCAGGTACAGGAACTGACCAGGAGCATTGCTGCCCTAGCCCGGACCATCCAGTCCCTACAGGAGGCCCCCAAGGAGAAGATCCAGCTGGCTTCCAGACCGGAGGATGTCCCCTGGCAACGACCAAGGAGGGTTCCATCGACCAGAGGCAGAGATGACGATCGTTTTCATCAGGATGGACGACCTATCTGCTGCCGCTGCCACAAGGTGGGCCATCTTGCAAGGTACTGTCAGTTAAACGAGCGACCCCTGGGGCTAAGGGCCAACCCCCAGGAGTAGAACGCCCAGGCCCGCAAAATTGGAGAGCCAAATACGTCGGGGGCCGTCCTGTTCTCCATCGTGATTGACGGTATCCCCATGAACGCTTTGCTGGACACCGGTTCCCAGGTGACAACTATGCCCTACATTCTTTATAGGCGTTATTGGGAGGACACGGACATCAGCCGTGCCCCTGATGATGATTTCACCATAATAGCTAGCAATGGTCAGCCACTGCCGCAAGTGGGATATAAAGAGGTCACTATTAAGTTGGGTCGGGTAGAATTGGAGGCCCAAGGAATTGTCATTGTTGATATTGACCGACGTGAACGTAACCCCATGATGACCATCGGTACTAATGTCATAGAAAATTGTCTTGCAGAAGTTATTGTCTTGTTGCAGCAAGTAGCAGAGACAGCTGGTCACAGTGAACAACGTGCTTTGCAGAAAGAAATCAGAGCCCTAATGCGGAGACAGCAAGTGGAGCTGACTGGTGGTGAAATTGGCCGGGTCACAGTGAGTGATTCGAATCCCATTGCAATACCCCCCAGGAGTAAAATGTTAATATGGTGTCGGGCAGCCATAGGCCTCAGGGGTAAGGACTATCAGGCCCTGGTAGAACCTGTGTATTCAGAGAATAGGCCTACCCTCCTGACAGCCAGAGGGGTGGTTGACGTCCGCAAGGGGAGGGTGCCGGTGCGTGTTCTCAACAGCGGGGAGGAAAAAGTCCACCTAACCAAATATGTCACACTTGCCAAGCTGTTTACTGTTAATAATAGTGTGATACACGCACCCAGGCCCTTGGCTCCGTCCAAGTCGGCGGAGGACAACGGCTCTGCAGAGCAATCAAAAGATTGGTGTCAGGAATTACATGTGGGCACTGATGCTACTCCATCTCACCAGATACAGTGGGCCTACAGGGTGGTTCACGAGTATGAGCGGGTATTCAGCAAACACCCCCTTGATTTTGGGAGGGTAAAAGGGATTCAACATCACATCTCCACCGGAGATCACCCACCCGTAAAGGAAAGATACCGTCCTGTACCCCCAGCTCATTATCAATGTGCTAAGGACATGTTACGAGAGATAAAGGAGGCTGGGGTAGTGAGAGACAGCTGTAGCCCATGGGCAGCTCCGTTAGTCCTCGTTAGGCAGAAAGATGGCACCATGAGGATGGATAGAGGATGGATAGAGGAGTCCTTGGCCGCGTTAAAGTCTGCTAATTACTTCTCTACTCTAGATCTCACCAGTGGGTATTGGCAGGTTTCCGTGGCAGAGGCGGACAAGGAAAAGACAGCCTTCACGACGCCGATGGGTCTCTGCGAGTTCAACTACATGCCCTTCGGATTGTGTAACACCCTGGGGACGTTCCAGAGGATGATGGAGTGCTGTTTGGGACACAAGAACTTTGAGACCGTGCTGCTGTATCTGGATGATGTCATTGTCTTCTCTAAGACCTATGAAGACCATCTGAAGCACCTGGCCGAGGTATTTGAAGCGCTGTCCAACTTTGGCTTAAAGATGAAGCCGTCCAAATGCCATCTGCTCAAACCCAAAGTACAGTACCTGGGCCATGTGGTGAGTGCCGAAGGAGTGGCCCCAGACCCCGACAAGGTCACGGTGATCAAGGACTGGCCGCAGCCCAGTAACCTTCATGAGGTCCGGCAGTTCCTCGGGTTGGTGGGTTACTACCGGAGGTTTATCAAGGACTTCACCAAGAAGGCCGCGCCATTGCAAGACCTGTTGGTGGGACAGCCCAAGAAACCCAAGGGTAAGAATACCCCGTTGGATTGGAACGACGGACTGGAAGGATCGTTCACTTGCTTAAAATCGGCACTGACGGGAGAGGAAGTACTAGCCTACCCAGAATACGACCAACCGTTTGTATTGTATACAGACGCCAGCAACGTGGGGCTGGGAGCGGTGTTGTCCCAGGTCCAGAAGGGCAAGGAACGGGTAATCGCTTATGCCAGCAGGAAGCTTCGCCCCACTGAAAGGAACCCAGGCAACTACAGTTCCTTTAAGCTGGAGTTCCTCGCCGTCATTTGGGCCGTGACGGAGAGGTTCAAGCACTATCTGGCCTCAGCGAAATTCACCGTCTTCACGGATAATAATCCACTTACGCACTTGGACACAGCGAAACTCGGTGCCTTGGAGCAGCGGTGGATGGCCCGGTTGTCCAATTACGACTTCACCATCAAGTACCAGGCGGGGCACAAGAATGCGAATGCCGATGCATTGTCCCGAAAGCCTCACCTACCCGAAATGGAGGAAGACCCAGAAGCCTTTGAAGAAGTGGAGCTGCTCGCTTTCCATCGTCCCAAGGCAACTCAGTGTTCCCATCAGGTGAAGAACAGGCGCAGAAACAAACAGGGCACCCCGTTGAATCCCCTGCCCCACCACGGGTGGACAGAGAACCAGGATGGTGACCCTGCGGTCCATCGGGTTAAGGAGCTCCTGACGCAGGCAGGTTTGCATCCTGGCCCGGATGATCCACCGGAGACATTACAGTTGTGGAAGGAGAAGGGCAAACTGTTTCTTCACGAGGGCAAGCTGTGCCGAAGGAACATCGACCCTCGCACTCATGAATTAGTGTGGCAGATTGTGGTCCCCAGACACGATGTGCCCATGGTCCTGGGAGCGTACCACGACGGGGCAGGACACTTTGGATGGAGGAAGCTGGAGAGGCTACTCCGTGGAAGGTTCTACTGGGTCGACAATCGAGAAATGGTGTCGAGAGTGTGGCCCCTGTAGCCTACACCGGAAGGATCGTGACAGCCAATGGGCTCCCTTGCAGCCCATCATCACCAAACGGCCGCTCGAGTTGGTCGCACTGGATTACGTAAAGCTAACACCTAGCCGGTCAGGGTATATCTACGCTCTCACCATTGTGGACCACTATTCCAGATTCCTGGTAGTCGTACCAGTCAAAAATCTGACAGCTAGGATGGCTGCCAAAACCTTCCAGCAGTACTTCTGTCGACCCCATGGGTACCCAGAGAAGGTGTTGACTGATCAAGGGCCGGCATTTGAGGCGGAGGTGTTCCAGGAGTTCTGCAATTTGTACGGGTGTAAGAAGATCAGAACCACGCCGTACCACCCACTTACCAATGGGATGTGTGAGAAGATAAATGAAGTGGTGATCAACTTACTGAAAACCTTACCTGTAGAGGAGCGGAACTTGTGGCCTACAAAGTTACCAGACTTGGTGGACATGTACAACTGCACGCCAGCGTACCTGATGCGAGGAAGGTCTAGCAAGTTACCCGTCGATCTGGACATGGGGGTACTGACCCCCGAAGATATATCACCAGATGCAGATTGGGATACCGAGAGGCAGCAGAAGTACCGCAAAGTACAGGAATGTGTGGAAAAGAGTCTCGCTCAAGCCAGACAGAAGCAAGAGAGGGACTACAACCAGTATGCTCCCGCAGCTCCATTGGCACCTGGTGAGCACGTACTCAAAAGAAAGAGGAGACTACACAAGCTTGATGATCAATGGGAAGCGGAACCGTATACCATTCTCCCCTCCGACTTCGACAATACAAAGGTCTGTCTCATCAGTAAAGACGGAGGAGAGACCTCAGCGGCCATATCCAGAGACCACCTGAAAATATGCCCTGATAAGCTGAAAGATGGGGAAATAGATCCCAGGACTTCTCCGCCCGTGGAAGAAGAGAAGATGATACACACTGTTCTTGGCGATTTTCCCCAGTCCTGGACTCAAATAAATCAGGCCATGTGGTACCTGTCCTAACGTTCCATCAACCGAGACCGCCAGAACTAAATGTGGTGCCAGGGCAGCTGGACCCGCCAGCGCAGCCGAACCCACCAGAAGATGCGATGCCAACGGTCGAACCAGCGGGTCCTCTCTATGTCATTGGTGAATCTGCCATGCCCACCACTAATAGTGGTAGCACTGAGGACGCCAGTATGCCAGTGCTGCCCAGAATCACTAGAAGTGTAGCTAGAAGACAGTGCACTACACTAGCGATAGCAAGCGTAGCGGGTCCTGTCAGGCCAGTAGCAACCCCTGCGCTGCGGAGGTCCACGCGTAGCACCAAGAATCAGACTCCACTTCGTTATAGACCTTTGCGATATTAACGATAGTTGTTATTTGGTTGAAAATGCTTGTGTAAATATCTGTGTTATAGGTTAAAAATGGACAATGGCGTGATGGACAGTGAATCACTCCAAAACTTTCACAGGGGCCCCTTTGTTTACCCGGGGTCCCTGCTATTCTATGGTTGCACCTACAGGACTAGGAGTCATGGACTGTGCATGACCAATCTTTTGCAACGTTCAAGCGTCCTTACCTTCCATAACGGAAAGCACTGTTATATTTATTTGTTCATAGTATATATATAAGAATTTTTGTGTGTTTTCTATTAACATGTATTGTTGTTCTTCTTTTCCCAGTCCGGGAGTACTGGATTTAACCGGGGAGGAGTGCAGCGCCCCAGAGATCTGGTCATTGCAGTAACGTCGCTCTGCCACTAAGGGGAGTGATGGTACGTCTGATGGCACTAAAGGAGTTCTACTGACCAGGTATCACCAAGCACACACTACACTTCACACTCCGGCCACTAGGGGGAGTAAAAGGCTTATTTATTGGGCCACTCCTCACATTGGTAAAACTAGGGGTTGGACAGGAAGTTAGGGAGAACGAAGCCTGGGAGAGCTCCAGGGAGGACCTGTCAGAACTGGGAAATCTGGCAGGTACCTAGCGAAAGGACAGATTGTTACGGAACCGCGCCTGCACTACCTTGCAGCGGTATCCTAAGAAAGAGACACGAAGCGAAGGATATTGTGGAACAGTGAGAAACGAGATCAGCACAAAGGAGAGCCAGTAGGAGTCGTGCCCCGAGAACGGCAACATCTTACTGAGGCGCATAGCCGGTGGCCGGAGCACCGAAGAAGTAACATTTTTATATTTTTTGTGTTTAAAATAAAGTTCGTGGTCACCTCCCGCCTCCCTCCACCTGTGCGCCCACCCGCTGGCATTAAAATACTTACCCAGCTCCCGCGATGTCTCCTCTCAGCGCTGGCAGCTTGTCCTGTGTGAGCGGTCACACGGTACCGCTCATTACAGTGATGAATATGCGGCTCCACCTCCCATAGGGGTGGAGCCGCATATTCATCACTGTAATGAGCGGTACCACGTGACCGCTCACACAGGACAAGCTGCCGGCGCTGAGAGGAGACATCGCGGGAGCTGGGTGAGTATTTTAATGCCAGCGGGCGGGCGCACAGGGGGAGGGAGGCAGGAGGTGACCACGAACTTTATTTTAAACACAAAAAATAAAAAGAGCCCTGATTTTTCATTCCTTCTCTCCAGCGAACGCTGCTGGGGAGAAGGAATGAATGCTGGCTTCAGCACCAAAAGCAGGGGACAGCGCTTAACTCTAGCGCTGTCTCCTGCACGATCCGTGTGGTCCTCAGTCGGCACACGGGCGGCACACAGCTGCCGCACGTGTGCCACACTGATGTGCCACGTGAACACACGGACACGGATAACTCCGGTACAGATTTTTCCGGTACCGGAATTATCTGGATGTGTGAGACCGGCCTAATATATAGTATCTCACAAATTGCCAAAGGCAAATAAATCCCTAACTAAGGACCTTAAAAATTAACTTTTATTAAATGCTATTAAAATGGAAATAAATGGTTAAAAATTGCATCAGTGTGCATGGGCTGAGCAAAAAAGCATACTGATGGAAGGACTAATGTCTCATAAATTGCTCATAGCCCTAATCCTATCTACAGTCCTGGCAGTATACTTGGGTATGGAGTCAGGTGCGGTCGCTACCTATATCCTGTAAATTCCCCCTACACGTTTGCTTATTAGTGCTGTTAAAATTGCTCCTAAAGCCTCCCCAACATGTTTCACCCGATACACTGGCTTCGTCAGGGGGTTGAGACTGCATTCTAGTCTTGATCCGGCACCTCCTCTCTTCTTACAATCAACTCCTCCTTTCCTGCTTCATGTGTTATCCACACAGTGTCCCCCATTGCACTTCTGTGCATTCATTTTTCTCTCTGCCTTGCATGCGCCAGCTTTACCTACGTGTCATCAGCACTCTTTTACCTTTCCTGGCACACTACAGTACAGTACTTTGCTCTGTCCTCGACATGGCAGAGAGAAGTGTGTCTGTGCAGAAGGTGATTGGAAGACACCGTGATAATGACGTAGTGTCATCCTTGTAAAAGAGAGGAAATGCCAGATCAAGACCAGAGATGCACAGTGAACCACACTGTGCCATCTGTGAGTATAATAAAAGCTTTTTTTGTGCCTTGCATAGGGGATTGGGGACATACACTGTATACAGCTTTCAGAATGCTGTAAGAGAGGGCTTATAGGTGCTGGTCATACTTTATAAGGAGAAAATCTGGTGACAGGTTTCCTTTAATTTTCAAATTTTAGGTCATAATGGTGCACCAAGGCTTAGGGCACACCAAGGGTGCACAGAAGTGTCTTCATGTGCATATTAAATAAATGTCACTTTCTCAGAAATTATTATGCTAAACTGTATATGCCTGGTATTATGTTAGCAGGTGCTGCGTTCCCTAGGTAAATCTTTATGCAGTCTAAGGCCGCCGTCACACTAGCGAGTTTTACGGATGTAAGCGCGCATAAAATACGTCCATAAAACACGCCTAACAAACGTCCCAATTATTCCCAATGGGTCAGGTCCTATCAGCCGTATATTACGCATCCGTATTATACGGCTTCCTACGGCCGTAGAAAATCGCAGCATGCTGCGTTTGTCAGCGTATTGCGCAAAAAATACGCCAATGAAAGTTTATGGGGGCGCGCAAAATACGGAATGTATATGGACCATGCGTGTGACTTGCGAGAAATACGCTACACTCAGGCAGGTGTCAGGAATTGTCCAAATGGCTCAATCAGGAAGCTGAGACATGCTAATTAGCTCAAAAAGCCAGACAGTGAACCCGGAAGTCTGCTGCACGCCTCCACGGAGTGAGATCCACCATGTCTCACCTAATCAATGTTGACATGCTGCTTATTTTGGTCCAAGAAAGGCCAGTTCTTTGGGATCAAAGAGATCCAAACTATGCCAACAGGGCCCAAAAAGAGGCAGCATGGAGGAGTGTGTGTGGGGCCCTATTCCCACATTATGAGCAGCAGCCACGTGAGGCACAGAGGCAAATAAGTAAGTACACTCATGTTTGTAATGTAATTTTCTTGTGAAACAGCAGTACCTTACTACTTTGAATTTGTAATCATTAATTTATTAATTAGTATAGAACTTAATTGAAAGCCCACCAGTACGTACATGGTGCTGTACATGATAAACCAATTACAATAATGGTTTGAACATTTATCCCTTAACAATGTTTTTCTAATATTGTTCTTTCTGGAATCGAGGGTAGCGGACTCTGTCCTTGTGGCATTACATTATAATTGTCTTATTTTAACAAAGTTAATAATAAATGTATTCCACAAATGCATATTCGTATGCAACACTAAAATCTGTGTAGTCAATTACACCTTGTGTGACCACTGTGCATAATGGGCTAATATCTTGTTTTAATGTTTTTTGTTTCAGTGGGTGCTGTTACAACAAGATGGCAGAGTATCCGCGATCAGTACAGGAGGGAGAGGCAGCAGCGGGAAAAGAGTGGGGCAGATGCACCTCCTCAAAAAAAAAAGTACATCTATTTTGATAGATTAACTTTCTTGAACCCCAGCATGGACCTCAGGCCGTAAGTAGAAACCTCACAACACATTTTAAACCTTTTTTTTATTTATTATCTTTCATATAACACAATTTTGTACTCAAAATATTTTTACATTACAGAACACAGTCTAACCTCACTGACAGGGAGACAGGGTCAGATTCTGAGTTTGTTATTGACCCAGTTGGGGAAGGAGAAGAGGTGGCTGGACCATCTTCAGATCCCTCAGGCTCCATCCCTCCAGGATCCTCCTCATCTGCCCAGGCAGCTCCAGAAGCAGCAGCAGCCCAAGAAGAAGAGGCATGACCGTCTTCAGGAGCAGCAGCAGCAGAACCACCGAGCCAGGATGAGCAGGCAAACAGCAGCATCCCTACAGTTGCCCTTGCGTGCTCACCACAGGCTGGATTGTTTTCCCAGCGTGCTTGCCGCAGGAGAGAGCTCCTACAAAGTAGGAGAAATATTGATGCTGGGGTGTTGAGCTACCTGGCAAGGGTTCGTGAGGATGATGGTGAGGAGGGCTTTACAAGGAGCCTGGCACGATATTTAAGGCCCATAGAGCGTGAGTTGAGGCTTCATGTGAGAGGGTGCATTCAGATCCTTATTGATGCATGCACCCCCCCCCAAATAACCAGCTTATGGAGATGATTGAACAGTGGCAGATGTCACCACAAAATATCCTGCGGCCTCAAATATTCCAACAGGTGCATGCTCAACAGGGATCTGAAGCACCCCCTCCACGTGAGCCGACAACTCAACCCCAACCCACACAAAACCCACCATGGCAACCTCAGTACCATATGGCTGGATATCATCATCCATCCCAATATAGCCACTTGTCCAGACCCAGTGCGGGAGGCTGGTCCCAACCTGGCTTTGGACAACATGGCCATTGTGGTTTGGGGTATGATTCCAGGCCATATGTTCAGGACCATCATGGGTTTATTCAGAATCCATTTTTAAATTTGCTGACTGCCCAACATCATACCAGGCCTAATGTTCCTCCAGCCAATACCACATCCTCACAGGGTCAAGGACAATTGGGCCTACAAAGGCCACCTGATGAGGACCGTGAACTAGACACATCTCCACCACCAACCTATCAAGATTTGTGATTTTTTTGTGTTTATTATCTTTATTTATTTTTTTTTTTTTTGTAAATTTTGTTAATTTTTTTAGATCATATTGTTTTGACAATCTTGATGATGTTGTGCTGACACTTTGTTAGGCTGTTTTTTTTTCTGCTTATATTGGCAGTTTAAAATGTTGAGATACAAGAGGTTATCCAAAAAAGTTTAGTTTCAAATTCTAACCTCAAAAAAAAAGGTTCAGTAAAAACTAAGTTTCTAAAAAAAAAATATGTCTGTCGACCAATCATTATTACATCAGACACACACATGCTAGGCTCATAACCATATGTAAATTAATTAAATACAACAGAAAGATTTGTTTGATTTCTCAAAAAACATATAATTAATCAAAATTACACATGAAAAATTGCATATTCTTGCCAGGGAGTGGCACCTTGAGGAGACAAAAAATAATTGCTGAATACATCACGAACTTTTAGCCCAGAAAGGGGACGCCGCGGAGGAGGGACATATGGGGTAGGCCTAATCACATTGTCCATCAGGTGATCAACAATATTATCTGAGGAACAATCATGTATGCGGGTAAAATTGTGCAAAATAACACAGGCTTTTATTACTTCATTGATTGTAGCATCACTGAGCTGAATGACAGACTGGAAAACACGCCATTTGGCAATAAGAATCCCAAAGGCACATTCCACCAGTCTCCGCGCCCTGGAAAGTCTCATATTAAATACCCTCCGCCGGTGGTCCAGGTTGCGCCTGGGATAAGGCCTCATGACGTGCCTCGTCAGTTGGAAAGCCTCATCTTCAACCAAAACAAAAGGCACTGCTTCCGTGCTTCCGCATTGGAGCCTGGAAGTTGTTGTGGTGGTGGGAGGTTTAACTGATTGTCACGTAGCCGACGACCCATTATGGAGGAATTGAAGACCCTAGAGTCTCCCGTTCGCCCATAGGCCCCAATGTCTACAATTACAAACCTGTAGTTACTGTCAGCAACAGCTAACAGAACTACAGAGAAAAACTGCTTGTAATTGTAGAATTGGGAACCAGAGTTCGGCGGCTTACACACCCTGATATGTTTCCCATCCACAGCTCCAATGCAGTTAGGGAAGTCACAAATGTTCTTGAATGCACTGGCGATTTTGAGCTAATCCTCCTGTTTGGGCTCAGGCATAACAAGTTCATGAAGTTTCTCCCATATTTGCAAACAGGTTGAACGAACAATGGCAGAAATTGTGGAATGCCCAATCAGAAATTCAAGGTGTAGTCCCGCATAGGACAAGCCAGTGGACAGGAAGCTGAAAGACAAATAAAGATAATATTCTTTTTAAAAAATGATGTAAAAAAAACATGATGAAGCACAAGTGCATAGTATATTTTCAAACACATTATTTCTTATAGAAAAAGTAAAATTTCCCTTGGTTACTTTACTGGAACAATAACCAGAGTTTTGTTTGTGTGCTTGTGCCATAATGTCCACCTATACTTTAAAAAACCTGCTAGAACACAACACATAAAAAAAAATCAACATACAGTATGTGAGAATGTATAATACATACCTTAAGGTTAGGAGAAGACGCTCCTCAGCAGATATGGCTTTTCGCATCCTTGTGTCCTGATACGTGATACCTGGACGTATGATCTCCAACAACATATCAAAGCTCCTGATGGTCATGCGAGTATATAGATAGATAGTGTTAGGATGTGACCTCAAAGCTGTATAGAGCCTGTGAAAATGTCCTTTACTCAGGCGTTGGGTCAATAGAGGATGCACCCACAATCTTCGTCTCCTCCTTCGCGGATCAACATTCACCGGATATGGCTGACCAAAGCGACGCGACAACAGCCAGTGAAACAACACCCGCTGAGTTGTGCTTAAATACACATGGTCAGACATGTTTGGAAGGTGAAACCAACACAGCCAAAATAAGCGCAAGCACAAATAGGGCAGATGAGAGGGTTCCACCTGTTGTCGAGGGCTTAAATAGTGTTGTTAATACTGATTTAAATTATTTGCAGGCGCAAAAACCGTTAAATGTCCATTTTGGCATGTTGCGTACAAAATACGCCATACGGATCACATACGGATTACACACGCAACAGTACATGCGCAAAATACGCGACCACACCTAGGCAACGCATTAACTACGGAACTAGATCTCAGGGACATTTTGGCGTATTACGCGTGTAGTACGGCCGTAATATACGGACCGTATTGTCTTACGCCGAGTGTGACGGCAGCCTAATTTTCATTTTGAGGTGACAGACTCCCTTTCAGTAAGCTTAAAATTAATTTCACCCAACGAATGAATGTTTTGCTAGTGCATCGAGTGATTGACAGCCTGTTTAGATAGATTGATAAACAGTTTCCCATTATCAGCTGCAATGGCCGGGAGTATGCATATCGCATACTTGTCACATGACCACCATTCATGGGGCTGACACCAGAAAATCCTCATAGCAAGCAGTGTGATGTGAGGAATCAAAAGTCTGCAGTCACAAAGAATGATTTCATGTTTGTAGTTTTAGACTTATAACCCATTTACTGCTTCTTAAAGGAGTTATTTTAAGTTGGACAGTTATCTTCTCTCTGGTTGAACCCCAAATTTTTCAAAAACTGAAGCAGAGGTCGATCATTCGCACTACAGCTTCATTAATTCTTAATGGGAGTGCTGAAGATTACTGAGCGCAGTGCTCTGTTGATTTTTGGCATTTCCATTACAACGAATGAAGCAGTAGTGCCAGAGGTGTTATGACCTGGTGGTCAGGACAATAATGGACATGGTGGTTAAGAGCACACGGAATGACCTGATAGTTACTGATAATAAGGACGAGCTCTGGGACGTGGGAACTCTGCTGACCGCAATCCCTAAACCTATCAAACACACTAGAAATAGCCGTGGATTGCGCCTAACGCTCCCTATGCAACTCGGCACAGCCTAAGAAACTAGCTAGCCCTGAAGATAGAAAAATAAAGCCTACCTTGCCTCAGAGAAATTCCCCAAAGGAAAAGGCAGCCCCCCACATATAATGACTGTGAGTAAAGATGAAAATACAAACACAGAGATGAAATAGATTTAGCAAAGTGAGGCCCGACTTACTGAACAGACCGAGGATAGGAAAGGTTACTTTGCGGTCAGCACAAAAACCTACAAAAAGACCACGCAGAGGGCGCAAAAAGACCCTCCGCACCGACTCACGGTGCGGAGGCGCTCCCTCTGTGTCCCAGAGCTTCCAGCAAGCAAGACAACAAATTAAATAGCAAGCTGGACAGAAAAATAGCAAACCAAAGAAATACAAGCTGGAACTTAGCTTCTGATGGGAAGACAGGTCACAAGAACGATCCAGGAGTGAACAGACCAATACTGGAACATTGACAGGTGGCATGGAGCAAAGATCTAAGTGGAGTTAAATAGAGCAGCAGCTAACGAATTAACCTCGTCACCTGTGAAACTCAGAAACACCCACCAGAGGAAGTCCATGGACAGAACCAGCCGAAGTACCATTCACGACCACAGGAGGGAGTGTTATGAAAGGTAATTCAGTACCACAATGGACATAGAGGTCAGCGCACATACAGTGACCTGGCAATAACCCAAAAAACAAGAACGAGCTCTGAGACGTGGGAACTCTGTTGACCGCAATCCCTAATCCTCTCCAACCACACTAAAGGCAGCCGTGGATTGCGCCTAACGCTCCCTATGCAACTCGGCACGGCCTGAGAAACTAGCTAGCCTGAAGATAGAAAATAAGCCTACCTTGCCTCAGAGAAATACCCCAAAGTAAAAGGCAGCCCCCACATATAATGACTGTGAGTTAAGATGAAAAGACAAACGTAGAGATGAAATAGATTTAGCAAAGTGAGGCCCAACTTTCTGAACAGAGCGAGGATAGGAAAGGTAACTTTGCGGTCAACACAAAACCCTACAAAAACCACGCAAAGGGGGCAAAAAGACCCTCCGTACCGAACTAACGGCACGGAGGTACACCCTCTGCGTCCCAGAGCTTCCAGCAAGCAGAAAAAAACAAATTGACAAGCTGGACAGAAAAAAACAGCAAACAAATAGCAAAGAGGAACTATGCTATGCAGAGCAGCAGGCCACAGGAACGATCCAGGAGGAAACAGGTCCAATACTAGAACATTGACTGGAGGCCAGGATCAAAGCACTAGGTGGAGTTAAATAGAGCAGCACCCAACGACTTCACCACATCACCTGAGGAAGGAAACTCAGAAGCCGCAGTACCACTTTCCTCCACCAACGGAAGCTCACAGAGAGAACCAGCCGAAGTAGGGAGGGAGCTCTGCCACAGAATTCACAACAGTACCCCCCCCTTGAGGAGGGGTCACCGAACCCTCACCAGAGCTCCCAGGGCGACCAGGATGAGCCATATGAAAGGCACGAACAAGATCGGGAGCATGGACATCAGAGGCAAAGACCCAGGAATTATCTTCCTGAGCATAACCCTTCCACTTAACCAGATACTGGAGTTTCCGCCTTGAAACACGAGAATCCAAAATCTTCTCCACAATATACTCCAACTCCCCCTCCACCAAAACCGGGGCAGGAGGATCAACAGATGGAACCATAGGTGCCACGTATCTCCGCAACAATGACCTATGGAATACGTTATGTATGGAAAAAGAATCTGGAAGGGTCAGACAAAAAGACACAGGATTAAGAACCTCAGAAATCCTATATGGACCAATAAAACGAGGTTTAAACTTAGGAGAGGAAACCTTCATAGGAATATGACGAGAAGATAACCAAACCAAGTCCCCAACCCGAAGTCGGGGACCCACACAGCGTCTGCGATTAGCGAAACGTTGAGCCTTCTCCTGGGACAAAGTCAAATTGTCCACTACATGAGTCCAAATCTGCTGTAACCTGTCCACCACAGTATCCACACCAGGACAGTCCGAAAACTCAACCTGCCCTGAAGAGAAACGAGGATGGAACCCAGAGTTGCAGAAAAACAGTGAAACCAAGGTAGCCGAGCTGGCCCGATTATTAAGGGCGAACTCAGCCAAAGGCAAAAAGGACACCCAGTCATCCTGATCAGCAGAAACAAAGCATCTCAGATATGTTTCCAAGGTCTGATTGGTTCGTTCGGTCTGGCCATTAGTCTGAGGATGGAAAGCCGAGGAAAAAGACAAGTCAATGCCCATCCTACCACAAAAGGCTCGCCAAAACCTCGAAACAAACTGGGAACCTCTGTCAGAAACGATATTCTCTGGAATGCCATGTAAACGAACCACATGCTGGAAAAACAATGGCACCAAATCAGAGGAGGAAGGCAATTTAGACAAGGGTACCAAATGGACCATCTTAGAGAAGCGATCACAGACCACCCAAATGACTGACATCTTTTAAGAGACGGGAAGATCTGAAATAAAATCCATAGAGATATGTGTCCAAGGCCTCTTCGGGACCGGCAAGGGCAAAAGCAACCCACTGGCACGAGAACAGCAGGGCTTAGCCCGAGCACAAATCCCACAGGACTGCACAAAAGTACGCACATCCCGCGACAGAGATGGCCACCAAAAGGATCTAGCCACTAACTCTCTGGTACCAAAGATTCCAGGATGACCAGCCAACACCGAACAATGAACCTCAGAGATAACTTTATTCGTCCACCTATCAGGGACAAACAGTTTCTCCGCTGGGCAACGATCAGGTTTATTAGCCTGACATTTTTGCAGCACCCGCCGCAAATCAGGGGAGATGGCAGACACAATTACTCCCTCTTTGAGGATACCCGCCGGCTCAGATACACCCGGAGAGTCGGGCACAAAACTCCTAGACAGAGCATCCGCCTTCACATTTTTAGAGCCCGGAAGGTATGAAATCACAAAGTCAAAACGGGCAAAAAACAACGACCAACGAGTTTGTCTAGGAGTCAACCGCTTGGCGGACTCGAGATAAGTCAAGTTCTTATGATCAGTCAAGACCACCACGCGATGCTTAGCTCCTTCAAGCCAATGACGCCACTCCTCGAATGCCCACTTCATGGCCAGCAACTCTCGATTGCCCACATCATAATTTCGCTCAGCAAGCGAAAACTTCCTGGAAAAGAAGGCGCATGGTTTCATCACCGAGCAATCAGAACTTCTCTGCAACAAAACAGCCCCTGCTCCAATCTCAGAAGCATCAACCTCGACCTGGAACAGAAGCGAAACATCTGGTTGACACAACACAGGGGCAGAAGAAAAACGACGCTTCAACTCTTGAAAAGCTTCCACCGCAGCAGAAGACCAATTGACCAAATCAGCACCTTTCTTGGTCAAATCGGTCAATGGTTTAGCAATACTAGAAAAATTGCAGATGAAGCGACGATAAAAATTAGCGAAGCCCAGGAACTTTTGCAGACTTTTCAGAGATGTCGGCTGAGTCCAATTATGGATGGCTTGGACCTTAACAGGGTCCATCTCGATAGTAGAAGGGGAAAAGATGAACCCCAAAAATGAAACCTTCTGAACACCAAAGAGACACTTTGATCCCTTCACAAACAAAGAATTAGCACGCAGGACCTGGAACATCATTCTGACCTGCTTCACATGAGACTCCCAATCATCCGAGAAGATCAAAATGTCATCTAAGTACACAATCAGGAATTTATCCAGGTACTCTCGGAAGATGTCATGCATAAAGGACTGAAACACTGATGGAGCATTGGCAAGTCCGAATGGCATTACTAGATACTCAAAATGGCCCTCGGGCGTATTAAATGCAGTTTTCCACTCATCGCCTCGCTTAATACGCACAAGATTATACGCACCACGAAGATCTATCTTGGTGAACCAACTAGCCCCCTTAATCAGAGCAAACAAATCAGATAACAATGGCAAGGGGTACTGAAATTTAACCGTGATCTTATTTAGAAGGCGGTAATCTATACAAGGTCTCAGTGAACCATCCTTCTTGGCTACAAAAAAGAACCCTGCTCCTAATGGCGACGATGACGGGCGAATATGCTTCTTCTCCAAAGACTCCTTCACATAACTCCGCATAGCGGCGTGCTCAGGCACAGATAAATTAAACAGTCGACCTTTTGGGAATTTACTACCAGGAATCAAATCGATAGCACAATCACAATCCCTATGCGGAGGTAGGGTATCGGACTTGGGCTTATCAAATAAATCCCGGTAATCAGACAAGAACTCAGGAACCTCAGAAGGGGTGGATGACGAAATAGTCAGAAATGGGACATCACCATGTACCCCCTGACAACCCCAGCTGGACACAGACATGGATTTCCAATCTAATACTGGATTATGGACTTGTAGCCATGGCAACCCCAACACGACCACATCATGCAGATTATGCAACACCAGAAAGCGAATAACCTCCTGATGTGCAGGAGCCATGCACATGGTCAGCTGGGTCCAGTACTGAGGCTTATTCTTGGCCAAAGGCGTAGCATCAATTCCTCTCAATGGAATAGGACACTGCAAGGACTCCAAGAAAAACCCACAACGCCTAGCATACTCCAAGTCCATCAAATTCAGAGCAGCGCCTGAGTCCACAAATGCCATGACAGAATATGATGACAAAGAGCAGATCAAGGTAACAGAGAGAAGAAATTTTGACTGTACCGTACCAATGGTGGCAGACCTAGCGAACCGCTTAGTGCGCTTAGGACAATCAGAGATAGCATGAGTGGAATCACCACAGTAGAAACACAGCCCATTCAGACGTCTGTGTTCTTGCCGTTCAACTCTGGTCAAAGTCCTATCACACTGCATAGGCTCAGGTTTAAGCTCAGGTAATACCGCCAAATGGTGCACAGATTTACGCTCGCGCAAGCGTCGACCGATCTGAATGGCCAAAGACATAGACTCATTCAGACCAGCAGGCATAGGAAATCCCACCATGACATCCTTAAGGGCTTCAGAGAGACCTTTTCTGAAAATAGCTGCGAGCGCACCTTCATTCCACTGAGTGAGTACGGACCACTTTCTAAATTTCTGACAATATACCTCTATTTCATCCTGACCCTGACACAGAGCCAGCAAATTCTTCTCTGCCTGATCCACAGAATTAGGCTCATCATACAGCAATCCGAGCGCCAGGAAAAATGCATCAATATTATTAATGCAGGATCTCCTGACGCAAGAGAAAATGCCCAGTCCTGAGGGTCACCACGCAAAAAATAAATAACGATCCTAACTTGTTGAACTGGGTCACCAGAGGAGCGAGGTTTCAAAGCCAGAAATAGTTTACAATTATTTTTGAAACTCAGAAATTTAGTTCTATCTCCAAAAAACAAATCAGGAATAGGAATTCTCGGTTCTAACATAGAATTCTGAACCACAAACTCTTGAATACTTTGTACTCTTGCCGTGAGCTGATCCACACATGAAGACAGACTAATGTCCATTGCTACACCTGTGTCCTGAACCACCCAAATGTCTAGGGGAAAAAAAAGGCAAAACACAGTGCAAAGAAAAAAAAATGGTCTCAGAACTTATTTTTTCCCTCTATTGGGAATCATTAGTACTTTTGGCCTCCAGTACTGTTATGAAAGGTAATTCAGTACCACAATGAACATAGAGGTCAGCGCACATACAGTGACCTGGCAATAACCCAAAAAACAAGAACGAGCTCTGAGACGTGGGAACTCTGTTGACCGCAATCCCTAATCCTCTCCAACCACACTAAAGGCAGCTGTGGATTGCGCCTAATGCTCCTTATGCAACTCGGCACGGCCTGAGAAACTAGCTAGCCTGAAGATAGAAAATAAGCCTACCTTGCCTCAGAGAAATACCCCAAAGTAAAAGGCAGCCCCCACATATAATGACTGTGAGTTAAGATGAAAAGACAAACGTAGAGATGAAATAGATTTAGCAAAGTGAGGCCCAACTTTCTGAACAGAGCGAGGATAGGAAAGGTAACTTTGCGGTCAACACTAAACCCTACAAAAACCACGCAAAGGGGGCAAAAAGACCCTCCGTACCGAACTAACGGCACGGAGGTACACCCTCTGCGTCCCAGAGCTTCCAGCAAGCAGAAAAAAACAAATTGACAAGCTGGACAGAAAAAAACAGCAAACAAATAGCAAAGAGGAACTTAGCTATGCAGAGCAGCAGGCCACAGGAACGATCCAGGAGGAAACAGGTCCAATACTAGAACATTGACTGGAGGCCAGGATCAAAGCACTAGGTGGAGTTAAATAGAGCAGCACCCAACGACTTCACCACATCACCTGAGGAAGGAAACTCAGAAGCCGCAGTACCACTTTCCTCCACCAACGGAAGCTCACTGAGAGAACCAGCCGAAGTACCACTTGTGACCACAGGAGGGAGCTCTGCCACAGAATTCACAACAAGGGAGCCCGACAACAGAATTCACAACAGTACCCCCCCTTGAGGAGGGGTCACCGAACCCTCACCAGAGCCCCCAGGCCGACCAGGATGAGCCAAATGAAAGGCACGAACCAGATCGGCAGCATGAACATCAGAGGCAAAAACCCAGGAATTATCTTCCTGACCATAACCCTTCCACTTGACCAGGTACTGGAGTTTCCGTCTCGAAACACGAGAATCCAAAATCTTCTCCACCACATACTCCAACTCCCCCTCATCTAACACCGGGGCAGGAGGATCAACGGATGGAACCACAGGCGCCACGTATCTCCGCAATAACGACCTATGGAACACATTATGGATGGCAAAAGAAGCAGGAAGGGCCAAACGAAGTGACACAGGATTGATAACCTCAGAAATCTTATACGGACCAATGAAACGAGGCTTAAACTTAGGAGAGGAAACCTTCATAGGAACATAACGAGACGACAACCAAACCAAATCCCCAACACGAAGTCGGGGACCCACACAGCGCCGGCGGTTAGCGAAACGTTGAGCCTTCTCCTGGGACAATGTCAAATAATCCACCACATGAGTCCAAATCAGCTGCAACCTATCCACCACAGTATCTACACCAGGACAGTCTGAAGACTCAACCTGCCCTGAAGAGAAACGAGGATGGAAACCAGAATTGCAGAAAAACGGCGAAACCAAAGTAGCCGAGCTGGCCCGATTATTAAGGGCGAACTCAGCCGACGGCAAAAAGGACACCCAATCATCCTGATTAGCAGAAACAAAGCATCTCAGATATGTTTCCAAAGTTTGATTAGTTCTTTCGGTTTGGCCACTTGTCTGAGGATGGAAAGCCGAGGAAAAAGACAAATCAATGCCCATCCTAGCACAAAAGGATCGCCAAAACCTTGAAACAAACTGGGAACCTCTGTCAGAAACGATGTTCTCCGGGATACCATGTAAACGAACCACATGCTGGAAAAATAATGGCACCAAATCAGAGGAGGAAGGCAATTTAGACAAAGGTACCAAATGGACCATCTTAGAAAAGCGATCACAAACCACCCAAATGACCGACATCTTTTGAGAGACGGGGAGATCCGAAATAAAATCCATAGAAATATGCGTCCAGGGCCTCTTCGGGACCGGCAAGGGCAAAAGCAACCCACTGGCATGAGAACAGCAAGGCTTAGCCCGAGCACAAGTCCCACAGGACTGCACAAAAGAACGCACATCCCGTGACAAAGACAGCCACCAGATCTCTGGTACCAAAGATTCCAGGATGCACAGCCAACACTGAACAATGAATCTCAGAGATAACTCTACTAGTCCATCTATCAGGGACAAACCGTTTCTCCGCTGGGCAACGGTCAGGTCTTTCAGCCTGAAATATTTGCAGCACCCGCCGCAAATCAGGGGAGATGGCAGACAAAATTACCCCCTCTTTGAGAATACCCGCCGGCTCAGGAACACCCGGAGAGTCAGGCACAAAACTCCTTGACAGGGCATCAGCCTTCACATTCTTAGAGCCCGGAAGGTACGAAACCACAAAATCAAAACGAGAGAAAAATAATGACCATCGAGCCTGTCTCGGATTCAACCGTTTGGCAGACTCAAGATAAGTCAAATTCTTGTGATCTGTCAAGACCACCACGCGATGCTTGGCTCCTTCCAGCCAATGACGCCACTCCTCGAATGCCCACTTCATGGCCAACAATTCACGATTACCAACATCATAGTTACGCTCAGCAGGCGAAAACTTTCTAGAAAAGAAAGCACATGGCTTCATCACCGAGCCCTCAGAACTTCTTTGCGACAAAACAGCCCCTTCTCCAATCTCAGACGCATCAACCTCAACCTGAAACGGAAGCGAAACATCTTGCTGGCACAACACAGGGGCAGAAGAAAAACGACGCTTCAACTCCTGAAAAGCCTCTACAGCCGCAGAAGACCAATTGACCACATCAGCACCCTTCTTGGTCAAATCAGTCAACGGTTTAGCAACAGTAGAAAAATTAGCGATGAAGCGCCGATAAAAATTAGCAATGCCCAGGAACTTTTGCAGGCTCTTCACAGATGTCGGCTGAGTCCAATCGTAAATGGCCTAGACTTTAACAGGGTCTATCTCGATAGTAGAAGGGGAAAAAATGAACCCCAAAAATGAAACCTTCTGAACTCCAAGGAGACACTTTGACCCCTTCACAAACAAGGAATTCGCACTAAGGACCTGGAACACCATTCTGACCTGCTTCACATGAGACTCCCAATCATCCGAAAAGACCAAAATATCATCCAAATACACAATCAGGAATTTATCCAGGTACTCTCGGAAGATGTCATGCATAAAGGACTGAAATACTGATGGAGCATTGGAAAGCCCGAATGGCATAACCAGGTACTCAAAATGGCCCTCAGGCGTATTAAATGCTGTTTTCCATTCATCGACTTGTTTAATACGCACAAGATTATACGCCCCTCGAAGATCTATCTTGGTGAACCAACTAGCCCCTTTAATACGAGCAAACAAATCAGACAGCAACGGCAAAGGATACTGAAATTTGACTGTAATTTTATTAAGAAGGCGGTAATCAATACAAGGTCTCAAAGAACCATCCTTTTTGGCCACAAAAAAAAACCCTGCTCCTAACGGTGATGACGACGGGCGAATATGGCCTTTCTCCAAGGATTCCTTTATATAACTCCGCATAGCGGCGTGTTCTGGCACAGATAAATTGAACAATCGGCCCTTAGGAAACTTACTACCAGGAATGAAATTAATTGCACAATCGCAATCCCTATGAGGAGGTAGGGCACTGGCTTTGGGCTCATCAAATACATCCCGATAATCCGACAAAAACTCTGGAACTTCAGAAGGAGTGGAAGACGAAATAGACAAAAATGGAACATCACCATGTACCCCCTGGCAACCCCAGCTGGACACAGACATAGATTTCCAGTCCAATACTGGATTATGAACCTGTAGCCATGGCAACCCCAAAACGACCACATCATGCAGATTATGCAACATCAGAAAGCAGATATCCTCCTGATGTGCAGGAGCCATGCACATGGTCAATTGGGTCCAATACTGAGGCTTATTCTTGGCCAAAGGCATAGCATCAATTCCTCTCAATGGAATAGGATACTGCAAGGGCTCCAAGAAAAAACCACAGCGCCTAGCATACTCCAAGTCCATCAAATTCAGGGCAGCGCCTGAATCCACAAATGCCATAACAGAATAGGATGACAAAGAGCAAATCAGAGTAACAGACAATAGAAATTTAGACTGTACCGTACCAATGGTGGCAGACCTAGCGAACCGCTTAGTGCGCTTAGGACAATCGGAGATAGCATGAGTGGAATCACCACAGTAAAAACATAGCCCATTCTGACGTCTGTGTTCTTGCCGTTCAGCTCTGGTCAAAGTCCTATCACATTGCATAGGCTCAGGCCCATGCTCAGATAGTACTGCCAAATGGTGCACAGCTTTACGCTCACGCAAGCGTCGATCGATCTGAATGGCCAAGGACATAGACTCATTCAGACCAGCAGGCATGGGAAACCCCACCATGACATCCTTAAGGGCTTCAGAGAGACCCTTTCTGAAGATTGCTGCCAGGGCACATTCATTCCACTGAGTGAGCACAGACCACTTTCTAAACTTCTGACAATATATCTCCGCTTCATCCTGACCCTGACACAGAGCCAGCAAGATTTTCTCTGCCTGATCCACTGAATTAGGTTCGTCATAAAGCAATCCAAGCGCCAGGAAAAACGCATCAACATCACGCAATGCCGGATCTCCTGGCTCAAGGGAAAATGCCCAGTCTTGAGGGTCACCACGTAACAAAGAAATAATGATCTTTACTTGTTGAACAGGGTCACCTGAGGAGCGAGGTTTCAAGGCAAGAAACAATTTACAATTATTTTTGAAATTCAAGAACTTAGATCTATCACCAAAAAACAAATCAGGAATTGGAATCCTAGACTCTGACATCGGATTCTGAATCACAAAATCTTGAATGTTTTGTATCCTTGTAGTGAGATTATCCATCCAAGAGGACAGACCTTGAATGTCCATGTTTACACCAGTGTCCTAAACCACCCAGAGGTAAAGGGGAAAATAGAGACAAAACACACTGCAAAGAAAAAAAAAATGGTCTCAGAACTTCTCTTATCCCTCTATTGAGATGCATTAGTACTTTGGGCCACCTGTACTGTTATGACCTGGTGGTCAGGACAATAATGGACCTGGAGGTTAACCCTAGAATGCGTGACCATAGAAATCTACACTATTACGTACCTGGGGCCTTTGAGGCCTGTTTTCAAATAACATGGAATAACTCAAAAAAAATTTTTTTTCAAAGTTAGTTGAAAGTAAGCATGCATTCCCACTAGCTCTGGGGTCCGCCTGGACGGGATTTCGTAATGGATCTGACCTCCTGGTGACCCCGGCTAAGGCTGGTAGAACGCGTACCTGGGGCCTCGCAGGCCTGTCAGGTTACTTTTTTATTATTTTCTGTAAAACTACTTTAGTTACAATTTTGAAACTCTAGGTATTCCTCAGCTATATAGTTGTTAGTAATTTCCAGTTGTTCGTATATTTTTATGTTATAGGCATTTCGTATAGCAACGCTTTTTTTGAACTACCCCATATTCACGTACCTGGGGCCTTTTAAGCCTGTGTGCAAATAACATGGAATAACTCAAATAAAAATACTTTTCAAAGTTTATTTTAAATTTGCAAAGTAAGGATGCATTCCCACTAGCGCTGGGGTCCACCAGGAGGGGATCCATAAGGGATCTGACCTCTTGGTGACCTCAGCTAAGGCTGGTGGAATCCCGGCCTTAGCTGGAGTTACCAGGAGGTCAGATCCATTATGGATCCCATTCTGGTGAACCCCCGCGCTACTTGGAACATAGCCTAAGATGTGTATAATTCCCCAAAAAAATTATGTACATAAAACAACAAAAATGTAACTAAACGGGCACGCCCAATATATTCACTCAGTACAATTTTTTATGATGGATACATTTTTTCTCATAAAAAGTTTTTACATAAAGTCTGTAGCAAACTTGGTGCAGGAATATTTATTTTCCACTTTACATATTCCCCCGACAATTCTTGCATATTATTTTTTCTTCAGAATGTTCCCTGCATACATTTTGTCCGCAAGTAGAACAGAAACGCTCCGATTTTCTTTCTTTCTTTGCTGGACAAATATAGCAGCGCTTTCTTTTTTTTTCTCTTTGCTCTGGCTGTTCCTGAAAGCATATTCCACATCGGATCATTGCCTCTGTAATTTGCCTTGATAAGCATTTTGTGCTGCTTCTCTTTAGCATAGTAGGCATCAAAAGTTCATAACAAAGTTCTGTCAAAAATAGACGTCTCTTGTCATTCCTGTTGGCATGGAATTCTGGATTAGATTGACAATAAACAATATAGCTATTGAGGGATGACACATATTGGAAAAAAGGGCAAACGGCCAACGTTTAGTCTGCCTTTTACACGAATATTCAGTAATCATTTCGTCCATCTTGTCGACACCTCCTTTTGTCTTATTATAATGAAGTATAATTTCAGGTTTTTGTTTCCTGTCATTGGTGTCAATACTTTCATCGTGATGCATTGTGCTCAGTAATATCACAGATTTTTCTTTCTTGGCTTTATAGGACACCATTGTTGCCTCATTGCAGAAACCGAATACACTCTCGTAGATTGGTCGCTGTGCATTGTGCTTCATTATTGGTGGAATTTCGCGGCGGTTTGGTCTCATTGTACCAACAAGTGTTAGTTGTTTCTGAAGCAAAAAATTGGCCAGTTCTAAATTAGTAAAATAATTATCCATAGTGATATTTTTTCCAGAATGGAAAATTGGTAAAGCTAGTGTTTTCACTATGTTGGAACATATATCTTTCTGGACTGGAGCGTCAGCTTCTTTTCCACAGTAAATCATGCCATTCATCCCATAATAAGTTGCTGAATCGCACATCCAGAAAATGTTTATGCCGTATTTAGCTGGCTTACTGGGCATATATTGGATAAATTTGCAACGTCCCCTAAAGGCAAGAAGTTGTTCGTCCACTGTCACATATTCGCTAGAATTGTAAAGTTTGTAACCGTTCTTAATAAAAAGATTCCATATATAGCTAATAGGCGCTAATTTATCGGTTGCCAACCTCACAGGCCGAGTTCTCTTTTCATCAAAACGAATGCATCTCCGAATAGCCTCAAATCTATCTACGGACATAGTGGCTTTGTAATGTGGATCTGCAAATGGGTTCAGAAATAACTCTCTGATTGGCACATCATATGATTTAGTCGACCCTGCCAGAAGAGTAAGGCCAATATAGGCATATAGTTCCTCTTTAGTTAAATTTTTCCAAGTTTTTTTTTTTTCCGAAGCAATACGTTTACCTTCCACATTCGTACACAAAACTACCTCATCTGCAATATCATCTGAAACAAATTTACTGAAAACATCTTTTTTGGACATGAATTGGGAAATTCCGACAGCTCCTTGAGGAACTCTAATAATGTTATGTGATGGGGTGCGTGCATGAGCCACAGCAGTACTGTTTCAAAAAACATTTGTTTTAGATGTTCTACTTGCACATTCTGCTGGATCCATTACTTCTTCATCATCTGAGGAATCGCTGGACGATGAAGTTGATACATTAGCTGGTGGAATATACTCTTCATCCGACAAAGAAATGTCATTGTCTTCATCACTATTGAAAATAATCGCCTCAATTTCTTGGACAGTCAATCCCCTTGATGTAGACTGTGCCATTGTAATCTTAGATGTGAGTAAACTAAAATGAAAAGTAAAAAATAAAGATTACAATCAGGCTTGTGCACTATACACTGTGTGTGCTAAGACTTTGTTAGTGTTTGTGTGCTTAGGGTAAAGTACAGCCCCCCTACTCTTACCTTCAACAGATCACTTTCTTGTAAGTGCAGTAGAAGCCTCTGGTTTTGGAGCTCAGAAAGATTCTTTGTTACAGACCAAAGAAAGCTGACTTCTTCCTCCAAAGTCTCTCCAGCAACTAGGATTTAGGACTAAAGGACCTGTACTGACATCATAATCACGTTACTTTGTGAGGGGAAACTCCCTTCCAGGATCACATTATCATGTCAGGCAGAATCCACACTCTTC
Organism: Ranitomeya imitator; assembly: GCF_032444005.1. Taxonomy (NCBI): domain Eukaryota; kingdom Metazoa; phylum Chordata; class Amphibia; order Anura; family Dendrobatidae; genus Ranitomeya; species Ranitomeya imitator. The sequence goes on from NC_091282.1 coordinate 302,396,974, forward strand.
CCAGCAACAGCCATCGACCAATAGTCATAAAGACTGAGTCATAAGTAGGGTTGAGCGAAACGGGTCGTTCATTTTCAAAAGTCGCCGACTTTTGGCAAAGTCGGGTTTCATGAAACCCGATCCGACCCCTGTGCGGGGTCGGCCATGCGGTACGCGACTTTCGCGCCAAAGTCGCATTTCAATGACGCGAAAAGCGCCATTTCTCAGCCAATGAAGGTAAACGCAGAGTGTGGGCAGCGTGATGACATAGGTCCTGGTCCCCACCATCTTAGAGAAGGGCATTGCAGTGATTGGCTTGCTGTCTGTGGCGTCACAGGGGCTATAAAGGGGCGTTCCCGCCGACCGCCATGTTACTGCTGCTGATCTGAGCTTAGGGAGAGGTTGCTGCCGCTTCGTCAGAAGCAGGGATAGCGTTAGGCAGGGTCCATTAACCACCAAACCGCTTGTGCTGTAGCGATTTCCACTGTCCAACACCACCTTCGGTGTGCAGGGATAGTGGAAGCTACATTTTTTTTTTTTTTCTCAGCGCTGTAGCTCATTGGGCTGCCCTAGAAGGCTCCCTGATAGCTGCATTGCTGTGTGTACGCCGCTGTGCAAACCAACTGCTTTTTTCAAAGCACAAATCCTCTTGTTCCTTCCTTTCTGCACAGCTATCTTGTTTGTTTGTCCACACTTTTTATTTAATTTGTGCATCAGTCCACTCCTTATTGCTGCCTGCCATACCTGGCTGAGATTACTGCAGGGAGATAGTAATTGTAGGACAGTTCCTTTTTTTTTTTTTTGTGGGAGATTAAGATTGGCATTTCTGCTAGAGTGCCATCCCTGTCTGTGCCATCTCTCACTCAGTGGGCCATAGAAAGCCTATTTATTTTTTTGCTTGATTTGGGTTCTAAAATCTACCTGAAAAAATCACTACATCAATCAGTGGGAGAAAAATATTGGCCTCAGGGCTTGTGTGCCACTCCTGACTCCTGTGTGCATCATCACTCACTCAGTGGGCCATAGAAAGCCTATTTATTTTTTTGGTTGATTTGGGTTCTAAATTGTACCTGAAAAAATCACTATATCAATCAGTGGGAGATTAATATTGACCTTTGGGCTTGTGTGCCAGTCCTAAGCGTGCCATCTCTCTCTCTCAGATAGTGGGCCATAGAAAGCCTATTTATTTATTTTTTTATTGGGTTTATAAATTTTCCCTGAAAAAAAAAAAAAAAAAAGTGGCAGATTAATATTGGCCTCTGGGCTTGTGTGCCAGTCCTGAGCGTGCCATCTCTCTCACAAATAGTGGGCCATAGAAAGCCTATTTATTTATTTTTTTTTTGGTTTTATAAATTCTCCCTGAAAAAGAAAAAGGGAGATTAATATTGGCCTTTGGGCTTGTGTGCCAGTCCTAAGCGTGCCATCTCTCTCTCTCAGATAGTGGGCCATAGAAAGCCTATTTATTTATTTTTTTATTGGGTTTATAAATTTTCCCTGAAAAAAAAAAAAAAAAAGTGGCAGATTAATATTGGCCTCTGGGCTTGTGTGCCAGTCCTGAGCGTGCCATCTCTCTCACAAATAGTGGGCCATAGAAAGCCTATTTATTTATTTTTTTTTGGTTTTATAAATTCTCCCTGAAAAAGAAAAAGGGAGATTAATATTGGCCTTTGGGCTTGTGTGCCAGTCCTAAGCGTGCCATCTCTCTCTCTCAGATAGTGAGCCATAGAAAGCCTATTTATTTTTTTGGTTGATTTGGGTTCTAAATTCCACCTGAAAAAATCAATAAATCAATCAGTGGGAGATAAATATAGGCCTCTGGGCTTGTGTGCCACTCCTGACTCCTGTGTGCGTCATCTCTCACTCAGTGGGCCATAGAAAGCCTATTTTTTGATTTATTTGTTTTCTAAATTCTCCCTGAAAAAAATCATTTTATTTTATTTGGTTTCTAAATTCTTCCTGAAAAAATCATTTTATTTTATTTTGTTTCTAAAGTTTCCCTGAAAAAAAAAAAAATCAGTGGGAGATTAATATTGCCGTTTCTGCTTGTGTGCCAGTCTTGACTCCTGGGTGTGCCATCTCTCTCTCTCTCTCCAATTGTGGGCCATAGAAAGCCTATTATTTTTTTTGCTTGATTTGGGTTCCAAAATCTACCTGAAAAAATCACTACATCAATCATTGGGAGAAAAATATTGGCCTCTGGGCTTGTGTGCCACTCCTGACTCCTGTGTGTGGCATCTCTCACTCAGTGGGGCATAGAAAGCCTTTTTGTTTTTTTGTTTTTTTATTTGGTTTCTAAATTGTCATTGGAAAAATCATTTTATGTTATTTGGTTTCTAAAGTCTCCCTGAAAAAAAAAAAAAAAATCAGTGGGAGATTAATATTGCCCTTTCTGCTTGTGTGCCAGTCTTGACTCCTGGGTGTGCCATCTCTCTCTCTCTCTCTCTCTCTCCAATTGTGGGCCATAGAAAGCCTATTATTTTTTTTGCTTGATTTGGGTTCCAAAATCTACCTGAAAAAATCACTACATCAATCATTGGGAGAAAAATATTGGCCTCTGGGCTTGTGTGCCACTCCTGACTCCTGTGTGCGTCATCTCTCACTCAGTGGGCCATAGAAAGCCTAGTTTTTGTTTTATTTGTTTTCTAAATTCTCCCTGAAAAAATCATTTTATTTTATTTGGTTTCTAAATTCTTCCTGAAAAAATCATTTTATTTTATTTTGTTTTGTTTCTAAAGTCTCCCTGAAAAAAAAAAAAAAAAATCAGTGGGAGATTAATATTGCCCTTTCTGCTTGTGTGCCAGTCTTGACTCCTGGGTGTGCCATCTCTCTCTCTCTCTCTCTCTCCAATTGTGGGCCATAGAAAGCCTATTATTTTTTTTGCTTGATTTGGGTTCCAAAATCTACCTGAAAAAATCACTACATCAATCATTGGGAGAAAAATATTGGCATCTGGGCTTGTGTGCCACTCCTGACTCCTGTGTGCGTCATCTCTCACTCAGTGGGCCATAGAAAGCCTATTTTTTGTTTTATTTGTTTTCCAAATTCTCCCTGAAAAAATCATTTTATTTTATTTGGTTTCTAAATTCTTCCTGAAAAAATCATTTTATTTTATTTTGTTTCTAAAGTCTACCTGAAAAAAAAAAAATAGGTGGGAGATTAATATTGCCCTTTCTGCTTGTGTGCCAGTCTTGACTCCTGGGTGTGCCATCTCTCTCTCTCTCTCTCTCTCCAATTGTGGGCCATAGAAAGCCTATTATTTTTTTTGCTTGATTTGGGTTCCAAAATCTACCTGAAAAAATCACTACATCAATCATTGGGAGAAAAATATTGGCCTCTGGGCTTGTGTGCCACTCCTGACTCCTGTGTGTGGCATCTCTCACTCAGTGGGGCATAGAAAGCCTTTTTGTTTTTTGGTTTTTTTATTTGGTTTCTAAATTGTCATTGGAAAAATCATTTTATGTTATTTGGTTTCTAAATTCTTCCTGAAAAAATCATTTTATTTTATTTTGTTTCTAAAGTCTCCCTGAAAAAAATAAAATAAATAAAACAGTGGGAGATTAATATTTACATTTGTGCTTCAGTGACAGTCCTGCGTGTGTGGCATCTCTCTCATTTGGTGCCACCAAAAACAGAGTGTGTAACATTGTGCCTGATTTTCGTTGTGGTCTCACCCACCTGTAAAGGGGTAGCTAAATCATACTGAAGTTATAGCTCACCGTGTAAGTTGTGTGACAGCAACAAATACCGTTAGTTTGGTTACGTTTTTAAAACAATGAGGAAGTCTGGTGGAAGAGGTCGTGGCCGGGGGCGTTCATTGTCAGCTGGTAATGAGGGTAGTGGTAGTGGTGGAGCATCAGGTGGTCGTGGGAAAAAAAATATTGCACCTAAGTCTGGAGCTGTGGAGCCAGGTTCGTCGTCTGGCTACACAAGGCCTCGAACGCTCCCTTTTCTGGGCGTAGGAAAACCGCTTTTAAAGCCGGAGCAGCAAGAGCAAGTTTTGGCTTATCTTGCTGACTCAGCCTCTAGCTCTTTTGCCTCCTCTCGTGAAACTGGTAAATGTAAAAGCAGCGCGTCGTTAGTGGATGTTCACGGTCAGGGACAAGTCGCTTCCTTGTCCTCTTCAGCAAAAACAACAACAGAGAAGAATGCAGCAGGCGACACAACGGGTTACTCCATGGAGCTCTTTACACATACCGTCCCTGGCTTAGAAAGTGAAGCAGTTAACAGTCCATGCCCATTACAAGTTGAATCTGACATGGAGTGCACTGATGCACAGCCACAGCCAGACTACTATGCTGGTCCTTTTACTCAGACCACAACATTGCCCTCGCAGGGTAATGATCAAGAATCAGACCCTGATGAGACTATGTTGCCCCGTCACGAACGCTCTCCCACCGACTTACACGGTGACACAGACGGAGTTGCGCACGAGCTAGAAGAGGAGGTCATAGATGACCCAGTTGTTGACCCCGATTGGCAGCCATTGGGGGAACAGGGTGCAGGCGGCAGCAGTTCTGAAGCGGAGGAGGAGGGGCCGCAGCAGGCATCAACATCGCAACAGGTTCCATCTGCCGGGCCCGTATCTGGCCCAAAACGCGTGGCAAAGCCAAAACCTGTTGGAGGACAGTGTGGCCATCCGTTTAAAGCTCAGTCTGCAATGCCTGAAAAGGGATCCGATGCTAGAAAGAGTGCAGTCTGGCATTTTTTTAAACAACATCCAATTGATCAGCGCAAAGTCATCTGTCAAAAATGTTCAACTACCTTAAGCAGAGGGCAGAATCTGAAAAGTCTCAATACAAGTTGCATGCATAGACATTTAACCACCATGCATTTGCAAGCTTGGACTAACTACCAAACGTCCCTTAAGGTTGTAGCACCCTCGGCCAATGAAGCTAGTCATCAACGCAACATCCCTTCCGGCAGTGTAGGGCCACCATTTTCCGCACCACCTGCAGTATCTGTGCAGGTTTCTTTGCCAGGCCAAAGCAGTCAGGGTCAGGGAATCACCAGTTTTGTAGTAGGAAACACTGCATCTAGGGCACCGGCGGCAACAATACCATCTCCCACCGTCTCTCAATCTGCCATGTCCACCGGCACCCCCGCTAGTTCCACGATCTCCAGCTCTCCAGTCCAGCTCACCCTACATGAGACTATGGTTAGAAAAAGGAAGTACTTAGCCTCGCATCCGCGTACACAGGGTTTGAATGCCCACATAGCTAGACTAATCTCGTTAGAGATGATGCCCTACCGGTTAGTTGAAAGCGAAGCTTTCAAAGCCCTGATGGACTACGCTGTACCATGCTACGAGCTACCCAGTCGACACTTCTTTTCCAGAAAAGCCATCCCAGCCCTCCACCAGCATGTTAAAGAGCGCATTGTCCATGCACTCAGGCAATCTGTGAGCACAAAGGTGCACCTGACAACAGATGCATGGACCAGTAGGCATGGCCAGGGACGTTACGTGTCCATCACGGCACACTGGGTGAATGTTGTGGATGCAGGGTCCACAGGGGACAGCAATTTTGGGACAGTTCTGCCTAGCCCATGGTCTAGGAAACAGTTGGCTGTAGCCGTTCGCACCCCCTCCTCCTCGTCCTCCTGCAGAAGCGAGAGCTCCTCCACAGATCACAGTCGCACAACCACTCCATCCGCAACTGCCACTGTTGCACACCAGGTCTCCCATTATGGGGCAGCTACTGGCAAACGTCAGCAGGCTGTATTGGCTATGAAGTGTTTGGGCGACAACAGACACACCGCGGAAGTTCTGTCCGAGTTCTTGCAGAAAGAAACGCAGTCGTGGCTGGGCACTGTAGATCTTGAGGCAGGCAAGGTAGTGAGTGATAACGGAAGGAATTTCATGGCTGCCATCTCCCTTTCCCAACTGAAACACATTCCTTGCCTGGCTCACACCTTAAACCTGGTGGTGCAGTGCTTCCTGAAAAGTTATCCGGGGTTATCCGACCTGCTCCTCAAAGTGCGTGGACTTTGCTCACATATCCGCCGTTCGCCCGTACACTCCAGCCGTATGCAGACCTATCAGCGTTCTTTGAACCTTCCCCAGCATCGCCTAATCATAGACGTTGCAACAAGGTGGAACTCAACACTGCACATGCTTCAGAGACTGTGCGAACAGAGGCGGGCTGTTATGTTTTTGTGGGAGGATACACATACACGGGCAGGCAGTAGGATGGCAGACATGGAGTTGTCAGGTGTGCAGTGGTCGAAGATTCAAGACGTGTCAAGTCCTTCAGTGTTTTGAGGAATGCACACGGCTGGTTAGTGCAGACAACGCCATAATAAGCATGAGCATCCCCCTAATGCGTCTGCTGATGCAAAGTTTGACGCACATAAAGGATCAGGCGTCTGCAGCTGAGGAAGAGGAAAGCCTTGATGACAGTCAGCCATTGTCTGGCCAGGGCAGTGTACAGGACGAGGTAGCGGGCGAAGAGGAGGAGGAGGACGAGGAGGATGATGGGGATGATTATATTTTTAATGAGGAAGCTTTTCCGGGGCCAGTGGAAATCGGTGGCGCGGCAAGGCCGGGTTCTGGTTTTTTGAGGGACACAAGTGACGTGGATTTGCCTGAAACTGCCCCTCAACCAAGCACAACCGCAGATTTGAGAACTGGAACTTTGGCCCACATGGCGGATTATGCCTTACGTATCCTCAAAAGGGACACACGCATTACTAAAATGATGAACGATGACGATTACTGGTTGGCCTGCCTCCTTGATCCTCGCTATAAAGGCAAATTGCAAAATATAATGCCACATGACAACTTGGAACTAATATTAGCAACCAAACAATCAACTCTTGTTGACCGTTTGCTTCTGGCATTCCCTGCACACAGCGCCGTGATCGTTCTCACACGAGCTGCAGGGGCCAGCAGACCAGAGGTGTTAGAGGGGCAGAAATCAGAAGTGGCATTGGCCAGAGGGGTTTTCTGACCAGGTTGTGGAGTGATTTTGCTATGACCGCAGACAGGACAGGTACTGCAGCATCAATTCAAAGTGACAGGAGACAACATTTGTCCAGTATGGTTACAAACTATTTTTCATCCCTTATCGACGTTCTCCCTCAACCGTCATTCCCATTTGATTACTGGGCATCCAAATTAGACACCTGGCCAGAATTGGCAGAATATGCATTGCAGGAGCTTGCTTGCCCGGCAGCTAGTGTCCTATCAGAAAGAGTATTGAGTGCTGCAGGTTCAATACTAACAGAAAAAAGGACTCGTCTGGCTACCCAAAATGTAGATGATCTAACCTTCATTAAAATGAACCACAACTGGATTTCGAAATCTTTTGCCCCACCTTGCCCGGCTGACACCTAGCTTTCCTATGAAAAGGTCTTGCCTGTGGACTATTCTGAATGACTTTTCCAATCTCGTAATTTGCTGCACCTGATTGTCCAGCATACGACATGTTTACACCTCCCTAAATGGCCAAACTCCCCACACGGGGCCGTGGTATTGCCACTTGGCGCCAGCACCCGTGAGAGTGCTGTTTGTCTGAAGAGGTGGGTGTGCCCACTTTTGGTCGACGGCATTGCCACTGGGTCCCTCATAGTACAATAAAGTGTCTCTGGCGGTGGTGGTGCGCACCCAACATCAGACACACCGTTGTAATATGAGGGGCCCTGGGCCTGTACCGCCGGCCACAAGACAGTTCCCCCCCCAGCTCAAACAGTGCTCTACCACTTGCAAAATTATCTCTCACAGCTCCACCAATGTTTAGTCTATGCGCTGACATCCTTCAATGCCTGCCACTGACAATACCATTGTATTGACATTTTTGTTATGTTAGGCCTTCGAAGCCTGTCTGCGGTCCCTCCTTCCACTAGGCCTCCACTGACCATTGTACTGCTGCCCGTGTACCCCTGGAACCAATTTTAAATTGCCAACAGCCCTATTTTTTTATGTTAGGCCTTCGAAGCCTGTCTGCGGTCCCTCCTTCCACTAGGCCTCCACTGACCATTGTACTGCTGCCCGTGTACCCCTGGAACCAATTTTAAATTGCAAACAGCCCTATTTTTTTATGTTAGGCCTTCGAAGCCTGTCTGCGGTCCCTTCTTTCTACTACTACTACACTGACCAGACCACTGCTGCCCGTGTACCCCTGGAACCAATGTTAAATTGCCTGCACCCCTATTTTTTTATGTTAGGCCTTCGAAGCCTGTCTGCGGTCCCTCCTTCCACTTGGCCTCCACTGACCATTGTACTGCTGCCCGTGTACCCCTGGAACCAATTTTAAATTGCCAACAGCCCTATTTTTTTATGTTAGGCCTTCGAAGCCTGTCTGTGGTCCCTCCTTCGACTAGGCCTTCACTGATCATTGTACTGCTGCCCTTGGACCCCTGGAACCAATTTTAAATTGCCAACAGCCCTATTTTTTTATGTTAGGCCTTCGAAGCCTGTCTGCGGTCCCTCCTTCCACTTGGCCTCCACTGACCATTGTACTGCTGCCCGTGTACCCCTGGAACCAATTTTAAATTGCCAACAGCCCTATTTTTTTATGTTAGGCCTTCGAAGCCTGTCTGCGGTCCCTCCTTCCACTTGGCCTCCACTGACCATTGTACTGCTGCCCGTGTACCCCTGGAACCAATTTTAAATTGCCAACAGCCCTATTTTTTTATGTTAGGCCTTCGAAGCCTGTCTGCGGTCCCTCCTTCCACTTGGCCTCCACTGACCTGTCTACTGCTGCCCGTGTACCCCTGGAACCAATGTAAAAGTGCCTACAGCCTGTCCAATTTTTTATGTTAGGCCTTCAAAGCCTGTCTGCGGTCCCTTCTTTCTACTACTACTACACTGACCAGACCACTGCCGCCCGTGTACCCCTGTAACCTATTTTAAAGTGCATACAGCCAATTTTTTTTCTCTATTTTACAATTATAAAGCCCAGATGGACTACGCTGTACCACGGTAAGAGCTACCCAGTCGTCACTTCTTTTGCGAGAAAAGCCATCCCAGCACTCCAGCTTCATGTAAAAATCCGCATTGTCCATGCTCTCTGGCTATCTAATAGTAGAAAGGTGCACCTGACAACAGATGCATGGACCAGTAGGCATGTCCACGAAAGGTTAGATGTCCATTACGGCGCACTGGGTTAATGTTGTGGATGCATGGTCCACAGGGGACAGCCTACAAAGTCTGTCTGCAGTCCCAAATATAAATTGTCCTCCGCTTACCACACCAATGCTGCCTGTGTACCCCTGGAACATTTCATAAACTCAATTGACCAAAATTTGGGGTTTACAGCCTACTACCAGTGTCTGCCGCTCCAAGGTGTTCCCCGGGTTGCCTTTTCTGAGCTTTGATCTTCAGGCTCTTCTTAAGTTGTTGAAAACAACACTGCATTCGGCCTACAAGTTGGGTCTGGGGTGTAGAGATGGTGTGTTCCACTCCAAGGTGTTCCCCAGGTTTCCTCACCATTGCTGCAATCTTAATGCTCTCGTTTAGTAGTTGTTGGAAACTACACTGCATTAGGCCTACAAATTGGGTATGGGGTGTAGAGAGATGGTGTGTTCCACTCCAAGGTGTTCCCCAGGTTTCCTCTCCATTGCTTCGATCTTCCTGCTCTCGTTTAGTAGTTGTTGGAAACTACACTGCATTAGGCCTACAAATTGGGTATGGGGTGTAGAGAGATGGTGTGTTCCACTCCAAGGTGTTCCCCAGGTTTCCTCGCCATTGCTGCGATCTTAATGCTCTCGTTTAGTAGTTGTTGGAAACTACACTGCATTAGGCCTACAAATTGGGTATGGGGTGTAGAGAGACGGTGTGTTACACTCCAAGGTGTTCCCCAGGTTTCCTCTCCATTGCTTCGATCTTCTGGCTCTTGTTTAGTAGTTGTTGGAAACTACACTGCATTAGGCCTACAAATTGGGTATGGGGTGTAGAGAGACGGTGTGCTCCACTCCAAGGTGTTCCCCAGGTTTCCTCGCCATTGCTTCGATCTTAATGCTCTCGTTTAGTAGTTGTTGGAAACTACACTGCATTAGGCCTACAAATTGGGTATGGGGTGTAGAGAGATGGTGTGTTACACTCCAAGGTGTTCTCCAGGTTGCCTTTCCTGAGCTTCTATCTTCAGGCTCTCATTAAATTGTGGTTAAATGGAACAACTGCATTTGGCGTACTAGTTGGTTTGGGGCCTACTATCGGTGTCTGCCACTCCTTGCTGTTCTCCTGGTTTCCTGTCCTGAAATTCCATTTTCAGGCTCTCGTTAAGTAGTTGTTAATGTTAGACTGCATTTGGCCTACTAGTTGGGTTGGGGCCTACTATCGGTGTCTGCCACTCCTTGCTGTTCTCCTCCACTGAACAAAGCTGTGCCGCCTGTTTACTACGGTTGCCAATTTTGAACTGCATTTCGACTACTTACTGATTTGGGCCTACTCTCTGTGTCAGCCTCTCATTCCAGTTGTCCTCCACTGCAATGCCCCCTGGTTACTCCTGTGTTACCAATTTTGAACTGCATTTAGCCCACTATATTCTTTGGGCCTATATCTGTGTTTCCTCCTCATCCTGCCCATTGCCCAGCCAGTGATAGATGAGTCTGCTGGTACATTGACCCACAACGCTAAATTCCCCGTGCACGCTACACAGCAAGATTGTGACCCTGCTGAAAGTCAGGTTCCTCTTCCCGCATACCATACCACCTTACACGGGGACAAAGAGGAAGGTGCAGATGAAAGTGCAGGTTCCTTCATCAGGTGGGGGGAGGAATACTAGTTGGCGACGTCACTGGCACAGGGCCTCTTATAGTACGCAAAAGTGTTGCTGCCGGTGGGAGGCGCCCCCGCCGTGCAAACACACCGCTGTACTTTGAGGGGCCCTGTGCCAGTGCCAATGCCAACGAGTGGGCCCCCCTGCTTGCTCAGGATCACAGCACTTGCAAAGTTGAAATACTTTCCTCTCCCTGCTCCACTGCCGTGACACGTTCCAGATTTCCTGGGCCCACTAATTACTTGAACCAGCCCTACCCCCCACAACTTTAGCCAAATGACCCCCAATTTCAAATGCCTTCCAATTATTATAAGCTAAATTACGATTGACAAGCTTCAGTAAAAAGAATGGATGTTTTTGCCATTAAAATGGGCAGTGTAGGTGTTTTCCTGGCCTCCACTCACTGCCGACTACTCTCCCCCATTGACTTGCATTGGGTTTCGTGTTTCGGGCGATACCCGACTTTTCGCGATAATCGGCCGATTCCACTCGACTCGACTTCTAAGATAGTCGGGTTTCGCGAAACACGACTCGACTCTAAAAAGGTCAAGTGTTGTGAGTTCTGTTTTTGGGCTCCCTCTGGTGGTTACTGATGGTACTGGGTGACTTGTCTTTCCTGGGTTTCTGGGTTCCACCTGTTCCATCAGCATATGGGAGTTTCCTATTTAACCTGGCTTTGCTGGCATTTCCTCGCCGGTTATCAATGTATCCAGTGTGTCTTGTTACCTCTGCTCCCTGCTCCTAGAACCTTCTGGACAAGCTAAGTTTGGATTTTCCTGTTTTGTGTTTTGCTTAATTTGGTTTTTAGTCCAGCCTGCAGATATGTGATTCTCTGCTGCTGGTTGCTCTAGTGGGCTGAAATTGCTTTTCATGTACCATGAGTTGGCACATGAGTTCAAGTAATTTCAGGATGGTTTTTTGAAGGGTTTTTCGCTGACCGCGCAGTTCACTTTTGTATCCTCTGCTATCTAGCTTTAGCGGGCCTCATTTTGCTGAAACTGTTTTCATACTACGTATGTGCTTTCCTCTCATTTCACCGTCATTATATGTGGGGGGCTGCTATTTGCTGTGGGGTATTTCTCTGGAGGCAAGAGAGGTCTGTGTTTCTTCTGATAGGGGAAGTTAGATCTTCGGCTGGAGCGAGACGTCTAGGATCATCGTAGGCACGTTCCCCGGCTACTTTTATTTGTGTGTTAGGTTCAGGGTCGCGGTCAGCTCAGGTTCCATCGCCCTAGAGCTTGTTTGTATCTGTGCTTGTCCTTTTTGTGATCCCCTGCCATTGGGATCATGACAGTATAACCGGCCCACAAAGTGTTAATTGTATTGGCTGAAGTAGGAGGATAAGTAGTCTGAGGAAGTTTTTTTTTTTTTTTTTCCCCTCAGAGTTTGCTGCCTAGCCTTATTGCAGCCTGGCTTCTTCCTCCTCCTCTTAATCTTTGAATGGCTCTGATCTCAGCTGTTTATCATGGACGTCCAGAGTTTGGCTTCCAGCCTGAATAATCTTGCCACTAAGGTTCAAAATATACAGGATTTTGTTGTACATGGTCCTATGTCTGAACCTAGAATTCCTGTCCCAGAGTTTTTTTCTGGAGATAGATCTCGTTTTCTGAATTTTAGGAACAGTTGCAAGTTGTTTCTTTCTTTGAAATCTCGCTCCTCTGGAGACCCTGCTCAGCAAGTCAAGATAATTATATCTTTCCTGCGGGGTGACCCTCAGGATTGGGCATTTGCATTGGCACCAGGGGACCCTGCTTTGCTTAATGCAGATGCGTTTTTTCTGGCATTGGGTTTGCTCTATGAGGAACCTAAGCAAGAGATTCAGGCTGAAAAAGCTTTGTTGGCCCTCTCTCAGGGGCAAGATGAAGCAGAATTTATTGTCAAAAATTTCGGAAGTGGTCGGTACTTACTCAGTGGAATGAGTGCGCTCTGGCTGCAAAGTTTAGAGATGGCCTTTCTGAGGCCATTAAAGATGTTATGGTGGGGTTCCCTGCGCCTGCTGGTCTGAATGAGTCTATGGTTATGGCTGTTCAGATTGATCGGCGTTTACGGGAGCGCAAACCTGTGCATCATTTGGCGGTGTCGTCTGAACCGTCACCTGAGATAATGCAATGTGATAGAATTCAGTCCAGAAGTGAACGGCAAAAGTATAGGCGGAAAAAAGGGTTGTGCTTTTATTGTGGTGATTCAGCTCATGTTATATCAGCATGCTCTAAACGCACAAAAAAGGTTGATAAGTCTGTTGCCATTAGTACTTTACAGTCTAAGTTCATTCTGTCTGTGACTCTGATTTGTTCATTATCATCCATTTCCGTCGATGCCTATGTGGATTCAGGCGCTGCCCTGAGTCTTATGGATTGGTCATTTGCCAATCGCTGTGGGTTTAGTCTGGAGCCTCTGGAAGTCCCTATTCCTTTGAAGGGAATTGACTCTACACCTTTGGCTATGAATAAACCTCAGTACTGGACACAAGTGACCATGCGTATGACTCCCGTTCATCAGGAGGTGATTCGCTTCCTGGTACTGTATAATTTGCATGATGTTCTAGTACTTGGTCTGCCATGGTTACAAACTCATAATCCAGTCCTTGACTGGAAATCAGTGTCTGTGTTAAGCTGGGGTTGTCAGGGGGTTCATGATGATGCACCTCCGATTTCTATCGCTTCATCTACTCCTTCTGAGATTCCTGTGTTTTTGTCTGACTATCGGGATGTTTTTGAGGAGCCTAAGCTCAGTTCGCTTCCTCCTCACAGGGATTGCGATTGTGCTATAAATTTAATTCCGGGCAGTAAATTTCCTAAAGGTCGTTTGTTCAATCTGTCAGTGCCAGAGCATACTGCTATGCGGGATTATGTTAAGGAGTCCTTGGAAAAGGGACATATCCGTCCATCTTTGTCCCCTTTGGGAGCAGGTTTTTTTTTTGTGGCCAAGAAAGATGGTTCCTTGAGGCCTTGTATAGATTATCGTCTTTTGAATAAGATTACCGTAAAATATCAGTATCCTTTGCCATTGTTGACTGATTTGTTTGCTCGCATTAAGGGGGCTAAATGGTTCACTAAGATTGATCTTCGGGGTGCGTATAATCTTATACGAATAAAGCAAGGTGATGAGTGGAAAACCGCATTTAATACGCCTGAGGGCCATTTTGAGTATTTGGTAATGCCTTTTGGACTTTCTAATGCTCCTTCAGTCTTCCAGTCCTTTATGCACGATATTTTCCGTGAATATCTGGATAAATTTATGATTGTGTATTTGGATGATATTTTGGTTTTTTCTGATGACTGGGAGTCTCATGTTCAGCAGGTCAGGAAGGTGTTTCAGGTCCTGCAGGCCAATTCCTTGTTTGTAAAAGGCTCAAAGTGTCTCTTTGGAGTCCAGAAGATTTCTTTCTTGGGGTATATTTTTTCCCCTTCTACTATTGAGATGGATCCCGTCAAGGTTCAGGCTATTTGTGACTGGACGCAGCCTACATCTCTTAAGAGTCTACAGAAGTTCTTGGGCTTTGCTAATTTCTATCGTCGTTTTATAACTAATTTTTCTAGTGTTGTTAAGCCTTTGACGGATTTGACTAAGAAGGGTGCTGATGTTGCTAATTGGTCTCCTGCGGCTGTGGAGGCCTTTCAGGAACTTAAGCGCCGGTTTTCTTCTGCTCCTGTGTTGCGTCAGCCAGATGTTTCGCTCCCTTTTCAGGTTGAGGTTGATGCTTCCGAGATTGGAGCGGGGGCGGTTTTGTCACAGAGAAGCTCCGATGGCTCAGTGATGAAGCCATGCGCGTTTTTTTCTAGAAAGTTTTCGCCGGCTGAGCGGAATTATGATGTTGGTAATCGGGAACTTTTGGCCATGAAGTGGGCATTTGAGGAGTGGCGTCATTGGCTAGAGGGTGCTAGACATCGTGTGGTGGTCTTGACTGATCACAAAAATTTGATTTACCTTGAGTCTGCCAGGCGTCTGAATCCTAGACAGGCTCGTTGGTCACTGTTTTTCTCTCGTTTCAATTTTGTGGTTTCATACCTGCCAGGTTCAAAGAATGTGAAGGCGGATGCTCTTTCTAGGAGTTTTGTGCCTGACTCCCTTGGAAATTCTGAGCCCTCTGGTATCCTTAGGGATGGGGTGATTTTGTCTGCTGTCTCCCCAGACTTGCGACGTGCTTTGCAGGAGTTTCAGGTGGCTAAACCTGATCGTTGTCCGCCTGAGAGACTGTTTGTTCCGGATAATTGGACCAGTAGAGTCATCTCCGAGGTCCATTCTTCTGCGTTGGCAGGTCATCCTGGAATATTTGGTACTAGAGACTTGGTGGCCAGGTCTTTTTGGTGGCCTTCCTTGTCGAGGGATGTGCGTTCTTTTGTGCAGTCTTGTGAGGTTTGTGCTCGGGCTAAGCCTTGCTGTTCTCGGGCCAGTGGATTGTTGTCACCTTTGCCTATCCCGAAGAGGCCTTGGACGCACATTTCCATGGACTTTATTTCGGATCTCCCTGTCTCTCAAAAAATGTCCGTCATCTGGGTTGTGTGTGATCGCTTTTCTAAAATGGTTCATCTGGTACCCTTGCCTAAGTTGCCTTCCTCCTCTGAGTTGGTCCCTCTGTTTTTTCAGAATGTGGTTCGTTTGCATGGGATTCCTGAGAACATCGTTTCTGACAGGGGATCCCAGTTTGTGTCTAGATTTTGGCGGACTTTCTGTGCTAAGATGGGCATTGATTTGTCCTTTTCGTCTGCATTCCATCCTCAGACGAATGGCCAGACTGAACAAACGAATCAGACCTTGGAAACTTATTTAAGGTGTTTTGTTTCTGCTGATCAGGATGACTGGGTTACCTTTTTGCCGCTGGCCGAGTTTGCGCTTAATAATCGGGCTAGTTCTGCTACCTTGGTTTCTCCTTTCTTTTGTAATTCGGGGTTTCATCCTCGTTTTTCCTCTGGTCAGGTGGAACCTTCTGATTGTCCTGGAGTGGACATGGTGGTGGATAGGCTGCATCGGATTTGGAGTCAGGTGGTGGACAATTTGAAGTTGTCCCAGGAGAAGGCTCAGCAGTTTGCTAATCGCGGTCGCCGCGTGGGTCCTCGACTTCTTGTTGGTGACTTGGTGTGGTTGTCTTCTCGTTTTGTTCCTATGAAGGTCTCTTCTCCTAAGTTCAAGCCTCGGTTCATCGGTCCCTATAGGATCTTGGAAATTCTTAACCCTGTGTCGTTTCGTTTGGATCTCCCGGCATCGTTTGCTATTCATAATGTGTTTCATCGGTCGTTGTTGCGGAAGTATGAGGTACCTGTTGTTCCTTCTCTTGAGCCTCCTGCTCCAGTGCTGGTGGAGGGAGAATTGGAGTATGTTGTGGAGAAGATCTTGGATTCTCGTGTTTCCAGACGGAAACTCCAGTATTTGGTCAAGTGGAAGGGTTATGGTCAGGAGGATAATTCTTGGGTGGTTGCCTCGGATGTTCATGCTGATGATTTGGTTCGCGCTTTTCATAGGGCTCATCCTGGTCGCCCTGGTGGTTCTCGTGAGGGTTCGGTGACCCCTCCTCAAGGGGGGGTACTGTTGTGAGTTCTGTTTTTGGGCTCCCTCTGGTGGTTACTGATGGTACTGGGTGACTTGTCTTTCCTGGGTTTCTGGGTTTCACCTGTTCCATCAGCATATGGGAGTTTCCTATTTAACCTGGCTTTGCTGGCATTTCCTCGCCGGTTATCAATGTATCCAGTGTGTCTTGTTACCTCTGCTCCCTGCTCCTAGAACCTTCTGGACAAGCTAAGTTTGGATTTTCCTGTTTTGTGTTTTGCTTAATTTGGTTTTTAGTCCAGCCTGCAGATATGTGATTCTCTGCTGCTGGTTGCTCTAGTGGGCTGAAATTGCTTTTCATGTACCATGAGTTGGCACATGAGTTCAAGTAATTTCAGGATGGTTTTTTGAAGGGTTTTTCGCTGACCGCGCAGTTCACTTTTGTATCCTCTGCTATCTAGCTTTAGCGGGCCTCATTTTGCTGAAACTGTTTTCATACTACGTATGTGCTTTCCTCTCATTTCACCGTCATTATATGTGGGGGGCTGCTATTTGCTGTGGGGTATTTCTCTGGAGGCAAGAGAGGTCTGTGTTTCTTCTGATAGGGGAAGTTAGATCTTCGGCTGGAGCGAGACATCTAGGATCATCGTAGGCACGTTCCCCGGCTACTTTTATTTGTGTGTTAGGTTCAGGGTCGCGGTCAGCTCAGGTTCCATCGCCCTAGAGCTTCTTTGTATCTGTGCTTGTCCTTTTTGTGATCCCCTGCCATTGGGATCATGACAGTCAAGGTCGCTCAACCCTAGTCATAAGTTCTTCCCCAACAACAGTACAGACAAAAAGACTGAGGAGTCAATGTTAACCAAAGCAGGCCTCAAAGGCCCCAGGTACGTGAATCTGGGGTAGTCACAAAAAAGCGTTGCTATACGAGATGCCTATAACATAAAAATATATGAACAACTGGATATTACTAACAACTATATACCTGAGGATTACCTTGAGTTTCAAAATTCTAACTAATGTAGTTTTACAGATAATAGAAAACAAGTAACCTAGCAGGCCTGCGAGGCCCCAGGTACGCGTTCTAGGGTTAAGAGCACACGGAATGACCTGATAGTTACTGATAATAAGGACGAGCTCTGGGACGTGGGAACTCTGCTGACCGCAATCCCTAAACCTATCAAACACTTTAGAAATAGCCGTGGATTGCGCCTAACGCTCCCTATGCAACTCGGCACAGCCTAAGAAACTAGCTAGCCCTGAAGATAGAAAAATAAAGCCTACCTTGCCTCAGAGAAATTCCCCAAAGGAAAAGGCAGCCCCCCACATATAATGACTGTGAGTAAAGATGAAAATACAAACACAGAGATTAAATAGATTTAGCAAAGTGAGGCCCGACTTACTGAACAGACCGAGGATAGGAAAGGTTACTTTGCGGTCAGCACAAAAACCTACAAAAAGACCACGCAGAGGGCGCAAAAAGACCCTCCGCACCGACTCACGGTGCGGAGGCGCTCCCTCTGCGTCCCAGAGCTTCCAGCAAGCAAGACAACAAATTAAATAGCAAGCTGGACAGAAAAATAGCAAACCAAAGAAATACAAGCTGGAACTTAGCTTCTGATGGGAAGACAGGTCACAAGAACGATCCAGGAGTGAACAGACCAATACTGGAACATTGACAGGTGGCATGGAGCAAATATCTAAGTGGAGTTAAATAGAGCAGCAGCTAACGAATTAACCTCGTCACCTATGAAACTCAGAAACACCCACCAGAGGAAGTCCATGGACAGAACCAGCCGAAGTACCATTCACGACCACAGGAGGGAGCCCGACAACAGAATTCACAACACAGAGGTGTATCTAGGTTTTCTGGCACACGGGGTAAGAATTCAGTTTGGCGCCCTCCCTCCCCCCGGGGACATATGAGATTTGCACACTTAGTCATGTACCCACAAGCTCCTCTCCCTCAATGATCAGTGAAAAACTGAGAGAAGCAGGAAGAGAAGCTCATTGTGACAGGACCATAAGTATGAAATTGCATATGAGTAAAGTGTCCATGTGACGACTACTGGAACCTGCAGAGCTGAATCCTGGCATCGCAGTCTTCTGAATTCTCACAACGAATGCCCTGCAAACTTTTAGGATTCTCCCTTGCCGGTGGACAGTCATGTCAGCACAAGTATGTGATTTGTATACTCCTGGCCACATTCCGACTAGACGTGCCTAGTCGGCACATGACTGCACGTATGTAAAATCGCCAGCACGAGAGAATCCTGACAACTTGCAGTGTTCACTGTGAGAATTCAGAAACAAGAAAATCAACCATCAGCACTCAGCTTGGGGGATGCACGCTCCAAAGTCCAAGGATCCAATGGGACCAAAAAGTCACAAATAGAAAAGAAGAGCAGCATCCATACCAGGTGATAGAGATCCAAGAAACGATTTATTCTGCCATCAAAGGTTACAACGTTTCGGCCATGGCCACTTGACAAAGGCCACCATGGCCGAAACGTTGTAACCTTTGATGGCAGAATAAATCGTTTCTTGGATCTCTATCACCTGGTATGGATGCTGCTCTTATTTTCTATTTGTGAGAATTCAGAAGTCTGCAGTCACATAGAATGACTGCAGACTCATTACAAACCTGGACATCCCCTTTAACCCCTTAATGATCACCGATACGCCTTTTAACGGCGGCAGTTAAGGGTACTTAAACCACAGCACCGTTAATTAACGGCACTGTGGAAAAAGTGAATAGCGCCCCCCAGAGTCGGATTTTCTCTGGGGTCTCGGTTGCCGGGGGTAGCCGAGACCCCAGAGAACATGATTCGGGGTGGGTTTACCGACCCTCAGGTTGCAATCGCCGGTTATTAACCGTTTACCGGCGGTTGCAAACCCCCCCCCCCCCGCGATTTCCCATTTAATTTCTCTGTCCTCCAATGTGATCGCACATCAGAGGACAGAGAAATGGGGTCCCTGACAACCCCCCGAAACTCACCTGTCTCCCCCGGTGCTCCTCGTGTCTCCCGATGGGCGCCACCATCTTGTTCCGGCCAAAATATGGCGGGCGCCTGCGCAGTGCGCTGGCTGGCATCCGGAAGATTTTTGGGGTCTCGGCTGCTGGGGGTAGCCGAGACCCCAAAAAACATGATCGGGGTCGGTTTTTACCGACCCCTGTTTTGCAATCGCCGGTAATTAACTGTTTACCGGCGGCCACAAAAAAAAAAAAGCGATGTGTAATTCTCTGACCTCTGATGTTGTTGCACATCAGAGGACAGAGCAATAGAGGGATTCGGAGACCCTATCATACATACCGGTGTCCCTGGGTCCTCCTGCATCCCCTCCTGCCTGCCGGCTTCTTCATCCGGTAAGAAAATGGCGGGCGCATGCGCAGTGCGCCCGCCATGATCTGCCGGCCGGCAGCTAGAGGAGTGTTGTGAATTCTGTTGTCGGGCTCCCTCCTGTGGTCATGAATGGTACTTCGGCTGGTTCTGTCCATGGACTTCCTCTGGTGGGTGTTTCTGAGTTTCCTTCCTCAGGTGACGAGGTTAATTCGTTAGCTGGCTGCTCTATTTAACTCCACTTAGATCTTTGCTCCATACCACCTGTCAATGTTCCAGTATTGGTCTAGTTCACTCCTGGATCGTTCTTGTGACCTGTCTTCCCAACAGAAGCTAAGTTCCTGTTTGTTTTTCTTTGGATTGCTATTTTTCTGTCCAGCTTGCTATTTTTATTGCTGACTTGCTTGCTGGAAGCTCTGGGACGCAGAGGGAGCGCCTCCGCACCGTGAGTCGGTGCGGAGGGTCTTTTTGCGCCCTCTGCGTGGTCTTTTTGTAGGTTTTTGTGCTGACCGCACAGCAATCTTTCCTATCCTCGGTCTGTTCAGTTAGTCGGGCCTCACTTTGCTTAATCTATTTCATCTCTGTGTTTGTATTTTCATCTTTACTCACAGTCATTATATGTGGGGGGCTGCCTATTCCTTTGGGGAATTTCTCTGAGGCAAGGTAGGCTTTATTTTTCTATCTTAACGGCAAGCTAGTTCCTTAGGCTGTGCCGAGTTGCATAGGGAGCGTTAGGCGCAATCCACGGCTATTTCTAGTGTGTTTGATAGGTTTAGGGATTGCGGTCAGCAGAGTTCCCACGTCCCAGAGCTCGTCCTTATTATCAGTAACTATCAGGTAATTCCGTGTGCTCTTAACCACCAAGTCCATTATTGTCCTGACCACCAGGTCATAACAGTACAGGTGGCCCAAAGTACTAATGCATCTCAATAGAGGGATAAGAGAAGTTCTGAGACCATTTTTTTTTCTTTGCAGTGTGTTTTGTCTCTATTTTCACCTTTACCTCTGGGTGGTTCAGGACACAGGTGTAAACATGGACATTCAAGGTCTGTCCTCTTGGATGGATAATCTCACTACAAGGGTACAAAACATTCAAGATTTTGTGGTTCAGAATCCGATGTTAGAGCCTAGGATTCCTATTCCTGATTTGTTTTTTGGTGATAGATCTAAGTTCTTGAATTTAAAAAATAATTGTAAATTGTTTCTTGCTTTGAAACCTCGCTCCTCAGGTGACCCTGTTCAACAAGTAAAGATCATTATTTCTTTGTTACGTGGTGACCCTCAAGACTGGGCATTTTCCCTTGAGCCAGGAGATCCGGCTTTGCGTGATGTTGATGCGTTTTTCCTGGCGCTTGGATTGCTTTATGACAAACCTAATTCAGTGGATCAGGCAGAGAAAATCTTGCTGGCTCTGTGTCAGGGTCAGGATGAAGCGGAGATATATTGTCAGAAGTTTAGAAAGTGGTCTGTGCTCACTCAGTGGAATGAATGTGCCCTGGCAGCAATCTTCAGAAAGGGTCTCTCTGAAGCCCTTAAGGATGTCATGGTGGGGTTTCCCATGCCTGCTGGTCTGAATGAGTCTATGTCCTTGGCCATTCAGATCGATCGACGCTTGCGTGAGCGTAAAGCTGTGCACCATTTGGCGGTACTATCTGAGCATGGGCCTGAGCCTATGCAATGTGATAGGACTTTGACCAGAGCTGAACGGCAAGAACACAGACGTCGGAATGGGCTATGTTTTTACTGTGGTGATTCCACTCATGCTATCTCCGATTGTCCTAAGCGCACTAAGCGGTTCGCTAGGTCTGCCACCATTGGTACGGTACAGTCTAAATTTCTATTGTCTGTTACTCTGATTTGCTCTTTGTCATCCTATTCTGTTATGGCATTTGTGGATTCAGGCGCTGCCCTGAATTTGATGGACTTGGAGTATGCTAGGCGCTGTGGTTTTTTCTTGGAGCCCTTGCAGTATCCTATTCCATTGAGAGGAATTGATGCTACGCCTTTGGCCAAGAATAAACCTCAGTATTGGACCCAATTGACCATGTGCATGGCTCCTGCACATCAGGAGGATATCCGCTTTCTGGTGTTGCATAATCTGCATGATGTGGTCGTTTTGGGGTTGCCATGGCTACAGGTTCATAATCCAGTATTGGACTGGAAATCTATGTCTGTGTCCAGCTGGGGTTGCCAGGGGGTACATGGTGATGTTCCATTTTTGTCTATTTCGTCTTCCACTCCTTCTGAAGTTCCAGAGTTTTTGTCGGATTATCGGGATGTATTTGATGAGCCCAAAGCCAGTGCCCTACCTCCTCATAGGGATTGTGATTGTGCAATTAATTTCATTTCTGGTAGTAAGTTTCCTAAGGGCCAATTGTTCAATTTATCTGTGCCAGAACACGCCGCTATGCGGAGTTATATAAAGGAATCCTTGGAGAAAGGCCATATTCGCCCGTCGTCATCACCGTTAGGAGCAGGGTTCTTTTTTGTGGCCAAGAAGGATGGTTCTTTGAGACCTTGTATTGATTACCGCCTTCTTAATAAAATTACAGTCAAATTTCAGTATCCTTTGCCGTTGCTGTCTGATTTGTTTGCTCGTATTAAAGGGGCTAGTTGGTTCACCAAGATAGATCTTTGAGGGGCGTATAATCTTGTGCGTATTAAACAAGGCGATGAATGGAAAACGGCATTTAATACGCCCGAGGGCCATTTTGAGTACCTGGTTATGCCATTCGGGCTTTCCAATGCTCCATCAGTATTTCAGTCCTTTATGCATGACATCTTCCGAGAGTACCTGGATAAATTCCTGATTGTGTATTTGGATGATATTTTGGTCTTTTCGGATGATTGGGAGTCTCATGTGAAGCAGGTCAGAATGGTGTTCCAGGTCCTTAGTGCGAATTCCTTGTTTGTGAAGGGGTCAAAGTGTCTCTTTGGAGTTCAGAAGGTTTCATTTTTGGGGTTCATTTTTTCCCCTTCTACTATCGAGATGGACCCTGTTAAAGTCCAGGCCATTTACGACTGGACTCAGCCGACATCTGTGAAGAGCCTGCAAAAGTTCCTGGGCTTTGCTAATTTTTATCGGCGCTTTATCGCAAATTTTTCTACTGTTGCTAAACCGTTGACTGATTTGACCAAGAAGGGTGCTGATGTGGTCAATTGGTCTTCTGCGGCTGTAGAGGCTTTTCAGGAGTTGAAGCGTCGTTTTTCTTCTGCCCCTGTGTTGTGCCAGCCAGATGTTTCACTTCCGTTTCAGGTTGAGGTTGATGCTTCTGAGATTGGAGCAGGGGCTGTTTTGTCGCAAAGAAGTTCTGAGGGCTCGGTGATGAAGCCATGTGCTTTCTTTTCTAGAAAGTTTTCGCCTGCTGAGCGTAATTATGATGTTGGTAATTGTGAATTGTTGGCCATGAAGTTGGGCATTCGAGGAGTGGAGTCATTGGCTGGAAGGAGCCAAGCATCGCGTGGTGGTCTTGACAGATCACAAGAATTTGACTTATCTTGAGTCTGCCAAACGGTTGAATCCGAGACAGGCTCGATGGTCATTATTTTTCTCCCGTTTTGATTTTGTGGTTTCGTACCTTCCGGGCTCTAAGAATGTGAAGGCTGATGCCCTGTCAAGGAGTTTTGTGCCTGACTCTCCGGGTGTTCCTGAGCCGGCGGGTATTCTCAAAGAGGGGGTAATTTTGTCTGCCATCTCCCCTGATTTGCAGCGGGTGCTGCAAGAATTTCAGGCTGATAGACCTGACCGTTGCCCAGCGGAGAAACTGTTTGTCCCTGATAGATGGACTAGTAGAGTTATCTCTGAGATTCATTGTTCAGTGTTGGCTGGGCATCCTGGAATCTTTGGTACCAGAGATTTGGTGGCTAGATCCTTCTGGTGGCCGTCTTTGTTGCGGGATGTGCGTTCTTTTGTGCAGTCCTGTGGGACTTGTGCTCGGGCTAAGCCCTGCTGTTCTCGTGCCAGTGGGTTGCTTTTGCCCTTGCCGGTCCCGAAGAGGCCCTGGACGCATATTTCTATGGATTTTATTTCGGATCTCCCCGTCTCTCAAAAGATGTCGGTCATTTGGGTGGTTTGTGATCGCTTTTCTAAGATGGTCCATTTGGTACCTTTGTCTAAATTGCCTTCCTCCTCTGATTTGGTGCCATTATTTTTCCAGCATGTGGTTCGTTTACATGGTATCCCGGAGAACATCGTTTCTGACAGAGGTTCCCAGTTTGTTTCAAGGTTTTGGCGATCCTTTTGTGCTAGGATGGGCATTGATTTGTCTTTTTCCTCGGCTTTCCATCCTCAGACAAATGGCCAAACCGAACGTACTAATCAAACTTTGGAAACATATCTGAGATGCTTTGTTTCTGCTGATCAGGATGATTGGGTGTCCTTTTTGCCGTTGGCTGAGTTCGCCCTTAATAATCGGGCCAGCTCGGCTACTTTGGTTTCGCCGTTTTTCTGCAATTCTGGTTTCCATCCTCGTTTCTCTTCAGGGCAGGTTGAGTCTTCAGACTGTCCTGGTGTAGATACTGTGGTGGATAGGTTGCAGCAGATTTGGACTCATGTGGTGGACAATTTGACATTGTCCCAGGAGAAGGCTCAACGTTTCGCTAACCGCCGGCGCTGTGTGGGTCCCCGACTTCGTGTTTGGTTTGGTTGTCGTCTCGTTATGTTCCTATGAAGGTTTCCTCTCCTAAGTTTAAGCCTCGTTTCATTGGTCCGTATAAGATTTCTGAGGTTATCAATCCTGTGTCATTTCGTTTGGCCCTTCCTGCTTCTTTTGCCATCCATAATGTGTTCCATAGGTCGTTATTGCGGAGATACGTGGCGCCTGTGGTTCCATCCGTTGATCCTCCTGCCCCGGTGTTAGTTGAGGGGGAGTTGGAGTATGTGGTGGAGAAGATTTTGGATTCTCGAGTTTCGAGACGGAAACTCCAGTACCTGGTCAAGTGGAAGGGTTATGGTCAGGAAGATAATTCCTGGGTTTTTGCCTCTGATGTTCATGCTGCCGATCTGGTTCGTGCCTTTCATTTGGCTCATCCTGGTCGGCCTGGGGGCTCTGGTGAGGGTTCGGTGACCCCTCCCCTAGGGGGGGGTACTGTTGTGAATTCTGTTGTCAGGCTCCCTCCTGTGGTCATGAATAGTACTTCGGCTGGTTCTGTCCATGGACTTCCTCTGGTGGGTGTTTCTGAGTTTCACAGGTGACGAGGTTAATTCGTTAGCTGCTGCTCTATTTAACTCCACTTAGATCTTTGTTCCATGCCACCTGTCAATGTTCCAGTATTGGTCTGTTCACTCCTGGATCGTTCTTGTGACCTGTCTTCCCATCAGAAGCTAAGTTCCAGCTTGTATTTCTCTGGTTTGCTATTTTTCTGTCCAGCTTGCTATTTAATTTGTTGTCTTGCTTGCTGGAAGCTCTGGGACGCAGAGGGAGCGCCTCCGCACCGTGAGTCGGTTGCGAGGGTCTTTTTGCACCCTCTGCGTGGTCTTTTTGTAGGTTTTTGTGCTGACCGCAAAGTAACCTTTCCTATCCTCGGTCTGTTCAGTAAGTCGGGCGTCACTTTGCTAAATCTATTTCATCTCTGTGTTTGTATTTTCATCTTTACTCACAGTCATTATATGTGGGGGGGCTGCCTTTTCCTTTGGGGAATTTCTCTGAGGAAAGGTAGGCTTTATTTTTCTATCTTCAGGACTAGCTAGTTTCTTAGGCTGTGCCGAGTTGCATAGGGAGCTTTAGGCGCAATCCACGGCTATTTCTAGTGTGTTTGATAGGTTTAGGGATTGCGGTCAGCAGAGTTCCCACGTCCCAGAGCTCGTCCTTATTATCAGTAACTATCAGGTCATTCCGTGTGCTCTTAACCACCATGTCCATTATTGTCCTGACCACCAGGTCATAACAGCGGAGTTACAGCCATGCATGCATGGTCGGAAATGGCGGACATGACGTACAAAATTTTTTGACATTGAACGCCTGGACGAAGCATTTCATTGCGAAACGCGCGTCGGGTGTGGTGGGTCCCCAGGAGTACTTCATTAGGTAATTATATTATGCTATTATATACACTTGTATTATCACTGTTTTATGAATGGTATTGTTGTGTTTGATTGTACATGGTCACACAGCTTTTCTACATACTATTGATACCTATTTATACGTTATATGTTGAGGTTACTTACCTGGGTTACCCACCTTTTTTCTACTTGTGCCTGTGGGTATGTACCCTTGTTCCTATATTGTTTTTACTATGTTTAAATAAAGATTATATTGATTGTATTGGCCCTATGTGAAGTTCTTTTTTGGTGGTTTATTGTTGCTTACTTCATGGCCCTATATGAAGGATATATTTAGGTGTTTTTGAACGTTTTTTGTGACGACGGTCCGCCAAAACACAACGGATCCAGTGCATGACGGACGCGACGTGTAACCATCCGTCGCGATCTGTCGGCAATACAAGTCTATGGGCAAAAAACGCATCCTGCGGGCACATTTGCAGGATTCGTTTTTTGTCCAATACGACGGATTGCGACGGATGCCACACGACACAAGTGTGAAAGTAGCCTTAGGGCTAGGGTTACGGTTGGGGCTAAAGTTAGGGCTAGGGTTGCGGCTAAAGTTAGGGTTAGAGTTGGGATTAGGATTAGGGTTTGGATTAGGGTTGGCATTAGGGTTGGCATTAGGGTTATGTTTGGGATTAGGGTTAGGTTTGGGATTAGAGTTAAGGTTAGGGTTGGGATTAGGGTTAGGGGTGTATTGGGATTAGGGTTAGGTTTGAGGTTAGGGTTGAGATTAGGATTAGGGGTGTGTTGGGGTCCAATTTCTCCTGTTACCCTTGTGAAAATAAAAACTTGGGGGCTAAAAAATCTTTTTGTGGAAAAAAAATAATTATTTTCACGTCTCTATTTTATAAACTTCTGTTTAACACTTGGGCATGTAAAGTTCTCAGCACACATCTAGAAAAGTTCCCTGGGGGGTCTAGTTTCCAAAATGGGGTCACTTGTGGGGGGTTTCTACTGTTTAGGTACATCAGGGGCTCTGCAAACGCAACATAATGCCCGCAGACCATTCTATCAAAGTCTGCATTCCAAAACGGCGCTCCTTCCCTTCTGAGCTCTTCCGTGCGCCCAAACAGTGGTCCCCCCACACATGGGGTATCAGTGTACTCAGGACAAATTGGACAACAACTTTTGGGGTCCAATTTCTCTTGTTACCCTTGTGAAAATAAACATTTGGGGGCTAAAAAATGTTTTTTATGGAAAAAAAATGTTTTTTATTTTCACGACTTTGCATTATAAACTTCTGTGAAGCACTTGGGCATTCAAAGTTCTCACAACACATCAAGATAAATTCCTTGGGTTGTCTAGTTTCATAAATGGGGTCACTTGTTGGAGGTTTCTACTGTTTAGGTACATGCAGGGGCTCTGCAAACGCAACATAACGCCCGCAGACCATTCTATCAAAGTCTGCATTCCAAAACGGCGCTCCTTCCCTTCCAAGCTCTGCCATGCGCCCAAACAGTGGTCCCCCCCACACTGCACAGTAAATTTTGGGGTTCAATTTCTCCTGTTACCCTTGTGAAAGTAAAAATTTGGGGGTTAACCCCTTTCTGCCATTGGACGTAATATTCCGTCCATGTGGGGTGGGCCTTAATTCCCAAGGACGGAATATTACGTCCAGCGCGATCGGCCGCGCTCACGGGGGGAGCGCCGCCGATCGCGGCCGGGTGTCAGCTGCTTATCGCAGCTGGCATCCGGCACTATGTGCCAGGAGCGGTCACGGACCGCCCCCGGCACATTAACCCCCGGCACACCGTGATCAAAGATGATCGCGATGTGCCGGCGGTGCAGGGAAGCATCGCGCAGGGAGGGGGCTCCCTGCGTGCTTCCCTGAGACCCCCGCAGCAACGCGATGTGATCGCGTTGCTCCGGGGGTCTCCTACCTCCCTCCCTGCAGTAAGTCCCGGATCCAAGATGGCCGCGGATCCGGGTCCTGCAGGGAGGGAGGTGGCTTACCAAGTGCCTGCTCAGAGCAGGCACTTGGTAACGCTGCAGCACTCTGAGACAGATCGGTGATCTGTCAGAGTGCTGTGCAAACTGGCAGATCACCGATCTGTATTGTCCCCCCCTGGGACAAAGTAAAAAAGTAAAAAAAAAAATTTCCAAGTGTGTAAAAAAAAAAAAAAAAAAATCCTAAATAATGAAAAAAAATATATATATTATTCCCATAAATACATTTATTTATCTAAATAAAAAAAAAACAATAAAAGTACACATATTTAGTATCGCCGCGTCCGTAACGACCCGACCTATAAAACTGGCCCACTAGTTAACCCCTTCAGTAAACACCGTAAGAAAAAAAAAAAAAAAACGAGGCAAAAAACAACGCTTTATTATCATACCGCCAAACAAAAAGTGGAATAACACGCGATCAAAAAGACGGATATAAATAACCATGGTACAGCTGAAAGCGTCATCTTGTCCCGCAAAAAATGAGCCACCATACAGCAACATCGGCAAAAAAATAAAAAAGTTATAGTCCTCAGAATAAAGCGATGCAAAAATAATTATTTTTTTCTATAAAATAGTTTTTATCATATAAAAGCGCCAAAACTTAAAAAAAATGATATAAATGAGGTGTCACTGTAATCGTACTGACCCGAAGAATAAAGCCACTTTATCAATTTTACCAAACGCGGAACGGTATAAACGCCTCCCCCAAAAGAAATTCATGAATAGCTGGTTTTTGGTCATTCTGCCTCACAAAAATCGGAATAAAAAGCGATCAAAAAATGTCACGTGCCCGAAAATGTTACCAATGAAAACGTCAACTCGTCCCGCAAAAAACAAAACCTCACATGACTCTGTGGACTCAAATATGGAAAAATTATAGCTCTCAAAATGTGGTAACGCAAAAAATATTTTTTGCAATAAAAAGCGTCTTTCAGTGTGTGACGGCTGCCAATCATAAAAATCCGCTAAAAAACCCGCTATAAAAGTAAATGAAAAAAATGTATTTATTTCCATTTTCCCATTAGGGTTATGGCTAGGGTTAGGGCTAGGGCTAGGGTTAGGGCTAGGGTTAGGGCTAGGGTTAGGGCTAGGGCTAGGGCTAGGGTTAGGGTTAGGGCTAGGGTTAGGGCTAGGGTTAGGGCTAGGGTTAGGGTTAGGGTTAGGGCTAGGTCTAGGGTTGGGACTAGGGTTAGGGCTAGGGTTAGGGCTAGGGTTGGGGCTAGGGTTAGGGCTAGGGTTAGGGCTAGGGTTAGGGTTAAGGCTACAGTTAGGGTTGGGGCTAAAGTTAGGGTTAGGGTTTGGATTACATTTACGGTTGGGAATAGGGTTGGGATTAGGGTTAGGGGTGTGTCTGGGTTTTGAGGTGTGGTTAGGGTTACCGTTGGGATTAGGGTTAGGGGTGTGTTTGGATTACGGTTTCAGTTATAATTGGGGGGTTTCCACTGTTTAGGCACATCAGGGGGATCTCCAAACGCGACATGGCGGCCGATCTCAATTCCATCCAATTCTGCATTGAAAAAGTAAAACAGTGCTCCTTCCCTTCCGAGCTCTCCCGTGTGCCCAAACAGGAGTTTACCCCAACATATGGGGTATTAGCGTACTCAGGACAAATTGGGCAACAACATTTAGGGTCCAATTTCTCCTGCTAACCTTGGAAAAATACAAAACTGGGGGCTAAAATATAATTTTTGTGGGAAAAAAAAGAGATTTTTTATTTTCACGGCTCTGCGTTATAAACTGTAGTGAAACACTTGGGGGCTCAAAGTTCTCACAACACATCTAGATAAGTTCGTGGGGGGGTCTAGTTTCCAATATGGGGTCACTTGTGGGGGTTTCTACTGTTTAGGTATATTAGGGTCTCTGCAAACGCAATGTGACGCCTGGAGACCATTCCATCTAAGTCTGCATTCCAAATGGCGCTCCTTCCCTTCCGAGCTCTCCCATGCGCCCAAACAATGGTTCCCCCCCACATATGGGGTATCAACGCACTCAGGACAAATTGGACAACAAGTTTTGGGGTCCAATTTCTCCTTTTACCCTCGAGAAAATACAAAACTGGGGGCTTAAAAAATAATTTTGAGGGGAATTTTTTTTTTTTATTTTCACGGCTCTGCGTTATAAACTGTAGTGAAATACTTGGGGGCTCAAAGTTCTCACAACACATCTAGATACGTTCCTTGGGGGGTCTAGTTTCCAATATGGGGTCACTTGTGGGGGGTTTCTACTGTTTAGGTACATTAGGGGCTCTGCAAACACAATGTGACGCCTGCAGACCATTCCATCTAAGTCTGTATTCCAAATGGCGCTCCTTCCCTTCCGAGCTCTCCCATGCGCCCAAACAATGGTTTACCCCCACATATGGGGTATCAGAGTACTCAGGACAAATTGTGCCACAACTTTTGTGGTCCAATTTCTTCTCTTACCATTGGGAAAATAAAAAATTGGGGGTGAAAAGATAATTTTTGTGAAAAAAAATGATTTTTTATTTTTACGGTTCTGCATTATAAACTTCTGTGAAGCACTTGGTGGGTCAAAGTGCTCACCACACCTCTAGATAAGTTCCTTAGTGGGTCTACTTTCCAAAATGGTGTCACTTGTCGGGGGTTTCAATGTTTAGGCACATCAGTGGCTCTCCAAACGCAACATGGCGTCCCATCTCAATTCCAGTAAATTTTGCATTGAAAAGTCAAATGGCGCTCCTTCCCTTCCGAGCTCTGCCATGCGCCCAAACTGTGGTTAACCCCCACATATGGGGTATCAGCGTACTCAGGACAAATTGTACAACAACGTTTGGGGTCCATTTTCTCCTGTAACCCTTGGTAAAATAAAACAAATTGGAGCTGAAGTAAATTTTTTGTGAAAAAAAGTTAAATGTTAATTTTTATTTAAACATTCCAAAAATTCCTGTGAAGCACCTGAAGGGTTAATAAACTTCCTGAATGTGGTTTTGAGAACCTTGAGGGGTGCAGTTTTTAGAATGGTGTCACACTTGGGTATTTTCTATCATATAGACCCCTCAAAATGACTTCAAATGAGATGTGGTCCCTAAAATAAAATGGTGTTGTAAAAATGAGAAATTGCTGGTCAAATTTTAACCCTTATAACTCCCTAACAAAAAAAATTTTGGTTCCAAAATTGTGCTGATGTAAAGTCGACATGTGGGAAATATTACTTATTAAGTATTTTGTGTGACATATCTCTGTGATTTAATTGCATAAAAATTCAAAGTTGGAAAATTGCGAAATTTTCAAAATTTTCGCCAAATTTCCGTTTTTTTCACAAATAAACGCAGGTAATATCAAAGAAATTTTACCACTATCATGAAGTACAATATGTCACGAGAAAACAATGTCAGAATCACCGGGATCCGTTGAAGCGTTCCAGAGTTATAACCTCATAAAAGGACAGTGGTCAGAATTGTAAAAATTGGCCCGGTCCATAACGTGCAAACCACCCTTGGGGGTAAAGGGGTTAAAAGATCATTTTTGTGGAAAAAAATATGATTTTTTTTTATTTTCATGGCTCTACATTATAAACTTCTGTGAAGCAGTTGGGGGTTCATAGTGTTCATCATACATCTAGATAAGCTCTTTGGGGGGTCTAGTTTCCAAAATGGCATCACTTGTGGGGGCTTTCTACTGTTTAGGTACATCAGGAGCTCTGCAAATGCAACATGACGCCCGCAGACCATCCGATCAAAGTCTGCATTCCAAGCAGTGCTCCTTACCTTCCGAGCTCTGATGTGTGCCCAACTTCTGTGAAGCACCTGGGGGTTTAAAGTGCTCACCAAACATCTTGATAAGTTCCTTAAGGGGTCTAGTTTCCAAAATGGTGTCACTTGTGGAGGGTTTCCACTGTTTAGGCACATCAGGGGCTCTCTAAACGTGACATGGCATCCGATCTCAATTCCAGCCAACTCTGCATTGAAAAAGTCAAACGGCGCTCCTTCTCTTCCAAGCTCTGTGGTGCACCCAAACAGTGGTTTACCCCCACATATGGGGTATCAGTGTATTCAGGAGAAATTGCACAACAGAATTTATGGTTAAATTTCTGTTTTTACACTTGTGAAAATATAAAAAAAGGTTCTGAAGTAAAAGGTTCTGAAGTAAAATGTTTGGAAAAAAAGTTAAATGTTTATTTTTTCCTTCCACATTGGTTCAGTTCCTGAGAAGCATGTAAAGGGTTAATAAACTTCTTGCATGTGGTTTTGAGCACCTTGAGGGGTGCAGTTTTTAGAATGGTGTCACACTTAGTTATTTTCTATCATATAGACTTCTCAAAATGACTTCAAATGTGATGTGGTTCCTAAAAAAAAATGGTGTTGTAAAAATAAGAAATTGCTGGTCAATTTTTAACCCTTATAACTCCCTAACAAAAAAAAAATTGCTACCAAAATTGTGCTAATGTAAAGTAGACATGTGAGAAATGTTATTTATTAACTACTTTTTGTGACATATCTCTCTAATTTAAGGGCATAAAAATACAAAAATTGAAAATTGCTAAATTTGAAAAATTTTCGCCATATTTAAATTTTTTTCATAAATAATCGCAAGTAATATCAAAGAAATGTTACCACTAACATGAAGTACAATATGTCACGAAAAAACATTCTCTGAATCAGCGGGATCCGTTGAAGCGTTCCAGAGTTATAACCTCATAAAGTGACAGTGGTCAGAATTATAAAAATTGGCTCGGTCATTAAGTACCAAATTGGCTGTGTCACTAATGGGTTAAATACTGATACAATGACCAATTAGGCCGGCCTCACACTCAGCGTATAAAAATACGGTCTGTAATTTCCGGCCATAATATGCTGAAAAGTCCCCAAAATAGTGGTCCGTATCTCCTCCGTAGGCAGGGTGTCAGCGTATTTTGCGCATGGCATCCTCCGTATGTAATCCGTATGGCATCCGTACTGCGAGATTTTCTCGCAGGCTTGCAAAACCGACATACGGATATACAAGGGATCCATGTGCTCAAAAAATAATAAAAACATATATACTGTCTATATATATATATATATATATATATATATATATATATATATATATGTTAGTGAGACACGCTGGATGAAATATATATATATATATATATATATATATTTCATCCAGCGCGTGATAGCTTAAAAGCCGGTATTTCAATTGCTGGCTTTTGCTATCTCCTTTCCAAACCCGACATGATTTGAGACATGGTTTACATACAGTAAACCATGTCATATCCCCCTTTTTTTTGCATATTCCACACTACTAATGTTAGTAGTGTGTATGTGCAAAATTTGGCCGTTCTAGCTATTAAATTAAAGGGTTAAATGGCGGAAAAAATTGGCGTGGGCTCCCACGCAATTTTCTCCGCCAGAGTAGTAAAGCCAGTCACTGAGGGCAGATATTAATAGCCTGGAGAGGGTCCATGGTTATTGGCACCCCCCTGGCTAAAAACATCTGCCCCCAGCCACCCCAGAAAAGGCACATCTGGAAGATGCGCCTATTCTGGCACTTGGCCACTCTCTTCCCATTCCCGTGTAGCGGTGGGATATGGGGTAATGAAGGGTTAATGCCACCTTGCTATTGTAAGGTGACATTATGCCAGATTAATAATGGAGAGGCGTCAATTATGACATCTATCCATTATTAATCCAATTGTATAAAAGAGTTAAAAAAACACACACATTATTAAATAGTATTTTAATGAAATAAACACACCGTTTGTTGTAATATTTTATTGTACGCTCAATCCACTGGCTGAAGACGCTCGCTCTGTGACAAAGAAAAAATAATAAACCAACAATATACATACCTTCCGAGGATCTGTAACGTCCCACGTTGTAAATCCATCTGAAGGGGTTAATTTTTTTTACAGCCAGGAGCTCTGCTATAATGCAGCTATGTTCCTGACTTTAAAACCCCAACGAATGAATGGAAACTAGGTCAATGACCTATAGTTATCTTCATTCGCGGTGAGGCGCCCTCTGCTGGTTGTCCTCATTTGAACTCGAGCCTGGGAACTTTTCTGATTGTTTCCCACGCTCGAAGGACATCCAGCAGAGGGCGCCTCACCGCGAATGAAGGTAACTACAGGACATTGACCTAGTTTCCATTCATTCGCTGGGGTTTTACAGTCAGGAACATAGCTGCGCTCATACGTCCGTAAAACTCGCTAGTGTGAGGCCGGCCTTAGACACATTATCTGTCCCTGATGAAGTCACTCTGGTGACTACACACATTGAGTCCTTCATGAGCTGGTTCCTGCTCTTGCACCTCTAAGGCCGGCGTCACACTAGGCGTAAGTAAATGCGGTCCGTTTTTTACGGACGTAATACGCAGTAATTGTCCCAAAATATTGTTCCGTATTCAATGCGAGGATGCGATTTTACGCACAAATTTATCTGTGTGTCATCCGTATGGCATCCGTATGGCTTCCGTACGGCAATTTTTTCTCGCAGGCTTGCAAAATGGACATATCATGGATCCATCGGCTCAAATATTCTTAAAAACATATATACAGTCTATATATATATATATATATATATATATATATATATATATATATATATATATATATATATTTATAGATATAGATATGTCAGTAAGACATATATATATATATATATATATATCTATCTATATATATAATTGCCTAAGGGTTTTTCCGTCTGTCTGTCTGTCTGTCTGTCCTGGAAATCCCACGTCTCTGATTGGTCGAGGCCGCCAGGCCTCGACCAATCAGAGACCGGCACAGCATCGACGTAGAAATCCCGCGTCTCTGATTGGTCGAGGCCGCCAGGCCTCGACCAATTAGGGACGGGCACAGCGACGATGATGTCATAAAGGACGTAGACATCCCGCGTCTCTGATTGGTCGAGGCCTGGCGGGATTTCTACGTCGATGCTGTGCCGGTCTCTGATTGGTCGAGGCCGGATTTCCAGGACAGACAGACAGACAGACGGAAAAACCCTTAGACAATTATATATACCTTTATGACATCATCGTCGCCATGGCAACCATTATGACATCATCGTCGCTGTGCCCGTTGCTCGACCAATCAGCAACGGGCACAGCGACGATGATGTCATAAAGGACGTAGACATCTCACGTTTCTGATTCAGCGACGGGCACAGTATCGACGTAGATGTCATAATGGTTGCCATGGCGACGATGATGTCATAAAGGTTGCCTCGACCAATCAGCGACGGGCACAGTCTGCCGCGAATTCTGGAATCATCATTCTCCATATACTACGGGGACATGCATATTCTAGAATACCCGATGCGTTAGAATCGGGCCACAATCTAGTATATACATATATATCTATATATATAATTGTCTAAGGGTTTTTCCGTCTGTCTGTCTTTCTGTCTGTCTGTCTGTCTTTCTGTCTGTCTGTCTGTCTGTCCTGGAAATCCCGCGTCTCTGATTGGTCGAGGCCGCCAGGCCTCGACCAATCAGCGACGGGCACAGCATCGTCGTAGAAATCCCGCATCTCTGATTGGTCGAGGCCGCCAGGCCTCGACCAATCAGCAACGAGCACAGAGACAATGATGTCATAAAGGACGTAGATATCCCGTGTTTCTGATTCAGCGACGGGCACAGTATCGACGTAGATGTCATAATGGTTGCCATGGCGACGATGATGTCATAAAGGTTGCCTCGATCAATCAGCGACGGACACAGTCTGCCGCGAATTCTGGAATCATCATTGTCCATATACTACGGGGACATCTATATATATAATTGCCTAAGGGTTTTTCCGTCTGTCTGTCTTTCTGTCTGTCTGTCTGTCTGTCTGTCTGTCTGTCCTGGAAATCCCGCCTCTCTGATTGGTCGAGGCCACCAGGCCTCGACCAATCAGCAACCGGCACAGCGACGATGATGTCATAAAGGACGTAGAAACCCCGCGTCTCTGATTCAGCGACAGGCACAGTATCGACGTAGATGTCATAATGGTTTCCATGGCGATGATGATGTCATAAAGGTTGCCTCGACCAATCAGCGACGGGCACAGTCTGCCGCGAATTCTGGAATCATCATTGTCCATATACTACGGGGACATGCATATTCTAGAATACCCGATGCGTTAGAATCGGGCCGCAATCTAGTGCATCTATATATAAAATTGCCTAAGGGTTTTTCCATCTGTCTGTCTTTCTGTCTGTCTGTCTGTCTGTCCTGGAAATCCCGCGTCTCTGATTGGTCGAGGCCGCCTGGCCAAGTTGCCAGACCAATCAGGCCTCGACCAATCAGCGACGGGCAGAGCGACGATGATGATCATCATCGCCATGGCAACCATTATAACATCTACGTCGATACTGTGCCCGTCGCTGAATCAGAAACGTGGGATTTCTACGTCCTGTCGTTGATTGGTCGAGGCAATCTTTATGACATCGTTGCCATGGCAACCATTATGACATAATCATCGCTCTGCCCGTCGCTGATTGGTCGAGGCAACTTTTATGACATCATCGTCGCCATGGCAACCATTATGACATCTACGTCGATACTGTGCCCGTCGCTGAATCAGAAACGTGGGATTTCTACGTCCTGTCGTTGATTGGTCGAGGCAATCTTTATGACATCGTTGCCATGGCAACCATTATGACATCATCGTCGCTCTGCCCGTCGCTGATTGGTCGAGGCCTGATTGGTCGAGGCAACTTTTATGACATCATCGTCGCTGATTGGATCGAGGCAACTTTTATGACATCATCGTCGCCATGGCAACCATTATGAAATCTACGTCGATACTGTGCCCGTCGCTGATTGGTCGAGGCCTAGCGGCCTCGACCAATCAGAGACGCGGGATGTCTACGTCCTTTATGACATCATCATCGCTGTGCTCGTCGCTGATTGGTCGAGGCCTGATTGGTCGAGGCAACTTTTATGACATCATCGTCGCTGATTGGTCGAGGCAACTTTTATGACATCATCGTCGCCATGGCAACCATTATGACATCTACGTCGATACTGTGCCCGTCGCTGAATCAGAAACGTGAGATGTCTACGTCCTTTATGACATCATCGTCGCTGTGCCCGTCGCTGATTGGTCAAGGCCTGATTGGTCAAGGCAACTTTTATGACATCATCGTCGCTGATTGGTCGAGGCAACTTTTATGACATCATCGTCGCCATGGCAACCATTGTAAAAGAAATATGGTACACCGCACACTCTATGCGTATATTTGCAAAGTGATGGAAAGTTTATTTAACAGGTTTAATTTATAATGCAAGGAAAGCGACCAGAGGTAATAATTATTGACGTTTCGGCCCAACCTGGGCCTTAATCATATAATCGCTAGAGAAAAAAAATAGAGCAAAAACAACAAAATAAACATGTGGTATATACAATAAATCATACTGTAAAACAAAAAACACAATCACGTTCCCAGCCTGGAAAGAAGAGACAATGGAATGCATAAATAAGAGAATCGGTAGATCCAAATGGAGAAGAATAAACAGGCAGTGACATAGCATGTTACATGCGTATAGCGAAACATCACATATGTTCCCCAAATAGGGAAGGGGGAAAATAAGAAGGGGGGCTTGTTCGCAGGGCTAGACCAAGACAATGGAAGCCAGTCCTTATGACAGTCAATATCAAGGATACAGAGAACAGAGGCATTACCTTTAATGTGCATATAAAGGGGGGAGGAGAAGGTCCTTGTGGATGGAGGCACACACTGCAGGAGAGATGAGATAGGTACATGAGATTGGGTAGGTACACAGAGGATAGGGTGTATGAGAGAATATGAGATGTACCTTAAATGCCTGATGATAATGCGTGTAGTAACGCAATAACAGCCCTGAGATGGGTGCTGTGGAGACACAGGAAATGGGCGCATAAGGGGCATGGATGTAATGTGGCTAAAAATGGTAAGGCAGAACCGGTGGCAGTATTAGTGGGTAGAGTAGGGGAATAAATTACCTGGTGGATGGAGGAACTGAGCGGCGCTCCCGCGCCCTGCTGACGGTGTGTAGCGTGGCCGGCGCTGTAATGTTTTAATGGCGCAAACCGGAAGTAGGACCTGCGGCACCGGAAGTGACGCGGGCGGTCCGGGAACGCAACTGCGCATGCGCGGCCAGCGATTCAGTGAGGACCCGGTTGCTAAGAGACCATGGCGCTGTAAATGTCAGCGGCTGCTGTGGGGCTTATGTGTCTATGCAGGCAACCAGGGGTAGAGGTGAAAAATGTCAGGGGAGCCATGCTGTAATATATAATATGGAGGATAACAGGGTAATCTTGCTATAAGTATACAGCGTTATACTTAAGATAATGGAATGCCCATGAATATCTGTCAGTGGCTGTTGATAATGAAAGGGCGGCGTGTATGGCTATGAAAAACGCTAAGGCTGACTGTAAAAGCTAGGGAGGGGGGACAGGGGCTAATGATAGTGAATATAGAAGTATTACCCATGGCTAGAATGGAACTAAAATGATACACTGGCTGTAGCTGAGGTAACCGTAGAGGATCAAATGGAGACTGAAGAGAGGATACCACTGGAAGTGTTGTATGTGATGTAGACATAAGTGGATAAATGGATAGTGTACCTCTAAGGGAATTCACCAGAAGAGTCAACGGATCTGTAAGGGAAAAGGGAAAGATTAGAAAACTATATTAGACTGACCAATCTATCTCTCTATTCAAGCCCCTGGGTGCGAGGGTGTCCAATGTGTATATCCACCAGGTTTCCCTGGATTTAAGACGTTTGATGTGGTTACCGCCCCGTCTGGGGCGGGGTACATGCTCCAGAACCTGAAATTTAAGTTGGGCCACTGTGTGTCTAGCTTTCACAAAGTGGTCTGGTAGGGGAAGCCAGATTTTGTTGCACCTGATGGTAGATTTGTGGCTAGCGATTCTATCCCTTATATGTTGTGTGGTCTCGCCGACGTAGAGTAGTCCGCAGGGGCACTTAATGACATAGACTACAAAATTAGAATCGCAGGTAAAAAATCCACGAATGGGGTAAGATTTCCCTGTCCTGGGGTGTGTAACATTATCTGACTTTATCACATTGGAGCAAGCGGCACAATTCAAGCATGGGAAAGTCCCATTGCGACGTGAGCTTAAAAATTGCTGTGTAGGTACACGAAGTGTGCTACCCATGTCTGCCCTGACGAATATTGGGAGGTCTCCTCTTGCTCATGAGCGCTGGTACCCCGAAGGACGGGATTTCCGGATGGGCTCTGCCCAGGAGGGGCCAGTGCTTTTTAATTACTGAGTACACCTTAGTCATGAAAGGATGGTGAGTGTGTACGAACGGTATCCTTTCTTGGGATTGACGTGGTGTGGGACTCGTAGGAGGACCAGAGGACCTATTGAGTTTTTGTCTTAAGAGAGTCGAGGGGTAGTTCCTATCGCTGAACTTTTGTGCCATGGTATTGAGACGAATTTGTCACGTCACAGGTCCGTGACGATGCGGGAAACTCTTTTAAACTGTGACCTAGGCAGACTGTTTTTGGTAGTGGTTGGATGGCAGCTAGAATAGAGTAACAAACTGTTACAGTCCGTGGGTTTAGTGTAGAGATCCGTTTTTAGGAATCCACTGGCATCTTTCAGTACCAAGGTATCCAGGAAGGCTATTTGAGCTTCATGGGTGTGGATGGTAAACTTAAGCTCTTGGAAAGTGTAATTAAGGGTAAAGTAGAATATATCGAGGGTACTGGATGGCCCTGTCCATATCAAAAAAAATTATTTGAGAATTATTTCCTTTTTGAAGACACCTACTATGCCCAAGTATGCGGGACCGCGATGGGCTCAAACGTGGCTCCGGCCTACGCCAATGCGTATATGGATCACTTTGAAACCCAACACGTCTATACACATGAGCTTTTTACCCAACATGTCCTTGATTACTGTAGGTACATAGACGATATTTTTTTGATATGGACAGGGCCATCCAGTACCCTCGATATATTCTACTCTACCCTTAATTCCACTTTCCAAGAGCTTAAGTTTACCATCCACACCCATGAAGCTCAAATAGCCTTCCTGGATACCTTGGTACTGAAAGATGCCAGTGGATTCCTAAAAACGGATCTCTACACTAAACCCACGGACTGTAACTGTTTGTTACTCTATTCTAGCTGCCATCCAACCACTACCAAAAACAGTCTGCCTAGGTCACAGTTTAAAAGAGTTTCCCGCATCGTCACGGACCCTGAGACGCGACAAATTCGTCTCAATACCATGGCACAAAAGTTCAGCGATAGGAACTACCCCTCGACTCTCTTAAGACAAGAACTCAATAGGTCCTCTGGTCCTCCTACGAGTCCCACACCACGTCAATCCCAAGAAAGGATACCGTTCGTACACACTCACCATCCTTTCATGACTAAGGTGTACTCAGTAATTAAAAAGCACTGGCCCCTCCTGGGCAGAGCCCATCCGGAAATCCCGTCCTTCGGGGTACCAGCGCTCATGAGCAAGAGGAGACCTCCCAATATTCATGACCAATTAGTCAGGGCAGACATGGGTAGCACACTTCGTGTACCTACACAGCAATTTTTAAGCTCACGTCGCAATGGGACTTTCCCATGCTTGAATTGTGCCGCTTGCTCCAATGTGATAAAGTCAGATAATGTTACACACCCCAGGACAGGGAAATCTTACCTCATTCGTGGATTTTTTACCTGCGATTCTAATTTTGTAGTCTATGTCATTAAGTGCCCCTGCGGACTACTCTACGTCGGCGAGACCACACAACATATAAGGGATAGAATCGCTAGCCACAAATCTACCATCAGGTGCAACAAAATCTGGCTTCCCCTACCAGACCACTTTATGAAAGCTAGACACACAGTGGCCCAACTTAAATTTCAGGTTCTGGAGCATGTACCCTGCCCCAGACGGGGCGGTAACCACATCAAACGTCTTAAATCCAGGGAAACCTGGTGGATATACACATTGGACACCCTCGCACCCAGGGGCTTGAATAGAGAGATAGATTGGTCAGTCTAATATAGTTTTCTAATCTTTCCCTTTTCCCTTGCAGATCCGTTGACTCTTCTGGTGAATTCCCTTAGAGGTACACTATCCATTTATCCACTTATGTCTACATCACATACAACACTTCCAGTGGTATCCTCTTTTCAGTCTCCATTTGATCCCCTACGGTTACCTCAGCTACAGCCAGTGTATCATTTTAGTTCCATTCTAGCCATGGGTAATACTTCTATATTCACTATCATTAGCCCCTGTCCCCCCTCCCTAGCTTTTACAGTCAGCCTTAGCGTTTTTCATAGCCATACACGCCGCCCTTTCATTATCAACAGCCACTGACAGATATTCATGGGCATTCCATTATCTTAAGTATAACGCTGTATTCTTATAACAAGATTACCCTGTTATCCTCCATATTATATATTACAGCATGGCTCCCCTGACATTTTTCACCTTTACCCCTGGTTGCCTGCTGTGAAGAGCAGAACAAAAATGATTACCTCAATGAACAAAAATTAAAAAAAAGAATTTGTGATAAATATTGACCTGTCCATTCAAGGACATTTTAGCTATAGTATGAAATCCTGTTTTTCTTGTCTGTGGAATTGCCTTTGTACTGTTTGTTGTGAAACTGCCGCCCACGAAACTGTTTTCTTTTCTGACAATATATCCTCAAAGGTTACATATGCAGAAGGGTATGATGGTAAAATTCAGGCGTTGCCCTTTACAAAACCTTTAAATATGAGCTTTGGCCCTAAAACTTTTGTATCCAAATTTTTATTTGCTAAAGGTGCACCTACCTGCTTGTTGGGTACTGATGTCTTAAGTAAAATGCATGCAAACATCCATTTTAGAGAAGATGGCACAGTTATGCTGACCATCCCTGAAGATGCAGAAACTCTGGAACCATATGTTAGAATACAGGCAATGGAGGATTTTCCCGAAATTTACACTCAACAAGCAAAAATTGACTTGTCTCGGGTTCCTGACAGCCTATGGGCAAAAGGAGACACTGATGTAGGATTTTTATCAGTAGCTCCTATACTGTTAGAAACTGCCCCGGGAACCATATTACCTCAGCTTAGGCAATACCCCATCAGCGCCCAGCAAGAACAGGCGATTTCTCAACAAATTCAGGATTATGTGTTACAAGGTGTTTTGGTAGAAATCAGGTCACCCGCCAATACACCCTTATATCCTGTTAAAAAGAAAGTGTCCTCCAAAGAAACTATGGTGAAATATCGCATGGTGCCCGACTTACGGGAAATCAATAAGGTTTTGGCACCGGTCACCCCTGTGGTACCGAATCCTCATACCTTACTGTCTCAAATTCCCAGCACTGCTGCATATTTTACGGTAATTGACTTATCAAACGCATTTTTTTCTGTGCCACTACATAAGAACTGTTGGCATTTGTTTGCCTTTACATTCAAGGGTAAACAATTAGCATGGACAAGATTGCCACAAGGTATGGTACACTCACCAACTTTGTACTCTGAAGCAATGCAGACCGTGCTAAAAAATTTCATCCCAGAACCAGGAGTAGTCATTCTACAGTATGTAGATGACTTACTTATTTGTTGCCCGGATGAACAGACGGCAGTTACCTCAACTGTTAATTTCTTAATTTTCCTAGCGCAAGAAGGCTGTAAAGTAAATAGACAGAAACTCCAGGCTTGTCAATAAACAGTCGTGTTTTTAGGTCACTGCATATCACAGGGCATCAGACACCTCACACCTCAACGTACGGAAGCCATACGTAACATGCTTGAACCCAGGAATCACAAACAGCTGCGTGCTTTCCTAGGTTTTGTTTCACACTGTAGACAGTGGATCATACATGCAAGTCAACTCATGCAGCCTTTATATGACTGTATTGCCAACACACCATATTCACTCAGTGAAGAGGCTAAACAGTCATTTTCCTCTTTGAAAACAGCACTGGTATCAGCTCCGGCTTTGGGACTCCCAGACTACACTAAACCTTTTCAATTGATGGCAGCTGAGATATCCTCACATGCTACAGGGGTGCTCACACAAAAACATGGAAACAAACAGAGACCTGTGGCATACATATCAGCTCATCTGGACCCTGTAGCTAGAGCCGCACCTTCTTGTGTAAGAGTAGTAGCCGCAATTTCACTGTTATTAGATAAAGCTTCTGAGATTGTTCTTGATCACCCACTTCTAGTTCAGACCACTCATGATGTACATGGCATTCTTAACCAGGTCCAACCTAAACATATTTCAATGGCCAGACACCTCTGTCTCCAATGTTCCCTACTACTGCCGCCCAACATTTCCTTTGCCAGGATTCAGACTCTTAATCTCGCGTCTTTGCTCCCTTTAGAGTCTGAGGGGGGTACCATACCTGAGGAAACTGCACTCTCCAACTCCTTTGAAACTGCACTCTCCAACTCCTTTGACCCATCAAAGTCAATGCATGATTGTGTACAATTAATGGAACAAGAGACTCAGGGCTTATGTAATGTACGTGACAAGCCACTCTGTAATGCTACATTTGAACTTTTCATAGATGGCAGTAGATATGCAGATATGAATGGACAATTTCATACAGGTTATGCGGTAGTAACTCAGCATGAAGTGCTGAAAGCAGAACCTCTCCCTGCTAATCAGTCTGCACAAGAAGCAGAACTTACGGCATTAGTTGAAGCTCTAAAAATAGCCAAAGATCAATCAGACAGCAAACATATACACTGATTCTAGATATGCACATGGCATTATTTTCGATTTTGGCATAATATGGAGAGCCAGAGGTTATATGACTGCTTCAGGCCAACCTGTTAAACATGCCTCCCTCATTAGACAGATTCTGGAGGCAGCACAAGAAACTAAAGAAATAGCGGTGATAAAGGTAGCTGCACATGTGAGACTCGACACCGAGGAAGCCAGGGGTAACGATAAAGCCGATAAGGCAGCAAAACAGGAAGCACGTAAACCCTTACATCATGCCCACACACTAGATAGCTCTGAAGATGATGAGGAAAGA
The DNA here is from genome assembly GCF_032444005.1 of Ranitomeya imitator. NCBI lineage: Eukaryota > Metazoa > Chordata > Amphibia > Anura > Dendrobatidae > Ranitomeya > Ranitomeya imitator. The sequence continues at coordinate 302,440,430 of NC_091282.1, forward strand.
TTGAAGGAAGCTCAGAAACAGGTAGACGACGAAGAACGAGGGCAGTGGCAGAAAAAAGGGGCAGAAGATCAGCAAGGATTATGGAAAAAAGGAACTTTGTTGTGTTTACCCAGAGCCTGGTACCCCGCAGTGGCAAGTGACCTCCACCTACCCACGCATGTGTCGGCAAATGGTATGACGCTCAAGGTAAAAGAAAGGTGGTTGGCTCCAGGCTTTGGTAATTTTGCTCGGAACATGTGTGCTGCATGCGCTATATGCCTGGCACACAATCCAGGTCAGGCCATTAAAACCCCAACCAAGCATCATGTAAGACCACTGTATCCCTTTCAAAGGCTCCAGATCGACTACATCCAACTTCCTAGGTACAATGGATACGAATATGTGCTTGTGTGTGTGGACATGTTCTCAGGGTGGCCAGAGGCTTATCCAGTTCGTAAAACCTCAGCAAAAACTACTGCCATTAAAATAGCACATGAACTGATACCCCGTTACGGCATGCCTGAGGTGATCGAGTCAGATAGGGGTACCCATTTTACTGGGGAAATATTCCAGAATGTTATGAAAATGTTGGGAGTAGAAAACCAGTTTCACACTCCATATCATCCACAGAGTTCAGGTAAAGTGGAAAGATTAAATGGGACAATAAAATTAAAAATCCAGAAGGCCATGGCAGAAACAGGAAAGCCTTGGACCGAGTGTCTACCACTTGCCCTGTATTCCATCCGAAACACCCCAAGGGGGAAGGCTAAGCTGTCACCACATGAGATTCTTTTTGGTAGAGCAGCAAATTTCGGTTGTTATTTTCCACAACAACTGATGTTGAATACTGAGACTTTAACTGCTTATGTACAAGAATTACAAAAACGTTTAACTAAAGTGCATTCGCAAGTTTTTGCTTCCCTTCCAGATCCAGAAAATCTCGAAGGAGGCCACAAGTTGGAACCTGGTGATCAAGTCTATGTGAAAAGACACACCAGAAAGACTCTGGAACCGAGATTTGACGGACCTTTCCAAGTCCTGTTAACAACTCCAACAGCAGTCAAGCTTGAAGGAAAGGCATCATGGATACATGCAAGCCATTGCAAAAAAGCAGTATAAGACTCATGATATTGATGTTAATAATGTTAACCTCAACGGAGGCATGGGAAAGACTGAATTCTCTAGCCCCTTTGAACAATAGATTCGTACAACATCATAGAAAATTAGTGCATGACTTGTTAAATAATACGCAACCCCTGGCAGATTGTTGGATCTGTACCCATTCACCAGTATCAGCCACAAGTATACCTTTTCTAGCAGTTCCCGTGTCAGCTGAAGAAATATTCGCTTGGCCTAATTGTTCAGACAACCTGGCCAACAACCAACCTGGCAATACTAGGCTATGGAATACTACAATCGCCATGCCAATTGTGGGATGGGTAGAATTTCCTTGGTGGCAGGGCAATCTTACAGGAAAAATAGAGAACTTACAATATTTAGCATTCAAGGGAGGAAAATGGGTACCTAGGAATAAGACTGGATTAACTGATTTAGGACAGGTCCCCACTGAAAATCTACAGCTCAGTTTCAGTACAACCACCCCTTCCTCTGATGCTTTCAAACCTACAGTATTGGAAAGATACATACATAATAGAAAATGGGAACATTCTGAGTTGTTCCCCCAAGGTGATGCAAACAGTTGTACAAGTAAGCCGGGGAACCTGGTTTGTAATGAATCCAATGAGTATGTCAACGGAATGCATGTATGTGGGAATCCCGCAGCCGGGTACTGTAGCCCCTTGGGACAAAAACCCTCTTGGTGTATGCTTCAGAATGTATCTAGTTTTGTGGATTTGGCTCACAGATTGGTATTGCAGCACTCAGCTTTGTGGGATCTGCCTGAGGGTACATTTTGGATATGCGGAGAAGGAGCATATAAATGGCTTCCCGTAGGTATAAAGGGTACTTATACATTAGGACGCCTAACCCCGGCTACTTTCATAATTTCAAATAAAGAAGTGAATATGCAAGCCGTGCCCAAGCACACACTGTATAAAAGAGCTGCAGATAACTCACCATGTCCCTCGGGGAGGCCGCATATAGTACAAATGGGAATTCCCAACAAAATTGCTAGTACCATTTTTATTTATCCTATGTTAACACAAATGTGGGATAAATTAGTTAGAGCCACGGATTATCTAGATGATCAGATTTGGGATATATTGGACATATTAAATACTAGTATAGCTGTACAGAATCAGCTTATAATAGTCACTAACCAACATACCCTGGTATTGGATTACCTAACTGCCTCACAAGGGGGTATGTGTCAAATCATCGGACCCACCTGCTGTCATTATATAGACCTGAATAGTACTATGAGTATGAGATTTAAATTAAAAGACGTACAACGACTCAGGGATCAGTATGACAAAGACAATGACCAAAATAAGGATAGCTGGTGGTCAGATACCTTTTCTTTTCTTAACCCGGCCAATTGGTTCAGAGGGATCAGTGGGTGGGTTACCGGGATTATGCAGAGCCTAATACATACAGTTATGGTTATTGTAATTATATATGTATTATTCAAGGTTGTACTCAAGGGTATCTCGGTATGCACAAATAAATTTTGTGTAATGGATGCGAGAATATAAAGTTTTTTTTTGTAATATCACAAAAAGAATGACTAAAATGATCGACAAGGTTTTGAATGGAATATGTCAAAGGGGGGATTGTGAAGAGCAGAACAAAAATGATTACCTCAATGAACAAAAATAAAAAAAAAGAATTTGTGATAAATATTGACCTGTCCATTCAAGGACATTTTAGCTATAGTATGAAATCCTGTTTTTCTTGTCTGTGGAATTGCCTTTGTACTGTTTGTTGTGAAACTGCCGCCCACGAAACTGTTTTCTTTTCTTTCTTTCCTGTTTTGTCTCTTTGTTTAAACATGCAAAACTTGTATAACCACTAAACCTACTGAAACAACTATATAAAGAAGGGATAGCACATTGAAGGCAGGCGTGCTTCAGAGACATCCCAGTGATACACTATACAAGACGTGTCTTGTGTATTATTTCTGGTGATATCCCACTTCCAAAGGCTGCTCCGACTGAGTGTGATCCCGACACCTGCATAGACACATAAGCCCCACAGCAGCCGCTGACATTTACAGCGCCATGGTCTCTTAGCAACCGGGTCCTCACTGAATCGCTGGCCGCGCATGCGCAGTTGCGTTCCCGGACCGCCCGCGTCACTTCCGGTGCCGCAGGTCCTACTTCCGGTTTGCGCCATTAAAACATTACAGCGCCGGCCACGCTACACACCGTCAGCAGGGTGCGGGAGCGCCGCTCAGTTCCTCCATCCACCAGGTAATTTATTCCCCTACTCTACCCACTAATACTGCCACCGGTTCTGCCTTACCATTTTTAGCCACATTACATCCATGCCCCTTATGCGCCCATTTCCTGTGTCTCCACAGCACCCATCTCAGGGCTGTTATTGCGTTACTACACGCATTATCATCAGGCATTTAAGGTACATCTCATATTCTCTCATACACCCTATCCTCTGTGTACCTACCCAATCTCATGTACCTATCTCATCTCTCCTGCAGTGTGTGCCTCCATCCACAAGGACCTTCTCCTCCCCCCTTTATATGCACATTAAAGGTAATGCCTCTGTTCTCTGTATCCTTGATATTGACTGTCATAAGGTCTGGCTTCCATTGTCTTGGTCTAGCCCTGCGAACAAGCCCCCCTTCTTATTTTCCCCCTTCTCTATTTGGGGAACATATGTGGTGTTTCGCTATACGCATGTAACATGCTATGTCACTGCCTGTTTATTCTTCTCCATTTGGATCTACCGATTCTCTTATTTATGCATTCCATTGTCTCTTCTTTCCAGGCTGGGAACGTGATTGTGTTTTTTGTTTTTTGTTTTACAGTATGATTTATTGTATATACCACATGTTTATTTTGTTGTTTTTGCTCTATTTTTTTTCTCTAGTGATTATATGATTAAGGCCCAGGTTGGGCCGAAACGTCAATAATTATTACCTCTGGTCGCTTTCCTTGCATTATAAATTAAACCTGTTAAATAAACTTTCCATCACTTTGCAAATATACGCATAGAGTGTGCGGTGTACCATATTTCTTTTATATACGTGGGGCTTACACAGCCCACTACACCAGCACCTCGCTCCCCCATTATACTGAGTGCGCGCCAATTTTTCGTATATACTATGGCAACCATTATGACATCTACGTCGATACTGTGCCCATCGCTGATTGGTCGAGGCCTGGCGGCCTCGACCAATCAGAGACGCGGGATGTCTACGTCCTTTATGACATCATCGTCGCTGTGCCCGTCGCTGATTGGTCGAGGCCTGATTGGTCGAGGCAACTTTTATGACATCATCGTCGCTGATTGGTCGATTCAACTTTTATGACATCATCGTCGCCATGGCAACCATTATGACATCTACGTCGATACTGTGCCCGTCGCTGAATCAGAAACGTGAGATGTCTACATCCTTTATGACATCATCGTCGCTGTGCCCGTTGCTGATTGGTCGAGGCCTGGCGGCCTCGACCAATCAGAGACGCGGGATGTATACGTCCTTTATGACATCATCGTCGTTGTGCCCGTCGCTGATTGGTCGAGGCCTGATTGGTCGAGGCAACTTTTATGACATCATCGTCGCTGATTGGTCGAGGCAACTTTTATGACATCATCGTCGCCATGGCAACCATTATGACATCTACGTCGATACTGTGCCCGTCGCTGAATCAGAAACGTGAGATGTCTACATCCTTTATGACATCATCGTCGCTGTGCCCGTTGCTGATTGGTCGAGGCCTGGCGGCCTCGACCAATCAGAGACGCGGGATGTATACGTCCTTTATGACATCATCGTCGCTGTGCCCGTCGCTGATTGGTCGAGGCCGCCAGGACAGACAGACAGACAGACAGAAAGACAGACAGACAGAAAGACAGACAGACGGAAAAACCCTTAGGCAATTATATATATAGATATATATATATTTATATTTAATTCAGCACTAGATAGCAGAAAAGCCGGTAATTCAATTGCCGGCTTTTCCAATCTCCTTCACAAACCCGACAGGATATGAGACATGGTTTACATACAGTAAACCATCTCATATCCCTTCTTTTATTACATATTCCTCTTTAGTAATGCAAGAAGAGTATTAGTGTCAAATTTGGGGTCTCTAGCTATTAAATTAAAGGGTTAAATCCCGGAAAAAATTGGCGTGGGCTCCCGTGCAATTTTCTCCACCAGAGTGGGAAAGCTAGTGACTGAGGGCAGATATTAATAGCCTGGAGAGGGTCCATGGTTATTGCCCCCCCCCCCCCTGGCTAAAAACATCTGCCCACAGCCACCCCAGAAAAGGCACGTCTGTAAGATGTGCCTATTCTGGCACTTAGCCTCTTTCTTCCCACTCCCTTGTAGCTGTGGGATATGGGGTAATGAAGGGTTAATGTCACCTTGCTATTGTAAGGTGACATTAAGCCAGGTTAATAATGGAGAGGCGTCAATTATGACACCTATCCATTATTAATCCAATAGTACGAAATGGTTAATAAAACACACACACATTATTAAAAAGTATTTTAATGAAATAAAGACACAGGGCGTTTTAATATTTTATTATACAGGTCCTTCTCAAAAAATTAGCATATAGTGTTAAATTTCATTATTTACCATAATGTAATGATTACAATTAAACTTTCATATATTATAGATTCATTATCCACCAACTGAAATTTGTCAGGTCTTTTATTGTTTTAACACTGATGATTTTGGCATACAACTCCTGATAACCCAAAAAACCTGTCTCAATAAATTAGCATATTTCACCCATCCAATCAAATAAAAGTGTTTTTTAATAACAAACAAAAAAACCATCAAATAATAATGTTCAGTTATGCACTCAATACTTGGTCGGGAATCCTTTGGCAGAAATGACTGCTTCAATGCGGCGTGGCATGGAGGCAATCAGCCTGTGACACTGCTGAGATGTTATGGAGGCCCAGGATGCTTCAATAGCGGCCTTAAGCTCATCCAGAGTGTTGGGTCTTGCGTCTCTAAACTTTCTCTTCACAATATCCCACAGATTCTCTATGGGGTTCAGGTCAGGAGAGTTGGCAGGCCAATTGAGCACAGTAATACCATGGTCAGTAAACCATTTACCAGTGGTTTTGGCACTGTGAGCAGGTGCCAGGTCGTGCTGAAAAATGAAATCTTCATCTCCATAAAGCATTTCAGCCGATGGAAGCATGAAGTGCTCCAAAATCTCCTGATAGCTAGCTGCATTGACCCTGCCCTTGATGAAACACAGTGGACCAACACCAGCAGCTGACATTGGGTACTTGACACTGGATTTCAGGCATTTTGGCATTTCCTTCTCCCCAGTCTTCCTCCAGACTCTGGCACCTTGATTTCCGAATGACATGCAAAATTTGCTTTCATCAGAAAAAAGTACTTGGGACCACTTAGCAACAGTCCAGTGCTGCTTCTCTGTAGCCCAGGTCAGGCGCCTCTGCCGCTGTTTATGGTTCAAAAGTGGCTTTACCTGGGGAATGCAGCACCTGTAGCCCATTTCCTGCACACGCCTGTGCACGGTGGCTCTGGATGTTTCCACACCAGACTCAGTCCACTGCTTCCTCAGGTTCCCCAAGGTCTAGAATCGGTCCTTCTCCACAATCTTCCTCAGGGTCCGGTCTCCTCTTCTCGTTGTACAGCGTTTTCTGCCACATTGTTTCCTTCCAACAGACTTACCATTGAGGTGCCTTGATACAGCACTCTGGGAACAGCCTATTTGTTGAGAAATTTCTTTCTGGGTCTTACCCTCTTGCTTGAGGGTGTCAATGATGGCCTTCTTGACATCTGTCAGGTCGCTAGTCTTACCCATGATGGGGGTTTTGAGTAATGAACCAGGCAGGGAGTTTATAAAAGCCTCAGGTATCTTTTGCATGTGTTTAGAGTTAATTAGTTGATTCAGAAGATTAGGGTAATAGGTCGTTTAGAGAACCTTTTCTTGATATGCTAATTTATTGAGACAGGTTTTTTGGGTTATCAGGAGTTGTATGCCAAAATCATCAGTATTAAAACAATAAAAGACCTGACAAATTTCAGTTGGTGGATAATGAATCTATAATATATGAAAGTTTAATTGTAATCATTACATTATGGTAAATAATGAAATTTAACACTATATGCTAATTTTTTGAGAAGGACCTGTACTCTTAATCCACCTGAAGACCCTTGTCACCTGAAACAAAGTAAAAAAAAAAACAAGCAACAATATTCCATACCTTCCGTCGTTACAGTCTTGTCCCACGCTGTAAATCCATCTGAATGGATTAAATCATTTTACACCCAGGAGCTCTGCTAATGCAGCTGTGCTCCTGACTGTAAAATCTGGGGAATTAATGGAATGCAGGGGAATGTACTGTAGTTACCTCGAGACGCGGTGATGCGCCCTCTGCCGGATGAAGTCATATGAACTCGAGCATGGGAACATATTCGGAAAAGTTCCCAGGCTCGAGTTCATATGAGTTCATCCAGCAGAGGGCGCATCACCGCAACTCGAGGTAACTACAGTACATTTAGTAACGAAAAAGAAAATCCAGCTCACCATAGTAACAGTTCCACTCGGAGCACGGAAACGCTGTGTCAAGGCGTGGGGAATCCAAAAAGCAAAAAAAGAATATCCAGCTCAACGAGACAGTGAAAAGTAAAAACTTGGTACTTTATTCACTTCATATAGAAGCAGAGGATAAAAACATCAGCACAATAAGGATAAAAACACTATCTATCTACGCGTAGATAGATAGTGTTTTTATCCTTATTGTGCTGATGTTTTTATCCTCTGCTTCTATATGAAGTGAATAAAGTACCAAGTTTTTACTTTTCACTGTCTCGTTGAGCTGGATATTCTTTTTTTGCTTTTTGAACTACAGTACATTCCCTTGCATTCCATTCATTCAAGTTTTACAGTCAGGAGCACAACTGCATTAGCAGAGCTCCTGGGTGTAAAATTAATAAATGAATAGAACATCGCTGCGTATTTCTCGCAAGTCACGCGCATGGTCCGTGTGTAATCCGTAATTTTCTCGCCCCGATAGACTTTCATTGGTGTATTTTTTGCGCAATATGCTGACAAACGCAGCATGCTGCGATTTTCTATGCCCGTAACATACCGTATATTACGGATGCGTAATATATGGCAGATAGGAGCTGCCCCATAGAGAATCAATGGGCCGTGTGCAATGCGTATTTTCTGGACGTATTTTCTGCGCTCATACATCCGTAAAACTCGCTAGTGTGACGCCGGCCTAACACTTACGAGTGTTTTCTGTGAGCAAATCAATTATGGGTGCATATCAGGCACAAAGTGTTGTTGTTTTTTTCCCCTGGTCAATAGTGGGTGCAAATGTGGGATACGGTATACCACTTATTGGTTCCTAGCATATTTATAAAAGCCTCCGGTCTCCACTAGGTATATATCTTTGCGGTGCATGGGTTTTCAATTTTGTTTATATTGGGTACCAATCCTCAGTGATATGGCATTAAGTTAACACTGCATTAATGTTCTTTCCTGTCAAAAAGATCCAGGAGTTGAGCCTTTTGCTTTTTATCTACATGTTGTGAAGAGCAGAACAAAAATGATTACCTCAATGAACAAAAATAAAAAAAAAGAATTTGTGATAAATATTGACCTGTCCATTCAAGGACATTTTAGCTATAGTATGAAATCCTGTTTTTCTTGTCTGTGGAATTGCCTTTGTACTGTTTGTTGTGAAACTGCCGCCCACGAAACTGTTTTCTTTTCTTTTCTTTCTTTCCTGTTTTGTCTCTTTGTTTAAACATGCAAAACTTGTATAACCACTAAACAACTATATAAAGAAGGGGTAGCACCTTGAAGGCAGGCGTGCTTCAGAGACTTCCCAGTGATACACTATACAAGACGTGTCTTGTGTATTATTTCTGGTGAATCCCCACTTCCAAAGGCTGCTCCGACTGAGTGTGATCCCGACATTTCCTGGCGCCTGAACAGGGACCCGAGGTCTGTGTATTCCTTCAAGAACACCGGCAGAATACGAACGAAAAGAGAATCTGGGATAATGGACGGCAGATGAACAAAAACCTGGCCAGGTAAGAGACACTGTTAGATCTCTTATATCTGCCCTGCACTGTCCGTAAGATTTTCTGTGTCGTGTTCTTTAGCGGGTAGTTCTAGTAGAGGAGGATACCTATAGCTCGGGTTCTTGAACTATTTAGGAATTGATCACCTCACGGAGTACGGCATTGAATGAGAGTGAATGTGAATAGAAGGTGTGTGGAAGTTGGGAATAGCCCTATAAGCCGCCCGGGGGGTTGAAACAGAAGAAGTGACTGTCCCACTGGGCAACGTGGTTGCGTCCTTTCGGGGAGACCTCCGCGCCTATGTTCAATCTCTGATCCTGTCTTTGACAAAAACCTGGTGACGGATAAGTGTATGATAGTATGAGCCCAGGACAGATAAATTAGCCTGGGACAAGAATACGTTGTATGTGATAGTATAAGCCCAGGACAGATAAATTAGCCTGGGACAAGATACGTTGTATGTTCTTTTTCTGTCTGGTTGCATTTGTGTTGTTTGCTATAGGTGTAGGAATCAGGATTTTCTTACATCAACACAGTTTAAACATCCTAGCTCCTTAGGAAGAAGGTAACGAGGTATTCTCATACCCAAACGCCACCTAGGGCAAGAAAAAAGACATCCTAGCTCCTTAGGAAGAAGGTAACGAGGTATTCTCATACCAAAACGCCACCTAGGGCAAGAAAGCTCAGGATAAGAAAATGGGGAATAAGCAAACAAAGTCGGAACCAGAAGAATTAGATATCTATACTATCATAAAGGAGAGAAGTGGTGAAGATGCCACTAAGGGGCTGAAAAAGATTTTTAGTAAGTTTGGAGTTACTAGGGCAGAAGCTTTTAGTAGAAAACTATGGGAAGGAATTCAGGAAAGGAAAAAAGGCATAATCAGAGACAAGAAATGGATAGATCAGATCCAAGCATTGATTGATGTCTCTAGGGTAGCAGAAAATGAGGGATGGACGTATAATCAACAGAGTAAAAAGTGGTGTATTAGACCCACAGGCTGTGGAGAAAAACAAAATGTGGAATCTAAAAATACCCCACCCCCATACCTTAACCCACATTGTTATGTTTGCTAATGACAGGTGTTATGAAGGCAATCCAGAAACACAGTGTGCTTGGCGATCAGAGCGCACACAGTGATCTGACAAATACCCAAAAATACAAGAACGAGCTCTGAGACGTGGAAACTCTGTAGACTGCACACCTGATCCTATCCTAAACACAACTAAAAGCGGCTGTGGATTGCGCCTAACAACTACCTAGGCAACTCGGCACAGCCTAAGAAACTAGCTAGCCTGAAGATAGAAAAATAGGCCTGACTTGCCCCAGAGAAATTCCCCAAAGGAAAAGGCAGCCCCCCACATATAATGACTGTGAGTAAGATGAAAAGACAAAACGTAGGGATGAAATAGATTCAGCAAAGTGGGGCCCGATATTCTAGGACAGAGCGAGGACAGTAAAGCGAACTTTGCAGTCTACAAAAAATCCTAAAGCAAAACCACGCAAAGGGGGCAAAAAAAACCCACCGTGCCGAACTAACAGCACGGCGGTACAGCCTTTGCGTCTCAGAGCTTCCAGCAAAACAAAAGACAAGCTGGACAGAAAAAAGCAACAAAAAAGCAAAAAGCACTTAGCTATACAGAGCAGCAGGTCACAGGAACAATCAGGAGAAGCTCAGATCCAACACTGAAACATTGACAAGGAGCAAGGATAGCAGCATCAGGCGGAGTTAAGTAATGAAGCAGTTAACGAGCTCACCAGAACACCTGAGGGAGGAAGCTCAGAAGCTGCAGTACCACTTGTGACCACAGGAGTGAATTCAGCCACAGAATTCACAACAGTACCCCCCCCTTGAGAAGGGGTCACCGAACCCTCACCAGAGCCCCCAGGCCGACCAGGATGAGCCGCATGAAAGGCACGAACAAGATCGGAAGCATGAACATCAGAGGCAAAAACCCAGGAATTATCTTCCTGAGCATAACCCTTCCATTTAACCAGATACTGGAGTTTCCGTCTAGAAACACGAGAATCCAAAATCTTCTCCACAATATACTCCAATTCCCCCTCCACCAAAACCGGGGCAGGAGGCTCAACAGATGGAACCATAGGTGCCACGTATCTCCGCAACAACGACCTATGGAATACATTATGTATGGAAAAGGAGTCTGGGAGGGTCAAACAAAAAGACACAGGATTGAGAACCTCAGAAATCCTATACGGACCAATAAAACGAGGTTTAAATTTAGGAGAGGAAACCTTCATAGGAATATGACGAGAAGATAACCAAACCAGATCCCCAACACGAAGTCGGGGACCCACACGGCGTCTGCGATTAGCGAAAAGTTGAGCTTTCTCCTGGGACAAGATCAAATTGTCCACTACCTGAGTCCAGATCTGCTGCAACCTATCCACCACAGAATCCACACCAGGACAGTCCGAAGACTCAACCTGTCCTGAAGAGAAACGAGGATGGAACCCAGAATTGCAAAAAAATGGAGAAACCAAGGTAGCCGAGCTGGCCCGATTATTAAGGGCGAACTCAGCCAACGGCAAAAAGGACACCCAATCATCCTGGTCTGCAGAAACAAAACATCTCAGATATGTTTCGAAGGTCTGATTGGTTCGTTCGGTCTGGCCATTAGTCTGAGGATGGAAAGCCGAGGAAAAGGATAGGTCAAAGCCCATCCTACCACAAAAGGCTCGCCAAAACCTTGAAACAAACTGGGAACCTCTGTCAGAAACAATATTCTCAGGAATGCCATGCAACCGAACCACATGCTGAAAGAACAAAGGTACCAAATCAGAGGAGGAAGGCAATTTAGCCAAGGGCACCAGATGGACCATTTTAGAAAAGCGATCACAGACCACCCAAATGACTGACATCTTTTGAGAAACGGGAAGGTCAGAAATGAAATCCTCGAAATATGTGTCCAAGGCCTCTTTGGGACCGGCAAGGGCAAAAGCAACCCACTGGCACGAGAACAGCAGGGCTTAGCCCTAGCACAAATCCCACAGGACTGCACAAAAGTACGTACATCCCGCGACAGAGATGGCCACCAGAAGGATCTAGCCACTAACTCTCTGGTACCAAAGATTCCAGGATGACCAGCCAACACCGAACAATGAAGTTCAGAGATAAGTTTATTAGTCCACCTATCAGGGACGAACAGTTTCTCTGCTGGGCAACGATCAGGTTTATTCGCCTGAAATTTTTGCAGCACCCGCTGCAAATCAGGGGAGATGGCAGACACAATGACTCCTTCCTTGAGGATACCCGCTGGCTCAGATAAACCCGGAGAGTCGGGCACAAAACTCCTAGACAGAGCATCCGCCTTCACATTTTTAGAGCCCGGAAGGTACGAAATCACAAAGTCGAAGCGGGCAAAAAATAACGACCAACGGGCCTGTCTAGGATTCAAGCGCTTGGCAGACTCGAGATAAGTCAAGTTCTTATGATCAGTCAATACCACCACGCGATGCTTAGCTCCTTCAAGCCAATGACGCCACTCCTCGAATGCCCACTTCATGGCCAGCAACTCTCGATTGCCCACATCATAATTACGCTCAGCGGGCGAAAACTTCCTGGAAAAGAAAGCACATGGTTTCATCACTGAGCAATCAGAACCTCTCTGTGACAAAACCGCCCCTGCTCCAATCTCAGAAGCATCAACCTCGACCTGGAACGGAAGAGAAACATCTGGCTGACACAACACAGGGGCAGAACAAAAACGACGCTTCAACTCCTGAAAAGCTTCCACAGCAGCAGAAGACCAATTAACCAAATCAGCACCCTTCTTGGTCAAATCGGTCAATGGTTTGGCAATGCTAGAAAAATTACAGATGAAGCGACGATAAAAATTAGCAAAGCCCAGGAACTTTTGCAGACTTTTCAGAGATGTCGGCTGAATCCAATCCTGGATGGCTTGGACCTTAACTGGATCCATCTCGATAGTAGAAGGGGTAAAGATGAACCCCAAAAATGAAACTTTCTGCACACCGAAGAGACACTTTGATCCCTTCACAAACAAAGAGTTAGCACGCAGGACCTGAAAAACCATTCTGACCTGCTTCACATGAGACTCCCAATCATCTGAGAAGATCAAAATGTCATCCAAGTAAACAATCAGGAATTTATCCAGATACTCACGGAAGATGTCATGCATAAAAGACTGAAACACAGATGGAGCATTGGCAAGTCCGAACGGCATCACTAGATACTCAAAATGACCCTCGGGCGTATTGAATGCAGTTTTCCATTCATCTCCTTGCCTGATTCTCACCAGATTATACGCACCACGAAGATCTATCTTAGTGAACCAACTAGCCCCCTTAATCCGAGCAAACAAGTCAGATAACAATGGCAAGGGATACTGAAATTTAACAGTGATCTTATTAAGAAGGCGGTAATCAATACACGGTCTCAGCGAACCATCCTTCTTGGCTACAAAGAAGAACCCTGCTCCCAGTGGTGATGACGATGGGCGAATATGTCCCTTCTCCAGGGATTCCTTCACATAACTGCGCATAGCGGCGTGTTCGGGCACGGATAAATTAAATAATCGACCTTTAGGGAATTTACTACCAGGAATCAAATTGATAGCACAATCACAATCCCTATGCGGAGGTAGAGCATCGGACTTGGGCTTTTCAAATACATCCTGATAATCAGACAAGAACTCTGGGACCTCAGAAGGGGTGGATGACGAAATCGACAAAAATGGAACATCACCATGTACCCCCTGACAACCCCAGCTGGATACCGACATGGAATTCCAATCCAATACTGGATTATGGGTTTGTAGCCATGGCAACCCCAACACGACCACATCATGCAGATTATGCAACACCAGAAAGCGAATAACTTCCTGATGTGCAGGAGCCATGCACATGGTCAGCTGGGCCCAGTATTGAGGTTTATTCTTGGCCAAAGGTGTAGCATCAATTCCTCTCAATGGAATAGGACACCGCAAAGGCTCCAAGAAAAACCCACAACGTTTAGCATAATCCAAATCCATCAGATTCAGGGCAGCGCCCGAATCCACAAACGCCATGACAGAAAACGACGACAAAGAGCATATCAAGGTAATGGACAGAAGGAATTTGGACTGTACAGTACCAATGACGGCAGACCTAGCGGACCGCTTAGTGCGCTTAGGACAATCAGAAATAGCATGAGTGGAATCACCACAGTAGAAACACAGACCATTCAGACGTCTGTATTCCTGCCGTTCAACTCTCTTCATAGTCCTATCGCACTGCATAGGCTCAGGTTTAACCTCAGGCAGTACCGCCAAATGGTGCACAGATTTACGCTCGCGCAAGCGTCGACCGATCTGAATGGCCAAAGACAAAGACTCATTCAAACCAGCAGGCATAGGAAATCCCACCATGACATCCTTAAGAGCCTCAGAGAGACCCTTTCTGAACAAAGCTGCCAGCGCAGATTCATTCCACTGAGTGAGTACTGACCATTTCCTAAATTTCTGACAATATACTTCTATATCATCCTGACCCTGGCACAAAGCCAGCAAATTTTTCTCAGCCTGATCCACTGAATTAGGCTCATCGTACAGCAATCCGAGCGCCAAAAAAAACGCATCGACACTACTCAATGCAGGGTCTCCTGGCGCAAGAGAAAATGCCCAGTCTTGAGGGTCGCCGCGCAAAAAAGAAATAATAATCAAAACCTGTTGAATAGGATTACCAGAAGAATGAGGTTTCAAGGCCAGAAATAGCTTACAATTATTTTTGAAACTTAGAAACTTAGTTCTATCTCCAAAAAACAAATCAGAAATAGGAATTCTTGGTTCTAACATAGATTTCTGATCAATAGTATCTTGAATTTTTTGTACATTTATAACGAGATTATCCATTGAAGAGCACAGACCCTGAATATCCATGTCCACACCTGTGTCCAGAATCACCCAAATGTCTAGGGGAAAAAAAAAAGTGAACACAGAGCAGAAAAAAAAAAAAAAAAATGATGTCAGAACTTTTTCTTTCCCTCTATTGAGAATCATTAGTTTGGCTCCTTGTACTGTTATGTTTGCTAATGACAGGTGTTATGAAGGCAATCCAGAAACACAGTGTGCTTGGCGATCAGAGCGCACACAGTGATCTGACAAATACCCAAAAATACAAGAACGAGCTCTGAGACGTGGAAACTCTGTAGACTGCACACCTGATCCTATCCTAAACACAACTAAAAGCGTCTGTGGATTGCGCCTAACAACTACCTAGGCAACTCGGCACAGCCTAAGAAACTAGCTAGCCTGAAGATAGAAAAATAGGCCTGACTTGCCCCAGAGAAATTCCCCAAAGGAAAAGGCAGCCCCCCACATATAATGACTGTGAGTAAGATGAAAAGACAAAACGTAGGGATGAAATAGATTCAGCAAAGTGGGGCCCGATATTCTAGGACAGAGCGAGGACAGTAAAGCAAACTTTGCAGTCTACAAAAAACCCTAAAGCAAAACCACGCAAAGGGGGCAAAAAAAACCCACCGTGCCGAACTAACGGCACGGCGGTACAGCCTTTGCGTCTCAGAGCTTCCAGCAAAACAAAAGACAAGCTGGACAGAAAAAAAGCAACAAAAAAACAAAAAGCACTTAGCTATACAGAGCAGCAGGTCACAGGAACAATCAGGAGAAGCTCAGATCCAACACTGAAACATTGACAAGGAGCAAGGATAGCAGCATCAGGCGGAGTTAAGTAATGAAGCAGTTAACGAGCTCACCAGAACACCTGAGGGAGGAAGCTCAGAAGCTGCAGTACCACTTGTGACCACAGGAGTGAATTCAGCCACAGAATTCACAACACCACATGCCCCATCTTTTCTCCAAACACCACCTCAAAGTTTAGCCGGACCAGGAGGATGGGTATGTCCACACTGTGGACAACAAAATCCAGACTGGAGAAATGATTGCCTAGCCTGTGGTACACCTAGACATGGCGCTGTACTTGCCCCTGTTAGGGTAGTACCAAGACCCTTTAGGGAACCTGGTGCTGACGGAGTAATGGGAACTAGATATCACCAAACTCGACAATATTTCCCTTGGTCCCCCGCTGAAGGCATGTCTCTCTTGCATAACGCACCAGATCCCACCCAGTGTCCAGTTAGATTTGCACAATATATACAGCAAATTATGCAGACTCACGCTGGAGTTTGGGCAGATGGAGAAGAATTATGTAGAATGAAAATGACTCCTGGACTCTTCCAGGAGCTATTAGCAAATCTACAGGTACATAGGCCCCAAGCAGGAGATGGTGCCTTACAAACGATAGAATCAGGTACACAATTTGTAGATCACTTAATGGTTTTCATGAGGGAGAGACAGAGGCAGAGAGGAACAACGGGAGTGGTGGCTCAGAAATCTGGACAATCAGTAGACGAATATTATCTAAGTGTAGAAAATAATTTCAGAGATGAAGGCATGGATCTAACCGCTCCAGGAATGATGAGGTTAGTTACAAAAACCTTTATAGATGCATTGTCTCCAAAAGTGAAGGAAAAGCTTAAGGCCGCAACCCCTGATTGGAGAACCTTGGAAGACCCACACCTGGCTAGACAGAAAGCTGTAGGGATAGAAATGGACTTAAGAGAAAATTCTGAGCCAGTAAGAATTGCACAGGCTAATACTGGCTCTGCTAATCAAAAGTTTACTTGTCATTACTGTAAGAAGCCAGGACATTTCCAAAGGGAATGTAGGAAGAGAAAAGCAGATATAGATTCAGGAACCTTTGTACCCAAAAAATAGGATAAATAACCCAGTGCCTGATCAAACAGACAGCTCAGAATGACTGAAAGTTATGCAGGTCTCTCTTCCTTCTAGAAGACCAATAATACAAGTTGAAGTTGAGGGTAAAAATGTACCTTTTCTGATAGATACGGGAGCAACATCCTCCATTTTAAATCAGGACTTTTTACCATATCCTGACAATATATCCTCAAAGGTTACATATGCAGAAGGGTATGATGGTAAAATTCAGGCGTTGCCCTTTACAAAACCTTTAAATGTGAGCTTTGGCCCTAAAACTTTTGTATCCAAATTTTTATTTGCTAAAGGTGCACCTACCTGCTTGTTGGGTACTGATGTTTTAAGTAAAATGCATGCAAACATCCATTTTAGAGAAGATGGCACAGTTATGCTGACCATCCCTGAAGATGCAGAAACTCTGGAACCATATGTTAGAATACAGGCAATGGAGGATTTTCCCGAAATTTACACTCAACAAGCAAAAATTGACTTGTCTCGGGTTCCTGACAGCCTATGGGCAAAAGGAGACACTGATGTAGGATTTTTATCAGTAGCTCCTATACTGTTAGAAACTGCCCCGGGAACCATATTACCTCAGCTTAGGCAATACCCCATCAGCGCCCAGCAAGAACAGGCGATTTCTCAACAAATTCAGGATTATGTGTTACAAGGTGTTTTGGTAGAAATCAGGTCACCCGCCAATACACCCTTATATCCTGTTAAAAAGAAAGTGTCCTCCAAAGAAACTATGGTGAAATATCGCATGGTGCCCGACTTACGGGAAATCAATAAGGTTTTGGCACCGGTCACCCCTGTGGTACCGAATCCTCATACCTTACTGTCTCAAATTCCCAGCACTGCTGCATATTTTACGGTAATTGACTTATCAAACGCATTTTTTTCTGTGCCACTACATAAGAACTGTTGGCATTTGTTTGCCTTTACATTCAAGGGTAAACAATTAGCATGGACAAGATTGCCACAAGGTATGGTACACTCACCAACTTTGTACTCTGAAGCAATGCAGACCGTGCTAAAAAAATTTCATCCCAGAACCAGGAGTAGTCATTCTACAGTATGTAGATGACTTACTTATTTGTTGCCCGGATGAACAGACGGCAGTTACCTCAACTGTTAATTTCTTAATTTTCCTAGCGCAAGAAGGCTGTAAAGTAAATAGACAGAAACTCCAGGCTTGTCAACAAACAGTCGTGTTTTTAGGTCACTGCATATCACAGGGCATCAGACACCTCACACCTCAACGTACGGAAGCCATACGTAACATGCTTGAACCCAGGAATCACAAACAGCTGCGTGCTTCCCTAGGTATTGTTTCACACTGTAGACAGTGGATCATACATGCAAGTCAACTCATGCAGCCTTTATATGACTGTATTGCCAACACACCATATTCACTCAGTGAAGAGGCTAAACAGTCATTTTCCTCTTTGAAAACAGCACTGGTATCAGCTCCGGCTTTGGGACTCCCAGACTACACTAAACCTTTTCAATTGATGGCAGCTGAGATATCCTCACATGCTACAGGGGTGCTCACACAAAAACATGGAAACAAACAGAGACCTGTGGCATACATATCAGCTCATCTGGACCCTGTAGCTAGAGCCGCACCTTCTTGTGTAAGAGTAGTAGCCGCAATTTCACTGTTATTAGATAAAGCTTCTGAGATTGTTCTTGATCACCCACTTCTAGTTCAGACCACTCATGATGTACATGGCATTCTTAACCAGGTCCAACCTAAACATATTTCAATGGCCAGACACCTCCGTCTCCAATGTTCCCTACTACTGCCGCCCAACATTTCCTTTGCCAGGATTCAGACTCTTAATCTCGCGTCTTTGCTCCCTTTAGAGTCTGAGGGGGGTACCATACCTGAGGAAACTGCACTCTCCAACTCCTTTGAAACTGCACTCTCCAACTCCTTTGACCCATCAAAGTCAATGCATGATTGTGTACAATTAATGGAACAAGAGACTCAGGGCTTATGTAATGTACGTGACAAGCCACTCTGTAATGCTACATTTGAACTTTTCATAGATGGCAGCAGATATGCAGATATGAATGGACAATTTCATACAGGTTATGCGGTAGTAACTCAGCATGAAGTGCTGAAAGCAGAACCTCTCCCTGCTAATCAGTCTGCACAAGAAGCAGAACTTACGGCATTAGTTGAAGCTCTAAAAATAGCCAAAGATCAGACAGCAAACATATACACTGATTCTAGATATGCACATGGCATTATTTTCGATTTTGGCGTAATATGGAGAGCCAGAGGTTATATGACTGCTTCAGGCCAACCTGTTAAACATGCCTCCCTCATTAGACAGATTCTGGAGGCAGCACAAGAAACTAAAGAAATAGCGGTGATAAAGGTAGCTGCACATGTGAGACTCGACACCGAGGAAGCCAGGGGTAACGATAAAGCCGATAAGGCAGCAAAACAGGCAGCACGTAAACCCTTACATCATGCCCACACACTAGATAGCTCTGAAGATGATGAGGAAAGATTGAAGGAAGCTCAGAAACAGGTAGACGACGAAGAACGAGGGCAGTGGCAGAAAAAAGGGGCAGAAGATCAGCAAGGATTATGGAAAAAAGGAACTTTGTTGTGTTTACCCAGAGCCTGGTACCCCGCAGTGGCAAGTGACCTCCACCTACCCACGCATGTGTCGGCAAATGGTATGACGCTCAAGGTAAAAGAAAGGTGGTTGGCTCCAGGTTTTGGTAATTTTGCTCGGAACATGTGTGCTGCATGCGCTATATGCCTGGCACACAATCCAGGTCAGGCCATTAAAACCCCAACCAAGCATCATGTAAGACCACTGTATCCCTTTCAAAGACTCCAGATCGACTACATCCAACTTCCTAGGTACAATGGATACGAATATGTGCTTGTGTGTGTGGACATGTTCTCAGGGTGGCCAGAGGCTTATCCAGTTCGTAAAGCCTCAGCAAAAACTACTGCCATTAAAATAGCACATGAACTGATACCCCGTTACGGCATGCCTGAGGTGATCGAGTCAGATAGGGGTACCCATTTTACTGGGGAAATATTCCAGAATGTTATGAAAATGTTGGGAGTAGAAAACCAGTTTCACACTCCATATCATCCACAGAGTTCAGGTAAAGTGGAAAGATTAAATGGGACAATAAAATTTAAAATCCAGAAGGCCATGGCAGAAACAGGAAAGCCTTGGACCGAGTGTCTACCACTTGCCCTGTATTCCATCCGAAACACCCCAAGGGGGAAGGCTAAGCTGTCACCACATGAGATTCTTTTTGGTAGAGCAGCAAATTTGGGTTGTTATTTTCCACAACAACTGATGTTGAATACTGAGACTTTAACTGCTTATATACAAGAATTACAAAAACGTTTAACTAAAGTGCATTCGCAAGTTTTTGCTTCCCTTCCAGATCCAGAAAATCTCGAAGGAGGCCACAAGTTGGAACCTGGTGATCAAGTCTACGTGAAAAGACACACCAGAAAGACTCTGGAACCGAGATTTGACGGACCTTTCCAAGTCCTGTTAACAACTCCAACAGCAGTCAAGCTTGAAGGAAAGGCATCATGGATACATGCAAGCCATTGCAAAAAAGCAGTATAAGACTCATGATATTGATGTTAATAATGTTAACCTCAACGGAGGCATGGGAAAGACTGAATTCTCTAGCCCCTTTGAACAATAGATTCGTACAACATCATAGAAAATTAGTGCATGACTTGTTAAATAATACGCAACCCCTGGCAGATTGTTGGATCTGTACCCATTCACCAGTATCAGCCACAAGTATACCTTTTCTAGCAGTTCCCGTGTCAGCTGAAGAAATATTCGCTTGGCCTAATTGTTCAGACAACCTGGCCAACAACCAACCTGGCAATACTAGGCTATGGAATACTACAATCGCCATACCAATTGTGGGATAAATTAGTTAGAGCCACGGATTATCTAGATGATCAGATTTGGGATATATTGGACATATTAAATACTAGTATAGCTGTACAGAATCAGCTTATAATAGTCACTAACCAACATACCCTGGTATTGGATTACCTAACTGCCTCACAAGGGGGTATGTGTCAAATCATCGGACCCACCTGCTGTCATTATATAGACCCGAATAGTACTATGAGTATGAGATTTAAATTAAAAGACGTACAACGACTCAGGGATCAGTATGACAAAGACAATGACCAAAATAAGGATAGCTGGTGGTCAGATACCTTTTCTTTTCTTAACCCGGCCAATTGGTTCAGAGGGATCGGTGGGTGGGTTACCGGGATTATGCAAAGCCTAATACATACAGTTATGGTTATTGTAATTATATATGTATTATTCAAGGTTGTACTCAAGGGTATCTCGGTATGCACAAATACATTTTGTGTAATGGATGCGAGAATATAAAGTTTTTTTTTTGTAATATCACAAAAAGAATGACTAAAATGATCGACAAGGTTTTGAATGGAATATGTCAAAGGGGGGATTGTGAAGAGCAGAACGAAAATGATTACCTCAATGAACAAAAATAAAAAAAAAGAATTTGTGATAAATATTGACCTGTCCATTCAAGGACATTTTAGCTATAGTATGAAATCCTGTTTTTCTTGTCTGTGGAATTGCCTTTGTACTGTTTGTTGTGAAACTGCCGCCCACGAAACTGTTTTCTTTTCTTTTCTTTCTTTCCTGTTTTGTCTCTTTGTTTAAACATGCAAAACTTGTATAACCACTAAACAACTATATAAAGAAGGGGTAGCACCTTGAAGGCAGGCGTGCTTCAGAGACTTCCCAGTGATACACTATACAAGACGTGTCTTGTGTATTATTTCTGGTGAATCCCCACTTCCAAAGGCTGCTCCGACTGAGTGTGATCCCGACAATGTCAATATGGAGATCTTACAATTCGGCATCCGTTTTGTGTTTACATGGAATGGGTGTCTTTACCCAGCTGGATCTTGATACCTGTTAGTGTCATATGAAACCAAAGAGAAAAGAGTAGACTAGTATAGTATGCACAACCACGGTCAATATAGAAAATATATATAAACACCTTTATTGCACCTCAAAAGATATACACATAAAAACATTTAAAACATAGTACATGAATTAGTACAAAAGACCACACTCCAAGAAATAGAAACTCCTCATAATAGTGAGGTCATAGCACCTATGAATACTGTCCTGCATTTGCATTGGAAATTATGTGCACATCAATCCATATATATGACAACAATAGCACTATGTATATACCCACTATCCCAGGTATGAAAAACAAATAGCCCAGGAGGGTGACCCATATATGTAGCCCCCTGAAATAAAGGTGACGATAAAGTACATCAACCCTGTGGATACAACCTGTGCATGGATAGGATGGATCCTGAGATGTGCTGCAGAAAAATATGAGGCAGAAATCCAAAAATAGCAAGTAAGTAAACTCCCTATGAATGAGCAGGGGAAACGGGCAGAATAGCCCAGAAATGGAGGAGTGTGGTGGAAGCAGGACCCACGCGTATCGCTGCCACAGCAGCTTCGTCAGGGGAGTCATTGCTATATACTACGTGTGCAGTGTTATATACTGTGTGGGCTGTGTTATATACTATATGGCTGCTATATACTATGTGGGCAGTGTTATATACTATGTGGGCAGTGTTATATACTGTGTGGGCTGCGTTATATACTGCATGGCTGCTATATACTACGTGGCCAGTGTTATATACTATGTGGGCAATGTTATATACTGCGTGGGCTGTGTTATATACTGTTTGGGCTGTGTTATATACTGTGTGGCCACTGTTATATACTGTGTGGCCTGTATTAACGCAACGGGTATTCAAGAATATGTCCTGGCCTGTGCTATATACTATGTGGCTGCTATATACATATTATAGACTACCCGATGCGTTAGAATCGGGCCACCATCTAGTAATCATATAATGTTCTTTCCTGTGGCACACTTCCACCATTTAAAGGCAATGTGTATAACATCTAATCATTGTGAGCTTTGATAAATCACTGTAATTTGCACTATACAATATATTCACCCAGTATTCCTTGGTAGGTTTCTTTATGAGGCGTTTGTGAGCAGCCCCTGCTCATATGGGCGCAATGTTTTTGCATTTGCATGTTTTTAAATGTTTTTAAAATTTGTGGTTAACAGACATCAATAAAATTTGTGATTTTTTTCATGTTGATCCCTGCTGTTATGCATGTTTCTTTGTTCTCCCCTTTTTTAATGGGTTAAGCATGTTGCAATATTTTTTATTTGCAATTAATTTACAGATAGTGATTACCATGTCTTTTTTCCTAGTACTGGCAGGATCCTGACTGGTCTCTGCACTTCCTCATCCAATGAGTATGGGCTTGTGACAGTTGCATCCAATCACTGGCCACAGCATTGACATTGCAGCCACAGTAAGGCTGGGTTCACATTGCGTTAACAGCAGCCCGTTAACATATGTGTTTAACGGGCTGCTGTTAATGCAAGTGCCATTATGGCAGCACGCTAGCGCAGATAGAGCATCTGCTAGCTCTATCTGTGCTAGCGGTGACGGACCCGGAAATGCTGCAGCCCGCGTCTCGGGGTCCGTCACTCACTGACGGCACATGGCTAGCGCACACCCATTGTGGGCTAGCGATGCGTCCGACATTGGATTCAATGGCGGCGTTACCGGACTACGTTACACCGCGTTATGCCGCAGTGTAACGTAGTCCATCTAACGGACTGGGGGGACGCAATGTGAACCCAGCCTAAGCCAGGATTAAACCCTTCACCCCCAGGTCTGTTTTCACCTACATGACCAGGCCAAATTTTATCATTCTGACCACTGTGACTTTTTGAGGTAATCACTCTGGAACGTGTTTGGAGAGCCTGTGATATGCCTAAACAGTGGATACCCCCCATTAGTGACCCAATTTTGGAAACAAGATTCCTCAAGAAATGTATCTAGATGTGTGGTGAGCACCTTGAACTCCGAAGTGCTTCACAGAAGTTTATAACATAGAGCCGTGAAAATAAAAAAAATCTAATTTTTCCCACAAAAATGTTATTTTAGCCCCGATTTTTTTATTTTCACAATACCCTTGTGAAAAGGATAAAATGGAACCCAAACTTTGTTGTGCAAATTCTCTTGAGTATGCAGATACCCTATATGTGGCAGAAAACTACTGCTTAGGTGTACGGTAAGGCTCAGAAAGGAAGGAATGACGTTTTGGAACACAGACTTTGATGGAATGGTCTGTGGGTGTCATGTCCTGTTTGGAGAGCCCCTGATGTGCCTAAACAGTGGAAACCCCCAAAAATGATCCCAAATAGATACCTCAAAGAATTTATCTAGATCTGTAGTGAGCACCTTGAACCCAGTGGTGCTTCACAGAATTTTACAACTGTGATCTGTAAAAATGAAAAGAAAAAGATTTTTCCCACAAAATTGTTGTTTTAGCTCCAATGTTTTTTCCTTTTCACAAGAATAGCAGGAGAAAATGGACACCAAAATTTCTCCTGAGTACAACGATACTCTATTTGTGGTCGAAAACTACTTTTTAGGCACAGTGCAAAGCTCAGAAGGCAAGAAGCGCCATATTGAAGTTCAGATTTTGCTGGACTTGTTTGAGGGTGCCATGCCATCCATATTGGCAGACCCCCTAAGGTGTCAGAACAGTGGAACTCCTCATAAGTAACCCCATTTTACAAACTACACTTCTTAGTGAATTCACCTAGGGATGCAGTGATCATATTGTCACCACAGGTGTGTCACAGAATTTAATACCATTGGGCAGTGAAGAAAAAAATAATTACATTTTTGCTACCAAAATTTTGTTTTAGCCCAAGATTTTACATTTCCACACTGGGAAATGGGTAACAAATGGCACCAAAATGCATCCCACAATTTCTGCTCAATGCAGAAATACCTCATTTGTGGCTGTACAGTACTGCTTATCCTCACGGTGAGACCTGGGAGGGACGCACCAGCAATGACTGCCATATTTTTTCCCAAAAAAGTAATAAACTGACTTCATTGAATACAGATTTAACCCGGGAATTGAGAATTTAGAGAATGATCAGTCCTGGAGGAGAAAGAAGCAGATTTCTCTGATAAAATATATTACAAAGTTTCCTATTTTCATGTGTACTATTAATTTATGAAATAAAAATTAAACTAATGGTTACTCTTTAAAAACAATACACATTTGTTTCCAAATCCATCAACACCCTTTCCAATATGTGTCCCATATTACCATGTTTGAGATCATCCCTATTCACTTTTCTTCAAAGTGCAACCATGACTGTGTCAAAAAATGCAAAATGCATGAAAGTGCAGTGTATTCCTGCTGTAGCATTCGTGATGGACTGGAGAGCTGCCAGTTTGCTCAGGTAAATACCATTTGTTAAATGAACCTACTGGTATACTATAATCTTGTGAAATAAATGTGAAATGAAGCTTGATATATTGTGCATCATGGCAACCTTTGCTCTTTAACCTTTGAACATATGTTTTTGTTATCATTACATAGTAATTCACTGTGTGATATGATCTTTTGTAAAAGGTAGTAAATCAATAAATTTGTTCAACCAAAGACCTGTAATTTCTAACAAAAGTAACCAGCTTGTAACCCCTCCCGTAGATGCGTGCCCGCCCGGTGAAAGGCAGCATGCCAGGAGTTTCCTACTGTGTTTATCCAAGAGTCATCTGGTAGTGAGAGGGAATGTTATAAAACTGAGTTAATTGGCTTCATATAAAACTGGCCCCAGCATGTTTGTACGTGCACACGCTCGAGTTAGGGAGACTGTCGGTGAGCCCCACAGGGCACTCAACTAACTGGAATGTTTTCTTTCAATAAAGCCCTATGGAATAGTGGTAACACTTTGCAACATCCATATTAAACTATGGCGAGATTTCATCAAATTTGCCAGAAAACCAGTGTAGATAAATTGCAATATCACCTTGCACAAGACTTTTGTGACTTTTGGTGTGTTTACGCCAGCTTTACCAATTTTTTAAGAAGTTAGCAAAGCTTAATGGCCACTTGGGCTCCATTTACAGGATGAGTATTTGGATAGTTTTTGGTGTTGCAGATTTCTGCATCTATTAGGTAAATTTTGTCAAATTACTTTTTAATGCATTTTTTAACTTGAGTTTTATCGCATTTTTTGATCTGCATTTTTTCCTATTGTTGGTATTGTCCTGATATTTGTCGTCCTAATATTTGGCTTTGACAAAATTTATTGATACAGACGTTTTGGGATTACAAGCATTTTTAATGTGTTGCCGCAGCAAAGCCAAAGCTCTGATGATAGGAGGAAATTTCCCCTGTATCAACCCCGTTTTTTGTTTCTAGCATAACAAAAACCCTGCGAACCTTCTCCTACCTACCTTCATCCCGGGAGCCTCTTTTGATTAGTAGGTGCCACAATGGACTACTATCATGGATGCCGAACTAGTGTCTTGCAAGTCTTTTTACTCAACTCTAACTCCAGAATGTAGGACATTTTCTGACTCTGCTGCATGGGCAGCCAAAAAGATGCAACAAATTCATAAAGAGGTGTGCATTATCCCTAATACATTTAGCACATGTTACCCCAGTGGTCTATGGATCAAGACTTGATGACAATGCCCTAGTCTTGATGAATTTCTACCTACGGTTGTGCTCAAAAGTTTACATACCCTTTCAGATTTTTTGCTTTCTTGGCCTTTTTTCAGAGAATATGAATGATAGCACCAAAACTTTTTGTCAACTCATGGATAGTGGTTGGGTGAAGCCATCTATTGTCAAACTACTTGGTTTTCTCTTTTTAAATCATAATGACAACCCACAAGATCCAAATGACCCTTATCAAAAGTACACATACCCGGGTGATTTTGACCTGATAACATGCACAGAAGTTGACACAAATGGGTTTGAATGGCTATTAAAGGTAACATGCTCACCTGTGACCTGTTTCCTTGTAATCACTGTGTGTGCATTAAAGCTGAGTGAGTTTCTGGGATCCAGACAGTCTCTTGCATCTTTCATCCAGCCACTGATGTTTCTAGATTGTGAGTCATGGGGAAAGCAAAAGAATTGTCAACGGATCTAAGGGTAAAGGTAGCTGAACTGTATAAAACAGGAAAGGGATACAAAAAGATAACCAAGGAATTGATAATACCAGTCAGCAGAATTCAAACTGTGATTAACAAATGGAAAATCAGGGACTCTGTAAAAACAAAACCACCGTAACAAAAATGTGATCCACAACTGCCAGGAAAATTGTTCGGGATGCAAACAAAACCCCATAAATAACATGAGCTGATATACAGGACTCTATGAAATCTAGTGCTGTGGCTGTTTCAAGATGCACAATAAGGAGGCACTTAAAGAAAAATGGGCTGCATGGTTGAGTCACCAGAAGAAAGCCATTACTGTGCAAATGCCACAAAGTATCTCACCTACAATATGCAAAACACAGAGACAAGCCTCAAAACTTCTGGAACAAGGTAAGTTAGAGTGATGAGACCAAAACTGAACTTTTTGGCCACAACCATAGACGTTACATTTGGAGAGAGGAACACCATTCCTACTGTAAAGCACGGAGGTGGATCGCTGATGGGGATTTGTGACCTACAAAGGCACAGGAAACTGGTCAAAATTGAAGGAAAGATGAATGCATTATCAACAAATGCTGGAGACAATTTGCACTCATCAGCCCGGAAGCTGCATATGGGACGTACTTGGACGTTCCAGCATGACAACGATCCAAAATACAAGGCCACGTCGACCTGTCATTGGCTACAGCAGAACAAAGTGAAGTTTCTGGAGTGGCCATCTCAGTCTCCTGACCTCAATGACATTAAGCCACTCTGGGGGGATCTCAAGCACGCAGTTCAAGCTAGACAGCCAATGAATTTACAGGAACTGGAGGCTTTTTGCCAAGAACAGTGGGCAGCTTTACCATTTGAGAAAAAAAAGAACCTCATCCACAACTACCGCAAAAGACTTCAAGCTATCATTGATGTTAGATGGGGCAATACACGGTATTTAGAAATGAGGTATGTGAACTGTTGATCATAGTCATTTGGATGTTTTGGGTTGTCATTATGAATTAAAAAGAGAAAACAAAGTAGTTAGACAATAAGTGGCTTCACCCAACCACTAACCATGAGTGGAGAAAAAGTTTGTGTCATCATTCATAATCTCTGACAAAAGGCCAAGAAAGCAAACATTCTGCCGGAGTATGTAAACTTTTGAGCACAACTGTATATATTGGAGAAGACCTCCCCTTTATTTAGACTAGATTTTCACCTCTGTTGTATTTTACACTATCCAACTTCTTTGGGATGAGCACCAGTATAGAAAAATAATTTTTACTGCAGTTTTGAGGAGGTCATCTCAAAATGTTTTCAGTGTATCTGATAAATAGAAGATAATACTAATAATAGGATATTAAATGGTTCTTTAAGGGATATTCACCCCCCCGCCTCCAGCCTACTCAGTCTAAAAGAAAAAAAAGAAAAGTTAGTTTTAATCCATTGGGCAGGATTTTTTGATTGCTTTGGGTCTGACTGATGGGAGTCCAGGTGATCTCAAGTTTGGGTTTTGGAACCCCGAGCACAGGCTCTGTAGCCCCATCATGAATGGAGTAGAGGTGCACATGCTTGAACTCAACTCCATTCATTGTAGATGGGATTGCCAGAAATAGCCGAACACTGTACTTCGCAGTCCTGTAGACTGAGTTAAGTGGAGGGTCGAACAAGTGTACCTCTGCTTATTCATGATAGGGTTTCATAACCCATTCTCATGGTTCCAAAACCACCATCTCAGGATAGCAACGAATCCTAATGGTCAGATCCCCAGCAATAACTAAGTCATCCTATATTCTACAAAGTAATAACCTTGAAGAAAAGATCTGTCAAAGACATTATTTTAGAGTTTATAATTTACCAAATTCATTTGCCATAACGGTAAATGCCTCCAGCTGCCATCTAGCTGAATCCGTTCAGCTTTTATTTTTGACAATCTTTGCTATGAATTAAATCCAATATGAAGAATAATGTGGTTACCCCCAGTGGCGCAGCTACCAAGGAGGCAGAAGGGGCAGTTGCATTGGGGTAGTTTGTGCAGGTTGGTAATAGATGGGGACGGTGCAGGAAATGTGAGAAGTCAAATGTGTCTTTGTTGTAATCTCTGCAGACGAGTTATGGCTGGAGAAGTTGTCAGGTTCGTCTGGGCAAGTTAGAAAAGATGGGAAAAGTGAATGACTTCATCAGAAATAACGTCCGATGTCAGTCACTATCTAAAACTGTACTGTAATCAATTGTATGTTCCGCAGGTCTGGTATCTACCACTATATGATTACCGTATGGTAGTAATATCAGTAGTGGTCTTTTTGTAGAGATTTATTCACACCTGGTGAGGTTCCCATATACCCACTATAGTAGTAAAATAAAAAAGGAGGAGAAGCCAGCGCTGTTTATGGTCAGAACGCAATACATAAAGTGCACATGCACATAATGATTTCTAACTGTATTTCAAAATGAGACATTTGGAAAACAATTGATCAATTCTTTGAGCCACCCCGCCACGTCACGGCATTCTCATAATGGGGCAGTCCTAATCTACGTTTTCTATATTCACTGTGCCATTACGGCCTCCTAAATGTATCAACAGCAAGATCACATTAAATGTACCTGAAGCTTTTCTGAATCACTCCCAAGGCAACAGAAAGGGCAAGCACAGATAAAGGTTACCAGGTATGGACAAAGACATTTCAGGTCCAACCTCCACACTGCCTAACCAGCACCACAGATGAACGGTGAGACAGGCTTGGACACAGGTGCACAATCAAACAGAGCCGCAGGGCAGGGCTGTTGTATGTGTGTACAGCAGCCTAGGTCAATCACAAAAAAATACAGAAAGAATGGCGTACATAACCCAGTGCGCACGGCAACAGTGGTGGTCAACCACAAACCAATATCAAAATAAAAAAGGGGGAGAAGCCAGCGCTGCTCATGGTCAGACCGCAATACATAAAGTGCACATGCACATATTGATTTCTAACTGTATTTCAAAATGAGACATGTTTCATCCCCCTGAGCTGAACCCCTACCTACACTACTGGGGCACCCAATTGTATCATTTTACCCGTTTGGCAACATTGCTGCAATATTTAAGGTTTTGGTCAACATGCCCCCACATATAGCATTCAATTAAACTACATTCTGTTGCTGAATATGTACTTAATTATGTATTTTCTGCATGTGTAACATGTTAGTGCCTAAGTCTACGTTCATATTAGCGTTGCGTCGCCGTTGCGTCGGCGACGCAGCGGCGACGCACGGAAAAACGTACGTAATTTTTTGCCGAAATCGGACGCAAGAAAAATGCAACTTGTAGCGTTTTCTTGCGTCCGACGCTAGCGTCTAAAACGACGCACGTGTCGGAAAACGCGTGCAAAAAGACGCACGCGTCCCCTATGTTAAACATAGGGGCGCGTCGCCGCTGCGTCGCCGCTGCGTCGCCGACGCAACAGCGACGCACATTAGCGTAACGCTAATGTGAACGTAGCCTTAGACATCACATTCTTTTCTTTCTATGCATGTGACATTTTAGGTTTGCAATAAAGGCTGGACTGGGGCTAAAAATCAGCCCTGGCACACAAACCTCACCAGTCACTCCTACATCACAAAAAAATGTCTGGCGCCATTCCAGCGGTGATGGCATTTGTTGTCCCGAGGCTGGTATGACATTATGTCATGCAAGCCTGCTGGCCTCTTTCCCTGCCTTTGGATGAATCAATAATCAAGAGGAAGTCAGAACTGCAGCTGGCTGCTCACTTTCTCATGATTAGCGATTTGTCCGAAGGCGGGGAGAGAGAGGCTAGCATGTAAAATTTCTTCTACGCCTCTCTTCCTCTCTGGTGTTGGAGTACTGGCGCCCTGAGCACTTAGCCACACCAAGGGTACACCAAAATACCCTCATTTGCATTTGACGTAAAAGTTATTTTCTCAGGCACCATACCACAATTGTGCTAGTATGATTTTTAATAGGGTATCAGTCCCCTGTATAAGTGTATACAGGGGACTGTAATATGCATTTTTGGGGTGATCGACTCCCTT
This sequence comes from Ranitomeya imitator, assembly GCF_032444005.1. NCBI lineage: Eukaryota > Metazoa > Chordata > Amphibia > Anura > Dendrobatidae > Ranitomeya > Ranitomeya imitator. Next base: position 302,471,443 of record NC_091282.1, read on the forward strand.
TAAACATATAAACCACACCATCTCCACAAGTAGAACAGTACATGTGGGGTACAGAAATTGTCCTATTTGAGACATTTATGGTAAACAGAAAGGAACTGCCATATAGTGTGTCTGATAAATGCAGGTCACACTGCTGAATGGAATTATTGGGGACTCAGTGCTGGCTTCCAGAAACAAAGAGAAGGCTGCACATGTGCGGCTCGCTCCATTCATTTCTGATCGGAACATAGATGATATATCCCATCAATACATTGCGTGCAGAATTATTAGGCAAGTTGTATTTTAGAGGATTATTTTTATTATTGATCAACAACTATGTTCTCAATCAACCCAAAATACTCATAAACATCAAAGCTTAATATTTTTAGAAGTTGGAGTGTTTTTTTTTTAGATTTGGCTATCTTAGGAGGATATCTGTTTGTGCAGGTAACTATTACTGTGCAGAATTATTAGGCAACTTAATAAAAACCAAATATAATCCCATCTCACTTGTTTATTTTCACCAGGTAAACCAATATAACTGCACAAAATTTAGAAATAAACATTTCTGACATGCAAAAACAAAACCCCCAAAAATTAGTGCCCAATATAGCCACCTTTCTTTATGATGACACTCAACAGCCTTCCATCCATAGATTCTATCAGTTGCTTGATCTGTTTATGATCAACATTGCGTGCAGCAGCCACAACCGCCTCCCAGACACTGTTCCGAGAGGAGTACTGTTTTCCCTCCCTGTAGATCTCACATTTTATGAGGGACCACAGTTTCTCTATGGGGTTCAGATCAAGTGAACAAGGGGGCCATATCATTATTTTTTCTTCTATGAGACCTTTACTGGCCAGCCATACTGTGTAGTAGTTGGAGGCATATGATGGAGCATTGTCCTGCATGAAAATCATGTTTTTCTTGAACGATCCCAACTTCTTCCTGTACCACTGCTTGAAGAAGTTGTCTTCCAGAAACTGGCAGTAGGTCTGGGAGTTGAGCTTCACTCCATCCTCAACCCGAAAAGGTCCCACAAGATCATCTTTGATGATATCAGCCCATACCAGTACCCCATCTCCACCTTGCTGGCATCTGGGTCGGAGTGGAGCTCTCTGCCTTTTACTGATCCAGCCTCTGGCCCATCCATCTGGCCCATCAAGAGTCGCTCTCATTTCATCAGTCCATAAAACCTTTGAAAAGTCAGTCTTAAGATAAAACGTCAAGAATGGGCCAAGAAATATCTTATGTTTCTTGTTCAAAGGTGGTCGTTTTTCAGCCTTCCTTACCTTGGCCATGTCCCTGAGTATCGCACACCTTGGGCATTTTGTTACCCCAGTAATGTTGCAGCTGTGAAATATGGGAAAACTGGTGGCAAATGGCATCTTGGCAGCTTCACGCTTGATTTTCCTCAATTCATGAGCAGTTATTTTGCGCCTTTTTTGCCCAACACGCTTCTTGCGACCCTGTTGGCTATTTGCCATGAAACACTTGATTGTTCGGTGATCACGCTCCAAAAGTTTGGCAATTTCAAAACTGCTGCATCCCTCTGCAAGACATTTCACAATTTTGGACTTTTCAGAGCCCGTCATATCTCTCTTCTGACCCATTTTGCCAAAGGAAAGGAAGTTGCCTAATAATTAAGCACACCTTATATAGGGTTTTGATGTCATTAGACAGCACCCCTCCTCATTACAGAGATGCACATCACCTGATTTACTTAATTAGTGGTTGGCTTTCAAGCCTGAACAGCTTGGAGTAGGACAACATGTATAAAAAGTATCATGTGATCAAAAAAACAACTTGCTTAATAATTCTGCACGCAGCGTAAATGTCCCATATGGAACAAACCCTTTAATTAGGACAGATATACACTTGTACTTTGAGTCAGGGGTAAGTATACACCAACATAACCCATTTTACCCCCATAACATCGCCATATAGTGCTCAGATTCCAGCAGGGGTGGATTAAGGGTAGCCAGGGCCCCCAGCTGTTCAGACACTGTGAGCCCCCCGGTCATGTGACGGGGGTCATGTGACGGGGGTCATGATATACCTGAACCAGATTATTCCAGAAAAATGGCTGGGCTCTACTCTACTGTAACCTATTAAATATTTGTTAAAATCTGCAATACAATTTAGGTATATTTTGACCAATGATATCACATACAAGGAACAAATACCACTGCACCATGTCAAGACCACATATTACCACCACTTGGTGACCAAATAGCACATACAAGGGACAAATACCGCAACACCATTTCCAGACCACATATTACCACCACATAGTGACTGAATACTACAATACTGATCAGTAAAAAAAAAAAAAAAAACACAATACTATCACCATAAGTGCCAGTATTCACAGGAGATCTGTACTTAGTATGCAGTGTCTGTGTAGAGGTAATACAGAGATCACTGGTGGTATTATACACTGGAGCTCTGTATATAGTGTATAGGTAATACAGTGATCACTGGTGACATTGTACACAGTGTTACGATCTGGTAATTCAGTACCACAATGGACATAGAAGTCAGAGCACATACAGTGACCTGACAATAACCCAAAAATATAGAACGAGCTCTGAGACGTGGAAACTCTGCTGACCGCAATCCCTAATCCTCTCCAACCACACACTAGAGGCAGCCGTGGATTGCGCCTAACGCTCCCTATGCAACTCGGCACAGCCTGAGAAACTAGCTAGCCTGAAGAGAGAAAATAAGCCTACCTTGCCTCAGAGAAATACCCCAAAGGAAAAGGCAGCCCCCACATATAATGACTGTGAGTTAAGATGAAAAGACAAACGTAGAGATGAAATAGATTTAGCAAAGTGAGGCCCGACTTTCTGAACAGAGCGAGGATAGGAAAGGTAACTTTGCGGTCAACACAAAACCCTACAAACAACCACGCAAAGGGGGCAAAAAGACCCTCCGTACCGAACTAACGGCACGGAGGTACACCCTCTGCGTCCCAGAGCTTCCAGCAAGCAAGAAAAAACAAATAAGCAATGCTGGACAGAAAAAACAGCAAACAAAATAGCAAAAGCGGAACTTAGCTATGCAGAGCAGCAGGCCACAGGAATGATCCAGGAGGAGACAGGTCCAAAACTAGAACATTGACTGGAAGCCAGGATCAAAGCACTAGGTGGAGTTAAATAGAGCAGCACCTAACGACTTCACCACATCACCTGAGGAAGGAAACTCAGAAGCCGCAGTACCACTCTCCTCCACCAACGGAAGCTCACAGAGAGAATCAGCCGAAGTACCACTTGTGACCACAGGAGGGAGCTCTGCCACAGAATTCACAACAGTACCCCCCCTTTAGGAGGGGTCACCGAACCCTCACCAGAGCCCCCAGGACGACCAGGATGAGCCATATGAAAGGCACGAACAAGATCGGGAGCATGGACATCAGAGGCAAAGACCCAGGAATTATCTTCCTGAGCATAACCCTTCCACTTAACCAGATACTGGAGTTTCCGTCTTGAAACACGAGAATCCAAAATCTTCTCCACAATATACTCCAACCTCCCCCCCACCAAAACCGGGGCAGGAGGATCAACAGATGGAACCACAGGTGCCACGTATCCCCGCAACAATGACCTATGGAATACGTTATGAATGGAAAAAGAATCTGGAAGGGTCAGACGAAAAGACACAGGATTAAGAACCTCAGAAATCCTATACAGACCAATGAAACGAGGTTTAAACTTAGGAGAGGAAACCTTCATAGGAATATGACGAGAAGATAACCAAACCAAATCCCCAACACGAAGTCGGGGACCCACACAGCGTCTACGATTAGCGAAACGTTGAGCCTTCTCCTGGGACAAGGTCAAATTGTCCACTACATGAGTCCAAATCTGCTGCAACCTGTCCACCACAGTATCCACACCAGGACAGTCCAAAGACTCAACCTGCCCTGAAGAGAAACGAGGATGGAACCCAGAGTTGCAGAAAAACGGCGAAACCAAGGTAGCCGAGCTGGCCCGATTATTAAGGGCGAACTCAGCCAAAGGCAAAAAGGACACCCAGTCATCCTGATCAGCAGAAACAAAGCATCTCAGATATGTTTCCAAGGTCTGATTGGTTCGTTCGGTCTGGCCATTAGTCTGAGGATGGAAAGCCGAGGAAAAAGACAAGTCAATGCCCATCCTAGCACAAAAGGCTCGCCAAAACCTCGAAACAAACTGGGAACCTCTGTCAGAAACGATATTCTCTGGAATGCCATGTAAACGAACCACATGCTGGAAGAACAATGGCACCAAATCAGAGGAGGAAGGTAATTTAGACAAGGGTACCAAATGGACCATCTTAGAGAAGCGATCACAAACCACCCAAATGACTGACATTTTTTGAGAGATGGGAAGATCTGAAATAAAATCCATAGAGATATGTGTCCAAGGCCTCTTCGGGACCGGCAAGGGCAAAAGCAACCTACTGGCACGAGAACAGCAGGGCTTAGCCCGAGCACAAATCCCACAGGACTGCACAAAAGAACGCATATCCCGCGACAGAGATGGCCACCAAAAGGATCTAGCCACTAACTCTCTGGTACCAAAGATTCCAGGATGACCAGCCAACACCGAACAATGAACCTCAGAGATAACTTTATTCGTCCACCTATCAGGGACAAACAGTTTCTCCGCTGGGCAACGATCAGGTTTATTAGCCTGAAATTTTTGCAGCACCTGCCGCAAATCAGGGGAGATGGCAGACACAATTACTCCCTCTTTGAGAATACCCGCCGGCTCAGATAAACCCGGAGAGTCGGGCACAAAACTCCTAGACAGAGCATCCGCCTTCACATTTTTAGAGCCCGGAAGGTACGAAATCACAAAGTCAAAACGGGCAAAAAACAGCGACCAACGAGCCTGTCTAGGATTCAACCGCTTGGCAGACTCGAGATAAGTCAAGTTCTTATGATCAGTCAAGACCACCACGCGATGCTTAGCTCCTTCAAGCCAATGACGCCACTCCTCGAATGCCCACTTCATGGCCAGCAACTCTCGATTGCCAACATCATAATTTCGCTCAGCAGGCAAAAACTTCCTGGAAAAGAAGGCGCATGGTTTCATCACCGAGCAATCAGAACTTCTCTGCGACAAAACAGGCCCTGCTCCAATCTCAGAAGCATCAACCTCGACCTGGAAAGGAAGCGAAACATCTGGTTGACACAACACAGGGGCAGAAGAAAAACGACGCTTCAACTCTTGAAAAGCTTCCACAGCAGCAGAAGACCAATTGACCACATCAGCACCCTTCTTGGTCAAATCGGTCAATGGTTTAGCAATACTAGAAAAATTGCAGATTAAGCGACGATAAAAATTAGCGAAGCCCAGGAACTTTTGCAGACTTTTCAGAGATGTCGGCTGAGTCCAATCATGGATGGCTTGGACCTTAACAGGGTCCATCTCGATAGTAGAAGGGGAAAAGATGAACCCCAAAAAGGAAACCTTCTGAACACCAAAGAGACACTTTGATCCCTTCACAAACAAAGAATTAGCACGCAGGACCTGAAACACCGTTCTGACCTGCTTCACATGAGACTCCCAATCATCCGAGAAGATCAAAATGTCATCCAAGTACACAATCAGGAATTTATCCAGGTACTCTCGGAAGATGTCATGCATAAAGGACTGAAACACCGATGGAGCATTGGCAAGTCCGAATGGCATTACTAGATACTCAAAATGGCCCTCGGGCGTATTAAATGCAGTTTTCCATTCATCGCCTCGCTTAATACGCACAAGATTATACGCACCACAAAGATCTATCTTGGTGAACCAACTAGCCCCCTTAATCCGAGCAAACAAATCAGATAACAACGGCAAGGGGTACTGAAATTTAACCGTGATCTTATTAAGAAGGCGGTAATCTATACAAGGTCTCAGCGAACCATCCTTCTTGGCCACAAAAAAGAACCCTGCTCCTAATGGCGACGATGACGGGCGAATATGCCCTTTCTCCAAGGACTCCTTCACGTAACTCCGCATAGCGGCGTGCTCAGGCACAGACAAATTAAACAGTCGACCCTTTGGGAATTTACTACCAGGAATCAAATCGATAGCACAATCACAATCCCTATGCGGAGGTAGGGTATCAGACTTGGGCTCATCAAATACATCCCGGTAATCAGACAAGAAATCTGGAACCTCAGAAGGGGTGGATGACGAAATAGACAGAAATGGGACATCACCATGTACCCCCTGACAACCCCAGCTGGACACAGACATGGATTTCCAATCTAATACTGGATTATGGACTTGTAGCCATGGCAACCCCAACACGACCACATCATGCAGATTATGCAACACCAGAAAGCGAATAACCTCCTGATGTGCAGGAGCCATGCACATGGTCAGCTGGGTCCAGTACTGAGGCTTATTCTTGGCCAAAGGCGTAGCATCAATTCCTCTCAATGGAATAGGACACTGCAAGGGCTCCAAGAAAAACCCACAATGCCTAGCATACTCCAAGTCCATCAAATTCAGGGCAGCGCAGAATAAGATGACAAAGAGCAGATCAAGGTAACGGAGAAAAGAAATTTTGACTGTACCGTACCAATGGTGGCAGACCTAGCGAACCGCTTAGTGCGCTTAGGACAATCAGAGATAGCATGAGTGGAATCACCACAGTAGAAACACAGCCCATTCAGACGTCTGTGTTTTTGCCGTTCAACTCTGGTCAAAGTCTTATCGCACTGCATAGGCTCAGGTTTATGCTCAGGTAATACCGCCAAATGGTGCACAGATTTACGCTCATGCAAGCTTCGACCGATCTGAATGGCCAGAGACATAGACTCATTCAGACCAGCAGGCATAGGAAATCCCACCATGACATCCTTAAGGGCTTCAGAGAGACCCTTTCTGAAAATAGCTGCCAGCGCACATTCATTCCATTGAGTGAGCACGGACCACTTTCTAAACTTCTGACAATAAATCTCTATCTCATCCTGACCCTGACACAGAGCCAGCAAATTTTTCTCTGCCTGATCCACTGAATTAGGTTCATCGTACAGCAATTCGAGCGCCAGGAAAAACGCATCGATATTACTTAATGCAGGATCTCCTGACGCAAGAGAAAATGCCCAGTCCTGAGGGTCGCCACGTAAAAAAGAAATAATGATCCTAACTTGTTGAACTGGGTCACCAGAGGAGCGAGGTTTCAAAGCCAGAAATAGTTTACAATTATTTTTGAAACTCAGAAATTTAGTTCTATCTCCAAAAAACAAATCAGGAATAGGAATTCTTGGTTCTAACATAGAATTCTGAACCACAAAATCTTGAATATTTTGTACTTTTGCCGTGAGCTGATCCACACATGAAGACAGACCTTTAATGTCCATCGCTACACCTGTGTCCTGAACCACCCAAATGTCTAGGGGAAAAAAAGGCAAAACACAGTACAGAGAAAAAAAAATGGTCTCAGAACTTCTTTTTTCCCTCTATTGAGAATCATTAGTATTTTGGCTTCCAGTACTGTTACGATCTGGTAATTCAGTACCACAATGGACATAGAAGTCAGAGCACATACAGTGACCTGACAATAACCCAAAAATATAGAACGAGCTCTGAGATGTGGAAACTCTGCTGACCGCAATCCCTAATCCTCTCCAACCACACACTAGAGGCAGCCGTGGATTGCGCCTAATGCTCCCTATGCAACTCGGCACTGCCTGAGAAACTAGCTAGCCTGAAGAGAGAAAATAAGCCTACCTTGCCTCAGAGAAATACCCCAAAGGAAAAGGCAGCCCCCACATATAATGACTGTGAGTTAAGATGAAAAGACAAACGTAGAGATGAAATAGATTTAGCAAAGTGAGGCCCGACTTTCTGAACAGAGCGAGGATAGGAAAGGTAACTTTGCAGTCAACACAAAACCCTACAAACAACCACGCAAAGGGGGCAAAAAGACCCTCCGTACCGAACTAACGGCACGGAGGTACACCCTCTGCGTCCCAGAGCTTCCAGCAAGCAAGAAAAAACAAATAAGCAATGCTGGACAGAAAAAACAGCAAACAAAATAGCAAAAGCGGAACTTAGCTATGCAGAGCAGCAGGCCACAGGAATGATCCAGGAGGAGACAGATCCAAAACTAGAACATTGACTGGAAGCCAGGATCAAAGCACTAGGTGGAGTTAAATAGAGCAGCCCCTAACGACTTCACCACATCACCTGAGGAAGGAAACTCAGAAGCCGCAGTACCACTCTCCTCCACCAACGGAAGCTCACAGAGAGAATCAGCCGAAGTACCACTTGTGACCACAGGAGGGAGCTCTACCACAGAATTCACAACAACACAGGACCTCTGTATATAGTATACAGTGTATAGTGTCAGTGTATAGGTAACACACTGACTCGCCAGTGACGTCTCTAGGTGAAGTCATTCATCCTTCATCCAGCACAGACCGCCATCATTCCTTCCAGCCAGGACTCGTTTCTGCAGGAAATAACAGTTATCTCGAGCTCTGCTTGCAGAACACATTACTTAATTTTTCACAACTTCTACATTACACCACATGAAGAAAAAAAGGCGATATAGTGTCACTCTACACAGTAACAGGTGTTATGGACCTGGTGGTTAGGAGCACCCGGCACGACCTGATAGTTAAACTCACACAGGACAAGCTCTGGGATGTGGGAGCTCTACTGACCGCAAGCCCTAATCCTATCACACAACTAGAAATAGCCGTGGAGCATTCCTGACTCTCCCTAGACGCCTCTTCACAGCCTAAGAGCTAGCTAGCCCTAGAGATAGAAAATAAAGCTTACCTTGCCTCAGAGAAATTCCCCAAAGGAAAAGGCAGCCCCCCACATATATTGACTGTGAGTAAAGATGAAAGTCACAAACGCAGAAATGAAACAGGTTTCAGCAAAGGGAGGCCAGGCTTACTAAACAGACAGAGGATAGGAAAGGTATCTTTGCGGTCAGCACAAAAACTACAAAAGACCACACAGAGTGTGCAAAAAGACCTCCGCACCGACTAACGGTGCGGAGGTGCCACTCTGCATCCCAGAGCTTCCAGCTAGCAAGACAAAATCATGATAACCAGCTGGACAAGGAAACAATGAACAAATAATAGCTATCAGGAACTTAGCTTCTGCTGGAGAAGACAGATCACCAGAAAGATCCAAGAGCGAACTGAACCAATGCAGGAACATTGGCAGCTGGCATGGAGTAACGATCAGAGTGGAGTTAAATAGAGCAGCCAACCAAAGGATAAACCACGTCACATGCGTAAGGAACCTCAGAAGCAGCAGCTTCACTCACAGCCACCAGAGGGAGTCCATGGACAGAACTCGCCGAAGTACCATTCACGACCACAGGAGGGAGTTCGACAACAGAATTCACAACAAACAGGACCGCCCCCCCATTTAAAATAGTATACTCAAAAAATAAAATAAACATCACTGCAGTAATAATATCTCTTAATTAGCCCCTATGGTAATATTATTCCCCATCCTGGCCCCGTTTATCTCATTCCTGGCTCCAGCCATATGTTCTCCCATCCTGCCCTCATGAGTATCCATTCTACCCCATGTGATCTCCTCATCCTGCCCCATCTGTCTCCATCGTATCCATCCTGCCCCATGAACCAATCCTGCCCCATGTCTTTCATTCTGCCCCGTGTCTCCAATCATGCCCTGTATCTACATTCTGCCTATGCCTCAAGTCCTGCCCCCAGTGTGTCCAGCAACCTGCCCCAGTGTGTCCAGCATATTGCCCCAGTGTCCAGCAATCTGCCCCAGTGTGTCCAGCATTGCCCCCAGACAGTGTGTCCAGCAATCTGCCCCAGTATGTCAAGCATATTGCCCCAGTGTGTTCAGTATTGCCCCTGGACAGTGTGTCCAGCAATCTGCCCCAGTGTGTCTAGCATATATCCCCCAATGTGTCCAGCATATTACCCCCAGTGTGTCCAGCAATCTGCCCCAGTGTGTCCAGCATATATCCCCCAGTGTGTCCAGCATATTACCCCCAGTGTGTCCAGCAATCTGCCCCAGTATGTCCAGCACTGCCCCCAGTGTGTCCATCAATCTGCCCCAGTGTCCAGCATTGCCCCCAGTGTGTCCAGCATTGCCCCCAGTGTGTCCAGCAATCTGCCCCAGTGTGTCCAGCATATTACCCCCAGTGTGTCCAGCAATCTGCCCCAGTATGTCCAGCACTGCCCCCAGTGTGTCCAGCATTGCCCCCAGTGTGTCCAGCAATCTGCCCCAGTGTGCCCAGCAATCTGCCCCAGGGTCTCCAGCATTGCCCCAGTGTGTCCAGCAATCTGCCCCAGTGTCCAGCATTGCCCCAGTGTCCAGAAATCTGCCCCAGGGTCTCCAGCATTGCCCCAGTGTGTCCAGAAATCTGCCCCAGGGTCTCCAGTATTGCCCCAGTGTTGTCCAGCAATCTGCCCCATGGTCTTCAATATTGCCCCAGTGTGTCCAGCAATCTGCCCCATGGTCTCCAGTATTGCCCCAGTGTGTCCAGCAATCTGCCCCATGGTCTCCAGTATTGCCCCAGTGTGTCCAGCATTGCCCCCAGACAGAGTCAGACATAAAGAAAAAAAAAAAGTAAAATCCTCACCTCTCCCGTTCCTAACGCAGGTCCGGTGCACTCAACGTCTCTCCGGCTCTGCAACGCTCAGGGCAGAGAGGCTGAGCGGTGCGCACAGTGATGACATCATCGCGCCCTCTTCCCTGAGACATCGCAGAGTCAGAGGGCGCTGAAGACGCTGCAGCTGCCGCAGGAACCAGGAGAGGTGAGTATTACGGGGGCCCCGGGGGCCCGATGCCAGCACTGGCACCGGTGGGGTGGGGGGGATTTAAAGGGCCCGCGTCTCTTCTTCTTTTTTTTTTTTCCTTCCTCCTCCTGCAGCGCCGGCCGCGGCCCGGTGACCCACCCCCCGCATTGTGCCGCCCGGGGCGGCTCGCCTCCCCTTCCTACGCCACTGGGGCCCCCTCTACCGCCCATATTGACCCTCTGATAATCCGCCCCTGGATTCCAGGTCTGTGCAGGTAGTCGCTCCAGTCTATACTGATCAGACAGTTCCTGAGAGAAGGAACAAGGACCTTTCTGCTCTTCTCACTTGTCTTTGTTTTTGAATACTTGTATTCCATATAAAACAATTATGGGGAATTACTTTTGTTTTGCACTGTGGCATTCCTCTGTTATTCCTCCTATATGAATAAACTGACAAAAAGCTGCTTTGTGTGTCCCTACCCAGTCTAACCATCTCTAATCATTGCTGACAGCATCAGACTGTGTAGGGGAGAAGGAGAATGGTAACCCTTAGTTGTCAGTGAGTTTGTAAGGTGGAAGACCGGGCTGCGGGTACCTGCGACATGCCGGGTCCAGAACTGTGGAGGCTGCATCCCGTGTTGCCGGGAAGAAAGAATTGGCGACCGGACAAACCCGGGGAGAGGGTGGCGTGGTTAAGCCGGGCAGTGAACAGGAAGCATTGGAATGAAGTGTCAGTTTCCCGCCGGAAGCGAGAGCAGAGGGAAGTGTGCGGCACCTTCCACAGAGTGAGACAGCGTGGCATTGAGCAGCAGCAGAGCTTTCTTGTATGCACCATTAAGCCAGTGAGTGTGCAGAGTGCAGAGCAACCAGCTATGCAGAGTACAGTGCTGATGCGGAGGGGCGGGTGCCACGTGCAGGACCCTGAGGTGCGTTCCCCATTGCTAACAGACGCGCGGCAGCACACCTGTTGTACAGAGATCCTACAGCGCTACCCTCTCTTTTATCTGGACAGATTTATGGACTAGGGGCTCAGCGGGCAGAACCAGTGACTGCCTGTAGCCGCCAGAAGCTTGACCGTGCTTTGTCGGAATTCATCTGAGGACACCACGCCAGCCATTGCCGGTACTCCAACCCCCATCAGACTTTATGTAGATAAGGACCAGAGAAGACTACAATAAGTGTAAGTTGGATTTCTCATATGGCCAGTCCTTGTCTGCAAAAGATAAGTTTTGCTAGTTTTGTTTGTCCATTTGTTTGGACTCTATTGCTTTGCATTTTGTCTCTTTTGTCCAGCTAGTCACTATGTCTTATTCAGGCTAGCTGGAAGCTCTGGGAAAGCAGATTTGCCCCTCCACACCGTGAGTCGGTGTGGAGTTTATTTTTGTAAACTCTGCGTGGATTTTGGAGTTTTTTATACTGACCGCACATTATCCTTTGCTCTCTGTGTATCTAGTTTAGTTTTGGCCTCCCTTTGCTGATATCTAATTTCATTTCTGTGTTCGTCATTTCCCTCTCCTTTCACAGTCAATATTTGTGGGGGGCTGTCTTTCCTTTTGGGGGTTTCTCTGAGGCAAGATAGCTTTCTATTTCCTTCTTTAGGGGTAGTTATATCTGAGGCTGTGATGAGGTGTCTAGGGAGTGTCAGGAACATCCCACGGCTATTTCTAGTTGTGTTGTTAGGATTAGGGACTGCGGTCAGTAGAGATACCACCTTCTCAGAGCTCGTTCCATGTTGCGTTTTAGCCACCAGGTCATTTCAGTGTGGCCTCTTAACCACCAGGTCATAACAGTACAGCAGGCCAAGAATGAATTGAATGCATCTCAAAAGAAGGAAAAAAGAAGAGTTCTGAACCATTTTTTTTTCTGTGCTCTGTTCTGTCTTCTTTTTCCTCTTGATATCTGGGTGGTGCTGGATATATGCTCTGGTATGGAGGTTCAGGGTTTGTTTTCTCGTGTGGATCAACTTGCTGCAAGAGTCCAGAGTATCCAAGATTATGTTGTTCAGACTCCGGCTCTAGAACCAAGAATTCCTACTCCTGATTTGTTTTTTGGGGACAGATCTAAGTTTTTGAACTTTAAAAATAGCTGCAAATTGTTTTTTGCTTTGAAACCCCGTTCTTCTGGTGATCAAATTCAGCAAGTGAAAATTATCATATCCTTACTGCGTGGTGATCCTCAAGACTGGGCATTTGCTCTTGAAACAGGGAATCCGGCATTATTGAATGTAGATGCATTCTTTCAGGCGCTCGGATTGTTGTATGACGAACCTAACTCTGTAGAGCATGCTGAGAAAACACTGTTGGGCCTGTGTCAGGGTCAGGATGCGGCAGAGTTATATTGCCAGAAATTTAGAAAATGGTCTGTGCTCACTAAATGGAATGAAGAGGCGCTGGCTGCTATTTTCAGAAAAGGTCTTTCTGAAACCCTTAAAGATGTTATGGTGGGCTTTCCTACGCCTACCGGTTTGAGCGAATCTATGTCTCTAGCCATTCAGATTGATCGGCGCTTGCGTGAGCGCAAGGCGGTGCACCATATGGCAGTGTCCTCTGAGCGAAGTCCTGAGCCTATGCAATGTGATAGGATTTTGACTAGAGCAGAAAGGCAGAAATTCAGATGTCAGAATGGCCTGTGTTTTTACTGTGGTGATTCAGCTCATGCTATTTCTGATTGCCCTAAGCGTACTAGGAGGGTCCCTAGGTCTGTTACCATTAGTACTGTGCAGCCTAAATTTCTCTTGTCTGTTACCCTGATTTGCTCATTGTCGTCCTTTTCTGTTATGGCATTTGTGGATTGTGGCGCTGCCCTGAACTTAATGGACTTAGAATTTGCCAAGCACTGTGGTTTTTCCTTGGAACCTTTGCAGAGTCCTATTCCCTTAAGGGGGATTGATGCTACGCCATTGGCCAAGAATAAACCTCAGTACTGGACACAGTTAACCATGTGCATGGCTCCAGCACATCAGGAAAATATTCGTTTTTTGTTGTTGCATAATTTGCATGATGTTGTTGTGCTGGGTTTTCCATGGTTACAGGAACATAATCCAGTGCTGGATTGGAGATCTATGTCTGTGACTGGTTGGGGTTGTCAGGGGATACATAGTGATATTCCTTTGATGTCCATTTCCTCGTCCCCTTCTTCTGAAGTTCCTGAGTTTTTGTCGGATTTCCAGGATGTATTTGATGAACCCAAGTCCAGTTCCCTGCCTCCTCATAGGGACTGCGATTGTGCCATTAATTTGATTCCTGGCTGTAAGTACCCTAAGGGCCGACTTTTCAATCTGTCTGTGCCAGAGCATGCCGCTATGCGGAGTTATGTAAAGGAGTCCTTGGAGAAAGGGCATATTCGCCCGTCTTCGTCACCGTTGGGAGCGGGATTTTTTTTTGTGGCCAAGAAGGATGGCTCCTTGAGACCCTGTATAGATTATCGCCTTCTCAATAAGATCACTGTCAAATTCCAGTATCCGTTACCTTTGCTTTCTGATTTGTTTGCTCGGATTAAGGGTGCTAGTTGGTTTACTAAAATCGACCTCCGAGGGGCGTATAATCTTGTGCGTATTAAACAAGGTGATGAATGGAAAACAGCATTTAATACGCCTGAAGGCCATTTTGAATATCTTGTAATGCCATTCGGGCTCTCTAATGCTCCATCGGTATTTCAGTCCTTTATGCATGATATCTTCCGGAATTATCTGGATAAATTTATGATTGTGTATTTGGATGATATTTTGGTTTTCTCCGATGATTGGGAGTCTCATGTGAAGCAGGTTAGGATGGTCTTTCAGGTCCTTCGTACTAATGCGTTGTTTGTGAAGGGGTCTAAGTGCCTCTTTGGAGTTCAGATGGTTTCTTTTTTGGGTTTCATTTTTTCTCCCTCGGCTATTGAAATGGACCCTGTTAAAGTCCAGGCCATTCATGATTGGACTCGACCTACATCTGTAAAGAGCCTTCAGAAATTTTTGGGCTTTGCCAATTTTTATCGTCGCTTTATTGCTAATTTTTCTAGTGTGGTGAAGCCTCTGACCGATTTGACAAGGAAGGGCGCTGATGTGGTGAATTGGTCCTCTGCGGCTGTTGAGGCCTTTCAGGAGCTTAAACGTCATTTTACTTCTGCCCCTGTGTTGCGTCAGCCAGATGTTTCTCTCCCTTTTCAGGTTGAGGTCGATGCTTCTGAGATTGGGGCAGGGGCCGTTTTGTCTCAGAGAAATTCTGATGGCTCTTTGATGAAACCTTGTGCCTTCTTCTCCAGAAAATTTTCGTCTTCTGAGCGTAATTATGATGTCGGCAATCGGGAGTTGTTGGCTATGAAGTGGGCATTTGAGGAGTGGCGACATTGGCTTGAGGGAGCCAAGCATCGCGTGGTGGTCTTGACTGATCACAAGAATCTGATTTACCTCGAGTCTGCTAAGGGGTTGAATCCTAGACAGGCTCGGTGGTCTTTGTTTTTCTCACGTTTTGATTTTGTGGTCTCGTACATTCCTGGATCTAAGAATGTGAAGGCTGATGCCCTTTCTAGGAGTTTTTTGCCTGATTCTCCGGGAGTTCTTGAGCCGGCTGGGATCCTCAAGGAGGGGGTGATTCTTTCTGCCATCTCCCCTGATTTACGGCGGGTACTTCAGGAGTTTCAGGCTGATAAACCTGACTGCTAGCCTGTGGGGAAATTGTTTGTTCCTGATAGATGGACTAGTAGGGTAATTTCTGAGGTTCATTGTTCTGTGTTGGCTGGTCACCCTGGGATTTTCGGTACCAGAGATTTGGTGGCTAGGTCCTTTTGGTGGCCTTCCTTGTTGCGGGATGTGCGTTCGTTTGTGCAGTCCTGTGGGACCTGTGCTCGGGCTAAGCCTTGCTGTTCCCGTGCCAGCGGGTTGCTTTTGCCTTTGCCTATTCCTGAGAGGCCCTGGACGCATATTTCCATGGATTTTATTTCTGATCTTCCTGTTTCTCAGAAGATGTCTGTCATCTGGGTGGTTTGTGACCGGTTTTCTAAGATGGTCCATTTGGTGCCGTTGCCTAAGTTGCCTTCCTCTTCTGATTTGGTTCCATTATTTTTTCAGCATGTGATTCGTTTGCATGGTATTCCGGAGAATATTGTGTCTGACAGAGGTTCCCAGTTCGTTTCTAGGTTTTGGCGGTCCTTTTGTGCTAGAATGGGCATTGATTTGTCTTTTTCCTCTGCATTCCATCCTCAGACAAATGACCAAACGGAGCGAACCAATCAGACCTTGGAAACCTATTTGAGATGCTTCGTGTCTGCTGATCAGGATGATTGGGTGACCTTTTTGCCGTTGGCCGAGTTTGCCCTTAATAATCGGGCTAGTTCGGCTACCTTGGTTTCGCCTTTTTTTTGTAACTTTGGTTTTCATCCTCGTTTTTCTTCAGGGCAGCTTGAGCCTTCTGACTGTCCTGGTGTGGATTCCGTGGTGGACAGGTTGCAGCAAATTTGGACTCATGTGGTGGACAATTTGACGTTATCTCAGGAGAAGGCTCAGCGTTTTGCTAACCGTCGTCGGTGTGTTGGTCCCCGGCTTCGTGTTGGGGATTTGGTCTGGTTGTCTTCTCGTCATGTTCCTATGAACGTTTCTTCCCCTAAGTTCAAGCTTCGCTTTATTGGGCCTTATAGGATTTCTGAAATTATCAATTCAGTGTCTTTTCGTTTGGCCCTTCTAGCTTCCTTTTCCATTCATAATGTGTTCCATAGATCCTTGTTGCGGAGATATGTGGTACCTATGGTTCCCTCCGTTGATCCTCCTGCTCCGGTTGAGGGGGAATTGGAATATGTGGTAGAGAAGATTTTGGATTCTCGTTTTTCGAGGCGGAAGCTTCAGTATCTGGTCAAGTGGAAGGGTTATGGCCAGGAGGATAATTCTTGGGTTGTTGCCTCCGATGTTTATGCTCCCGATTTGGTTCATGCTTTCCATTTGGCTCATCCTGATCGGCCTGGGAGCTCTGGTGAGGGTTCGGTGACCCCTCCTCAAGGGGGGGGTACTGTTGTGAGTTCCGTTCTGGAGCTCCCTCCTGTGGTTGCTAATGGTATTTTTGCGGGTTCTGCCCTTGGGCTCCCTCTGGTGGTTTCAAGTGGAACTGCTGCTCCATTGGGTGGCTGTAGCAGCTGCCTTCACTAATCGCCTTGCCTGGGTTTGTTATTTAAACCTGCTCTGAGCCTTAGTCCATGCCTGCTGTCAATGTTCTTGGTTGGATTGATTCTTCCCTTGGATTTCTCACATGGCCAGTCCTTGTCTGCAAAAGATAAGTTTTGCTAGTTTTGTTTGTCCATTTGATTGGACTCTATTGCTTTGCATTTTGTCTCTTTTGTCCAGCTTGTCACTATGTCTTATTCAGGCTAGCTGGAAGCTCTGGGAAAGCAGATTTGCCCCTCCACACCGTGAGTTGGTGTGGAGTTCATTTTTGTAAACTCTGCGTGGATTTTGTAGTTTTTTATACTGACCGCACAGTATCCTTTGCTCTCTGTCTAGCTAGTTTAGTTTTGGCCTCCCTTTGCTGATATCTAATTTCATTTCTGTGTTCGTCATTTCCCTCTCCTTTCACAGTCAATATTTGTGGGGTCTGTCTTTCCTTTTGGGGGTTTCTCTGAGGCAAGATAGCTTTCTATTTCCTTCTTTAGGGGTAGTTATATCTGAGGCTGTGACGAGTTGTCTAGGGAGTGTCAGGAACATCCCACGGCTATTTCTAGTTGTGTTGTTAGGATTAGGGACTGCGGTCAGTAGAGATACCACCTTCTCAGAGCTCGTTCCATGTTGCGTTTTAGCCACCAGGTCATTTCAGTATGGCCTCTTAACCACCAGGTCATAACAGAGGAGACCATTGCCATCTCTTTTTCAAAAAATTAAATAACATTGTTATACAGCGTTAGGCCGGGTCACACTCAGCGTAGGGAAATACGGTCCGCATTTTACAGGCGTAATATGCAGAAATGACCCCAAAACAGTGTCTTGTATGTCATCCGTAGGCAGGGTGTGTCTGCGTATTTTACGCATATTAACCTCCATATGTAATCCGTATGGCATCCTTACTGCGTTTTTTTCTCACAACCTTGCAAAATGGACATATAATGGATCCATGGGCTCAAATATTCGTGAAAACATATACACAGTCATTGAGACACATATATATTTATATTTCATACAGCGCTAGATAGCAGAAAAGCTCGTAATTCAATTGCCGGCTTTTGCTATCTCCTTATTAAACTCGACAGAATATGAGACATGGAATACATACAGTAAACCAGTTCATATCCCTTATATTTTTACATATTTCCCACTACTAATGTTAGTAGAGTCTGTGTGCAAAATTTTGGGGCTCTAGCTGTTAAAATAAAGGGTTAAATCACGGAAATAACTGGCGTGGGCTCCAGCGCAATTTTCTCCGCCAGAGTGGGAAAGCCGGTGACTGAGTGCAGATATTAATAGCCTAGAGAGGGACCATGGTTATTGGCCCCCCTGGCTAAAAATATCTGCCCCCAGTCACCCCAGAAAAGGCACATCTGTAAGATGCGCCTATTCTGGCACTTAGCCTCTCTCTTCCCACTCCCAAATAGTGGTGGGATATAAGGTAATAAAGGGATAATGTCACCTTGCTATTGTAAGGTGACATTAAGCCTGGTTAATAATGGAGAGGTGTCAATAAGACACCTCTCCATTATTATTCCAATAATATTAAAGGGTTAATAATACACACACACATTAAGAATAAAGTATTTTATTGAAATAAAAACTCACATGGGGTTGTAAAATCTTTATTATACACTTAATCCACCTGAAGACCCTCATTTTGTAAAAGAACAAAAATAAAAAAGCAACAATATCCCATACCTTTCCAGCGCTCAGTCACGTCCCACGCTGTAAATCCATCTGAAGGGGTTAAATAATTTTACAGCTAGGAGCCTGCTAATGCAGCTGTGCTCCTGACTGTAAAAACTGGGGAATGAATTGAAAGCAGGGGAACGTAGCATCGCAGACTTGCGGTGCTGCGCCCCCTGCTGGTATAAACTCATCTGAACTCTAGTGTGGGAATTTTTCTGACTATTTTCTCACGCTAGAGTTCATATGAGTTTATACCCGCAAGGGGTGCTAGGCACGGCAAACGCAACAAGTTGCATTTTTGGAGGTGTCAAAAATCCATCAAATATGTGCAGGCATGTGCATGCGGATGAATGCATAAAAAAATGCATTGCTGTCTATGGGAACGCATGCATATGTGACACCCCAGGAATCCAGTTGTCACCAGATGTGCCTTTTCTGGGGTGGCTGGGGGCAGATGTTTTTAGCCAGGGGGGCCAATAACCATGGACCCTCTCCAGGCTAGTAATATCTGCCCTCAGTCACTGGCTTTACCATTCTGGCGGAGAAAATTGCGCGGGAGCCCAATTTTTTCCGCGATTTAACCCTTAAATATAATAGCTAGAGCGCCCAAATTTTGCACATACACACTACTAACATTATTAGTGTGGAATATGAAAAAAAAGGGGATATGAGATGGTTTACTGTATGTAAACCATGTCTCATATCATGTCGGGTTTGTGAATGTGATATCAAAAGCCGGCAATTGAATTACCGGCTTTTAAGCTATCTAGCGCTGCATTAAATGTAAATATATATATATATATATAGGTGTCTCCCTGACATATATATATATATATATATATATATATATATATATATATATATATACCTATTCTATGTGTATATATCTACTCTAATCTAACCTGTCAGTGTGATTTTACTGTACACTGCGCTGCATTGCCGGCTTTTCAAAGGACACCGGTGCATAAAAATCGGACAGCACTCACATGGTGCGAGTGCTGTGCGTTTTTTTTCTCGCACCCATTGACTTGCATTGGCGAGTCTCGTCCGAGAATCGCAGCAATACGCAGCATGCTGCGATTTTTTTTTCTCAGTCTGATTTCGGCTGAGAAAAAAAATCGCAAATGGAATGTCACCTATTGAATAACATTGGTCCGGGTGCAATCCAATTTTTTATCGGATTGCACTCGTCCGTTTTCCTCGCAAGTGGAAAGGAGCCCTAAAAATGACAATTTTAAATAGAGACAGAGAGATAGGATTTAGTTTAGGAATTAGCTAAAAATGTAATTATATGTTGTGTAAATGTGTTATACAATGTATTGTTTAGTAATTTATTATTTTAACCCCTTAGTGACAGAGCCAATTTGGTACTTAATGACCAGGCCAATTTTTGCAATTCTGACCACTGTCACTTTATGAGGTTATAACTCTGGAACGCTTCAACGGATCCCGCTGATTCTGAGATTGTTTTTTCGTGACATATTGTACTTCATGTTAGTGGTAACATTTCTTCGATATTACTTGCGATTATTTATGAAAAAAACGGAAATATGGCGAAAATTTTTAAAATTTTGCAATTTTCAAACTTTGTATTTTTATGCCCTTAAATCAGAGAGATATGTCATGAAAAATAGTTAATAAATAACATTTCCCACATGTCTACTTTACATCAGCACAATTTTGGAAACAAAATTTTTTTTTGTTAGGGAGTTATAAGGGTTAAAAGTTGACCAGCAATTTCTCATTTTTACAACACCATTTTTTTTTAGGGACCACATCACATTTGAAGTCATTTTGAGGGGTCTATATGATAGAAAATAATGAAGTGTGATACCATTCTAAAAACTACACCCCTCAAGGTTCTCAAAACCATATTCAAGAAGTTTATTAACCCTTTACGTGCTTCACAGGAACTGAAACAATGTGGAAGGAAAAAATGAACATTTAACTTTTTTTTGCAAACATCTTAATTCAGAACCATTTTTTTTATTTTCACAAGTGTAAAAACAGAAATGTAACCATAAATTTTGTTATGCAATTTCTCCTGAATACGCCAATACCCCATATGTGGGGGTAAACCACTGTTAGGGCGCACCGCAGAACTTAGAAGTGAAGGAGCGCCGTTTGACTTTTTCAATGCAGAATTGGCTGGAATTGAGATCGGACACCATGTCACATTTAGAGAGCCCCTGATGTACCTAAACAGTAGAAACTCCCCACAAGTGACACCATTTTGGAAACTAGACCCCTTAAGGAACTTATCTAGATGTGTGGTGAGCACTTTGAACCCCCAAGTGCTTCACAGAAGTTTATAACGTAGAGCTGTCAAAATAAAAAATCGCTTTTGTTTACACAAAAATGATCTTTTCGCCCACAAATTCTTATTTTCACAAGGGTAACAGGAGAAATTAGACCACAAAAGTTGTTCTGCAATTTCTCCTGAGTACGCTGATACCCAATATGTGGGGGTAAACAACTGTTAGGGCGCACCGCAGAGCTTGGAAGAGAAGGAGTGCCGTTTTACTTTTTCAATGTAGAATTGGCTGGAATTGAGATTGGACGCCATGTCGCGTTTGGAGAGCCCCTGATGTGCCTAAACAGTGGAAACCCCCCACAAGTGACACCATTTTGGAAACTAGACCCCTTAAGGAACTTATCTAGATGTGTGGCGAGCACTTTGAACCCCCATGTGCTTCACAGAAGTTTATAACGTAGAGCCGTTAAAAAAAAAAATTTGCATTTTTTCTACAAAAATTATCTTTTTGCCCACAAATTTTTATTTTCACAAGGGTAACAGGAGAAATTAGACCACTAAAGTTGTTGTGCAATTTCTCCTGAGTACGTCGATACCCAATATGTGGGGGTAAACCACTGTTTGGGCGCACCGCAGAGCTTGGAAGAGAAGGAGTGCCGTTTTACTTTTTCAATGTAGAATTGGCTGGAATTGAGATCGGACGCCATGTCGCGTTTGGAGAGCCCCTGATGTGCCTAAACAGTAGAAATCCTCCACAAGTGACACCATTTTGGAAACTAGACCCCCCATGGAACTTATCTAGATGTGTGGTGAGAACCTTGAATGCCCAAGTGCTTCACAGAAGTTTATAATGCAGAGCCGTGAAAATAAAAAATATTTTTTTTTTCCACAAAAAAGATTTTTTAGCCACCAAATTTTTATTTTCACAAGGGTAACAAGAGAAATTGGACCCCAAAAGTTGTTGTCCAATTTGTCCTGAGTATGCTGGTACCCCATATGTGGGGGTAAACCACTGTTTGGTCGCACGGCAGAGCTCGGAAGGAAGGAGCGCCGTTTTGGAATGCAGACTTTGATAGAATGGTCTGCGGGTATTATGTTGCGTTTGCAGAGCCCCTGATGTACCTAACTAGTAGAAACCCTCCAAAAGTGACCCCATTTTGGAAACTAGACCCCCCAAGGAACTTATCTAGATGTGTGGTGAGAACTTTGAATGCCCAAGTGCTTCACAGAAGTTTAGAATGCAGAGTCGTGAAAATAAAAAATATTTTTTTTTCCACTAAAAAGATATTGTAGCCCCCAAGTTTTTATTTTCACAAGGGTAACAGGAGAAATTGGACTGCAATAGTTGTTGTCCAATTTATCCCGAGTACGCTGATGCGCCATATGTGGGGGTAAACCACTGTTTGGGCGCACGGCAGAGCTCGGAAGGGAAGGAGCGCCTTTTTGGAATGCAGACTTTGATAGAATGGTCTGTGGGCATTATGTTGCGATTGCCGAGCCCCTGATGTACCTAAACTGTAGTAACCCCCCACAAGTGACCCCATTTTGGAAACTAGACCCCCCAAGGAACTTATCTAGATGTGTGGTGAGAACTTTGAATGCCCAAGTGCTTCACAGAAGTTTAGAATGCAGAGTCGTGAAAATAAAAAATATTTTTTTTTTCACAAAAAAGATATTGTAGCCCCCAAGTTTTTACTTTCACAAGGGTAACAAGAGAAATTGGACCCCAGAAGTTGTTGTCCAATTTATCCCGAGTACGCTGATGCCCCATATGTGGGGGTAACCCACTGTTTGGGCGCACGGCAGAGCTCAGAAGGGAGGGAGCACCATTTGACTTTTTGAGCGCAAAATTGGCTGTCGTGTTTGGAGACCCCCTGATGTACCTAAACAGTGGAAACCCCCCAATTCTAGCTCCAACCCTAACCCCAACACACCCCTAACCCTAATCCCAATCTGATCCATAATCCTAATCACTAACCCTAACCATAATCACAACCCTTACCCCAAAACAACCCTAATGTCAACCCTAACCATAACCCTAATCAAAACCCTAAATCCAACACACCCCTAATCCTAATCTCAACCCTAACCTCAAACCTAACCCTAATCCCAATACACCCCTAATCACAACCCTAACCTTAACCCTAATCCCAAACCTAACCCTAATCCCAAGCATAACCCTAATGCCAACCCTAACCCTAATACCAACCCTAATCCAAACCCTAACCCTAATCCCAGCTTTAACCCTAACTTTAGCCCCAACCCTAGGCCTAACTTTAGCCCCAACCCTAACCCTAAGGCTACTTTCACACTTGCGTCGTTTGGCATTCCGTCGCAATCCATCGTTTTGGACAAGAAACGGATCCTGCAAATGTGCCCGCAGGATGCGTTTTTTGCCCATAGACTTGTATTGCCGACGGATCGTGACGGATGGCCACACGTCGCGTCCGTCGTGCACTGGATCAGTTGTGTTTTGGCGGAGCGTCGGCACAAAAAAACGTTCAATGAAACGTTTTTTGTACGTCGCATCCGCCATTTCTGACCGCGCATGCGTGGCCGTAACTCCGCCCGCTCCTCCCCAGGACATAGATTGGGCAGCGGATGTGTTGAAAAACTACAGCTGCTGCCCACGTTGTGCACAATTTTCACAACGTGCGTCGGTATGTCGGGCCGACGCATTGCGACGGCCCCGTACCGACGTAAGTGTGAAAGAAGCCTAACCCTAAGTTTAGCCCCAACCCTAAATTTAGCCCCAACCCTAACCCTAAATTTAGCCCCAACCCTAGCCCTAACCCTAGCCCTACCCCTAACCCTACCCCTACCCCTAACCCTAACCCTACCCCTAACCCTAACCCTACTCCTAACCCTTCCTCTAACCCTACCCTACCCCTAACCCTAACCCTACCCCTAACCCTAACCCTACCCCTAACCCTAACCCTACTCCTAACCCTTCCCCTAACCCTACCCCTACCCTACCCCTAACCCTACCCCTAACCCTACCCCTAACCCTACCCCTAACCCTAACCCTACCCCTAACCCTACCCCTAACCCTACGCCTACCCCTAACCCTACCCCTAACCCTAACCCTACCCCTAACCCTACCCCTAACCCTACCCCTAACCCTAATTTTAGCCCCAACTGCTGTTCTCCTGCCGGCCGGCAGATGGAGACAGATGGCGGGCGCACTGGGCATGCGTCCGCCATGTTCTGCTGCCGGCGGCCAGGAGGAGCAGCAAGAGGATACAGGGACCTAGGTGAGTATGCTAGGGTCCCCGAATCCCCCTATTTCTCTGTCCTCTGATGTACGATCACATCAGAGGACAGAGAATTACACTTTACTTTAATTTTTTTTTTTTTTTTTGCGGTCGCCGGTAAACAGTTAATTACCGGCGATCGCAAAACAGGGGTCGGTAATACCGACCCCGATCGTGCTCTTTGGGGTCTCGGCTACCCCCGGCAGCCGAGACCCCAAAGATTCTCCCGGTGCCGGCCGGCGGGCGCACTGCGCATGCGCCCGCCATTTTGAAGATGGCGGCGCCCACCGGGAGACACGAGGAGCATCGGGGGAGCTAGGTGAGTATTGGGGGGCCACCTGGGACCCCTTTTCTCTGTCCTCCGATGTGCGATCACATCGGAGGACAGAGAAATTAAAAAGAGATCGCTTTTTTTTTTTTTTGCGATCGCCGGTAAACGGTTAATTACCGGCGATCGCAAATGCGGGGTGGGTTAAAAAAACCCCGAATCATGTTCTCTGGGGTCTCGGCTACCCTCGGCAGCCGAGACCCCGGAGAAAATCGGCCTCTGGGGGGCGCTATGGACTTTTTCCACAGCGCCGTTAATTAACGGCGCTGTGGTTTAAGTACCCTTAGCGGCCGCCGTTAAAAGGCGTATCGGCGGTCGCTAAGGGGTTAAACAATATAATTCTGCAGTTCTATATAATCATGCTGTATATAGTAAATAGTATATTTGTATTATTAGAGATTGTATAACTGTATTTTTATATGTATAGTGAGATAATGTAAATTTACTCCAATAATAATACTTAGAACTACATTAAATACATATATTAAATATATACATATGTATAAGATATTTAAATTGTTTTGTTTCTGAATGAATATGAAATTTAACCTTTATCTATTATTTTTCTTTCAAAGCAGGAATTGAACAAAAAAGCCTCTTACATGGATTTATGTCTTTATTTACGCAGGAAGTTATAAAAATTGCATGATTTTATATATTTAACACTTAAAAGACATAATTAATCTAAAATTTAGTTTGTGTGCTGTTAACATTTTTTGTTTTTCAAACGTTTTTATTGGTATTTTCAATTTTAAACAGGTAGAAATGAGAGAAAGGGGAAGGAAATAAACATAGGGTAGGGAAAAGGAAAGGAATCCCCAAGTGAAATGAGGAATGAAATATCAGGCATTAGAAAACAGACCATAAATTGGTAGCTTAAATATACTACATATATATGTCACTAACAAAGGGACGAAAATTAAATTAGTCTTGCGATGCAGTATAGTAAAAATAAGCATTAGCAGTAAAGAAAAATGTTGCTTAATAACTAGGCCCAAGAGAATAGACAAAAGAATACAAGTCAGAATTAAAGTAGCCTGTGCGATGAAGTAGAATAATAATAAGCATTTACAGTAAAGAAAAATGTTGCTTAATAGCTGGGCCTAAAAGAGAAAACAACCATATACATGTCGGATTCAAAGTAGCCTAAGTATAGAGATATACTGTATGAATATGATGCCTACTTATAAACACAATAAGTGGAATATCAGATAACGTCGCTGAAAAGTCAATATTATATGATGCTCAGTAATATTAGTATACACGTTTTTTATAGCCTGTGAGATAAAAGTAGATTAAAGGTCGCATAATGTGTGAAATAATGCCTGCCCAAGTCCCAGAGTGCACATGGCACCCCTAAGACCTAGTGGAGGAAAGTTCGGTTTTGATCCAAGAAACAATCAAGTAACGAAAAAAAATTTTTAAAAAAACTTTTAAAGTGGAATTAAGTTGTTACAGCTAGTCAAATAACAGATTTTTGTAGATTGTTCAACCAGAACAGTTACCCTTCAAGTTGTTGGTAGGGAACTGGATGTGGCTTCAGAGGAGTTGATTCCAATGCGTTTTAAAAATTCAATACCCTCGTCCGGAGAGGCAACATGAAATAAACCTGACGGAAGTCTCAACCGGAGGGTTGATGATCTTGTCCAGGAGTAAGAGAGGCCTGCACGCAGTAGTTCTCTTGTGGTATGCGAAAAAACTCTCCTGTTTTGGAGAGTGACTTTAGACAAATCCTTATAAAAAACCAGTTGCTTGTAAGGGGAAGAGAGAAATCTCGGATTTTTTGAGATACCTAAGAGCGCATTCCTGACCCAATTTGGGTAAAAAGTAACAATGACGTCACATGATAAATCCCTGGGAAGCGTGGGTGGTCTGCGTATTCTGACAACCTTTTCTATCAGAGGGCCTTCGGTAGAGTTAGGAAATAAGTTAGAGATCATTGATGATACATAACTCTCCAACTGGGAAGCCTGAATTGAATCTGGTATACCCCTGATCTTAACGTTATTCTTCCTTCTAAAATCCTCAAAGTTGTTTAAATTGGCCTTTAGAAGATCCATTTTTTTCTGAATCCCCTCCAATAATTCTGAAGGCTTAGAGATTGCTTGAGATAAGTTTTGTTCGTTTTTTTCAAGTTTGTTTTTATATGCAAATGATTCTTGAGCAAGTGAAGTTCCAGTAGCTATGCTAGGGGGGATTGACTCAGTGACAGAGTTTACAGATTTTATTATCTCTTGGAAAAGCTTTTTTATAAAAGCTTGGGAAGCCTTTGAATTAAATGATTGTTTAGGATCAGGGATGACATCTTTACCACAAATATTCATAGTGGTCAAAAATGATTTGAGGAGATACACCATAAAACCCTCAGTTGGATAGTCATCAGATGCTGGGATCCCTTCCAATGTTAATAAAGCAGGGGAAGAGTTTTTAAAGCTGCGCTTTTTAGGCAATTTAGATGACTCACAGGGAGCCTCACTTGATGTAGAATATCCGGAATAATTATCCATTTCATAGTCAGAGAAATTAAAGCCCTCACTATTCACAGATGACTCGTTTGATATTGAAAGCTCTGATCCCTCTAAGGATCCATTACAGCTGTTAGATATATTAGTCATTACATCTTCTACTTCTTCCCCTTCCCCCTCCTGCTTTCTTCCTGTAGCTCTGTTCCTATTAAAGTAAGTAATTAGGGACTCATAAAACTCAGAATTAAACCCAAGATCATCCATTATAATTTTTTGACTCCTAGATATTTCCCCTAGTGGTGTTTCATTGGGATTCTCTCTCTGCAGCTCTAAGATGTTATGGCAGGGGGGGCTTACAACAGTAGGGCTGTGCTGTAATTGTACTTCAGTAGTGTCATGTTTCCCCTTAATGCTGGTAAACCCAGCTAAGCCCCCTGCGGTGATATTGTAAGGAGATGACTGTTCATTTAAAATGGGGTAGTGCAGCACATTGCTTACCCACGCAGAAGTCCCTTGATCCACTCCATTCTCAAGTCCGTTTGTTTTATAATCCACTCCTGTAGTAGTAGCGCATTCTTCTTTATCCAGGTTCCATTGGTTCAGCAACCTGTCACTCCTTTCCATATGCAGCAGCGCTCCCTCTTGTAATTCCAGTGTGAAACTTCCCTGGGGCGATCCCGTTACTGCTTTCTCTGCATAGAGCGGCATTCCTTTCTGTGACCCCTGTTCAGCGGTCAGAGTCACGGTCTCACTCCGGGTCCCGGCAGCTGTCAGTGTCTTCGGCACAAACTCCTGTGCCCTGTGGTTTAGGCTGCTCCTCCGTGCTTGGCTGGGCAGCTGCAGCTTGCTGGGCTCCTGTAAAGGATGAGTCATCTCTTTGTTCTCATCTGCTGCTTGCTTCATCCCTGCGCCCAGTTCCACCACAGCTCCTTGCTTCTTTCTGCTGCCACTCACCAGTGACAGCACAGCTGGAAGGGGAGCTTTCTTGCTGGTCTGCACCCCGGAGATCAGCTTTACTGCAGGAGTCCTTGGTTTAGCTGGGGTCTGACAGGGTGTCGGCTTCAGCTGTGCAGATCCTCCATGCTTTCCTCCTTGCAGGGACAGCACTCCTCCAGAGCCACGGCTATATTTCTGTCCTGGAGAAGGTTTTCTCTTCACAGGACTGGGTCCATTCTTCTTGGAGCCAGTTCCAGGCATGTTGATAGAGCTTTAGGACCCAAATAATCCACTTTTTGTAGCTTTTTAGTAGCTTGGATCTGGGAAATTACAGGAGCTCCTGTAAAGTAGGTCTGCTCCTGCTCCCGTGCAAACCACACCCCCCTGTTAACATTTTTTGTAACATATTGCAGATTTGTTTCCTTTGTATGGTAATAATATATTTTTACTGCATGGCATGAAATGACATGTCACAACAGGTGACATCTGAACTGTGGGCTAATAATAAGGGCACCATAACCCCCTGTTTATAATAAAAATAATAATTTTATTTATATAGCGCCAACATATTCCGCAGCGCTTTACAAATTATAGAGGGGACTTGTACAGACAATAGACATTACAGCATAACAGAAATCACAGTTCAAAACAGATACCAAGAGAAATGAGGGCCCTGCTCGCAAGCTTACAATCTATGAGGAAAAGGGGAGACACAAGTGGTGGATGGTTACAATTGCTTTAGTCATTCGGACCAGCCATAGTGTAAGGCTCGGGTGTTCATGTAAAGCTGCATGAACCAGTTAACTGTCTAAGTATGTAGCAGTACAGACACAGAGGGCTATTAACTGCATAAAGTGTATGAGAACATGATGCGAGGAACCTGATTATGTTGTGTTTTTTTTTTTGAATGGGCCACACAGGGATAGTTAGGATAATGCGTTGAGGTGGTAGGCCAATCTGAACAAATGAGTTTTCAGGGCATGCTTAAAACTGTGGGGATTGGGGATTAATCATATTAACCTAGGTAGTGCATTCCAAAGAATCAGCGCAGAACGTGTAAAGTCTTGGAGACGGGAGTGGGAGGTTCTGATTATTGAGGATGCTAAGCTGAGGTCATTAGCGGAGTGGAGGGCACGGGTAGGGTGGTAGACTGAGACCAGAGAGGAGATGTAGGGTGGTGCTGAGCCATGGAGTGCTTTGTGGATGAGGGTAGTAGTTTTGTACTGGATTCTTGAGTGGATGGGTAACCAATGTAATGATTGGCACAAGGTAGAGGCATCGGTGTAACGGTTGGTGAGGAATGTGGTCCTGGCTGCAGCATTCAGGACAGATTGGAGCAGGGAGAGTTTGGTAAGAGGGAGGCCGATTAGTAGAGAGTTACAATAGTCCAGACGAGAATGAATAAGTGAAACAGTAAGAGTTTTTGCAGAGTCAAAAGTAAGAAAAGGGCGAATTCTAGAAATGTTTTTGAGATGCAGATAAGAAGAGCGAGCCAGTGATCGGATGTGGGGGGTGAATGAAAGCTCGGAATCAAGTATGACCCCAAGGCAGCGGGCATGTTGCTTTGGAGTAATGGTGGAACCGCACATGGAGATGGAAGTGTCAGGCAAAGGTAGGTTAATAGAGGGAAAAAACACAAGGAGTTCAGTTTTTGACAGGCTCAGTTTCAGATAGAGGGAGGACATGATGTTAGAGACAGCGGTAAGACAATCACTGGTGTTTACTAAAAAGGTCGGGTGATAACAGGAGAAGAAGTGTATAATTGGGTGTCGTCAGCATAGAGATGGTACTGGAAACCAAATCTACTGATTGTTTGTCCAATAGGGGCAGTATACAAAGAGAAGAGGAGGGGGCCTAGGACTGATCCTTGAGGAACCCCAACAGTAAGGGGAAGGTGAGAGGAGGAGGAACCAGCAAAAGATACAGTGAAGGATCGGTCAAAGAGATAGGAGGAGAACCAGAAGAGAACGGTGTCCTTGAAGCCGATGGAGCGGAGCATAGTGAGGAGGAGCTGATGATCCACAGTATCAAATGCTGCGGAGAGATCCAAGAGAATTAGCATGAAGTAGTAACCATTAGATTTAGCTGTTAGTAGGTCATTAGAGACTTTAGTGAGGGCAGTTTCAGTAGAGAGTAAAGAGCGGAAACCAGACTGAAGAGGGTCGAGAAGAGAGTTATCTGAGAGATAGCGGGTAAGATGGGAGTGGACCAGGCATTCGAGGAGTTTAGAGATGAAGGGAAGATTAGAGACAGGTCTATAATTAGCGGCACAGTTTTGATCGAGGGATGGTTTTTTTAAGTAATGGATGTATGATGGCATGCTTAAATGAGGATGAAAAAATACCGGAAGTGAGAGAAAGGTTGAATATTTTTGTTAGGTGAAAGGTGACAGCCAGGGAAATGGATTGGAGGAGATGTGACAGAATGGGGTCACTGGTGCAAGTGGTTGGGCGAGAAGATGCAAGGAGCCTGATTACTTCTTCTTCTGTAACAGGTTCAAAGTCAGACAGTGAACTAGATGCAGTGGGGGAGGGAGGACAGTGCATGGTATGAAGAGATTGGGAGATGATTTCCTGTCGAATGTGGTCACTTTTTTCTTTGAAGTAATTGGCCAGATCGTCAGCGCGGAGATCCGTGGTTGGGGCCTGCACTCTTGGTTTGAGTAGGGACTGGAAAGTGTCAAAGAGACGTTTAGGGTTGTTGGACAGCGAGGTGACGAGGGTGTTGAAATAGGTTTGTTTGGAGAGTTGAAGGGCAGAGTTGTATGTTTTTAACATGAACTTATAATGGATGAAATCTTCGGGTAGATTAGATTTTCTTCATAGACGTTCGGCGCACCTGGAGCACCGCTGCAGGAAATGTGTTTGCAGCATGTGCCACGGTTGTCACCATCTGTGCTGAGTTATTTTATGTATAGGAGGTGCAGCTTCATCAAGGGCACTTTGCAGGGTTTCATTGTAATGCTTCAGAGCAGAATCAGGACATGAGATGGAGGAGATTGGGGCCAATGAGGACTGCAAGTTCTTCATAAGTTTCTGGGTGTTAATGGCCTGTATGTTTCTATAAGTGTGGAAAGTGGGGGTGACCTGAGCGGGATGGCAGTTCTTGATAGAGAATGAAAGAAGGTTGTGGTCAGAGAGCGGGAGAGGGGAGTTTGTGAAATCATCCACTGAGCAAAGCCGGGAGAAGATCAAGCCGAAGGACTTTCCATCTTCATGCGTTGGAGAGTTAGTATGCTGCGAGAGGCCGAAAGAGGAGGTTAGAGATCAAAGGTGAGAAGCAGATGGGGAGAGGGGAGAAGCAATGAGGATGTTGAAATCACCCATGATGAAGGTGGGGGTGTCACAGGAGAGAAAGTGTTATGGACCTGGTGGTTAGGAGCACCCGGAACGACCTGATGGTTAAACTCACACAGGACAAGCTCTGGGAAGTGGGAGCTCTGCTGACCGCAACCCCTAATCCTATCACACAACTAGAAATAGCCGTGGAGCATACCTAACTCGGCCTAGACGCCTCTTCACAGCCTAAGAGCTAACTAGCCCTAGAGATAGAAAATAAAGCATAGGAAAGGTATCTTTGCGGTCAGCACAAAAAACTACAAAAAGACCACGTAGAGTGTGCAAAAAGACCTCCGCACCGACTCACGGTGCGGAGGTGCCACTCTGCATCCCAGAGCTTCCAGCTAGCAAGGCAAAATCATGATAGCAAGCTGGACAAGAAAACAATGAACAAATAATTAACTAGCAGGGACTTAGCTTCTGCTGCAGTAGACAGGTCACCAGAAAGATCCAAGAGCGAACTGAACCAGTACAAGAACATTGACAGCTGGCATGGAGTAACGATCTGAGTGGAGTTAAATAGAGCAGCCAGCCAAAGAATAAACTACGTCACCTGTGGAAGGAGCCTCAGAAGCAGCAGCTCCACTCACAGCCACCAGAGGGAGTCATAATCAATCATAAATGGCCTGAACTTTAACAGGGTCCATCTCGATAGTAGAAGGGGAAAAAATGAAACCCAAAAATGAAACCTTCTGAACTAGAAAGAGACATTTTGACCCCTTCACAAACAAGGAATTCGCACGAAGGACCTGGAACACCATTCTGACCTGCTTCACATGAGACTCCCAATCATCCGAAAAGACCAGAATATCATCCAAATATACAATCATGAATCTATCCAGGTACTTTCGGAAGATGTCATGCATAAAGGACTGAAACACAGATGGAGCATTAGAAAGCCCGAATGGCATAACCAGGTACTCAAAATGGCCCTCGGGCGTATTAAATGCTGTTTTCCATTCATTGCCCTGTTTAATTCGCACAAGATTATACGCCCCTCGAAGATCTATCTTGGTGAACCAACTAGCCCCCTTAATCCGAGCAAACAAATCAGACAGCAGCGGCAAAGGGGTACTGAAATTTGACTGTTATCTTATTAAGAAGGCGGTAATCAATACAAGGTCTCAAAGAACCATCCTTCTTGGCCACAAAAAAGAACCCTGCTCCCAACGGTGATGACGATGGGCGAATATGACCTTTCTCCAAGGATTCCTTTATATAACTCCGCATAGCGGCGTGCTCTGGCACAGATAAATTAAACAGTCGGCCCTTAGGAAACTTACTACCAGGAATCAAATTAATAGCACAATCGCAATCCCTATGAGGAGGTAGGGCACCGGATTTGGGCTCATCAAATACATCCCGGTAATCTGACAAAAACTCAGGGACTTCAGAAGGAGTGAAAGGCGAAATTGACAGCAATGGAACATCACCATGTACGCCCTGACAACCCCAGCCGGATACAGACATAGATTTCCAATCCAATACTGGATTATGGACCTGTAGCCATGGCAACCCCAAAACGACCAGATCATGCAGATTATGCAACACCAAAAAGCGAATATCCTCCTGATGTGCAGGAGCCATGCACATGGTCAATTGAGTCCAGTACTGAGGCTTATTCTTGGCCAAAGGCGTAGCATCAATTCCTCTCAATGGAATAGGATACTGCAAGGGCTCCAAGAAAAAACCACAGCGCCTGGCAAACTCCAAGTCCATCAAATTCAGGGCAGCGCCTGAATCCACAAATGCCATAACAGAATAGGATGACAAAGAGCAAATCAGAGTAACGGACAAAAGAAATTTAGACTGTACCGTGCCAATGGTGGCAGACCTAGCGAACCGCTTAGTGCGCTTAGGACAATCGGAGATAGCATGAGTGGAATCACCACAGTAAAAACACAGCCCATTCCGACGTCTGTGTTCTTGCCGTTCAGCTCTGGTCAAAGTCCTATCACATTGCATAGGCTCAGGTCTATGCTCAGAGAATACCGCCAAATGGTGCACAGCTTTGCGATCACGCAAGCGCCGATCGATCTGAATGGCCAAGGACATAGACTCATTCAGACCAGCAGGCGTGGGAAATCCCACCATGACATCCTTAAGGGCTTCAGAAAGACCCTTTCTGAAAATTGCCGCCAGGACACACTCATTCCACTGAGTAAGCACAGACCACTTTCTAAACTTCTGACAATACACCTCCGCTTCATCCTGACCCTGACACAAAGCCAGCAAGATTTTCTCTGCCTGATCCACTGAATTTGGTTCATCATACTTTCTAAACTTCTGACAATACACCTCCGCTTCATCCTGACCCTGACACAAAGCCAGCAAGATTTTCTCTGCCTGATCCACTGAATTTGGTTCATCATAAAGCAATCCAAGCGCCAGAAAAAATGCATCTACATCACGCAATGCAGGATCTCCTGGCGCAAGGGAAAATGTCCAGTCTTGATGGTCACCACGCAACAAAGAAATAATGATTTTTACTTGTTGAACGGGGTCACCAGAGGAGCAGGGTTTCAAAGCTA
Source organism: Ranitomeya imitator (assembly GCF_032444005.1). Taxonomy (NCBI): domain Eukaryota; kingdom Metazoa; phylum Chordata; class Amphibia; order Anura; family Dendrobatidae; genus Ranitomeya; species Ranitomeya imitator. The sequence goes on from NC_091282.1 coordinate 302,505,079, forward strand.
GAAACAGTTTACAATTATTTTTGAAATTCAGGAACTTAGATCTATCCCCAGAAAACAAATCAGGAATTGGAATTCTAGGCTTTAACATCGGATTCTGAACCACAAAATCTTGAATGTTTTGTACCCTTGCAGTGAGATGATCCACACAAGAGGACAGACCTTGAATGTCCATACATACACCTGTGTCCTGAACCACCCAGAGGTTAAGGGGAAAAGAAAGACAAAACACACTGCAGAGAAAAAAAAATGGTCTCAGAACTTCTCTTATCCCTCTATTGAGATGCATTAATACTTTGGGCCAGCTGTACTGTTATGGACCTGGTGGTTAGGAGCACCCGGAACGACCTGATGGTTAAACTCACACAGGACAAGCTCTGGGAAGTGGGAGCTCTGCTGACCGCAACCCCTAATCCTATCACACAACTAGAAATAGCCGTGGAGCGTACCTAACTCGGCCTAGACGCCTCTTCACAGCCTAAGAACTAACTAGCCCTAGAGATAGAAAATAAAGCCTACCTTGCATCAGAGAAATTCCCCAAAGGAAAAGGCAGCCCCCACATATATTGACTGTGAGTTAAGATGAAGTCACAAACACAGAAATGAAACAGGTTTCAGCAAAGGGAGGCCAGACTTACTAAACAGACAGAGGATAGGAAAGGTATCTTTGCGGTCAGCACAAAAAACTACAAAAAGACCACGCATAGTGTGCAAAAAGACCTCCGCACCGACTCACGGTGCGGAGGTGCCACTCTGCATCCCAGAGCTTCCAGCTAGCAAGGCAAAATCATGATAGCAAGCTGGCCAAGAAAACAATGAACAAATAATTAACTAGCAGGGACTTAGCTTCTGCTGGAGTAGACAGGTCACCAGAAAGATCCAAGAGCGAACTGAACCAGTACAAGAACATTGACAGCTGGCATGGAGTAATGATCTGAGTGGAGTTAAATAGAGCAGCCAGCCAAAGAATAAACTACGTCACCTGTGGAAAGAACCTCAGAAGCAGCAGCTCCACTCACAGCCACCAGAGGGAGTCCATGGACAGAACTCGCCGAAGTACCATTCATGACCACAGGAGGGAGTTCGATAACAGAATTCACAACAAGAAAGTGTGGAAGCCAGGTGGCAAAGTGATCCAGGAACTGATGAAAGGGGTCGGGAGGACGATACACCACCATCACTCGCATGGAGAAGGGGATGTAGAGTCTGACAGCATGGACTTCAAAGGAAGGAAAGACAAGTGAGGGTACTTGGGGGATAACTTGGAAGGTACATTTGGGTGAAAAGAGCTGACCATTGCCTCCACCTGCTCTGTTGTCTGATCTTGGGGTATGAGAAAAGTGTAGACCACCTTATGAAAGAGCAGCAGCAGAGGTGGTGTCTGACTGCTGGATCCAGGTTTCAGTAAGAGCCAGAAGATTAAGAGAATTAGAAAGGAAGAAGTCATGGATGAAGGAGAGTTTATTACACAGAGAGCGAGAATTCCAAAGGGCACAATTGAAAAAGACAGAAGGCATGCATGGAATATTAATAAGGTTAGAGGGGATTCTGAGTGTAGGAGTTGGGAGGATTGACTGGCTATAACATGGGGGGCCGAGGTTGGGAGAGATGGCTCCAGCAACTAGGAGAAGGAGGATAGAAAGAGTGAGCAGATGGTTAAGTGATTTGTGTTGGATGGTGGGACTGAATGGATCTGTGCTGTTGAGCAATGTGAACAGAGCATGAGTGCTATACATAGAAGAGGCAAGGACAGAGGGGCCGATATGGATGGAGTGTAAAGAGTTTATGCAAGGGCGGTGAATGTGCGTGAATGCGGCAACCAGGATATAGAATATACAAATACATATGGTGAATATCTGTTCTGTTCCAAATGAACAGGGAATAGATTTAGATTGTCCTACCTGTCTCCTGCCCTGTCTAACTGCCATGTTATAACTGCGAGTACTTAGAAAAAGTACTTTGAATAAATGTACATGAATAATAGTGCATGAATGCACCCCTGCACAAATGCATCCCCAAAGTATGTCTACATTTATAGAAGGCTAGCTCTTAGATCTCTTTTTTTTTTTTGTAATACCCTGTCGTTAGCAATCAATCTAACTCAGTTGAGACAGCAGGACACAATAAATGTAGTGAACAGATAAACAAATGTCCAGGTTTACATGGATCATAAACCGCTTTGAAACAGTTATGTGATCTCTTTGCACGAGGACAAGCAGAAGTGAGTTAAATATCTATAAACAAAAACAATTGCATACTAAGATGGCTAACAAATATAGATATATGCTCCTTCTCTACTCCCCTCTCATCTCTTCTTCCCACAACCGCAACCAAGACTTCTCCCGTGCATTCCCCATACTCTGGAACTCTCTACCCCAACACATCAGACTCTCGCCTACCATAGAAACCTTCAAAAAGAACCTGAAGACTCACCTCTTTCGACAAGCCTACAGCCTGCAGTGATCCTGAACTTACTGAACCGCCGCACAACCTGCCCTACCCGCTCCTAGTGTTTCATCACCCATCCCCTGCAGACTGTGAGCCCTCGCGGGCAGGGTCCTCCCTCCTTATGTACCCGTGTGCCTTGTTATTTGCTCATGTTTAATGTATTTGTCTATATTTGCCCGTATTCCCATGTAAAGCGCCATGGAATAAATGGCGCTATAAAAATGTATAATATTAATAATATGCAGGATTCAATGCCGAAGATAGAATGACTCAGATACCATTCAGGCTGCTTGCTGTCAGGGACTGGAGCAATAGACATGCAATGTATTTCAGTTTAGAGAATGAATGATAAGTTTACCATTCAGGCTGCTTGCTGTCAGGGACTGGAGCAATAGACGTGCAGGGTATTTCAGTTCAGAGAATGAATGATAAGTTTACCATTCAGGCTGCTAGCTGTCAGGGACTGGAGCAATAGACTTCCCTCTCCCATGTACAGCTCTGTTGTGAATTCTGTGGTCAAGCTCCCTCCTGTGGTCATGAGTGGTACTGCGGCTGGTTCTGTCTATGAGCTTCCTCTGGTGGATGTGAGTGGGGCTGCGGCTTCTGAGTTTCCTTCCTCAGGTGACGAGGTTAAGTCGTTAGGTGCTGCTCTATTTAACTCCACCTAGTTCTTTGTTCCTGGCCTCCAGTCAATGTTCCAGTATTGGTCTTGCTCTCTCCTGGATCGTTCTTGTGGCCTGTCTTCACTGCATAAGCTAAGTTCTGCTTGTGTTACTTTTGTTTGCTATTTTTTCTGTCCAGCTTGCTATATTGGTTTTTCTTGCTTGCTGGAAGCTCTGGGAAGCAGAGGGAGCACCTCCGTACCGTTAGTCGGTGCGGAGGGTCTTTTTGCGCCCTCTGCGTGGTTGTTTGTAGGTTTTTGTGCTGACCGCAAAGCTATCTTTCCTATCCTCGGTCTATTCAGTAAGTCGGGCCTCACTTTGCTAAAATCTATTTCATCTCTGTGTTTGTATTTTCATCTTTACTCACAGTCATTATATGTGGGGGGCTGCCTTTTCCTTTGGGGAATTTCTCTGAGGCAAGGTAGGCTTATTTTTCTATCTTCAGGGCTAGCTAGTTTCTCAGGCTGTGCCCGAGGTGCCTAGGTCTGGTCAGGAGCGCTCCACGGCTACCTCTAGTGTGGTGTGATAGGATTAGGGATTGCGGTCAGCAGAGTTCCCACGTCTCAGAGCTCGTCCTATGTTATTAGTAACTATTAGGTCACTTTGTGTGCTCTTAACCACCAGGTCTATTGTGGTTCTGAATCACCAGTTCATAACAGTACTGGAGGCCCAAAGTACTAATGCTTCTCAATAGAGGGAAAAGAGAAGTTCTGAGACCCTTTTTTTTCCTCTGCACTGTGTTTTGTCTTTCTTTTCCCCTAGACATTTGGGTGGTTCAGGACACAGGTGTAGTGATGGACATTAAAGGTCTGTCTTCTTGTGTGGATCTTCTCACTGCAAGAGTACAAAATATTCAAGACTTTGTGGTTCAGAATTCTATGTTAGAACCAAGAATTCCTATTCCTGATTTGTTTTCTGGAGATAGAGCTAAGTTTCTGAGTTTTAAAAATAATTGTAAACTGTTTCTGGCTTTGAAACCCCGCTCCTCTGGTGACCCAGTTCAACAAGTTAAGATCATAATTTCTTTATTACGTGGTGACCCTCAAGACTGGGCATTTTCCCTTGCGCCAGGAGATCCTGCATTATGCGATATTGATGCATTTTTTCTGGCGCTCGGGTTGCTTTATGATTAACCTAATTCAGTGGATCAGGCAGAGAAAAATTTGCTGGCTCTGTGTCAGGGTCAGGATGAGGTAGAGATATTTTGTCAGAAGTTTAGGAAGTGGTCTGTGCTCACGCAATGGAATGAATGTGCGCTGGCAGCAATTTTCAGAAAGGGTTTCTCTGAAGCCCTTAAGGATGTCATGGTGGGATTTCCTATGCCTGCTGGTCTGAATGAGTCTATGTCTTTGGCCATTCAGATCGATCGACGCTTGCGTGAGCGTAAAACCGTGCACCATTTGGCGGTACAGTGGGGCAAAAAAGTATTTAGTCAGTCAGCAATAGTGCAAGTTCCACCACTTAAAAAGATGAGAGGCGTCTGTAATTTACATCATAGGTAGACCTCAACTATGGGAGACAAACTGAGAAAAAAAAATCCAGAAAATCACATTGTCTGTATTTTTAACATTTTATTTGCATATTATGGTGGAAAATAATTATTTGGTCAGAAACAAAATTTCATCTCAATACTTTGTAATATATCCTTTGTTGGCAATGACAGAGGTCAAACGTTTTCTGTAAGTCTTCACAAGGTTGCCACACACCATTGTTGGTATGTTGGCCCATTCCTCCATGCAGATCTCCTCTAGAGCAGTGATGTTTTTGGCTTTTCGCTTGGCAACACGGACTTTCAACTCCCTCCAAAGGTTTTCTATAGGGTTGAGATCTGGAGACTGGCTAGGCCACTCCAGGACCTTGAAATGCTTCTTACGAAGCCACTCCTTCGTTGCCCTGGCGGTGTGCTTTGGATCATTGTCATGTTGAAAGACCCAGCCACGTTTCATCTTCAATGCCCTTGCTGAAGGAAGGAGGTTTGCACTCAAAATCTCACGATACATGGCCCCATTCATTCTTTCATGTACCCGGATCAGTCGTCCTGGCCCCTTTGCAGAGAAACAGCCCCAAAGCATGATGGTTCCACCACCATGCTTTACAGTAGGTATGGTGTTTGATCAATGCAACTCAGTATTCTTTTTCCTCCAAACACGACAAGTTGTGTTTCTACCAAACAGTTCCAGTTTGGTTTCATCAGACCATAGGACATTCTCCCAAAACTCCTCTGGATCATCCAAATGCTCTCTAGCAAACTTCAGACGGGCCCGGACATGTACTGGCTTAAGCAGTGGGACACGTCTGGCACTGCAGGATCTGAGTCCATGGTGGCGTAGTGTGTTACTTATGGTAGGCCTTGTTACATTGGTCCCAGCTCTCTGCAGTTCATTCACTAGGTCCCCCCGCATGGTTCTGGGATTTTTGCTCACCGTTCTTGTGATCATTCTGACCCCACGGGGTGGGATTTTGCGTGGAGCCCCAGATCGAGGGAGATTATCAGTGGTCTTGTATGTCTTCCATTTTCTAATTATTGCTCCCACTGTTGATTTCTTCACTCCAAGGTGGTTGGCTATTGCAGATTCAGTCTTCCCAGCCTGGTGCAGGGCTACAATTTTGTTTCTGGTGTCCTTTGACAGCTCTTTGGTCTTCACCATAGTGGAGTTTGGAGTCAGACTGTTTGAGGGTGTGCACAGGTGTCTTTTTATACTGATAACAAGTTTAAACAGGTGCCATTACTACAGATAATGGGTGGAGGAAAGAGGAGACTCTTAAAGAAGAAGTTACAGGTCTGTGAGAGCCAGAAATCTTGATTGTTTGTTTCTGACCAAATACTTATTTTCCACCATAATATGCAAAAAAAATGATAAAAAAACAGACAATGTGATTTTCTGGATTTTTTTTCTCAGTTTGTCTCCCATAGTTGAGGTCTACCTATGATGTAAATTACAGACGCCTCTCATCTTTTTAAGTGGTGGAACTTGCACTATTGCTGACTGACTAAATACTTTTTTGCCCCACTGTATATTCTGAGCATAAACCTGAGCCTATGCAATGTGATAGGACTTTGATCAGAGCTGAACGGCAAGAACACAGACGTCGGAATGGGCTGTGTTTTTACTGTGGTGATTCCACTCATGCTATCTCCGATTGTCCTAAGCGCACTAAGCGGTTCGCTAGGTCTGCCACCATTGGTACGGTACAGTCGAAATTTCTTTTGTCCGTTACTTTGATCTGCTCTTTGTCATCCTATTCTGTCATGGCATTTGTGGATTCAGACGCTGCCCTGAATTTGATGGACTTGGAGTTTGCTAGGCGCTGTGGGTTTTTCTTGGAGCCCTTGCAGTATCCTATTCCATTGAGAGGAATTGATGCTACGCCTTTGGCCAAGAATAAGCCTCAGTACTGGACCAAACTGACCATGTGCATGGCTCCTGCGCATCAGGAGGAAATTCGCTTTTTGGTGTTGCATAATCTGCATGATGTGGTCGTGTTGGGGTTGCCATGGCTACAAGTTCATAACCCAGTATTGGATTGGAAATCTATGTCTGTGTCCAGCTGGGGTTGTCAGGGGGTACATGGTGATGTTCCATTTCTGTCTATTTCATCATCCACCCCTTCTGAGGTCCCAGAGTTCTTGTTGGATTACCGGGATGTATTTGATGGGCCCAAGTCCAGTGCCCTACCTCCACATAGGGATTGCGATTGTGCTATCGATTTGATTCCTGGTAGTAAGCTTCCTAAAGGTCGACTGTTTAATTTATCTGTGCCTGAGCACGCCGCTATGCGGAGTTACGTAAAGGAATCCTTGGAGAAGGGTCATATTCGCCCGTCGTCGCCGCCATTGGGAGCAGGGTTCTTTTTTGTGGCCAAGAAGGATGGTTCGCTGAGACCTTGTATTGATTACCGCCTTCTAAACAAAATCACAGTCAAATTTCAGTACCCCTTGCCGCTGCTGTCTGATTTGTTTGCTCGGATTAAGGGGGCTAGTTGGTTCACCAAGATAGATCTTTGTGGTGCGTATAATCTTGTGCGTATTAAACAGGGCGATGAATGGAAAACAGCATTTAATACGCCCGAGGGCCATTTTGAGTACCTGGTTATGCCATTCGGGCTTTCTAATGCTCCATCAGTATTTCAGTCCTTTATGCATGACATCTTCCGAGAGTACCTGGATAAATTCCTGATTGTATACTTGGATGATATTTTGGTCTTCTCGGATGATTGGGAGTCTCACGTGAAGCAGGTTAGAATGGTGTTTCAGGTCCTGCGTGCAAATTCTTTGTTTGTGAAGGGGTCAAAGTGTCTCTTTGGTGTTCAGAAGGTTTCATTTTTGGGTTTCATTTTTTCCCCTTCTACTATCGAGATGGACCCTGTTAAAGTTCAGGCCATTTATGATTGGACTCAGCCGACATCTCTGAAGAGTCTGCAAAAGTTCCTGGGCTTTGCTAATTTTTATCGTCGCTTCATCAATAATTTTTCTAGTATTGCTAAACCGTTGACTGATTTAACCAAGAAGGGTGCTGATGTGGTCAATTGGTCTTCTGCTGCTGTGGAAGCTTTTCAGGAGTTGAAGCGTCGTTTTTCTTCTGCTCCTGTGTTGTGCCAACCAGATGTTTCGCTCCCGTTCCAGGTCGAGGTTGATGCTTCTGAGATTGGAGCAGGGGCTGTTTTGTCACAAAGAAGTTCTGATGGCTCGGTGATGAAACCATGTGCCTTCTTTTCCAGGAAGTTTTCGCCTGCTGAGCGCAATTATGATGTTGGCAATCGAGAGTTGTTGGCCATGAAGTCGGCATTCGAGGAGTGACGTCATTGGCTTGAAGGAGCTAAGCATCGCGTGGTGGTCTTGACTGATCACAAGAACTTGACGTATCTCGAGTCTGCCAAACGGTTGAATCCTAGACAGGCTCGTTGGTCGCTGTTTTTCTCCCGTTTTGACTTTGTGGTTTCGTACCTTCCGGGCTCTAAAAATGTGAAGGCGGATGCCCTGTCTAGGAGTTTTGTGCCCGACTCTCCGGGTTTGCCTGAGCCGGCGGGTATTCTCAAAGAGTGGGTAATTTTGTCTGCCATCTCCCCTGATTTGCGGCGGGTGCTGCAAAAATTTCAGGCTAATAGACCTGACCGTTGCCCAGCGGAGAAACTGTTTGTCCCTGATAAATGGACGAGTAGAGTTATCTCTGAGGTTCATTGTTCGGTGTTGGCTGGTCATCCTGGAATCTTTGGTACCAGAGATTTGGTGGCTAGATTCTTTTGGTGGCCGTCTCTGTCGTGGGATGTGCGTTCGTTTGTGCAGTCCTGTGGGATTTGTGCTCGGGCTAAGCCCTGCTGTTCTCGTGCCAGTGGGTTGCTTTTGCCCTTGCCAGTCCCGAAGAGGCCCTGGACACATATCTCTATGGATTTTATTTCGGATCTCCCCATCTCTCAAAAGATGTCGGTCATTTGGGTGGTTTGTGATCGCTTCTCTAAGATGGTCCATTTGGTACCCTTGTCTAAATTGCCTTCCTCCTCTGATTTGGTGCCATTGTTTTTCCAGCATGTGGTTCGTTTACATGGCATTCCAGAGAACATCGTTTCTGACAGAGGTTCCCAGTTTGTTTCGAGGTTTTGGCGAGCCTTTTGTGCTAGGATGGGCATTGATTTATCTTTTTCCTCGGCTTTCCATCCTCAGACAAATGGCCAAACTGAACGAACCAATCAGACCTTGGAAACATATCTGAGATGTTTTGTTTCTGCTGATCAGGATGATTGGGTGTCCTTTTTGCCTTTGGCTGAGTTCGCCCTTAATAATCGGGCCAGCTCGGCTACTTTGATTTCGCCGTTTTTCTGCAATTCTGGTTTCCATCCTCGTTTCTCTTCAGGGCAGGTTGAGTCTTCAGACTGTCCTGGTGTGGATACTGTAGTGGATAGGTTGCAGCAGATTTGGACTCATGTAGTGAACAATTTGACATTGTCCCAGGAGAAGGCTCAACGTTTCACTAACCGCAGGCGCTGTGTGGGTCTCCGACTTCGTGTTGGGGATTTGGTTTGGTTGTCGTCTCGTTATATTCCTATGAAGGTTTCCTCTCCTAAGTTTAAGCCTCGTTTCATTGGTCCGTATAGGATTTCTGAGGTTCTTAATCCTATATGCAAATTAGAGGGTGCACTCCAGCTGTATATATCAGTATAAAGGGGGTGCAGGGCCAAGTCCAATAACAACTATAACCAGAAAAAAGACAGAAAGAATGGACTAAAACAAGCTCGCACAACCCTGAAGTATAGAAAAAATAATAAACACGTTTATTGAATCACCACAACATGATCTAAAAACACTTAAAAACTCACAACAAGTGTGTACAAAACACCCCCATAACACAATAAAGTATCTATAGCAAATATACATATATGTATGAGATATCATGCATAGCCGGACATGTGGTTAAATACATTACAGTGGGGTAATAATCATGAACCATAAATCAGGGAAATATATAAATGCATACAATCATTGCATACCCAACTGGTAACTAAATATCCCTAATGGACCTAAAATACTCTAAGGATCCAAATAATGCCCACTGTGTGATGTAAATGTGGAAGAAAAAAGTCAAAATAGAAAGATAAGACTTCTATGGAGCAAAAAACCAGACAGCATAACGCCAGAGATACTCAGCTGTGTCTAAGACGGTATAGCCGGGAGCAATATGCTGCTGGGCTGTAGATCGCTCCAAAGGTCCACATATAACACATGCCCGGCAAGGTCAAAAAAGAAGAAGAGGGGGTGTGAGGAGGAGACCCCACGCGTATCGCCGCCTCAGCGGCTTCGTCAGGGGAAGTGGGTTTTGCTATAGATACTTTATTGTGTTATGGGGGTGTTTTGTACACACTTGTTGTGAGTTTTTAAGTGTTTTTAGATCATGTTGTGGTGATTCAATAAACGTGTTTATTATTTTTTCTATACTTCAGGGTTGTGCGAGCTTGTTTTAGTCCATTCTTTCTGTCTTTTTTCAGGTTCTTAATCCTGTGTCTTTTCGTTTGACCCTTCCAGCTTCTTTTTCCATCCATAATGTATTCCATAGGTCATTGTTGCGGAGATACGTGGCACCTGTGGTTCCATCCGTTGATCCTCCTGCCCCGGTTTTGGTTGAGGGGGAGTTGGAGTATATAGTGGAGAAGATTTTGGATTCTAGTATTTCGAGACGGAAACTCCAGTACCTGGTTAAGTGGAAGGGTTATGGTCAGGAAGATAATTCCTGGGTCTTTGCCTCTGATGTTCATGCTGCCGATCTGGTTCGTGCCTTTCATTTGGCTCATCCTGGTTGGCCTGGGGGCTCTGGTGAGGGTTCGGTGACCCCTCCTCAAGGGGGGGTACTGTTGTGAATTCTGTGGTCAAGCTCCCTCCTGTGGTCATGAGTGATACTGCGGCTGGTTCTGTCTATGAGTTTCCTCTGGTGGATGTGAGTGGGGCTGCGGCTTCTGAGTTTCCTTCCTCAGGTGACGAGGTTAAGTCGTTAGGTGCTGCTCTATTTAACTCCACCTAGTTCTTTGTTCCTGGCCTCCAGTCAATGTTCCAGTATTGGTCTTGCTCTCTCCTGGATCGTTCTTGTGGCCTGTCTTCACTGCATAAGCTAAGTTCTGCTTGTGTTACTTTTGTTTGCTATTTTTTCTGTCCAGCTTGCTATATTGGTTTTTCTTGCTTACTGGAAGCTCTGGGACGCAGAGGGAGCATCTCCGTACCGTTAGTCGGTGCAGAGGGTCTTTTTGCGCCCTCTGCGTGGTTGTTTGTAGGTTTTTGTGCTGACCGCAAAGCTATCTTTCCTATCCTCGGTCTATTCAGTAAGTCGGGCCTCACTTTGCTAAAATCTATTTCATCTCTGCGTTTGTATTTTCATCTTTACTCACAGTCATTATATGTGGGGGGCTGCCTTTTCCTTTGGGGAATTTCTCTGAGGCAAGGTAGGCTTATTTTTCTATCTTCAGGGCTAGCTAGTTTCTCAGGCTGTGCCCGAGGCGCCTAGGTCTGGTCAGGAGCGCTCCACGGCTACCTCTAGTGTGGTGTGAAAGGATTAGGGATTGCGGTCAGCAGAGTTCCCACGTCTCAGAGCTCATCCTATGTTATTAGTAACTATCAGGTCACTTTGTGTGCTCTTAACCACAAGGTCTATTGTGGTTCTGAATCACCAGTTCATAACACAGCTCCCATGCACTTCTCACCTTCCTGAAAAACCTCAGTCCATCTTGCCCAAACACTCTGCACAAAAAAACTTCTTACAATTCAAAAAACTTCTTGCTTTTTATCTTCCTACTCCTACCGATTTCGGGAGACATCTCCCCCAACCCTGGTCCACCATCCCACAACCTCAACTGCTACCCTACCTCACATCAAAACCATTCTAACCATATTAATATTACTTGCACTCCCTCATCTCCTTCTTTTATTTGTGCCCTTTGGAATCCACGGTCTGTATGTAACAAGCTTCTTTTCCTGCACAACTACTTTCTGAACAACTCTCTAAATCTATTGGCCCTCACTGAAACCAGGAACCAGGATTCTGACACTGTCTCCTGGTATGACCTGGTGGTAAGGACAATAATGGACCTGGTGGTTAAGAGCACACGGAATGACCTGATAGTTACTAATAATATAGGACGAGCTCTGAGACGTGGGAACTCTGCTGACCGCAATCCCTAATCCTATCACACACACTAGAAATAGTCGTGGATTGCTCTTAACGCTCCCTATGCAACTCGACACAGCCTAAGAAACTAGCTAGCCCTAGAGATAGAAAAATAAAGCCTACCTTGCCTCAGAGAAATTCCCCAAAAGAAAAGGCAGCCCCCCACATATAATGACTGTGAGTAAAGATGAAAATTACAAACACAGAGATGAAATAGATTTAGCAAAGTGAGGCCCGACTTACTGAACAGACAGAGGATAGGAAAGGTAACTTTGCTGTCAGCACAAAAAACTACAAAAAGACCACGCAGAGGGCGCAAAAAGACCCTCCGCACCGACTCACGGTACGGAGGCGCTCCCTCTGCGTCCCAGAGCTTCCAGCAAGCAAGACAAAAATCAAAATAGCAAGCTGGACAGAAAAATAGCAAACCAGAGAAAAACAAGCAGGAACATAGCTTCTGCTGGGAAGACAGGTCACAAGAACGATCCAGGAGAGAACTAGACCAATACTGGAACATTGACAGGTGGCATGGAGCAATGATCTAAGTGGAGTTAAATAGAGCAGCCAGCTAACGAATTAACCTCGTCACCTGTGGAAGGAAACTCAGAAGCCGCAGCTCCACTCACAACCACCAGAGGAAGCCCATGGACAGAACCAGCCGAAGTACCATTCATGACCACAGGAGGGAGCTTGACAACAGAATTCACAACAGTCTCCCCTGCTGCCATCTCCCATGGTGGCCTACAATTCTCCCATTCCCCAAGAACCACAAACAGACCTGGTGGTGGAGTCGGCATACTCCTCTCCCCACAATGCACCTTCCAGGTCATCCCACCAACTCCATCACTCTCATTCCCTTCTTTTGAGGTCCACACCATCAGGCTCTTCCGTCCCCTCTCCCTCAGAGTAGCGGTCATATACCGGCCCCCAGGCTCACCCACCCACTTCCTGGACCATTTCTCTTCCTGGCTGCCGCACTTCACGTCCTCAGAACTCCCAACCCTTATCCTGGGAGACTTCAACATCCCCATAAACAACCCCATTTCTACATCTGCATCCCAGCTTCTATCACTAACCACTTCGCTCGGCCTCTCACAGCTCTCAACCTCTGAGACACACAAGGACGGTAACACCCTTGACCTAGTCTTTGTCCGGCTGTGTTCAATCTCCTACCTAAATAACTCACCGCTTACCCTCTCTGACCACAACATTCTCTCCTTCATGCTCACAAATCCTTGCTCACCCCAGCACCCCCCTACCTACCATTCAGTCAGAAATCTACAAGCCATTAACCCTCAGACACTTTCAGACTCCTTACACTCATCACTGTCCCCAATCTCCTCTTTTTCCTGCCCTGATCTGGCGGTACATCACTACAATGACTCTTAGAAGCACCCTAGACCAAGTAGCTCCCCTCACCCTCAGAACCTCCAAACACAGAGTAAAACAGCCCTGGCTCACATCACAAACCCGATTTCTCCAGCGATGCTCTAGGAGTGCTGAACGCTTATGGAGGAAAACTCGCACACCAGAAGACTCTATACACTTCAAATTTATGTTAAAAACCTATAACTCTGCCCTTTACATCGCCAAGCAGACTTACTTCACCACTCTGATCTCACTATCCAGCACCCCAAGAAACTTTTTGACACCTTTCACTCCCTCCTCAGGCCAAAAGCTCAAGCACCTATCACAGACATTTGTGCTGATGACCTGGCCTCCCACTTTATAGAGAAAATAGACAATATCCATCAGGAAATCTGCTCCCAGACACCAAGTTCAGTGACTCCCATTCCTCCCTGCATCTCCCCTGGCTCACTCTCCGCATTTGATCACATCACAGAAGAAGTCTCCAGGCTCCTCTCTTCTTCTCGTCCGACTACATGCTCTACCAACCCCATTCCCTCTCATCTCCTCCAGTCTCTCTCTCCAGTCGTCACTACTCACCTAACTACAATCTTTAATCTCTCACTCACCTCAGGCATTTTCCCATCCTCCTTCAAACACTCTATCATTACTCCATTACTAAAGAAACCCACCCTCGACCCATCCAGCACAAACAACTACAGACCGGTCTCTAATCTCCCCTTCATCTCTAAACTCTTGGAGCGCCTAGTCTACTCCCACCTTACCCGTTACCTCTCCATTCACTCCCTCCTAGACCCTTCACAGTCCGGCTTCCGCCCCCTACACTCGAAGAAACCGCACTCATCAAAGTGACCAACGACCTTCTGATAGCAAAATGTAATGGTGACCACTCTCTGCTCATTCTTCTCGATCTTTCTGCAGCTTTCGACACTGTTGACCACCCTCTCTTACTCTCTAGGATCCAGTCACTTGGCATTAAGGACACTGCTCTCTCCTGGTTCTCCTCCTATCTTTCTGACCACTCCTTCAGTGTTCTGTTCTCTGGCTCCACTTCATCTCCTCTTCCTCTCACTGTCGGGATACCCCAGGGCTCAGTCCTTGGCCCCCTTCTCTTCTCCCTCTACACGGCCCCAATTGGACAGACCATCAGCAGATTTGGCTTGCAGTACCATCTTTATGCCAATGACACACAACTATATACGTCATCCCCTGGCCTTACTCCTGCTGTAGCTGTACTACAGAACACCACTGACTGTCTGTCCGCAGTCTCTGACATCATGTCCGCTCTCTATCTGAAACTCAACCTCTCCAAAACTGAACTTCTTCTGCTCCCACCATCTACTAACCTCCCAAAACCTGATGATTCCCTCTCTGTGGGTGGCACCTTAATTACACCCCGGCAGCAGGCGTGCTGTCTGGGTGTTATGTTTGACTCCGAACTCTCCTTCACATCCCATATATGGGTGTTATGTTTGACTCCGATCTCTCCTTCACATCCCATATACAATCTCTTGCCATCTCATACCACTTACACCTAAAGAACATCTCTAGAATCCGCCCTTTTCTCACTATAGAAACAACAAAAACCCTCACTGTCGCCCTGAACCACTCCCGCCTGGACTACTGCTATGCTCTATTAATTGGCCTCCCCCTCACTCGACTTTCCCCTCTCCAGTCTATCCTTAATGCAGCAGCCAGGGTCGTCTATCTAGCTAATCGTTACTCAAACGCATCCGCTCTTCGCTAGTCATTACACTGGCTGCCCATTCATTACAGGATACAATTTAAAGTACTTGTTCTCACCCACAAAGCTCTTCACAGTGCAGCTCCCCCTTACATCTCCTCCCTCATTTCTGTCTATCGGCCTAACCGACCTCTGCGCTCTGCAAATGACTTTCGACTAACTTCTGCACTAATCCGTACCTCCCACTCCCGACTACAAGACTTCTCCCATGCTGCGCCAATCCTCTGGAATGCTCTACCCTAAGAAATTAGGACCATTCACAATTTGCATAGTTTTAGGTGCTCCCTCAAAACACATTTGTTCAGTGCGGCATATCATGTTCCCTAATCAGTTATTTTGTTTGTGTGTAGCCCATTCACTACTTCCATCTATCCCCTACTCCCTGAAGATGGCTGGACCATCATTGTAATTACATCATTGTAAATACACACCTGTACTTTGTATTTCCCCACCTCATTGTAGATTGTAAGCTCTCACGAGCAGGGTCATCTTGTGTTGCTTTAATTATTATATTGTTAACATTGTTACTTATGACTATTGTGTTTGAAGCTGTTAAACTGTAAAGTGCTGCGGAATATGTTGGCGCTATATAAAGATTATTATTATTATTAGACATGCAGGGTATTTCAGTTCAGAGAATGAATGATAAGTTTACCTGTATTAAGAGAAAAGAGATGCTTGTTATATTCTGCCATGTTATAACTGCGAGTACTTAGAAAAAGTACTTTGAATAAATGTACACGAATAATAGTGCACAAATGCACCCTTGCATGGTGCATTCGTGCACTATTATTAAACTGTTTCAGTTTAAAGCACTTGTAACCTTAGTAAGAAGAAGCATTTGAAGCCCTCAGCCTTTGCAAGTCAGAGGAATTTTTTAAGCCAAAGTTTCAGGGTTCAGTTACCCTTGTACCAAGTATAGCTGTACAACTAATGTCCAAGTTTCTTATGGGTCCTTCTATATATACAATGTTTTTCAAAGTGTTAGGTAATGTGTATTTGGGGAATATTCAAAGAAATATTAAGATATTAAATTTACTAGCTTACAATGTGCATTGATAATTAGTATGCAATAATTTGGGTTAACATACATGCATTCATACCTTTGTATGTGGAATATGTAGTTTGAACATATATGTGTGTCACAGTCTGAGTGACAGATGACAAATGAGTGTATGACCAGCTGCTAAGAGTGAATATAACGTAAGTATCCTCATGGATATTTTCTCTCTGAACCCTGCTTATACAGGTACTATACAGATGATCAGGTTTTTAAATACATCAGATAGGGATTATATACATTAGATAGGACTGCTCTATTGTGGGTATACCTTGACGATTGGTGGAGCAGCTTAATATACATTTTTTTGCAAAAAAACATATTAACTAAATACCCTGTTTTTTTTCATTTTTTGACTAGCACTTGCTTATTTACTGTGACTTTTTTTACAACAGAGTATTTTTTGACCTCGCTGTGCTCTTTGTGTCTTCAGGTTTCTTGGTGGTGTGAATGGGTTCCTACAGACTTGTTCACTGTGCAAGTAGCCCATGTGTTTTTGGTTCTATGATTGTTTTCTTGTTTTTACAAGACTGGGAGTCCACCACTCCTCTGTGGGCCATTTGCTCTGAAGCTGCTTCATCTAAGTATGTCCTCATGGATATTTTCTCTCTGAACCCTGCTTATACAGGTACTATACAGATGATCAGGTTTTTAAATACATCAGATAGGGATTATATACATTAGATAGGACTGCTCTATTATTGGTATACCTTGACGATTGGTGGAGCAGCTTAATATACATTTTTTTGCAAAAAAACATATTAACTAAATACCCTGTTTTTTTCATTTTTTGACTAGCACTTGCTTATTTACTGTGACTTTTTGTTTACAACAGAGTATTTTTTGACCTCGCTGTGCTCTTTGTGTCTTCAGGTTTCTTGGTGGTGTGAATGGGTTCCTACAGACTTGTTCACTGTGCAAGTAGCCCATGTGTTTTTGGTTCTATGATTGTTTTCTTGTTTTTACAAGACTGGGAGTCCACCACTCCTCTGTGGGCCATTTGCTCTGAAGCTGCTTCATCTAAGTATGTCCTCATGGATATTTTCTCTCTGAACCCTGCTTATACAGGTACTATACAGATGATCAGGTTTTTAAATACATCAGATAGGGATTATATACATTAGATAGGACTGTTCTATTATGGGTATACCTTGACGATTGGTGGAGCAGCTTAATATACATTTTTTTGCAAAAAAAACGTATTAACTAAATACCCTGTTTTTTTTCATTTTTTGACTAGCACTTGCTTATTTACTGTGACTTTTTTTACAACAGAGTATTTTTTGACCTCCCTGTGCTCTTGTTGTGTCTTCAAATGTACTATATGGTATAAGGCTGGTATCACAGTTATAAAATAATTATTTTTAATTTTGGCTTTTACAAATGAATTTTTCATAAAATAATATTTTTTTATATTAAGGGGAAATGTGTTTTTGATCCTGATTACATCATCACATTTCATCAATACTTCTTCACTATTGGTTATAATAACTGTTACAGAACCCCCAGCACCAAGAATATATTATGCAGTATATATTATGTATAATAGGTTCCATGTGAAATCCATCAGTCCACAGGCTGCACCCCTGGGCAGAGAGGACAAGATATCCCCCTTCTGTCCTCCCCCACCTTTGTAATTCCCCCAGTAAATATCAGCAGGCTCCGGCCCCCTGCGGCTATTGTAATGTATGTCTGGCCTGCTTTTTCTATTGGCCTGCCCTGTGTATCTGTGTTATATATTCTGTGTGCTGTAAATAAAGTGAGTTCTTTTAGACTGGAAATACGTGGGGTAGCAGTCAGCTTTTATATGCTCTCACGTAACCAAGGAATTCCAGCCAGCTTCCTTCATTCAGAATCCAGCAAAAGCAGAGTGGACCTCCTGAAACACGGGGTGGTACTGAAAGAGGTACCCCAGCTTGTTAGACCCCGTTACAATAACATTAAGTATTATAAGAGTCATGTTTTACTCTAATGAAGGGTATTATATGCAAAGTTGCATAATTTCAATATTTTGGTAATACAAGGTTATGACAAATATAAAAACATCTAGATAATGGAAATATTAAAGGGAACGTGTCACTGAGACATAAAGGTCGGCGTCACACACAGCGTATGAAAATACGGTCCGTATATTACGGCCGTAATACGCTGAAAAGTCCCGAAAATAGTGGTCCGTAGCTCCTCCGTAGGCAGGGTGTGTCACCGTTTTTTACGCATGGCATCCTCCGTATGTAATCCGTATGGCAGCCGTAATGCGTGTTTTTATCGCAGGCTTGCAAAACCGACATACGGCTATACAAGGGATCCATGTGTAAAAAAAAAAAACCCATATATACTGTCTATATATATATATATATGTCAGTAGACACATATATGTATATATATTAATATTTCATCCAGCGCGATATAGCAGAAAGCCGGTAATTCAATTACCGGCTTTTGCTTTCTCCTTCCTAAAACCCAACATGATATGAGACCTGGTTTACATACAGTAAACCATCTCATATCCCCATTTTTTTTGCATATTCCACACTACTAATGTTAGTAGTGTGTATATGCAAAATTTGGCCGTTCTAGCTAGTAAATTAAGGGGTTAAATGGCGGAAAAAATTGGCGTGGGCTCCCGCACAATTTTCTCCGCCAGAGTGGTAAAGCCAGTGACTGAGGGCAGATATTAATAGCCTGGAGAGGGTTCATGGTTATTGGCTCCCTCCCCTGGCTAAAAACATCTGCCCCCAGCCACCCCAGAAAAGGCACATCTGGAAGATGCGCCTATTCTGGCACTTCGCCACTCTCTTCCCATTCCCGTGTAGCAGTGGGATATGGGGTAATGAAGGGTTAATGCCACCTTGCTATTGTAAGGTGACATTAAGCCAAATTAATAATGGAGAGGCGTCAATTATGACACCTATCCATTATTAATCCAATACTAGTAAAGGGTTAAAAAAAACACACACACATTATTAAAAATTAATTTAATGAAAAAAACACAAAGGTTGTTGTATTAATTTATTCTACTCTCAATCCACTCACTGAAGACCCTCGATCTGTAAATAAAAAAAAAAAAATAAACCAAGAATATACATACCTTCCGAGGATCTGTAAGGTCCAACGATGTAAATCCATCTGAAGGGGTTAAAATATTTTGCAGGCAGGAGTTCTGCTAATGCAGCGCTACTCCTGCCTGCAAAACCCCAGCGAATGAAGGTAAAGTAGGTCAATGACCTATATTTAGCTTCATTTGTGGTGAGGCGCCCTCTGCTGGCTGTTCCTAGATCGTGGGAACTTTCCTAGAAATTCATGTCACCACTGACAACCACAACTGCAGTATCCATCACTAACAACCACAACTGCAGTATCCTCCACTGACATCTATGATTGCAGTATCTAAACTGACAACCACAATTGGAGAGGATGATGATCCTATGATGCTAAGATGAACTGTGTTATTATGTTTTATCACGTTCCAGTGGTTTCCTATCACTTATAAAGCTTCGAAGAAAAGCTGGAGAACAATAAGGTAATTGTCAGGAAGCTACAACCCTGACATGTGTCCTATGTATTAAGAACTGGCTATGGTGATATGTTTAGCAAGGAATATTCATTTTAACCCTTGCTGTTCTGACCAAAGACGTCACACCTGTTCCAAGACCAGTGCAGATGACATGGAGGATTCCAGAAATATCTAAGGCGAGCCAATGTAAGTCCAGGTCTCCATCTATGAACTTTGTTTTCTTATCAACAATTGAATTCATGGACTTTGATTGACACATGACGCACGGTCTCTACAATATCTAAATGCTATCATCTATCTAATCTAATCTAAAAGCCTGGCTGCACCAGACAGTACTACACAGCGCAGGCGCCGGATTTCATGCGAAAACAGCACGGAGGGGGCGGCGCCCAGCGCCCCTGAAGATTTGAGTGACGGCAGTGTGGCGTTTCAAGCAGGGGGATGAGGACCTGCCTCCCTGGCTAAAGACAGGTATTTTGGAGAAGTTATAAAACGCTTTATTTTGGGAATAAGTGCACCAAAAACTAAAAGAGCCACCTTGTTAGAATGCAGCATTATTGCTGCACAAGGTGGCTCTTTTAGTTTATAACGGCTAGAGGGGGTGACAGTGGCCCTTTAATTAATGAATTCTGTACAAAGCACATTGCCTCTCACTGACATTACAAAAGCTATTTCTGTATATTTAGCTCAGAGTAAAAGTTAACACCATATAGAGAGAACACGTGTTCTATGGGACATATATAATCACGTGGGGGCGGTCACGTGGGGGATGTCACCTTCACTCTCTACAGACTCCAGACAGACAGAATGAACAGCTTGTAGCTGTGGTTATGAAGACTTCTACCATACTCCATGATAGGGACAGATGCCATTTACCATTCAGAACTACCAGGAAAGGAAAGATGGGGAACAAACTTTGATATGGACAAATGGACAATCTCTTTGTAATTACTTCACCTATTTTATCTTTTGTTGCAATGTGTTTTTTCTGTGGGCAATCCAATAAACCACTACATTTTTTATGAAAATATCATGATATTTTTCTTTAAGAGTATCGCATCTGGTAAAGAGTCCTGATTAAATAAATGTGCGAAATAAGCATATTTAACAGTCTTTCCCTATACTCCCTTGGCAACAGTTCAAACTATGTTTTCTCTGAAACACCAGAGCACTTCAAAGCAAAGCATAATTGACTGCAATCTTGCACCCATACTTTTATTCATGATGCCTATGATTTGGGCAGCATGAATCTAATGACAGGTTTCCCTTAAAGATATAGGAACAAAATCGGCTCAAAGTACAAATTATTTGTCTTAAAATTTGAAAATTAATCATAGGCCCTATTTAAACCCTTCCTACCACGCCCATTCAGTCAACTATACAACATGACTAAAATGACCAGTCTATATCCAGATATGACTGCTACATGCTGATCACTAGCCTCCTAGTCTGACATCCATAAAATTCCTACTTAGCTCCACAGTATCCTTCCAGGGCTGCCAGCATTCTCAGCCGACACTGCTCCTGATACAACCCTAGCAAAACGAAGCAAGCTGTCTCTTCATAGTGCTAGTCTATCTCAACCCTCAAATTTGTCAGTCCACTTACCACAACTGCCCAATGACTTCCTTCAGGCTTTGCTAGGCAATAGTTCCTATAAGTGTCCTTAAAGCTCATCAAGTGGCCTGATATGCAGCAAATCAGGGTCATTGTCACTCATCTGGACTTCTAGCCTACAGTACTTCTCTCCTACAATGAATAAGCCATTCCACCTCCTGTCTGCCAACTCTTGCTGATGATCAAGCTGCTACCAGTTACATCTCAGCAATGGGATGAACAAGCCTTGGCCTAACTACTGTAGAATATTGCAAGTCTTCAAAGTGTAAGGACAGTGACATATTGCCCTGCTCTCCCTTGATGACATCAGTGCTGTGTATAATGTGATGTGCAATCTGAATAATGTCCAGTGCCTTTTTTATGTAAGGAGGTCGACGAGGCAGCAGGTACTTGCATGCTGAGTCCAGAACTGGAGAGGCTGCATCCACTGTTCCCGGGGGAAGGGTGGGGGGGATGTTGTGAATTCTGCTCTTGGGCTCCCTCCGGTGGTTATGAGTGGTAGTGCTGCTGTCTTTGGATCGCAGCATTTATCAGGTGTATCCACTTTTTGCAATCTGGGCTGGGCTATTTAGTCTTGCTTTATCCTTTAGTCAGTGCCAGTTGTTCATTGTTTTTGGAGGATTCACATCCATTCCTGGTCTCTTCTGTTTTGCTGTTCATTTCAACAAAGATAAGTTCTGGCTTTGTTTTTGCTGTCCACCTGCTGTGGACCTTATAGTTCTGTGCATTTTCATGTTTTGTCTTGTCCAGCTTTGTCTGTGAAGGATTTTTTGCAGCCAAGCTGTGTCTCTGGAGATGCAGATATACCCTCCATGTCTTTAGTCAGATGTGGTGATTTGTATTTTCTGTGGTGGATATTTTCTAGTGTTTTGATACTGACCGCATAGTACTCTGTCCTATTCTTTCTTTTTAGTTAGAATGGCCTCCTATGCTAAATCCTGATTTCATGTCTGCGTATGTTATTTCCCTCTCCTCTCACAGTCAATATTTGTGGGGGGCTGTCTATCCTTTGGGGATTTTCTCTGAGGCAAGATAGTTTTCCTGTTTCTGTCTTTAGGGGAAGTTAGTTCTTAGGCTGTGTCGAGGGGTCTAGGGAGTGTTAGGTACCCCCCACGGCTACTTCTATTTGTGCTGCTAAGTTCAGGGTTTGCGGTCAGTACAGGTACCACCTTCTCCAGAGTACATCTCATGCTGCTCCTAGGCCACCAGATCATAACAGGGGAAGCCTGAGTGAGGCGGACCTCCCCCTGTTGCCTGGAAGAAGCTCTAGAGAGGAGGGGCTTCCTGCTGTGAGAGGAGGGCGAAAGAAAAGAGGAAAAAAGCGCGCGAAGCAGGGCAGTGTGGTTTCAGCACAGGGCAGTGAGGGGCATGCTCTGCTTCCCCTTCCAGAGAGTGCTGCAGCAGGCCTGAAGGACCGGGGCTGCTGCATTGAGGGGTGTAGTGTGCTCAGCCACAACCTGGAGAATGAGAGCTGGGCAAAGCAGAGCTGTGCATAGTAGAGCCGGGCAGAGCAGAGCCAGGTAGAGCCATGTATACAGAGCAGAGCTGAGCTGGGTGTTGCAGCAGCCACAAAAAGTAGTGCTCCGGCTGGGAGCACCAGCGCCAAGCAGATCAGCATCGCCCATCGCCAACAGCTGGGACCAGGGATAGCCAGAAAGTACCAGGTGCCATACACGACATGACCATGAGTACCGCACCTGCGCTGCCCCAAGAGAGTCCAGGCAGGAAAGCTAAGCGGACAGTTGGATGCAGTGTTAGCTGTGAGAGCAGAGCATCCTTTGAGCACAGGCCGACATGACAGATCCCCTGCGTACAGGTCCACTGTAAGTGGACGACAGACTGCCTCTTCCCTGCTAACCTCCACGCCAGGTGGTGAATCTGAGTTGAGACCAGTGACTGTAACGTGCACGCAATGCAGTGAGAGGCAGGTGACTATGCCAGAGCCTCAGCCAGGTACCTGTGTACACCGCGGAGCCAGGCTACATTATGGCGGTACTACGTACTGGACTGAGCACAGCGTTTGGCATTCGGGAGTACAGGAGCTCTCCGCATCCTTCAAAGACCCTTCACCCGCTCCGTGGATTGGAAAACCATCCTCCACAGACACCTCTGAGTCTTCACATGCCGCTGTTGTCGGTGCCACCGTTGGAGAACCTTGATGCCACAATCAACAAGACTACAGATTGATAAGTTTCACTGCCTTTGTTTCTTCTTATCGAACTATCATTCATCCCTGTCCCTTCTAGCTCCCAGTTCTGCCCTACTCCCTTACACACCTCCCGAGTTCTTACGCTCCCTGTGTGGAGTATTCGTGTTGTTAATAAACCTGTTAACTCTTGATCTACCTCCTGTCCATGACAACATCTCACGTTCCTGCGATTTCTATATTTACATCTTGTGTCATGTGAAGTGTAAGATATTTGCCTATGTAATGTGATAATGTAAGGTATTATAATGTGTAGTGATGTGATGCATGAAAGACATAGGTTAGTACATAGGTCATAAGGTAGTGTTGCATAGAATGTAGGTGAAAGGGTACGTTTCCTCTGCAACAGATCGCAGGGTCAGGGAGAGTTAATAATGGGACCAGGCCAAGGGGGATAGGTTAGTGCTAGGGCAAGTGACCGGCTTTGTGAAGTTAGGCCGGGTTCACATTAGCGTATCTGTGCGCAGCATAGGCCTGCGTACTCCTTACCTAAGATCAGCATGCGCCTTGCGTACCTATATTTAACATTGTGTACGCATGGACATGCATTGGCATCAGTTTGTATGCGGATGTGTCCCCGTGCGTCGTTTCGCGTTCCATGCCGAACACAACATTTGCAATTTTTGAGCCGTCAAATATGCAAAGGCATGCACATGCGGATGAATGCGTAAAAAACGCATTACTGTCTGTGGGAACGCATTGTTACACAAGGACATGCACATGGATGCGTTCGATGCACATGTTAAAATGACCAATAATATCACATACAAGGAACAAATACCTCAACACCATGTCCAGACCACATATTACTACCAGTGACCGAATAATATCACATACAAGGAACAAATACCACCGCACCATGACCAGACCACATATTACCACCACATAGTGACTGAATACTACAATTCTGATCAGTAATAAAAAAAAAAAGCACCATACTATCACCATAAGTGCCAGTATTCACAGGAGATCTGTACTTACTATGCAGTGTCTGTGTACAGATAATACAGTGATCACTGGTGACATTATATACAGGAGCTCTGTATATTGTATACAGTGTATAGTTTCAGTGTATAGGTAACACTGACTCACCAGTGACGTCTCTAGGTTAAGTCCTTCATCTTTCATCCAGCACAGACCGCCATCACTTCATCCAGCCAGGACTCGTCTCTGCAGGAAATAACACAGTTATCTCGAGCTCCGCTTGTAGAATACATTACTTAATTTTTTCCAGCTTCTACATTACACCACATGAAGAAAAAGAGGCGACATAGTATCACTCTTCACAGTAACAGGACCGCCCCCTCATTTAAAACAGTATCCTCAAAAAATAAAATAAATACATCACTGCAGTAATAATATCCCTAAATTACAGTATTTACTCGAGTATAAGCTGAGATTTTCAGCCCATTTTTTTGGGCTGAAAGTCCCCCTCTCGGCTTATACTCGAGTCATACCCGGGGGTCAGCAGGGGAGGGGGAGCGGGGGCTGTGTCTAGTTATACTTACCTACTCCCGGCACGGTCCCTGCAGTCCCTGCTTCTTCCAGCGCTGCATCTTCTTCCTGTATTGAGCGGTCACATGGTACCGCTCATTACAGTCATGAATATGCGGCTCCACCTCACATAGAGGTGGAGCCGCATATTCATGACTGTAATGATCGGTAACTGTGACTGCTCAATACAGGAAGAAGATGCAGCGGTGGAAGAAGCAGGGACTGCAGGGACCGCGCCGGGAGCAGGTAAGTATATGGGGAGGGGAGCGCTGCGCGATATTTACCTACTCCTCGTTCTGGTGCGGCTCAGTCTCCAGCGTCCTCTGGCAGTGACGCTCAGGTCAGAGGGCGCGGTGACGTAGTCAGTGCGTGCCCTCTGCTGAGCGTCAGTGCTGGAGACGGAGCCGCACGAGGAGCAGGTAAATATTGAAAGCGCCGGCGTCCTGAGCGAAGAGAGGTATGTGATTTTTTTTTTTATTGCAGCAGCAGCATTATATATTGCACAGCTTTATATGGAGTATCTATGGGGCAATAATCAACGGTGCAGAGTATTATATATGGCACAGCTTTCTATGGAGCATCTGTGGGGCCATAATGAACGGTGCAGAGCATTATATATGGCACAGCTTTATATGGGGCCATAATGAACGGTGCAGAGCATTATATATGGCACAGCTTTATATGGGGCCATAATGAATGGTGCAGAGCATTATATATGGCACAGCTTTATATGGGGCCATAATGAATGGTGCAGAGCATTATATATGGCACAGCTTTATATGGAGCATCTATGGGTCCATAATGCACGGTGCAGAGCATTATATATGGCACAGCTTTCTATGGAGCATCTATGGGGCCATAATGAATGGTGCAGAGCATTGTATATGGCACAGTTTTATATGGAGCATCTATGGGGCCATAATGAACGGTGCAGAGTATTATATATGGCACAGCTTTATATGGGGCCATAATGAATGGTGCAGAGCATTATATATGGCACAGCTTTATATGGAGCATCTATGGGACCATAATGAACGGTGCAGAGCAATATATATAGCACAACTTTATATGGAGCATCTATGGGGCCATAATGAATGGTGCAGAGCATTATATATGGCACAGTTTTATATGGAGCATCTATGGGGCCATAATGAAAGGTGCAGAGCATTATATATGGCACAGCTTTCTATGGAGCATCTATGGGGCCATAATGAATGGTGCAGAGCATTATATATGGCACAGCTTTATATGGGGCCATAATGAACGGTGCAGAGCATTATATATGGCACAGCTTTATATGGAGCATCTATGGGGCCATAATGAATGGTGCAGAGCAATATATATGGCACAGCTTTATATGGAGCATCTATGGGGCCATAATGAACGGTGCAGAGCATTATATGTGGGGCACAGCTTTATATGGAGCATCTATGGGGCCATAATGAACGGTATAGAGCATTATATATGGCACAGTTTTATATGGAGCATCTATGGGGCAATAATCAACGGTATGAAGCATTATATGTGGCACAGCTTTATATGGAGCATCTATGGGGCAATAATGAACGGCATGGAGCATTATATGTGGCACAGCTTTATATGGAGCATCTATGGGGCAATAATGAACAGTATGGAGCATTATATGTGGCACATCTTTATATGGAGCATCTTATGGGGCATCTATTTTTATTTTTGAAATTCACCAGTAGCTGCTGCATTTCCTACCCTAGGCTTATACTCGAGTCAATAAGATTTCCCAGTTTTATGTGGCAAAATTAGGGGGGTCGGCTTATACTCGGGTCGGCTTATACTCGAGTATACTGTATACAGTAGTCCCTATGGTAATAATATTCCCCATCCTGGCCACCGTGCGTCTCATTCCTGGCATCAGCCATATGTTCTCCCATTCTGCCCCATATGATCTCCCCATCCTGACCCATCTGTCTCCAGCATACTGCCCCTGTGTCCAGCATACTGCCCCTGTCCAGCGTTCTGCCCCTGTGTCCAGCGTTCTGCCCCTGTGTCCAGCTTACTGCCCCTGTGCCCAGCATACTGCTCCTGTGTCCTGCGTTCTGCCCCTGTGTCCAGCATACTGTCCCTGTCCAGCGTTCTGCCCCTGTGTCCAGCATACTGCCCCGTCCAGCATTCTGCCCATGTCCAGCATACTGCCCCTGTGTCCAGCGTTCTGCCCCTGTGTCCAGCATACTGCCCGTGTCCAGCATACTGCCCCTGTGTCCAGCATTCTGCCCCTGTGTCCAGCATTCTGCCCCTGTGTCCAGCATACTGCCCCTATGTCAAGCATTCTGCCCCTGTGTCCAGCATACTGCCCCTGTGTCCAGCATTCTGCCCGTGTCCAGCATTCTGCCCCTATGTCCAGCATTCTGCCCCTGTGTCCAGCATACTGCCCGTGTCCAGCATTCTGCCCCTGTGTCCAGCATACTGCCCCTGTGTCCAGCATACTGCCTCTGTGTCCAGTATTCTGCCCCTGTGTCCAGTATTCTGCCCCTTTGTCCAGCATTCTGCCCGTGTCCAGCATCTCTGCCCCTGTGTCCAGCATAATGCCCATGTCCAGCATAATGCCCGTGTGTTGTGAATTCTGTGGCTGAATTCACTCCTGTGGTCACAAGTGGTACTGCAGCTTCTGAGCTTCCTTCCTCAGGTGTTCTGGTGAGCTCATTAGCTGCTTCGTTACTTAACTCCACCTGATGCTGCTATCCTTGCTCCTAGTCAATGTTCCAGTGTTGGATCTGAGCTTCTCCTGATTGTTCCTGTGACCTGCTGCTCTGTATAGCTAAGTGCTTTTTTGCTATTTTGTTTCCTTTTTTCTGTCCAGCTTGTCTTTTGTTTTGCTGGAAGCTCTGAGACGCAAAGGGTGTACCGCCGTGCCGTTAGTCCGGCACGGTGGGTCTTTTTTGCCCCCTTTGCGTGGGTTCTGCTTTAGGGTTTTTTGTAGACTGCAAAGTTCGCTTTACTGTCCTCGCTCTGTCTAAGAATATCGGGCCCCACTTTGCTGAATCTATTTCATCCCTACGTTTTGTCTTTTCATCTTACTCACAGTCATTATATGTGGGGGGCTGCCTTTTCCTTTGGGGTATTTCTCTGGGGGCAAGTCAGGCCTATTTTTCTATCTTCAGGCTAGCTAGTTTCTTAGGCTGTGCCGAGTTGCATAGGTAGTGGTTAGGCGCAATCCACAGCCACTTTTAGTTGTGTTTAGGATAGGATCAGGTGTGCAGTCTACAGAGTTTCCACGTCTCAGAGCTCGTTCTTTTGTTTTTGGGTATTTGTCAGATCACTGTGTGCGCTCTGATCGCTAGGCACACTGTGTCTCTGGATTGCCTTCATTACACCTTTCATTAGCAGACATAACACCCGTGTCCAGCATTCTGCCCCTGTGTCCAGTATTCTGCCCCTGTGTCCAGCATCTCTGCCCCTGTGTCCAGCATAATGCCCGTGTCCAGCTTTCTGCCACTGTGTCCAGCGTTCTGCCCCTTTGTCCAGCATTCTGCCCCTGTACCCAGCATCTCTGCCCCTGTGACCAGCATAATGCCCGTGTCCAGCTTTCTGCCCCTGTGTCCAGCGTTCTGCCCCCGTGTCCAGCATCTTTGCCCCTGTGTCAAGCATAATGCCCGTGTCCAGCTTTCTGCCACTGTGTCCAGCGTTCTGCCCCTTTGTCCAGCATTCTGCCCCTGTGTCCAGCATCTCTGCCCCTGCTTCCAGCATAATTCCCGTGTCCAGCTTTCTGCCCCTGTGTCCAGCGTTCTTCCCCCGTGTCCAGCTTTCTGCCCCTGTGTCCAGCATCTCTGCCCCTGTGTCCAGCATTCTGCCCCTGTGTCCAGCATTCTGCCCCTGTGTCCAGCATTCTGCCCCTGTGTCCAGCACCTCTGCCCCTGTGTCCAGCATCTATGCCCCCGTGTCCAGCATCTGTGCCCCTGTGTCCAGCATCTCTGCCCCTGTGTCCAGCAACTCTGCCCCTGTGTCCAGCATCTCTGCCCCTGTGTCCAGCATAATGCCCGTGTCCAGCATCTCTGCCCCTGTGTCCAGCATTCTGCCGCTGTGTCCAGCATTCTGCCCCCCCTCCCCCCCCCCTGGATCGCCGCTCTAAAAAAAAAAGAAAAAAAAAAGAGTTCTTATCTGGCCCTGCTCCTGCGGCGGGCGAAGCTCACTTCCTCCACGCAGGTGAAGGACGCACTCACCGGCGGCTGACAATGACGTCAGACGCCGGCAAAGTGCGACTGCGCACTGCGGCCGCTCAAGTCAGCTGCCAGCCTCCGACTGGCTGGCGGCGGCTGGTAACTATTGACGTGCGGGCATGGGCCCGCACGTCAATAGTGGGCTGCAGCGCCTGCAGGGGGGGCCCCCTCTGCCCACCGGGCCCCATACGCCAGTCATGGCTGTAATGCCCTGATGGCGGCCCTGGTTCCAGTAAAGGTGATATTATTAAAGCCAGCAAACATTACAGGTACATTTACTTACAAGCGGATTAAACCATTTTGTCTTGCCATGCCACACCACCAATATCCAAAACAAAGTAAGCAGCAAAGTTATTCCTCATTTGGACAACTTCCACTAGTCCTCAGAGGGTGATCTTGGTAATCCTGCAATGTGCTATCAACAGGTTCCTCAAGTTCTAAGTGGTGTCGCTCGTTCACCAGGATGTAATTGTGCAGAACAATACACGCTTTGACAACCTCATCAATTGTCTCAGTTTTTAGATTGAAGGCTGTTCTCAAAATGCACCATTTAGAAGCCAGCAAACCAAAGGCACACTCCACAGTTCTTCGTGCCCTTGTCAGTCGGTAGTTGTAAATTCTTTTGGTGTACTCGAGTACGGTTTTGAGGTTGGCACACATTTGAAATGTGAAATTCCCAACCATAACAAATAGGATTGATGGTCGTTCAGTGTTCGGAAGAGGTTGTGGCATTGGAAAATTAAAATTATTCCCATACAAATGTTGGCCCATGTCAGAGTCCTTAAAAGTCTGAGAATCATTTCCTCTTCCAAATGAGCCAACGTCCATGGCAATCAATCAACAGTCAGCATCTGCATTCACCATGAGAACAAAGTATTTTTTGTAATTGAAATACTCGGATCCACTTCCAGCAGGTTTCATAATCCGAATGTGTTTGCTGTCCACAGCCCCCAAACAGTTTGGAAAATTACAAATGTTCTTGAATTTTACAGCATTTTCCAGCCAGAGTTCAGTTGTGGGTTGGGGGAGGATTTCTTCAAGTAGAACGTCACAACGGCAGGGCTGTTGTCTGCAACCCAGAAAGGGTGGACACTCCGATCCGGAATTGAAAATGCAGAAATAATAAGGTTTCTCCAGTAGCCAGGAATCTGCCGAACGGAAAATGGAAAAAAAATCAGTACATGGCTTTTATAACAATAATACTAATGACATGTGTTTCTTTTTCAAAATTACGTACCTCAGGGTCACCAACAGACATTCCTCAGCAGGAATTGCGTAACGTAGGTGTGTCAAGCCTGGTGATGGATCCTCGGACACGTAGCAGCAAGTCATTGAATCTCTGTTCCGACATCCTCATGTAGTCAAAAAACTTTTCCGGGTTTTCACGCCTCACAGTATACAACGAGTAGTAGGCTCCATGGCTCTCTCTGACTTCAACGATGTGGTGTTGCCAATAGCGACGACGGCGTCTTCTCCGTTTTTCTCTTCTTCTTTCTTCTTCACAAGCCACAGCAAAGGCAAAAGCCAATTTCAATGACAAATCAAATCAAGATTGAAGCTCTCCATAGACATATAGACCCAAAGCTAATAACCACAAGCACCAAGCGCATCACACATAGCAGGCAAGGCATATAGGTTGTAATATCCTATAATGTTAACCATAACTAGCATGGCAAGATGAAGGCCTAATAGTTAGACATAAAGGAGTCCCACTTTATCCTGGTCAGAGGTCAGGAAAAAGGAGAGGTCAGTGTATAGATTTCTCCCAAAATTTAAATCTGATGTGTGTACATCGGGGGACGTCTAAACACTGACACATATACCTGCACTGTAACCATGGTGTAGCAGGCCTATATGAATATCTTATCCCGAATAAGACTTCCAACGTTTTTCAGAATACTCCATGTTACAGTATCATCTGGAATTAAACAAAACATGGAGCATCTGATTGTTTGCTTTTTACTGCAGTGCTAACATATACACTAACATGTGTCTTCTGCGTTTGCACCTGTTGTACTAATTGCTGTGTCTTGGATAATTGTATTATACCTTAAGTACAATTTACTATTTAAAGCCATGTTATTATCTATGCATAATAGATTTTCATCCATCGGGCAATTATGTTTTATTCTAGGCAATAGGTTTAAAACTATGTTATTTATTTTATGCATTTTTTTGATCCAAAGTATCCAGTTGGGCTCTACATTTTATGTGCATATTACACATGTATACCCTCTCAGCACAAGCACCTTATTCGGGATATGTGCGCATGCATGCTGTTTCCCCCAGGCTGACTCCTCTGCGCGTTTTCCTGTCTTCCAGCTTGACGGGTTGCGTGGCAATGGCCAGGCGCCGGCCACCCTACATGACTTGGCTCATCTGACGGGATGATGCGCCGAAGTGAGTGGCCACGGTGGCAGTGCGCATGCGTCGCCACACCATCCTGATTGGTTTCTACTGACCACGTGACCGGGTTATCTGGATATACATTTAGGAACACCAGACCTTATAAACCACGCCTCCTGAGGAAGGAAAATCAAAGAAACGTACGTTGGGGACCGAGCTTCCCATCATAAAATGGGACTTCTTTATGTCTAGCTATTAGGCCTAAATCTTGCCGTACTAGTTATGGTTAGCATTATAGGATATTGACAATCTATATGCCTTGCCTGCTATGTGTGATGTGCTTGGCACTCGTGGTTATTAGCTTTGGGTCTATATGTCACTGACCTGTATTTATACTTACTTTTACACATTTCTGCTCAAATACCCCTTTATTCTTATTTAGTTTTATATATGTGTGTTTACTATTTTTTAAATAAAAATTATAAAGTTTTACAATATAGCTTGGACTCGTGTTCTCTTCTTACATAACATATTATTGAGTTGCTATTTCCATTATGTATTCTACATATGGGGTGCGATTATTTGCACTATGATTAGATGTAACATGATGACTTGGAGATTATTTTTGCCATTTATGCTTTCTGTGTTCCTCCCAGCCACAAGCTCCAAAGTATTTATGAACATAAGGATGAATGACCTCGGGGAGATCAAAACATCCAACACCGCGGAGACACCATCACGTGTTTCTCAACGCAGTGATCCAGAACACTGCTCCCATCCCTTATGGAAAATATGCAAATGCATGTAGAAAAGCCGCGGAGACACCATCACGTGTTTCTCAACGCAAGCAATAAATAGCCAGGTCTTTCACCGGGAAGGAACAACCACGGGAAGGGCAGCATCCAAAAAGGAAAACCACCTATGCCAAAACATGGTATCCATCCACAGACAGCTGTTTCGGGGTATTTGCCCCTCATCAGTGTGGAGTAGGAAACTGGCTATTAGGAGCAGTGCCTAGTAAAAGGACTATAAACATAAGGATGAATGACCTCGGGGAGATCAAAACATCCAACACCGCGGAGACACCATCACGTGTTTCTCAACGCATAAGGGATGGGAGCAGTGTTCTGGATCACTGCGTTGAGAAACACGTGATGGTGTCTCCGTGGTGTTGGATGTTTTGATCTCCCCGAGGTCATTCATCCTTATGTTTATAGTTCTTTTACTAGGCAATGCTCCTAATAGCCAGTTTCCTACTCCACACTGATGAGGGGCAAATACCCCGAAAGAGCTGTCTGTGGATGGATACCATCTTTTGGCATAGGTGGTTTTCCTTTTTGGATGCTGCCCTTCCCGTGGTTGTTCCTTCCCGGTGAAAGACCTGGCTATTTATTGCTTGCGTTGAGAAACACGTGATGGTGACTCCGCGGCTTTTCTACATCCAAAGTATTTATGGACTGCAAAGCGCTTGAACAGGCATAGCTTACACGTATCAATGAGGTTTTCAGTGACAAACCCAATATATTTCGGTGACGGGTGGAGGCAAGGACACTTATGAGACAACCAAAAGGCTCAAAAAGTTATTAAAAAGACGTACAAAGATTTGGTGGAATTGTGCCTTTCTTAACCATTTCGGTACATTGAGAGTCCAAGTGTTCCCCTCATTTGAGGTGGTCAACTTGGTTTTCCATCAAAAATGGGAAGTTCTAGCTAATAATTGTTCCAGGGGTTTCATGGAACTTTTGGCACAATCAAATAAGGAAACTATTAAAACTCTGGATCCAGAAATTGAAATTATTCAGACAAAATTAAAACAAGAATTATCAGACACTGATTTTCCAAACATTACATCAGGAAATAGATGCTGAGTTTCAAAAGTGGGAAAAAGACATCTGTACCAATAAAACTACCACATTTCAGAGGGATATTGGAGACAAACAGTCTAATACGATGTACAGGTGGAACCGTAAATCACGTCACCCCAGGAAGACCTCTAGGAAGAGGTCTACATCTATGACATTGCATGCCTCTAGAGAGATATCTTCAAAATCCAAAATTAAAACTACAGAAACTTACTATATGTTCCCTAATAAGGAGACACAAGTTGTCAAACGCAAGATTACACAACCCAATAAATAAAATAAATAAATAAATAAATAGCATAAAAGAAAGAAGAACAATAATTTGGAAGTAATAAATCTATCTGAACACATTCTCACACAAGCTCAACTTGAGGTGCTCTCCAGGGGCCTGACCTTCTCCCCCACTAATACTTTTGATTCCTTTACAGCAATAAAAGATCTTTATTTGTTTTCAAGAAAATTAATCCTCAAGAAATTGCATACAAGAGGAACTGGTAATCAACATCACACTGATCAAGTGGAGGAGGAGGCTTTACAGGCCCTTGAGGAATTATTAAAAGATCAAGACTCAGAGTCTGCAGGTATGTTTCCATGGTCTATATACCCACGTTCCACTCGCATTCCCCCCTTGTTGGTCTGCCCGGCAGTAGATATTTTTTCGAAACTAGTCGTGGATGACTTCAAACAGATTTCCAGAAGACGAAAATTTGACAATCTTACAGCCCAGCAACGGACCGCATTGAGAGAGTTACAGTCTTATAATGACATTGTCATCAAGCAGGCCAACATAGGGGAAAAGATAGTGATATGGCCACAACGTATGTACGAGAAAGAGGTATATAGGCATTTAAAAGAAAAAAAGACATATCATTCGCAGATTAGATTGCAACCCACTAATGATGTTTTCAGCTGAATTAGATTTGATTTTATATCAAGCCTTTGAGAAGGGAATTATCCCTAAAAAGTTCTCGAAGGTTTAATAACTAAGTTGCCTATAATACCTATGATCTACTTCATACCAAAGATTCACAAAAACTCGATAGAACCACCGGATCGTCCCATCGTGTCCGGCATAGGAGGACTATGCAAACCCATTTGTAAATTTATAGACCACTATTTGAAACCTTTGGTTGAGGCACTGCCCTCCTATGCTTAAGACACGATGGATGTCCTAGCCACAATTGATGGTATGACCCTGGATCGAGATATGTTACTCACCACGGCTGACATTGAGTCTCTCTATTCATGTATCCGACATTAGAACGGCTTGGAGGCTTGCCGGTTTTTCCTGATAAGCAGCAACTGGGATGGCCCTATGTGTGACCTAATTTTGGAACTTCTTCAATACATTTTGACCCACAATTTTTTGTTTTTCATGAGGTGTTTTATTTGCAGCAATGCAGCACTGCCATGGGTGCGGCCTGTGCACCCTCCTTTGCCAACCTCTTCCTAGGGTATTGGGAGAGGGGGGTGTTTGGGGAGAGGGAGCCCAGGCTGCTGACCATATGCAGTGCTGGTTATGGTACATACAAGGGTGAACCTAGCCTCTGTTGTTATGATCCGGTGACCTTGGAGCTGCATGAGAACTTTCACTGGAGAAAGTGGCCACTATACTGACCGCAAACCTGAACTTAACACCGCAACTAGCCGTGGAGTGTACCTAACACACCTAGACACCTCGTCACAGCCAGAGGACTAAATACCCCTAAAGATGCAAATCGGAATACTGTCTTCCATCAGAGAAAATCCCCAAAGGATAGACAGTCCCCCACAAAAATTGGCGGTGAGTCGGAGAGGGAAAAACATACAGAGGCAGAAAAAACAGGATTTAGCACAGGAGGCCACTCTAGCTGGATAGAACAGGATAGGACAGAGTTCTGTGCGGTCAGTATAAAACCCTTCAAAAATCCACAGCAGAATATACAAAAAACTTCCTACATCTAACTAAAGATGTAGGAGCGTATATCTGCAACTCCAGTGAAACCAACCAGACTGAGAAAACACAGACACAGTCTAATCTGGACAAAAGACAAACAAACGAACAGTACTGAAAATAAGCACACTGCATGTGTGCCACAGGAAAAGAAACAGACACTTATCTTTGCTGAACTGGCAGATAAGCAGGAGAGGCCAGGCAGAGATCCAATATTTCCAAAGAAACATTGACAACTGGCAAGGGCTAAAGGATCCTGCACACCTAAATATCCCAGTCAGAACTGTAATTATCCGATACACCTGGCCAGGACTGCGAGTCAGAGACGACTGCATTCCCACCAACAACCACTGGAGGGAACCCAAGAGCAGAATTCACAACAGTACCCCCCCTTGAGGAGGGGTCACCGAATCCTCACCAGGGCCCCCAGGACGATCCGGACGAGCCAGATGAAAGGTACGGACCAGATCAGCAGCATGGACATCAGAGGCAAAAACCCAAGAATTATCCTCCTGGCCATAACCCTTCCATTTGACCAGGTACTGAAGCTTCCGCCTCGAAAAACGGGAATCCAAAATCTTCTCAACAACATATTCCAACTCCCCATCAACCAACACAGGGGCCGGAGGATCAGCAGAGGGAACAACAGGCTCCACATATTTCCGCAACAAAGATCTATGGAAGACATTATGGATAGCAAAAGAGGCCGGAAGCGCCAGTCAAAAAGACACCGGATTAATAATCTCAGAAATCCTATAAGGACCAATAAACCGAGGTTTAAACTTAGGAGAAGAAACCTTTATAGGAACATGATGGGAAGACAACCAGACCAGATCCCCAACCCGAAGCCGTGAACCAACACACCGACGACGATTAGCAAAACGTTGAGCCTCCTCTTGAGACAACACCAACTTGTCCACCACATGAGCCCAAATCTGCTGCAACCTGTCAACCACAGAATCCACACCAGGAAAGTCAGAAGGCTCAACCTGCCCAGAAGAAAAACAAGGATGAAAACCAAAATTACAAAAGAAAGGCGAAACCAAGGTAGCAGAACTAGCCCGATTATTAAGGGCAAACTCGGCCAATGGCAAGAAGGCCACCCAATCATCCTGATCAGCAGATACAAAGCATCTCAAATAAGTCTCCAAGGTCTGATTAGTACGCTCGGTCTGGCCATTTGTCTGAGGATGAAATGCAGAAGAAAAAGACAAATCAATGCCCAGCCTAGCACAAAAGGCCCGCCAAAACCTAGAAACAAACTGGGAACCTCTGGCGGAAACAATATTCTCCGGAATACCATGCAAACGAACCACATGCTGAAAGAACAATGGAACCAAATCAGAAGAGGAAGGCAATTTAGGTAAGGGCACCAAATGAACCATCTTAGAGAACCGGTCACAAACAACCCAGATAACAGACATCTTCTGGGAGACCGGAAGATCAGAAATTAAATCCATCGAAATATGCGTCCAGGGCCTCTCAGGGACTGGCAATGGCAAAAGCAACCCACTAGCACGGGAGCAACAAGGCTTGGCCCGCGCACAAGTCCCACAGTACTGCACAAAAGAACGCACATCACGTGACAATGAAGGCCACCAAAAGGACCTACCAACCAAATCTCTGGTACCAAAAATGCCAGGATTACCGGCCAACACGGAACAGTGAACCTCAGAAATCACTCTACTAGTCCATCTATCAGGAACAAACAATTTCCCCACAGGACAGCGGCAGGGTGGATTGATTTAAATCACGCCGATTTAAATCATGATTTAAATCACGATTTAAATCAAAAGATTTTTTTCTATTTAAATCGGATCGATTTAAATCATGATTTTAATCATGATTTAAATCACTGATTTAAATCAAAAGGTTTTTTTTAATATAAATCACGATTAAAATGAGAAGTGAGAGCAGTGCGCATGTGCGCCCATAGTTACACGGACGAAACTAGGGGCAACGATCTAACGCCAGGGTGAGGGGGGGACCCCAAAGTAAGTAAAAATCTTTTTTGTTTTACTATATGGCAATAGGTAGGTGTTTAAAAGCAGCATGTCTTAATTGTATAAACTATTAATAGCCTCCACATTTTGTTCATACTGCCCCTTTAATTCCACACTTCTAGCTTGGTTTCACTTTTGGTTTAGTTTCTTTTTCCATTCAGTTGACATGCCCAAACTTGTTGGATAGTCAGCAGTACTTGGCTGTAGTAACAATCAAACTTCATAAGTGATCTGTGTGAGCCATGGCAGGTCGTAAGAGAGACCCTATTTGGGTTCATTTTGTTGAGATGCCAGCAGCAGATCTTGGAAAGAAAGGTGCAAGAGCAAAGTGCAAATACTGTCAAAAGGATATCCAAGGACTTGTTTGCCGTTTGAAATCACATTATGAAAACTGCAACCAGAAGGGAAATGAAGATGTTGATAGTGATACAACTAATGTCAATGAACCCCCACAGCTTCTTATGCACCAGGAGCCTAGTACTAGTAAGTCTGGCAATTACAACCTATTTTTTTAACAGACATTTTACTGGGATGGTTAAAGTCTATGAAAAGAGAAATTTCTAGCACTAGTAGTTCTGGAGTATAGAATTTAAATTTATGTTAAGGCAATATTTCACAGAAAATTAACGCTAAAGGACATGTGCACCTTTATTTTTTTAAGGTGCACATGTCCTCCCCCCCAGCAGCGCTCTTACCTCCGATCCCCGCAGCGCTGAGATCCGTGGCTTCGTTTTGACCGTCCGCCTCCCGTCCTCCGGTTGCGGCCTACTCGCAGTGATCCAGCGGCGTGACGTCAGCGGGCCGCACGCTCCATTGAAATGAATGGAGGCGCGCTCGCGGACGGGCAGAACGAAGCCACGGATCCCCGCAGCGCTGACATCGGAGGTAAGAGAGCTGCGGGGGGAGGACATGTGCACACTGCACCTTAAAAAATAAAGGTGCACATGTCCTTTAAGTAAAAATAAAGTGTGTATACGCTTATTTTTTTTTTATTGTAGGCTGCAATTCACTTTTGAAGTCTGCCAAATTGACCATTTTTTAAAAAAAACATTTTAAAAACTTTTGTGACATAATTTTTTTCAGTTGCTCTGATATTAGTTACCAGTAGAGTTGAGCGACCTTGACCTTTTTAGAGTCGAGCCGGGTTTTGCGAAACCCGACTATGTCCAAAGTCGGGTCGAGTGAAATCGGCCGATTATGACGTAAAGTCGGGATCGACCGAAACACGAAACCCAATGCAAGTCAATGGGGCAGCATAGTCGGCAGTGAGTGGGGGCCAGGAAAACACCTAGAGTGCCCATTTTAATGTCAAAACCATCCATTCTTCTTAATGAAGCTTGTCAAGCGTAATTTACCTTATAATAATTGGAAGGCATTTGAAATTGGGGGTCATTTGGCTAAAGTTGTGGGGGGTAGGGCTGGTTCAAGTAATTAGTGGGCCCAGGAAATCTGGACCACGTCACGGCAGTGGAGCAGGGAGAGGTAAGTATTTCAACTTTGCAAGTGCTGTGAACCTGAGCAAGCAGGGGGGGCCCACTCGTTGGCATTGGCACTGGCACAGGGCCCCTCAAAGTACAGCGGTGTGTTTGCACGGCGGGGGCGCCTCCCACCGGCAGCAACACTTTTGCGTACTATGAGAGGCCCTGTGCCAGTGACGTCGCCAACTAGTATTCCTCCCCCCACCTGATGAAGGAACCTGCACTTTCATCTGCACCTTCCTCTTTGTCCCCGTGTAAGGTGGTATGGTATGC
The DNA here is from genome assembly GCF_032444005.1 of Ranitomeya imitator. NCBI lineage: Eukaryota > Metazoa > Chordata > Amphibia > Anura > Dendrobatidae > Ranitomeya > Ranitomeya imitator. The sequence goes on from NC_091282.1 coordinate 302,543,919, forward strand.
GGGAAGAGCAACCTGACTTTCAGCAGGGTCACAATGTTGTTGTGTAGCGTGCACGGGGAATGTTGCGTTATGGGTCAATGTACCAGCAGACTCATCTATCACTGGCTGGGCAATGGGCACGATGAAGTGGAAACACAGATATAGGCCCAAAGAAGAAAGTGGGCTAAATGCAGTTCAAAATTGGTAACACAGGAATAACCAGGGGGCATTGCAGTGGAGGACAACTGGAATGAGAGGCTGACACAGAGAGTAGGGCCAAATCAGTAAGTAGTCGAAATGCAGTTCAAAATTGGCAACCGTAGTAAACAGGCGGCACAGCTTTGTTCAGTGGAGGAGAACAGCAAGGAGTGGCAGACACCGATAGTAGGCCCCAAACCAACTAGTACGCCAAATGCAGTTGTTCCATTTAACCACAATTTAATGAGAGCCTGAAGATAGAAGCTCAGGAAAGGCAACCTGGGGAACACCTTGGAGTGTAACACACCATCTCTCTCCACCCCATACCCATTTTGTATGGCCTAATGCAGTGTACTTTTCTACAACTACTAAACGAGAGTCGGAAGACCGAAGCAATGGCAAGGAAACCTGGGGAACACCTTAGAGTGTAACACACCCTCTCTCTACACCCCATACCCAATTTGAAGGTCTAATGCAGTGTAGTTTCCAAGAACTACTAAACGAGAGCCGGAAGATCGAAGCTCAGGAAAGGCAACCTGGGGAACACCTTGGAGTGTAACACACCCTCTCGCTACACCCCATACCCAATTTGAAGGCCTAATGCAGCGTAGTTTCCAACAACTACTAAACGAGAGCCGGAAGATGGAAGCTCAGGAAAGGCAACCTGGGGAACACCTTGGAGTGTAACAAACCCTCTCTCTACACCCCATACCCAATTTGTAGGCCTAATGCAGCGTAGTTTCCGACAACTACTAAACGAGAGCCGGAATATCGAAGCTCAGGAAAGGCAACCTGGGGAACACCTTGGAGTGTAACACACCCTCTCTCTACACCCCATACCCAATTTGTAGGCCTAATGCAGCGTAGTTTCCGATAACTACTAAACGAGAGCCGGAATATCGAAGCTCAGGAAAGGCAACCTGGGGAACACCTTGGAGTGTAACACACCCTCTCTCTACACCCCATACCCAATTTGAAGGCCTAATGCAGTGTAGTTTCCAAGAACTACTAAACGAGAGCCGGAAGATCGAAGCTCAGGAAAGGCAACCTGGGGAACACCTTGGAGTGGAACACACCATCTCTCTACACCCCATACCCAATTTGAAGGCCTAATGCAGCGTAGTATCCAACAACTACTAAACGAGAGCCGGTAGATCGAAGCTCAGGAAAGGCAACCTGGGGAACACCTTGGAGTGTAACACAACGTCTCTCTACACGACGGAAGGGCTGATTCTTAGGAAGGAAGGCTGTTGGAAATAAGCATTGCGCGTCCGAGGGTGATTAGATTCTTATTAGGTATATACTCACCCTCGGACGCGCCCTGCTTCTTTATTTGGAATGAATGTTTATTTGCAATGTGGTGTTGACTTTCTCTATTATTTTGGTAATTAATGATTTTATTATTTTCATTATTTTGCATCTTCTCGGCAATAATATAAAGAAGACGCGACAGGACAACACTCGGTGGATGCCATATGTGTGTTTTCAATTTAAAAAAACTTTCAGTTAACTACTTGCAGGAGAAAGTAATTGTAGCTGGTGGCCATTTTTAGTACTGTACCAGATTTTAGTTGTGTGTTTGTTTTTAATGTTAAAATGTCTGCATTTGATATCTCACCAGTATTTTCTTTTTTATAAGCAAAATACTTATTTTTATATTTTCTGATGTTGGTTCCAGGGGTACACGGCCAGCAGTGCCCTGGTCAGTGTAGTAGTAGTTGAAAGAATGGACCGCAGACAGGCATCGAAGGCCTAAAATAAAAACACATGGCTGTAGGCAATTTTAAATTGGTTCCAGGGGTACACGGACAGCAGTGGTGTGGTCAGTGGAGGCCTAGTGGAAGGAGTGACCGCAGACAGGCATCGAAGGCCTAAAATAATAACACATGGCTGTAGGCAATTTTAAATTGGTTCCAGGGGTACACGGGCAGCAGTGACCTGGTCAGTGTAGTAGTAGTTGAAAGAATGGACCGCAGACAGGCATCGAAGGCCTAAAATAAAAAAATTGGGCTGGCTGTAGGCAATTTTAAATTGGTTCCAGGGGTACACGGGCAGCAGTGGTGTGGTCAGTGGAGGCCTAGTGGAAGGAGTGACCGCAGACAGGCATCGAAGGCCTAAAATAATAACACATGGCTGTAGGCAATTTTAAATTGGTTCCAGGGGTACACGGACAGCAGTGGTGTGGTCAGTGGAGGCCTAGTGGAAGGAGTGACCGCAGACAGGCATCGAAGGCCTAAAATAATAACACATGGCTGTAGGCAATTTTAAATTGGTTCCAGGGGTACACGGGCAGCAGTGACCTGGTCAGTGTAGTAGTAGTTGAAAGAATGGACCGCAGACAGGCATCGAAGGCCTAAAATAAAAAAATTGGGCTGGCTGTAGGCAATTTTAAATTGGTTCCAGGGGTACACGGACAGCAGTGGTGTGGTCAGTGGAGGCCTAGTGGAAGGAGTGACCGCAGACAGGCATCGAAGGCCTAAAATAATAACACATGGCTGTAGGCAATTTTAAATTGGTTCCAGGGGTACACGGACAGCAGTGGTGTGGTCAGTGGAGGCCTAGTGGAAGGAGTGACCGCAGACAGGCATCGAAGGCCTAAAATAAAAACACATGGCTGTAGGCAATTTTAAATTGGTTCCAGGGGTACACGGGCAGCAGTGACCTGGTCAGTGTAGTAGTAGTTGAAAGAATGGACCGCAGACAGGCTTCGAAGGCCTAACATAACAAACTTGGGCTGGCTGTAGGCACTTTTAAATTGGTTCCAGGGGTACACGGGCAGCAGTGGTCTGGTCAGTGGAAGTCTAGTGGAAGGAGTGACCGCAGACAGGCTTCCAAGGCCTAACATAACAAACTTGGGCTGGCTGTAGGCACTTTTAAATTGGTTCCAGGGGTACACGGGCAGCAGTGGTCTGGTCAGTGGAAGTCTAGTGGAAGGAGTGACCGCAGACAGGCTTCGAAGGCCTAACATAACAAAATTGGGCTGGCTGTAGGCACTTTAAATTGGTTCCAGGGGTACATGGGCAGCAGTGTATGGTCAGTGGAAGTCTAGTGGAAGGAGTGACGGCAGACAGTCTTCGAAGGCCTAACATAACAAAATTGGGCTGACTGTAGGCACTTTTAAATTGGTTCCAGGGTAACACGGCCAGCAGTGCCCTGGTCAGTGTAGTAGTAGTTGAAAGAATGGACCGCAGACAGGCATCGAAGGCCTAAAATAAAAACACATGGCTGTAGGCAATTTTAAATTGGTTCCAGGGGTACACGGACAGCAGTGGTGTGGTCAGTGGAGGCCTAGTGGAAGGAGTGACCGCAGACAGGCATCGAAGGCCTAAAATAATAACACATGGCTGTAGGCAATTTTAAATTGGTTCCAGGGGTACACGGACAGCAGTGGTGTGGTCAGTGGAGGCCTAGTGGAAGGAGTGACCGCAGACAGGCTTCCAAGGCCTAACATAACAAAATTGGGCTGACTGTAGGCACTTTTAAATTGGTTCCAGGGTAACACGGCCAGCAGTGCCCTGGTCAGTGTAGTAGTAGTTGAAAGAATGGACCGCAGACAGGCATCGAAGGCCTAAAATAAAAACACATGGCTGTAGGCAATTTTAAATTGGTTCCAGGGGTACACGGACAGCAGTGGTGTGGTCAGTGGAGGCCTAGTGGAAGGAGTGACCGCAGACAGGCATCGAAGGCCTAAAATAATAACACATGGCTGTAGGCAATTTTAAATTGGTTCCAGGGGTACACGGACAGCAGTGGTGTGGTCAGTGGAGGCCTAGTGGAAGGAGTGACCGCAGACAGGCTTCCAAGGCCTAACATAACAAAATTGGGCTGACTGTAGGCACTTTTAAATTGGTTCCAGGGTAACACGGCCAGCAGTGCCCTGGTCAGTGTAGTAGTAGTTGAAAGAATGGACCGCAGACAGGCATCGAAGGCCTAAAATAAAAACACATGGCTGTAGGCAATTTTAAATTGGTTCCAGGGGTACACGGACAGCAGTGGTGTGGTCAGTGGAGGCCTAGTGGAAGGAGTGACCGCAGACAGGCATCGAAGGCCTAAAATAATAACACATGGCTGTAGGCAATTTTAAATTGGTTCCAGGGGTACACGGGCAGCAGTGACCTGGTCAGTGTAGTAGTAGTTGAAAGAATGGACCGCAGACAGGCATCGAAGGCCTAAAATAAAAAAATTGGGCTGGCTGTAGGCAATTTTAAATTGGTTCCAGGGGTACACGGGCAGCAGTGGTGTGGTCAGTGGAGGCCTAGTGGAAGGAGTGACCGCAGACAGGCATCGAAGGCCTAAAATAATAACACATGGCTGTAGGCAATTTTAAATTGGTTCCAGGGGTACACGGGCAGCAGTGACCTGGTCAGTGTAGTAGTAGTTGAAAGAATGGACCGCAGACAGGCATCGAAGGCTTAAAATAAAAAAATTGGGCTGGCTGTAGGCAATTTTAAATTGGTTCCAGGGGTACACGGACAGCAGTGGTGTGGTCAGTGGAGGCCTAGTGGAAGGAGTGACCGCAGACAGGCATCGAAGGCCTAAAATAATAACACATGGCTGTAGGCAATTTTAAATTGGTTCCAGGGGTACACGGACAGCAGTGGTGTGGTCAGTGGAGGCCTAGTGGAAGGAGTGACCGCAGACAGGCTTCCAAGGCCTAACATAACAAACTTGGGCTGGCTGTAGGCACTTTTAAATTGGTTCCAGGGGTACACGGGCAGCAGTGGTCTGGTCAGTGGAAGTCTAGTGGAAGGAGTGACCGCAGACAGGCTTCCAAGGCCTAACATAACAAAATTGGGCTGGCTGTAGGCACTTTAAATTGGTTCCAGGGGTACATGGGCAGCAGTGTATGACAGTGGAAGTCTAGTGGAAGGAGTGACGGCAGACAGTCTTCGAAGGCCTAACATAACAAAATTGGGCTGACTGTAGGCACTTTTAAATTGGTTCCAGGGTAACACGGCCAGCAGTGGCCTGGTCAGTGTAGTAGTTGTAGAAAGAAGGGACCGCAGACAGGCTTCGAAGGCCTAACATAACAAAAATGTCAAAACAATGGTATTGTCAGTGCCAGGCATTGAAGGATGTCAGCGCCTAGACTACACATTGGTGAAGCTGTGAGAGATAATTTTGCTAGTGGTAGAGCACTGTTTGAGCTGGGGGGGGGAACTGTCTTGTGGCCGGCGTTACAGGCACAGGGCCCCTCATATTACAACGGTGTGTCTGACGTTGGGTGCGCACCACCACCGCCAGAGACACTTTATTGTACTATGAGGGACCCAGTGGCAGTGCCGTCGACCAAAAGCGGCCACACCCACCTCTTCAGACAAACAGCACTCTCAAGGGTCCAAGCGCAAAGTGGCGATAGCACGGCCCCGTGTGGGGAGTTTGGCCATTTCGTGAGGTGGAAACATGTCGTATGCTGGACAATCAGGTGAAGAAAATTACGAGATTGGAAAAGTCATTCAGAATAGTCCACAGGCAAGACCTTTTCATAGGAAAGCTAGGTGTCAGCCGGGCAGGGTGGGGCAAAAGATTTTGAAATCCAGTTGTGGTTCATTTTAATGAAGGTTAGATCATCTACATTTTGGGTAGCCAGACGAGTCCTTTTTTCTGTTAGTATTGAACCTGCAGCACTGAATACTCTTTCTGATAGGACACTAGCTGCCGGGCAAGCAAGCTCCTGCAATGCATATTCTGCCAATTCTGGCCAGGTGTCTAATTTGGATGCCCAGTAATCAAATGGGAATGACGGTTGAGGGAGAACGTCGATAAGGGATGAAAAATAGTTTGTAACCATACTGGACAAATGTTGTCTCCTGTCACTTTGAATTGATGCTGCAGTACCTGTCCTGTCTGCGGTCATAGAAAAATCACTCCACAACCTGGTCAGAAAACCCCTCTGGCCAACGCCACTTCTGATTTCTGCCCCTCTAACACCTCTGGTCTGCTGGCCCCTGGAGCTCGTGTGAGAACGATCACGGGCGCTGTGTGCAGGGAATGCCAGAAGCAAACGGTCAACAAGAGTTGATTGTTTTGTTGCTAATATTAGTTCCAAGTTCTCATGTGGCATAATATTTTGCAATTTGCCTTTATAGCGAGGATCAAGGAGGCAGGCCAACCAGTAATCGTCATCGTTCATCATTTTTGTAATGCGTGTGTCCCTTTTGAGGATACGCAAGGCATAATCCGCCATGTGGGCCAAAGTTCCCGTTGTCAAATCTGCGGTTGTGCTTGGTTGAGGGGCAGTTGCAGGCAAATCTACGTCACTTGTGTCCCTCAAAAAACCAGAACCCGGCCTTGCCACGCCACCAATTTCCCGTGCCCCCGGGAAAGCTTCCTCATTAAAAATATACTCATCCCCATCATCCTCCTCATCCTCCACCTCCTCTTCGCCCGGTACCTCGTCATGTACACTGCCCTGACCAGACAATCGCTGACTGTCATCAAGGCTTTCCTCTTCCTCTGGTGCAGACGCCTGATCCTTTATGTGCGTCAAACTTTGCATCAGCAGACGCATTAGGGGGATGCTCATGCTTATTATGGCGTTGTCTGCACTAACCAGCCGTGTGCATTCCTCAAAACACTGAAGGACTTGACACATGTCTTGAATCTTCGACCACTGCACACCTGACAACTCCATGTCTGCCATCCTACTGCCTGCCCGTGTATGTGTATCCTCCCACAAAAACATAACAGCCCGCCTCTGTTCGCACAGTCTCTGAAGCATGTGCAGTGTTGAGTTCCACCTTGTTGCAACGTCTATGATTAGGCGATGCTGGGGAAGGTTCAAAGAACGCTGATAGGTCTGCATACGGCTGGAGTGTACAGGCGAACGGCGGATATGTGCGCAAAGTCCACGCACTTTGAGGAGCAGGTCGGATAACCCCGGATAACTTTTCAGGAAGCACTGCACCACCAGGTTTAAGGTGTGAGCCAGGCAAGGAATGTGTTTCAGTTGGGAAAGGGAGATGGCAGCCATGAAATTCCTTCCGTTATCACTCACTACCTTGCCTGCCTCAAGATCTACAGTGCCCAGCCACGACTGCGTTTCTTGCTGCAAGAACTCGGACAGAACTTCCGCGGTGTGTCTATTGTCGCCCAAACACTTCATAGCCAATACAGCCTGCTGACGTATGCCAGTAGCTGCCCCATAATGGGAGACCTGGTGTGCAACAGTGGCAGGTGCGGATGGAGTGTTTGTGCGACTGCGGTCTGTGGACGAGCTCTTGCTTCTGCAGGAGGACGAGGAGGAGGAGGAGGAGGGGGTGCGAACGGCTACAGACAACTGTTTACTAGACCGTGGGCTAGGCAGAACTGTCCCAAACTTGCTGTCCCCTGTGGACCCTGAATCCACCACATTTACCCAGTGTGCCGTGATGGACACGTAACGTCCCTGGCCATGCCTACTGGTCCATGCATCTGTTGTCAGGTGCACCTTTGTGCTCACAGATTGCCTGAGTGCATGGACGATGCGCTCTTTAACATGCTGGTGGAGGGCTGGGATGGCTTTTCTGGAAAAAAAGTGTCGACTGGGTAGCTCGTAGCGTGGTACAGCGTAGTCCATCAGGTCTTTGAAAGCTTCGCTTTCAACTAACCGGTAGGGCATCATCTCTAACGAGATTAGTCTAGCTATGTGGGCGTTCAAACCCTGTGTACGCGGATGCGAGGCTAAGTATTTCCTTTTTCTAACCATAGTCTCATGTAGGGTGAGCTGGACTGGAGAGCTGGAGATCGTGGAACTAGCGGGGGTGCCGGTGGACATGGCAGACTGAGAGACGGTGGGAGATGGTATTGTTGCCGCCGGTGCCCTAGATGCAGTGTTTCCTACTACGAAACTGGTGATTCCCTGACCCTGACTGCTTTGGCCTGGCAAAGATACCTGCACAGATACAGCAGGTGGTGCGCTAAATGGTGGTCCTACACTGCCGGAAGGGATGTTGCGTTGATGACTAGCTTCATTGGCCGAGGGTGCAACAACCTTAAGGGACGTTTGGTAGTTAGTCCAAGCTTTCAAATGCATGGTGGTTAAATGTCTATGCATGCAACTAGTATTGAGACTTTTCAGATTCTGACCTCTGCTTAAGGAAGTAGAACATTTTTGACAGATGACTTTGCGCTGATCAATTGGATGTTGTTTAACCCCTCTGTGACCTTGGACGTACTATCCCGTCGAGGTGCCCTGGGCCTATCTGACCCTTGACGGGATAGTACGTCCTGCCCTTTAATGCGATACCGCGACTTAAGTCGCGGTGATCGCATTAAAATTCCGACGCCATCTCACCTGGGGGGAGATGGCCTCGGCATCCAGGGCATTGTCGCCGCCCACCCGCCCTCTCGATCGCTGTGATTGGCTGTTCAATTCTGAACAGCCAATCACAGCCATTCTCATTGTTTCAGCCAATCGGAGCGGCTGAAACAATGAGGTCACAGGCTAGGATCGAGTACCGATGTACTCGATCCTAGGTCCGGTGCCTGGCAACGCCAGGCACCGGCAAGAACAGCCCGGATTGGCGCGATCGCCGATCGCATCGATCGCGCCAATCGCAGGGCACCGCGCGGTATTACCGCGCTGTGCCCTGCCGGAACCTGCGTGGATCGGTGCTCTAATAGCACCGATCCTAGGATAGGACACAGTGCAGGCCCAGCAGGGCCTGCAGGAGCCGATTGGCGCGATCGATGTCATCGTCGATCGCGCCAATCACAGGGCGCAGCGGCGATCACTCTGTGACCGCTCTGTGCCCTGCAGGTGACCTGGCTGTGACCTGCCTAGGATGGCGCGAACAGATCCGATCCTAGGCAGGTCACAGCCAGGTCACCAGGAAAGCTCTGATTGGTGGGATCGATGTTATGGTCGATCCCACCAATGACAGGTCACAGCAGCAGCATGACCGCTCTGTGACCTGTCTGTGTCACCTGCCTGACCTGTGTATGACCGCTCTGCAGGGTCCTCATTCTAGCTGAGGATTCCTACAGAGCGGTCATACTGCTGGATCTCCCTGCTGGATTTTGTGCCTGGATCTCCCTGCCGTGCTGGGTATTGTGGTGCCACAGCAGCCTGTAGCACCACAATCCCTGCTAAAGAAAGAAGACAGCTAAACGTAAGTTTTATCCCTGATCCCTGCCCAATCCCCGTTCCTCCACCCCAATCCCCGTTCATCCACCCCAATCCCCGTTCATCCACCCCAATCCCCGTTCATCCACCCCAATCCCCCCTTCCCCCTCTTTTTACCCCCTCCACCCCCATTTGTGCCGCCTCCGTGCGCACATTTAGTAGCCGCCGAGCGTTGATTGGTGACGCAGTTCACCGATCAACGCTCGCGCTCGCTTTTTTTCCCTCGCCCCCGTTGCGCCAACTCCGTACACACATTCCGCAGCCGCCAAAGTTTGATAAGTGACGCAGTTCACTTATCAGAGTTTGTGCCTGCCGTTTTCCTTTTTTTTTTTTCACCCCCCTTTTGCGCCACCTGACTACAACCGTACGTTTTGATCACTGATCCCTGCCCAATCCCCACTTCCACCCCCATCTCCCTTCCCCCTCTTTTTACCCCCCTTTGCACCTCCTTCCGTGCGCCCATTTAACAGCCGCCGAACGTTGATTGGTGACGTAGTTCACCGATCAACGCTCGCTCTCGCTTTTTTCCCTCACCCCCGTTGCGCCAACTCCGTACACACATTCCGCAGCCGCCGAAGTTTGATAAGTGACGCAGTTCACTTATCAGAGTTTGTGCCTGCCGTTTTCCCTTTTTTTTTTTTTCACCCCCCTTTTGCGCCACCTGACTACAACCGTACGTTTTGATCACTGATCCCTGCCCAATCCCCACTTCCACCCCCATCTCCCTTCCCCCTCTTTTTACCCCCCTTTGCACCTCCTTCCGTGCGCCCATTTAACAGCCGCCGAACGTTGATTGGTGACGCAGTTCACCGATCAACGCTCGCGCTCGCTTTTTTTCCCTCACCCCCGTTGCGCCAACTCCGTACACACATTCCGCAGCCGCCAAAGTTTGATAAGTGACGCAGTTCACTTATCAGAGTTTGTGCCTGCCGTTTTCCTTTTTTTTTTTTCACCCCCCTTTTGCGCCACCTGACTACAACCGTACGTTTTGATCACTGATCCCTGCCCAATCCCCACTTCCACCCCCATCTCCCTTCCCCCTCTTTTTACCCCCCTTTGCACCTCCTTCCGTGCGCCCATTTAACAGCCGCCGAACGTTGATTGGTGACGTAGTTCACCGATCAACGCTCGCGCTCGCTTTTTTCCCTCACCCCCGTTGCGCCAACTCCGTACACACATTCCGCAGCCGCCGAAGTTTGATAAGTGACGCAGTTCACTTATCAGAGTTTGTGCCTGCCGTTTTCCTTTTTTTTTTTTCACCCCCCTTTTGCGCCACCTGACTACAACCGTACGTTTTGATCACTGATCCCTGCCCAATCCCCACTTCCACCCCCATCTCCCTTCCCCCTCTTTTTACCCCCCTTTGCACCTCCTTCCGTGCGCCCATTTAACAGCCGCCGAGCGTTGATTGGTGACGCAGTTCACCGATCAACTCTCGCGCTCGCTTTTTTCCCTTCAGCCTTTTTGCGCAACCTCCGTACACACATCCCGCAGCCGCCAAACTTTGATAAGTGACGCAGTTCTCTTATCAGAGTTTGTGCCTGCCTTTTTTTTTTTTTTTACAGGTTTTTCTTCTCCTTTTAGCATTTTCTTTTCAGATAAGTTTGCACAAATCACTATCCCCCCACACATACACATACAGTTATCAATAAAGTGCACCCAATCACCATATTCACACAAAAATGTCCCGCTCGTCCCGTTCGTCCCAACAGCGCTATTCATTGGAGGAGGCATATGCTTTCCTTGCCTCCGACACTGATAGCGAGGGAGAGGATCCCACTTTTCTTCACTTTTCTGATTCTTCATCCTCTTCCTCCTCCTCCTCCTCTTCCTCCTCCTCCTCCTCTTCCTCCTCGGGTCCTGCGGAACCACCACGCAGACGCCCCAGGACAGAAGATGAGGCAGCCCCCACCACTCCTGAACCAGCGCTCCCCACTGCGGAACCCACATGGACCTCGCCCCCCGAAAATTACGAGCCACTGATTCCTGATTTTGTGGCAGAATCAGGAATCAAGTTTGACACCACGGGCCTCACAGAAACAGACTTTTTCAAAGTCTTTTTCTCTGAGGATTTTATTAACCTCATGGTGGAGCAAACTAATTTGTATGCTCGTCAATTTTTGGAGCAAAACCCCGGTACATCATTTTCCAACTGGTCTCCTGTAGACGCAGTTGAAATGATGCAGTTTTGGGGCCTGGTCCTCCACATGGGGATCGTGAAGAAGCCAGAAATGCGGCAATATTGGAGTGTAGATGTTTTATATAACACTCCAGTATTCCGAATGGCCATGGTTCGGAGACGTTTTGAGGCCATCCATAAATTCCTGCATTATTCCGATAATGCACAGTGTCCCGCACGAGATGACCCCAACTTTGACCGTCTGTTCAAAGTTCGGCCGGTCATCGAACACTTCAACAAAAAGTTTTCTGAAGTGTACGTGCCCAAAAGGGACATCTGCGTGGATGAGTCCTTGGTCCATTTTAAGGGGCGGCTCGGATTCCGTCAATACCTGCCCAACAAAAGGGCCAGGTACGGAATCAAACTCTACAAGCTGTGTGAGAGTGCCTCAGGGTACATCCACAGGTTTAGAGTGTATGAAGGGAAGGACAGCAGGATTGAACCCCCTGAGTGTCCTCCTGTCCTGGGAGTGAGTGGGAAGATCGTGTGGGATTTGGTGCACCCACTGCTGGATAAAGGTTATCACCTCTATACTGATAACTTTTATACCAGCATCCCACTCTACAAATCCCTCTCTGCGCGAGGTACCGCAGCCTGCGGTACTGTGCGCAAAAATCAGAGAGGCCTCCCAAAGACGCTACTTCGGCAGATGCTCAGAAAAGGTGAGAGCAAGGCCCAATGTAGCGACCACCTGCTGGTGGTCAAGTACAAGGACAAGAGGGATGTCCTTCTCTTGACCACCATACATGGTGATGGCAGAGCCCTCAGCACTGTACGGGGTACCTCTACACAGGTCTGCAAACCGGACTGTGTACTGGGCTACAACAAAAGCATGGGGGGGGTTGATCTCTCTGATCAACTCCTCCAACCATACAGTGCTTTGAGAAAGGCCAAGGTGTGGTACAAAAAGTTGGCCGTCCACATCGTACAAATGGCAATGCTCAACGCTTTCCTGCTGTTACGATGTGCACGCCACACCGATACGTCGTACCTTCAGTTCCAGGAGGTAGTGGTTAAGGCCCTGATATTTGGTACTCCGGAAGGAGAGGGCCCCAGTACTTCCGGAACTGAAGGTGCTCGTATCGTACCAGGCCAGCATTTTCCGGGGGTGGTCCCGCCAACCGGCAGAAAAGGTAAGCCGCAAAAAAGGTGCCGAGTGTGTTACAAAAGGGGAATACGCAAGGACACCATTTATCAATGCGACACCTGCCCCGAAAAACCTGGCCTGTGTATGAAGGATTGCTTCAGATTGTACCACACCTCCATGCACTACTAATTTACTTTACAAGAAAGCGTACATTAGTTCCAAAAAGGGGGCACATCTAGATAAGTTCCTTGGGGGGGGTCTAGGTTCCAAAATGATGTCACTTGTGGGTTTTTTTTACTGTTTAGGCACATCAGGGGCTCTGCAAACGGAACATGACGACCGCAGACAATTTCTGCATTCCAAAACGTCACAACTTCCCTTTCGAGCCCCAACGTGTGCCTAAACAGTTTTTTCCCACATATGGCGTACCAGCGTAATCAGGACAATTTGGACAACAACTTTTGATGTCCAATTTCTCCTGTTACCTTTGGGAAAATTAAAAATTGGGGACTAAAATATCATTTTTGTGGGAAAAAATAGGATTTTTTATTTTCACGCCTGGGCATTATAAACTTTAGTGAAGCACGTGGGGGTTCAAATTTCTCACCACACAACTAGATAAGTTCCTTAGGGGGTACAGTTTCCAAAATGGGGTCACTTGTGGGGGGTTTCTACTGTTTAGTCACATCAGGGGCTCTGCAAATGGAACATGATGCCAGCAGAACATTCCATCAAAGTCTGCATTCCAAAACGTCACTACTTCCCTTTCGAGCCCCAACGTGTGCCCAAACAGTAGTTCCTCCCCACATATGGGGTATCAGCGTACTCAGGACAAATTGGACAACAACTTTTGGGGTCCAATTTCTCCTGGTACCCTTGGGAAAATTAAAAATTGGGGACTAAAATATCATTTTTGTGGGAAAAAATAGGATTTTTTATTTTCACACCTGGGCATTATAAAGTTTAGTGAAGCACGTGGGGGTTCAAAATTCTCACCACACAACTAGATAAGTTCCTTAGGGGGTACAGTTTCCAAAATGGGGTCACTTGTGGGGGGTTTCTACTGTTTAGTCACATCAGGGGCTCTGCAAATGGAACATGATGCCAGCAGAACATTCCATCAAAGTCTGCATTCCAAAACGTCACTACTTCCCTTTCGAGCCCCAACGTGTGCCCAAACAGTAGTTCCTCCCCACATATGGGGTATCAGCGTACTCAGGACAAATTGGACAACAACTTTTGGGGTCCAATTTCTCCTGGTACCCTTGGGAAAATTAAAAATTGGGGACTAAAATATCATTTTTGTAGGAAAAAATAGGATTTTTTATTTTCACGCCTGGGCATTATATACTTTAGTGAAGCACGTGGGGGTTCAAAATTCTCACCACACAACTAGATAAGTTCCTTAGAGGGTCTAGTTTCCAAAATGGGGTCACTTGTGGGGGGTTTCCACTGTTTAGGCACATCATGGGCTCTCCAAACGCGACATGGCGTCCGATCTCAATTCCAGCCAAAGTTAGCTTGAAAAAGTCAAACGGCGCTCCTTTCCTTCTGAGCCCTGCCATGCGCCCAAACAGTGGTTCCCCCCCACATATGGGGTATCAGCGTACTCAGGACAAATTGGACAACAACTTTTGGGGTCCAATTTCTCCTTTTACCCTTGAGAAAATAAAAAATTGGGGACTAAACGATCATGTTTGTGGAAAAAAATAGGAATTTTTTTTTTCACGCCAGGGCATTATAAACTTTCGTGAAGCACTTGGGGGATAAAAGTGCTCATGACACATCTAGATAAGTTCCTTAGGGGGTCTAGTTTCCAAAATGGGGTCACTTGTGGGGGGTTTCCACTGTTTAGGCACATCAGGGGGTCGCCAAACGCGACATGGCGTCCGATCTCAATTCCAGCCAAAGTTAGCTTGAAAAAGTCAAACGGCGCTCCTTTCCTTCTGAGCCCTGCCATGCGCCCAAACAGTGGTCCCCCCCACATATGGGGTATCAGCGTACTCAGGACAAATTGGACAACAACTTTTGGGGTCCAATTTCTCCTTTTACCCTTGAGAAAATAAAAAATTGGGGACTAAACGATCATGTTTGTGGAAAAAATAGGATTTTTTTTTTTCACGCCCGGGCGTTATAAACTTTCGTGAAGCACTTGGGGGATAAAAGTGCTCATGACACATCTAGATAAGTTCCTTAGGGGGTCTAGTTTCCAAAATGGGGTCATTTGTGGGGGGTTTCCACTGTTTAGGCACATCAGGGGGTCGCCAAACGCGACATGGCGTCCGATCTCAATTCCAGCCAAATTTAGCTTGAAAAAGTCAAACGGCGCTCCTTTCCTTCTGAGCCCTGCCATGCGCCCACACAGTGGTCCCCCCCCACATATGGGGTATCAGCGTACTCAGGACAAATTGGACAACAACTTTTGGGGTCCAATTTCTCCTTTTACCCTTGAGAAAATAAAAAATTGGGGACTAAACGATCATGTTTGTGGAAAAAATAGGATTTTTTTTTTCACGCCCGGGCGTTATAAACTTTCGTGAAGCACTTGGGGGATAAAAGTGCTCATGACACATCTAGATAAGTTCCTTAGGGGGTCTAGTTTCCAAAATGGGGTCATTTGTGGGGGGTTTCCACTGTTTAGGCACATCAGGGGGTCGCCAAACGCGACATGGCGTCCGATCTCAATTCCAGCCAAATTTAGCTTGAAAAAGTCAAACGGCGCTCCTTTCCTTCTGAGCCCTGCCATGCGCCCACACAGTGGTCCCCCCCCACATATGGGGTATCAGCGTACTCAGGACAAATTGGACAACAACTTTTGGGGTCCAATTTCTCCTTTTACCCTTGAGAAAATAAAAAATTGGGGACTAAACGATCATGTTTGTGGAAAAAATAGGAATTTTTTTTTTCACGCCCGGGCGTTATAAACTTTCGTGAATAACTTGGGGGATAAAAGTGCTCATGACACATCTAGATAAGTTCCTTAGGGGGTCTAGTTTCCAAAATAGGGTCACTTGTGGGGGGTTTCCACTGTTTAGGCACATCAGGGGGTCGCCAAACGCGACATGGCGTCCGATCTCAATTCCAGCCAAATTTAGCTTGAAAAAGTCAAACGGCGCTCCTTTCCTTCTGAGCCCTGCCATGCGCCCACACAGTGGTCCCCCCCCACATATGGGGTATCAGCGTACTCAGGACAAATTGGACAACAACTTTTGGGGTCCAATTTCTCCTTTTACCCTTGAGAAAATAAAAAATTGGGGACTAAACGATCATGTTTGTGGAAAAAATAGGAATTTTTTTTTTCACGCCCGGGCGTTATAAACTTTCGTGAAGCACTTGGGGGATAAAAGTGCTCATGACACATCTAGATAAGTTCCTTAGGGGGTCTAGTTTCCAAAATGGGGTCATTTGTGGGGGGTTTCCACTGTTTAGGCACATCAGGGGGTCGCCAAACGCGACATGGCGTCCGATCTCAATTCCAGCCAAATTTAGCTTGAAAAAGTCAAACGGCGCTCCTTTCCTTCTGAGCCCTGCCATGCGCCCACACAGTGGTCCCCCCCCACATATGGGGTATCAGCGTACTCAGGACAAATTGGACAACAACTTTTGGGGTCCAATTTCTCCTTTTACCCTTGAGAAAATAAAAAATTGGGGACTAAACGATCATGTTTGTGGAAAAAATAGGAATTTTTTTTTTCACGCCCGGGCGTTATAAACTTTCGTGAATAACTTGGGGGATAAAAGTGCTCATGACACATCTAGATAAGTTCCTTAGGGGGTCTAGTTTCCAAAATAGGGTCACTTGTGGGGGGTTTCCACTGTTTAGGCACATCAGGGGGTCGCCAAACGCGACATGGCGTCCGATCTCAATTCCAGCCAAATTTAGCTTGAAAAAGTCAAACGGCGCTCCTTTCCTTCTGAGCCCTGCCATGCGCCCAAAAAGTGGTTCCCCCTCACATGTGGGGTATCAGCGTACTCAGGATAAATTGGACAACAACTTTTGAGGTCCATTTTCTCTTTTTACCCTTGGGAAATTAAAAAGATTATTGCTGAAAGATCATTTTTGTGACTAAAAAGTAAAATGTTAATTTTTTCCTTCCATGTTGCTTCTGCTGCTGTGAATCACCTGAAGGGTTAATAAACTTCTTGAATGTGGTTTTGAGCACCTTGAGGGGTGCAGTTTTTAGAATGGTGTCGCTTTTGGGTATTTTCTGCCATATAGACCCTTCAAAATGACTTCAAATGTGAGGTGGTCCCTAAAAAAAATGGTTTTGTAAATTTGGTTGTAAAAATGAGAAATTGCTGGTCAAATTTTAACCCTTATAACTTCCTTGAAAAAAAAAAGTTTGTTTCAAAAATTGTGCTGATGTAAAGTAGACATGTGGGAAATGTTATTTATTAACTATATTGTGTCACATAACTCTCTGGTTTAACAGAATAAAAATTCAAAGTTGGAAAATTGTGAAATTTTCAAAATTTTCGCTAAATTTCCGTTTTTTTCACAAATAAACGCAAGTTATATCGAAGAAATTTTAGCACTATCATGAAGTACAATATGTTACAAGAAAACAATCTCAGAATCGCTAAGATCCGTTGAAGCGTTTCGGAGTTATAACCTCATAAAGGGACAGTGGTCAGAATTGTAAAAATTGGCCTGGTCATTAACGTGCAAACCACCCTTGGGGGTAAAGGGGTTAAAAAAATGCCAGACTGCACTCTTTCTAGCATCGGATACCTTTTCAGGCATTGCAGACTGAGCTTTAACCGGATGGCCACGCTGTCCTCCACCAGGTTTTGGCTTTGCCACGCGTTTTGGGCAAGATACGGGCCCGGCAGATGGAACCTGTGGCGATGTTGATGCCTGCTGCGGCCCCTCCTCCTCCTCTGCTTCAGAACTGCTGCCGCCTGCACCCTGTTCCCCCAATGGCTGCCAATCGGGGTCAAGAACTGGGTCATCTAATAACTCTTCTTGTACCTCCTGCGCAACTTCGTCTGTGTCACCGTGTCGTTCGGTGGTATAGCGTTCGTGATGGGGCAACATAGTCTCATCAGGGTCTGATTCTTGATCAGCACCCTGCGAGGGCAATGTTGTGGTCTGAGTCAAAGGACCAGCATAGTAGTCTGGCTGTGGCTGTGCGTCAGTGCACTCCATGTCAGATTCAATTTGTAATGGGCATGGACTGTTAACTGCTTCACTTTCTAAGCCAGGGACGGTATGTGTAAAGAGCTCCATGGAGTAACCCGTTGTGTCGCCTGCTGCATTCTTCTCTGTTGTTGTTTTTGCTGAAGAGGACAAGGAAGTGACTTGTCCCTGACCGTGAACATCCACTAACGACGCGCTGCTTTTACTTTTACCAGTTTCACGAGATGAGGCAAAAGAGCTAGAGGCTGAGTCAGCAAGATAAGCCAAAACTTGCTCTTGCTGCTCCGGCTTTAAAAGCGGTTTTCCTAATCCCAGAAAAGGGAGCGTTCGAGGCCTTGTGTAGCCGGACGACGAACCTGGCTCCACAGCTCCAGACTTAGGTGCAATATTTTTTCCCCCACGACCACCTGATGCTCCACCACTACCACTACCCTCATTACCAGCTGACAATGAACGCCCCCGGCCACGACCTCTTCCACTAGACTTCCTCATTGTTTTAAAAACGTAACCAAACTAACGTTATTTGTTGCAGTCACACAACTTACACGGTGAGCTATAACTTCAGTATGATTTAGCTACCCCTTTACAGGTTGGTGAGACCACAGCGAAAATCAGGCCCAATGTTACACACTCTTTTTTTGGTGGCTGCAAATTAGAGAGATGCCCCACACGCAGGACTGTCACTGAAGCACAAATGTTAATATTAATGTCACACTATTATTTTTTTTTTATTTTTATTTTTTTCAGGAACACTTTAGAAACCCCCCCCAAAAAAAAAGAAAGATTTTTGCAGGGAGAATTTAGAAAACAAATGTAACAAACTATATGCTTTCTATGGGCCACTGAGTGAGAGATGACGCACACAGGAATCAGGAGTGGCACACAAGCCCAGAGGCCAATATTTTTCTACCAATGATTGATGGAGTTATTTTCTCTGGTAGATTTTGGAACCCAAATCAAGGAAAAAAAATGTAGGCTTTCTATGGACCACAATTGGAGAGAGAGAGAGAGAGAGAGAGAGATGGCACACCCAGGAGTCAAGACTGGCACACAAGCAGAAAGGCCAATATTAATCTCCCACTGTTTTTTTTTTTTTTTTTTTTTTCAGGGAGACTTTAGAAAAAAAAATAATAAAAAAAATATGATTTTATCAGGAAGAATTTAGAAACCAAATAAAATAAAATGATTTTTTCAGGGAGAATTTATAAAACAAATAAAAACAAAAATAGGCGTTCTATGGCCCACTGACTGAGAGATGACGCACACAGGAGTCAGGAGTGGCACACAAACCCAGAGGCCAATATTTTTCTACCAATGATTGATGTAGTTATTTTCTCTGGTAGATTTTAGAACCCAAATCAAGGAAAAAAAATATAGGCTTTCTATGGACCACAATTGGAGAGAGAGAGAGAGAGAGAGAGAGAGAGAGAGATGGCACACCCAGGAGTCAAGACTGGCACACAAGCAGAAAGGCCAATATTAATCTCCCACTGTTTTTTTTGGTTGTTTTTTTTTTTTTTTTTTCAGGGAGACTTTAGAAAAAAAAATAATAAAAAAAATATGATTTTATCAGGAAGAATTTAGAAACCAAATAAAATAAAATGATTTTTTCTGGGAGAATTTATAAAACAAATAAAACCAAAAATAGGCGTTCTATGGCCCACTGACTGAGAGATGACGCACCCAGGAGTCAAGACTGGCACACAAGCAGAAAGGCCAATATTAATCTCCCACTGTTTTTTTTTTTTTTTTTCAGGGAGACTTTAGAAAAAAAAATAATAAAAAAAATGTGATTTTATCAGGAAGAATTTAGAAACCAAATAAAATAAAATGATTTTTTCAGGGAGAATTTAGAAAACAAATAAAACCAAAAATAGGCGTTCTATGGCCCACTGACTGAGAGATGACGCACCCAGGAGTCAAGACTGGCACACAAGCAGAAAGGCCAATATTAATCTCCCACTGTTTTTTTTTTTTTTTTCAGGGAGACTTTAGAAAAAAAAATAATAAAAAAAATGTGATTTTATCAGGAAGAATTTAGAAACCAAATAAAATAAAATGATTTTTTCTGGGAGAATTTATAAAACAAATAAAACCAAAAATAGGCGTTCTATGGCCCACTGACTGAGAGATGACGCACCCAGGAGTCAAGACTGGCACACAAGCAGAAAGGCCAATATTAATCTCCCACTGTTTTTTTTTTTTTTTTCAGGGAGACTTTAGAAAAAAAAATAATAAAAAAAATGTGATTTTATCAGGAAGAATTTAGAAACCAAATAAAATAAAATGATTTTTTCAGGGAGAATTTAGAAAACAAATAAAACCAAAAATAGGCGTTCTATGGCCCACTGACTGAGAGAGAGAGAGAGAGAGATGGAACGCTTAGTACTGGCACACAAGCCCAAAGGGCAATATTAATCTCCCTTTTTTTTTCCAGGGAGAATTTCTAAAACCCCCAAAAAAAAAAAAATAGGCTTTCTATGGCCCACTATTTGTGAGAGAGATGGGACGCTCAGGACTGGCACAGATGGCACGCTCAGGACTGGCACAGAAGCCCAGAGGCCAATATTAATCTCCCTTTTTTTCTGGTAGAATTTATAAAACCAAAAAAAAATTTAAATAGGCTTTCTATGGCCCACTATTTGTGAGAGAGATGGCACGCTCAGGACTGGCACAGATGGCACGCTCACAACTGGCACACAAGCCCAGAGGCCAATATTAATCTCCCTTTTTTCAGGGAAAATTTATAAAACAAAAAAAAAAATAAATAGGCTTTCTATGGCCCACTATTTGTGAGAGAGATGGCACGCTCAGGGCTGGCACAGATGGCACGCTCAGGACTGGCACACAAGCCCAGAGGCCAATATTAATCTCCCTTTTTTTCAGGGAGAATTTATAAAACCCCCCAAAAAAATAAAATAGGCTTTCTATGGCCCACTATTTGTGAGAGAGATGGGACGCTCAGGACTGGCACAGATGGCACGCTCAGGACTGGCACAGAAGCCCAGAGGCCAATATTAATCTCCCTTTTTTTCTGGGAGAATTTATAAAACCAAAAAAAAATTTAAATAGGCTTTCTATGGCCCACTATTTGTGAGAGAGATGGCACGCTCAGGACTGGCACAGATGGCACGCTCACAACTGGCACACAAGCCCAGAGGCCAATATTAATCTCCCTTTTTTCAGGGAAAATTTATAAAACAAAAAAAAAAAATAAATAGGCTTTCTATGGCCCACTATTTGTGAGAGAGATGGCACGCTCAGGGCTGGCACAGATGGCACGCTCAGGACTGGCACACAAGCCCAGAGGCCAATATTAATCTCCCTTTTTTTCAGGGAGAATTTATAAAACCCCCCAAAAAAATAAAATAGGCTTTCTATGGCCCACTATTTGTGAGAGAGATGGGACGCTCAGGACTGGCACAGATGGCACGCTCAGGACTGGCACAGAAGCCCAGAGGCCAATATTAATCTCCCTTTTTTTCTGGGAGAATTTATAAAACCAAAAAAAAATTTAAATAGGCTTTCTATGGCCCACTATTTGTGAGAGAGATGGCACGCTCAGGACTGGCACAGATGGCACGCTCACAACTGGCACACAAGCCCAGAGGCCAATATTAATCTCCCTTTTTTCAGGGAAAATTTATAAAACAAAAAAAAAAATTAAATAGGCTTTCTATGGCCCACTATTTGTGAGAGAGATGGCACGCTCAGGGCTGGCACAGATGGCACGCTCAGGACTGGCACACAAGCCCAGAGGCCAATATTAATCTCCCTTTTTTCAGGGAAAATTTATAAAACAAAAAAAAAAATTAAATAGGCTTTCTATGGCCCACTATTTGTGAGAGAGATGGCACGCTCAGGGCTGGCACAGATGGCACGCTCAGGACTGGCACACAAGCCCAGAGGCCAATATTAATCTCCCTTTTTTTCAGGGAGAATTTATAAAACCAAAAAAAAAAATAAATAGGCTTTCTATGGCCCACTATTTGTGAGAGAGATGGCACGCTCAGGGCTGGCACAGATGGCACGCTCAGGACTGGCACACAAGCCCAGAGGCCAATATTAATCTCCCTTTTTTTCAGGGAGAATTTATAAAACCCCAAAAAAAATAAAATAGGCTTTCTATGGCCCACTATTTGTGAGAGAGATGGCACACTCAGGACTGGCACACAAGCCCAAAGGCCAATATTAATCTCCCACTGTATTTTTATCAGGGAGAATTTATACACCCCACAAAAAAAAATACAGAAAAATGAAAAGGCTTTCTATGGCCCACTATGTGAGAGAGATGGCACACACAGGGATGGCACTCTAGCAGAAATGCCAAATTGCCAATCTTAATCTCCCACCAAAAAAAAAAAAAAAAAAAAAACAGGGAATGTCCTACAATTACTATCTCCCTGCCTGCAGTAATCTCAGCCAGGTATGGCATGCAGCTACTATCTCCCTGCCTGCAGTAATCTCAGCCAGGTATGGCAGGCAGCAATAAGGAGTGGACTGATGCACAAATGAAATAAAAAGTGTGGACAAACAAAAAAGATAGCTGTGCAGAAAGGAAGGAACAAGAGGATTTGTGCTTTGAAAAAAGCAGTTGGTTTGCACAGCGGCGTACACACAGCAATGCAGCTATCAGGGAGCCTTCTAGGGCAGCCCAATGAGCTACAGCGCTGAGGGGAAAAAAAAAAAAAAAAAAACTTCCACTGTCCCTGCACACCGAGGGTGGTGTTGGACAGTGCAAATCGCTGCAGCACAAGCGGTTTTGTGGTTAATGGACCCTGCCTAACGCTATCCCTGCTTCTGACAAAGCGGCAGCAACCTCTCCCTAAGCTCAGATCAGCAGCAGTAAGATGGCGGTCGGCGGGAACGCCTCTTTATAGCCCCTGTGACGTCGCAGACAGCAAGCCAATCACTGCAATGCCCTTCTCTAAGATGGTGGGGACCAGGACCTATGTCATCACGCTGCCCACACTCTGCGTTTACCTTCATTGGCTGAGAAATGGCGCTTTTCGCGTCATTGAAACGCGACTTTGGCGCGAAAGTCGCGTACCGCATGGCCGACCCCGCACAGGGGTCGGATCGGGTTTCATGAAACCCCGACTTAGCCAAAAGTCGGCGACTTTTGAAAATGTTCGACCCGTTTCGCTCAACCCTAGTTACCAGTATTACAGCAACTTCACCGGAAAACTTGAGTAGCATAACTTTTGAGACAGCCCTTATAGGACGAGGACCATTACATTGTTCAAAAAGTTTGTTTCAAAATATTTTCGTTATATTTCTTCAAATACGCAGTCGATTTATATTTTTAATTTCTGTGCTTTCAGGGTCAAATATGGCTTGTGCTGCACGTGACAATCAATATCTGGGTACAACTTCAACAAAGCAGCCCAAAAAAAAACTTTGAGTGCAAAGTGTAGAAAAATTCATCTTAAAGACTACGACGAGCCAGAAAGAACATTTTGATGAATTAATTGCTAAATTCATATTTGCAACCAATTCTTCTTTCCGACTAGTTGAGCACCCATTGTTTGTACAAATGATCGAAGGAATTAGACCAGGCTACAAACCACCAAGTAGATTTGATATCTCAGGAAAACATCTTCAGGCTGTATACGACATAGAAAGAGCGGCTTGTACAAAATATTTGAAAGACAAGGTTGTTAACATGAGCTTGGATGGTTGGAGCAACATCCACAACGACCCCATAATTTGCACTTGTGTCACAACAGAAGATGGTGAAACTTACCTTACAGACACAATCGACACATCTGGAAATTCACATACTGCTGAATATTTACTTGAAATTGCTAAGAACTCAATTCACCAATGCCAAGAACAGTTTGGATGTTAAGTAAGGAGCTTAGTTACTGATAACGCAAGCAATGTGGCAAAAATGCGAGCGGAACTGGCACATGAGGATGACACAAATGTCATTACATACGGTTGTTCTGCCCATTTGTTGCATCTTTTGGCAAAAGACCTGCATATTTCGGGTGTCAAGGAACATGTTGTAGAAATTGTTAAATATTTCCGCAATAATCATTTTGCACATGCAACCTACAAGGAAATGGGAGGACTGAAGTTGGTTCTACCACAAGATGTTAGATGGAATACCTTGGCTGACTGCTTGGAAATGTTTATTAACAACTGGTCAAAATTACTGTCCATTTGCGAAACACATCGGGATAAAATTGATGCTAATATACGAAGCAAAGTATTAAATCTTGGTGTGAAGAGAAATGCCGAGGACCTTTTGGAAAGGTTAAAGCCAATATCGATTGCGTTGGATAAAATGCAGAAAGATACTGCAACCATAGCTGATGCCACAGAAGTTTGGAAAGATTTAGAAGGTTCTCTAGATCGCTTGAACCTCTCAAACAATGTAAAGGTTGCAATACAGCACCGCAAGGACCAAGCATTAAAAGAAGAACACTATTTAGCCAATATCTTGCATCCCATCTAGAGGGAAAAAATTATCTGAGGCGGAAATCAACTCTGCAATGGAGTGGCTCGCCAATACTAACCATGACATTGTGGCAACTGTGCTGAAATTGAAGTGTGAATCTGCACCATTTCAAAAATACATGTTTGCAGATAACGTCGTTAATGAACTAAAACCACTGGACTGGTGGAAGTCGCAATCACTTGTTCTTCCAGCAAAGATAATAAATCTAGCTACTCAGCTACTGACTGCATCGGCTTCATCCGCAGGAGTAGAGAGATTGTTTTCTTCATTTGGTTTTGTGCACACAACAGTCCGAAACCGCTTAGGAACTGCTAAAGCAGGACAACTGGTTTTCCTATTAAAAGTCCTAAATAAACAGTAGGCTTAAAGGACTGATGTATTCACTGAAGATGTTTGCTTACTTCAAACGTTAGAGATAGGCTATTGTTAAAAAGTACTTACTCTCTGTAGTTCAATTCTGAGTGTTTAATAGTGCAAATAAAAATTATTAGGTTTCATAATCAACTGTTTTAATATTTTTATTTGTGTAAAACAATTAGATTTGCAAAAAGACAAAGTTTTGCTTGTGTACAACTTGATTAAAAAATCTGATTTAAATCAAATGATTTAAATCAAAAAATCTGATTTAAATCAAAAAAATCTGATTTTTTTGATTTTTTTAAAAAAATCAAGATTTTTATCCACCCTGGACAGCGGTCAGGCTTGTCAACCTGAAATTCCTGAAGAACCCGTCGTAAATCAGGGGAAATGGCAGAAAGGATCACCCCCTCTTTCAGAATACCAACCGGCTCTAAGACCTCAGGAGAATCAGGCAAAAAACTCATAGAGAGGGCATCAGCCTTAATATTCTTAGAACCGGAAGGTACGAGACCACGAAATCAAAACGGGAAAAAAACAAGGACCATCGAGCCTGTCTAGGATTCAGCCGTTTAGCAGACTCGAGGTAAATCAAATTCTTATGATCGGTCAAGACCACAATACGGTGCTTAGCACCCTCAAGCCAATGTCGCCACTCCTCAAACGCCCACTTCATAGCCAACAACTCCCGATTGCCGACATCATAATTCTGTTCAGCAGGCGAAAACTTACGGGTAAAGAAGGCACACGGTTTCATTAAGGAACCAACAGGATCCCTCTGAGACAAAACGGCCCCTGCCCCAATCTCAGAAGCGTCAACCTCAACCTGAAACGGAAGAGAAACATCCGGTTGGCGCAGCACTGGAGCAGAAGTAAATCGACGTGTAAGCTCCTGAAAGGCAGAGACAGCAGCAGAGGACCAATTCGCCACATCAGCGCCCTTCTTCGTCAAATCGGTCAAGGGTTTAACCACGCTGGAAAAATTAGCAATGAAACGGCGATAAAAATTTGCAAAACCCAAAAATTTCTGAAGGCTCTAAACGGACGTGGGCTGAGTCCAATCATGAATGGCCTGAACCTTAACCGGATCCATCTCTATAGACGAAGGAGAAAAAATGAAGCCCAAAAAAGAGACTTTCTGCACCCCAAACAGACACTTAGACCCTTTCACAAACAGGGCATTGTCACAAAGGATCTGAAATACCATCCTGACCTGTTGCACATGAGACTCCCAATCATCGGAAAAAATCAAAATATCGTCCAAATATACAATCAAGAATTTATCAAGATAAGTCCGGAAGATATCATGCATGAAGGACTGAAAAACAGATGGAGCATTAGAGAGTCCGAATGGCATCACAAGGTATTCAAAATGGCCTTCGGGCGTGTTAAACGCAGTTTTCCATTCATCACCCTGCTTAATACGAACAAGATTATATGCCCCTCAAAGGTCAATCTTGGTAAACCAACTAGCTCCCTTAATCCTAGCAAACAAATCGGAAAGCAAAGGTAACGGGTATTGAAACTTGACCGTGATCTTATTCAAGAGGCGATAATCAATACAGGGTCTCAAGGAACCATCTTTTTTAGCAACAAAAAAGAACCCCGCTCCCAACGGTGAAGAAGATGGCCGAATATGCCCTTTCTCCAAAGACTCCTTAATATAGCTCCGCATGGTGGTATGTTCAGGCACAGATAGATTAAAAAGTCGACCCTTAGGAAACTTACAGCCTGGAATCAAGTCAATAGCACAATCACAGTCCCTGTGCGGTGGAAGAAAATTGGACTTGGGCTCATCGAATACATCCTGAAAATCAGACAAAAACTCTGGAATCTCAGAAGGTGAAGAAGAGGAGATTGACATCAAAGGAACATCATTATGAACTCCCTGACAACCCCAACTAGTCACAGACATGGACTTCCAGTCCAACACAGGATTATGTACCTGCAACCATGGAAAACCCAGCACGATAACATCATGCAAGTTATGCAACACCAGAAATCGACAATCTTCCTGATGGGCTGGCGCCATGCGCATGGTTACCTGTGTCCAAAACTGGGGCTTATTTCTAGCCAAGGGTGTAGCATCAATGCCTCTCAAAGGAATAGGGTTCTGCAAAGGCTGCAAGGGAAAACCACAACGCTTGGCAAACTCAAAATCCATTAAATTCAAGGCGGCGCCTGAATCCACAAACGCCATGACAGAAAATGATGACAATGAGCAGATCAAGGACACATATAACAAAAATTTAGGTTGTACAGTACTGATGGTAATTGAACTGGCGATCCTCTTTGTCCGCTTAGGGCAGACAGAAATGACATGAGACGTGTCGCCACAATAATAACACAACCTATTTTGAAGTCTGAAACCTTGTCGTTCCATTCTAGACAGAATTCTATCACATTACATAGGCTCAGAAATTTGCTCTGAGGATAACGCCACAGCGCGCACAGTTCTGCGCTCCCGCAGGCGTCGGTCAATCTGAATGGCCAGAGACATAGAATCACTCAGACCGGAAGGCATGGGAAACCCCACCATAACATCTTTAACGGATTCAGAAAGCCCCCTTCTGAAAATTGCCGCCAAAGCATCATTATTCCATTTAGTCAATACAGACCATTTTCTGAATTTCTGACAATACAATTCTGCCGCCTCTTGACCCTGAGACAGGGCCAACAAGGTCTTCTCAGCTTGATCCACAGAATTAGGCTCATCATATAAAAAAGGAGTCAATATTAAGCAAAGCCGGATTCCCAGATTCCAGGGAAAACGCCCAATCCTGCTGGTCGCCACGCAGCAGGGAGATTACGATTTTCACCTGCTGAATGGAATCACCAGAGGATCGAGGTCTCAGGTCAAAAAACAGTTTACAGTTGTTTTTAAAACTCAAAAATTTAGACCTGTCACCAGAAAACAAATCAGGATTAGGAATCTTTGGTTCTAAAGCAGGAGTTTGAATAATATAATCAGAAATACCTTGCACCCTAGCAGCAAGCTGGTCTACACGAGAAGCTAATTCCTGAACATTCATGCTTGCACCAGGCTCCTCAGCCACCCAGATATTAAGAGGGAAGAGAACACAAAACAGACTGGAGAAAAAAAAATGGCTCAAGAGCTTCCTTCCCTTCTTCTAAGATGCATTTAACTCATTGTTGGCCAGTTGTACTGTTATGATCCGGTGACCTTGGAGCTGCATGAGAACTTTCACTGGAGAAAGTGGCCACTATACTGACCGCAAACCTGAACTTAACACCGCAACTAGAAGTAGCCGTGGAGTGTACCTAACACACCTAGACACCTCGTCACAGCCAGAGGACTAAATACCCCTAAAGATGCAAATCGGAATACTGTCTTGCCTCAGAAAAAATCCCCAAAGGATAGACAGTCCCCCACAAATATTGGCGGTGAGTCGGAGAGGAAAAAACATACACAGGCAGAAAAAACAGGATTTAGCACAGGAGGCCACTCTAGCTGGATAGAACAGGATAGGACAGAGTTCTGTGCGGTCAGTATAAAACCCTTCAAAAATCCACAGCAGAATATACAAAAAACTTCCTACATCTAACTAAAGATGTAGGAGCGTATATCTGCAACTCCAGTGAAACCAACCAGACTGAGAAAACACAGACACAGTCTAATCTGGACAAAAGACAAACAAACAAACAGTACTGAAAATAAGCACACTGCATGTGTGCCACAGGAAAAGAAACAGACACTTATCTTTGCTGAACTGGCAGATAAGCAGGAGAGGCCAGGCAGAGATCCAATACTTCCAAAGAAACATTGACAACTGGCAAGGGCTAAAGGATCCTGCACACCTAAATATCCCAGTCAGAATTGTAATTATCCGATACACCTGGCTAGGACTGTGAGTCAGAGACAACTGCATTCCCACCAACAACCACTGGAGGGAACCCAAGAGCAGAATTCACAACACTCTGTGTTGCCGTAGGCGAAGTGCAGAACGGCGCCACCCCCATAGTAATTTTTTTTAAATCAGTAGGAATAAATCTGGTTCATACAGATATATATCTATACTGTAAAAATGAGGACAATAGCGGACATTTTAATTTAGAGAAATAGAAAAAAAGATGTCCAAATACAAGGATGTCAGCACCATAAGACACACATACAAAAACCTCACAGAAGAATCCAGAACAAGGGTCATTAATGGCAATGGCAGGCTGGGCACAGGCATACAGATACACAGTGATGGCTGCAGAGCTGTGGTCTTGTAGTCAGACACAGTACTGCATCCTTATAGCACAGGAGGCAGCACTGATTGCCAACCTATTATCTCTGGCACACACCTACAAAACTCTGGGCAGCTCCAATGTGGCCACGGCCTGGCACTAACTATTCAGACATGTCCACCATGCAGCACCATGTTATTCCACCAGTCTAACCCTAAATCTTTCATGGTTAGAGGCATTCAGAATGTCCAGTGTTGAATCAGGGGAAGTGACATTAAATGCCTTAGAACTCAAAAGGAGTGCAGATGAATTACCATCTTGGGGACGATGTCCCCTCATGGTTTAAATGAAGCACAGGACTAATATTGTCTACATCTGTCCATGGTATTGTCCCCTAACCCTGTCTTGACGTGACTAATCTCTACTTATTACCTACAGTATATGAATATCTTATCCCGAATGAGACTTCCAACGTATTTCAGAAAACTCCATGTTACAGCATCATCTGGAATTGAACAAAACATGGAGCATCTGATTGTTTGCTTTTTACTGCATGTGTCTTCTGCGTTTGCACCTGTTGTACTAATAGCTGTGTCTTGGATAATTGTATTATACCTTAAGTACAATTTACTATTTAAAGCCATGTTATTATCTATGCATAATAGATTTTCATCCATCAGGCAATTATGTTTTTTCTAGGCAATAGGTGTAAAACTATGTTATTTATTTTATGCTTTTTTTTATCCAAAGTATTCAGTTGGGCTCTACTTTTTATGTGCATCTTACACATGTATACCCTCTCAGCACAAACACCTTATTCGGGATATGTGCGCATGCGTGCTGTTTGCCCCGGGCTGACTCCTCTGCGCGTTCTCCTGTCTTCCAGCTTGTTGAGTTGCGTGGCAATGTCCAGGTGCCGGCCGCCCCACATGACCTGGCTTGTCTGACGGGATGATGCGCCGATGTGAGTGGCCGTGGCGGCAGTGCGCATGCGTCGCCACGCCATCCTGATTGGTTTTTACCGACCACGTGACTGGGTTAACCGGATATATATTTAGAGACACCAGACCTTATAAACCATTCCCCCTGAGAAAGGAAAATCAAAGAAACGTACGTCGGGGACCAAGTTTCCTGGCGCACACCAAACGAGATGTAGGGTAATTTATAACTTACCATCCTTTTGCTGCCTGTCCCTTTTCCTCTACACCTGGTCTGTATTGACATTAGAATTCTGAGCCCTGCTACACCGTGGTTACGGTGCAGGTATATGGGTCAGTGTTTAGACGTCCCCAGATATACACATACCAGATTTAAATTATGGGAGAAATCTTTACACTGACCTCTTCTTTTTTCCTGACCTCTGACCAGGATAAAATGTGATTCCTTCATGTCTAACTATTAGGCCTTCATTTTGCCGTACTAATTATGGTTAGCATTATAGGATATTGACAATCTATATGCCTTGCCTGCTATGTGTGATGCGTTTAGCGCTCGTGGTTATTAGCTTTGGGTCTATATGTCACTGACCAGTATTTATACTTACCTTTACACATTTCTGCTCAAATACCCCTTTATTCTTTTTTAGTTTTATATATGTGTGTTTACTATTTTTTAAATAAAAATTATAAAGTTTTACAATATAGCTTGGACTCGGGTTCTATTCTTATGTAATATATTATTGAGTTGCTATTTCCATTATGTATTCTACATATGGGGTGCAATTATTTGCACTATGATTAGATGTAACATGATGACTTGGAGATTATTTTTGTCATTTTGTTTCTTGTAGGTTTTGTCTGTTTAATGGCTAATGTGAACATTAGTGAAGAGCGAGCGTGCTCATCACTGCTCGTTACTGAGTTGAGCATCAGTATGCTCGAGATGCTTGTTACTCGGCAAGTATTTCTGAATGCTCATGAGCAAGCTGGATTCCCCGCCCCACATGTTTGGCGCTTGTTAGACAGGCAATAAACATGCAGGAATTGCCTGTCAATCACTGAAATATGTAGCCATCTTGGTTGTGGCATTACTGTGATTGGCTGGCTGCATAGCGTCATCAGATCTGTATAAGACCCATGACACCATACTCGGCACAGTGTACCAACAAAAACAGGCAGAGCAGGGAGAAGTGCTGCACTGCTGAACTACGGACAGCATCTTAGCTGCCTATAGGCACGGATTACATTTCAAAAACCTGACCTGCACATCCAAACATAGACTGAGTGTGAAAAGGTGCTGAACCCAGAGTCGCCAACTCGTATATAGTTAAGTAAAAAGGGCAGCACACTGCAGCACCAAAACATGCAAACATGAAAACACGAAATTTGAACTGCATTACTGCACTAGAAATATGAAAAATGAGAGCTTTTAGCGCATAAAAATGGCCATATTTATGTGTACCTCGTAGCCACTTTACGGCATCTCTCTTATACGAGGTCCTACGCTTGACCTACCTCGCTGAGAATAAACGTCTCCATCTGAATGGGTACATGTGAAACCTCTTCTTGGACTCAAATTCTCACTCTCTGTGGAGGGGTATTAGACCTACTATAATTAAAACACCTGTGGCTAGGAGGCGGGAGTGCTCGATCAGAAGGCTAAAGAATACATTTCAAAAACCTGACCTGCACATCCAAACATAGACTGAGTGTGAACAGGTGCTGAACCCAGAGTCGCCAACTCGTATATAGTTAAGTAAAAAGGGCAGCACACTGCAGCGCCAAAACATGCAAACATGAAAACACGAAATTTGAACTGCATTACTGCACTAGAAATATGAAAAATGAGAGCTTTTAGCGCATAAAAATGGCCATATTTATGTGTACCTCGTAGCCACTTTACGGCATCTCTCTTATACGAGGTCCTATGCTTGACCTACCTCGCTGAGAATAAACGTCTCCATCTGAATGGGTACATGTGAAACCTCTTCTTGGACTCAAATTCTCACTCTCTGTGGAGGGGTATTAGACCTACTATAATTAAAACACCTGTGGCTAGGAGGCGGGAGTGCTCGATCAGAAGGCTAAAGAATACATTTCAAAAACCTGACCTGCACATCCAAACATAGACTGAGTGTGAACAGGTGCTGAACCCAGAGTCGCCAACTCGTATATAGTTAAGTAAAAAGGGCAGCACACTGCAGCGCCAAAACATGCAAACATGAAAACACGAAATTTGAACTGCATTACTGCACTAGAAATATGAAAAATGAGAGCTTTTAGCGCATAAAAATGGCCATATTTATGTGTACCTCGTAGCCACTTTACGGCATCTCTCTTATACGAGGTCCTACGCTTGACCTACCTCGCTGAGAATAAACGTCTCCATCTGAATGGAAACATGTGAAACCTCTTCTTGGACTCAAATTCTCACTCTCTGTGGAGGGGTATTAGACCTACTATAATTAAAACACCTGTGGCTAGGAGGCGGGAGTGCTCGATCAGAAGGCTAAAGAATACATTTCAAAAACCTGACCTGCACATCCAAACATAGACTGAGTGTGAACAGGTGCTGAACCCAGAGTCGCCAACTCGTATATAGTTAAGTAAAAAGGGCAGCACACTGCAGCGCCAAAACATGCAAACATGAAAACACGAAATTTGAACTGCATTACTGCACTAGAAATATGAAAAATGAGAGCTTTTAGCGCATAAAAATGGCCATATTTATGTGTACCTCGTAGCCACTTTACGGCATCTCTCTTATACGAGGTCCTACGCTTGACCTACCTCGCTGAGAATAAACGTCTCCATCTGAATGGAAAC
The DNA here is from genome assembly GCF_032444005.1 of Ranitomeya imitator. NCBI lineage: Eukaryota > Metazoa > Chordata > Amphibia > Anura > Dendrobatidae > Ranitomeya > Ranitomeya imitator. The sequence continues at coordinate 302,576,389 of NC_091282.1, forward strand.
ATGTGAAACCTCTTCTTGGACTCAAATTCTCACTCTCTGTGGAGGGGTATTAGACCTACTATAATTAAAACACCTGTGGCTAGGAGGCGGGAGTGCTCGATCAGAAGGCTAAAGAATACATTTCAAAAACCTGACCTGCACATCCAAACATAGACTGAGTGTGAACAGGTGCTGAACCCAGAGTCGCCAACTCGTATATAGTTAAGTAAAAAGGGCAGCACACTGCAGCGCCAAAACATGCAAACATGAAAACACGAAATTTGAACTGCATTACTGCACTAGAAATATGAAAAATGAGAGCTTTTAGCGCATAAAAATGGCCATATTTATGTGTACCTCGTAGCCACTTTACGGCATCTCTCTTATACGAGGTCCTACGCTTGACCTACCTCGCTGAGAATAAACGTCTCCATCTGAATGGAAACATGTGAAACCTCTTCTTGGACTCAAATTCTCACTCTCTGTGGAGGGGTATTAGACCTACTATAATTAAAACACCTGTGGCTAGGAGGCGGGAGTGCTCGATCAGAAGGCTAAAGAATACATTTCAAAAACCTGACCTGCACATCCAAACATAGACTGAGTGTGAACAGGTGCTGAACCCAGAGTCGCCAACTCGTATATAGTTAAGTAAAAAGGGCAGCACACTGCAGCGCCAAAACATGCAAACATGAAAACACGAAATTTGAACTGCATTACTGCACTAGAAATATGAAAAATGAGAGCTTTTAGCGCATAAAAATGGCCATATTTATGTGTACCTCGTAGCCACTTTACGGCATCTCTCTTATACGAGGTCCTACGCTTGACCTACCTCGCTGAGAATAAACGTCTCCATCTGAATGGAAACATGTGAAACCTCTTCTTGGACTCAAATTCTCACTCTCTGTGGAGGGGTATTAGACCTACTATAATTAAAACACCTGTGGCTAGGAGGCGGGAGTGCTCGATCAGAAGGCTAAAGAATACATTTCAAAAACCTGACCTGCACATCCAAACATAGACTGAGTGTGAACAGGTGCTGAACCCAGAGTCGCCAACTCGTATATAGTTAAGTAAAAAGGGCAGCACACTGCAGCGCCAAAACATGCAAACATGAAAACACGAAATTTGAACTGCATTACTGCACTAGAAATATGAAAAATGAGAGCTTTTAGCGCATAAAAATGGCCATATTTATGTGTACCTCGTAGCCACTTTACGGCATCTCTCTTATACGAGGTCCTACGCTTGACCTACCTCGCTGAGAATAAACGTCTCCATCTGAATGGAAACATGTGAAACCTCTTCTTGGACTCAAATTCTCACTCTCTGTGGAGGGGTATTAGACCTACTATAATTAAAACACCTGTGGCTAGGAGGCGGGAGTGCTCGATCAGAAGGCTAAAGAATACATTTCAAAAACCTGACCTGCACATCCAAACATAGACTGAGTGTGAACAGGTGCTGAACCCAGAGTCGCCAACTCGTATATAGTTAAGTAAAAAGGGCAGCACACTGCAGCGCCAAAACATGCAAACATGAAAACACGAAATTTGAACTGCATTACTGCACTAGAAATATGAAAAATGAGAAGCTTTTAGCGCATAAAAATGGCCATATTTATGTGTACCTCGTAGCCACTTTACGGCATCTCTCTTATACGAGGTCCTATGCTTGACCTACCTCGCTGAGAATAAACGTCTCCATCTGAATGGGTACATGTGAAACCTCTTCTTGGACTCAAATTCTCACTCTCTGTGGAGGGGTATTAGACCTACTATAATTAAAACACCTGTGGCTAGGAGGCGGGAGTGCTCGATCAGAAGGCTAAAGAATACATTTCAAAAACCTGACCTGCACATCCAAACATAGACTGAGTGTGAACAGGTGCTGAACCCAGAGTCGCCAACTCGTATATAGTTAAGAAAAAAGGGCAGCACACTGCAGCGCCAAAACATGCAAACATGAAAACACGAAATTTGAACTGCATTACTGCACTAGAAATATGAAAAATGAGAGCTTTTAGCGCATAAAAATGGCCATATTTATGTGTACCTCGTAGCCACTTTACGGCATCTCTCTTATACGAGGTCCTACGCTTGACCTACCTCGCTGAGAATAAACGTCTCCATCTGACATGTACCCATTCAGATGGAGATGTTTATTCTCAGCGAGGTAGGTCAAGCGTAGGACCTCGTATAAGAGAGATGCCGTAAAGTGGCTACGAGGTACACATAAATATGGCCATTTTTATGCGCTAAAAGCTCTCATTTTTCATATTTCTAGTGCAGTAATGCAGTTCAAATTTCGTGTTTTCATGTTTGCATGTTTTGGCGCTGCAGTGTGCTGCCCTTTTTACTTAACTATATACGAGTTGGCGACTCTGGGTTCAGCACCTGTTCACACTCAGTCTATGTTTGGATGTGCAGGTCAGGTTTTTGAAATGTATTCTTTAGCCTTCTGATCGAGCACTCCCGCCTCCTAGCCACAGGTGTTTTAATTATAGTAGGTCTAATACCCCTCCACAGAGAGTGAGAATTTGAGTCCAAGAAGAGGTTTCACATGTACCCATTCAGATGGAGACGTTTATTCTCAGCGAGGTAGGTCAAGCGTAGGACCTCGTATAAGAGAGATGCCGTAAAGTGGCTACGAGGTACACATAAATATGGCCATTTTTATGCGCTAAAAGCTCTCATTTTTCATATTTCTAGTGCAGTAATGCAGTTCAAATTTCGTGTTTTCATGTTTGCATGTTTTGGCGCTGCAGTGTGCTGCCCTTTTTACTTAACTATATACGAGTTGGCGACTCTGGGTTCAGCACCTGTTCACACTCAGTCTATGTTTGGATGTGCAGGTCAGGTTTTTGAAATGTATTCTTTAGCCTTCTGATCGAGCACTCCCGCCTCCTAGCCACAGGTGTTTTAATTATAGTAGGTCTAATACCCCTCCACAGAGAGTGAGAATTTGAGTCCAAGAAGAGGTTTCACATGTACCCATTCAGATGGAGACGTTTATTCTCAGCGAGGTAGGTCAAGCGTAGGACCTCGTATAAGAGAGATGCCGTAAAGTGGCTACGAGGTACACATAAATATGGCCATTTTTATGCGCTAAAAGCTCTCATTTTTCATATTTCTAGTGCAGTAATGCAGTTCAAATTTCGTGTTTTCATGTTTGCATGTTTTGGCGCTGCAGTGTGCTGCCCTTTTTACTTAACTATATACGAGTTGGCGACTCTGGGTTCAGCACCTGTTCACACTCAGTCTATGTTTGGATGTGCAGGTCAGGTTTTTGAAATGTATTCTTTAGCCTTCTGATCGAGCACTCCCGCCTCCTAGCCACAGGTGTTTTAATTATAGTAGGTCTAATACCCCTCCACAGAGTGAGAATTTGAGTCCAAGAAGAGGTTTCACATGCACCCATTCAGATGGAGACGTTTATTCTCAGCGAGGTAGGTCAAGCGTAGGACCTCGTATAAGAGAGATGCCGTAAAGTGGCTACGAGGTACACATAAATATGGCCATTTTTATGCGCTAAAAGCTCTCATTTTTCATATTTCTAGTGCAGTAATGCAGTTCAAATTTCGTGTTTTCATGTTTGCATGTTTTGGCGCTGCAGTGTGCTGCCCTTTTTACTTAACTATATACGAGTTGGCGACTCTGGGTTCAGCACCTGTTCACACTCAGTCTATGTTTGGATGTGCAGGTCAGGTTTTTGAAATGTATTCTTTAGCCTTCTGATCGAGCACTCCCGCCTCCTAGCCACAGGTGTTTTAATTATAGGAGGTCTAATACCCCTCCACAGAGAGTGAGAATTTGAGTCCAAGAAGAGGTTTCACATGTACCCATTCAGATGGAGACGTTTATTCTCAGCGAGGTAGGTCAAGCGTAGGACCTCGTATAAGAGAGATGCCGTAAAGTGGCTACGAGGTACACATAAATATGGCCATTTTTATGCGCTAAAAGCTCTCATTTTTCATATTTCTAGTGCAGTAATGCAGTTCAAATTTCGTGTTTTCATGTTTGCATGTTTTGGCGCTGCAGTGTGCTGCCCTTTTTACTTAACTATATACGAGTTGGCGACTCTGGGTTCAGCACCTGTTCACACTCAGTCTATGTTTGGATGTGCAGGTCAGGTTTTTGAAATGTATTCTTTAGCCTTCTGATCGAGCACTCCCGCCTCCTAGCCACAGGTGTTTTAATTATAGTAGGTCTAATACCCCTCCACAGAGAGTGAGAATTTGAGTCCAAGAAGAGGTTTCACATGTACCCATTCAGATGGAGACGTTTATTCTCAGCGAGGTAGGTCAAGCGTAGGACCTCGTATAAGAGAGATGCCGTAAAGTGGCTACGAGGTACACATAAATATGGCCATTTTTATGCGCTAAAAGCTCTCATTTTTCATATTTCTAGTGCAGTAATGCAGTTCAAATTTCGTGTTTTCATGTTTGCATGTTTTGGCGCTGCAGTGTGCTGCCCTTTTTACTTAACTATATACGAGTTGGCGACTCTGGGTTCAGCACCTGTTCACACTCAGTCTATGTTTGGATGTGCAGGTCAGGTTTTTGAAATGTATTCTTTAGCCTTCTGATCGAGCACTCCCGCCTCCTAGCCACAGGTGTTTTAATTATAGTAGGTCTAATACCCCTCCACAGAGAGTGAGAATTTGAGTCCAAGAAGAGGTTTCACATGTACCCATTCAGATGGAGACGTTTATTCTCAGCGAGGTAGGTCAAGCGTAGGACCTCGTATAAGAGAGATGCCGTAAAGTGGCTACGAGGTACACATAAATATGGCCATTTTTATGCGCTAAAAGCTCTCATTTTTCATATTTCTAGTGCAGTAATGCAGTTCAAATTTCGTGTTTTCATGTTTGCATGCTTTGGCGCTGCAGTGTGCTGCCCTTTTTACTTAACTATAGGCACGGATTAGACATCATTAATATTTCTTTCAACTGCAACAACAGCCCTTATTAGGACAAATTGTAAACAATATACATAATTCTGTTAGCAGCACATAGGGAGAGATTGTGCTAAAGGGATAATGTCAAAAAGGATAGTGTTAATTGCGGCAACTCATACCAAAAGCCCTTCTCAGGGATAATAATATTCTTTTTGCTCTTAAACCTGAAAATTGTTCCGAGCAAGGAAATATTATATATTTATATTTATACTGCACCAGTTGCGCTTCAAAAATATTGCATAGCATCACTATATTGCTACTGCAGTGTAACAAGTCCATCTGAGGTGGGCAAATTTTCCTGCGATACTAATCCTGCAGTTTTCTCAGCAGGGAGATTTATGTTACATAATTTATAATGGGCAAGGTGCATGGTAAGGGACATAGAAGTGGACATGATGCTGATGGCAAGTACAGAGGCCGAGGCCATGGGCAAGGTGAAACTGTGCCTGCTGCGGGACCACAACAAACACACACATCATGTTGACTTAGCTTCCTGTACTACTTTGTAGGTGTCACGCACAGTGTAGGAAAGACTAAGTTCAAATCGAAGAGATGAGGATAAGGGAGCCCAACACTAGGGGAGGGGGAAGTGGGGACCCCTAGGAAGATCTAAAGTCACCCTGTGTGCCCTAAATGTCCCTATATAGGTTTTGCACTTATCGCGAAGCAGGAACCTAATCCCTGCCTGACCCTGGCAGTAAATCCTGCATAGTTAAGGATGGGGTTGCACTAGTCAATCCTCACTACAACTAAAGACAGCTGGGATAGACAAACAAGGGGAACACTTAACTTGAGTAGACTCAGAGAGGTAACTCAGACATCCTCCAGCAACACCAAAGAGGAAGATAGCCAATTGCTATAGCTCCAAGCCTCAACAGGGGAAAATGGAAATATCATCGGCATTTCCCAAAAGTAGACAAGAAGTCTATAAACACCCAGTCCAGGTGTGTCAATTAGAGCAGGGAGGAGGTTGCCACTGGGTCCAAGAGTCAGAAGGACTAGGAAGGCATCTGCAAAGCCAACTGCAGAGTCCTTCGGCAGCCAGATGCTGTGTGACTCTCTGCAGCCTCTGACACACTCGTGACAGTACCCCCTTCTACGAGTGGCCTCCGCACACTCTGGACCATGATTCTCAGGACAAGAGGTGTGAAATGAACGAACCAGCCCTTGGGCATTCACCTCTGATGCCGTGACCCACATCCTTTTCTCTGGGCCATAACTCTTCCAGTGCACCAAGTATTGTAGGGAATGACGTTGGAGGCGAGAATCTACAATCCTCGAAATCTGAAATTCTAGGTTTCCATCAACCATTTTTGGGAGTGGAGGTAGGCGTGAAGGCTCAAGAGGTTCCACATATTTCTTGAGCAAAGACCTATGGAAGACATTGTGGATCTTAACAGCTTGAGGTACCTTAAGACGAACTACTGCTAAATTAATGACGCAGGTTACTTCAATAAATCTAGGTCCCATCTTCGAGGAAGAAATCTTCAACCTGATATTCCTGATAGATAACCGAACAAAGTCATTCAAATTCTGGTCCAGACCTGGCAAGCGCTTTATGTCATCCATAAGTTTTTACCTGTCTCCCATAATCTTCAAATTGCTCAGAACCCCCCACGCCACACTGAGGAGGGCAACGAAGCAAAACGTTCCTGAACTCTCGAAGCCCCTCCCCCCCGCTAAAGGTGCCAAACTGTGGATGGTAATCGCATGCACCAAAGCACAGTGACCTGCCGGTAGATTCTTGATGGTGATTATTGATAGCAAGTTCTGCCAGCGGTGAGTAGGATGCCCAATCCTCCTGATTTTCAGAGACATAACACCTAAGGCAGGTCTCCAAATTCTGGTTAATGCGCTCGGTCTGTCCATTCAACTGGGGATGAAAGGCAGCGGAAAAGGACATCTGCACCCCCAACTGAGAATAGAATGCCCTCCAGAACTTGGAAACAAACTGGGTCCCCTGATCTGACACCACATCGGAGGGAACCCTGTTAAGCTTTATAATCTCATTTATAAACACCTGAGCAAGAGTCTTGGCATTCGGAAGTGGCGGTAATGCAACGATATGAACCATTTTACTCTACCTATCTACAACCACTAAAACCACAGTCTTGTCTGCAGATACCAGCAGGTCAGTAATAACATCCATGGCAAGTGTGTCCATAGTCTACTAGGAATAGGTAGTGGAGGAAGGGTACAAGATGGATGGGTATGCGATACTTTAGAGCTTGCACAGATACTACAAGCAGCTACTTTTTCAACCACATCTCGATGCAACCTCGGCCACCAAAAACGATGAGAAAGGAGGTCCACAGTTGACTTACCACATGGATGACCAGCAAGCACAAAGTTGTGATGTTCCCCAATTACTTTGTGGCACAGATTTGATGGCACAAATAACCTTGACTACCCCTTCTGCAAAATCGGGACAGGATCCTCATGGTCACCACCATCAGAGAAGCTCTGGGACAAAGCATTAGCTTTGACATTTTTGACCCCTAGATAGAAAGTGACCACAAAATTGAACCTAGTAAAAAACAGGGACCATCTAGCTTGCTTAGGGTTGAGACATTTAGCCGATTGAAGATATGACAAGTTCTTATGGTCAGTGATAATCTACTATATAATTATCTAAGGGTCACTTCCGTCTTTCTGTCCGTCCTTCTGTCTGTCCTTCTGTCTTTCTGTCACGGATATTCATTGGTCGCGGCCTCTGTCTGTCATGGAATCCAAGTTGCTGATTGGTCGTGGCAAAACGCCCACGACCATTGCCACGACCAATCGGCGACGGGCGCAGTCCGGTGGCAACATGGCCGCTCCTTCCTCCCCGAAGTCAGTGCCCGCTCCGTACTCCCCTCCAGTCAGCGCTCACACAGGGTTAATGGCAGACATAATGGACCGCGTTATGCCGCGGTGTAATGCACTCCATTAACGTTGCTATTAACCCTGTGTGACCAACTTTTTTACTATTGATGCTGCCTATGCATCAGATCTAATGTTAAAAATAATTAAAAAAAATAAAAAATCATCATATACTCACCTTCCGGCGCCTTTCCCGCTCCTCGAGATGCTCCGGTGACTGCTCCATGCAAGCGGCAGGTTCCGGTGGCAAGGATGGTATGAGACAAGGACCTGCCATGATGTCACAGTCATGTGACCAGGATGTCATCACAGGTCCTGCGAGAAGGACCTGCCATGACGTCATCACAGGTCCTGCGCCCATACCAACCCTGGGACGGGAAACTGCCGAGTGCACCGCACACAGGGCCAGGACTTCAACGGGCTTTCGGAGGGTGAGTATATGTTTATTTTTTATTTTAAGTCTGTATACTATGTGGCTCTGTGCTGTATACGCCGTCGCTGTGCAATATACTACGTGGCTGGGCAATATACTACATGTCTGGGCAATATACTACGTGGCTGGTCAATATACTACGTGGCTGGGCAATATACTACATGTCTGGGCAATATACTACGTGGCTGGGCAATATACTACGTGGCTGGGCAATATACTATGTGACTGGGCAATATACTACGTGGCTGGGCAATATACTACGTGGCTGGGCAATATACTACGTGGCTGGGCAATATACTATGTGGCTGGGCAATATACTACGTGGCTGGGCAATATACTACGTAGACATGCATATTCTAGAATATCCGATGCGTTAGAATCGGGCCACCATCTAGTAGTAATATAATCGACAGCCCCCTCCAACCAATGTCGACATTCTTCAAATGTCAATTTAATTGCAAAAAGCTCCCCATTACCCACATCATAATTTCTCTAAGCCGAAGAAAATTTCTTAGAAAAGAAGGCGCATGGATGCCATTTACCAGGGAATGGACCCTAAGACAACACAGCCCCAACCCCCACCTCCGATGCATCAATCTCCACAACAAAGCGCTGGGAAACATCAGGTTGGCTAAGTATAGGAGCTGTGGCAAAACAGCTCTTAAGGGAGGGAAAAGCCCGCAGGGCATCATCAGACCATTTGGAAAAGCCTGACCCCTTCCTTGTCATGTCAGTAAAGGGTTTCACAATTACTGAATAATTCCAGATGAATTTCCGGTAAAAATTAGCAAAGCCAAAAAACGTTACAGGGTCTTCAAGCTCGTTCTCGGGAGTGGGACAGTCCCAATCAAGGACAGCATGGCTCTTTTTCAAATTCATCCAAAAACCTAGAGATGACAACAGGTACCCCAAAAACTGCACCTCCTGGATGGTGAAAACACATTTTTCTAGTTTCTCATATAAATTGTTATCTCTTAATATTTGCAGCACCTGTTTAACATGCCCCCAATGTGTCTCCAAATCAGAAGAGTAAACCAAAATATCATCTAGATAGACCGCCACAAACCCACCCACCAAATGATGGAAGATGTCATTGATAAAATGCTGAAATATCGCAAGTGCATTGGTTAGACCGAAAGGCATGACCAGATTCTCGAAATGACCCTCAAGGGTATTGTATGCCATCTTACAATCACCCTGTTCTCTGATTGTAAACAGCTTGTAGGCCCCCCTTAAATCCAATATGGAGAACACATTAGCTCCCACAACCTTTTTGAACAGATCAGGAATCAGAGGAAGAGGGTAATTTGATTTAATTCCCAGAAATCTAAACAGAGACATAGACTGCCATCTTTTTTCTTCACGAAGAAGAACCCTGCCGCCAAAGTGAAGATGAGGGTCTAATGTGTCCCTTCTCCAGACTTTCTGCAATAAAATCCTTAAACAGTTCTCATGGCAGTAATGCCCCTAAACAATGATCTCCCTGGCTTGCCAATCCACCAACAGATTATGTTTCACCAACCAGGGAAGACCCAATACAATTGGGGTGGGAAGACTGTCCAGGACATAGCAAGGAATTATTTCAGAATGCCCCAACGCCACCCTCAGTCCAAGGGTTAAATGAGTCTCCTTATGTTTAAGCATCAAAGGGCAAGAACCAATAAAATGTCCCTTATTTCCACAAAAAAAACCACACCCACTTTTTTTGCCGTACCTCCTGGTAAACACACATTGCAGAGGTGCCCCCTAACTGCATGGGTTCCTCCACTCTTTCCCGCATGGGTTCACCGCTAGGCTACTCCCCTGGCAAAGGGTCAATACCCTGAAAAGAAGTTCCGCAGAAGTTGGTCTTACCAACCTATCTCAAAGGCATCTGTCAATATGAATAGTCAACAACATAGCGGCCTCCAAGGTCTCAGAGGTTTCATATACCGTCAAAGCATCTTTCAACCTTTCAGTGAGACCCTGAAAAAATACGTCTCCACTGACCGATTCCTTTGCTGAAGGTGACGCAACCTGGACTCAGCCAAGGGAACTTGGTCAGGGCCATTATAGATAAAGGCTAGGGCCAAAAACAATCCCTCCACAGACTGGAGACAAACCGAATCCTGTAGTAGAGAGATCACAATACCGACTCCTTGCTCTTCATTTCTGGAGGAGTGAAGATGAAGTTTAAAATAAAGTTTGCAAGCTTCCTTAAACACAAAAAACTTGTCTCTTCCTCTGGAAAACCTATCTGAGAAGGCAACCTTGGGATCAGGTTGGACCGGCCTACCTGCAGAGACCACAACATCAGCAACCTGCAGCCGCTGTTGCTGCTGTTGAACCTCATATCGGAGGTCATTCACCTCCAGAGACAGACAAAGTAGCTGCTCTGTCAGCCCTGCAACCGGATCCATACCAAGGGAAAAAGGAAACAAAAACATCTGAGAAAAAACACACACACACACAAATAAAACCATGTTATTTATTTATTTTTCCTTAAATATGCATGACCGGTGATCATGTCACACACAGTGTTGGAAAGACTAAGTGCAACACGAAGGGATGAGGAGAAAGGAGCCCAACACTAGGGAAGGGGGAGTGGGGACCCTAAGGCAGATATAAAGTCACCCTGTGTGCCCTAAACATCCCTATATAGGTTTTGCACCTATCGCCGAGCAGGAACCTATTTCCTGCCTAACCCTGGCAGTAAGCCCTGCTTAGTGAAGGAAGGGGTGCCACTAGTTAATCCCCACTATAACTAAAGACAGCTGGGATAGACAAACAAGGGGAACACTTATCTTGAGTAGACTCAGAGAGGTAACTCAGACATCCTCCAGAAACACCAAGGAGGAAGATAGCCAACTGTTATAGCTCCAAGCCTCAACAGGGGAAAATGGAAATATCACTGGCGATTCCCAGAAGTAAACAGAAAGTCTATAAACAACCAGTCCAGGTGTGACAATTAGAGCTGGGGAGAGGTTGGCACTGAGTCCAAGAGTCAGAAGGACTAGGAAGGCGTCTGCAAACCCAATCACAGAGAGCTTCTGCAGCCAGATGCTGTGTGACTATCTGCAGCCTCTGACACACCTGTGACAATAGTGGGGCAAAGAACACCACTTTTGAAGCAAGACCAGTGTGAAAAGGTTTTGGATGTATAGCAGATAATTCTTCCAATCGGTTTGCCAGCACCACCCTGTCTTCCACACTGTCCAGTCTTAGTAGCCATAATTCTGGACCACATAATTCTCACCCTGTTCCTCTATCATCCCACCATGCCGAGTGCTTGGAGACAAGTGATCCCACTCTTGGACAATCCAAAGAGCTGTTCACATTTCAATTTCTCTCGCCCTGCCAGTTTTAAATGGGACATGAGGAGATCGCAGGAAGCGATGCCCAAATATTTGAGCAGCCATGCTCACAAGAAGGCGATGGTGGGAAAATGCAACTAATGTCGCAAGAGATGGCTGATGACGAGATACAATTGCCAATAAGGGATGTTGATAAGTCAGCATGTCAGGAGGGGAACCACGGTGCGGAAGTGGAAGACGAGGTGGTGAACGATGATGTCACTGACCCAACCTGGGAAGGTGACATGCAGAGTGAGGACAGCAGCGCAGAGGAGGAGATATCAGAAGCATCACAACAGGCAGGAAAGGGCAGTGGGGTGGCCAGAGACACAAGGTGGACAACTGTTCTCCAGAGCACCAACACGGGTGAAGATGCATAACCCTTGGCCTGGCATCTTCACCAGTGTTGGTGCTCTGGAGAACAGTTGTCCAGACTTGTCCCGTGTCTGGTGATTTTTTTTTAAAGTCCAGTTAACCCAAAAAAGACCATTTGCAGCATCTGCCATCCCAGCATCAGCAGGGGCAGTATGACTACCAGCCTGACCACCACCAGCATACTAGGGCACATGACAGCAAAGCACCCAACTAGTTGGGCTGACCCTCAGGGTACAGAAACATTTTCTGCTGGTGATGCCACTGTCTCTTCCCCTGTTCTGCGCGCACACAAATCCCCTGTCAATGACACAGGCACAGATGCCTCCCACTCTGCACCTGTTGTTATACACTTGGAACCACCGTCAGCAACTATGTCCACATCTTTGTCCCAGCGCAGCCTTCAGTTGTCCCTACCCCAGTCATTGGAGCGCAAACATAAACACGCAGCCACCCACCCACAGGCCACAATACTAAACAGCTACATTTTCAGACTGGTTTCCTTGGAAATGTTGCCGTTTAGGATTGTGGACGGAAGCTATCCGTAATCTCATGGCAGTGGCCGTCCCCTTATACTCAGTCCCTAGCCGCCACTATTTTTCCCGGTGTGCCGTCCCTGCCTTATACAAGCACATGTCACATAACATTACCTATGCCATGACCAACACTGTTACTGGGAAGGTTCATTTAACCACGGACAAGTGCTTGTGGCCAGGGATGCTACATTTCTCAAAACCTACCCAGATCTGCCTGAGCTACTTGTGAAAGAACACTGCGTGTGTATCCATCTCTGCAAGCCAACTACAGCTGCTGCTGACCTGGCAGTGCTGCAGCAGCGATTGTAACTTAAAGCTCATCGACTGGTGTGTGATGTCACCATGCATTAGAACTCGTTACATATGTTGGCAAGGCTTTGTGAGCAGCAGAGGGCAGTATTTGAATACCAGCTACAACATACTCATCAGTATTCCTGTCAGCCTTTGCATATAAGATCTAATGAGTGGGCATGAATGTCTGACATCTGTGATCCCTTGCACTTAGTGCACACGCTTTACCATTCTAGGAGACCCACTCCTTAATAATGGTAAAAAATGAAAAAATGCTTTTCTGAGGCTCCATCTTTCAGTTCAGGGAATATTTTTGGAAACCAAAAGAGCCGATGAGTTCTATTAGTATATAATCCAGTGCCTTAGGCTGCTTTCACACATCAGGTTTTCAGCATCAGGCTCAATCCGGCTAATTATCAAAAAAACGGAACCAGCGAATGTTGCCGCTGAATCAGTTTTTTTTCCCCATAGACTTGTGCAGCGCCCCAGAGTCCTGGTCGTTGCAGTAATATCGCTCTGCCGCTAAGGGGAGTGATGTTATGTCTGATTGCACTAAAAGAATTCACCTGACCAGGTATCACAGCACACATTACACTTCACACTCCGGCCACTAGGGGGAGCAAAAGGCACTATGTATTAGGCCACTCCTCACACTGGTAAAACTGGGGGTCGGATAGGAAGTTAGAACAGAACGCAGCCTGGGAGAGATCCAGGGAGGACCTGTCAGGGGTGGGTTCCTGACAGGGGCCTAGCAGAACGAATAGAAAGCAATGGAACCGCGCCTGCACTACCTTGCAGCGGTATCCTAAGAAAGGACAAGAAGAGAAGGATATTGTGGAAAGTGAGAAACGAGATCAAGCACAAAGGAGAGCCAGTAGGAGTCGTGCCTCGAGAACAGCAACTTCCTACTGAGGCGCGTAGCCGGTGACCGAGGAAGTAACTGACTATGCCTTACTTCAAATACCGCAGGACAGTTAATTATAGGTTGGCTGTCTACCATACATCACCTAAGCAGACATAGGGGGCAAGCGTCGAGAGGGGCGTCTCTAGGGTCCCAAAATAGCTCCGAGCCTTCCCGTCAAACGGGTGCATCCTATCCAGATGACTTGGGGGACGAAGAGAGAGAAAGAGAAAGAACGAGAACAGAAGTTGTGAGGGCTATCCCGAATGCTCAGCAGGGAAGAACTACAACACACAGGCGCTAGTGGTAGGCACTGATTTCCACCTGCAAAGGGAACTCTAGATGTGCCTTCGGACCGGCCGGTCTCAGACAGCCCAGTTAACAGTGCTCTGGATTGTGGATCCCGAAGTCTTCAGTAAAAGGTAAAGAGACTGCAACCCTGTGTCCTCGTTATTAACTGCGCCTCACACCATCGCCACCTACACTACTGGGAAGCCCTGGGGACACACTTCACCTGTGGGAAGGTATACCATCCAGCTGCCATTCCATCACCCAAGCGGACCCCTAAGCAGTGTCGGTCACCCTGACCGAACACCACAGGCGGCATCACGAAACCTTGACAAACTATCATCACCCCTTTCATTGGACGCCCCTTGGCAGGGTCACGGACCGGGTCCAGCCACCGTGACAACCCCAGCACCGAGACACAGAGGACCGGCACCGAGTAACCTGTGGCCCTGTGTCTGGGGGCACTCCACTTGTATTAGTGCCGGATTGCGCCTGATGACCTTGCATTTCGTCCGGTTTTCGGCAAACATGCGATTTTCGGTTTCTTGAAAAAACGCCCATAGCAACGTTTTTTGTCTCCGGCGAAAAAGCCGGAAGCGCCGGATCTGGTGCTTCTGGCTGTTTGCTAGAATGGAAGCCTATGGGAGTCGGAAGGTGCCGGATCTGGAAAATGATGGATTTCGGCAAAGGGTTCCATTTTTTTTAAATGAGCATGCTCCCAAAAAGTTTTTAGCCAATAATCTAGATATGCTAGCTGGATCCATCGAAAAAACGGATCCGTCGCATCAGTTTTTCACAATCTGTGCTGGATTCAGTTTTTCCTACATTCGCCGGTTTGTGCCTGATGCAAAAAACCTCATGTGTGAAAGTAGCCTTATTGTGGGCTGTCAAGTGGTCGTCCCACGTTCTCACACTGCATACAGGATTTCACAGCCGGGACAGGAGAGTTTGTACAGTAAGTACAGAAAATCATGGTATCATTTATATCAGGCTGTGTACATGCAAAACACTCCACTATATTCCCTAAAGGGGTTCATGAAATAACAGGTCTTGATGCTGCGACATTAAAGTGACCGCTTTTTTCAGGGTTAATTTGAATAGATTCTATTCTGTTATAATACTACTCTTAGCTGCAATTCGTGTAGGGTGAGCAGGCAGCTTTGCTAGCGTTCCTCCAGAGTTTGTTGCTGCCACATAGAAGAAAAAAATCTTTTCAGGGCCAATTCAAATCCCTTCTATATTCTGAAATAATACTGTAATTCGTCTAGGGTGAGCTGTCGTAGTGGGATAGCGTATTACAGGCAACTAGTCAGGGATTATTGCCTTATAAATTATAATCCTTGCTGCAACCTAAAAAAAATATCAAGGTTACATCTATTCTGTTGCCTATTAATAACGCTGTTAGCTGTGTTTAATGTTGGGATAGGTGTTAGGTATCATGTGCTGGAAAAGAGTGTTCATTCTGGTCACATACATTTCTTCCACAGTCCATACCTTGATTGCTTTTTTCCATACACTCATTGACAGATTTTTTTTTACAGTAATCTGTACTCATAAATTCATCAAAGCAGGCAAAATTAACTGATTTAATGTGTCCATACGCAGTTTCTCTGTACCATCTGTATGTAAGAGGATGTTGTGGGAGCATTTACACTACTTGAGCTGGAATAATTACTTCTGAACTCTATAGTGATTTGTTTGCACCCATTTCTGGGTGCTTCTTGAAGTATGTTTGGGGTCATAGTCCTGCAGGAAGACCCATCACCAAGGATGCAAACCCAGCTTTCTGCCACGGGACACTACATTGCGACCCAAAATTCTTTGGGAATCTTCATATTTCATAATGCCTTGCACACAGTCAAGGCATCCAGTGCCAGAGGCAGCAAAACAACCCTAAAATATCTTTGAACCTAAATTATATTTGACTGTAACTACTGTGTTCTTTTATTTGTAGGCCTTGTTCCATTTACAGTAAACAGCAGAATAATGTGCTTTACTAAAAATCTCTATCAAGAAGTTTAAAGCCCATGGCACTGTGGCTAACCTCCCTAGATGTGGACGGAAAAGAAAAATTGACAAGAGATTTCAACGCAAGATCGTGCGGATGTTGGATAAAGAACCTCGACTAACATCCAAACAAGTTCAAGCTGCCCTGCAGTCCGAGGGTACAACAGTGTCAACCTGTACTATCCGTCGGCGTCTGAATGAAAAGGGACTGTATGGTAGGAGACCCAGGAAGACCCCACTTCTTATCCCGAGACATAAAAAAGCCAGGCTGGAGTTTGCCAAAACTTACCTGAAAAAGCCTAAAACGTTTTGGAAGAATGTTCTCTGGTCAGATGAGACAAAAGTAGAGCTTTTTGGGCAAAGGCATCAATATAGAGTTTACAGGAGAAAAAAAGAGGCATTCAAAGAAAAGAACACGGTCCCTACAGTCAAACATGGCGGAGGTTCCCTGATGTTTTGGGGTTGCTTTGCTGTCTCTGGCACTGGACTGCTTGACTGTGTGCATGGCATTATGAAGTCTGAAGACTACCAACAAATTTTGCAGCATAATGTAGGGCCCAGTGTGAGAAAGCTGGGTCTCCCTCAGAGGTCATGGGTCTTCCAGCAGGATAATGACCCAAAACACACTTCAAAAAGCACTAGAAAATGGTTTGAGAGAAAGCACTGGAGACTTCTAAGGTGGCCACCAATGAGTCCTGACCTGAATCCCATAGAACACCTGTGGAGAGATCTAAAAATGGCAGTTTGGAGAAGGCACCCTTCAAATATCAGGGACCTGGAGCAGTTTGCCAAAGAAGAATGGTCTAAAATTCCGGCAGAGCATTGTAAGAAACTCATTGATGGTTACCGGAAGCGGTTGGTCGCAGTTATTTTGGCTAAAGGTTGTGCAACCAAGTATTAGGCTGAGGGTGCCATTACTTTTGTCTGGCCCATTTTTGGAGTTTTGTGTGAAATGATCAATGTTTTGCTTTTTTATTCATTCTCTTTTGTGTTTTTTCATTTAAGACAAATTAAATGAAGATAATAATACCAAAAAATTTGTGATTGCAATCATTTTCAGGAAGAAACTGGGTATTATATGACAGAATTGCAGGGGTGTCAATACTTTTAGCCATGACTGTCCGTACATTTTAGGGGACGGTCAATAAACAAAGCACACTGACAAAAAGTGTATAAAAGAAATTATTTTACACCCAGACTCAAATGAACAGTATAAACATTATAAAATTGACAAAACAAATAGCAAAGGATCACAAAACACAATGGCCCCAATTCATTATGACTGACCTTTTATGCGCACGTTTATTGAGGGGCTTGCAGAAAAAAGATGTGTCAAATTCATTCAGAGGAACACAGCCCTTAATACATTTCCCGCATCTTACTGGGGGCATGTGACTCCGTGCACTTCACCAGAAATGTTACTCCAGTCAGAGACTGAAGTAACATTTTTGGCATAATGTCCGCTGAAGCTTCTGATTAATTTGCTGGGCGGACTTTGCCTCGCCCTAGGCCATAAAGGCTCTTCACCAATTTCTCCCACTTTAGTGGAGCTTTCTGAAAGTAAGGTGATAAAGCCAAAAGTCACAAGCTTCTTGTGCAACTTCATGTTGCGCAAAAACTTTTGAATGTGTTTTACGCCAGAACGTAAACACTTTGTTGATTAGGGGCTAATGACCGTGTGATTACAACAGACAGACATTAAATCTGTAAGCTTAAAAGAATTTCCATAATGTCATAATTTCCAGAAAGGAACCTTTCACACAGTGCCTCCTTCAGCTAATTCCTTCAGTCACACCCCTAGGTATCTCCTTATGGTATGGCGTTCTTAGAATGCCCTCTTAGCAGATTCCTCCAGGAATGCCTGTCCTCTAGGGATCTCCTTGGTCCAGGGATGCCGGTTCCCTCACATCTCTACCCCAGAGACACCTCGTTGAATGCCTTTCTTCCTCTGATATATGAGCCATGCTTGGGTATTTTCTATCCTTTTTGTAAATCCCCTTTCCAACCTGAAGTCTCTATGTCTCACCTTATGATTAAAGATCTGTTTTGACTAATCTGTTTACTCTTTCCCTCCAATGTGCAAATGAAGGAGTGTAATGTTGGATCGCCTCGACAGGGCAGCGGGGTACTCGGTATCGGGTCCTTCGGTTCAAGGTGGGAAGTCACGGTGGCTGACCCGGTCCGTGGCCCTGGGACATCCGTGTAAAAAGGAAAGGTCTTTAAAGGGAATGTTCGTGACGCCAATCTGTGGTATTCGGTCAGGGTGACCGACGCTGCTTAAGGGGTCTGCTGGGGTGTTGTTATGGCAGCTAGATGGTATACCTTCCCACAGGTGAAGTATGTCCCCAGGGCTTCCTGGTGTGTAGATGGTGGATGGTCAGAGGCGCAGTGAAGAACGAGGACACAAGGTTGCAGTCTCTTTACTTTTACTGAAGACTTCAGCATCCACAGTCCAGAGCACCAGACCACAGGGCAGGCAGAGTCCGGCCGGTTTGGAGGCAAGTCCAGAGTCCCCTTGTCCAGATGGAAATCAGTAGCCTTACTTTGCGCTGCAGTGTTGTAGTCCCTTACTGCTAAGCTTCTCATAAGGTCCTCAGAACTGTTGTAGATGTTATGTCTCTCTCTCTGTCCCCCGGATAGGATAGGACAAACCCGTATGACTGGTGGCTTGAGGTGGTTTATAGGGACTCTATCATGCCCCAGCCTCTAAGGGGTGCCACCGTGCCTCCTTGGTGTAGGGTGGACAGGTAACGTGAAATTAGCTGTCCTGCTGGTCTCTGGAGCAAGGCATAAAGGACGTTACTCCCTCGGTGTTCTAGCTAACGGGCTTCTGCGCCTCAGAAGGAGGCAGCTTGTGTAGGGCTGGTCCCCTTCTGGTATCCACTCCTTTGCTACGACCTCCTTGCATGCTCGCTGCAATACAGTTCTACCTTCAGTGTCTCTTTCTAGGAGCTGCAGCTCTGAGGGCATGCACAGCTCTGTGTCCTTCTCCCTCGATCTCTGACAGGATCCCACCCCTGTCAGGAACCAACTACCTGAACGAAGCTCAGACAGCAACTCACTAACTTTCCCACAGGCGACCAGTTTTACCTAAGTGTGGGGAGTGACCTAATAAATAGAGGCAAGAGCTCCCCCTGGTGGCCTGGAGTGTGAAATGTGTTGCATGTTTGTGATACCTGGATGCAGTTGTCCTTCTTTGCCTCCAAACGTAACACCACTCTCCCGTAGAGGAGAATTACATTACTGCAATGAGCAGGATCCTGGGGCGCTGCAATGTCATATTGTATCCTAGTTAGTATGTAGTACAACATCCTGACTATCCCTCGTTAGCACACCGCATTCCAATCACACAAAAAAGAGACATGAATCCCAGGTGATATCAACCCTCATTAGAAAAACTGTATAATATTTAGTCCTTTTGGTAATAGAAATGCTAGTTATGTCATACATTCAGGAATATACAAAATACAGATATTTCACATATTTTTAATATCTTGACTCTGCTTTGCAGTCCAATTACTCTTTTATTATCTGGGGGCGTGTGCTATCACCCCTCCTTCCCAGATGCTGCTAATCACAGCTCAGCAGCTGTTAAAGCAGATTAGCAGTCTCAGAGGATGCCAATATTACAATTCCTCCACCGAGTGTGGTGAGTGGTAGCTCAGCTGTCCATTCTGGGATAGGGCATGCTGAGCTGTCAGAATTGTGATTGACGGCTCAGCAATCCAATCTCAGACTGTCAGTGCGGTGAGTGACAGTCCAGTCACCCAATCAGGGCCGGAGTGTGCAGGGTTTTCTACAGGTGTCTCCTGTCTTTCTGCTCTGATCAAGTGCTATATGTGTCTGTTCTTTGCTTTAAGTTCTAGTATTCTGATTTTTTTTTGCCCGACGTTGGATTTGCCTTTGACGATTCTTTTGCCGAGCCCCTTTGTCTTGATCCCTTTGTCTTGATCCGTTACCTTCTTGGAATTCTGACCCCAGACTATGACCTAACTTAACTATGCCTTTTTCTCACCACTCTGTTTATGATGTACCCTCCTGGTTTTCAACCTCGAACTCCTTGACTTTCCAACCTGAAAGCTTTTCCGTGAGTAGTGACTATCCTCACAGTCGAGCTGTGATTGATAGCATCTGGGTGGGAGGGATAAAAGCGCACAACAGATTTCACATAATGCAGCGGAGAATAAATAAATGTGAATATCTCTGCAATAGAGTGACGCAGTACAAAATAGAAAAGGATTGCAGAATCAGGGGAGCACAGGGATTTTTACAAAATATTTAACTCAGTTATATGAGGAAATGACAGGTTCTTTTTAAACAACAAATATATGCCCACATACTACTGCCTTAGCCTACATGATCTTCACTGCAAAGTTTTCAATTTACCAGGAAATCAAACTGTAGGTGAGATTAATGACGGGAGACTTGGAACATTGTGTGTTTGTGTCTCTGGTAGGCAATGAGGCAGAGCAATCACATGTACATACAAGGACTGCACAGAGGTCATCCATACACACACCTATTCAACACAGAGACAACTGCTTCATGACTGCTGTTACTCTATCCAGAGGCTTATTAAATGGAAATGATGAGAAATATAATGGTTTAATTTTACATATTGATTTGCTTTGGTAAAATCTTATACAAAAGACCTACCGAAATAATTCTAACTTATATCTGTATAACCAAGGTTTGTACAAGTGTACCGCAGTCTGCCCTGACATACAGTATAATATTTCACACACACAGTTGCATTACAGCTTAGTTTTAAAATGCACCATAATAGTGCTGCCATAGAGGTGCTCAAGTCTTCTATACCTCCTTATATTTCTCATTGCATAGTTTGATAAAAGGTGTATTTTTTGTCCAATTCCATATAAAATTGAAATATTTCTTAGCATGCTCTGATGGACACTGCCTGTATGGAGGTATTATCACCTAGAATATGTTTCTAAAAACCACATAAATACACACACTTTTGTAAATTCTTTGTGCCAAGGTAGTGAAACCCGCAAAGAGACTTGTTGAGAATTCTGCTCCTGGGCTCCCTCCGGTGGTTGTAAGTGGCACTTTTGTGAGTTCTGCTCTTGGGCTCCCTCTTGTGGTTTCAAGTGGTATGGCTGCTCCTTGGAGTTAGCTGTGGTCAGCTGCCTCCACTTATTATCTCCTCTCTCGCCTATTTAAGCCTGGCTGTTCCTTCAGCTAGTGCCACTTGTAAATGGTTCCTGGTTGGATTCACATCTCTTTGGAGTTCCCTGTTATCCTGACCAGTTCTGCAAAGCTAAGTTTTTGCTTACTTTTTCTGTCCATAGTTTGTGGTCTTATCCATTCTGTGCTTTCTTTCTTTGTCCAGCATTATCAGTTTGAAGTATTTTCTGTCTTGCTGGAAGCTCTGGGAAGCAGAGTTACCCTCCACACCTTTAGTCAGGTGTGGAGATTTTTTGTAAACTCTGCGTGGATTTTTGTAGTGTTTTATACTGACCGCACAGTATGCCATCCTGTCCTATCTATCAAGCTAGACTGGCCTCCTGTGCTCATCTTGGTTTCATTCTGTGTATGTCTTTTTCCTCTCCACTCACAGTCATTATTTGTGGGGGGCTAATCTATCCTTTGGGGATTTTCTCTGAGGCAAGATAGTTTTCCTGCTACTGTCTTCAGGGGTAGTTAGCTCTTAGGCTGTGACGAGATGCCTAGGGAGAGTTAGGAGCATTCCACGGCTGCTTCTAGTGTTGTGTTGAGCTTAGGGTCTGCGGTCAGTACAGTTACCACTTCCCTCAGAGCTCGTTCCATGTTGCTCCTAGACCACCGCATCATAACAGTACAAGTGGCCAAAAATGAATTGATTGTATCTCAAAAGAAGGAAAAGAAAGTT
Source organism: Ranitomeya imitator (assembly GCF_032444005.1). NCBI lineage: Eukaryota > Metazoa > Chordata > Amphibia > Anura > Dendrobatidae > Ranitomeya > Ranitomeya imitator. The sequence goes on from NC_091282.1 coordinate 302,598,223, forward strand.
CTGAACCATTTTTTTTCTGTGTTCTAGTTTGTCTTTTTTTTTTTCCTCTTGATATCTGGGTGGTTCAGGATATATGCTTTGGCATGGATGTTCAAGGTTTGTTTTCTCGTGTGGATCAACTTGCTGCAAGAGTACAGAGCATCCAGGACTATGTTGTCCAGACTCCGGCTTTAGAGCCTAGAATTCCTACTCCTGATTTGTTTTTTGGGGACAGATCCAAGTTTTTGAACTTTAAAAATAACTGCAGATTGTTTTTTGCTTTGAAACCCCATTCTTCTGGTGATCCCATTCAACAGATAAAAATCATCATATCCTTGCTGCGGGGTGATCCTCAAGACTGGGCTTTCTCTCTTGAAGCAGGGGATCCGGCATTATTGAATGTTGATGCATTTTTTCAAGCGCTCGGATTATTGTACGACGAACCTAATACTGTGGATCATGCAGAAAAAACCCTGTTAGCCCTGTGTCAAGGTCAGGAAGAGGCAGAGTTATACTGCCAGAAATTTAGAAAATGGTCTGTGCTCACTAAATGGAATGAAGAGGCTCTGGCTGCTATTTTCAGAAAGGGTCTTTCTGAAGCCCTCAAAGATGTTATGGTGGGCTTTCCTACGCCTGCCGGTTTGAGCGAATCTATGTCTCTAGCCATTCAGATCGATCGGCATCTGCGCGAGCGCGAGCGCAAAGCTGTGCACCATATGGCAGTATCCTCTGAGCAAAGTCCTGAACCTATGCAATGTGATAGGATTTTAACTAGAATAGAACGGCAGGAATTCAGACGTCAGAATAGGCTGTGTTTCTACTGTGGTGATTCTACTCATATTATCTCTGATTGCCCTAAGCGTACTAAGAGAGTCGCTAGGTCTGTTACCATTAGTACCATACAGCCTAAATTTCTCTTATCTGTAACCCTGATTTGCTCATTGTCGTCCTTTTCTGTCATGGCATTTGTGGATTCAGGCGCTGCCCTGAACTTAATGGACTTAGAATTCGCCAGGCGCTGTGGTTTTTCCTTACAGCCTTTGCAAAGCCCTATTCCTTTGAGGGGTATTGATGCTACACCCCTGGCCAAGAATAAACCTCAGTACTGGACACAGATGACTATGTACATGGCTCCAGCACATCAGGAAGATTGCCGTTTTCTGGTGTTGCATAACCTGCATGATGTTGTTGTACTAGTTTTCCCATGGTTACAGGAACATAACCCGGTGCTGGATTGGAAAACTATGTCGGTGACTAGTTGGGGTTGTCAAGGGGTACATAGTGACGTTCCTTTGATGTCAATTTCCTCTTCCCCCTCTCCTGAGGTTCCTGAGTTTTTGTCAGATTTCCTGGATGTATTTGATGAGCCTAAGTCCAGTTTCCTTCCTCCGCACAGGGACTGTGATTGTGCTATTAACTTGATTCCTGGTTGCAAGTTCCCTAAGGGCCGACTTTTCAATCTGTCTGTGCCGGAGCATGCCGCCATGCGGAGTTATGTTAAGGAGTCTTTGGAGAAGGGGCATATTCGGCCCTCTTCGTCACCTTTGGGAGCGGGTTTCTTTTTTGTTGCTAAGAAGGATGGCTCCTTGAGACCCTGTATTGATTATCGTCTTCTTAATAAAATCACGGTCAAATTCCAATACCCCTTGCCCTTGCTTACGGATTTGTTTGCTCAGATTAAGGGGCCTAGGTGGTTTACTAAGATCGACCTCCGAGGGGCATATAATCTTGTTCGTATTAAACAGGGTGACGAATGGAAAACTGCATTTAATACGCCCGAAGGCCATTTTGAATATCTTGTGATGCCATTTGGGCTTTCTAATGCTCCATCTGTGTTCCAGTCTTTCATGCATGATATTTTCCGCAATTATCTTGATAAATTCATGGTCGTATATTTGGATGATATTTTGATTTTTTCCGATGATTGGGAGTCTCATGTGAAGCAAGTCAGGATGGTGTTCCAGATCCTTCGTGATAATGCTTTATTTGTGAAGGGGTCTAAGTGCCTATTCGGAGTTCAGAAGGTCTCTTTTTTGGGTTTTATTTTTTCTCCCTCGTCTATAGAAATGGATCCTGTTAAGGTCCAAGCTATTCATGACTGGATCAAACCCACATCTGTGAAGGGCCTTCAAAAATTTTTGGGCTTTGCTAATTTCTATCGCCGTTTCATTGCCAATTTTTCCAGTGTGGTTAAGCCCCTTACTGATTTGACGAAGAAAGGCGCTGATGTAAGGAATTGGTCCTCAGAGGCTGTTGAGGCCTTTCAGGAGCTTAAACACCAATTTACTTCTGCCCCTGTGTTGCGTCAGCCGGATGTTTCTCTTCCTTTTCAGGTTGAGGTCGACGCTTCTGAGATTGGGGCAGGGGCCATTTTGTCTCAGAGGGAGTCTGATGGTTCTTTGATGAAACCGTGTGGTTTTTTTTCCAGAAAGTTTTCTCCTGCGGAACACAATTATGATGTCGGCAATCGGGAGTTGTTGGCTATGAAGTGGGCGTTTGAGGAGTGGCGACATTGGTTTGAGGGTGCTAAACACCGCGTTGTGGTCCTGACCGATCATAAGAATCTGATTTACCTCGAGTCGGCCAAGCGGCTGAATCCTAGACAGGCTCGATGGTCCCTGTTTTTCTCCCGTTTTGATTTTGTGGTCTCGTATCTTCCGGGATCTAAGAATGTTAAGGCTGATGCCCTCTCTAGGAGTTTTTCGCCTGATTCTCCTGGAGTCCTTGAGCCGGTTGGCATTCTTAAGGAGGGGGTGATTCTTTCTGCTATCTCCCCTGATTTGCGGCGGGTGCTTCAGGAATTTCAGGCTGATAGGCCTGACCGCTGTCCAGTGGGGAAGCTGTTCGTTCCTGATAGATGGACAAGTAAGGTTATTTCTGAGGTTCATTGTTCTATGTTGGCTGGTCATCCTGGGATTTTTGGTACCAGAGATTTGGTTGCTAGGTCCTTTTGGTGGCCTTCCTTGTCGCGCGATGTGCGTGCTTTTGTGCAGTCCTGTGGGACTTGCGCCCGGGCCAATCCTTGCTGTTCCCGCGCTAGTGGGTTGCTTTTGCCTTTGCCGGTCCCTGAGAGGCCCTGGACGCATATTTCCATGGATTTTATTTCGGATCTTCCTGTTTCCCAGAAGATGTCTGTTATCTGGGTTGTTTGTGACCGGTTCTCTAAAATGGTCCATCTGGTACCTTTGCCTAAGTTGCCTTCCTCCTCGGATCTGGTTCCTTTATTTTTTCAGCATGCAGTTCGTTTGCATGGCATTCCGGAGAGTGTTGTCTCTGACAGAGGTTCTCAGTTTGTCTCTAGATTTTGGCGGGCCTTTTGTGCTAGGATGGGCATTGATTTGTCTTTTTCTTTGGCGTTTCATCCTCAGACTAATGGCCAAACTGAGTGAACTAATCAGACCTTGGAGACCTATTTGAGATGCTTTGTGTCTGCTGATCAGGATGACTGGGTGGCTTTCTTGCCGTTGGCCGAGTTTGCCCTTAATAATCGGGCTAGTTCGGCTACTTTGGTATCACCTTTCTTTTGTAATTTTGGTTTTCATCCTCGTTTTTCGTCTGGGCAGGTTGAGCCTTCTGATTGTCCTGGTGTTGATTCTGTGGTGGACAGGCTGCAGCAGATTTGGACTCATGTGGTGGACAATTTGACGTTGTCTCAGGAAAGGGCTCAACGTTTTGCTAATCGCCGTCGGTGTGTTGGTCCCCGGCTTTGTGTGGGGGATTTGGTTTGGTTGTCTTCTCGTCATGTTCCTATGAAGGTTTCCTCCCCTAAGTTTAAGCCTCGGTTTATTGGTCCTTATAAAATTTCTGAAATGATTAATCCGGTGTCTTTTCGTTTGGCTCTTCCAGCCTCTTTTGCCATTCATAATGTTTTCCATAGATCTTTGTTACGGAGATATGTGGTGCCCGTTGTTCCCTAGGTTGACCCTCCTGCCCCGGTGTTGGTTGAGGGGGAGTTGGAATATGAGGTTGAGAAGATTTTGGATTCTCGTTTTTCGAGGCGGAGGCTTCAGTATCTTGTCAAGTGGAAGGGGTATGGCCAGGAGGATAATTCTTGGGTTGTTGCCTCCGATGTCCATGCTGCCGATTTGGTTCGTGCTTTTCATTTGGCTCGTCCTGATCGGCCTGGGGGCTCTGGTGAGGGTTCGGTGACCCCTCCTCAAGGGGGGGTACTGTTGTGAATTCTGCTCCTGGGCTCCCTCCGGTGGTTGTAAGTGGCACTTTTATGAGTTCTGCTCTTGGGCTCCCTCTTGTGGTTTCAAGTGGTATGGCTGCTCCTTGGAGTTAGCTGTGGTCAGCTGCCTCCACTTATCATCTCCTCTCTCGCCTATTTAAGCCTGGCTGTTCCTTCAGCTAGTGCCACTTGTAAATGGTTCCTGGTTGGATTCACATCTCTTCGGAGTTCCCTGTTATCCTGACCAGTTCTGCAAAGCTAAGTTTTTGCTTACTTTTTCTGTCCATAGTTTGTGGTCTTATCCATTCTGTGCTTTCTTTCTTTGTCCAGCATTATCAGTTTGAAGTATTTTCTGTCTTGCTGGAAGCTCTGGGAAGCAGAGTTACCCTCCACACCTTTAGTCAGGTGTGGAGATTTTTTGTAAACTCTGCGTGAATTTTTGTAGTGTTTTATACTGACCGCACAGTATTCCATCCTGTCTTATCTATCAAGCTAGACTGGCCTCCTGTGCTCATTCTGGTCTTATTCTGTGTATGTCTTTTTCCTCTCCACTCACAGTCATTATTTGTGGGGGCTAATCTATCCTTTGGGGATTTTCTCTGAGGCAAGATAGTTTTCCTGCTACTGTCTTCAGGGGTAGTTAGCTGTTATGTTTGCTAATGACAGGTGTTATGAAGGCAATCCAGAAACACAGTGTGCTTAGCGATCAGAGCGCACACAGTGATCTGACAAATACCCAAAAATACAAGAACGAGCTCTGAGACGTGGAAACTCTGTAGACTGCACACCTGATCCTATCCTAAACACAACTAAAAGCGGCTGTGGATTGCGCCTAACAACTACCTAGGCAACTCGGCACAGCCTAAGAAACTAGCTAGCCTGAAGATAGAAAAATAGGCCTGACTTGCCCCAGAGAAATTCCCCAAAGGAAAAGGCAGCCCCCCACATATAATGACTGTGAGTAAGATGAAAAGACAAAACGTAGGGATGAAATAGATTCAGCAAAGTGGGGCCCGATATTCTAGGACAGAGCGAGGACAGTAAAGCGAACTTTGCAGTCTACAAAAAACCCTAAAGCAAAACCACGCAAAGGGGGCAAAAAAAACCCACCGTGCCGAACTAACGGCACGGCGGTACACCCTTTGCGTCTCAGAGCTTCCAGCAAAACAAAAGACAAGCTGGACAGAAAAAAAAGCAACAAAAAAGCAAAAAGCACTTAGCTATACAGAGCAGCAGGTCACAGGAACAATCAGGAGAAGCTCAGATCCAACACTGAAACATTGACAAGGAGCAAGGATAGCAGCATCAGGCGGAGTTAAGTAATGAAGCAGTTAACGAGCTCACCAGAACACCTGAGGGAGGAAGCTCAGAAGCTGCAGTACCACTTGTGACCACAGGAGTGAATTCAGCCACAGAATTAACAACAGTACCCCCCCCCCCCCTTGAGGAGGGGTCACCGAACCCTCACCAGAGCCCCCAGGCCGACCAGGATGAGCCGCATGAAAGGCACGAACAAGATCGGAAGCATGAACATCAGAGGCAAAAACCCAGGAATTATCTTCCTGAGCATAACCCTTCCATTTAACCAGATACTGGAGTTTCCGTCTAGAAACACGAGAATCCAAAATCTTCTCCACAATATACTCCAACTCCCCCTCCACCAAAACCGGGGCAGGAGGCTCAACAGATGGAACCATAGGTGCCACGTATCTCCGCAACAACGACCTATGGAATACATTATGTATGGAAAAGGAGTCTGGGAGTGTCAAACGAAAAGACACAGGATTGAGAACCTCAGAAATCCTATACGGACCAATAAAACGAGGTTTAAATTTAGGAGAGGAAACCTTCATAGGAATATGACGAGAAGATAACCAAACCAGATCCCCAACACGAAGTCGGGGACCCACACGGCGTCTGCGATTAGCGAAAAGTTGAGCTTTCTCCTGGGACAAGATCAAATTGTCCACTACCTGAGTCCAGATCTGCTGCAACCTATCCACCACAGAATCCACACCAGGACAGTCCGAAGACTCAACCTGTCCTGAAGAGAAACGAGGATGGAACCCAGAATTGCAAAAAAATGGAGAAACCAAGGTAGCCGAGCTGGCCCGATTATTAAGGGCGAACTCAGCCAACGGCAAAAAGGACACCCAATCATCCTGGTCTGCAGAAAAAAACATCTCAGATATGTTTCCAAGGTCTGATTGGTTCGTTCGGTCTGGCCATTAGTCTGAGGATGGAAAGCCGAGGAAAAGGATAGGTCAATGCCCATCCTACCACAAAAGGCTCGCCAAAACCTTGAAACAAACTGGGAACCTCTGTCAGAAACAATATTCTCAGGAATGCCATGCAACCGAACCACATGCTGAAAGAACAAAGGTACCAAATCAGAGGAGGAAGGCAATTTAGCCAAGGGCACCAGATGGACCATTTTAGAAAAGCGATCACAGACCACCCAAATGACTGACATCTTTTGAGAAACGGGAAGGTCAGAAATGAAATCCATCGAAATATGTGTCCAAGGCCTCTTTGGGACCGGCAAGGGCAAAAGCAACCCACTGGCACGAGAACAGCAGGGCTTAGCCCTAGCACAAATCCCACAGGACTGCACAAAAGTATGTACATCCCGTGACAGAGATGGCCACCAGAAGGATCTAGCCACTAACTCTCTGGTACCAAAGATTCCAGGATGACCAGCCAACACCGAACAATGAAGTTCAGAGATAAGTTTATTAGTCCACCTATCAGGGACGAACAGTTTCTCTGCTGGACAACGATCAGGTTTATTCGCCTGAAATTTTTGCAGCACCCGCCGCAAATCAGGGGAGATGGCAGACACAATGACTCCTTCCTTGAGGATACCCGCTGGCTCAGGTAAACCCGGAGAGTCGGGCACAAAACTCCTAGACAGAGCATCCGCCTTCACATTTTTAGAGCCCGGAAGGTACGAAATCACAAAGTCGAAGCGGGCAAAAAATAACGACCAACGGGCCTGTCTAGGATTCAAGCGCTTGGCAGACTCGAGATAAGTCAAGTTCTTATGATCAGTCAATACCACCACGCGATGCTTAGCTCCTTCAAGCCAATGACGCCACTCCTCGAATGCCCACTTCATGGCCAGCAACTCTCGATTGCCCACATCATAATTACGCTCAGCGGGCGAAAACTTCCTGGAAAAGAAAGCACATGGTTTCATCACTGAGCAATCAGAACCTCTCTGTGACAAAACCGCCCCTGCTCCAATCTCAGAAGCATCAACCTCGACCTGGAACGGAAGAGAAACATCTGGCTGACACAACACAGGGGCAGAACAAAAACGACGCTTCAACTCCTGAAAAGCTTCCACAGCAGCAGAAGACCAATTAACCAAATCAGCACCCTTCTTGGTCAAATCGGTCAATGGTTTGGCAATGCTAGAAAAATTACAGATGAAACGACGATAAAAATTAGCAAAGCCCAGGAACTTTTGCAGACTTATCAGAGATGTCGGCTGAATCCAATCCTGGATGGCTTGGACCTTAACTAGATCCATCTCGATAGTAGAAGGGGTAAAGATGAACCCCAAAAATGAAACTTTCTGCACACCGAAGAGACACTTTAATCCCTTCACAAACAAAGAGTTAGCACGCAGGACCTGAAAAACCATTCTGACCTGCTTCACATGAGACTCCCAATCATCTGAGAAGATCAAAATGTCATCCAAGTAAACAATCAGGAATTTATCCAGATACTCACGGAAGATGTCATGCATAAAAGACTGAAACACAGATGGAGCATTGGCAAGTCCGAACGGCATCACTAGATACTCAAAATGACCCTCGGGCGTATTGAATGCAGTTTTCCATTCATCTCCTTGCCTGATTCTCACCAGATTATACGCACCACGAAGATCTATCTTAGTGAACCAACTAGCCCCCTTAATCTGAGCAAACAAGTCAGATAACAATGGCAAGGGATACTGAAATTTAACAGTGATCTTATTAAGAAGGCGGTAATCAATACACGGTCTCAGCGAACCATCCTTCTTGGCTACAAAGAAGAGCCCTGCTCCCAGTGGTGATGACGATGGGCGAATATGTCCCTTCTCCAGGGATTCCTTCACATAACTGCGCATAGCGGCGTGTTCGGGCACGGATAAATTAAATAATCGACCTTTAGGGAATTTACTACCAGGAATCAAATTGATAGCACAATCACAATCCCTATGCGGAGGTAGAGCATCGGACTTGGGCTCTTCAAATACATCCTGATAATCAGACAAGAACTCTGGGACCTCAGAAGGGGTGGATGACGAAATCGACAAAAATGGAACATCACCATGTACCCCCTGACAACCCCAGCTGGATACCGACATGGAATTCCAATCCAATACTGGATTATGGGTTTGTAGCCATGGCAACCCCAACACGACCACATCATGCAGATTATGCAACACCAGAAAGCGAATAACTTTCTGATGTGCAGGAGCCATGCACATGGTCAGCTGGGCCCAGTATTGAGGTTTATTCTTGGCCAAAGGTGTAGCATCAATTCCTCTCAATGGAATAGGACACCGCAAAGGCTCCAAGAAAAACCCACAACGTTTAGCATAATCCAAATCCATCAGATTCAGGGCAGCGCCCGAATCCACAAACACCATGACAGAAAACGACGACAAAGAGCATATCAAGGTAATGGACAGAAGGAATTTGGACTGTACAGTACCAATGACGGCAGACCTAGCGGACCGCTTAGTGCGCTTAGGACAATCAGAAATAGCATGAGTGGAATCACCACAGTAGAAACACAGACCATTCAGACGTCTGTATTCCTGCCGTTCAACTCTAGTCATAGTCCTATCGCACTGCATAGGCTCAGGTTTAACCTCAGGCAGTACCGCCAAATGGTGCACAGATTTACGCTCGCGCAAGCGTCTACCGATCTGAATGGCCAAAGACAAAGACTCATTCAAACCAGCAGGCATAGGAAATCCCACCATGACATCCTTAAGAGCCTCAGAGAGACCCTTTCTGAACAAAGCTGCCAGCGCAGATTCATTCCACTGAGTGAGTACTGACCATTTCCTAAATTTCTGACAATATACTTCTATATCATCCTGACCCTGGCACAAAGCCAGCAAATTTTTCTCAGCCTGATCCACTGAATTAGGCTCATCGTACAGCAATCCGAGCGCCAGGAAAAACGCATCGACACTACTCAATGCAGGGTCTCCTGGCGCAAGAGAAAATGCCCAGTCTTGAGGGTCGCCGCACAAAAAAGAAATAATAATCAAAACCTGTTGAATAGGATTACCAGAAGAATGAGGTTTCAAGGCCAGAAATAGCTTACAATTATTTTTGAAACTTAGAAACTTAGTTCTATCTCCAAAAACAAATCAGGAATAGGAGTTCTTGGTTCTAACATAGATTTCTGATCAATAGTATCTTGAATTTTTTGTACATTTATAACGAGATTATCCATTGAAGAGCACAGACCCTGAATATCCATGTCCACACCTGTGTCCAGAATCACCCAAATGTCTAGGGGAAAAAAAAAAGTGAACACAGAGAACAAAAAATAAAATAAAAATGATGTCAGAACTTTTTCTTTCCCTCTATTGAGAATCATTAGTTAGGCTCCTTGTACTGTTATGTTTGCTAATGACAGGTGTTATGAAGGCAATCCAGAAACACAGTGTGCTTAGCGATCAGAGCGCACACAGTGATCTGACAAATACCCAAAAATACAAGAACGAGCTCTGAGACGTGGAAACTCTGTAGACTGCACACCTGATCCTATCCTAAACACAACTAAAAGCGGCTGTGGATTGCGCCTAACAACTACCTAGGCAACTCGGCACAGCCTAAGAAACTAGCTAGCCTGAAGATAGAAAAATAGGCCTGACTTGCCCCAGAGAAATTCCCCAAAGGAAAAGGCAGCCCCCCACATATAATGACTGTGAGTAAGATGAAAAGACAAAATGTAGGGATGAAATAGATTCAGCAAAGTGGGGCCCGATATTCTAGGACAGAGCGAGGACAGTAAAGCGAACTTTGCAGTCTACAAAAAACCCTAAAGCAAAACCACGCAAAGGGGGCAAAAAAAAACCACCGTGCCGAACTAACGGCACGGCGGTACACCCTTTGCGTCTCAGAGCTTCCAGCAAAACAAAAGACAAGCTGGACAGAAAAAAAAGCAACAAAAAAGCAAAAAGCACTTAGCTATACAGAGCAGCAGGTCACAGGAACAATCAGGAGAAGCTCAGATCCAACACTGAAACATTGACAAGGAGCAAGGATAGCAGCATCAGGCGGAGTTAAGTAATGAAGCAGTTAACGAGCTCACCAGAACACCTGAGGGAGGAAGCTCAGAAGCTGCAGTACCACTTGTGACCACAGGAGTGAATTCAGCCACAGAATTCACAACAGTTAGCTCTTAGGCTGTGACGAGATGCCTAGGGAGAGTTAGGAGCATTCCACGGCTGCTTCTAGTGTTGTGTTGAGCTTAGGGTCTGCGGTCAGTACAGTTACCACTTCCCTCAGAGCTCGTTCCATGTTGCTACTAGACCACCGCATCATAACAGAGACTGTCCAGGATTAACATATTGATGACTTATCCAAAGAATAAGTCATCAATATAAAATAAATGGCAATCTGACACCGAGCACCCCTACGATTGGCTGACATTTGTTCTAGCAGTGTATGGAGCGGACAGTGGCCACTAAACAGTGAACAGGGAGGAGAGGTGTTCCACATTGTGGAAAAAAAATCCAGCATTGGTCTAATTGTGCAAAAATTTAAACCATGACCATTTCCTGTACCTCCTAGGGGCCCCGTCGGGACTCCCGCTCTGTACCGGCTCCACGCTGTCTTAATGCTGCTCCTGTCCCTCCTTCCTCTCCTGGTGTGTGGCCAGCAGGTTCCCAGGCAGGGTTCTTAGGTCGCATGCGCTTTCGCTCCCGGTCTCTTAAAGAGACAGTGTGCATTTTCCAAAAGTTGCCTCTAACCAATAGCGTATGGCTGGTTACTATTTCTAGCTCCTCCACCTTAGGCAGGGCGCCGGAGCAACAAGTATCCACTGTTGCTTACTTCTGGTTGCTGTTAACATGCGTATCTGTTTCTGAGATATCTGCCAAGTACTCTGTTACTCTGTCTGTCTCCACAGAGCCTCTGCAACCTGTTACCTGATTAATCTGGACTGCATCCGTACTGTCTACGCTGGACCCGTCTAGTCCCGCCAGTCTGCCAGCTACTCTTCTGGACTTCACCAGTACTCCCGGTACCTTCTGGCCAGCTCTGCAGTATCCGCTAACCCTGCTGTTCCATCTGTTCTGCTGGGACAGCCGCCATGAGTACGGGGTCTAATTGGAGGTAGCACCCGTGTCCTTTAGACATTCCACTCTGTCCCTGTTCGAGGGGACTTACTACGGGTGTTTGGGTCTCACGCAGTAACACCCCCTTCAGAGCCCCCCATATCGTGGTCTAGTGGTTCCACATCTATCCTCAATAAATACGAATGTGAACTTCTACATCTGTGCCTCCGTTTCCATTCGTTACACTTTGTTTCCCATATGTTCCAGAATTTGGATCTACTTCTCTTCTCTCCTGCCAGGCAGGGCCTATATAATTGATTTCTTGAATTGGATCATGTGTATCAGTAATCAGGCCTGGGAGTGGCTGGGGAATTTGAACTCAGCTTTCCAAAGACATGATAAACCACAGTTAATTTATGTCTTAAGGGGGGTAATCAATTTTTCACACAAGACCCTGTAGGTTTGGATTTCTTTTTCCCTCAATAATAAAGACCTTCATTTAAAAACTGCATTTTGTGTTTAGGCTACTTTCACACTTGCATCTTTTGGCCTCTGTCGCAATGCGTCGTTTTGGAGAAAAAACGCCTACTTCAAAGTTGCCCGCAGGATGCGTTTTTTCACATAGACTTGTATTACCGACGCATCGTGACGTATGGACATACGTTCCATACGTCGTGCACTGGATGCGTCGGTATTTGGCGGACCATCGTAGCGAAAAAACGTTCAAGTGAACATTTTTTCGTACGTCGGGTCCTGCATTTTGAACTGCGCAGGTGCGGCCAGAACTCCACCCCCTCCTCCCTTGGACTTCACAATGGGCAGCGGACGCGTTGAAACACTGCGTCCGCTGCCCACGTTGTGCAAAAAATCACCACTGTCCGTCGGTACGTTGTGCCGATGCTTTATGACGGCCCCGTACCGACGGAAGTGTGAAAGAAGCCTTACTTGTGTATTCTTTGACTAATATTTCAATTTGTTTGGTGATATGAAACATTTAAGTGTGAAAAACATGCAAAAGAGGGAAGGGTGCAAACAGTTTTTCACACAACTGTACTAGTGTTTGCATGTGACATGGAGGCAGAACGATTGTCCCTCTCTGACTAGCCGAATATTGGCTGTTGTATAGCAAATTATCAGATTCATAGTATAATGAACCTTTTTAGAGTTATTCACTTAAATATCGTATTCACAACTTTTAGTCAGGCGTGTCTGAACTCAGATGTGTACGTTTCCCATCTGTATACAATAGGGGACCCCCTTTCCCACCAGCTGCTTCCTAAACTTCCTTCCCATTGCTTAAGGCAAGAATAGAAGTGAGTAGGGACTGGATATCTCTTCCCAGCCCCCTCCACATTCAAGAGGATATACTGATATACACACACGTACACAATTTACAGCAACGACTGATATTTATGAGTGCTGATCATTTAGGCAAGCCCCTGAGATTCTTAAGCTGACGTTTGCATAATATGTCTACTCTTATTGATGGATACTGCTAATTACGTGCAAAAGTTAGATTGTAAAAAAAACACTTTGCACAGCATTGTGAATAAATGGAGCTGCTAAACATTAGACCTGTAAGACTGATAATGCGAGATCAAAGAGCCACTACCACACTGTGATTGAACACACCTCCCTACATTCAAGTCTGAATATATGGAAGATGCAGATGCTCTGTTTCACTCCGAACATGATCTGTTTCTTAGATATATAATCACATTTCAAGGGACATGTGCTTCCTGTAGAGACACTGCCAGATATGTCACCTGGAAGCCGCTGTCTGTTCTTCTAGTGCTACCTCACTCCACACTAACTGGACAAAAATGTAAAAAATAAAAAAGTATCGTAAAATGATCAGTCATAGTATGAAACGCATCCTGAGAGGTAAGTTAATATCATGAATTATCATCTGACAATGGCACTTGTGAAGGATTGGGATAAATAAGAAGGCAAGTGAGCATGCAGTTCCTGAAGTGAATATGCAGTACCCCAAAGCAGGGTACAACAGAGTGTTCAATATTATCATTTAACACACATGTCTTTACATGATCAGTTATTGCAGTGTGTAATGGTTAATGCAATTTATGTACTAGGATACAGATATCCTATACTGCAGAGAATCATGTTTGCATTAATATGTTCAGGAGGGATATATGGGATACATACAATATGGGGAGGGTGAAGCAGGAGACATGTATGAGGAAACAGTATGGGGGGATGGGTAAAGACACAATATGGTGAGTGAGGGATGGGTGCGGGGGGAGAAATATATGTGGACACAGAATGGAGAGTGAGTGAGGGGATAGGTGCTAACACAGTATGGTGAGTGTGGGCATGGGTGTGGACACAGTATGAGGAGCAAGGGAAAGAATGTATGCAGACAGAGTATGGGGAAGAGGGAGATGGGGTGGGAGCAGGCACAGTATGGTGAGTTGGGGGATGCGTGAGGAGGAAGTTTGGGGAGCGAGGGGGTAGATATGTGAGAAGACAGTATGATTAGCAGGTGAAATCTGAGAGGAGACAGTATGAGAATTGAGGGGGAAATGTATGAGGAGACAAAGTGGGGAGAGAAAAGTGTGAGTGGACGCAGAATAGAGACTGAGTAGTGTGGGTGGAGGTAGCATGGGGGGACAGTGTAAGGGCACAGCCAGGAGGGGACAGTATATCAAGCAGCAAGAATGTGATGAGTGGGTACAGTATAGAGACTGGGCCCTGTAGCGAGGACATGGTACAAGAGGATAGTGTGAAGAGGTTGCCCATTATGGAAAGGAAAGGACGGTCTGGAGGGCATGTACCATAAGAGGGACATTGTGGGGGTCATATTTTGTGCATGGAATATAGTGAGGGGCAATTATTTATTTAGGGGCTCAACATAGGGCAGATATTTTTATTCAGAAGAATTATAATGACACTGCGATTTTTATAGGCATCGTGTAAAGATATGCTGCACAAGACCAAAGAAGATGGAAGTCTGCAAAGATGAGCTGTAGCTGTGAAAAGTTATCATGAAGTCTGGACAAGATGAAAAAAAGAAAGAGAACAACTCCAATAAGTGAGAACATCATCTATAAGTAACTTGGATGTAAATGTTTTTTGTGATACTAATTCTCAAATTTTTATTTATGCTAGGAGCATTAAAGGGGTTATCCAAGTTTGTGATGACGGCAGTCAATCTTTGTGACTACAGACTTCTGAATCTCACAATGCACACTGCACGCTGTCAGGATTTTCTGGTGCCAGCAATTTGCATTTGTGCAGTCATGTGTAGACTAGACATGCATGGCCCGATTCAATGAAAATGAATTGAGGTAGGCTGAGCACGTCTAGTCCAGAGGCGTAGCTAGAGCTTTTGCCGCCCGGGGCTGTTCCCGAGTTTGGCGCCCCCCCCCCCCCCCCGGCTCAATACACACAAAGGTTACCAAAAACGGTTTTCCTGTTTTGTAGAACTTAAACTGGGCCTAATGGTGTCACCCCCACATGCCACACCTGTGACTTAATACCACCACACCATGACCAGGCCACATAGTGACCGAATAATACTACATACAAGGGACAAATACCACAACACCATTTCCAGACCACATATTACCACCACATAGTGACTGAATACTACAATACTGATCAGTAATAAAAAAAACCCACAATACTATCACCATAAGTGCCAGTATTCACAGGAGATCTGTACTTCGTATGCAGTGTCTGTGTAGAGGTAATACAGAGATCACTGGTGACATTATACACAGGACCTCTATATAGTATACAGTGTATAGTGTCAGTGTATAGGTAACACTGACTCACCAGTGACGTCTCTAGGTGAAGTCCTTCATCTTTCATCCAGCACAGACCGCCATCATTCCTTCCAGCCAGGACTCGTTTCTGCAGGAAATAACACAGTTATCTCGAGCTCCGCTTGCAGAACACATTACTTAATTTTTCACAACTTCTACATTACATCACATGAAGAAAAAAAGGTGATATAGTGTCACTCTGCACAGTAACAGGACCGCCCCCCCATTTAAAACAGTATACTCAAAAAAATAAAATAAATACATCACTGCAGTAATAATATCCCTTAATTAGCCCCTATGGTAATAATATTCCCCACCCTGGCCCCGTTTCTCATTCCTGGCTCCAGCCATATGTTCTCGCATCCTGCCCTCATGAGTATCCATTCTACCCCATATGATCTCCACATCCTGCCCCACCAGCCTCCATCGTATCCGTCCTGCCCCATGATCCAATCCTGCCCCGTGTCTCCAATCATGCCCCGTATCTACATTCTGCCCATGCCTCAAGTCCTGCCCCCAGTGTGTCCAGCATATTACCCCCATGTTGTCCAGCAATCTGCCCCAGTGTGTCCAGCATATTACCCCCATGTTGTCCAGCAATCTGCCCCAGTGTGTCCAGCATATTACCCCCAGTGTGTCCAGCAATCTGCCCCAGTATGTCCAGCACTGCCCCCAGTGTGTCCAGCAATCTGCCCCAGTGTCCAGCCTTTCCCCAGTGTGTCCAGCAGTCTGCCCCAGTGTGTCCAGCATATTACCCCCAGTGTCCAGCATTGCCCCAGTGTGTCCAGCATATTACCCCCAGTGTGTCCAGCAATCTGCCCCAGTGTCCATCATTGCCCCAGTGTGTCCAGAAGTCTGCCCCAGGGTCTCCAGCATTGCCTCAATGTGTCCAGAAATCTGCCCCAGGGTCTCCAGTATTGCCCCAGTGTGTCCAGCAATCTGCCCCATGGTCTCCTGTATTGCCCCAGTGTGTCCAGCATTCTGCCCCATGGTCTCCAGTATTGCCCCGGTGTGTCCAGCAATCTGCCCCATGGTCTCCAGTATTGCCCCAGTATGTCCAGAAGTCTGCCCAGGGTCTCCAGCATTGCCTCAATGTGTCCTGAAATCTGCCCCATGGTCTCCAGTATTCAGTGTGTCCAGCACCTGCCCCATAGTCTCCTGTATTGCCCCAGTGTGTCTAGCATTCTGCCCCATGGTCTCCAGTATTTCCCCAGTGTGTCCAGCATTCTGCCCCATGGTCTCCAGTATTGCCCCAGTGTGTCCAGCAATCTGCCCCATGGTCTCCTGTATTGCCCCAGTGTGTCCAGCATTCTGCCACATGGTCTCCTGTATTGCCCCAGTGTGTCCAGCATTCTGCCACATGGTCTCCTGTATTGCCCCAGTGTGTCCAGCAATCTGCCCCATGGTCTCATGTATTGCCCCAGTGTGTCCAGCAATCTGCCCCATGATCTCCAGTATTGCCCCAGTGTGTCCAGCAATCTGCCCCATGGTCTCCAGTATTGCCCCAGTGTGTCCAGCAATCTGCCCCATGGTCTCCAGTATTGCCCCAGTGTGTCCAGCAATCTGCCCCATAGTCTCCTGTATTGCCCCAGTGTGTCCAGCAATCTGCCCCATGGTCTCATGTATTGCCCCAGTGTGTCCAGCAATCTGCCCCATGGTCTCCAGTATTGCCCCAGTGTGTCCAGCATTGCCCCAGACAGTCAGACATAAAGAAAAAAAAAAAAAGTAAAATCCTCACCTCTCCCGTTCCTAGCGCAGGTCCGGTGCAGTCAGCGTCTCTCCGGCTCTGCGACGCTCAGGACAGAGAGGCAGAGCGGCACGCACAGTAGTGACGTCATCGCGCCCTCTGCTCTGAGACGTCGCAGAGTCAGAGGACGCTGCAGCTGCCGGCGCGGCAGGAACCAGGAGAGGTGAGTATAGAGCGGGGGGCGGGGTCCGGTGGTGGGGGGAGCTGGCCCTGGTCGTGGCGGCGGACGGCGCCGCCCGAAGATTTAAAGGGGCGTCTTTTTTTTTTTTTTTTCTTCTCCAGCAGCGCCGGCCGCCCCCCGCATTGTGCCGCCCGGGGCGGACCGCCCCCCCCGCACCCCCCTTCCTACGCCACTGGTCTAGTCGGAATGTGGCCAGAAGTATACAAATTGCATACTTGTGCTCACATCACTGTCCACTCTTGCCACTGGCAAGGGAGAATCCTAAAAGTCTGCAGTGCACGTGCTGTGAAAATTCAGAAGCCTGCAGTCACATAGAGTGACTGCAGATTTTAATCTCTAACCTGGACAAGCCTTATAATTGTAAAATGAAGCACTGTAGCATGCCAATCCTAACAGCGTCACAGAACACTCTAGCAGAGAAAAAGCACAAATAGGGTCTTATCCGATGGTAGTTTCATAATAAATATCAGTTTGCACTCACCTAGTATTCCATATTACAAAAGCCCATAGGACTCATCAGAGCCAACAGCTGCCGCAGATCCACAGGTCAAACCATTTGACCAATTCACAATAGCAGATAGAAGAAAACGTGGATAAAGACTGCGCTGCTGTAGAAATCACAACCCCAGTATGTGGATAAAGAAATTGGTATTTTATTCACTATTCTCTCAACGTGTTTCGAAGTTCACATAACTTCTTCCTCAGGAAATGCATCTCCTGAGGAAGAAGTTAGGTGAACTTCGAAACACATACAAAATATACCTTGCCTGAGAACTGCCAACTCAATTCACAGTAACTGTATTTGCTGCAATAGAATGGAAACTGTGTTCAAGAACCCTTGAGATAGATGTATCTGTGATACTTGCACAAGTAAATGGTTGCAATTGAACCTATGTCCACTCTGTTTCCTGGGTTAATTGGAGTGCACAACATTACATCACACTACCCGGAAGTAGAGGCTAAGGCTAGACTCAAACATTAGCGTTTGAGTCTGCAGCGAATCATCCGCATGCGTAAACACATGTCAAAACGCATGCTAACGCAGACTTTTTTATTCACATCTTACGCATGATGCCAAAAAAGCGCTGCATTTGGCATGCGTTTGCGTTTATGTGCATGCGTTCGATAGTACAATGCTTTTCCAGAAGAATTTCCTTGACACAACCATGTCCAATGGGCGTGTCTCATGGAAATTCTCTATATAGACCCTTGTACAGATGAAATCCTTATCTTTTGCTGCTGTCTCCTGCTGCAAGATGGGTCTTCGCATGGAGAGCTTATATCGTAATCTGGATTTGGATTTGAACTTGGCTTATGCCTTTGCTGCTGCTTGTTATGAAGAAAGAAAAAGAGAAAGACTGAGAAGACATCGTCGTCGCTACTGGGAATACCTCATCGTTGAAGTCCGAGAGAGACGTGGAACCTTCAACTCATTGTACACCGAGCTGCGTGCAAACCCTCAGAAGTTTTTCGACTACACCAGGATGTTGGAACAGAGCTTCAATGAATTGCTGCAAAGTGTGCGAGGATCCATCACCAGGCACGACACACAGCTACGGGGAGCAATTCCTGCTGAGGAACGTCTGTTGGTGACCCTAAGGTACGTAATTTTGAAAAAGAAACACCTGTCATTAATATGACTGTTCTAAAAGCCATGTACTGACTTTTTTTTCCATTTTTTTCTAAAAGCCATGTACTGACTTTTTTTCCGTTTTTTTCTAAAAGCTATGTACTGATTTTTTTCCATTTTTTTCTAAAAGCTATCTACTGTTTTTTTTTTTTTCGTTTTTTTTCTAAAAGACATGCACTGATTTTTTTTTCCATTTTCGGTTCTGCAGATTCCTGGCTACTGGAGAGACATTATCATCTCTCCATTTCCAATTCCAGATTGGAGTGTCCACCCTTTCTGGGATTGTTGAAGACATCTGCTGTTCTTTATGTGACGTTCTGCATGCAGAATTCCTCCCCCAACCCACAACTGAACTGTGGCTGGAAAATACTGCAAAATTTATGGACATTTGTAATTTTCCTAACTGTTAGGGGGCTGTGGACAGCAAACACATTTGCATTAGGAAACCAGTTGGAAGTGGATCCGAGTTTTTCAATCATAAAAAGTACTTTTCTAATGTTCTCATGGCGATTGCAGATGCTGACTGTAGATTAGTCGCCGTTGACATTGGCTCATTAGGACGAGGAAATTACTCACAGACTTTTAAAAACTCTGACATGGGCCAATGTTTGTATGGTAATGATTTTAATTTTCTACAGCCACGACCTCTTCCCAACACTGAAGGACCGCCAATGCCGTTTGTTGTGGTTGGGGATGAAGCATTCCAAATGTGTGCCAACCTCCTAAAACCATACTCAAGTCAAGACTTAAATCACACAAAAAAGATTTACAACTACCGACTGACAAGGGCACTAAGAACTGTGGAGCAGGCCTTTGGATTGCTGGTCTCTAAATGGCGCATTTTGGGAACAGCCATTAATCTAAATATTTATATTTTTGATGAGGTTGTGAAAGCGAGTATTGTTCTGCACAACTACATCCTGGCTAATGAGCGACCAAACTTAGAATTAGAAGAACCTGTTACTACCACATTGCGAGATTACCAAGATCACCTTCTGAGGACTTCAGTGGAAGTTGCCCAAATGAGGGATACATTTGCTGCCTACTTTGTTTCTGATAATGGACGTCTGGCATGGCAAGATGAAATGGTTTAAGCCGCTAAAATGTACCTGTAATGTTAAAATGTACCTGTAATGTTATGTTTAACCCCTTAAGCCCCGAGGGTGGTTTGCACGTTAATGACCGGGCCAATTTTTACAATTCTGACCACTGTCCCTTTATGAGGTTATAACTCTGGAACGCTTCAACGGATCTTGGCGATTCTGATAATGTTTTCTCGTGATATATTGTACTTCATGATAGATGTAAAATTTCTACGATATAATGTGCGTTTATTTGTGAAAAAATGGAAATTTGGCGAAAATTGTGAAAATTTTGCAATTTTCCAAATTTGAATTTTTATGCCCTTAAATCACAGAGATATGTCACACAAAATAATTAATAAGTAACATTTCCCACATGTCTACTTTACATCAGCACAATTTTGGAACCAACATTTTTTTTGTTAGGGAGTTATAAGGGTTAAAAGTTGACCAGCAATTTCTCATTTTTACAACACCAATATTTTTTAGGGACTACATGACATTTGAAGTCATTTTGAGGGGTCTATATGATAGAAAAGAACCAAGTGTGACACCATTCTAAAAACTGCACCCCTCAAGGTGCTCAAAAGCACATTCAAGAAGTTTATTAAAACTTCAGGTGTTTTACAGGAATTTTTGGAATGTTTAAATAAAAATGAACATTTAACTTTTTTTATAAACAATTTATTCAGCTCCAATTTGTTTTATTTTACCAAGGGTAACAGGAGAAAATGGACCCCAAAAGTTGTTGTACAATTTGTCCTCAGTACGCTGATACCCCATATGTGGGGGTAAACCACTGTTTGGGCGCATGGCAGAGCTCAGAAGGGAAGGAGCGCCATTTGACATTTCAATGCAAAATTGACTGGAATTGAGATGGGACACCATGTTGCGTTTGGAGAGCCCCTGATGTGCCTAAACATTGAATCCCCCCACAAGTGACACCATTTTGGAAAGTAGACCCCCTAAGGAACTTATCTATATGTGTTTTGAGAGCTTTGAACCCCCAAGTGTTTCACTAAAGTTTATAATGCAGAGCCATGAAAATAAAAAATCATATTTTTTCACAAAAATGATCTTTTCGCCCCCAATTTTTTATTTTCCCAAGGGTAAGAGAAGATATTGAACCCCAAAAGTTGTTGTGCAATTTGTCCTGAATACGCTAATACCCCACATGTAGGTGTAAACCACTGTTTGGGCGCATGGCAGAGCTCGGAAGGGAAGGAGCGCCATTTGACTTTTCAATGCAAAATTGACAGGAATTGAGATGGGACGCCATGTTGCGTTTGGAGAGCCCCTGATGTGCCTAAACATTGAAACCCCCCACAAGTGACACCATTTTGGAAAGTAGACCCCTTAAGGAACTTATCTAGATGTGTGGTGAGCAATTTCACCCAACCAGTGCTTCACAGAAGTTTATAATGCAGAGCCGTAAAAATAAAAAATCATATTTTTTCACAAAATGAATTTTTGCCCCCAATTTTTTATTTTCCCAAGGGTAAGAGAAGAAATTAGACCACAAAAGTTGTTGTGCAATTTGTCCTGAGTACGCCGATACCCCATATGTGGGGGTAAACCACTGTTTGGGTGCATAGCAGAGCTCGGAAGGGAAGGAACGCCATTTGACTTTTCAATGCAAAATTGACTGGAATTAAGATGGGACGCCATGTTGCATTTGGAGAGCCCCTGATGTGCCTAAACATTGAAACCCCCCACAAGTGACACCATTTTGGAAAGTAGACCCCCTAAGGAACTTATCTATATGTGTTTTGAGAGCTTTGAACCCCCAAGTGTTTCACTACAGTTTATAATGGAGAGCCGTAAAAATAAAAAAATTTTTTTTTTCACAAAAATTATTTTTTAGCCCCCAGTTTTGAATTTTCACAAGGGTAGCAAGATAAATTGGACCCCAAAAGTTGTTGTACAATTTGTCCTGAGTACGCTGATACCCCATATGTGGAGGGGAACCACTGTTTGGGCGCATGGGAGAGCTCGGAAGGGAAGGAGCGCCGTTTGACTTTTCAATGCAAAATTGACAGGAATTGAGATGGGACGCCATGTTGCGTTTGGAGAGCCCCTGATGTGCCTAAACATTGAAACCCCCCACAAGTGACACCATTTTGGAAAGAAGACCCCTTAAGGAACTTATCTAGATGTGTGGTGAGCAATTTCACCCAACCAGTGCTTCACAGAAGTTTATAATGCAGAGCCGTAAAAATAAAAAATCATATTTTTTCACAAAATGAATTTTTGCCCCCAATTTTTTATTTTCCCAAGGGTAAGAGAAGAAATTAGACCACAAAAGTTGTTGTGCAATTTGTCCTGAGTACGCCGATACCCCATATGTGGGGGTAAACCACTGTTTGGGTGCATAGCAGAGCTCGGAAGGGAAGGAACGCCATTTGACTTTTCAATGCAAAATTGACTGGAATTAAGATGGGACGCCATGTTGCATTTGGAGAGCCCCTGATGTGCCTAAACATTGAAACCCCCCACAAGTGACACCATTTTGGAAAGTAGACCCCCTAAGGAACTTATCTATATGTGTTTTGAGAGCTTTGAACCCCCAAGTGTTTCACTACAGTTTATAATGGAGAGCCGTAAAAATAAAAATTATTTTTTTTTTTTTCACAAAAATTATTTTTTAGCCCCCAGTTTTGAATTTTCACAAGGGTAGCAAGATAAATTGGACCCCAAAAGTTGTTGTACAATTTGTCCTGAGTACGCTGATACCCCATATGTGGAGGGGAACCACTGTTTGGGCGCATGACAGAGCTCGGAAGGGAAGGAGCGCCATTTGGAATGCAGACTTAGATGGATTGGTCTGCAGGCGTCACGTTGCATTTGCAGAGCCCCTGATGTACCCAAACAGTAGAAACCCCCCACAAGTGACCCCATATTGGAAACTAGACCTCCCAAGGAACTTATCTAGATACTAGATTGTGGCCCGATTCTAACGCATCGGGTATTCTAGAATATGCATGTCCCCGTAGTATATGGACAATGATGATTCCAGAATTCGCGGCAGACTGTGCCCGTCGCTGATTGGTCGAGGCAACCTTTATGACATCATCGTCGCCATGGCAACCATTATGACATCATCATCGCTGTGCCCGTTGCTGATTGGTCGAGGCAACCTTTATGACATCATCGTCGCCATGGCAACCATTATGACATCATCGTCGCTGTGCCCGTCGCTTATTGGTCAAGGCAACCTTTATGACATCATTGTCGCCATGGCAACCATTATGACATCATCGTCGCTGTGCCCGTCGCAGAGACGCGGGATGTCTACGTCCTTTATGACATCATCGTCGCTGTGCCCGTCGCTGATTGGTTGAGGCCTGGCGGCCTCGACCAATCAGAGGCGCGGGATTTCTACGTCGATGCTGTGCCCGTCGCTGATTGGTCGAGGCCTGGCGACCTCGACCAATCAGAGACGTGGGATTTCCAGGACAGACAGACAGACAGAAAGACAGACAGATGGAAAAACCCTTAGGCAATTATATATATAGACTAGTTGTGGCCCGATTCTAACGCATCGGGTATTCTAGAATATGCATGTCCCCGTAGTATATGGACAATGATGATTCCAGAATTCGCGGCAGACTGTGCCCGTCGCTGATTGGTCGAGGCAACCTTTCTTTATGACATCATCGTCGCCATGGCAACCATTATGACATCTACATCGATACTGTGCCCGTCGCTGAATCAGAAACGTGGGATTTCTACGTCCTTTATGACATCATCGTCGCTGTGCCGCCCGTTGCTGATTGGTCGAGGCCTTGCGGCCTCGACCAATCAGAGACGCAGGATATCTACGTCCTTTATGACATTATCGTCGCTGTGCTCGTAAATGTAATCCAAACTCTAACCCTAACTTTAGCCCCAACCCTAACTTTAGCCCCAACCCTAACCCTAACTTTAGCTCCAACCCTAACCCTAACTTTATCCCCAACCCTAACTTTAGCTCCAAACCTAACCGTAACTTTAGCCCCAATCTTTAACCCTGACTTTAGCTCCAACCCAAACCCTAACCCTAGCCCTAACTCTAACCCTAACCCTAGCCCTAACCCTAATGGGAAAATGGAAATAAATACATTTTTTTAATTTTTCCCTAACTAAGGGGGTGATGAAGGGGGGTTTGATTTACTTTTATAGCGGGTTTTTTAGCGGATTTTTATGATTGGCAGCCGTCACACACTGAAAGACGCTTTTTATTCCCAAAAATATTTTTTGCGTTACCACATTTTTAAAGCTATAATTTTTCCATATTTTGGTCCACGGAGTCATGTGAGGTCTTGTTTTTTGCGGGACGAGTTTACGTTTTTATTGGTAACATTTTCGGGCACGTGACATTTTTTGATCGCTTTTTATTCTGATTTTTGTGAGGCGGAATGACCAAAAACCAGCTATTCATGAATTTCTTTTGGGGGAGGCGTTTATACCGTTCCGTGTTTGGTAAAATGGATAAAGCAGTCTTATTCTTCGGGTCAGTACGATTACAGCGATACCTCATTTATGTCATTTTTTTTATTTTTTGGCGCTTTTATACGATAAAAACTATTTTATAGAAAAAATAATTATTTTGGCATCGCTTTATTCTCAGGACTATAACTTTTTTATTTTTTTGCTGATGATGCTGTATGGCAGCTCGTTTTTTGTGGGATAAGATGACTTTTCAGCGGTACCATGGTTATTTATATCCGTCTTTTTGATCATGTGTTATTCCACTTTTTGTTTGGCGGTATGATAATAAAGCGTTGTTTTTTGCTTCGTTTTTTTTTTTTCTTACAGTGTTCACTGAAGGGGTTAACTAGTGGGACAGTTTTATAGATTGGGTCGTTACGGACGCGGCGATACTAAATATGTGTACTTTTATTGTTTTTTTTATTTAGATAAGGAAATGCATTTATGGGAATAATTTTTTTTTTTTTTTCTTTATTTAGGATTTTTTTTTAATTTTTCTTTTAAATACATGTGGAAATTTTTTTTTTTACTTTTTGACTTTGCCCCAGGGGGAAACATCACAGATCACTGATCTGACAGTTTGCACAGCACTCTCTCAGATCAGTGATCTGACTTACAGTGCTGCAGGCTTACCAAGCGTCTGCTCTGAGCAGGCACTTGGTAAGCCACCTCCCTCCCTGCAGGACCCGGATGCCGTGGCCATTTTGGATCCGGGCCTGCAGCAGGCAGAGAGGTAAGGAGACCCTCGCAGCAGCGCGATCACATCGCGTTGCTGCGGGGGTCTCAGAGAAGCCCGCAGGGAGCCCCCTCCCTGCGCGATGCTTCCCTATACCGCCGGCACATTGCGATCATGTTTGATCGTGGTGTGCCGGGGGTTAAAGGGACACTGTCACCTGAATTTGGAGGGAACAATCTTCAGCCATGGAGGCGGGGTTTGGGGGTTTTTGATTCACCCTTTACTTACCCGCTGGCTGCATGCTGGCTGCAATATTGGATTGAAGTTCATTCTCTGTCCTCTGTAGTACATGCCTGCACAAGGCAAGATTGCCTTGCGCAGGCGTGTACCATGGAGGACAGAGAATGAACTTCAATCCAATATTGCAGCCAGCATGCAGCCAGCGGGTAAGTAAAGGGTGAATCAAAAACCCCAAAACCCCGCCTCCATGGCTGAAGATTGTTCCCTCCAAATTCAGGTGACAGTGTCCCTTTAATGTGCCGGGAGCGGTCCGTGACCGCTCCTGGCACATAGTGCCGAATGTCAGCTGCGATAGGCAGCTGACACCCAGCGTGAGCGCGGCCGATCGCATATGACATAGTATCCCGTCACTGGGAATTAAGTCCCAGGGCACCTTGACGGGATAGTACGTCATATGGGATTAAGGGGTTAAATTTACCTGTAATGTTAAAATGTGCCTGTAATGTTTGCTGACTGAAATAATAAAAACCTCTAGTTAAACACCTGTTCCAAGTTCCCTCAACAATACAATACACATAAGTGTGTGTTTGCGGTGACGGCGCATAAGTGTATATCGATGGTGCATGCAGAGATAAAGAACACACTATGAATGTGCAAACAAAAGCAAAATTTTATTTAACAATAAAAATTAGCTTTGGGGAATAAAAAATTAGCTTTGGGGAATGTCAGAGGGTGAAATATGATGGACATGGGGGTGTGGAGCTGGGATGATTGGCTAGCATGTGAGGATGATGAAGGGGTTCCAGGGGAAAGGCCTACAAAATTACAAAATGCGTGGGGTCTGGGAGGTCAAGAATGGAAGTAGACACATTAGAAGTGGAAGCGTGGAAGGGAGAGACAAATTAGAAAACAGAGACACATTGGAAAGTGAGGGTGGAGGTGGTAGGACAGTTTTGGGGGTACGCTTGCTGGTCCTAGTCTTCTTGGTTTGCTGGGCTGAACTGATACTGGCCTTCTGTTTGCTTTTTTTCTTTGGTAGGGTGGGAATGGTTGCTTGAGGCCGGTGTGCAGCAGGACTCGGCATGGTGGTGGAGGTAGACTGGTGTGCAGCATGACTCGGCATGGTGGTGGAGGTAGACAAGCGTGCAGCAGGACTTAGCATGGTGGTGAACCTGGTTAGTGGTGGAACAGCCAGAAATGCCATGTGTGGCTGCTGGAAGTACCGAGTCTGCTGCATAGCCTGGCTGTAAGCAGCATGGCAGGCCTGCATCACATTCACCTGGAGACCAGGCGTAAGGTTTTCTGACATGCCCCTCTCACTAGCATTAAAAAAAAATGTTGTGCCGGTCTCTGAAGGTTGGCTTCCAGGCCGTCACGGTGTAGGTTGACTTCCAGAAAAAGTGAGTTCACATGCGCGAACTCACTTTCCAGTCTGTCTCCAAAGGCATTTAGGCCATTCTGGAAGACTGAGCCTATGTGAACAAACTCGGTCATGAGTAGCCTGTTCCAGGCCTTCTACCACTGGCGAGAAAAGCAAAAAAAACAGTGGCAGAGGACGGAGACAGGGGAAAACCTGAAGGACCAGCTGCCTGTTCTCCAGCCTGTGAAGCCTGCCCACTTGCTGCATCGCTGGTGGATGACTGGGACTGTTCGGTGGTTGATCGATGAGTGGCCGCTCCAACAGAGGATGATCCAGGTTCAGTGGTGCTGCTCCAGGTTCTGTTTGAAAACAAATGAAAAACCTTGCTACAAAAAAATAAAATTTTTTAAAGTGCCAACATACCCTGTTGAAAAGAACAATTCAGATGTTATACCATGGAATACAACACAAAAATACTTACGTTCGATGACCAATTGTAGGCTTCAGTATTCAGTATTCAGGCTTGTATTTGGAAATCTTTTGAGCAGCACCACTTCAAACCCGACTCTCCTCTCTCATATCCTCATTGAAGCGATCCTTCATCGAACACCACCGGACTTTGACATTCTTCACTGTGAAGGGGGGGGAAAAAGACCACATTGCAATGCTTAAAAAAAAAATTCTGCCATGGTCCCAATCATCCAACAGCGATCTGGCCACATCATCCCAAGACGCTGAATGACCACAGTGTCCGAATGCAGCAGATCCTAGGTGTGCCACAACGGAACTCGATCCTGCACCAGTGTTCTTAGGAGGTCATTTTCAATGGTGGCTTCATAGTGTGGAACCTAGAAATCAAAGAAACACATTAATATAGTTGTAAAGATAAAACAAAACAAAACAGTCAAGAATACTTACCCGCCGTCTTTCCATCTGAACTTGGGCCTGAGTTTGCTCCTGCTCTGCCACACTGGAACTGTTCTGTAAAGAAAATACATGATTTTACCACATGTGTCATATTGATGGTCAATACTTACCAATCAGTAGCAAATGTACTCACTTCATCAGTCTCCTCTTAGATGAGGAATGCTGCAAGAGAGATAGAAGTGAGTACAGACTGCAGTGAAAGAAACAGACAGACATCTTCATAGCTTTTATAGTCACATCCTGAGTGAAATCCAGAGTCTTCAGATCAGCAAAACAGTCTTTAGAGCAGCAAAGCAGTAACAATCACTTCCAGAGGCTTCAGAGTACTGTACTTCCAGTGCCCACACCCTCTTTTTATACAGCTTTGTTTTGGGGGTCAAGTAAACCATTTCCTGGACCTGCTAATTCTGAAGTACGCATGCGTATCGAACGCAAGAGGACGCATGTCCTTGCGTACCAATGCGTTCCCATAGACAGCAATGCATTATTTTGACGCATTTCATCCGCATGCGAATGGCAGCGCATATTTGATGCCTCAAAAAAATGCAACTGCACACTGCGAACCGACGCATGCGTACGCATCCGCAAGCGAACGCAGGCAAACGCATGTCCTTGCGTACACCATGTTAAATACATGTACGCATGCGGATCTACGCAGATCAAACAATTGTGAAGCAAGCCTAACTAAGGGCATCCTGGAGTAACAAATCCTTTTTTGTCACTGCCATGGTGGAGTAATAACTTCTGCACATAACATGGTATTACAAATGTGTTGGAAGCTGGAAAAATGGACAGCATAATGATCTATGCAACTTTAAGGAGCGCTAGACAAGCAAGCTAGCAGAGGCAGTGTGACCACTTGGGCAATGTTCTATTGGGGAACCTTGATTCATGAGGTTGTTACTTTAACAGTTACTATGTACTTAAAGCATCACTCCTGCATTTTCTTTTATTGAACCGCTGGAGTGGTGTTTTAAATGTAATTCCCCTGCCTCCTGTCTCATACTTACCTGCCACCTTCTCATCACTTTCCAGCATCACTCACATCGGTCTCTGGTGAAAAGTGTCCTGCCGGCAACTCCAATCCTTTTTTGAGCTGCAAGGCAGTTACTAATCAATGTAAGTCTATGAGAGCTTCATTCTGGTCTCTTTCTGGCTTGCATTGAGAGCTTGTGACATAGCTTCTGACATTCGGCCAGTCAGAAGCTGCGCTCACAAAATGGCACCGTGGGATCGCAGCAGTACCGAAAAACGGTAAAGACGGCAGAGGGTGAGTATATGACCAGGGCAGGGGACTTACAATTAAAGTGGAACTTCAGCAGTGAAAAAAATGCTGAAGTGGTTCTTTAAATATTACTACACACTGAGTTTACCGCTGCATGGCATCCGTATTCCCTAATTGTAGTACCTATAACAGCAGGATAAGGCATCATTCAAGTATTCTTCAGGAATGTTTTGGGGAAAAGGATGAGTTGAAGATTTTGATTTGGCCTTCATACTAACCAGCTTCCAAGGTTGTATAGCCGATGTATCTTTCTATTAACTAGTTCCAAGTTTACAGAAACTGTAAACATTTACTCCATGCCAAAGTCCCCAATGTGGCTCAGGATTTTCTCCATTCACACACTAGGTCCAACATCATGAAGAATATCATTATGTTTTTGAGTGGGTGAAAATGTAAAGGGAACCTATCATGTGTCCAAAAGCTATTAACCTGCAGATATGGGATCAATCTGTAGGTTAACAACATTCTAAAGCTGTGCGGCTGCCACACTGAAATCCTGGGTACTGGGAGGAAATTAATTTTGTTCCTCCTGAGAGCCTCCGGTTTTCAGACATAAGATGTGCCATGGCAACTACAGTCATATCTCAATATACTGTAGGGAAAAAAAGTATTTAGTCAACAAACAGTTGTGCAAGTTCTCCCACTTAAAAAGACCACAACTATGAGAGTCAAAATGAGAAAACAAATCCAGAAAATCAACTTGTCTGAGTTTGCAAGATGTATTTTGCAAAATATGATGGAAAATAAGTACCGTATATACTCGAGTATAAGCCGAGATTTTCAGCCCAAATTTTTGGGCTGAAAGTCCATTCTCGGGTTATACTCGAGTCATGATCGGCGGTGGGGTCGGCGGGTGAGGTCGGTGGGTGAGGTCGGTGGGGTCGACTGTCATATACTCACCTAGTCCCGGCGCTCCTGTCGCTGTCCCTGCCTGTCCCATGGTCTCTGGGTGCCACAGCTCTTCCTCTGTTCAGCGGTCATGTGGGACCGCTCATTAAAGTAATGAATTTGGACTCCACTCCCATAGGGGTGGAGCCACATATTCATTCCTGAAATGAGCGGTCCCACGTGACCCCTTATTACAGAAAGAAGCTGCGGGCGCTGGAGACCATCTGTCTGGGAGAAGCTGCCAGGGACCACGCTGGAGCAGGTGAGTATTTCATAGTCACCTGTCCGTGTTCCACCCGCCGGGCGCCGCTCCATCTTCCCGTCCTCTTGCTGTGACTGTTCAGGTCAGAGGGCGCGATGACGTACTAGTGTGCGCACCGCCCTCTGCCTGAACAGTCAGTGCGGTCAGACGGGATGCTGGGGAGCAGCGGGCAGCAAGCAAGGAGAGGTGAGTATGTCTTTTTTTATTATTTCAGCAGCAGCGTTACATGTGGCACCGCTATATATGGATCATCTTATGGGGCAATAATGAAATGTATGGAGCATTCTATATGGCACTGCTATATATGGATAATCTTATGGGGCAATAATTAAATGTATGGAGCATTCTATATGGCACAGCTTTATATAGCGCGTCTATGGGGCAATAATGAAATGTATGGAGCATTCTATATGGCACAGCTTTATATGGAGCATCTATGGGGCAATAATGAAATGTATGGAGCAAGTTTTTAAAGTTTTTTGTGGCAAAATTAGGGGGGTCGGCTTATACTCGGGTCGGCTTATACTCGAGTATATACGGTATTTGATCTCCTAACAACATGCAAGATTTCTGGCTCTCATAGACCTGTAACTTCTTCTTTAAGAGGCTCCTCTGTCCTTCACTCATTACCTGTAGTAATGGCACCTGTTTGAACTTTATGGTGATGGCCAAAGAGCTGTCGAAGGACACCAGAGACAAAATTGTAGTCCTGCACCAGGCTGGGAAGGCTGAATCTGCAATAGGCCAGCAGCTTAGTGTGATGAAATCAACTGTGGGAGCAACAATAAGAAAATGGAAGAAATACAAGACCACTGATAATCTCTCTTCATCTGGGGCAGGGCCGGTCTTAGACAAATTGGAGCCCTAGGCAAAATTCAAAGTGGGGCCCCCATGTCTATATAAAACACATACATGTTACACTGATATCGGTGTCACAAGTGTTTTCAATCAGTGTGTCGTCCTTGTGCCATCCGTGTTTTTCCGGTATGGATAATGGAAATGAAATTACAAAGCTTCTCACATACTTTCCATGTTAAACACGGACGGCACACGCACAGCTCACGTACGGCATGTTTACACGGACTCATAGACTTGTATTGGCCCTTGTCATCTGTGCTGCTGGGAAAACACGGACATGAGTGCATCACCATAGGTCAAATAGGGCACACGTGGCATCCGTGAAAAACATGATACCCGGTTGTGTGAAGGGGCCGTACAGTCACATAATAGAAAACAGCAGAATTGCCATCTTTTTCTACATCCTTCCTCACAAACAGCAGAATAAAAAGCGATTTAAAAAAAAGTCCTACATTTCCCCCAACCTACTCTGTTAAATCCCCTCTGGCTCCGTGTGGCCGATGGTTCCGGGGCCCTGATGGTTAGTATTCACTTTGCCGCTATAATATAAGGTGCAGCCACAAGACCCCTGCAGCCCAGTGATGAGACTAGTGGAGCCCCCTGGAGCCACAAGACCCCTGCAGCCTAGTGCTGAGACTGGTGGAGAACCCTGGACCCACAAGACCCCTGCAGCCCAGTGCTGAGATCAGCGGAGACCCCCAGAGCCACAAGACCCCTGCAGCCCAGTGCTAAGATTAGCGGAGACCCCCAGAGCCACAAGACCCCTGCAGTCTAGTGCGGAGATTGGCAGAGACCCCCAGAGCCACAAGAGCCCTGCAGTGCAGTGCTGAGACTGGCAGAGACACCGGGAGCCACAAAACCCCTGCAGCCCAGTGATAAGACTATCGGAGACCCCCGGAGCATCAGTGCTGGATCCGCGGGGGATTTATCATTTCATGCTAATTATTTTTACATTCTCAGAAAACCCCTGTAGTGTCGGTTCACACGTACCATTTTTGCTTCGGATTCATCTACAGTGTTGGAAATATTCCGTGTTTTTGCAGCCTTTTCCCTTGCATTTTTGTATCCCATTCATTTGAATAGGGAAAGAAACGCTGAAAGACAATAGCAACAGATTTATAAAATAAAAAAGTGTCTTCTGGCCGCTTTCCGTGTCTGGCAGAACGCACTGGGAGCAGTAAAAGAAAGTGTGAACAGGCCCTAATATAAAACAGAGGCATCAGACATACCGTATTTTTTGGAATATAAGATGCACTTTTTTTCCCCAAAATTTTGGGGGAAAATGGGGGTGCGTCTTATAATGCAGATATACCTTACCAGCTGCATTGGAGCAGGGTCCAGGGTCTCTGCAGTCCTCAGGCTGGAATGGGTGATTGCATGTGTGGTGCGTCGCTGCGGGTGTACGGTGCTGCGGGGGCTCTGTCGACATATTGTGAATGGCCAGAGCCCCTTCAATTGCATGGTTTCCTATGGGGTGGACTCCGAGAAAATGGCTGCGGGGGCGGCACATGAGCAGATGGAGATCTCGGCACCAATAATAATAATAATAATAATAATAATAATTGTTATTTATATAGTGCCAACATATTCCGCAGCGCTTTACAAATTATGGAGGGGACTTGTACAGACAATAGACATTACAGCATAACAGAAATACAGTTCAAAACAGATACCAGGAGGAATGAGGGCCCTGCTCGCAAGCTTACAAACTATGAGGAAAAGGGGAGACACGAGAGGTGGATGGTAACAATTGTTTTAGTTATTCGGACCAGCCATGGTGTAAGGCTCGGGTGTTCATGTAAAGCTGCATGAACCAGTTAACTGCCTAAGTATGTAGCAGTACAGACACAGAGGGCTATTAACTGCATAAAGTGAATGAGAACATAATGCGAGGAACCTGATTATGTTGTGTTTTTTTTTTTTTATAAATAGGCCACACAGGGATTGTTAGGTTAATGTATTGAGGCGGTAGGCCAGTCTGAACAAATGAATTTTTAGGGCACACTTAAAACTGTGTGGATTGGGGATTAATCGTATTAACCTAGGTAGTGCATTCCAAAGAATCGGCGCAGCACGTGTAAAGTCTTGGAGACGGGAGTTGTTATGACCTGGTGGTTAGGAGCACACAGAATGACCTGATGGTTAAACCAACAAAGGACAAGCTCTGGGAAGTGGGAGCTCTGCTGACCGCAACCCCTAATCCTATCACACACACTAGAAATAGCCGTGGAGCGTTCCTGACTCTCCCTAGACGCCTCTTCACAGCCTAAGAGCTAACTAGCCCTAGAGATAGAAAATAAAGCCTACCTTGCCTCAGAGAAATTCCCCAAAGAAAAAGGCAGCCCCCCACATATATTTACTGTGAGTTAAGATGAAAGTCACAAACACAGAAATGAAACAGGTTTCAGCAAAGGGAGGCCAGACTTACTTAACAGACTGAGGATAGGAAAGGTAACTTTGCGGTCAGCACAAAAAACTACAAAAAGACCACGCAGAGTGTGCAAAAAGACCTCCGCACCGACTCACGGTGCGGAGATGCCACTCTGCATCCCAGAGCTTACAGCTAGCAAAGCAAAATCATGATAGCAAGCTGGACAAGAAAACAAAGAACAAATAATAAACTAGCAGGGACTTAGCTTCTGCTGGAGTAGACAGGACACCCGACAGATCCAAGAGCGAACTGAACCAGTACAAGAACATTGACAGCTGGCATGGAGTAACGATCTGAGTGGAGTTAAATAGAGCAGCCAGCCAAAGAATAAACTACGTCACCTGTGGAAGGAACCTCAGAAGCAGCAGCTCCACTCACAGCCACCAAGGGAGTCCATGGACAGAACTCGCCGAAGTACCATTCATGACCACAGGAGGGAGTTCGATAACAGAATTCACAACAGTACCCCCCCCCCTTGAGGAAGGGTCACCGAACCCTCACCAGAGCCCCCAGGCCGATTAGGACGAGCCAAATGAAAGGCACGAACTAGATCGGCAGCGTGAACATCAGAGGCAAAAACCCAGGAATTATCTTCCTGACCATAACCCTTCCACTTGACCAGGTACTGGAGTTTCCGTCTCGAAATACGAGAATCCAAAATCTTTTCCACCACATACTCCAACTTCCCCTCGACCAACACCGGGGCAGGAGGATCAACGGAGGGAACCATAGGCGCCACGTATCTCCGCAACAACGACCTATGGAACACATTATGGATGGCAAAAGAAGCTGGAAGGGCCAAACGAAATGACACAGGGTTGAGAACTTCAGAAATCTTATACGGACCAATGAAATGAGGCTTAAACTTAGGAGAGGAAACCTTCATAGGAACATAACGAGATGACAACCAAACCAAATCCCCAACACGAAGTCGGGGACCAAAACAGCGCCGGCGGTTAGCGAAACGTTGAGCCTTCTCCTCGGACGATGTCAAATTGTCCACCACATGAGTCCAAATCTGCTGCAACCTGTCCACCACAGTATCCACACCAGGACAGTCCGAAGGCTCAACCTGCCCTGAAGAGAAACGAGGATGAAAACCAGAATTACAGAAAAACGGCGAAACCAAAGTAGCCGAGCTGGCCCGATTATTAAGGGCGAACTCAGCCAAAGGCAAGAAGGACACCCAATCATCCTGATCAGCAGAAACAAAGCATCTCAGATATGTTTCCAAAGTCTGATTAGTTCGTTCAGTTTGGCCATTTGTCTGAGGATGGAAAGCTGAAGAAAAAGACAAATCAATGCCCATCTTAGCACAAAAGGACCGCCAAAACCTCGAAACAAACTGGGAACCTCTGTCCGAGACGATGTTCTCCGGAATGCCATGCAAACAAACCACATGCTTGGAAAACAATGGCACCAAATCAGAGGAGGAAGGCAACTTAGACAAGGGTACCAAATGGACCATCTTAGAGAAGCGATCACAAACCACCGAAATGACCGACATCCTTTGAGAGACAGGGAGATCTGAAATAAAATCCATGGAAATATGCGTCCAGGGCCTCTTCGGGACCGGCAAGGGCAAAAGCAACCCACTGGCACGAGAACAGCAGGGTTTAGCCCGAGCACAAGTCCCACAGGACTGCACAAAAGAACGCACATCCCGTGACAAAGAAGGCCACCAAAAGGATCTAGCCACCAAATCTCTGGTACCAAAGATTCCAGGATGACCAGCCAACACCGAACAATGAACCTCAGAGATAACTCTACTAGTCCATCTATCAGGGACAAACAGTTTCTCCGCTGGACAACGGTCAGGTCTCTCAGCCTGAAACTTCTGCAGCACCCGCCGCAAATCAGGGGAGATGGCAGAAAAAATTACCCCCTCTTTGAGAATACCCGCCGGCTCAGGAACACCCGGAGAGTCAGGCACAAAACTCCTTGACAGGGCATCAGCCTTCACATTCTTAGAGCCCGGAAGGTACGAAACCACAAAATAAAAACAGGAGAAAAACAGCGACCATCGAGCCTGTCTAGGATTCAACCGCTTGGCAGACTCGAGATAAGTCAAATTCTTGTGATCCGTCAAAACCACCACGCGATGCTTGGCTCCTTCAAGCCAATGTCGCCACTCCTCGAAAGCCCACTTCATGGCCAACAACTCTCGATTGCCAACATCATAATTGCGCTCAGCAGGCGAGAACTTTCTAGAAAAGAAGGCACATGGTTTCATCACCGAGCCATCAGAACTTCTTTGCGACAAAACAGCCCCTGCTCCAATCTCAGAAGCATCAACCTCGACCTGAAACGGGATTGAAACATCTGGCTGGCACAACACAGGGGCAGAAGAAAAACGACGCTTCAACTCCTGAAAAGCCTCTACAGCCGCAGAGGACCAATTGACCACATCAGCACCTTTCTTGGTCAAATCAGTCAACGGTTTAGCCACACTAGAAAAATTAGCGATGAAGCGACGGTAAAAATTAGCAAAGCCCAGGAACTTCTGCAGGCTCTTCACAGATGTCGGCTGAGTCCAATCATAAATGGCCTGAACTTTATCAGGGTCCATCTCGATAGTAGAAGGAGAAAAAATGAAACCCAAAAATGAAACCTTCTGAACTCCGAAGAGACATTTAGACCCCTTCACAAACAAGGAATTTGCACGAAGGACCTGGATGTTGTGAATTCTGTGGCAGAGCTTCCTCCTGTGGTCACAAGTGGTACTTCGGCTGGTTCTCTCTGTGAGCTTCTGTTGGTGGAGGGAAGTGGTACTGCGGCTTCTGAGTTTCCTCCCTCAGGTGATCTGGTGAGGTCGTTAGGTGCTTCTCTACTTAACTCCACCTAATGCTTTGATCCTGGCTTCCTGTCAATGTTCCAGTGTTGGACTTGCTTTTCCCTGGATCATTCCTGTGGCCTGCTGCTCTGCATAGCTAAATTCTTCTTTGCTATTTGTTTGCTATTTTTTCTGTCCAGCTTGTCTAATTTGTTGCTGGAAGCTCTGGGACGCAAAGGGTGTACCTCCGTGCCATTAGTTCGGTACGGAGGGTCTTTTTGCCCCCTTTGCGTGGTTTTCTTTAGGGTTTTGTGTAGACCGCAAAGTTACCTTTTCTATCCTCGATCTGTTAAGAAAGTCGGGCCTCACTTTGCTGAATCTATTTCATCTCTACGTTTGTCTTTTCATCTTAACTCACAGTCATTATATGTGGGGGGCTGCCTTTTCCTTTGGGGTATTTCTCTGAGGCAAGGTAGGCTTATTTTCTATCTTCAGGCTAGTTAGTTTCTCAGGCTGTGCCGAGTTGCATAGGCAGAGTTAGGCGCAATCCACGGCTGCCTCTAGTGTTGTTTGGAGAGGATTAGGGATTGCGGTCTGCAGAGTTCCCACGTCTCAGAGCTCGTTCTATGATTTTGGGTTATTGTCAGATCACTGTATGTGCTCTGACCGCTATGTCCATTGTAGTACTGAATTGCCTTTCATAACACCTGGAACACCATTCTGACCTGCTTTATATGAGACTCCCAATCATCCGAAAAGACCAAAATATCATCCAAATATACAATCATGAATCTATCCAGGACTGAAATACAGATGGAGCATTAGAAAGCCCAAATGGCATAACCAGGTACTCAAAATGGCCCTCGGGCGTATTAAATGCTGTTTTCCATTCATCGCCCTGTTTAATACGCACAAGATTATACGCCCCTCGAAGATCTCTCTTGGTGAACCAACTAGCCCCCTTAATCCGAGCAAACAAATCAGACAGCAGCGGCAAAGGGTACTGAAATTTGACTGTGATCTTATTAAGAAGGCGGTAATCAAGACAAGGTCTCAAAGAACCATCCTTTTTGGCCACAAAAAGAACCCTGCTCCCAACGGTGATGACGACGGGTGAATAAGACCTTTCTCCAAGGATTCCTTTATATAACTCCGCATAGCGGCGTGCTCTGGCACAGATAAATTGAACAGTCGGCCCTTAGGAAACTTACTACCAGGAATCAAATTAATAGCACAATCGCAATCTCTATGAGGAGGTAGGGCACTGGATTTGGGCTCATCAAATACATCCCGGTAATCCAACTAAAATTCAGGGACTTCAGAAGGAGTGGAAGGCGAAATTGATAGCAATGGAACATCACCATGTACCCCTTGACAACCCCAGCTGGACACAGACATAGATTTCCAATCCAATACTGGATTATGGACCTGTAGCCATGGCAACCCCAGAACGACCACATCATGCAGATTATGCAACACCAAAAAGCGAATATCCTCCTGATGTGCAGGAGCCATGCACATGGTCAATTGAGTCCAGTACTGAGGCTTATTCTTGGCCAAAGGCGTCGCATCAATTCCTCTCAATGGAATAGGATACTGCAAGGGCTCCAAGAAAAAGCCACAGCGCCTGGCAAACTCCAAGTCCATCAAATTCAGGGCAGCGCCTGAATCCACAAATGCCATAACAGAATAGGACGACAAAGAGCAAATCAGAGTAACGGACAAAAGAAATTTAGACTGTACCGTACCAATGGTGGCAGACCTAGCGAACCACTTAGTGCGCTTAGGACAATCGGAGATAGCATGAGTGGAGTCACCACAGTAAAAACACAGCCCATTCTGACGTCTGTGTTCTTGCCGCTCAGCTCTGGTCAAAGTCCTATCAAAAATAGAGAAGCCATCGCTGCTTGTGGTCAGAACGCAATTTGAAAAGCGCAAATGCGCATATTAAATTCTGACTGTATATCAAAATGAGATATTTAGCAAACAATTGATCAATTCTTTGAGCCACCCCGCCACGTCACGGCAATCTCTTGGGGCAGTCCTGCTCTACGATTTTTATATTCGCTGTGCCATTACGGCCTCCTTAATATGCTGGGAGAAAGACCACATTAGTCCCGCTGTAAGTTTTTTTATGTTTTACTCACTGTGCCATTACGGCCTCCTAAATGTGTTAAAAGCGGGACCATATTAAATGCAAACCGTACCTGTAGCTTTTCCGAATCACTCCCATGGCGCCAGAAAGGGTATGCAACAATAACGGTCGACCGGGTCCAAGCATGGACATGTCAGATCTGACCTCTACAATGCCTAACCAGCACCATGGCTTAAAGAGAGAGCCAGGCCCAGGTGCACTAATTAAAACAGAGCCCGGGCAGGGCAGGGCTGCTGTAAGTGTGTACAGCAGCCTAGGTCAATCACAATGAAAACAGAAAGAATGGCGTAAATGACCCAAGCGCGCACGGCAACAGTGGTGGTCAGCCACAAACCAATACAAAACAAAAAGAGAGAAACCAGCGCTGCTTGTGGTCAGAAAGCAATTTGAAAAGCGCAAATGCGCATATTAAATTCTGACTGTATATCAAAATGAGATATTTAGCAAACAATTGATCAATTCTTTGAGCCACCCCGCCATGGCTGACCACCACTGTTGCCGTGCGCGCTTGGGTCATTTACGCCATTCTTTCTGTTTTCATTGTGATTGATCTAGGCTGCTGTACACACTTACAGCAGCCCTGCACTGCCCGGGCTCTGTTTTAATTAGTGCACCTGTGCCTGGGCCTGTCTCTCTCTTTAAGCCATGGTGCTGGTCAGGCATTGTGGAGGTCATATCTGACATGTCCATGCTTGGACCTGGTCGACTGTTATTGTCGCATACCCTTTCTGGCGCCATGGGAGTGATTCAGAAAAGCTACAGGTACGGTTTGCATTCAATATGGTCCCGCTTTTAACACATTTAGGAGGCCGTAATGGCACAGTGAGTAAAACATAAAAAAAACTTACAGCGGGACTAATGTGGTCTTTCTCCCAGCATATTAAGGAGGCCGTAATGGCACAGCGAATATAAAAATCGTAGAGCAGGACTGCCCCAAGAGATTGCCGTGACATGGCGGGGTGGCTCAAAGAATTGATCAATTGTTTGCTAAATATCTCATTTTGATATACAGTCAGAATTTAATATGCGCATTTGCGCTTTTCAAATTGCGTTCTGACCACAAGCAGCGCTGGCTTCTCATCATGTCAAAGTCCTATCACATTGCATAGGCTCAGGCCTATGCTCAGAGAATACCGCTAAATGGTGCACAGCTTTGCGCTCCCGCAAGCGCCGATCGATCTGAATGGCCAAGGACATAGACTCATTCAGACCAGCAGGCGTGGGAAATCCCACCATGACATCCTTAAGGGCTTCAGAAAGACCCTTTCTGAAAATTGCCACCAGGGCACACTCATTCCACTGAGTAAGCACAGACCACTTTCTAAACTTCTGACAATATACCTCCACTTCATCCTGACCCTGACACAAAGCCAGCAAGATTTTCTCCGCCTGATCCACTGAATTTGGTTCATCATAAAGCAATCCATGCGCCAGAAAAAACGCATCTACATCACGCAATGCAGGATCTCCTGGCGCAAGGGAAAATGCCCAGTCTTGAGGGTCACCACGCAACAAAGAAATAATTGTTTTTACTTGTTGAACGGGGTCACCAGAGGAGCGGGGTTTCAAAGCAAGAAACAGTTTACAATTATTTTTGAAATTCAGGAACTTAGATCTATCCCCAGAAAACAAATCAGGAATTGGAATTCTAGGCTCTAACATCGGATTCTGAACCACAAAATCTTGAATATTTTGTACCCTTGCAGTGAGATGATCCACACAAGAGGACAGACCTTGAATGTCCATTGTTGTGAATTCTGTGGCCAAGCTCCCTCCTGTGGTCGTGAGTGGTACTGCGGCTGGTTCTGTCTATGAGCTTCCTTTGGTGGATGAGAGTGGTACTGCGGCTTCTGAGTTTCCTTCCTCAGGTGATGAGGTTAAGTCGTTAGGTGCTGCTCTATTTAACTCCACCTGGTGCTTTGATCCTGGCCTCCAGTCAATGTTCTAGTATTGGTCTAGCTTCCTCTTGTATCGTTCCTGTGGCCTGTCTATCCTGCATAAGCTAAGTTCTGCTTGTGTTATTTTTGTTTGCTATATTTTCTGTCCAGGTTGCTATATTGGTTTTTCTTGCTTGCTGGAAGCTCTGAGACGCAGAGGGAGTACCTCCGTACTGTTAGTCGGTGCGGACGGTCTTTTTGCCCCTCTGCGTGGTTGTTTGTAGGTTCTTGTGTTGACCGCAAAGCTATCTTTCCTATCCTCGGTCTATTCAGTAAGTCGGGCCTCACTTTGCTAAATCTATTTCATCTCTGTGTTTGTATTTCATCTTTACTCACAGTCATTATATGTGGGGGGCTGCATTTTCCTTTGGGGAATTTCTCTGAGGCAAGGTAGGCTTATTTTTCTTTCTTCAGGGCTAGTTAGTTTCTCAGGCTGTGCCGAGTTGCATAGGGAGCGTTAGGCGCAATCCACGGCTACCTCTAGTGTGGTGTGATAGGATTAGGGATTGCGGTCAGCAGAGTTTCCACGTCTCAGAGCTCGTCCTATGTTTTTGGTAAATGTCAGGTCACTTTGTGTGCTCTGAACTTCAAGGTCCATTGTGGTTCTGAATTACCTGTTCATAACAGTACTGGAGGCCCAAAGTACTAATGCTTCTCAATAGAGGGAAAAGAGAAGTTCTGAGACCATTTTTTTTTCTTTGCACTGTGTTCTTTCTTTTCCCCTTTACATCAGGGTGGTTCAGAACACAGGTGTGGACATGGACATTCAGGGTCTGTCCTCTTTGATGGATAATCTCACTATAAGAGTACAGAACATTCAAGATTTAGTGGTTCAACTTCAGAATCCTATGTTAGAACCTAAAATTCCTATTCCTGAGTTATTTTCTGGAGATAGAGCTAAGTTTTTGAATTTTAAAAATAATTGTAAACTATTTCTGGCTTTGAAACCCCGCTCCTCTGGTGACCCAGTTCAACAAGTTAAGATCATTATTTCTTTATTACGTGGCGACCCTCAAGACTGGGCATTTTCCCTTGCGCCAGGAGATCCTGCATTATGTAATATTGATGCGTTTTTTCTGGCGCTCGGGTTGCTGTACGATGAACCTAATTCAGTGGATCAGGCAGAGAAAAATTTGCTGGCTGTGTCAGGGTCAGGATGAGATAGAGATTTATTGTCAGAAGTTTAGAAAGTGGTCCGTGCTCACTCAATGGAATGAATGTGCGCTGGCAGCTATTTTCAGAAAGGGTCTCTCTGAAGCCCTTATGTTATGGCTGGCAATCAGGCAACACAGCGTGCAGTAATCAGCGCACATACAGAGATCTGGCAATAACCAAAAACAATAGGACGAGCTCTGAGACGTGGAATCTCTGTAGACTGCAGTACCTGATCTATCCTCACACAACTATAAGCAGCAGTGGATTGTGCCTATCACTACCTATGCAACTCGGCACTGCCTGAGGAGCTGACTAGCCTGAAGATAGAAATACAAGCCTGACTTACCTCAGAGAAATACCCCAAAGGAATAGGCAGCCCCCCACATATAATGACTGTTAGCAAGATGAAAAGACAAACGTAGGAATGAAATAGATTCAGCAAAGTGAGGCCCGATATTCTAGACAGAGCGAGGATAGCAAAGAGAACTATGCAGTCTACAAAAAACCCTAAAACGAAAACCACGCAAAGGGGCAAAAAGACCCACCGTGCCGAACTAACAGCACGGCGGTGCACCCCTTTGCTTCTCAGAGCTTCCAGCAAAAGATAATAGCAAGCTGGACAGAAAAAACAGAAAACAAACTAGAAGCACTTATCTAGCAGAGCAGCAGGCCCAAGGAAAGATGCAGTAGCTCAGATCCAACACTGGAACATTGACAAGGAGCAAGGAAGACAGACTCAGGTGGAGCTAAATAGCAAGGCAGCCAACGAGCTCACCAAAACACCTGAGGGAGGAAGCCCAGAGACTGCAATACCACTTGTGACCACAGAAGTGAACTCAGCCACAGAATTCACAACAGTACCCCCCCCTTGAGGAGGGGTCACCGAACCCTCACCAGAACCCCCAGGCCGACCAGGATGAGCCACATGAAAGGCACGAACAAGATCTGGGGCATGGACATCAGAGGCAAAAACCCAGGAATTATCTTCCTGAGCATAACCCTTCCATTTGACCAGATACTGGAGTTTCCGTCTAGAGACACGAGAATCCAAAATCTTCTCCACAATATACTCCAATTCCCCCTCCACCAAAACAGGGGCAGGAGGCTCCACAGATGGAACCATAGGTGCCACGTATCTCCTCAACAACGACCTATGGAATACATTATGTATGGAAAAGGAGTCTGGGAGGGTCAGACGAAAAGACACCGGATTGAGAATCTCAGAAATCCTATACGGACCAATAAAACGAGGTTTAAATTTAGGAGAGGAAACCTTCATAGGAATATGACGAGAAGATAACCAAACCAGATCCCCAACACGAAGTCGGGGTCCCACACGGCGTCTGCGATTAGCGAAAAGCTGAGCCTTCTCCTGGGACAAGGTCAAATTGTCCACTACCTGAGTCCAGATCTGCTGCAACCTGTCCACCACAGAATCCACACCAGGACAGTCCGAAGACTCAACCTGTCCTGAAGAGAAACGAGGATGGAACCCAGAATTGCAGAAAAATGGAGAGACCAAGGTAGCCGAGCTGGCCCGATTATTAAGGGCGAACTCAGCCAACGGCAAAAATGACACCCAATCATCCTGGTCAGCGGAAACAAAACATCTCAGATATGTTTCCAAGGTCTGATTGGTTCGTTCGGTCTGGCCATTAGTCTGAGGATGGAAGGCCGAGGAGAAAGATAGGTCAATGCCCATCCTACCACAAAAGGCTCGCCAGAACCTCGAGACAAACTGGGAACCTCTGTCAGAAACAATATTCTCAGGAATGCCATGTAAACGAACCACATGCTGGAAGAACAAAGGCACCAAATCAGAGGAGGAAGGCAATTTAACCAAGGGCACCAGATGGACCATTTTAGAAAAGCGATCACAGACCACCCAAATGACCGACATTTTTTGAGAAACGGGAAGGTCAGAAATGAAATCCATCGAAATATGTGTCCAAGGCCTCTTCGGGACCGGCAAGGGCAAAAGCAACCCACTGGCACGTGAACAGCAGGGCTTAGCCCTAGCACAAATTCCACAGGACTGCACAAAAGCACGCACATCCCGTGACAGAGATGGCCACCAGAAGGATCTAGCAACCAACTCCCTGGTACCAAAGATTCCTGGATGACCGGCCAGCACCGAACAATGAAGTTCAGAGATAACTTTACTAGTCCACCTATCAGGGACGAACAGTTTCTCGGCCGGACAACGATCAGGTTTATTACCCTGAAATTTCTGCAACACTCTCCGCAAATCAGGGGAGATGGCAGACACAATGACTCCTTCCTTGAGGATACTCGCCGGCTCAGATAACCCCGGAGAGTCGGGCACAAAACTCCTAGACAGAGCATCCGCCTTCACATTTTTAG
Organism: Ranitomeya imitator; assembly: GCF_032444005.1. Taxonomy (NCBI): domain Eukaryota; kingdom Metazoa; phylum Chordata; class Amphibia; order Anura; family Dendrobatidae; genus Ranitomeya; species Ranitomeya imitator. The sequence continues at coordinate 302,641,876 of NC_091282.1, forward strand.
AGCCCGGAAGGTATGAAATCACAAAATCAAAACGAGCAAAAAATAACGACCAACGGGCCTGTCTAGGATTCAAGCGCTTGGCAGACTCAAGATAAGTAAGGTTCTTATGATCAGTCAAAACCACCACGCGATGCTTAGCACCCTCAAGCCAATGACGCCACTCCTCGAATGCCCACTTCATGGCCAGCAACTCTCGGTTGCCCACATCATAATTACGCTCAGCAGCAGAAAATTTCCTGGAAAAGAAAGCACATGGTTTGAACACTGAGCAACCAGAACCTCTCTGTGACAAAACCGCCCCTGCACCAATCTCAGAAGCATCAACCTCGACCTGGAACGGAAGAGAAACATCAGGTTGACACAACACAGGGGCACAGCAAAAACGACGCTTCAACTCCTGAAAAGCTTCCACGGCAGCAGAAGACCAATTAACCAAATCAGCACCCTTCTTGGTCAAATCGGTCAATGGTCTGGCAATGCTAGAAAAATTACAGATGAAGCGACGATAAAAATTAGCAAAGCCCAGGAATTTCTGCAGACTTTTTAGAGATGTCGGCTGAGTCCAATCCTGGATGGCCTGAACCTTAACCGGATCCATCTCGATAGTAGAAGGGGAAAAGATGAACCCCAAAAATGAAACTTTCTGCACACCGAAGAGACACTTTGATCCCTTCACGAACAAAGAATTAGCACGCAGTACCTGGAAAACCATTCTGACTTGCTTCACATGAGACTCCCAATCATCTGAGAAGATCAAAATGTCATCCAAGTAAACAATCAAGAATTTATCCAGATACTCACGGAAAATGTCATGCATAAAAGACTGAAAAACAGATGGAGCATTGGCAAGTCCGAACGGCATCACCAGATACTCAAAATGACCCTCGGGCGTATTAAATGCCGTTTTCCATTCATCTCCCTGCCTGATTCTCACCAGATTATACGCACCACGAAGATCAATCTTAGTAAACCAACTAGCCCCCTTAATCCGAGCAAACAAGTCAGAAATCAATGGCAAGGGATACTGAAACTTAACAGTGATCTTATTAAGAAGGCGGTAATCAATACACGGTCTTAGCGAACCAATGGTGACGACGATGGGCGAATATGTCCCTTCTCCAGGGACTCCTTCACATAACTGCGCATAGCGGTGTGTTCAGGTACGGACAAATTAAATAAACGACCCTTAGGGAATTTACTACCAGGAATCAAATCGATAGCACAATCACAATTCCTATGCGGAGGTAGGGCATCAGACTTGGACTCTTCAAATACATCCTGAAAGTCCGACAAGAACTCTGGGATGTCAGAAGGAATGGATGACGAAATAGACAAAAATGGAACATCACCATGTACTCCCTGACAACCCCAGCTGGTTACCGACATAGAGTTCCAATCCAATACTGGATTATGGGTTTGTAGCCATGGCAACCCCAACACGACCACATCATGCAAATTATGCAGTACCAGAAAGCGAATAACTTCCTGATGTGCAGGAGCCATGCACATGGTCAGCTGGGCCCAGTACTGAGGCTTATTCTTGGCCAAAGGTGTAGCATCAATTCCTCTCAACGGAATAGGACACCGCAAAGGCTCCAAGAAAAATCCACAAAGTTTAGCATAATCCAAATCCATCAGATTCAGGGCAGCGCCTGAATCCACAAACGCCATGACAGAATACGATGACAAAGAGAACATTAAGGTAATGGACAAAAGGAATTTGGACTGTACAGTACCAATAACGGCAGAGCTATCGAACCGCCTAGTGCGTTTAGGACAATTAGAAATAGCATGAGTAGAATCACCACAATAGAAACACAGTCTGTTCAGACGTCTGTGTTCTTGCCGTTCTACTTTAGTCATAGTCCTGTCGCACTGCATAGGCTCAGGTTTACTCTCAGACAATACCGCCAGATGGTGCACAGATTTACGCTCGCGCAAGCGACGACCGATCTGAATGGCCAAGGACATAGACTCATTCAAACCAGCAGGCATAGGAAATCCCACCATTACATCCTTAAGAGCTTCAGAGAGACCCTTTCTGAACAAAGCCGCTAGTGCAGATTCATTCCACAGAGTGAGTACTGACCACTTCCTAAATTTCTGACAATATACTTCTACATCATCCTGACCCTGGCATAAAGCCAGCAGATTTTTCTCAGCCTGATCCACTGAATTAGGCTCATCGTAAAGCAATCCCAGCGCCTGGAAAAATGCATCAACATTACTCAATGCAGAATCTCCTGGTGCAAGAGAAAACGCCCAGTCCTGTGGGTCGCCGCGCAAAAAAGAAATAATAATCAAAACCTGTTGAATAGGATTACCAGAAGAATGAGGTTTCAAGGCCAAAAATAGCTTACAATTATTTCTGAAGCTCAGGAACTTAGTTCTGTCACCAAAAAACAAATCAGGAATCGGAATTCTTGGTTCTAGCATTGATTTCTGATCAATAGTATCTTGAATCTTTTGTACATTTACAACAAGATTATCCATTGAGGAGCACAGAGCCTGAATATCCATGTCCACAGCTGTGTCCTGAAGCACTCTAATGTCTAGGGGAAAAAAAAGACTGAAGACAGAGCTAAGAAAAAAAAATGATGTCAGGATTTCTTTTTTCCCTCTATTGGGAATCATTGGTGGGCTCCTTGTACTGTTATGGCTGGCAATCAGGCAACACAGCGTGCAGTAATCAGCACACATACAGAGATCTGGCAATAACCAAAAACAATAGGACGAGCTCTGAGACGTGGAATCTCTGTAGACTGCAGTACCTGATCTATCCTCACACAACTATAAGCAGCAGTGGATTGCGCCTATCACTACCTATGCAACTCGGCACTGCCTGAGGAGCTGACTAGCCTGAAGATAGAAATACAAGCCTGACTTACCTCAGAGAAATACCCCAAAGGAATAGGCAGCCCCCCACATATAATGACTGTTAGCAAGATGAAAAGACAAACGTAGGAATGAAATAGATTCAGCAAAGTGAGGCCCGATATTCTAGACAGAGCGAGGATAGCAAAGAGAACTATGCAGTCTACAAAAAACCCTAAAACGAAAACCACGCAAAGGGGCAAAAAGACCCACCGTGCCGAACTAACAGCACGGCGGTGCACCCCTTTGCTTCTCAGAGCTTCCAGCAAAAGATAATAGCAAGCTGGACAGAAAAAACAGAAAACAAACTAGAAGCACTTATCTAGCAGAGCAGCAGGCCCAAGGAAAGATGCAGTAGCTCAGATCCAACACTGGAACATTGACAAGGAGCAAGGAAGACAGACTCAGGTGGAGCTAAATAGCAAGGCAGCCAACGAGCTCACCAAAACACCTGAGGGAGGAAGCCCAGAGACTGCAATACCACTTGTGACCACAGAAGTGAACTCAGCCACAGAATTCACAACACCTTAAGGATGTCATGGTGGGATTTCCTATGCCTGCTGGTCTGAATGAGTCTATGTCTTTGGCCATTCAGATCGGACGACGCTTGCGTGAGCGTAAATCTGTGCACCATTTGGCGGTATTATCTGAGCATAAACCTGAGCCTATGCAGTGCGATAGGACTTTGACCAGAGCTGAAAGGCAAGAACACAGACGTCAGAATGGGCTGTGTTTCTACTGTGGTGATTCCACTCATGCTATCTCCGATTGTCCTAAGCGCACTAAGCAGTTCGCTAGGTCCGTCACCATTAGTACGGTACAGTCGAAATTTCTTTTGTCCGTTACTTTGATCTGCTCTTTGTTTTCCTATTCTGTCATGGCATTTGTGGATTCAGGCGCTGCCCTGAATTTGATGGACTTGGAGTTTGCTAGGCGCTGTGGGTTTGTCTTGGAGCCCTTGCAGTGTCTTATTCCATTGAGAGGAATTGATGCTACGCCTTTGGCCAAGAATAAGCCTCAGTATTGGACCCAGCTGACCATGTGCATGGCTCCTGCGCACCAGGAGGATATTCGCTTTCTGGTGTTGCATAATCTGCATGATGTGGTTGTGTTGGGGTTGCCATGGCTACAAGTCCATAACCCAGTATTAGATTGGAAATCAATGTCTGTGTCCAGCTGGGGTTGTCAGGGGGTACATGGTGATGTTCCATTTCTGTCTATCTCATCATTCACCCCTTCTGAGGTCCCAGAGTTCTTGTCTGATTACCGGGATGTATTCGATGAGCCCAAGTCCAATGCCCTACCTCCGCATAGGGATTGTGATTGTGCTATCGAGTTGATTCCTGGTAGTAAGTTTCCTAAGGGTCGACTGTTTAATTTATCTGTAACTGAGCACACCGCTATGTGGAGTTACGTGAAGGAGTCTTTGGAGAAGGGTCATATTCGCCCGTCATCGTCGCCATTGGGAGCGGGGTTCTTTTTTGTGGCCAAGAAGGATCGTTCGCTGAGACCTTGTATTGATTACCGCCTTCTAAATAAAATTACGGTCAAATTTCAGTATCCCTTGCCGCTGCTGTCTGATTTGTTTGCTCGGATTAAGGGGGCTAGTTGGTTCACCAAGATAGATCTTCGTGGTGCGTATAATCTTGTGCGTATTAAACGGGGCGATGAATGGAAAACAGCATTTAATACGCCCGAAGGCCATTTTGAGTACCTGGTTATGCCATTCGGGCTTTCTAATGCTCCATCAGTGTTTCAGTCCTTTATGCATGACATCTTCCGAGAGTACCTGGATAAATTCCTGATTGTATACTTGGATGATATTTTGGTCTTCTCAGATGATTGGGAGTCTCATGTGAAGCAGGTCAGAATGGTGTTCCAGGTCCTGCGTGCTAATTCTTTGTTTGTGAAGGGGTCAAAGTGTCTCTTTGGTGTTCAGAAGGTTTCATTTTTGGGGTTCATTTTTTCTCCTTCTACTATCGAGATGGACCCTGTTAAAGTTCAGGCCATTTATGATTGGACTCAGCCAACATCCCTGAAGAGTCTGCAGAAGTTCCTGGGCTTTGCTAATTTTTATCGTCGCTTCATCAATAATTTTTCTAGTATTGCTAAACCGTTGACTGATTTAACCAAGAAGGATGCTGATGTGGTCAATTGGTCTTCTGCTGCTGTGGAAGCTTTTCAGGAGTTGAAGCGTCGTTTTTCTTCTGCCCCTGTGTTGTGCCAACCAGATGTTTCGCTTCCATTCCAGGTCGAGGTTGATGCTTCTGAAATTGGAGCAGGGGCTGTTTTGTCACAGAGAGGTTCTGATTGCTCGGTGATGAAACCATGCGCCTTCTTTTCCAGGAAATTTTCGCCTGCTGAGCGAAATTATGATGTTGGCAATCGAGAGTTGCTAGCCATGAAGTGGGCATTCGAGGAGTGGCGTCATTGGCTTGAAGGAGCTAAGCATCGCGTGGTGGTCTTGACTGATCACAAAAACTTGACTTATCTCGAGTCTGCCAAACGGTTGAATCCTAGACAGGCTCGTTGGTCGCTGTTTTTCTCCCGTTTTGACTTTGTGGTTTCGTACCTTCCGGGCTCTAAAAATGTGAAGGCGGATGCCCTGTCTAGGAGTTTTGTGCCCGATTCTCCGGGTTTGCCAGAGCCGGCGGGTATTCTCAAAGAGGGGGTAATTTTGTCTGCCATCTCCCCTGATTTGCGGCGGGTGCTGCAAAAATTTCAGGCTAATAGACCTGACCGTTACCCAGCGGAGAAACTGTTTGTCCCTGATAGGTGGACGAATAAAGTTATCTCTGAGGTTCATTGTTCGGTGTTGGCTGGTCATCCTGGAATCTTTGGTACCAGAGATTTGGTGGCTAGATCCTTTTGGTGGCCTTCTTTGTCACGGGATGTGCGTTCTTTTGTGCAGTCGGGCTAAGCCCTGCTGTTCTCGTGCCAGTGGGTTGCTTTTGCCCTTGCCGGTCCCGAAGAGGCCTTGGACACATATCTCTATGGATTTTATTTCGGATCTCCCCGTCTCTCAAAGAATGTCGGTCATTTGGGTGGTTTGTGATCGCTTCTCCAAGATGGTCCATTTGGTGCCCTTGTCTAAATTGCCTTCCTCCTCTGATTTGGTGCCATTGTTTTTCCAGCATGTGGTTCGTTTACATGGCATTCCAGAGAACATAGTTTCTCACAGAGGTTCCCAGATTGTTTCGAGGTTTTGGCGAGCCTTTTGTGGTAGGATGGGCATTGATTTGTCTTTTTCCTCGGCTTTCCATCCTCAGACAAATGGCCAAACTGAACGAACCAATCAGACCTTGGAAACATATCTGAGATGTTTTGTTTCTGCTGATCAGGATGATTGGGTGTCCTTTTTGCCTTTGGCCGAGTTCGCCCTTAATAAATCGGGCCAGCTCGGCTACTTTGGTTTTGCCGTTTTTCTGCAATTCTGGGTTCCACCCTCGTTTCTCTTCAGGGCAGGTTGAGTCTTCGGACTGTCCTGGTGTGGATACTGTGGTGGATAGGTTGCAGCAGATTTGGACTCATGTAGTGGACAATTTGACTTTGTCCCAGGAGAAGGCTCAACGTTTCGCTAACCGCAGGCGCTGTGTGGGTCCCCGACTTCGTGTTGGGGATTTGATTTGGTTGTCATCTCGTTATATTCCTATGAAGGTTTCCTCTCCTAAATTTAAGCCTCGTTTCATTGGTCCATATAGGATTTCTGAGGTTCTTAATCCTGTGTCTTTTCGTTTGACTCTTCCGGCTTCTTTTTCCATCCATAACGTGTTCCATAGGTCATTGTTGCGGAGATACATGGCACCTATGGTTCCATCTATTGATCCTCCTGCTCCGGTTTTGGTTGAAGGGGAATTGGAGTATATTGTGGAGAAGATTTTGGATTCTCGTGTTTCGAGACGGAAAGTCCAGTATCTGGTTAAGTGGAAAGGTTATGGTCAGGAAGATAATTCCTGGGTCTTTGCCTCTGATGTCCATGCTGCCGATCTGGTTCGTGCCTTTCATGTGGCTCATCCTGGTCGGCCTGGGGGCTCTGGTGAGGGTTCGGTGACCCCTCCTCAAGGGGGGGGTACTGTTGTGAATTCTGTGGCCAAGCTCCCTCCTGTGGTCGTGAGTGGTACTGCGGCTGGTTCTGTCTATGAGCTTCCTTTGGTGGATGAGAGTGGTATTGCGCTTCTGAGTTTCCTTCCTCAGGTGATGAGGTTAAGTCGTTAGGTGCTGCTCTATTTAACTCCACCTGGTGCTTTGATCCTGGCCTCCAGTCAATGTTCTAGTATTGGTCTTGCTTCCTCTTGGATCGTTCCTGTGGCCTGTCTATCCTGCATAAGCTAAGTTCTGCTTGTGTTATTTTTGTTTGCTATATTTTCTGTCCAGGTTGCTATATTGGTTTTTCTTGCTTGCTGGAAGCTCTGAGACGCAGAGGGAGCACCTCCGTACCGTTAGTCGGTGCGGACGGTCTTTCTGCCCCTCTGCGTGGTTGTTTGTAGGTTTTTGTGTTGACCGCAAAGCTATCTTTCCTATCCTCGGTCTATTCAGTAAGTCGGGCCTCACTTTGCTAAATCTATTTCATCTCTGTGTTTGTATTTCATCTTTACTCACAGTCATTATATGTGGGGGGCTGCCTTTTCCTTTGGGGAATTTCTCTGAGGCAAGGTAGGCTTATTTTTCTTTCTTCAGGGCTAGTTAGTTTCTCAGGCTGTGCCGAGTTGCATAGGGAGCGTTAGGCGCAATACACTGCTACCTTTAGTGTGGTGTGATAGGATTATGGATTGCGGTCAGCAGAGTTTCCACGTCTCAGAGCTCGTCCTATGTTTTTGGTAAATGTCAGGTCACTTTGTGTGCTCTGAACTTCAAGGTCCATTGTAGTTCTGAATTACCTGTTCATAACTGTCCATATCTACACCTGTGTCCTGAACCACCCAGAGGTTAAGGGGAAAAGAAAGACAAAACACACTGCAGAGAAAAAAAATGGTCTCAGAACTTCTCTTATCCCTCTATTGAGATGCATTAATACTTTGGGCCAGCTGTACTGTTATGACCTGGTGGTTAGGAGCACACGGAATGACCTGATGGTTAAACCAACAAAGGACAAGCTCTGAGAAGTGGGAGCTCTGCTGACCGCAACCCCTAATCCTATCACACACACTAGAAATAGCCGTGGAGCGTTCCTGACTCTCCCTAGACGCCTCTTCACAGCCTAAGAGCTAACTAGCCCCAGAGATAGAAAAAAAAGCCTACCTTGCCTCAGAGAAATTCCCCAAAAGAAAAAGGCAGCCCCCCACATATATTGACTGTGAGTTAAGATGAAAGTCACAAACACAGAAATGAAACAGGTTTCAGCAAAGGGAGGCCAGACTTACTAAACAGACTGAGGATAGGAAAGGTAATTTTGTGGTCAGCACAAAAAACTACAAAAAGACCACGCAGAGTGTGCAAAAAGACCTCCGCACCGACTCACGGTGCGGAAATGCCACTCTGCATCCCAGAGCTTACAGCTAGCAAAGCAAAATCATGATAGCAAGCTGGACAAGAAAACAAAGAACAAATAATAAACTAGCAGGGACTTAGCTTCTGCTGGAGTAGACAGGACACTCGACAGATCCAAGAGCGAACTGAACCAGTACAAGAACATTGACAGCTGGCATGGAGTAACAATCTGAGTGGAGTTAAATAGAGCAGCCAGCCAAAGAATGAACTACGTCACCTGTGGAAGGAACCTCAGAAGCAGCAGCTCCACTCACAGCCACCAGAGGGAGTCCATGGACAGAACTCGCCGAAGTACCATTCATGACCACAGGAGGGAGTTCGATAACAGAATTCACAACAGGGAGAGGGAGGTTCTGATTATTGAGGATGCTAACCTGAGGTCATTAGCGGAGCGAAGGGCACGGGTAGGGTGGTAGACTGAGACCAGAGAGGAGATGTAGGGTGGTGCTGAGCCATGGAGTGCTTTGTGGATGAGGGTAGTAGTTTTGTACTGGATTCTGGAGTGGATGGGTAGCCAGTGTGATGACTGGCACAAGGTAGAGGCATCGGTGTAACGGTTGGTGAGGAATATGATCCTGGCAGCAGCATTCAGGACAGATTGGAGCGGGGAGAGTTTGGTAAGAGGGAGGCCGATTAGTAGAGAGTTACAATAGGCCAGACGAGAATGAATAAGTGAGAAGGTGAGAGTTTTTGCAGAGTCGAAAGTAAGAAAAGGGCGAATTCTAGAAATGTTTTTGAGATGCAGATAAGAAGAGCGAGCCAGTGATCGGATGTGGGGGGTGAATGAAAGGTCGAAATCAAGGATGACCCCAAGGCAGCAGGCATGTTGCTTTGGAGTAACGGTGGAACCGCACACGGAGATAGCAATGTCAGGCAAAGGTAGGTTAGTAGAGGGAGAAAACACGAGGAGTTCAGTTTTTGACAGGTTTAGTTTCAGATAAAGGGAGGACATGATGTTAGAGACAGCGGTAAGACAATCACTGGTGTTTTCTAAAAAGGTCGGCGTGATAACAGGAGAAGAGGTGTATAATTGGGTGTCGTCAGCATAAAGATGGTACTGGAAACCAAATCTACTGATTGTTTGTCCAATAGGGGCAGTGTACAACGAGAAGAGGAGGGGGCCTAGGACTGATCCTTGAGGAACCCCAACAGTAAGGGGAAGGTGAGAGGAGGAGGAACCAGCAAAACATACAGTGAAGGATCGGTCAGAGAGATAGGAGGAGAACCAAACCAAGAGAGAACGGTGTCCTTGAGGCCGATGGAGCGGAGCATAGTGAGGAGGAGCTGATGATCCACAGTCAGGGCCGTATTTGCCACTAGGCACTTGAGGGCACGTGCCTAGGGCAGGGACAATGCAGGGGGGCGGCATCTGAGCAAGTTTCAAAAAAAATAAATTTTTTTTTTTTTTTTAAGTCCGGGGTGTCCTCCCGCCCACCCACCTCAGTCCCAGCTGCTGCGGGGGGAGGGGGTCTCGCGCGCAAGGCCGCCATCAGGGCATTGCTGCCCTGACTACTGTATGGGGCAGAAATGGGTGCTGTACCTTTAAGCAGCAGCAGCCCAAGTGCATCATGTTCCTCCTGACGCCGGTCATGTGACACGCTGCGCGCTCTTCTTACTGTAAGAGCACTGGAGCAGACTGCAGAGAAGCAGGTAATGTTTGTGGGAGAAGAAGATACTGAAGTCGGCGGTGAGCAGGGACAGGAGGCGGGCAGTGTGTGAGGACTCAGAGGAGAGGAAGCTGCAGAGAGGAGTGAGGTGAGAGAGGAGACGGGAGTCTGCTGATGTGAGTGAGTGAGGAGAGGGGAGGCTGCTAAGGGGAGGGGATGAGAGGCTGGTAAGGAGAGGAGAGGCTGGAAAGGAGATGAGAGGCAGGAGAGGAGAGGCTGGAAAGGAGAGGCTGGAAAGGAGAGGAGAGGCTGGAAAGGAGAGGAGAGGCTGGAAAGGAGAGGAGAGGCAGGAGAGGAGAGGCTGGAAAGGAGAGGAGAGGCTGGTAAGGAGAGGAGAGGCTGGAAAGGAGAGGAGAGGCTGGAAAGGAGAGGAGATGAGAGGCTGGTAAGGAGAGGAGAGGCTGGAAAGGAGATGAGAGGCAGGAGAGGAGAGGCTGGAAAGGAGATGAGAGGCTGGAAAGGAGAGGAGAGGAGAGGCTGGTAAGGAGAGGAGAGGCTGGAAAGGAGATGAGAGGCAGGAGAGGAGAGGCTGGAAAGGAGAGGAGAGGCTGGAAAGGAGGAGATGAGAGGCTGGTAAGGAGAGGAGAGGCTGGAAAGGAGAGGAGAGGCAGGAGAGGAGAGGCTGGAAAGGAGAGGAGATGAGAGGCTGGTAAGGAGAGGAGAGGCTGGAAAGAAGATGAGAGGCAGGAGAGGAGAGGCTGGAAAGGAGATGAGAGGCTGGAAAGGAGAGGAGATGAGAGGCTGGTAAGGAGAGGAGAGGCTGGAAAGGAGATGAGAGGCAGGAGAGGAGAGGCTGGAAAGGAGAGGAGATGAGAGGCTGGTAAGGAGAGGAGAGGCTGGAAAGGAGATGAGAGGCAGGAGAGGAGAGGCTGGAAAGGAGAGGAGAGGCTGGAAAGGAGAGATGAGAGGCTGGAAAGGAGATGAGAGGCAGGAGAGGAGAGGCTGGAAAGGAGAGGAGAGGCTGGAAGGAGAGGAGATGAGAGGCTGGTAAGGAGAGGAGATGAGAGGCTGGTAAGGAGATGAGAGGCAGGAGAGGAGAGGCTGGAAAGGAGATGAGAGGCTGGAAAGGAGAGGAGATGAGAGGCTGGTAAGGAGAGGAAATGAGAGGCAGGAGAGGAGAGGCTGAAGAGGAGAGGCTGGAAAGGAGAGGAGAGGAGATGAGAGGCTGGTAAGGAGAGGAGATGAGAGGCTGGTAAGGAGAGGAGATGAGAGGCTGGAGAGGAGAGGCTGGAAAGGAGAGGAGATGAGAGGCTGGAGAGGAGAAGCTGGAAAGGAGAGGAGAGGATGGAAAGGAGAAGCTGGAGAGGAGAGGCTGGAAAGGAGAGGAGAGGCTGGAGAGGAGAGGCTGGAAAGGAGAGGAGAGGCTGGAGAGGCGAGGCTGGAAAGGAGGAGAGGAGAGGCTGGAAAGGAGAGGAGAGGCTGGAAAGGAGAGGAGAGGCTGGAATGGAGAGGAGATGAAAGGCTGGTGAGGGGAGGCTGCTGAGGAGAGGAGATGAGAGGCTGGTGAGGGGAGGCTGCTGAGAGGACATGAGAGGCTGGTGAGGGGAGGCTGCTGAGGAGAGGACATGAGAGGCTGGTGAGGGGAGGCTGCTGAGGAGAGGACATGAGAGGCTGGTGAGGGGAGGCTGCTGAGGAGAGGACATGGGAGGCTGCTGAGGAGAGGCGATGAGAGGCTGGTGAGGGGAGGCTGCTGAGGAGAGGAGAGGCTGGTGAGGGGAGGCTGCTGAGGAGAGGAGAGGGGAGGCTGGTGGTGGGAGGATGTGAGAGGCTGGTGAGGAGAGGGGAGGCTGCTGAGGAGAGGAGATGAGAGGCTGGTCTCATGCTGTATATGGGGAGGCTGTGTGGGGCTCATGCTGTATTTAACCCTGCTGTTCTGTTCGGTCTGGGGAGACCTATTTTGAACTTTGGTATTTTTTGGGGTGTTCAAGATGCGGTTCTGAAACTTGTGGTTGATTGACTTAAATGAGGGTGGGTCGGTCGGCCACGGGTTTCAGAGCCGCATCTTGAATATTTTAAAGAATATTGAAGTTCAAAGTCGGTCATTTTTGACCAACAGAACAGCAGGGTTAAGGGGCTGTGCGGGGTTTAAAGATATATAGGGGGTGTCAGCATACTTAATTCTGCTCAATATTAAGTGATACAATTAATATTAATTAATATTGAGTAGAATTATTGTCATGCTATTGGTTCGGCCTCCACAACAGTCATGGTCTTTCATCTGGCCCCTCGGGAAAATAAATTGCCCACCCCTGATCTAGAGACATGGAGTGAGAAGCCCACAGATTAGTCCGTTCTCTCACTAAATTACCCATCCAGCTCTTCAAACTATTCTCTCTGAAACGTCCCAGCATTGCAGAGATAAACTTCCCTGTTTGCAGTCTGAGTGATGCTGCCTGTGGTTTTGTTAATATGAATCGACTGACAGGTTCCCCTTAAAAACCTGTCAGCCAAACCTTGCAACCGTGGCAGAATCAACTGACCATGTACTGTGTATGAGATCCACCAGATTCTCACATGACAACTAATGGAAAGGTTTGCTAAGGCTCCTTTCACATCAGCAATTTTCTCCGTTCGCGGCAGATACTGCAGTTTTTCCGCCTCTGTCGTGTAACATATCACTTACAGGCCGGCAACTCTGCGTTCGGCCTCATTCATTCCCTATGGGACATGTGCAGCACTTGAGGTGAGACAAAAAAAAAAACACTGCTAGCAGCATTTTTTTTCCTGTTGCTGCAAGTACCGCATTTGCCGGATAGCAGCAAAACCGCAAGTGCCGCAAGTCCCATAGGGAATGAATGAGGCCAAACACAGTGTTGCCATAAGTGATCCATTACGGATGCGGAAAAACTGCCGGATCTGCCGCAAATGTCAAAAATCACTGATGTGAAAGTAGCCTAAGTCACTGCCGATAGTGTCTGCATTAGTCATACTCACCAATGGGGGAGGCAGCACGAAAAGTGCCTAGGGCAGCAGAAACTCTAAATACGGCCCTGTCCACAGTATCGAATGCTGCAGAGAGATCCAAGAGAATTAGCATGGAGTAGTGACCATTAGATTTAGCTGTTAGTAGGTCATTGGAGACTTTAGTGAGGGCAGTTTCAGTAGAGTGTAAAGAGCGGAAGCCAGATTGAAGAGGGTCGAGAAGAGAGTTACCAAGATCTCGGGAGATAAGATTTCAGTGTTCAAACAAAAAAAGTTGTTAAACCGAACCCTTAAATGTCCAAGTCTTTAAAGACCAAGAGGCGCACATTAAAACCAGGGAGTCCATTCCAGAGCGTGTTCCATATCCAGATAAATAAAAAAAAGCGCCTCAAGATGTAGTGAAGATGTAATCTTACATTTTATTCTGCCTCCGGAGGCGACGTTTTGGTCCAGAGACCTTTTTGCTTGAAAAAGGTCTCTGAACTGAAACATTGCCACAGGAGGCAGAATAAAATTTAAGATTTAATCTTCACTACATTTTGAGGCGCTGTTTTTTTGATTTATCGAGATTTCAACGTTGTCATATCTGACAGACCGAACATTCAGTTTCTCCCTCGCCCACACCACCTTCTCACTTCGCCCCTTGTCAGTCGGTGTTCCTCAAGGCTCTGTTCTAGGACCCCTACTCTTCTCCATCTACACCTTCGGCCTTGGACAGCTCATAGAATCCCACGGTATGCAGTGCCATCTCTACGCCGATGACACGCAGGTCTACCGATCCGGACCTCACCTCACCTCCTTACTTACCAAAATCCCGCACTGTCTGTCTACTATTTCAGCCTTCTTTTCTGCTCGCTTTCTAAAACTGAACATGGACAAAACAGAATTCATCATCTTTCCCCCATCTCACTCTACCCCTCCTCTAGACCTATCCATCAATGTCAATGGCTGCTCACTTTCCCCAGTCCCACACGCCCGGTGCCTCGGGGTGATCCTCGACTCTGCCCTCTCTTTCAAGCCGCATATCCAAGCCCTTGCCTCTTCCTGCCATCTCAAACTCAAAAATATTTCCCGGATCCGAGTATTCCTTGACCGCGACACCACAAAAACACTAGTGCATGTCCTAATCATCTCCCGCCTTGACTACTGCAACCTCCTACTCTCTGGACTCCCCTCTAGCACTCTGGCACCACTCCAATCCATCCTACACTCTGCTGCCCGACTAATTTACCTGTCTCCCCGCTATTCCCCAGCCTCTCCCCTATACCAAGCTCTTCACTGGCTTCCTATCGCCCAGAGACACCAGTTCAAAACCCTCACAATGACCTACAAAGCCATTCACAACCTATCTCCTCCATACATCTGTGACATGGTCTCCCGGTACCTACCTACACGCAACCTCCGATCCTCTCAAGACCTCCTTCTCTACTCCCCTCTCATCTCTTCTTCCCACAACCGCATCCAAGACTTCTCCCGTGCTTCCCCCATACTCTGGAACTCTCTACCCCAATACATCAGACTCTCGCCTACCATAGAAACCTTCAAAAAGAACCTGAAGACTCACCTCTTCCGACAAGCCTACAGCCTGCAGTGATCCTCAATGTACTGAACCGCCGCACAACCAGCTCTACCCTCTCCTAGTGTATCCTTCCTCACCCATCCCCTGCAGACTGTGAGCCCTCGCGGGCAGGGTCCTCCCTCCTTATGTACCTGTCTGCCTTGTTTTTTGCTCATGCTTAATGTTTTTGTCTATATGTGCCCTGTATTCACATGTAAAGCGCCATGGAATAAATGGCGCTATAAAAATGTATAATAATAATAAAATAAACTGCAGGGGTTCTGGCCTTTCACAAAATGTCAGCAGAGCCCTGCAGCACCGAACACCCGCAGCCGCACATCGGAACACCCCCTCATCCCAGCCTGCGGCCTGCAGCAACGCTTCACTCTTTCCTCCTCCAGCAGCAACCCTGGGACCCCGCTTCACAGCAGCCACCACCCCCAGTAAGCAATAAGGAATAAGATGCATGGATTATAAGAAGCACCATCATTTTATTAAAACAACGTTTTTTTCTTATTTTTCTCCTCAAAATTTGGGGTGCATTTTATAATCTGAAGCATTTTATAATCCGCAAAATACGGTAAACTACTGAGGCTGGGATCACAGGGTGGCACATGTTAAGGAGGTGAAACTCCTAAACCCTTCATCCAATTTTAATGTGGATACCTCAAATGAAAGCTGAAAGTCTGAACTTCAACTGCATCTGAATTGTTTTGTTTAAAATTCATTGTGGTAATGTCTATAACCAAAATTAGAAAAATGTTGTCTCTGTCCAAATATATTTGGACGGTTGGACCTAACTGTACGAAGCACACAGATATTGCTTTGACTACATTAAATCTACAACCGTATAGCTGTAAGACAACAGTGTTAACCACTGAGCCAGCAGGCTGTATAACAGCAAGTAATTTACTGCGCATTCCTGTCCACAAACTCATCTTTTCCATCAGTTACCATTAACAACCAAAAGTAAATCTTTCTAGAATGTAATTGTCAATAAAATTATAAATGTATATGGAATGTTTGCTTTATCCCCAAATGGAGAAAATACAACCACTTAAAGCTGCTTATTGAAGACAGGAAACCTAATGGAAGTATAATTGGAGCACTAATCAATATTTACCTCTCACTGTTAACGAGCTGCCTGTAGTCAGGATGATTCAGCCAACATTGGATTACTAAATTGATTTTTATAGCATTGTGCTTTAAAGCTGTAGTAGATCCATGTCTTATCAAATGTTATTATAGGGGTTGTTTGCGATTAAACAATTGATGACCTATCAGTAGGCATATGCAGCAGACACTTGGAAGGTCACATGATGTTCCTTTTACATGAGACTAGGCATTACATGCGTAGCATAGCCACTGAACATTACAGATCATATGGCCAATATGTTGGCTTCTCACACTAATTGGCCAGATCTCTGTAATAGTTCATAGATACAGATACAAAATTCTAGAAATGCCACCCCCAGGAGCTTTTCAGAAGTTTATAACACCCGGGCGTGAAAATAAAAAATCATATTTTTTCCACAAATATGATCGTTTAGTCCCCAATTTTTTATTTTCCAAAAGGTAACAGGAAAAATTGAGCTGCAAAAGTTGTTGTACAATTTGTCCTGAGTACCCCGATACCCCATATGTGGGGGTAAACCACTGTTTGGGCGCATAGCAGGGCTCAGAAGGGAAGGAGCGCCATTTGACTTTTTCAAGCTAAAATTAGCTGGAATTGAGATCAGACGCCATGTCGCGTTTGGTGAGCCCCTGATGTGCCTAAACAGTGGAAACCCCCCACAAGTGACCCCATTTTGGAAACTAGACCCCTAAGGAACTTATCTAAATGTGTGGTGAGCACTTTTATCCCCCAAGTGCTTCACAGAAATTTATAACGCCCGGGCTTGAAAATAAAAAATCATATTTTTTCCACAAACATGATTGCTTAGTCCCCAATTTTCTCTTTTCCCAAAGGTAACAGGAGAAATTGGACTGCAAGTTATTGTCCAATTTGTACTGAGTACGCTGATACCCCATATGTGGGGGGAACCACTGTTTGGGCTCATGGCAGGGCTCAGAAGGGAAGGAGTGCTATTTGACTTTTTCAAGCTAAAATTAGCTGGAATTGAGATCGGACACCATGTCGCATTTGGTGAGCCCCTGATGTGCCTAAACAGTGGAAACCCCCCACACGTAACCCCATTTTGGAAACTATACCCCTAAGGAACTTATCTAGATGTGTGGTGAGCACTTTATTCTCCCAAGTGCTTCATAGAAGTTTATAACGCCCGGGCGTGAAAATAGAAAATCATATTTTTTCCACAAGCATGATCGTATAGTCCCCAATTTTTTCTTTTGCCAAAGGTAACAGGAGAAATTGGACTGCAAAGGTTGTTGTTCAATTTGTCCTGAGTATGCTGATACCCATATGTGGGGGGGGTAACCACTGTTTGGGCGCATGGCAGGGCTCAGAAGGGAAGGAGCGCCATTTGACTTTTTCAAGCTAAAATTAGCTGGAATTGAGATCGGACGCCATGTCGCGTTTGGTGAGCCCCTGAGGTGCCTAAACAGTGGAAACCCCCCACAAGTAACCCCAATTTGGAAACTAGATCCCCTAAGGAACTTATCTAGATGTGTGGTGAGAACTTTGAACCCCCAAGTGTTTCACTAAAGTTTATAACGCCAGGGTGTGAAAATAAAAAATCCTATTTTTTGCCCACAAAAATGATCTTTTAGTCCCCAATTTTTTAATTTCCCAAGGGTAACAGGAGAAATTAGACTGCAAAAGTTGTTGTCCAATTTGTCCTGAGTACGCTGGTACCCCATATGTAGGAGAAAACTACTGTTTAGGCACACGTCAAGGCTCGGAAGGGAAGTAGTGACGTGTTGGAATGCAGGCTTTGATGGAATTGTCTGCGGCCGTCATGTACCGATTGATGAGCCTCTGATGTGCCTAAACAGTGGAAACCCCCCACAAGTGACCCCAACTTAAAAACTAGACCCCCTAAGGAACTTATCTAGATGTGTGGTGAGAACTTTGAACTCTCAAGTATTTCACTAAAGTTTATAACGCCCGGGTGTGAAAATAAAAAATCCTATTTTTTGCCCACAAAAATGATCTTTTAGTCCCCAATTTTTTAATTTCCCAAGGGTAACAGGAGAAATTGGACCATAAAAGTTGTTGTGCAATTTGTCCTGAGTACGCTGGTACCCCATATGTGGGAGAAAACTACTGTTTGGGCACACGTCAGGGCTCGGAAGGGAAGTAGTGACGGGTTGGAATGCAGGCTTTGATGGAATCGTCTGCAGCCGTCATGTTCCGTTTGACGAGCCCCTGATGTGCCTAAACAGGAAAAAACCCCACAAGTGACAACATTTTGGAAAGTAGACCCCCAAAGAACTTACGTAGATGTGCCTCCTTTGGAATAACTCTGTTTCCTGTAAATTAATAGTGCATGGAGGTGTGGTTCAATTTAAAGCAATCCTTTTTACACAGGCCAGGTTTTTCGGGGCAGGTGTCGCATTGATAGATGGTGTGCTTGCGTATTCCTCTTTTGTAGCACACTCGGCACCTTTTTTGTGGCTTACCTTTTCTTTCAGTTGGCGGGACCACCCCCGGAAAATGCTGACCTGGTACGATACGTGCACCTTCAGTTCCAGAAGTACTGGGGCCGGCTCTTTCCCTTGTGCCAAACATCAGGGCCTTAACCACTACCTCCTGGAAATGAAGGTACGACGTATCGGTGTTGTGTGCACATCATAACAGCAGGAAAGCGTTGAGCATTGCTGTTTCTACAATGTGCACGGACAGCTTTTTGTACCACACCCTGGCCTTTTTCAAAGCACTGTACGGTTGGAGGAGTTGATCAGAGAGATCAACGCCCCCCATGTTTTTGTTGTACCCCAGTACACAGGTTGGTTTGCTGACCTCTGTAGAGGTACCCCTTACAGTGCTGAGGGCGCTGCCATCACTGTGTATGGTGGTCAAGAAAAGGACATCCCTTTTGTCCTTGTACTTGATCACCAGCAGGTGGTCACTACATTGGGCTTTGCTCTCACCTTTTCTGAGAGTCTGCCCAAGTAGCGTCTTTGGGAGGCCTCCCTGATTTTTGTAGACAGTACCGCAGGCTACACGAGAGCTCTGATAAGTGAACCGTGTCACTTATCAAAGTTAAGCCGCTGCTGAGTGTGCGAATGGGGATGTGAAAAAAAAACGGCAGGCACGAGAGCTCTGATAAGTGAACCGCGTCACTTATCAAAGTTCAGCCGCTGCTGAGTGTGCGAACGGGGATGTGAAAAAAAACGGCAGGCACGAGAGCTCTGATAAGTAAACCGCGTCACTTATCAAAGTTCAGCGGTTGCTGGGTGTGCGAACGGAGATGTGAAAAAAACGAAAAAGAAAAGGAAGGCACGGGTTAGACGCGGCGGCTGGGTGAGCGCACGGGGATGGGAAAAAAAAGAAAAGGAAGGCACGGGTTAGACGCGGCGGCTGGGTGAGCGCACGGGGATGGGAAAAAAAAGAAAAGAAAAGGAAGGCACGGGTTAGACGCGGCGGCTGGGTGAGCGCACAGGGATGGGAAAAAAAAGAAAAGGAAGGCACGGGTTAGACGCGGCGGCTGGGTGAGCGCACGGGGATGGGAAAAAAAAGAAAAGAAAAGGAAGGCACGGGTTAGACGCGGCGGCTGGGTGAGCGCACGGGGATGGGAAAAAAAAGAAAAGAAAAGGAAGGCACGGGTTAGACGCGGCGGCTGGGTGAGCGCACGGGGATGGGAAAAAAAAGAAAAGGAAGGCACGGGTTAGACGCGGCGGCTGGGTGAGCGCACGGGGATGGGAAAAAAAAGAAAAGAAAAGGAAGGCACGGGTTAGACGCGGCGGCTGGGTGAGCGCACAGGGATGGGAAAAAAAAAGGAAGGCACGAGAGCTTTGATAAGTGAACCGCGTCACTTATCAAAGTTCGGCAGCTGCTGGGTGTGCGCACAGGTGTGGTGATAATAATGAAAAGGAAAACAGCAGGCACAAGCTCTGATAAGTGAACTGCGTCACTTATCAAAGTTTGGCGGCTGCGGGATGGGTGTATGGAATTGGGCAAAGGGGGCTGATGAAAAAAAAATGAGCACGAGTGTTGATCGATGAACTGCGTCACCAATCAATGCTCGGTGGCTGCTAAACGTGCGTACGGAGGTGGCACAAAGAGGGATGGAGGGGGTAAAGAAGAGGGGGAAGGGGGGGATTGGGGGAGTGAAGAGAGATCGGGTAGGGGCTGATAACACTTACGTTTGTAGTCTCTCTTCTTTCTTTTTTCTTTGGTCTTCTTTCTTTCTTTACGAACGCAGGGATTGTGGTGTTACAGGTTTCTGTAGCACCACGAGGCCCAGCAAGACTAGATCTGGCTGCGTGACCGCTCTGCAGGAGTCCTCAGCTAGAGTGGAGACCCCTGCAGAGCGATCAGACAGGTCACCTGCAGGTGACAGACAGGTCACAGGGCGGTTACACCGCTGCTGTGAGCTGTCATTGGTGGGATCGAATGATAACAACGATCCCACCAATCCCTGCAGGCCCTGGTGACCATGGCAACTGCCTATAATCCCTCCGATCCTAGGCAGGTCACAGCCAGGTCACCAGCAGGGCACACAGCGGTCACAATGTGACCGCCGCTGTGCCCTGTGATTGGCGCGATCGTCGATAGCATCGATCATGCCAATCAGCTCCTGCAGGCCCTGCCGGGCCTGCACTAGTCTCTGGCCTGCGATCGGTGCGATTGCAGCACCGATCCAGGCCGATCCACAAGGGTACAGCAGGGAGCAGGGTACAGCAGGGAGCAGGGTAAAGCAGGGCACAGCGCGGTAATACCGCCGCTGTGCCCTGTGATTGGCGTGATTGTCGATAGCATCGATCGCGCCAATCAGCTCCTGCTGGGCCTGCACTAGGCTCTGGCCTATGATCGGTGCTATTGCAGCACCGATCCAGGTGGGTACAGCAGGGCACAGTGCGGTAATACCGCCGCTGTGCCCTGCAATTGGCGCGATCGATATGATCGGCGATCGCGCCCATCCGGGGGGGTTTTCTTGGTAACTGGTGTTGCCAGGCACCGGCCCTAGGATTGAGTACATCGGTACTCGATCCTAGCCTGATAGCCTGAGACCTCATTGTTTCAGCCGCTCCGATTGGCTGAAACAATGAGAAACGCTGTGATTGGCTGTTCACAATTGAACAGCCAATCACAGCGATCGAGAGGCCTGGGGGGCTGAGCCAGGCCCTGGGATGCCGACACCATCTTCCTCCAGGTAAGATGGCGCTGGAAATTTAATGCGATCACCGCAACTTACAGTCATGGCCAAAAGTATTGACACCCCTGCAATTCTGTCAGATAATACTATTTGGTATTATTATCTTCATTTAATTTGTCTTAAATGAAAAAATACAAAAGAGAATGAAGCAAAAAGCAAAACATTGATCATTTCACACAAAACTCCAAAAATGGACCAGACAAAAGTATTGGCACCCTCAGCCTAATACTTGGTTGCACAACCTTTAGCCAAAATAACTGCGACCAACCGCTTCCGGTAACCATCAATGAGTTCCTTACAATGCTCTGCTGGAATTTTAGACCATTCTTCTTTGGCAAACTGCTCCAGGTCCCTGATATTTGAAGGGTGCCTTCTCCAAACTGCCATTTTTAGATCTCTCCACAGGTGTTCTATGGGATTCAGGTCTGGACTCATTGCTGGCCACCTTAGAAGTCTCCAGTGCTTTCTCTCAAACCATTTTCTAATGCTTTTTGAAGTGTGTTTTGGGTCATTGTCCTGCTGGAAGACCCATGACCTCTGAGGGAGACCCAGCTTTCTCACACTGGGCCCTACATTATGCTGCAAAATTTGTTGGTAGTCTTCAGACTTCATAATGCCATGCATATGGTCAAGCAGTCCAGTGCCAGAGGCAGCAAAGCAACCCCAAAACATCAGGGAACTTCCGCCATGTTTGACTGTAGGGACCATGTTCTTTTCTTTGAATGCCTCTTTTTTTCTCCTGTAAACTCTATGTTGATGCCTTTGCCCAAAAAGCTCTACTTTTGTCTCATCTGACCAGAGAACATTCTTCCAAAACGTTTTAGGCTTTTTCAGGTAAGTTTTGGCAAACTCAAGCCTGGCTTTTTTATGTCTCGGGGTAAGAAGTGGGGTCTTCCTGAGTCTCCTACCATACAGTCCCTTTCATTCAGATGCCGACGGATAGTACGGGTTGACACTGTTGTACCCTTGGACTGCAGGGCAGCTTGAACTTGTTTGGATGTTAGTCGAGGTTCTTTATTCAACATCCGCACAATCTTGCGTTGAAATCTCTTGTCAATTTTTCTTTTCCGTCCACATCCAGGGAGGATAGCCACAGTGCCATGGGCTGTAAACTTCTTGATGACACTGCACACGGTAGACACAGGAACATTCAGGTCTTTGGAGATGGACTTGCAGCCTTGAGATTGCTCATGCTTCCTCACAATTTGGTTTCTCAAGTCCTCAGACAGTTCTTTGGTCTTCTTTCTTTTTTCCATGCTCAATGTGGTACACACAAGGACACAGGACAGAGGTTGATTCAACTTTAATCCATGTCAACTGGCTGCAAGTGTGATTTAGTTATTGCCAACACCTGTTAGGTGCCACAGGTAAGTTACAGGTGCTGTTAATTACACTAATTAGAGAAGCATCACATGATTTTTCGAACAGTGCCAATACTTTTGTCCACTCCCTTTTTTATGTTTGGTGTGGAATTATATCCAATTTGGCTTTAGGACAATTCTTTTTGTGTTTTTTCATTTAAGACAAATTAAATGAAGATAATAATACCAAATAATTTGTGTTTGCAATCATTTTCAGTAAGAAAATGAGTATTATCTGACAGAATTGCAGGGGTGTCAATACTTTTGGCCATGACTGTAAGTCGTGATGTCGCATTAAACAGTATGACGAACTATCCTGTCACTGGGAATTAAGTCCCAGGTCACCTAGACGGAATACTACATCATATGGGATTAAGGGGTTAATATCTGCCCTCAGTCACTGGCTTTACCATTCTGGTGGAGAAAATTGCGCGGGAGCCCACGCCAGTTTTTTCCGCTATTTAACCCTTAATTTTAACAGCTAGAGTCCCCAAATTTTGCACACACACACTTCTAACATTAGTAGTGAGGAATATGTAATAAAATATGGGATATGAGATGGTTTACTGTATGTAAACCATGTCTCATATCATGTCGGGTTTGGGAAGGAGATAGCAAAAGCCGGCAATTGAATTACCGGCTTTTCTGCTATCTAGCGCTGTATGAAATATACATATATACAGTATATATATATATTTATATATATATATATATATGTGTGTGTCTCATTGATATATATATATATATATATATATACACTGTATATATATCAATGAGACACATATATAGACTGTATATATTTTTTAACGAATATTTGAGCCCATGGATCCATTGTATGTCTGTTTTGCAAGCCGGCGAGAAAATCTCGCTGTACAGATGCCATACGGATTACATACGGAGGATGACATGCGCAAAATATGCTGCCACACCCTGCCTACGGATGACAAACGGATCACTATTTTAGGAACATTTCTGCGTATTACGGCCGTAAAAAACGGACCGTATTTTCATACGCCTAGTGTTACTCCAGCCTTATTGTACCAGCCGTCATGTCTTTGTGAGATGCAAAAAAGGTGTGCGGATGGTTTCTACATGTGTGTTGCCTACTTTGAATATTTGTCATTGACATGCCATACTATCTGGTCTGCACCAAATTAAACCATCATTCATTTTTCAACAGGACAATGACTTAAAACACCCCTACAGGTTATGTGAGGGATATGTGACTTAGGCTACTTTCACACTTGCGTTGTTAGGCGTACGTCGCAATGCGTCGTTTTGATGAAAAAACGCAACCTGCAAATGTGCCTGCAGGATGAGTTTTTTCTCCTTAGACTTGTATTACTGACGCATTGCGACGTATGGCCACACGTCGCATCCGTCGTGCAACGGATGCGTCGTGTTTTTGGTGGACGCGACACACAAAAAAAGTTCAATGTAAAGTTTTTTTGTGCGTCGTGTCCGCCATTTTCGACCGCGCATGCGCGGCCGAAACTCTGCCCCTACTCTCCGCTCATCGCAATGGGCAGCGGATGCGTTGTCAAACTGCATCCGCTGCCCACGTTGTGCTACGTTTAACACACTGTCCGTCGGTTTGTCGGGCCGACGGTTTGCGACGGCCCCGTACCGACGCAAGTGTGAAAGTAGCCTTAGGGTATGTTTCCACGTTCAGGAAACGCTGCGTTTTTGACGTAGCGTTGAGTCGCAGCGTAAAAAACGCAGCGTCCAGATGTTACAGCATAGTGGAGGGGATTTCATGAAATCCCGTCTCCACTATGAATTAAAAGACGCATGCGGCATACCCGCGAAAACGCACATGCAGCGCGTCTTTTAACAGCGCAGCATGTCCTTACATTGCAGAAAAAACGCAAGGACAGCGAAGGTGACCCGCCAGTGACCTCAGGTGCAGATTTGGTCAGGATTTTACCTGCATACTGACCAAATCTTCACCTGAGGTCACTGGCAGGTCACCTGCGCTGTCCTTGCTTTTTTTCTGCAATGTAAGGACATTCTGCGTTCTTAAAAGACGCGCCGCATGTGCGCTTTCGCGGGTATGCTGCATGCGTCTTTTAATGCATAGTGGAGACGGGATTTCATGAAATCCCCTCCACTATGCTGTAACATCTGGACGCTGCATTTTTGACGCTGCGGCTCAACGCAGCATCAAAAACGCAGTGTTTCCTGAATGTGAAAACATACCCTTAAAGACTGTTGGAAAACCATTCCAGTTGATTACCTGATGAGATTGCTTGATAGAGAGCCAAGGAGTTGTAAATCTCTCATCAGAATAAATGGGAGGGTACTTTGGGGAATCTAAGGTTTACCACATTCATATTCTGGTTTGCTTCACAAGTGTTTCTTTACTACTCGTTTCCATATATGTTCCTTCGTGATTTTGCTGTCTTCTGTCTGAATCTACAATGTGCATACAGTGAGAAAAAGGAAAATCATTGCATGATCAGACTTTTGACTGGAAATGATTTTCGTGTTGTTGTGAGGCTTAAAGGGAATCAGTCAGCAGGTTATTACTACACAATCTGAGGATAGCATGAGGCAGGGGCTAAAGGTACCGTCACACATAACGATATAGTTAACGATATCGTTGCTTTTTGTGACGTAGCAACGATATCGTTAACGAGATTGTTATGTGTGACAGCGACCAACGATCAGGCCCCTGCTGGGAGACCGTAGGTCGCTGGGGAAAGTCCAGGACTTTATTTCGTCGCTGGATCTCCCGCAGACATTGCTGGATCGGCGTGTGTGACGCCGATTCAGCGATGTCTTCACTGGTAACCAGGGTAAACATCGGGTTACTAAGCGCAGGGCCGCGCTTAGTAACCCGATGTTTACCCTGGTTACCAATGTAAAAGTAAAAAAAAAACACTACATACTTACATTCCTGTCACGTTCCTCAGCGTCAGCTTCCCTACGTCCCCCAGTGTCAGCGCCGGCCGGCCGTAAAGCAGAGCACAGCGGTGACGTCACCGCTCTGCTTTCCGGCAAGCGCGCTTACACAGAGCAGGGAAGCTGAGGCTGGGGGACGCGACAGGAATGTAAGTATGTAGTGTTTTTTTTTTTACTTTTACAGTGGTAACCAGGGTAAACATTGGGTTACTAGTAACCCGATGTTTACCCTGGTTACCCGGGGACTTCGCATAGTTGGTCGCTGGAGAGCTGTCTGTGTGACAGCTCTCCAGCGACCAAACAGCGACGCTGCAGCAATCGACATCGTTGTCTAGATCGCTGCAGCGTCGCTTAATGTGACGGTACCTTAAGACTCTGATTTCAGTGACGTGTCAATTTTTAGGCTTTGTGCTACTGTTTCAATACAATAAGTGTTTTATCAGGAGGAGATTAGCACTGCCCAGACTGGTGCCAGCATGAGACCTGGTCCAACCACGCCCCCCCCCCCAACTGATTAGCAGCTTACTGTCAATAAACAACGTACCCCTTAAAGCTGTGGTGTGGGCAGGGTTAGTTTTTTGAGCACTGCTATATGCTACATCTAAGAACTATATAAAGCAAAAATGACACAGACACATGATCCAAATTACTTGCCACATATTAATCCATTTCATGTGTCTGCTAGGACTGCCAGACCCATCATCATAAACCATACATAGTAACATAGTAACATAGTAACATAGTTAGTAAGGCCGAAAAAAGACATTTGTCCATCCAGTTCAGCCTATATTCCATCATAATAAATACCCAGATCTACATCCTTCTACAGAACCTAATAATTGTATGATACAATATTGTTCTGCTCCAGGAAGACATCCAGGCCTCTCTTGAACCCCTCGACTGAGTTCGCCATCACCACCTCCTCAGGCAAGCAATTCCAGATTCTCACTGCCCTAACAGTAAAGAATCCTCTTCTATGTTGGTGGAAAAACCTTCTCTCCTCCAGACGCAAAGAATGCCCCCTTGTGCCCGTCACCTTCCTTGGTATAAACAGATCCTCAGCGAGATATTTGTATTGTCCCCTTATATACTTATACATGGTTATTAGATCGCCCCTCAGTCGTCTTTTTTCTAGACTAAATAATCCTAATTTCGCTAATCTGGGTATTGTAGTTCTCCCATCCCCTTTATTAATTTTGTTGCCCTCCTTTGTACTCTCTCTAGTTCCATTATATCCTTCCTGAGCACCGGTGCCCAAAACTGGACACAGTACTCCATGTGCGGTCTAACTAGGGATTTGTACAGAGGCAGTATAATGCTCTCATCATGTGTATCCAGACCTCTTTTAATGCACCCCATGATCCTGTTTGCCTTGGCAGCTGCTGCCTGGCACTGGCTGCTCCAGGTAAGTTTATCATTAACTAGGATCCCCAAGTCCTTCTCCCTGTCAGATTTACCCAGTGGTTTCCCGTTCAGTGTGTAATGGTGATATTGATTCCCTCTTCCCATGTGTATAACCTTACATTTATCATTGTTAAACCTCATCTGCCACCTTTCAGCCCAAGTTTCCAACTTATCCAGATCCATCTGTAGCAGAATACTATCTTCTCTTGTATTAACTGCTTTACATAGTTTTGTATCATCTGCAAATATCGATATTTTACTGTGTAAACCTTCTACCAGATCATTAATGAATATGTTGAAGAGAACAGGTCCCAATACTGACCCCTGCGGTACCCCACTGGTCACAGCGACCCAGTTAGAGACTATACCATTTATAACCACCCTCTGCTTTCTATCACTAAGCCAGTTACTAACCCATTTACACACATTTTCCCCCAGACCAAGCATTCTCATTTTGTGTACCAACCTCTTGTGCGGCACGGTATCAAACGCTTTGGAAAAATCGAGATATACCACGTCCAATGACTCACCTTGGTCCAGTCTATAGCTTACCTCTTCATAAAAACTGATTAGATTGGTTTGACAGGAGCGATTTCTCATAAACCCATGCTGATATGGAGTTAAACAGTTATTCTCATTGAGATAATCCAGAATAACATCCCTCAGAAACCCTTCAAATATTTTACCAACAATAGAGGTTAGACTTACTGGCCTATAATTTCCAGGTTCACTTTTAGAGCCCTTTTTGAATATTGGCACCACATTTGCTATGCGCCAGTCCTGCGGAACAGACCCTGTCGCTATAGAGTCACTAAAAATAAGAAATAATGGTTTATCTATTACATTACTTAGTTCTCTTAGTACTCGTGGGTGTATGCCATCCGGACCCGGAGATTTATCTATTTTAATCTTATTTAGCCGGTTTCGCACCTCTTCTTGGGTTAGATTGGTGACCCTTAATATAGGGTTTTCATTGTTTCTTGGGATTTCACCTAGCATTTCATTTTCCACCGTGAATACCGTGGAGAAGAAGGTGTTTAATATGTTAGCTTTTTCCTCGTCATCTACAACCATTCTTTCCTCACTATTTTTTAAGGGGCCTACATTTTCAGTTTTTATTCTTTTACTATTGATATAGTTGAAGAACAGTTTGGGATTAGTTTTACTCTCCTTAGCAATGTGCTTCTCTGTTTCCTTTTTGGCAGCTTTAATTAGTTTTTTAGATAAAGTATTTTTCTCCCTATAGTTTTTTAGAGCTTCAATGGTGCCATCCTGCTTTAGTAGTGCAAATGCTTTCTTTTTACTGTTAATTGCCTGTCTTACTTCTTTGTTTAGCCACATTGGGTTTTTCCTATTTCTAGTCCTTTTATTCCCACAAGGTATAAACCGCTTACACTGCCTATTTAGGATGTTCTTAAACATTTCCCATTTATTATCTGTATTCTCATTTCTGAGGATATTGTCCCAGTCTACCAGATTAAGGGCATCTCTAAGCTGTTCAAACTTTGCCTTCCTAAAGTTCAATGTTTTTGTGACTCCCTGACAAGTCCCCCTAGTGAAAGACAGGTGAAACTGCACAATATTGTGGTCGCTATTTCCTAAATGCCCAACCACCTGCAGATTTGTTATTCTGTCAGGTCTATTAGATAGTATTAGGTCTAAAAGTGCTGCTCCTCTGGTTGGATTCTGCACCAATTGTGAAAGATAATTTTTCTTGGTTATTAGCAGAAACCTGTTGCCTTTATGGGTTTCACAGGTTTCTGTTTCCCAGTTAATATCCGGGTAGTTAAAGTCCCCCATAACCAGGACCTCATTATGGGTTGCAGCTTCATCTATCTGCTTTAGAAGTAGACTTTCCATGCTTTCTGTTATATTTGGGGGTTTGTAACAGACCCCAATGAGAATTTTGTTACCATTTTTCCCTCCATGAATTTCAACCCATATGGACTCGACATCCTCATTCCCTTCGCTAATATCCTCCCTTAAAGTGGATTTTAGACAAGACTTTACATAGAGACAAACCCCTCCTCCTCTCCGATTTTTACGATCCTTTCTAAACAGACTGTAACCCTGTAAGTTAACTGCCCAGTCATACATGAATACACACGAAAAAAAGATGATCAAATGGTCGAGTTTCATAAAGATCTATATAAATTTTATTAACAACCTATTTGAAATTACATCACACCAAATTGAGACAGAGGGTGAAATAGAGCGACACATCCGCTTAGTGTAATACATAAGTGACCGACGTCATCACCCGGCACAGCAGCCAAACTACGTGATATATACATATATACTTTAGTCCCTTGTATGGAGCGCTACCAGCTGTAGCCAATATATCATAAATGCCTTATAGCATGCTATTGTCCTGACGCTACTAACTGGTGCAGGTACACATATAACAACCCCACATCTATCAGACAATGTCCAGCAAGGACCGTATAAACCGGTCACCAATATTTACCTGCTGTTGCAGAGATACGGGGGTAAAGCTGCAGTCTGGGTGAATGCGTCCGCCCCGACGCGCGTTTCGGACCTTATCCTTTTTCAAGGGGCCTAACTAGACTGCTCACAGCCCGTTTTAAATAGTATCCCATAACCGCACACAGCGACGGCGTCACCGGAAGTTGTACTCCCGACCCGGAAGTGACGCGCCACATCGCCGAGGCAACCACAGCAATAACCAGCACCGGCGTCACAAGAAGGGAAGGTCACATGACCAAGCCTCCGTGCAGAGACGCCGGTAACTGGCAGCCGCAGCGGCGCCAGGGTGGCGGGCGCGTGCAGGGGTAGGGATGACAACCTCGTCGCAATAAATAATCAGTACCCAATCAACACATATACAACCACATAAGACAGACACCACATATAAGTACCGTATGAGGGAGAACAAATGGGGACAGCTCAGTGGATCTTACATTGAATACGGTAATAAGATATAACATACCCGGGCCGGATTAGATATATACAGGTGTGCAGATATACTATATGTGCCACTATAAAGTGGCACATAATGAGTCCTGGCATATTAAGACATACATCGCACAAAAACATTGATTACAAAACTGTATACATAATAGAAAAATAAAGACAACATTAATAATAATCAATATTATTATTATTATTATTATTTATTTATTTATATAGCACCATTGATTCCATGGTGCTGTACATGAGAAATATACAACAAAGTATACAGAATCAGTGGGCGTCAGGTGTTATTCATTCTCCATGCATTTGAAAAGACTCTCAGCAACAAATCTGTAGTTTTATAACGATCAATCAGTATGCCCATCCATACAGTCCTCATTGTCTCCACAAATACTTGTAACTAAAACTGGAAAATAAAAACAATATTAAAATATGTACACACAATGCGAATTATGTCCATCAGCTATAAAACAGAGTGGAAATTTAGAGAAACGGGGGTGAAACTAAGGTTCTCGTTAAGTCCAGATGGATGGACTGTGCCCAATGTCCATATCCATCTGGACTCTTAACTTAACTGGGCCAACCTCCTAAATATTCCTCCACCCCGAAGATTAACGTCGAGCATATCGATACCTCTAACCCGAACCTGCCTACCATCACAGCCATGAAACCTACGAAAATGTCGGGGAATCGTTTTAAGCAATGTCACATCTTCTGCCGTAGCTGCTGCCTCAATTCCTAACAGATGCTCACGAATTCGTATCTTAAGCTGTCTAGTAGTCATGCCCACGTAGATCATATCACATGGACAGACAGCATAGTAAATCACGTTTCTGCTTGTACACGTAATATTTCTTTTTATATTGAATTCTTGCAGGATTAATTGTGCAAGATTCATTAGTCCTTGCCAGTTGTCAATGTTTCTTGTGAAGAGTTGGATCTCTTTCTGGCTTCTCCTGCTTAGCTGCCAATTCAGCAAAGATAAGTGTCTGCATGCAGTGTGCTTATATTCTGTGCTATTCATTTGTTTTCTCTTGTCCAGCTTAGACTGTGTCAGTGTTTTCTCAATCTTGTTGGATTCTCTTAAGTTTCCTAAGGGTCAACTTTTCAACCTGTCTGTGCCTGAACATACCGCCATGCAGAGCTATATTAAGGAGTCTTTGGAGAAAGGGCATATTCGACCATCTTCTTCACCGTTGGGAGCGGGGTTCTTTTTTGTTGCTAAAAAAGATGGTTCCTTGAGACCATGTATTGATTATCGCCTCTTGAATAAGATCACGGTCAAGTTTCAATACCCTTTACCTTTGCTTTCCGATTTGTTTGCTAGGATTAACCCTGCTGTTCTGTTGGTCAAAAATGACCGACTTTGAACTTCAATATTCTTTAAAATATTCAAGATGCGGCTCTGAAACCCGTGGCCGACCGACCCATCCTCATTTAAGTCAATCAACCACAAGTTTCAGAACCGCATCTTGAACACCCCAAAAAATACCAAAGTTCAAAATAGGTCTCCCCAGACCGAACAGAACAGCAGGGTTAAGGGAGCTAGTTGGTTTACTAAGATTGACCTTCGGGGGGCATATAATCTTGTTCGTATTAAGCAGGGTGATGAATGGAAAACTGCGTTTAACATGCCCGAAGGCCATTTTGAATACCTTGTGATGCCATTCGGACTCTCTAATGCTCCATCTGTTTTTAAGTCCTTCATGCATGATATCTTCCGGACTTATCTTGATAAATTCTTGATTGTATATTTGGACGATATTTTGATTTCTTCCGATGATTGGGAGTCTCATGTGCAACAGGTCAGGATGGTATTTCAGATCCTTTGTGACAATGCTTTGTTTGTGAAAGGGTCTAAGTGTCTCTTTGGGGTGCAGAAGGTTTCTTTTTTGGGCTTTATTTTTTCTCCCTCGTCTATAGAGATGGATCTGGCTAAGGTTCAGGCCATTCATGATTGGATTCAGCCCACATCCGTGAAGAGCATTCAGAAATTTTTGGGTTTTGCAAATTTTTATCGCCTTTTCATTGCTAATTTTTCCAGCGTGGTTAAACCCTTGACCGATTTGACGAAGAAAGGCGCTGATGTGGCAAATTGGTCCTCTGTGGCTGTCTCTGCTTTTCAGGAGCTTAAACGTCGATTTACTTCTGCTCCGGTGTTGCGCCAACCTGATGTTTCTCTTCCGTTTCAGGTTGAGGTTGACGCTTCTGAGATTGGGGCAGGGGCCGTTTTGTCTCAGAGGGATCCTGTTGGTTCCTTAATGAAACCGTGTGCCTTCTTTTCCCGTAAGTTTTCGCCAGCTGAACGCAATTATGATGTCGGCAATCGGGAGTTGTTGGCTATGAAGTGGGCGTTTGAGGAGTGGCGACTGTTATGACCTGGTGGTTAGGAGCACCCGGAATGACCTGATAGTTAAAACTCACACAGGACAAGCTCTGGGATGTGGGAGCTCTGCTGACCGCAATCCCTAATCCTATCACACACACTAGAAATAGCCGTGGAGCGCTCCTGACACTCCCTAGGCGCCTCGTCACAGCCTAAGAGCTAGCTAGCCCTAGAGATAGAAAATAAAGCCTACCTTGCCTCAGAGAAATTCCCCAAAGGAAAAGGCAGCCCCCCACATATATTGACTGTGAGTAAAGATGAAAGTCACAAACGCAGAAATGAAACAGGTTTCAGCAAAGGGAGGCCAGACTTACTAAATAGACAGAGGATAAGAAAGGTAGCTTTGCGATCAGCACAAAAAACTACAAAAGACCACGCAGAGTGTGCAAAAAGACCTCCACACCGACTAACGGTGCGGAGATGCCACTCTGCATCCCAGAGCTTCCAGCTAGCAAGACAAAATCATGATATCCAGCTGGACAAGAAAACAATGAACGAATTAGATACTATCAGGAACTTAGCTTCTGCTGGAGTAGACAGGTCACCAGAAAGATCCAAGAGCGAACTGAACCAATGCAGAAACATTGACAGCTGGCATGGAGTAACGATCTAAGTGGAGTTAAATAGAGCAGCCAACCAAAGGATAAACCACGTCACCTATGTAAGGAACCTCAGAAGCAGCAGCTCCACTCGCAGCCACCAGAGGGATCCCACGGACAGAACTCACCGAAGTACCATTCACGACCACAGGAGGGAGCTCAACAACAGAATTCACAACAGGCGACATTGGCTTGAGGGAGCTAAGCACCGTATTGTGGTCTTGACCGATCATAAGAATTTGATTTACCTCGAGTCTGCCAAACGGCTGAATTCTAGACAGGCTCGATGGTCCTTGTTTTTTTCCCGTTTTGATTTCGTGGTCTCGTACCTTCCGGGTTCTAAGAATATTAAGGCTGATGCCCTTTCTTGGAGTTTTTTGCCTGATTCTCCAGAGGTCTTAGAACCGGTCGGTATTCTGAAAGAAGTGGTGGTCCTTTCTGCCATTTCCCCTGATTTACGACGGGTTATTCAAGAATTTCAGGCTGACAAACCTGACCGCTGTCCTGTGGGGAAACTGTTTGTTCCTGACAGATGGACTAGTAGAGTGATTTCTGAGGTTCACTGTTCCGTGTTGGCTGGTCATCCTGGCATTTTTGGTACCAGAGACTTGGTTGGTAGGTCCTTTTGGTGGCCTTCTTTGTCGCGTGATGTGCATTCTGTTGTGCAGTCCTGTGGGACTTGTGCGCGGGGCAAGCCTTGTTGTTCCCGTGCTAGTGGGTTGCTTTTGCCATTGCCGGTCCCTGAGAGGCCCTGGACACATATTTCGATGGATTTTATTTCTGATCTTCCGGTCTCCCAGAAGATGTGGGTTATCTGGGTTGTTTGTGACCGGTTCTCTAAGATGGTTCATTTGGAGTCTTTGCCTAAATTGCCATCCTCTTCAGATTTGGTTCCGTTGTTTTTTCAGCATGTGGTTCGTTTGCATGGTATTCCGTAGAATATTGTGTCCGACAGAGGTTCCCAGTTTGTTTCTAGGTTTTGGCGGGCCTTTTGTACTAGGCTGGGCATTGATTTGTCTTTTTCTTCTGCATTTCATCCTCAGACAAATGGCCAGACCGAGCGAACTAATCAGACTTTGGAGACTTATTTGAGATGCTTTGTGTCTACTGATCAGGATGATTGGGTGGCCTTCTTGCCATTGGCCGAGTTTGCCCTTAATAATCGGGTTAGTTCGGCTACTTTGGTTTCGCCTTTCTTTTGTAATTTTGGTTTTCATCCTCGTTTTTCTTCTGGGCAGGTTGAGCCTTCTGACTGTCCTGGTGTGGATTCTGTGGTTGACAGGTTGCAGCAGATTTGGGCTCATGTGGTGGACAATTTGGTGTTGTCTCAGGAGGAGGCTCAACGTTTTGCTAACTGTCATCGGTGTGTTGGTTCCCGGCTTCGGGTTGGGGATCTGGTCTGGTTGTCTTCCCATCATGTTCCTATGAAGGTTTCTTCCCCTAAGTTTAAGCCTCGGTTTATTGGTCCTTATAAGATTTCTGAGATTATTAATCCGGTGTCTTTTCGTTTGGCGCTTCCGGCCTCTTTTGCTATCCATAATGTCTTCCATAGATCTTTATTGCGGAAATATGTGGTGCCCGTTGTTCCCTCTGTTGATCCTCCGGCCCCTGTGTTGGTTGATGGAGAGTTGGAGTATGTGGTTGAGAAGATTTTGGATTCTCGTTTTTCGAGGCGGAGGCTTCAGTACCTTGTCAAATGGAAGGGTTATGGCCAGGAGGATAATTCTTGGGTTTTTGCCTCTGATGTCCATGCTGCTGATTTGGCCCGTGCCTTTCATCTGGCTCATCCTAATCGTCCTGGGGGCCCTGGTGAGAGTTCGGTGACCCCTCCTCAAGGGGGGGGTACTGTTGTGAATTCTGCTTTTGGGTTCCCTCCAGTGGTTGTAGGTGGGAATGCAATTGTCTCTGAGTCGCAGTCCTGGCCAGGTGTATCTGCTGATTGCAGTTTTGACTGGGATATTTAGGTGTGCAGGATTCATTAGTCCTTGCCAGTTGTCAATGTTTCTTGTGAAGAGTTGGATCTCTTTCTGGCTTCTCCTGCTTAGCTGCCAATTCAGCAAAGATAAGTGTCTGTTTCTTTTTCTGTGGCACACATGCAGTGTGCTTATATTCTGTGCTATTAATTTGTTTTCTCTTGTCCAGCTTAGACTGTGTCAGTGTTTTCTCAGTCTTGTTGGATTCTCTGGAGTTGCAGATATACGCTCCCCATCTTTAGTTAGATGGTGGAGTTTTTGTATTTTCTGCTGTGGATATTTTTGGGAAGGATTTTAATACTGACCGCATAGTATCCTGTCCTATTCTTTCCTATTTTAGCTAGTGTGGCCTCTTTTGCTAAATCCTGTTTCCTGCCTGTGTGTGTCTTTTCCTCTACTACTCACAGTCATTATTTGTGGGGGGCTGCCTATTCTTTGGGGTTCTGCTCTGAGGCAAGGTAGAATTCCTATTTCCATCTATAGGGGTATTTAGTCCTCCGGCTGTGTCGAGGTGTCTAGGTTTTGTTAGGCACACCCCACAGCTTCTTCTAGTTCCGGTATTAAGATCAGGGTTTGGGGTCAGTATAGCTACCACCTACTCCAGTGAAAGTTTTCATGCTGCTCCAAGGTCAGCAGATCATAACAGTCTGTCTTATGTAGTTGTATATGTGTTGATTGGGTACTGATTATTTATTACGACGAGGTTGTCGTCCCTACCCTGCACGCGCCCGCCGCCCTGGCGCCGCTGCGGCTGCCGGTTACTGGCGTCTCTACACGGAGGCTTGGTCATGTGACCTTCCCTTCTTGTGACGCCGGTGCTGGTTATTGCTGTGGTTGCCTCGGCGACGTGGCGCATCACTTCCGGGTCGGGAGTACAACTTCCGGTGATGCCGTCACTGTGTGCGGTTATGGGATACTATTTAAGACGGGCTGTGAGCAGTCTAGTTAGGCCCCTTGAAAAAGGATAAGGTCCGAAACGCGCGTCGGGGCAGACGCATTCACCCAGACTGTAGCTTTACCCCCGTATCTCTGCAACAGCAGGTAAATATTGGTGACCGGTTTATACGGTCCTTGCTGGACATTGTCTGATAGATGTGGGGTTGTGATATGTGTACCTGCACCAGTTAGTAGCGTCAGGACAATAGCATGCTATAAGGCATTTATGATATATTGGCTACAGCTGGTAGCGGTCCATACAAGGGACTAAAGTATATATGTATATATCACGTAGTTTGGCTGCTGTGCCGGGTGATGACGTCGATCACTTATGTATTACACTAAGCGGATGTGTCGTTCTAATTCACCCTCTGTCCCAATTTGGTGTGATGTAATTTCAAATAGGTTAATAAAATTTATATAAATCTTTATGAAACTCGACCATTTGATCATCTTTTTTTCGTGTGTATTCATACATCTAAGAACTGTAGCTGTGCTACAACTGCAGCACACAGTAAACTAAGGGATACATCACTAATTACAGGGCCTCTTTTTCTACATAATGCTGCTCCCAGATGAAGTAGCAAGAACCCCTTTAAGGACCAGGCAATTTTCGTTTTTTGCGCTTTTGTGTTTTCCTTCTCTAATTCCAAGAGCCATAACTTTTTATTTTTCCATTGAAATAGCCATGTGAGGGCTTGTTAATTATGGGACTGGCTGTACTTTTGAAAAGCACTATCCATTTTATGTCCTGGAAAGTGGGGAAAAAAAATCTGCAATTCTTTGTTTTTATTTACAGCATTCATCTTATGGTATAAATGACCTGGCCGTGTGATTCTCCAGACGATTACAATTGCGGAAATCCCAAACTGTGAAAAATTTGTATAAACATTTGTTAAAAATAAATAAATTGGCTTGTGACGTCAGTTTCTGATATGGGGCTGTGTGAGGGCTTGATGTTTTAGCCTTGAGCCAATGTTTTTATTGAGCTCATTTTGGGGTAGATACCATGCTTTGATCCCCTCTTATTACATTTTTTGTGTTGTTGCAACGGCTGTAAAAATGTAATTCTTGCTTTGTGATTTTTTTTCTCATTATGCTGTTTACCGATCAGATTAAGTTATTCTATATTTTGGTATATTAGACTTTTACAAATGCAGCAATATCAAATATGAATATTTCTTATTTCTTAATTTGAATGGGGAAAAGGGGGTAATTTGGACTTTTATATACAGTACAGAGCAAAAATTTGGACACACCTTCTCATTCTGATGTAAAAATCGGACTGTGTGTACTAGCCCTTATAAAGCAGTGTACACATACTACAGTATGATTACTTACATATAGCTTTAAAATCAAAGGAAAGCGAATTAGAATGTTTTATGCCAAGTCAGAGAACAGGAACCTGTGCTAGTACTGCACCACACACACCAGATGCTCTTACACTTCATGCCCCTTTGACAATATGAAGTAAAAACACAAACAACTTTGTAAATTGTAAATGGGTGGTGGTGGCGACAGCTTTTAACTAGCAGATTAGGAAGAACAGGCCTCACACAGTGAAACTGCCTGACAGACAGCTCTAGTTCCCCCGACAACCAATCAGAGGTCAGCTTTCATTTTACCTCAGCAGTTTCAAATCTGAAAGCTGACCTCTGGTTGCTATGGACAACCAAAATGGTTTTACTCTGAGGCAATTTTCATTAATCAGGCCACTAACATTTGTTATAGAAATCAAGGAACCTTGTCACATACATTTCTTATAGCAGTGCAGTGGTCCCTATTTACTTAATAAAATGGTACAATTAGCGGACTAGTAAGTCCTTAAGGTCCCTTCACACTGAATGATACCGCTGACGATTGCGACGCTGCAACATCTCAAACCCGACATCACAGCGTTGCAAGCGCAGCGGTCACAGTGAACAATTTTCTTCACTGGGAGTGTATGATGCATGACACCCCAGCAATGAAAACGGCCAGGACTGGGATCTGCCATGCTCAGGAATGCCCCTTGCGATGTTGTATCCCACTGTCACACGCAGCAATTGCCGCCATCACAGCGGGGTATGCTGAAACGTTATGGATCGGATGCTCGCTCAGTGTGATGGGGACCTTAGTAATGATAGCAACCATTTAATTGCAGCTGTACCCCTGAAAAATAAAAATGGACAAAAGCGCATATTGCATTTTCATGGAAATATTTTGTGGACATTCTTGTGGTGCGAATCATCTTAGGTTGGTAAAAGCCAGAGCGACTGCATAGTGCAGCCCCTCACAAGCCAATTTGGCATGGTGTGACCCCTCAACAGCCACTATGATGTCGGGGCCTTTCAGGAGCCAGTCTGGCATGCGAGGACTCTCAGGGGCCACTTTAGTATGTGAAGTCCAAGACCCACTTAGTTGTGCAGGCCCCCTCAGGAGCCAGTCTGGTTCCCAGGACCCCTCAGAAACCACTTTGGTGCCAATGAACCTCAGGAGCAAGTCTGGCATGCAGGGCCCTGCCCCTGGGTAGCCATTTTGGCCCCTTGGTAGCCATTTTGATGTGCTAGGCCCCTTGTTAGCCACTTTGGCCCTTTGGCAGCCTTTTTGGCATGCAAGAATCCTTAGTAGCCACTTTGGTGCACACAGCCCCTCGGTAGCCACTTTGGCCACATGGTAGCCACTTTGGCACATTCGGCACAGCACCTCGGTAGCCACTTCAACCACTTGGTAGCCACTTTTGCACATTCGGCACCTCGGTGACCACTTTGGCCACTTGGTAGCCACTTTGGCCACTTGGTAGCCACTTTAGCACATTCGGCACCTCGGTAGCCACTTTTGCCCCTTGATATCGACCTTGGCACATTCGGTACCTCAGCAGCAACTTTTGCCTCTTGGTAGCCACTTTGGCACATTCGGATCCTCGGTAGCCACTTTGGCCACATTGGCATATTCGGCCCCTTGGTAGCCACTTTGGCCACTAGGTAGCCACTTTGGCACATTCGGCACCTCGGTAGCCACTTTGGGGTATATGGGGTATCTAGATAGAGGTAGCACCTCTGGTGGAGTGCTTGCCGTGTCCTCTTTGGACAGCTCTTCCATCTTTGGTCCTCATCTGATGCTCAACTCTCACCTGTACCTCCAAGTAGCTGCTAGCATGCGGCAGCGGGTACACCCCGGAACACCGCCTCGGCAGGCGGGCCAAACCAGGTGAGGGTAGCTGTTGGGTTTCTTTGAGACCTACAGTGATTTTCAAGGGTTTGCCTACCCTTGCATGTGAAGACTGGATATGGCAGACTGTGCGGAAGAAACCAAGGTTCAACGGACAGACTAGCGATTTCCAGCACAGTGTTGTGGAGCGCTGAGAGGGCGCAGCGAGGCACATATAGGACACTGCTGGCCATCCACTCCACCCTGACCTATCTCCAGTTGTCTCGCTTAGCTCTTGCCACTGGGGCTCGATAGGTACGGGCGAGAGAGTGAGGTTGACGACTGCGCAACTCCTCCTCACTTTGTTCAGGATCACTCTGCTCACCTCAATCGAGGAAGGGGCTAGAAAAGGTGCCTCAAACATAGTCTGCTTCATTTCACCTGGCCAGCCTACCGCAGCTGGCGGGTTTCCCATACAGCGGTCGACACACAATAAAGAAAAAGAAAATGATGGTACTCAACCTTGGCACATGGAATGCGAGAACTCTGCTGGATAATACCAAGGCAGACAGACCAGAGAGAAGAACGGCATTGGTTGCTCGGGAGCTAGCTCGTTACAAGGTTGATATAGCAGCTCTCAGCGAAACACGCCTGGCAGACAAGGGTCAATTGACAGAGCATAGTGGTGGATATACATTCTTCTGGAGTGGTCGAGGCAGCACTGAAAAATGAGAAGCAGGCGTGGGATTTGGTATCAAAACTCATCTTGCTCGTAAACTTACCTGGCTTCCGGAGGGCATCAACGACCGTCTGATGACATTTCAGCTCCCACTTACAAACAAGAAACGCGCGACTCTGATCAGTGCCTATGCTCCCACGATGACTAATCCGGATGACATTAAAGATAAGTTCTATGATGAACTTGACACACTTATTACAGCAATCCCACAGGCAGACAAGCTCATTATACTTGGAGACTTTAATGCCAGAGTGGGAACAGACCATCAAAACTGGGAAGGGGTCATTGGGAGACACGGCACTGGCAAGTGTAACAGTAATGGCCTGCTGCTCCTCAAGATGTGTGCCACACGTGACCTTGTCATCACCAACACTTTATTCCGCTTACTCACCCGCAAGAAGACATCATGGATGCACCCACGCTCGAGGCATTGGCATCTCATTGATTGCATCATTGCCACGAAAAGAGATGAGATGCACTTTAGAGTGACGAAGGCCATGTGTGGTGCAGACTGCTGGACTGACCATCGCCTCATTGTATCTAAGTGCAGACTCCGCATCCTGCCTGCGAGGAGACCCCAAGGGCAGAAAACGACAAAGAGGCTGAATATCTATAAGCTGCAAAATAAAAGAATTGCAAGGGAATTTGCCAATGACCTTGATGGCAGACTGTTAAATATACTACAGGCAGAGGAGATTGGCGTTGAGGAACAGTGGACAATTCTGAGAGATGCTGTTTATAATACTGCTCTGGAGCATCTTGGATCAGCAACCAGAAATAATGAAGACTGGTTCGATGAAAATGACGAGGAAATAAAGACACTCCTAGAAGAGAAACATCAGCGGTATAAGGTGTACCAAAATGACCCCACGTCGTTAGCTAAGAAAGGTGCCTTTACCAACATAAAAAGAAAGGTACAAATCAAGCTACGCTAGATGCAGGATATCTGGTTTAGCAAGAAGGCCGACGAAATTCAGGGCTATGCAGATACCCATGACCAGAAACGTTTCTACGATGCGCTCAAAGCTGTATATGGACCCCAGTCATCAAGCTCTTCATCTCTGCTTAACGCAGATGGAACTAAGCTGCTGACAGAAAGGAAACAAATTCTGGAACGGTGGGCTGAGCATTTTAATAATAATCTTAATCGCCCTGCCAATATCAATGATGAGGCTATTGCTCGCCTGCCCCAGGTAGAAATCAACAAGGAGCTTGATGTTCTTCCAAGTGGAGATGAAGTCAGGAAAGCAGTAAAACAACTTTCTTGTGGAAAAGCACCCGGAAATGATGCTATACCTGCTGAGGTATATAAATCTAGCGGCCCTGTTCTGATGCAAACGGTGACCAAACTATTCCAATATATGTGGACAAAGGAACATGTTCCACAACACAGCTGGGATGAAACAACACAATACAACAGATGAAAGATGCCAGCATAATCCACATATACAAGAGGAAAGGTAATCGCCAATCTTGTGACAACCATCGAGGCATCTCCCTTCTGTCCACTGCAGGCAAGATATTGGCTCGTGTCTTGCTCAACCGCCTTTTACATCACCTTGAGCAAGGACTATTACCCGAAAGCCAGTGTGGTTTCCGTGTTAAATGTGGAACAGTAGATATGGTCTTTTCAGCACGTCAACTTCAGGAAAAGTGCTAGGAGCAACACCGTGACCTTTATGTAACTTTTGTTGATTTGACCAAGGCTTTTGACACAGTCAGTAGAGAGGCCTGTGGAAGATCATGGCAAAATTTGGCTGCCCGAGCAAGTTCATCTCAGTCATCCGGCAGTTCCATGATGGCATGATGGTGAAGGTTCTGAACGATGGAGACGTATCTGAGGCTTTGCCAGTAACAAATGGCGTAAAACAAGGCTGTGTGCTGGCTCCAACCCTGTTCAGTATGCTGTTCTCTGCAATGTTAAGTGATGCCTTTAACAACTGTGAAGATGGAATCCAGGTTAGGTACAGGACTGATGGCAAGCTATTCAACCCAAAATGCCTGAAGGCGGTTACGAAAGTGCATGAGACTGTTATCCGTGAATTACTATTTGCTGATGACTGTGCACTTAATGCTAGCACGGAACAGCAGATGCAGCATGAAATGGACAATTTTTCGCAAGCCTGCGACAGTTTTGGTCTCGAGATCAACATTAGAAAAACCGAAGTTATGTATCAACCGGCTCCAGGAAAACTGTACAAGGAGCCACATATCACGGTGAAGGAGCAAAACCTCAAAGCAGTCGATAACTTCACCTACTTAGGCAGCACACT
This sequence comes from Ranitomeya imitator, assembly GCF_032444005.1. Lineage (NCBI taxonomy): Eukaryota > Metazoa > Chordata > Amphibia > Anura > Dendrobatidae > Ranitomeya > Ranitomeya imitator. The sequence continues at coordinate 302,683,303 of NC_091282.1, forward strand.
TTCCCGTGAAGTAACCATAGACGCTGAGGTTAACAACAGAATCGCCAAAGCCAGTGCCGCCTTCGGGAGACTGCGTAAGAACGTCTGGGAACGAAGGGGACTCAGCCTTACCACCAAGCTGAAGGTCTACTGTGCGGTGGTCCTCACCACACTTCTCTATGCTAGTGAGACCTGGACAGTGTACAGCCGGCATGCTAAACAGCTTAATCATTTCCACATGAGTTGCCTCCGCAGACTCCTCCACACCAGGTGGCAAGACAATGTCCCAGACACGGCAATTCTGGAACAAACTGGGCTGTGCAGCGTTTACACTCTCCTGCTGAAAGTCCAAGCCAGGTGGGCTGGACATGTGGTCCGAATGCCGGACAGCCGACTACCGAAACAACTGCTGTATGGAGAACTGTGCCAAGGAAAGCGAGCAGTTGGGGGGCAGAAGAAGCGCTATAAAGACTGCCCTAAGGTGTCTCTCAAAAACCTGGAAGTCAACACCAATGAATGGGAAGAGCTTGCCCTGGATCGTCCAGGTTGGCGGGACAGGATCACCTCAGGAGCACGTGCAGCTGAAGATAGGAAAATCTGTGACGCAAAAAGAAAGCGTGCTGTACGCAAGGCACAAGCAGAATCTGGTGTACTGACCACATCTGCTTTCGTATGTCAAGTATGTGGGCGAACCTTCAGGCCCGGATTGGACTCATCAGTCACCTCCAGACCCATAACTATGAATTCTCTTCTAACCGTGAAGTCATGGTCATCTTCGAAAACGAAGGACGAACATCACATCAGCCACTTTGGCCACTTGGTAGCCACTTTGGCACATTGGCACCTCGGTAGCCACTTTGGCCACTTGGTAGCCACATTGACATATTCGGCACCTTGGTAGCCAATTTGGCCACTTGGTAGCCACTTTGGCACATTCGTCACCTTGGTAGCCACTTTGGCCACTTGGTAGCCACTTTGACACATTTGGCACCACTTTGGCCACTTGGTAGCCACATTTGCATATTCGGCACCTTGGTATCCACTTGGTAGCCACTTTGGCACATTCTGCACCTTGGTAGCCACTTTGGCCACTTGGTAGCCACTTTGGCACATTCGGCACCTTGGAAGCCTCTTTGGCCACTTGGTAGCCACATTGGCATATTTGGCACCTTGGTAGCCACTTTGGCCACTTGGTAGCCACTTTGCCACATTCGGCACCTCTGTAGCCATTTTGGCCACTTGGTAGCCACATTGGCATATACTGCACATTGATAGCCACTTTGGCCACTTGGTAGGCACATTCGGCACCACTGTAGCCACTTGGTAGCCACTTTGGCCACTTGGTAGCCACATTGGCACATTCGGCACCTTGGTAGCCACTTTGGCCACTTGGTAGCCACTTTGCCACATTCGGCACCTCTGTAGCCATTTTGGCCACTTGGTAGCCTCTTTGGCACATTCGGCACCTCGGTAGCCACATTGCCCACTTGGGAGCCACTTTGGCACATTCGGCCCCTCGGTAGTCACGAGTCAGAGTCACGAGTCAGAGTCATGAGTCAGAGTCACGAGTCAGAGTCACATTATTCTGATGGTTGACTTTGATAAATGATCATGTCCTAAAATGGACACCGTACATTTGCATAGCTGCCATCTTTCTAAGGTCAGTGCACCTGCGCTGTGGCTTCAATTTATGTCAGTTGGGGGTCATGGAAAGGTCACCATTAATTCCTATGGGAAAATTTTAGCATAAAATGCGTTTTTTCTTTTTTTTTAAAAACTACAAATCCGATCGACTCCAAAAATACATAGCACACCTGTCCCCACCGAGGGCTTCAAAATGCCACTTAAAGGGGGTCTCTGTGCCGAGCGGTTCGGGCCACATTAATTATGGAAAATGTGGAGAAGAAGAAGTAGAATAATATTAAAATATAAGAAATCGGATTACAATATTTTGCTTGAACCTAGAGAGTTCAAGCACCATAATAAAATATAAGAAATCAGATTACAATATGTTGCTTGAATCTAGAGTGTTCAAGCACCATAATTAACACATGTGGAATTATATACTTAACAAAAAAGTGTGAAACAACTGAAAATATGTCTTATATTCTAGGTTCTTCAAAGTAGCCACCTTTTGCTTTGATGACTGCTTTGCACACTCTTGGCATTCTCTTGATGAGCTTCAAGGGGTAGTCACCGGAAATGGTCTTCCAACAATCTTGAAGGAGTTCCCAGAGATGCTTAGCACTTGTTGGCCCTTTTGCCTTCACTCTGAGGTCCAGCTCACCCCAATCTCGATTGGGTTCAGGTCTGGTGACTGTGGAGGCCAGGTCATCTGGTGTAGCACCCCATCACTCTCCTTCTTGGTCAACTAGCCCTTACACAGCTTGGGGCTGCATTATACTGTATAGGGCTGCATTATTTTATATAGGGCTGCATTATAATTTATGGGGCTCCATTATACTCTATAAAGGACTACGGGGAGTGCATTATACTATGTGTACTATATGGGGCCTGCACTATACTCTATCAAGGACTATTGGGAATGCATTATATTATATGGGGGCTGCATCACACTGTATGGAGGACTATGGGGAATGCATTATACTATATGAAGAACTATGGGTACATTAAACTATGGGGAGTGCATTTTACTATATGGAGGACAGTGGGGCTGTCTTATACTATATGGAGAACTATGGGATGCATTATACTATATTGATGACTATGGGGAGTTTATTATACTATATAAAGGACTATTGGGAGTGTAGTATACTCTATAGAGGACTATGGAGTGCATTATGCTATATGGAAGACTTTTGGGTGCATTAAACTATATGGAGGGCTATGTGATACATTATACTATATTGAAAATTATGGGGAGTGTATTATACTATATGGAGGACTATGGAGAGTGTATTACACTACATGGAGGTCTATGGGGAGCATATTATGCTATATGGAGGACTACGGGGCACATTATACTATATGGAGGACAATGGGGTGTTTATTATACTATATGGAGGACTATAGGGTGCATTATACTATGTGGAGGACTATGGGGTGCATTATACTATGTGGAGGACTATGGGGTGCATTATACTAAAGGAGCAAAATGCTGCCTATTCATCAGGTGATTGGATTGGAACAGAAATCATTGTTCTTAGCAGCACTTCACCCAGTGAAAACTGCAGATATGCTGCTGATAACATGATACTGGATGGGGACAAATTGATCTATTATTCATTATTCTGTGTCCATTCTTCCGCAGCCGGTGTAAAGTGGCCAGGAAACAAGCGGCAAACAACTTAAATATTGTTGATCATGCTCGTTTAACAGCCTGAACTCAGCGCGTATAAACACAACCAAACTGTTTCTGTGTGATGGCTCAATATGTGAGCATTTGGGGCCTCACTTTAAACTTTTGTCCAGGGCTCCATTTTGTCTTAAAACAACCCTGCAGAGAGCCTCAGACTTGCAGTGTCGCAATGGCAGGGTATACAAGAGATAATTAAAGTTGATTTCTTTATTTTATAACAATCCTCATTCTCTTCCAATTTTTGAAAAGTCTCAGGATAAGCCTTTCAAGGATGCATGAGATACTTATGGGCTTAATTTGAGAAATAATTGTAACAAAAATTTACATGTATACAATCCAGCCACTGAATCATCACCAGGAGTCTTGCATGCCACCAGCTGTCTCTTCTCTGGAAATACTCCCAGTGGGACTTGTGTTTTCAGCTCTCACCCTCTGCCCTGTGACCGAAAAATTGTTATAATGTTCTCACAACAATCTTGGGATGTATAATCTTTCTCACAGATGGATTCTATCAAATATTCAAGTGACGTGAAAATCTAAAAATTGTCACGTTCAAACGCCTGTGCACATTCTTATCATCTTTTATGATAAGATCAATGTTATGCAAATGTAAGTTTTATAGGCCTTAATGTTTCTAGTAAAAAAAAAAACTTGCATGATTACTTCCTAAAGTCATAAAGCAAAATTTATTCATTATGTTTTAGGATCAAGTAGCTTTTTTTTTGCCCTTACTGCTTATTCCACGAAAAAAAAATGTTTTTTTGTCCCTATATTCTAAATCCCTTACATTTTTTCTATTCAGTAAATGGAGCTGTGTTAAGGTTTTTTCATAAGCAAACTATACTTTTTATTTGTACCATTTTGAGGCACATACGAGTCTGACATTGGTTTTAAAGGGAACCTGTCACCTGAATTTGGCGGGATCGGTTTTCGGTCATATGGGCGGAGTTTTTGGGTGTTTGATTCACCCTTTCCTTACCCGCTGGCTGCATGCTGGCCACAATATTGGATTGAAGTTCATTCTCTGTCCTCCATAGTACACGCCTTCATGGCCTGATTCGCCGTATATCGGACTGTAATAATAATAATAATAATAATTTTTATTTACAGTACAGACCAAAAGTTTGGACACACCTTCTCTTTTAAAGATTTTTCTGTATTTTCATAACTATGAAACTTGTACATTCACACTGAAGGCATCAAAACTATGAATTAACACGTGGAATTATATACTTAACAAAAAAGTGTGAAACAACTGAAATTATGTCTTATAACCTAGGTTCTTCAAAGTAGCCACCTTTTGCTTTGATGACTGCTTTGCACACTCTTGGCATTCTCTTGATGAGCTTCCAGAGGTAGTCACCGGGAATGGTCTTCCAACAATCTTGAAGGAGTACCCAGAGATGCTTAGCACTTGTTGGCCCTTTTGCCTTCACTCTGCGGTCCAGGTCACCCCAAACCATCTCGATTGGGTTCAGGTCTGGTGACTGTGGAGGCCAGGTCATCTGGCGTAGCAACCCATCACTCTCCTTCTTGGTCAAATAGCCCTTACACAGCCCTTACACAATTTTAAACCAACAATCCCCAAAACATCATCAGGGAAAAAGAGGCATAAACTATAAGTTGAATTCTTTTAAAACCATTTTTAATAGTTATTAAGGTTGAAGGAAGACTAAGTCCATCTAGTTCAACCCATAGCCTAACCTAAGATGCCCTAACATGTTGATCCAGAGGAAGGCAAAAAAAAACCATGTGGCAAAGAGTAAGCTCCACAATGGGGAAAAAAATTCCTTCCCGACTCCACATATGGCAATCAGACTAGTTCCCTAGATCAACGCCCTATCAAGGAATCTAGTGTATATACCCTGTAACATTATACTTTTCCAGAAAGGTATCCAGTCCCCTCTTAAATTTAAGTAATGAATCACTCATTACAACATCATACGGCAGAGATAAACTAAAATATAGAAAATGGCAAGAAACAGGGTAAAGCTCAAAGTACATACGGCTGGGAACAGTAGCCGCACCAGGTAATATCACAAATGTAATCCTATATATCAGCAGCAAGCAAGTAACAGTGAAAGTGTATTGCACAATTATCAATTATCATGGAAACTAAGTTCCTAAGGTGCTAAATCTATAGAGCCTCTATTATACTCTGTAGCCTGCTAAACATAAAGTGCAAAGTGCCTAATGCAAGGTGCAGCGTCAGTGTGATTGATGTGCTGCAGCACATGCGCCGATCTCCGGACTCCCAGATGAAAGTATGACTTCCGGTCTTCTGCACCTGGGATATTGCTTCGCTATTTCTCAGCCTCGGTGATATGAGTGCACATGCGCTGGTCAGTGACGTCCCTTTGATTTCCGGCTCTGCGCAGATGGTGAGGCGAAGCGTTCCACGCTCGTGTCCCAGGCACGGAAGACCGGAAGTCATACTTTCATCTTGGAGTCCGGAGATCGGCGCATGTGCCGCAGCACATCAATCACACCGACGCTGGTCACAGCTGTTTTGTGTATATATAACGATAGAGTAGCTAGGTGTAGACACATATGCCCCCTATTTGAGGAAGCCAGTCAGGCATAACGGCGCTGTCGGGGTCGCTGTGGAACGTTCTCCACCAGGAAAGCTAACTATGTAAGTTCACATCTTGCATTGATACGTTATATGTCAGCTCATAGATATGCACCTTGCATTAGGCACTTTTCACTTTATGTTTAGCAGGCTACAGAGGATAATAGAGGCTCTAGAGATTTAGCACCTTAGGAACTTAGTTTCCATGATAATTGATAATTGTGCAATACACTTTTACTGTTACTTGCTTGCTGCTGATATATAGGATTACATTTGTGATACTACCTGGTGCGGCTACTGTTCCCAGCCGTATGTACTTTGAGCTTTACCCTGTTTCTTGACATTTTCTGTATTTTAGTTTATCTATTAAAAATGGTTTTAAAAGAATTCAACTTATAGTTTATGCCTCTTTTTCCCTGATGATGTTTTGGGGATTGTTGGTTTAAAATTATGATTTTGAGGTGTGCTAAGTACTATTTTGGGACTTTTGATAAATTTACAGCCCTTACACAGTATATAATTCCACATGTGTTAATTCATAGTTTTGATGCCTTGAGTGTAAATGTACAATTTTCATAGTCATGAAAATATAGAAAAATCTTTATATGAGAAGGTGTGTCCAAACCTTTGGTCTGTACTGTATATAGCGCCAACATATTCCGCAGCACTTTACAATTAAGCGGGGACATGTACAGACAATAAATTCAATACAAGTTAAGACAATTTAAATAGTGACATTAGGAGTGAGGTCCCTGCTTGCAAGCTTACAATCTATAAGGAAATGGGGGGACACAATACGTGAAAACTGCTTGTTATTTCAGGTCTGGCAATCATAGGAAATAGGGAATTTCATATAAAGCTGCATGATCTGGTAATCAGTCTGTGTGCTTAAGTGCAATAGTCAAGTATCATGTGCAGTTATCATGTGCATGGAGGGTGTGGAGACAGATGAATAGTAGGGTGCAGATTCAGAATAATATTTGGAAGGAGGGAACAGGGCAAAGTTAGGTTACTGTGTAGTTGATGTGGTAGGCTTGTTTGAAAAGATGGGTTTTCAAAGCGCGCTTGAATAGGTCGGGGCTAGGTATCAGTCTGATCGTCTGGGGAAGTGCATTCCAGAGAGCTGGCACAGCACGAGAGAAGTCTTGGAGAAGGAGGTGCGAGGTTCAGATTACGGGGGATGCTAGTCTTAGGTCATTTGTAGAACGGAGGGCACGTGTAGGGCGATAGACAGAGATGAGAGAGGAGATATAAGGCGGTGCAGAACTGTGGAGAGCTTTGTGGGTGAGAGAGATGAGTTTCTACTGGACCCTGTAGCGAATGGGTAGCCAGTGTAATGACTGGCACAAGATGGAGGCATCGGTGAAGCGGCTGGACAGAAATATAACCCTGGCTGCTGTATTCAAGATGGATTGGAGAGGAGAAAGTTTGGTAAGAAGGAGACCGATCAGAAGAGAGTTGCAGTAGTCCAAACGAGAATGAATAAAAGCAACAGTAAGAGTCTTAGCAGTTTCAAAGGTGAGAAAAGGTCGGATTCTGGAGATGTATCTAAGATGCAGATGACAAGAGCGCGTGAGTGATCGGATATAGGGAGTAAAGGAAAGTTCGGTGTCGAATATGACCCCAAGACAGCGGGCATGCTGCTTGGGAGTTATGGTTGAACCCCCAGGGTAATTTTGATGTTAGGTAGAGTGAGGTTAGTAGAGGGGAGAAACACAAGAAGTTCAGTTTTGGAGAGATTTAGTTTCAGATAGAGGGAGGACATGATGTTAGAGCAGACAGACAATCCTTGGTATTTTGAATTAGCGCAGGGGTGATGTCAGGGGAAGAAGTGTATAATTGGGGGTCGTCAGCATAGAGATGATACTGGAACCCAAATCTGCTGATTGTTTGTCCAGTAGGGGCAGTGTATAGAGAGAAGAGGAGGGGGCCTAGGACTGAGCCCTGCGGAACCCCGATAGTAAGGGGACAAGGAAAGGAAGAGGAGCCGGCAAAAGATACAGTGATGGAATGGTCAGAGAGGTAGGAGGAGAACCAGGAGAGGGCTGTGTTCTTGAGGCCTATAGAGTGGAGCATAGTGAGGAGGAGCTGGTGATCCACAGTGTCAAATGCGGCAGTGTGATCCAGGAGAATCAGCAGGGAGCAATGTCCTTTGGATTTAGCTGTTATTAGATCATTAGAGACTTTAGTGAGGGCAGTTTCAGTGGAGTGTAAAGAGCGGAAACCAGACTGTAAGGGGTCAAAAAGAGAGTTATCCGCGAGATAGTGGTTTTGACGGGAGTGGACCAAGCGTTCCTGGAATTTAGAGATGAAGGAAAGGTTAGAGACAGGTCTGTAGTTAGCAGTGCAGTTCTGGTCCAGGGATGGCTTTTTAAGTAAAGGGGTTATGATTGCATGTTTAAATGAGGGAAAGATACCTGAAGAAAGAGAGAGGTTAAATATTTTAGTCAGGTGAGTGGTGACCACTGGTGAGAGAGACTGCAGGAGATGTGAAGGAATGGGGTCCCTGTTGTAGGTTGTAGGCCCAGCAGAAGCAGAAGCGAGGAGCTTGGAAACTTCTTCTTCTGAAACAGGCTCAAAGATGTCTAGTGAGCTTGAGGTGCGGCAGGGAAGGGGATCCAGGCACTGATGAGATTGGGCTGAGATATCCTGATGGATGTGGTTGATTTTTTCTAGGAAATAAGTGGCCAGATCCTTGTTGGATAGTGAGGTGGTGAGGGTGGTGAAGTAGGATTGCTTAGCCAGATGAAGGGCAGAGTTATAGGTTTTGAGCATGAACTTATAGTGGATGAAGTCTTCTGCTAAGAGAGATTTTCTCCACTGCCACTCTGCAAACCTTGAGCAGCGCTGAAGGCGGCATGTTTGCATTGTATGCCAGGGCTGCCGTTGTCTGTGTCGGGTCTTTCTGCGTGTAAAAGGTGCTGCTTCATCTAGGGCATTCTTCAGTGTATTATTGAAGTGTGACAATGCTAAGTCTGGACAGGAGAGGGAGGAGATGGGGGCTAAAGATGTGTGGAAATTTTCCATAACCTGCTGGGTATTAATGGTACGGGTATTCTGATAAGTGTGGTAAGTAGGGGTGTCCCGGGTGAGGAAACAATTCTTGACAGAGAAGGAAAGTGGGTTGTGGTCCGAGAGCGGGAGAGGGGAGTTAGTAAAGTCGTGCAGCGAGCCGGGACTGGAGAAAACCAGGTCCAGAGTATTCCCATCCTCATGCGTAGGAGAATTAGTAAACTGTGAGAGGCCGAATGAAGAAGTTAGAGAAAGAAGATGAGAGGCAGAATGGGAGAGGGGATCATTGATGGGGATGTTAAAGTCTCCCATGATGAGAGTGGGATGTCACAGGCTAGAAAATGAGTAAGACAGGTGGCAAAGTGGTCTAGAAACTGGCAGGAGGAGCCTGGAGGGTGATAAACAACCACCACTCGCAAGGAGAAGGGCATAAAGAGTCTGACGTCGTGGACTTCAAAGGAAGGAAATGTAAGTGAGAGAACCGGGTGGATGACTTGGAAAGCATATTGTGATGAAAGGAGCAAACCAACACCTCCACCCTGTCTGTTCTCAGGTCTGGCGGTATGTGAAAATTTCAGCCCACGAAACGAGAAAGTGGCAGCGAAGGTGGTGTCTGAATGCTAGATCCAGGTTTCTGTAATAGCCAGAAGTTAGAGAGGAAAAAATCGTGAATGTAAGTTAGTTTGTTACACACAGACCGTGCATTCCAGAGAGCACAGTGGAAAGCGATAGGCGAAAACATACACTAAATGTTAATAAGATTAGCAGGGTTTCTATAAGGAGGAGAGTAATGTATGCTGGTGGAGGGAGACCCACTGTTGGGGGAGATGTTGCCTGTGGAGCGCCCCGTCAGGGCAAGGGGGATACTCTTTACCGGGTCCTGCGGTTCACAGGGGGATGTCACGGTGGCTGACCCGGCCATGGCCCTGGGACATTCATATAAAAGGAAAAGGTCTTTAAAGGGATAAAGTTTATGTTCGTGATGCCACCTGTGGTATTCGGTCAGGGTGACAACCCTGCTTTGATGGATCTGCTGGGGTGATGTTATGGCAGCTAGGTGGTATACCTTCCCACAGGTGAAGTATATCCCCAGGGCTTCCCAGTATGTAGATGGTAGAATAGTGAATGGTGCAGTGAAGAATGAGGAGACAAGGTTGCAGTCTCTTTACCTTTACTGAAGACTTCAGCATCCACAATCCAGGGCACCAGACCACAGGGCAGGCAGAGTCCAGCTAGTTCGGAGGCAAGTCCAGAGTCCCCTTGTCCAGGTGGAAATCAATAGCCTTCCCTTGCGCTGTAGTGGTGTAGTCCCTTACTGCATAAGCTTCAAATAAGGGTCTCACAGATGTGGTGTTTCTCTCTCTCTCTGTCCCCTGTATAGGATAAGACAAAACCCGTATGACTGGTGACTTGAGCCTGTTTATAGGGTCTCTTAGATAACCCGGCTCTGTGGGGTGTTACCGTGCCTCCTGGGTGTAGGTGCGGACAGGTAACGTGCAATTAGCTGTCCTGCCGGTCTCTGAAGTAAGGCGTAGAGGTCCTTACTACCTCGGAGTTCCGGCTACTGGTGTTTTGCGCCTAAAAAGGAGGCAGCCTGTTCGGTGCTGGTTCCCTTCTGGTATCCTCTCCTTTGCTTTGCCTTCCTTCATGCTCGCTGCAATACAATTCTGCCTTCAAAATGTCTCTTTCTGGGAGCTGCAGCTCTGAGGGCATGCACAGCTCCATGGACCCTCTGTCCTCTTCAGACGGATGTCTGGAACTATCTCTTCTGATGTTCTTTCCTTCTCAGTTTCTTTTTTCTGCCAGGAGCTGCAGACCCCCACGTCTGCTCAGCTATTCTCCTATCGTACCAGCTCCGCCTCAGCTGATGTTCCACGACAAGCTCCCTTCTGGCAATCTCTCTTTCTAGCACATCTTTCTGCTTCCTTGCCCTCTATCTCTCTGACAGGAACTGACTAACTTTCCCTACAGACTACCAGTTATATATATGGGAAGTCACCTAATAAATAGGATCAGAAGCTCCCCCTGGTGGCCTGGAGTATGACATGTGTTGCATGTTTGTGATACCTGGATGTAGTTATCCTTCTTTGCCTCTGAACGTAGCATCATTCTCCCCGTGAGGAAAGCGACACTACTGTGACAACCAGGACCCTGGGGCGCCGCACCAGCAATTAGTAAAAGGAGAAAAAACATGAAGAGCAGGTGGTGGGATGATTTGTATGAACATTTTAAGTGCTGCATGGAGGTAATGGATGGTTTGGAGTAGATAAGAAATGTCAGTAGAGCCTCAGAGTTATACATGGGAGAGGGAAGAAGGGAAGGGTGGTATGGAGAGAGTGCACAGAATGTGTTAAAGGGCGGGCGAGTTGTGAGAAAACAGAAGTAAAAACAAATAAGAAGCAGATATGATCAATGCATAATGTAGTAGGACTGACCAAGAAGCATGTTTGTATAGACAATTTATGCACCTTACCTGTCTCCTGCCCTGTCCAACTGCCATTGTCTAACTGCCAAGCACTTTATCCTGTTGTACTACAATGTCATCCGAGTGCAGTCCGATGTTTCACTTGCACCCATAGACTTGTATCCGTGAGAGTTGGTCAAGTCTCACTGCCAATCGCAGCATGCTGCCATTGTTCTCTCATGATCTGAGCTGCCCCAAAGTGTAAAACTGGGCAGAATGCTATGGGAGGTTTTCTCACATAGCACTCGGCCGTGTTATACGATAGTGTGACTTCGGCCCTAAAGGGAATGTGTCATCAGATTTTTGCTTCCCCATGTGAGAGCAACAGAACATAAGGAAAAATAGTGAAAAACCAGCTCACCTATTAGGCATTTGTTGTGGGGAAGCCCGGATACCGTGCAGTCATCACGTGGAACGATAAGGCAAACAGGAAAAGAAATCCAGCTTCCAAAAATATCAAAATTTATTGAGGATAAAATCCAAAGTCCAATGACAGCCTGCTGCTACTCATTCTCCTGTGAACCATGTTATTGGACTTTGGATTTTATCCTCAATAAATTTTGATATTTTTGGAAGCTGGATTTCTTTTCCTGTTTGAACATAAGGACAGAGACCTGGATTACAGCAATATATCACATACTAGGATGCAGTTTTAATAAAATTGCTGTTTTATCTGCTGGAGATATAGCAGTTTTCTGAATGCCGAGCTCTGTATTAACCCAACACACCACTGATTGATAGCTTTCTGTGTACACTGTGCATAGGCAGAAAGCTGCCAATTATTAGTGGGAGCTGAGTTATGCAGAGCTCATGAATATGGAGGACAGCATGGCATGAAGTTTACCATTGCTCCCAACTATCTCAGATTCAGCAGGACAATTCTTATTTGAGGAAACTGTTGCGATTTCCCAGCAGGTCAGGGCTTTGTCCCATCTTCCACTCACTCTCTGAGTGCAAAGCCTTCTCTCCCTGTTTTCATCGCTCAACAGCGTCTGCTCCTTCAAGAGTGAGATCGGCTTTAATTAATTATATAAACATCATAATAAGCAACAGGAGAAGCTATGAGCCACAACCTGCACTGACATGTTTGGGTGGATTTTCTACACTTGAAGCTGTGTTGCAGTCTCTGAACTTACAGCATACCTCCCAACTTTTGAAGACAGGAAAGAGGGACAAATTTTAGGCCACGCCTCTGACCACACCCATTCATAATTAGTCACACCCATATCCCTGTCCCAACCACACCCATTTAGCACTGCTGATCACACTGTTTCATATACAATAATTATAAACAAAAAAATATGGCCACACAGTGCTCCATACTGTATAATGACCGCACATGATGCTCCATACTGTATAATGACCGCACATGATGCTCCATACTGTATAATGGCCCCACATGATGCTCCATACTGTATAATAGCCACACATGATGCTCCATACTGTATAATGGCCGCACATGATGCTCCATACTGCATAATGGCCGCACATGATGCTCCATACTGTATAATGACCCCACATGATGCTCCATACTGTATAATGACCGCACATGATGCTCCATACTGTATAATGGCCGCACATGATGCTCCATACTGTATAATGGCCGCACATGATGCTCCATACTGTATAATGGCCGCACATGATGCTCCATACTGTATAATGGCCGCACATGATGCTCCATACTGTATAATGGCCGCACATGATGCTCCATACTGTATAATGGCCGCACATGATGCTCCATACTGTATAATAGCCACACATGATGCTCCATACTGTATAATGGCCGCACATGATGCTCCATACTGTATAATGGCCGCACATGATGCTCCATACTGTATAATGGCCACACATGATGCTCCATACTGTATAATGACCCCACATGATGCTCCATACTGTATAATGACCGCACATGATGCTCCATACTGTATAATGGCCGCACATGATGCTCCATACTGTATAATGGCCACATATGATGCTCCATACTGTATAATGACCGCACATGATGCTCCATACTGTATAATGGCCGCACATGATGCTCCATACTGTATAATGGCCGCACATGATGCTCCATACTGTATAATGGCCGCACATGATGCTCCATACTGTATAATGGCCGCACATGATGCTCCATACTGTATAATGACCGCACATGATGCTCCATACTGTATATTGGCCGCACGATACTTCGTACCATATAATGGCCACACATAGCTACTCCTACACACGCGGCTGCGCTCCGTACACTTTGCACACGGCTCCGCTTCATACACATGCGCTCTGCTCCATACACCTCGCACACACACGTGGCTCCGCTCCATACACCTCGCGCACACACACGTGGCTCCGCTCCATACACCTCGCGCACACACACGTGGCTCCGCTCCATACACCTCGCGCACACACACGTGGCTCCGCTCCATACACCTCGCGCACACACACGTGGCTCCGCTCCATACACCTCGCACACACACGTGGCTCCGCTCCATACACCTCGCACACACAACTGGCTCCGCTCCATACACCTCGCACACACACGTGGCTCCGCTCCATACACCTCGCACACACACGTGGCTCAGCTCCATACACCTCGCACACACACGTGGCTCCGCTCCATACACCTCGCACACACACGTGGCTCCGCTCCATACACCTTGCACACACACGTGGCTCCGCTCCATACACCTCGCACACACACGTGGCTCCGCTCCATACACCTCGCACACACACGTGGCTCCGCTCCATACACCTTGCACACACACGTGGCTCCGCTCCATACATCTCGTACACACACGGCTCTGCTACATGCACACTGTAAACACCTCCTGACCCCACACACAAGGCATTACACGCCTTGTCAGCTCTACAGCACTGTATAGGGACCCCGCACATGTCACTGGCTGCAGTAATGTCGCAGCGATTGTTTCTCTCTAGTTGTGAATATCACCATTGATTTTGGTCTCTCTGTCCATTCCTGAGAGTTCAGGGCACACAGCCTGTCCATCCATCCACCACCTGCTCTGCTGCTCTGTGTTACCAGCACATAGGAATTACAGCAATGGAAAATGTCTCTGAACTTCACCTATTTGTTGCTGTGTACGGACAGTGCTTTCTAGATTATTCAGCAATAATAAAGTGATTGTATTGATCGGCAGCATATTACCTCCTGCAGGACCATGTGGAAAGGTGGCAGCAACCAGCACAGCGAGCTGAGCCTGCCTTCTGCGAGTGTGCACAGGACCTGTGATGAGGTCACAGGAGGGGAGGAGTTAGGGGTCACATGATCGGCAGATCGGGACCTCCGTGGATTGCAGGACTGAGGCAGCCATACGGAAGGGTAAGGGCCTGGGGCATGGCTTAACTACACAAGGGGGCGTGTCGGTCCTGCTGTCTGCGGGATCAGAGCGTCCCGTGCGGGAGTGCGGGGCAAAGGCTGAAAACCGGGACAATCCCGCACAATGAGGGACGGTTGTGAGCTATGCTTACAGTCAGATTACAGTATACTGATGCATAGAGATACATCTGTATATACCAGTGTGTTTCTATACGATGATGATGATGTCTGTAAAGCACTGTAGAATATGGTGGTGCTATATGTAAGCAAGTAAAATAAATAAAAGTTAAACTTCTGACCGTGTGCATCTATCTTTGTCCTGCTTCAGGTTACATTTATCTAAATACTGTATATTTTGGAGAGCCTGGAAGGTTAAAATTAACAAATAATTCACTGCTATCCAATAGGCCTAGCACATAAAGTAGTCATTACTTCCAATGCTTAAAAAGAGAGTTTTTTTTAATTCTGACACATTGATACAATGAAGTACATTAGTAAGTTCAGTCATATTACATTTCATATTGAATGTTCAGCATCGTCTTTAGATGAACAGCGGGTAGGAGTTTTCGTTAATTCACATCCCATTCGCATGAAAAGCTAAACTCAGATTTTCTGCACAGAAAAAAACCTCAGATGAAAAAAGTGCATTATTTACATTATGTGGGAACATGGCCTAATGATAACGTCTGAATGCAAGCTTTGTTTGCTAGGTAAAAAGGCTCATGTTGTAGCAGAAACATTGCTTTTATGCAGGAAAATATGAAGTGTGCCGCTGGTATAAACCTTTATTTACCAAAACCCAATATAGGAAATACTAAACATGAGTGGCTGCTGTGTGAATACACCGAGTTTCTCTTTTGCTTCCCCACTCCTTGTCAATATGCATGTCAGAGATGACTTCTCTGCAGGAAGCGCTCACCAATAATATAATAATGTGCCAGGCAAAAGGGTTGCATTTAGCAGTCTGGGCTTTGTCATTATCACTATTGTGTCTAGCACAGCTGGAACTGTCATGCATCCTCTGGAGGACTCAGAGTATCTGTTACATAGTAACATAGTAACATAGTTAGTAAGGCCGAAAAAAGACATTTGTCCATCCAGTTCAGCCTATATTCCATCATAATAAATACCCAGATCTACGTCCTTCTACAGAACCTAATAATTGTATGATACAATATTGTTCTGCTCCAGGAAGACATCCAGGCCTCTCTTGAACCCCTCGACTGAGTTCGCCATCACCACCTCCTCAGGCAAGCAATTCCAGATTCTCACTGCCCTAACAGTAAAGAATCCTCTTCTATGTTGGTGGTGGTTGGTTCTGTCCTGTGTTTGATTGTTGGAACTTTCCCATATTGTCCTGTCCTCAATATTGTATTTTACACAGAGGAGAAACCCTTACAAGTGCTCTAAGTGACATCTATACTAGTTAGACACAGAGGAAAACGGAGTACAAGAAATCCACCAAGAATAAAAAATATAAATAGTTTTATTATACCAATAATGCATTCAAATATAAAAAATAATAGACATCAAAGTACAGGAATGAAAATAATAGAGAAGACATGCGGGTACAGCAGGGAGAAAGTGTGTCACGTATACCAGGGTGAGCAGGATCAAACATATTATCAAATGCAGACAAGGGTACGTAACATACAAAATGAGCAGAAACTGGTCAAAGAAAAAGTTAATGCACAAAAAGCATGAAGCTCAAAGACCCGGAGGGATTAAAACCTGCTTACCCATTATCAGTGGTAGCGTCCACACGTCTCCCTGCTGGCCCCTTTGATGCTCATTTCACGTGGCAGCTTTTTCAAATTAAAGACAGCTGCCTTACATAGTCTCCTTTATAAAAGACTTCTGTCTATATCGAGTATATAGAATCTATATCTCTATGGAGGGGTAGGATCCTGCTGCAAATAAAAATGCCTGAAGCTAAGGGGCGGAGTGCTCAGTCAGAAGTCTAATGCATAAAAATAACAAAAGACTGACTGTCACATTCAAATATGAATTAGGTCTGACCAGGTGCTTACCTAGAGTCACCAGCTCATATACAGTGGGGCAAAAAAGTATTTAGTCAGTCAGCAATAGTGCAAGTTCCACCACTTAAAAAGATGAGAGGCGTCTGTAATTTACATCATAGGTAGACCTCAACTATGGGAGACAAACTGAGAAAAAAAATCCAGAAAATCACATTGTCTGTTTTTTTAACATTTTATTTGCATAAATATGGTGGAAAATAAGTATTTGGTCAGAAACAAAATTTCATCTCAATACTTTGTAATATATCCTTTGTTGGCAATGACAGAGGTCAAACGTTTTCTGTAAGTCTTCACAAGGTTGCCACACACTGTTGTTGGTATGTTGGCCCATTCCTCCATGCAGATCTCCTCTAGAGCAGTGATGTTTTTGGCTTTTCGCTTGGCAACACGGACTTTCAACTCCCTCCAAAGGTTTTCTATAGGGTTGAGATCTGGAGACTGGCTAGGCCACTCCAGGACCTTGAAATGCTTCTTACGAAGCCACTCCTTCGTTGCCCTGGCGGTGTGCTTTGGATCATTGTCATGTTGAAAGACCCAGCCACGTTTCATCTTCAATGCCCTTGCTGATGGAAGGAGGTTTGCACTCAAAATCTCACGATACATGGCCCCATTCATTCTTTCATGTACCCGGATCAGTCGTCCTGGCCCCTTTGCAGAGAAACAGCCCCAAAGCATGATGTTTCCACCACCATGCTTTACAGTAGGTATGGTGTTTGATGGATGCAACTCAGTATTCTTTTTCCTCCAAACACGACAAGTTGTGTTTCTACCAAACAGTTCCAGTTTGGTTTCATCAGACCATAGGACATTCTCCCAAAACTCCTCTGGATCATCCAAATGCTCTCTAGCAAACTTCAGACGGGCCCGGACATGTACTGGCTTAAGCAGTGGGACACGTCTGGCACTGCAGGATCTGAGTCCATGGTGGCGTAGTGTGTTACTTATGGTAGGCCTTGTTACATTGGTCCCAGCTCTCTGCAGTTCATTCACTAGGTCCCCCCGCGTGGTTCTGGGATTTTTGCTCACCATTCTTGTGATCATTCTGACCCCACGGGGTGGGATTTTGCGTGGAGCCCCAGATCGAGGGAGATTATCAGTGGTCTTGTATGTCTTCCATTTTCTAGTTATTGCTCCCACTGTTGATTTCTTCACTCCAAGCTGGTTGGCTATTGCAGATTCAGTCTTCCCAGCCTGGTGCAGGGCTACAATTTTGTTTCTGGTGTCCTTTGACAGCTCTTTGGTCTTCACCATAGTGGAGTTTGGAGTCAGACTGTTTGAGCGTGTGCACAGGTGTCTTTTTATACTGATAACAAGTTTAAACAGGTGCCATTACTACAGGTAATGAGTGGAGGAAAGAGGAGACTCTTAAAGAAGAAGTTACAGGTCTGTGAGAGCCAGAAATCTTGATTGTTTGTATCTGACCAAATACTTATTTTCCACCATAATATGCAAAAAAAATGTTAAAAAAACAGACAATGTGATTTTCTGGATTTTTTTTTTCTCAGTTTGTCTCCCATAGTTGAGGTCTACCTATGATGTAAATAACAGACGCCTCTCATCTTTTTAAGTGGTGGAACTTGCACTATTGCTGACTGACTAAATACTTTTTTGCCCCACTGTACATTCAAACAAAAAGCAGCTCACCATATGAAATATGAAAATTGAACTGCATTACTGCACTAGACATATCAAAAATTGAGAATGCTTAGCACATAAATTGGCCAATTCATGTGTACTCGGCAGCCACAATAAGGTGATTCTCGTTGCCAGGTCCTAATGCCAATACTCTCTAAGACTGAAGTCTAAATCTCTATGGGAATCTAATGTGAATCCTCTCTTAGACTGAAGTCTATATCTCTATGGAGGGGTAGAATCCTTTTGTTTTTTTGTATGCATTAGCCTTCTGACTGAGCACCTCTCTCCTTAGCTTCAGGCTTTTTTAATTGCAGCAGGATCCTACCCCTCCATAGAGATATAGACTTCAGTCTAGGAGAGGATTCACATTAGGTTCACATAGAGGTATAGACTTCAGTCTAAGAGAGGATTGGCATTAGGTCCTGGCAACGAGAATCATCTTATCGTGGCTGCTGGGTACACATGAATTGGCCAATTTATGCTCTAAACATTCTCAATTTTTCATATTTCTAGTGCAGTAATGCAATTCAATTTTCATTTTTCATATTTCATGCTTTAGCGTTACAGTGTGCTGCTTTTTGTTTGAATGTATATGATGTTCCAGCAATGTCGTCACTGGGTCTTCGGGGGATTGCGTAGCATTGTTATGTCACGCAATCCCTGCAGCCATTCAGCACTGGATTCACTCTCCTGCAGACATCTAAAGGAAGTCAGAGATGTGGCTCTCACTTCCTCCAGAGGTCTTGAGTTGTTCGAAACGGTAACTGTGAAGCCAGTGCTGACCGGCTGCAGGGATTGCTTGACATAACAATGCCATTGCCGACATCGCTGGAACAGCGCCGGCACCAGAAGTGAGTATGCTTGTTATTATTTTCCTGGGGAGAAAGATAGGGGACTCAGAAGGGGTTGTACTAGTAGTGTATAAACAGGAAGTCAGAAGGGTGTGTCCATGCAATGGACAAACCCTTTATGCATGCATGCAAAACATAGTGCCTGATCATGATGTAGTCAGAAACATAGATTATAGCTGTACTGTGTTTGCAATGTTAGCAGCAGTATTTTTTAAATAAACAGCCAGTTCTCTATTGCTAGAGAATAGGCCTTCATTCTTTCCTCTGGTTTATCCAAAGTACCTAAACTGGACAAAAATCAAAATGTTACAAAATGCTAAAAAGATATTCTTAATTCCCCAACCATCTGGACAGTGCTAATTTTCTACATATAAGACCCCAGGGGAAATGTGCAAAACAATCTATTTAAGAAAACTCAGTACTTTTGTTCTGCACCTGTTCTACATGTGCATTTTACCCTGTTGAGAGAGGTAATTACACAGCCATCCACTGAGCTTGATGAGCCCAAACACACAGACCTACGCAATTATGACATTGTACCAAATTGCAAGGCTGAGTCAACTAGAAATACCATTGTGTTTAGAAATTTGATATAATAACCAATCTAAAACTTGAGATTGTGAATTAGAAAAGACAATGACTGTTTTCAATAGAAGTCCATAAAAGTGGTTCTTCAAAGTAAATAGTGTATATTGCATCTCAATTTACATCTCAGGTTTTGATCGTGAGAGCCCTGAAGTCTGATACCAAAGCTTGGAGATCAAATCTGGACATACTATGGTATTGTAACCTTTAAGCCACCTAAGCTCGCATTAGCAAATAGTATAGGCATACTTCTAAAGACATTCATCTTTTTATACAGTTTAGGTTTCTCGCTTAAATTCATGTCCAAAAAGTTATGTATAATTTTAATTATCAATTAATATTCATTTATATTGTTTTCTGACTTCCAATGTCGTATGGTAGTCCAAGACTGATAAAAAAAAAGTCTATTTTTTAATCAACAGAGCCACTGTTGTTAATAGGTCATATCTGGTATTGCAATTTAATCTTGCTCAATAAATGCAGATGAGGTGCAATACCAGACACAGCAAATGGTATAATGCTGTTTTCGAGAGAGAAAAAAATCACATCAGTTTTTCTAATATTATACACCTTTAAAAATAGTTTTGTGGCAGTTGCAAGGAATCCGGCATTTCTCTGATATGTAGTGATAATAAAGCCATTTTTCTTGTGATTTAGCTGTGATATGTCTCTGCCGTCTGAAAAGCCACCATCTTGAATAATGATGAATAAAATGTGAAAGTCTCTTACTGGTATTGGGTGATTTACAACTTTCATAAGAATTTCTACAGTATAGGCCCTCTGTAACCAGTAACATATTCAGTTATCAATAACCAAACTATTACCAGAAATTCTGGAACGGTCTTGAAGTGTGTATCTGTAGCAGTGGCTTAGCTAGGCTTTTGGTTTAGGGGGGCGAAGCTTCTGAGTGGGCCCCTAACCAGGTATCCTTGATTACAACTCGGTGAGGCGCCCTAATAGTGGAGGAGAACCTCAGCAGATGACCGCGCTGTTACTGAAGATAATCTCTAGGGGCGGCACGGTGGCGCAGTGGTTAGCACTGCAGCGCTGGAGTCCTGGGTTCAAACCCCACCAAGGACAACATCTGCAAAGAGTTTGTATGTTCTCTCCGTGTTTGTGTGGGTTTCCTCCGTGTTCTCCGGTTTCCTCCCACATTCCAAAGACATACTGATAGAGAATCTAGATTGTAAACCCCATCGGGGACAGTGATGATAATGTGTGCAAACTGTAAAGTGCTGCGGAATATGTTAGCGCTATATAAAAATAAAGATTATTATTTATTATTATTATCTCTATATAAAGATCAATATGGATATTACCGCCATATAGTCAGTGGTAGATACCAGTCCTACAGAACATATAACAGATCACTGCACAGTTACAGATAGTGACTTACCGCTGACGTTCTTTCTGATGGAATCGTTCATTTTTCCCGTCTTTTCCATCTGGCCCAGACCGACATGACAACTTCTTCCAGCTACAACTTGTCTGCAGAGAATACAACAAAGGCACATTTCACTTCTCACATTCCAGCCCCATCACCATCTACTACCAACCTGCACAAACTCCTCATCCTACTGATACCCCAATACTGAGCCGCTGCTGCCGTATGTCCCTATTACTGCCCCTGATACCCCAATACTGAGCCGCACATGCCGTATGTGTCCCTATTACTGCACCTGATACACCAATACTGAGCCGCTGCTGCCGTATGTGTCCCTATTACTCCACCTGATACCCCAATACTGAGCCGCTGCTGCTGTATGTGTCCCTATTACTCCACCTGATACCCCAATACTGAGCCGCTGCTGCCGTATGTGTCCCTATTACTCCACCTGATACCCCAATACTGAGCCACTGCTGCTGTATGTGACCCTATTACTGCACCTGATACCCCGATACCGAGTCGCTGCTGCCGTATGTGTCCCTATTACTGCCCATGATACCCCAATACTGTGCCGCTGCTGCTGTATGTGTCCCTATTACTGCCCCTGATACCCCAATAGTGAGCCGCTGCTGCCGTATGTGTCCCTATTACTGCACCTGATACCCCGATACCGAGTCGCTGCTGCCGTATGTGTCCCTATTACTGCCCCTGATACCCCAATACTGTGCCGCTGCTGCTGTATGTGTCCCTATTACTGCATCTGCTGTGTGGTTCTCTGTGCCCTCTAAATTCTAAAGCACCCCTCTATGATATAGTAATGCCAGGTGCAAGTGCCGTAGAAAACAGTGCCCATATTTTGCCCCCTAGAAAGTAATATTGCCATGTTTGCCCCTTTGATAGCCACAGTAACCTGAGTTCCCCTATAACAATAACTGCCCACTTTACATTTAATAATGTCCCAAGTCTCCCCCCCCCGTACAGCTCCCCTTTACACAGTATGATGCTCTCTTAGGGTATGTTTCCACGTTCAGGAAACGCTGCGTTTTTGAGGCTGCGTTGAACCGCAGCGTCAAAAACGCAGCGTCCAGATGTTACAGCATAGTGGAGGGGATTTCATGAAATCCCGTCTCCACTATGCATTAAAAGACGCATGCGGCAGACCGCGAAAACGCACATGCGGTGAGTCTTTTAAGAACGCAGCATGTCCTTACATTGCAGAAACAACGCAAGGACAATGCAGGTGACCTGCCAGTGACCTCTGGTGCAGATTTGGTCAGGATTTTACCTGCATAAAACCCTGACCAAATCCTGATGCAATCCTGAACGTGGACACATACCCTAACACAGTATAATACACCCACACAGTATACTGACTCTTTAGTAGCCCCCAAACTGTTTGATGGCTCCAACAATGTATAATGACCCTCACACTGTAATCTCCATACTGTATGATGGCCTCCATATACAGTAGCATAATGCACCAAATAGTCCACAATATAGTATAATACACTCCCCATAGGCAGACTCTATAGCATAAGGCAGCCCCCATTGTCAGACCCTGTAATAAGGCAGCCCCCCATAGGCAAAAAATGTAATAAGGCAGCACCCCCATATAGGCAGACCCTGTAATAAGGCAGTACCCCCATAGGCAGACTCTTTAGTATAAGGCAGCACCCCCATAGGCAGACCCTGTAATAAGGCAGCACCTCCATAGTCAGACTCTGTAATAAGGCAGCCCCCATAGTCAGACCCTGTAATAAGGCAGCACCCCCATAGTCAGACCCTGTAATAAGGCAGCACCTCCATAGTCAGACTCTGTAATAAGGCAGCCCCCATAGTCAGACCCTGTAATAAGGCAGCACCCCCATAGTCAGACCCTGTAATGAGTCAGCACCCCTATAGTCAGACCCTGTAATAAGGCAGCCCCATAGTCAGACCCTGTAATAAGGCAGCCCCCATAGTCAGACCCTATAATAAGGCAGCACCCCCATAGTCAGACCCTGTAATGAGGCAGCCCCTTTATAGTCAGACCCTGTAATAAGGCAGCCCCCATAGTCAGACCCTGTAATAAGGCAGCCCCCATAGTCAGACCCTGTAATAAGGCAGCAGCACCAATAAAAAATAAATAAATAAATAAATACTCACTACTACTGGTTCCTGGGCTGCTCCCGCTGATCTCCTGACAGCGGGCACCGGGCAGTGACGACATCGCGTCCACTGTCAGTGTTGGCGACGTCAGACGCCAACACTGACAGGGGGATGATGGGAGAAGGAGGTTACCGGGGACCTCGGGATCGTTGGTCGCTGGAGAACTGTCTGTGTGACAGCTCTCCAGCGACCAAACAGCGACGCTGCAGCGATCGACATCGTTGTCGGTATCGCTGCAGCGTCGCTTAGTGTGACGGTACCCTAAGAACATCGCATGTTGAGGGGCAAAACAATCTATTTAAGAAAAAACAGCACTTTTGTTCTGCACCTGTTTCATATGTGCATTTTAAATTGTTGAGAGAGGTAATTACACAACCAACCACTGAGCTTGAAGAGCCCAAACACACAGACCTACGCAATGATAACATTAAACCAAATTGCAAGGCAGAGTCAATTACAAATGCCATTTTGTTTAAAAGTCTATATAATAACCAATCTAAAACCGCAAATTGTTAAGAAGCAAAGTCAAGAAGGATAATTTTCATTAGAAGTCCATGAAAGGGTTCTTCAGGAGATTATCAAGTCTATCAGAAAGAGTAAAGGATAGATACAAAGTAAATAGTGTACATTGTATCTCAGTTTACTTCTCAGGTTTTGGAAGCCTTGAAATCTGAGGTCACAATTTAAAGATCAATACATATTATAATCTTTGAAGAAGCCCTCCCAACAAAGTTTTTATTATATTAATACATTGCAATTATCATATTATATAGTACTGTGTACTGACAATTGCGCATTTTGCCCTTATTCCCCGTAAATTCTTTTCCTTTCCATTAAGTCTATGACATTGCATGATTAAAATCTAAGCTCTATGTGTAACTTTTCCCTTTTTTTAGTCAATTCCCTCTTCAATTTTTGACTCAGCTGCTCCCCTCTTCCCCCTTGCCTGGGACTTTTACTGAGTAGGATTGTAGTTCTAATGATGACTCATGAAGGGAAAAGGAACTACCTTATTATCCTTAAAGCTTAGAAGGATTCAGCTAGTCTGTTTTTAATCCCATGAAAACATAGATCTTATGGAAAAGTGGAAAAGAGAATAATTAACTGGGTAGAAAGGCAAAATTAGCAGTTGTAAGTACACAGAGTCATATAGTAAGATGATTGCACTATGTTAAGAGGATAAGCAAAAATTTAACAGGAGTGCTTCTTTAAGCCACCATGTGTTCTCTATACAAAACCTACAAGAAGCAAAATAAACATAAACCCTGCTAAATAAGTAAAAAGCAAAGGTGCCTTTAAATAACACAGGGTTCTTCGCAACACTGTTTTGATCAAAAATAGCATAAAAGCCATCCCAACGTCAACAAGGCTACCCTGATCGGGACGGAACCTACACTGTCTAATATTAAAAAC
Source organism: Ranitomeya imitator (assembly GCF_032444005.1). Taxonomy (NCBI): domain Eukaryota; kingdom Metazoa; phylum Chordata; class Amphibia; order Anura; family Dendrobatidae; genus Ranitomeya; species Ranitomeya imitator. The sequence goes on from NC_091282.1 coordinate 302,708,038, forward strand.
CTTACCATGTGTCAGAGTTAACCTCAGTTAAGGACCGGGTCCCAACCTGTGGACACCAGTCTGGGGAAGCTTTTAAATGTTATTTCCTGCTCAGGAGAGGGAGGCCACACCCGACTTGCACAAAATGCAAAAATACAAAGAAAAACACAAAAATTGAGCTTTGTTTAAGTTGGTATACATGCAGTACGTAAACGCATGTTCTTTTTGGCCATAAAGCATACAAAACCTATGAGAAGCAAAATAAACATAAACAGTGCTGTAACAAATTTAGCACATATCATAGCTATAGTTCTAAAGATGTTCTATAACTTTTTTCAAATTGGGTTTCTGATTTAAATTCACCTCCAAAAAGTTACATATATACTGTATATATATATATATATATATATATGTGTAATTTTTTTTTAATTATGAATTACAACAGATCTCTTTATTTTTACTTCTCATGCTGTAAAGGCCCCTTCACATTAAGCGACGCTGCAGCGATACCGACAACGATCCGGATCGCTGCAGCGTCGCTGTTTGGTCGCTGGAGAGCTGTCACACAGACCGCTCTCCAGCGACCAACGATGCCGGTAACCAGGGTAAACATCGGGTAACTAAGCGCAGGGCCGCGCTTAGTAACCCGATGTTTACCCTGGTTACCATCGTAAAAGTAAAAAAAACAACCACTACATACTTACCTACCGCTGTCTGTCCTCCAGCGCTGTGCTCTGCACTCCTCCTGTACTGTCTGTGTGAGCACAGCGGCCGGAAAGCAGAGCGGTGACGTCACCGCTCTGCTTTCCGGCTGACCGACGCTCACAGCCAGTACAGGATGAGTGCAGAGCACAGCGCTGGAGGACAGACAGCGGTAGGTAAGTATGTACTGTTTGTTCTTTTTACTTTTAGTATGGTAACCAGGGTAAACATCGGGTTACTAAGCGCGGCCCTGCGCTTAGTTACCCGATGTTTACCCTGGTTACCAGTGAAGACATCGCTGGATCGGTGTCACACACGCCGATCCAGCGATGTCCACGGGAGATCCAGCGACGAAATAAAGTTCTGGACTTTCTTCAGCGACCAACGATCTCCCAGCAGGGGCCTGATCGTTGGTCGCTGTCACACATAACGATTTTATTAACGATATCGTTGCTACGTCACAAAAAGCAACGATATCGTTAACAATATCGTTATGTGTGAAGGTACCTTAAGGGTGGTTCAAGACAGATAACAAAAAGTAGTCTATTTTTTTCTCAGTAACAGAGCTATTGTTGCCAGTAGATTGCATCTGGTATTGAAGAATAGACTCAATCAATAAAGGTGCATTTACAGTTCAAGATAATCATGAATGAGCTTTGTTAAAAATACTTGCTTTACGATAATCATGCTGTGTAAACAGGGCTCGCACTCCTGAGAACCATGGCGGCCTGTGAAAAAAGTATTCAAACAACAGCCAATTGATAAAAGTTTGCTAATCGCCGGTCACTCTATGTAAATAGACCGTAAATGTTGATGAAGTGCAATACAAGACAAAGCCAATGATATGATGATGTTTTCAGGAGAAAAAAATTAGTTTTTCTAATGTTATACAATACCCTTAAAAAGGTCCTGTTACGAAGTCAAAGATGGCCAATTTTGCTCTTATTTTATGCCTTTTCTTTTTTGCCAGTCAGTTCCAGAAATAATTGACCTTTTATTTAACCTCTTTCTGACATAGTACGTAATAATACGTTCCTGCACCCTGGGCCTTATTGACCAAGGACGGATTATTATTACATCTTTTTTTAATGCGACACTGGAACCGAAGTCGCCATGATCGCATTAAAGTTCCGACATCATCTTACATCAGAGTAGATGGTGTCGCCGCCCCCCCCCCCCCCAACTACGATTGCTGTGATTGGCTGTTCAATTGTGAACAGCCAATCGCTGGATTTCTCTGTGTTTAAGACAATCAGATTGCCTGAAACAATGATGGCCCAGCCTACGACCCTCTAAGAGCACCAATCATAGGCAGGTGCCTGGCAACACCAGACATGGCCTGGACCCACTCTGATTGGTGCGGTCGACGATTACACAATTGCACCAATCACAAGGCATAGGCATGATGTGACCTCGTTGTGACCTAGCTGTGTCCTGGCTGTGACCTGCCTAGGATCGGAGCTGTAAGAGCACCCATCCTAGGCTGGTGCCTGGCAACCAGCATCACCTCAGCCACATTGATCACACCAATCACAAGGCATAGATGCGGTGTGGCCGCTCTGTGACCTGTCTGTGACCACCCTCCACTTCCTCATAGTAGCAGAGGCTTTGTGTAGGGTGGTCACACTATCCGATCTCTGCTGTGCCACAGTCGCTCACTGCTACTAAAGAAGAAAGAACAGAGAAGAAAGAAGAGAGAAGACATCTGTAAGAAGATTCCTGCCTGATCTCTCCTCATCCACCCCAATCCCCCTCTCCTCCTTCCACACCCCTCCTCCCTTACAGATGAAGGAAGAGAGAAAAAGGAAGAAAGAAGGGAGAAGACAACTGTAAGTTTTTTGATCCCTGATTCCTGCCTGATCTCTCCTCATCAACCCCAATCCCCCTCTCACCCTTCCCCCCTCTTTTTACCCTCCTCCACACCCCTTTGCACTACCTCCATATGCACATCCTCCGAGCTTTGATTACTTTTTTTTCTCCCTGGTTGCTACTTCTTTTTTTTATCTTTTTCTTAAAAAAAAAAAAGCACTCTCTCCAAGCACTCTCTCACATACCGCTGAATAAAGTAATGACACAAACACTACATGCATAAAAATAAATGTTGTCCTGCTCATCCCAAAAACATTATTCAGTGGAGGAGGCATATGGTTTCCTTGCCTCTGACACGGACAGTAAAGGAGAAGATCCCATCTTACGTTCGTTTTCAGACTCTGTCATCCTCCTTTTCCTCCTCCTCTTCCTCCTCAGGTGTTGCTGGACCACCACAAAGATGCCCCAGGACTGAAGATGAACCAGCACGAAGATGCCCCAGGACTGAAGGTGAGCAAGCAAGAAGTCACCCCAGGACGGAAGGTGAACCAGCGCCCCTGCTTACTGACCCCGCATGGACATTGCCCCCCAAAAAATTATGAGCCACTGATTCCTGATTTTGTGGTGCAATTAGGAATCAAGTTTGACACCACAGGCCTCACAGAAATAGACTTTTTCAAAGTCTTTTTCTCTAAGGATTTTGGTAACCTTATGGTGGACCAAACTAATTTGTACGCTCATCAATTTTTGGCAGAAAAACGTGATTCATCATTTTTTAACTGGATTCCTGTAGATGCAGTTGAAATTATGAAGTTTTGGGGCCTGGCCCTTCACATGGAGATTTTGAAGAAGCCAGTACTTTTGCAATATCGGAGTGTTGATGTTTTATACAACACTGCAGAGTTCCGAATGGTCATGACCTGGACACGTGGCCGTACACAAATTCCTGCATAATAATAATATTGCACGGTGCCCTCCCCAAGATAACCTCAGATGGTCAGTCTGTTCAATGTTCGACCGATCATCGAACATTTCAACAAAAAGTTTGCTGAAGGGTACATGCCCCAAAGAGACATCTGCATCAATGAGTCACTAATTCAATTCAAGGGGAGGCTCAAATTCCGTTTAACAGTTAAAGAGTCAGGTATGTAATTAAACTCTATAAGCTGTGGGAGATAATCTCAGGGTACACCCACAGGTTTAGAGTTTATGAAGGGAAGAACACCCAGGTTGAACCCTCTGAATGCACCCCTGTCCTGGGAGTGAGTGAGAAAATTGTGTGGGATTTGGTATACCCACTGCTGGATTAAGGTTATCCTCTATAACCTTTATACCAGCATCCCACTCTTCAAGTCCCTTGGGCCGCAAAAAAGGCCTCCCGAAAACTCTAATTGGGCAGATGCTCAAAAGGGGTGACAGCAGAGCCCAATGTAGCGACCACATGCTGATGGTCAAGTACAAGGACAAGAGGAATGTCTTCTTTTTGACCACCATACATGGTGATGGCAGCACCCTCAGCACAGTTCGAGTTACCTCTACACAAGTCTGCAAACTGGACTGTGTACTGGGGTACAACAAAAATATGCAATCATACAGTGCTTTGAGAAAGGCCAAGCTGTGGCACAATAAGCTGGCTGTGCACATCGTACACATGGCAATGCACAACGCTTTCCTGCTGTCACAATGTGCAGGCCAGACTGCTACAATGTACCTTCATTTCCATAGGTAGTGTTTAAGAAGAGGTGGAGAAACAACATCGCGGGAACATCAGGAAGCTGAACAGCGTGGTGGAAAGACAAGAGAAGGATGTGGGAAGATTACAGACAGAGCTGGACGAAATCCAAGAGAAGAACCGCAGTCTGCAGGCAGCTCTGGACGGCTCCTACCGGGTCCTGGCTGAATTACACAAAGCAAATGCCACAAAAGCCAGCGAAGCGCAAGAGGTGGCGCTAAGCTGCGAAATCAGAGCGAAGAAAGAGATGTGTTTAGCGCTGGAAAAGGCAAGGGAAGAGTCACAAAAGCAGCAGGAAGCCTTGGCCATTCAGGTGGCCGATTTGAGGCTGGCGCTGCAAAGAGCGGAGCAACAGGCTGCAAAGAAAGAGGATTATTTGCGGCAAGAAATAGCAGAGCTGCAGCAGAGACTCCAAGAAGGGGAATCTCGGAACCAGGAGCTGAGTCAGAGCGTCACTTCCGCTACACGACCATTGCTGTGCCAAATTGTGAACCTCCAAGCAACGTTAGCGGCTCAGAGCACATCCTGGGAGAAGTTGGAGAAGAATCTGTCTGATCGCCTCACTGAATCACAGACTTGGTCGGCGTCCGCCATAGAAAAAGAGAGGGCAGCAACCGAGGAGCTTCTGTCTGCGAAAACTCAAATCTCAGCCATCGAGTCGCAAAATAGCCTCCTCCGCCAAGAGAAGAGCCGCTTCCAAGCTCAGCTAGAGGTGGAGAAGTCCAGGTTGTCAAATATGGAGGAAGAATACAGCAGAAATCAGGTGGAATTGGAGAATCTGAAGATGGAATACAAGTAAACGTGAGAAGAAGCTCGGAGGGAAAAGGCTTTGCTGAACAGTCAACTAGAGATGGAGAAGATGAGGGTGGAACAGGAGAAAAAGAAGGTCATGCTGGCCCAGGAGGCCGCCAAAGAAAGGGAGCGTAAATCTTACGGATTTCCCACCCCCGAGACGGGTGTCACCACCCCGACATTGTTCCGCTCCAGCTCCATCAGCGGGGCCGATTTGACAGGTTTACAGACTTCTCTCCTATCGCAGGAGGATTCCCACGATCCGCTCTGCGGCCTTATGACCATGTCCGTCAGCAGCAGCAACCTCTACGACGCAGTGAGGATGGGCGCCGGCTCCAGCGTCATCGAAAGTCTACAGTCTCAGTTACAATTGAGAGAAGGGGAGATGGCGCAGTTGCAGCTTGAAATTGTAAGTTTGGAAAAAACTCGCTACATTCTCACCGAAGAAGTCGTCAGGTTAAATAATGTCAATGACGATCTAGAGGAGAAGGTGAAGGAGATCCCCAAACTGCGCATTCAGATGAGGGATTTGGACCAACGATACAACACGATCCTGCAGATGTACGGCAAGAAAGCCGAGGAGGCAGATGAGCTGCGCCTGGACCTGGAGGATGTAAAAAACATGTACAAGACTCAGACAGACGAATTATTACAGCAAAGACCGCACTAGATCAGGGGTGTCAAACTGCATTCCTCGAGGGCTGCAACCAGGTCATGTTTTCAGGATTTCCTTGTACTGCACAGGTAATAATTTAATCACCTACACACATAATGATTGCAGCACCTTGTGCAATGCTAAGGAAATCTTGAAAACACGCATCGTTTGCGGCCCTCGAGGAATGCAGTTTGACACCCCTGCACTAGATCCTCTGAGAAAGTCCCATCTATAACAGGATCTAACTAGAGACCTCTGTAAATGCCGCTCCTCTGTAAAAACTCTCCTGTACATTCACAGATGATTTTTATTTGCCACATGTGGATCTGCCGTTCCGATTTCTCGCCCCTTTAAAGCCAAATATTGCTATTTAAATTATTATTTTGTGTAGTATGTAAATTTGCTCGGGTCTAAATCTAGATATTTTTACTATTACTAAAATACAAAAACACTATGTAGTGTTTAAGGCCCTGATATCTGGCAGTCAGGAACGAGTGGGCCCCAGTACTTCTGGAACTGAAGGGGCTCGTATCGTACCAGGCCAGCATTTCCCGGGGGAGGTCCCTTCAAAGCATAAAGAAAGGTAAGTTGCAAAAGAATGCCAAGTGTGTTACAGAAGGGGAATACGCAAGGACACCATTTATCAATACGGCACTTTCCCCAATTAACCTGACCTGTGTATGAAAGAATGCTTCAGACTGTACCACACATACATGAACTACTAAATTAATTTCTGACTTACACAACTGACGTATTACAACCTGACGAACACTACACAACTGTCGTATGATAACTGTACAAACACTATACAGTTTCCAAAATGGGGTCACTTGTGGGGGTTTCCACTGTTTAGGTACATCAGGGGCATGGGTTTTTCACCATACATAGGGCATCAGCATGTTCAGGAGAACTTGCCTTACAAATTTTGGAGTTCATTGTTTCCTGTTACCATTATGAAAATAATAAAAAAATAGTCTAAAGTAAAATTTTAGTGAAAAAAGTTAAATGTTCTTTTTTTCCTTTATAAATAAATAAAATAAATAATCTTTATTTTTATATTGTGCTGACATATTCCGCTGTGCTTTACAGTTTGCACACATTATCATTGCTGTCCCCATTGGGGCTCACAATCTAAAGTTCCTATCAGTATGTCTTTGGAATGTGGGAGGAAACCGGAGTACCCGGAGGAAACCCACGCAAACATGGGAAGAACATACAAAACTCCTTGCAGATGTTGTCCTTGGTGGGATTTGAACCAAGGACTCCAGCTCTGTAATGCTAACCACTGAGCCACCATGCTCATTCATGTTCCATTAATTTCTGTAAAGCACCTGAAGGGTTAATAAACTTCTTCAATGTGGTTTTGAGCACCTTGAGGGGTTTAGTTTTTAGAATGGTGCCACTTTGGGGTATTTTCTAACATATAGACCCCTCAAAGTAACTTGAACTGTGAGGTGGTCACTAGTGATGAGCAAGTGTACTCGTTGCTCGGGTTTTCCTGAGCACACTCGGGTGACCTCCGAGTATTTGTATTGTTAGTGTTCTGAGATTTAGTTTTCATCACCTCAGCTGAATGATTTACAGCTACTACCCAGCCTGAGTACATGTGGGGGTTGCCTGGTTGCTAGGGAATCCCCACATGTAATCAAGCTGGCTAACAGTCGCAAATCATCCAGCTGCTGCAAGGAAAGCTAAATCTCCGAGCACTAACAAATACTCGGAAACCACCCGAGCGTGCTTGGGAAAACCCGAGCAAAGAGTATACTCGCTCATCACTAGTGGTCACTAAAAAGAAATGGTTTTGTAAATTTTGTTGAAAAAATGTGAAATTTCTGGTCAACTTTTAACCCTAACAAAAAAATATGTTTAAAAAATTGTGCTGATGTAAAGTAGACATGTGGGAAATGTTATTTAATAACTATTTTGTGTGACATATCGCTCTGATTTAAGGGCGTAAAAATTAAAAGTTTGAAAATGGCAACGTTTTCAAAATTTTCACCAAATTTCCATTTTTATACAAATAAACACAAGCTATATCAAAGAAATTTTAAAACTAACATGATGTACAATGTGTCACGAAAAAGCATTCTCAGAATTAGTGGGATCCGTTGAAGCGTTCCAGAGTTATTACCTCATAAAGGGACAGTGGTCAGAATTGCAAATATTTGCCAGGTTATTATCATGCAGACCACCTTCAGGGGTAAAGGGGTTAAAGCTTTTTTTTTTATCTTTACAAGGTGGCAAGGCTCTCGGGGTAATAACATATCCCCAGATAATAATGTGAGCCACCCCCCTTGGTAAAGACCATACAAATTTACACAAAACAACAAGACCCATAATTTTTTTAACCCGTATGGCAGATTTAAAAAATAAAATAATCAAAAGCTGGAAAGTAAAACTCAGTGTAGTAGTGGGCATAAAATGATATCCAGAATTTACGACTCTTGACCTGACATTGACTGTTAGGATTGCTACTTCCAATAGGTGGCACTAGAGTTCTAGTCCTCTTCCTCTCTGAAGAGACAATTTGCATATTTCCCAGAGGAGCATTGCGGTTTTAAGTCTCCTCACCTCGACATGCTTAACATGTCACTCTCCACAAGGAGAAACGATACTTCTTGGATCCCCATCAGACGCCTCTCAATCAGCCAAACCAGATCTCCACTTTGCACTGACGAGGGGCAGTACCCCGAAACAGAGCATCTGCAAATTGAGATTCTGGTTTGGCTATTATCCTAAGTCATGTGACAAGGCTTATTAAAGGGTCAACATTGACTGTTAGGATTGCTACTTCCAATAGGTGGCACTACAGTTTTAGTCCACTTCCTCTCTGAAGAGACAATTTGCATATTTCCCAGAGGAAACATGCTTAACATGTCACTCTCCGTAAGGAGAAATGATACTCCTTGACTCTTGACCTGGTAACAGGTCCTGTTTAACCCCTTCATGATGGAGCCCGTTTAATTTTTGCTTTTCTGTTTTTCACTCCCCTTCTTCCCAGAGCCATAACTTTTTAATTTTTCTGTCAATATGGCCATGTGATGGCTTGTTTTTTGTGAGACGAGTTTTACTTTTGAAAGACACCATTGGTTTTACCATATTGTGTACTCAAAAACGGGAAACAAATTCCAAGTGCGGTAAAATTGCAAAAAAAGTGCAATTCAACAACTGTCTTTGGGAATTTTTTTACCTTGTTCACCAAATTCTAAAACTGAGCTGCCATTATGATTCTCCAAGTCATTACGAGTTCATAGACACCAAACATGTCTAGGTTCTTTTTTATTTATGCGTTGAAAAAAAATCCAAATGAAAAAAGTTAAAAAAAATTTCATTTTCCGATACCCATAGCATCTAAATTTTTCAGGATGTCGGGCCGGATGAGGGCTTATTTTTTACGTGCTAAGCTAACGTTTTTAATGATAACATTTTGGTGTGTATAAGATCCTTTTATCAACCGTTTATAAAATGCAATTTTCCGCTGACCCAAAAAAATGTAATTCTGACTCTTTTTTTTTTTTTTGCTACGCCACTTACCGATCTGATTCTTTTTATAGCTTGATAGATCAGGCAGTTCTGAATGCAGCGATACCCAATATGTGTATGTTTGATTTTTTTATTGTTTTATTTTGAATGGGGCGAAATGGGGATGATTTTAGCTTTAGGCTAGGTTTAGATTGTGTTAGTGCAATCCATTTAGCGCCTAGCGCTAGCGGATTGCGCTAACGCAATGTGTTGTAAAGGGGTTGCGTTAAACGTCCCCGCTCTCGCAGATCTCCGATCTGCGAGAGCGGGGAACGGACCGCGGGCGCGCCTCAGATGCTGCAAGCAGCGTCCGTGGCGCGCCACAAAACACCGGCACATCGCTAGCGCGTGCCGAAAATGGCACGCGCTAGTGATGTGCGTCCCCATTGCTGTTAATGGGCGCGCTAACGGATGCGTTGCACGGCGTTAATTTCGCCGTGCAACGCTGTCCGTTAGCGCGGTCCCATTAACGCAATGGGAACCTAGCCCTAATATTTTTTTTTTATATTTTTAAATACTTTTTATTTTACTTTTTGCATGCTTCAAGAGTCTCAATGGGAGACTAGAAGCTGCAGTAGTCCGATCGCCTCTGCTACACACAGGCGATGATCAGATCGCCTGTGTGTAGCAGAACTGCTCACTTGCTATGAGTGCCGACCACCGAACGGCGCTCATAGCTATCTGGCTATGACAACCATAGAGGTCTGCTGGAGACCTCTGGTTGTCATGCCAACCCATGGGTGACCCCGATCATGTGACGGGGTCACAGATGGGACAAATTTCCAGCTCGCTTACAGGAAGCGTGAGTTAAATGCCGCTGTCAGAGATTGACAGCGGCATTTAACTGGTTAACAGCTGCGATTCCACCCGTGGCTGTTAGAAGCACATGTCAGGTGTCCAAAACAGCTGACATGTGTGGGGAAAGATGTGGGCTCAACGCCGAAGCATACATCAAAGGGAGAGACACGACATGCGCATGTCGTGAAGGGGGTTAAAGATATTATTGTGGCAGAGGCAAAGAACCCTCTATTGCTCTAATACACTATGATAATAATGATATTTTTTTGAGGGGTATACTTGTAGCATACTCTATTTCTGCCATCTAAACTGCCACCATCTTGAATGCTGAGTAATAAAATATGAAAGTCTATCATTGGCATTAGGTGATTTCCAATTTTGCCTTAAAGGGAACCTGTCAGCAGGATTGTGGTAAGTAAACTACATACAGTGTCAGGTCGGTGCCGTCATACTGACTAAAATGATATTTTGGTTGATAAAATCCGTCTTGTGGTTGTTGTTTAATCTTTATTTGTATTTTTCAGTTAATGAGATTCTCGTTCTCTGGGACGGGCTTGTGGGGGGCTTTATGTGGTGCTCTGTTCACATTTATCTGTATGAATATGTAAGAAGAGCACTACATAAAGCCGTCCCCCCCACAGGTCGCCCCAGAGCACAAAAATCTCAAATACAGATTAAACAACAACAACAAGACGAATTTCATCAACCAAGGTATCATTTTAAACAGTATAATGACGCCAACATGACAGTGTCAGTCGGTTACTCAGCTCAATCCTGCTGACAGGTTCACTTTAAATAATAATTTTGTCTTAAAGGAGTGGTCCAAAACAAATATTTTTGTCATCTATAATGTCTCTCTATTTATTTCAATAATCTATATATATAATTGTCTAAGGGGTACTTCCATCTGTCCCGGAAATCCCACGTCGCTGATTGGTCTCGCCAGCTGCCTGTCCTGGCTGCCGTGACCAATCAGCGATGGCCACAGCCCGGCCGAGAATTATTCCCTCCCTACTTCCGTCCAGTCAGTGCCCGGCGCCCGCTCCATACTGCCCTCCAGTTAGCGCTCACACAGGGTTAATGACAGTGTTAACGGACCGCGTTATGCCGCGGGTAACGCACTCCGTTAACGCTGCTATTAACCCTGTGTGACCAACTTTTTACTATTGATGCTGCCTATGCAGCATCAATACTAAGAAGATCTAATGTTAAAAATAATTTAAAAAAACCCCTGCTATTCTCACTTTCCGTCGTCCGCCGAGGCGCGCGCGCCTGCCGCCAGCTTCCGTTCCCAGAGATGCATTGCAAAATTACCCAGAAGACTTAGCGGTCTCTAGAGACCACTAAGTCATCTGGGTAATTTCGCAATGCATCCTGGGAATGAAAGCTGGCGACAGCCGCCCGCGCATCGACACAGCTTCGCTGGACGCTGGAGGGTGAGAATATAACTATTTTTTTTTTTTATTATTTTTTTTTAGGGATATGGTGCCCACACTGCTATATACTACGTGGGCTGTGTTATATACTGTGTGGCTGCTATATACTACGTGGCCAGTGTTAGATACTGCGTGGGCTGTGTTATATACTATGTGGGCTGTGCTATATATTACGTGGGCTGTGCTATATATTACGTGGGCTGTGTTTTATACTGCGTGGGCTGTGTTAGGCTACGTTCACATTGGCGTTCCGCCAATGTGCGTCGCTGTTGCGCCGGCGACGCGCCGGCGACGCAGCGGCGACGCAGCGGCGACGCGCCCCTATGTTTAACATAGGGGACGCGTGCGTCGTTTTGGTGGCGTTTTTCGCCACGTGCGTCGTTTCCGACGCTAGCGTCGGACGCAAGAAAACGCTACATTGTAGCATTTTCTGTGCGTCCGATTTTCGTCAAAAACGACGCACGCGTCGCAAAACGCGCGCGTTTTTGCGCGCGTTTGCGCGCGTTTTTACGTGCGTCGCGCGTTGCGTCGCCGACGCAGGGCGGCGCAACGCTAGTGTGAACCTAGCCTAATATACTATGTGGGCTGTGCTATATACTACGTGGCCAGTGTTAGATACTGCGTGGGCTGTTATACACTGCGTGGGCTGTGTTATATACTACGTGGGCTGTACTATATATTACATGAGCAGTGTTATATACTGCGTGGGCTGTGTTATATACTGCGTGCGCTGTGCTATATTCTACGTGGGCAGTGTTATATACTACGTGGCTGCTATATACTACGTGGGCACTGTTATATACTACATGGGCTGTTATATACTGTGTGGGCTGTGTTATATACTACGTGGGCTGTGTTATATACTACGTGGCTGCTATATACTACATGGGCAGTGTTATATACTACGTGGACAGTGTTATATACTACGTGGCTGCTATATACTACATGGGCAGTGTTATATACTACGTGGGCAGTGTTATATACTATGTGGCTGCTATATAGTACATAGGCAGTGTTATATACTACGTGGGCAATGTTATGTACTGCGTGGGCTGTGTTATATACTGTTTGGTACATGGCCTGTGCTATATACTATGTGGCTGCTATATACATACATACATATTCTAGAATACCTGATGCGTTAGAATCGGGCCACCATCTAGTCTACTATATAATTGTCTAAGGGGTACTTCCGTCTGTCTGTCTGTCCCGTAAATCCCGCGTCGCTGATTGGTCTCGCCAGCTGCCTGTCCTGGCTGCCACGACCAATCAGCGCCGGGCACAGTCCGGCCAAGAATTAGTCCCTCCCTACTCCCATCCAGTCAGTGCCCGGCGCCCGATCCATACTCCCCTCCACTCAGTGCTCACACAGGGTTAATGGCAGCGTTAACGGACCGCGTTATGCCGTGGGTAACGCACTCCGTTAACGCTGCTATTAACCATGTGTGACCAACTTTTTACTCTTGATGCTGCCTATGCAGCATCAATACTAAAAAGATCTAATGTTAAAAATAATAAAAAAAAAAAACAACCTGCTCTTCTCACCTTCCGTCGTCCGCCGAGGCGCGTGCGGCTGCCACCAGCTTCTGTTCCCAGAGATGCATTGCAAAATTACCCAGAAGACTTAGCGGTCTCGCGAGACCGCTAAGTCATCTGGGAAATTTCGCAATGCATCGCTGTGAACGGAAGCTGGCGGCAGCCGCGCGCGCATTGACACAGCTTCGCTGGACGACAGAGGGTGAGTATAGAACTATTTTTTATTTTAATTTTTTTTAACAGAGATATGGTGCCCACACTGCTATATACTACGTGGGCTGTGTTATATACTGCGTGACTGCTATATACTACGTGGTCAGTGTTAGATACTGCGTGGGCTGTGTTATATACTATGTGGCCTGTGTTATATACTGCATGGGCTATGCTATATATTATGTGGGCAGTGTTATATACTGCGTGGGCTGTGCTATATACTTCGTGGGCAGTGTTATATACTGCGTGGGCAGTGTTATATACCACGCGGGCTGTGTAATATACTGCGTGGGCTGTGCTATATACTATGTGGGCAGTGTTATATACTACGTGGCTGCTATATACTACGTGGGCAATACTACGTGGGCAATGTTATATACTGCGTGGGCTGTGTTATATACTGTTTGGTACGTGGCCTGTGCTATATACTATGTGGCTGCTATATACATACATACATACATAATCTAGAATACCAGATGCATTAGAATCGGGCCACCATCTAGTATTATAGATTTTATCTAATATGGTTTAATTAAAAAGTCCCTACCCTTCCCTCTCTAATTTAACTGCTTTATTTTATTTTTTCAACCTATTTCTGTTTGAATGCTCTTGATTTCAGAATATCCAGTGCATGCTGGGATACTCAAATGGGACATCATTAGGGGCAGAGGCTGACACCTATGACATGGGTGACATCTAATTCAGGGGTTTGGATAGTCTCGTTTGACAATTTCGATGTATACTCAATACGAGTTCCCTTCTTACTGTGTAATATTCTTATCATTGCACAGTGATAGTGCGCTCTTCACTGGCTCTAATGAGAAGTGATGAACCAGCAACAGAGCACACTGCCAGTGCGCAATGTATGGAGAGAATGTGGCGAGCAGAGACCAGCCGCAAAAATGTCTGTTTTGCAGGCGAGGCTGGTTTCAATCCTCACCGTGTTCTTTCCTTACAGTGTGCACTGATAGTGTGCTGTGTTGCCAGTTTGTCACTTCTCATCAGAGCTTGAGACTGAGCGCACTGTCACTATGCACTGAAAAGAATATTGCACAGTAAGAAGGGAGCTCGTACTAAGCATCCATTGGAATTCACAACCGACGCATGCTCAGTAGAGCAGGGAATAGCTCAGCCCCTAAAAAGATGTCACTGACGCAGCCTATGACATCCCGTTTGAGTATCCCAACTTGCACTGGGGATTTTCAAACAAAGCGTCATCAAAACAGAAATAGGTAAAAAAATAAAATAATTAGAGAGCGAAGGTGAAGGATTATTTAATTAAACTATATTAGAAAAACTATTACATTATTAAAATAAATAGAGAGACATTAAGGATGAAAATCAATATTCATTTTGGATCACCCCTTTAAAGAATATTCTATAGTAGAGGTCTTCTATAACAAATAACATATTCAAGTCATTAATAAGCATACCATTGCTACTAAATCTGAAAAAGTTTTTGACAGTGTATGTGTAGAAAAACAGATCATTTTGGATATACAAATCCAAGGTTGCTTATAAGAACATTATTTGTTGAGGGGCAAAAACCACAACCACTTTGCAAATTAGTTTAATAAATAAATGAGTGTCAAAACATATATATGCAATGAAAAGTCAGCGCACTCTTCACAGTGAGAAGCCCACCACTGTCTATGTTCACAACATGGAAATGTCAATGTTTAAAGTAATCACGAATGTATCAGCTTTTCTTTCTGTTGATTTTCCAATTCTTGAATTGTTGTCCGGTCAACTTTTTCCCCAGTAGGATATCCATTTTGATGCCAGGCTTCTTTCAACTTACAGCTACTTCCATTAATTTCCGAGCAGCCAGTAAAACTAGTCCGATTTACTCCTGACACTCCATCGGCTTCATATGTCAAAGATTTGCCACTAGCTGTACGTGTCTGAGAAGATTGTGCTTGACGAAAGATATGTTGGCGCAAGATCTTCCGAAATGTTTGGCGGAACTCACGTATGCGATAGGCATAGATTAATGGGTTCACCACTGAGTTAGCATGAGAAAATAAAATGGCAAAGTACATGAGTAAGAGTGGAGGGCGCAAGCAGTCCTTGCAGAAGAGAGTGAAGCAGTTGATGATGTGTAGCGGCAACCAGCAGACAGCAAATAGGCCCACAATAATAGCCAAAGACTTAGCAGCATGGACTTCACGCTGTAGTGTTGACCGTGAGCGTTCACCACATGTCACTTTTAACTCGATCTGCTTTAGCTGGCGCCGGGCTGCCATGAAAATTCTCAAATAAATGCCCAACATGAGCAGTAATGGCACCAATACACAGGCAAAAAAATTATAATATACCATGTAATCCATTGTCACAACATTTTCAAATAGGCACTCTAACTGGGGAGGGCTGCATCGAGATGAGTTTTCTGCTGCAAAATTCTTCTTGTTCCAGCCTAGCATGGGAGTAAGACCAATGATAAAAGACAGCAACCAGCAGACAGCAATGATCACGTTGGCTCTTCGACTAGTTACCAGACTGTTATATCTAAGAAGAGAAATGAGAACATAACTTAGGCACCGATAGAAATGTAAACATTGGACTACACATTATCACGGCAGAATCAGAATTAATGCTAGGCAACACTTAAAAAAACAGATGTCAAGACAATATATTAAAAATCAAGATGGGAGATAACATGGAAGTCAGATCGTAGAGGGTAGACAACCTGGGAATTCTGCCTGCCTTTTACAGAAATGGTAAAATCTTCCCTTCCGTGGGATAACAGCTGGAAGACTTCTGTTTCCATGCTGAGGTGACAGTGTCTAAGAGTAGACAAAAACATGGAAACTAACATCTGGTATGAAGTCACTGGGGACCTGCAAATGTATTGACTTCTCTATGACCAAAATTGCTCCATATCTATATTTATGCAAATACATATTAAAGAGTTATTTCCTACATTAAAAGGGATAGGTGAACCTTGGGGATCTGGCACATTTACTCATTTATGAGCCTAACTCTTGGGCAGCTCTTGCACAAGTACATGGAGCCCACCACGTCACCTATTTGCACTCATCTTAAAATCAATTCCTTTGGATTGCCTATGCACGTATGTTTTTATTTAATAGGGGGAGGAGAAAAGGCACTTTAGGATCAAAGGATCAGGCATAATGAAATCCAACATACCTAATCCATGTTTCCCAAAGGCAAACAGGAGGGGACTGACTTCTCTTAAGGTACCTTCACACTAAACGATATCGCTAGCGATCCGTGACGTTGCAGCGTCCTGGCTAGCGATATCGTTCAGTGTGACACGCAGCAGCGATCAGAATCCTGCTGTGATGTCGTTGGTCGGGGCTAGAGGGCCAGCACTTTCTTTGGTCGCTGGCTCTCCCGCTGACATCGCTGAATCGGCGTGTGTGACACCGATTCAGCGATGTCTTCGCTGGTAACCAGGGTAAACATCGGGTTACTAAGCGCAGGGCCGCGCTTAGTAACCCGATGTTTACCCTGGATACCATCCTAAAAGTAAAAAAAACAAACACTACATACTTACCTTCCGCTGTCTGTCCCTCTGCGCTGTGCTTTCCTGCACTCACTGTGAGCACAGCGGCCGGAAAGCAGAGCGGTGACGTCACCTCTCTGCTTTCCGGCCGCTGTGCTCACAGCCAGTACAGAGAAGCACAGCGCCAGGGACAGACAGCGGAAGGTAAGTATGAAGCGTTTGTTTTTTTTACTTTTAGGATGGTATCCAGGGTAAACATCGGGTTACTAAGCGCGGCCCTGCGCTTAGTAACCCAATGTTTACCCTGGTTACCAGCATCGTTGGTCGCTGGAGAGCGGTCTGTGTGACAGCTCTCCAGCGACCAAACAGCGACGCTGCAGCAATCCGGATCGTTGTCTGGATCGCTGCAGCGTCGTTTAGTGTGAAGGTACCTTTAAGGTACCGTCACACTCAGCAACTTTTGAATGATAACTATAGTGATCCTTGACGTTGCAGTGTCCTGGATAGCGATCTCGTTGTGTTTGACACGCAGCAGCGATCTGGATCCTGCTGTGACATCGCTGGTCGGAGCTAGAAGGCCAGAACTTTATTTCGTCGCTGCATCACCCGCTGTCATCGCTGGATCGGCGTCTGTGACACCTATCCAGCAATGTGTTCACTGGTAACCAGGGTAAATATCTGGTTACTAAGTGCAGGGAGGCGCTTAGTAACCCGATATTTACCCTGGTTACCATTGTAAATGTAAAAAAAAAACACTACATACTTACATTCCGATGTCTGTCACGTCCCTCGCCTTCAGCTTCCCGCACTGACTGTGAGCGCCGGCCGTAAAGCACAGCGGTGACGTCACCGATGTGCTCTGCTTTACGGCCGGCCGGCGCTCACAGTCAGTGCGGGAAGCTGAAGGCGAGGGATGTGACAGACATCGGAATGTAAGTATGTAGTGTTTTTTTACATTTACAATGGTAACCAGGGTAAACATTGGGTTACTAAGCACGGCCCTGCGCTTAGTAACCCGATGTTTACCCTGGTTACCCGGGGACTTCGGCATCGTTGGTCGCTGGAGAGCTGTCTGTGTGACAGCTCTCCAGCGACCACACAAGGACTTTCCAGCAATCACGGCCAGGTCGTATCGCTGGTCGTGATCGTTAGAAAGTTGACCAGTGTGAAGGTACCTTTACATATTCAATTGTCAGTGGATCTAGGCTAAAACTTGTGGTTGGGCAAAGCTTTTTTGGAACCAAGTTTTAAAAAGTAGTGTATAGAGAGTACGAGGTACACCATTTATATATGTGGTGTGAAATGTGGCAGGGTTGGTTAATAAAGAGCAGTACAAGATCATAAAAGTGAAATAATCTCTTAAAATGAAAAAAATGTAAATACAAATGGCCAAAAGAATGAAGCCGTCATATGACTCACACTGTAAGCTGTGAAGACAAACGAAGTGTATTATTCAGAACGACATGGTTGTAAAGAGCAATAGAGTGAGTTATATGGAAACGTTATACTTTATTGGACAATAGTACAAGTTACATTATCATAAAATGGAGGCAGAAAGGCTATATATAAGACTCATATGCTTGATATACATAGCAACCATAGAGAATTTACAAGAAACTATATGAAACAATATGAATTTATGGGGGAGGTCAAGAATATTTAGGAAAAAAATGTGGCAAGAGGTTGGAAAGGTACGGGAATACAATAACATACTAGAATGTGAAGACCCACCTACACGTATCGTCAGTAAATATGCATTATATATAGCATGGGGAAAGTATTATCAAATAAACACCCTAGAAGTGATAATATAAGAGATGCTTGTCAAGGGAAATACAAATTTTGCTAAAAGTAAGTTGATTATAACACACACATATTTAATATAAACTGTCTCCAGTAGATCTTTTGCCTTGTGTAGTGCTATATTTCATAAAATATTTTATCATTTGGTTAACAGCAGTTAAAGAGGACTTGTCACTAGGTCAAAAGTAACAATTTTGTGCTCTTATTCTATTCCCACTGTATTTTTTTTTATATTTAGTGCAAATTTTGATGGCCTTTACCAAGGAGGCGTTGCTCAGAGGATTCTCTTGGGGTGCTTCTTTGGGCAGTTCTGCATTATTGAGTGAGCAATGACCTTTTGGCAAAAACCATAAAACGAGCACTAAAGAAAGGTTCATATCTCTTGACCCATATGGCGGATAAAATAAAATAAAAACAAAAATCAAAAATAGAATACTCAGGGGGGCAGCAGTAATAACATAAGAGCAAAACTAGACCCTTTTCATCTACTAACAGGTCCTCTTTAAAGTGGTTTCCCATATACTAACATAATGGCTATGATATGCCATCCAAGAACCTTAAGGAATAAGTGGGGTCTCAATACAATATAGAACCAAGAGAAGGGCTAAAGACCCCTAAAGATTAACTCTTATTAATGTATTAAAAGTACTCTTTATACTAAAAAAGGTGCTAAGAGCAAAGAAGGGCCACCAGGGAAACAGTATAAACTATCAAAGGTATAATAACCAAATGTAAAGAGAAATGGGGGGGGGGGCTACTCTCTGCATAAAAAGCCCTGAGAGTCACCCTAACTAGCAGCAGAGGTTTGCACCCTAGTTGTTGACGTGATGGCCCCCTCGCTCAGTGTCAATAGCCCTGTAGACCCTATAACACCCTAAATATACCAAAAGTTGAAAAACACAGAAAAAACACGCACATAAAAACCGTATATAAATACCCCTGGTGGGGAGACAAAATAGTCTCTATGTAGCTCATGTAGGGTAGGGTGTGCACACAGCACTGATTTCGGCCACTGGGGGACACTGAAGCCCTCAGCTGGATCCCCTGATGAACCATTTTATTCTAAAGAAGAGGGAAATGCATCAGGAATAAGACTTACTCATGGCTGATAAGTACCACAATCTTACTGGTATAACTATTATGGCATTGTTCTGAATTTATGTCCATCATTATACCCGCATGATTTTTTGATGGGAACTAGAGGGAATTATTAATGGCTACTAGGAGCCAAATCTGTATGGGATCACTATATGGTGATTTGTTGACTCTTTATTGTTAATATATATGTACCCCCTTTGTTCCTAGTCTTTTCATTCAGTTAGATATCTATCTAAACTACTGGGAAGAGGGATTTGTGGGGTGTGTTCTCAATATACTTTGGCTTTTTAACCATCTATGCATCAGTTCAAAAGTCTGTTTTTTAGTTGCATCATAGAGGACAAGAACTAGGATTCATTTAATGCTAGTGTAGACTGTGGCCCTACCCTACATGAGCTACATATGGCACTTTAACACTTTAGCACTCCGAGATAACTTAGTCTACAGACTTATTTCCCTATGAGACTATTTTGTCTCCCCACTAGGGGTATATACTTTTTTTTGTGTGTGTGTATATTTTCTGTGTTTTTCTTTACTTGGTATGTTTAGGGTGTCATAGGGTCTACAGGGCTACTGACCTTGAGCAGGGGCACCATCACGTTAACAACTAGAGTGCCAACCTCCACTGCTAGGTAGGGTTTTTTTTAGGGGGAGAGTAGCCCCCATTTCTCTTTACATTTGGTTATTATACCTTTGATAGTTTATACGGTATCCCTGGTGTCCCTTCTTTGCTCTTAGCACCTTTTCTAGTATAAAGAGTACATTTAATACATTAATAAAAGTTAATTTTTAAGGGTCTTTAGTAGTAATGAGCGAGTGTACTTGTTGCTCGGGTTTTCCAGAGCACGCTCGGGTGACCTCCGAGTAATTATGACTGCTCGGAGATTTAGTTTTCATCGCGGCAGTTAAATGATTTACAGCTACTAGCCAGCTTGATTACATGTGCAACCCCCACATGTACTCAACCTGGCTAACAGATGTAAATCATTTAACTGCCGCGATGAAAACTAAATCTCCGAGCAGTCATAAATACTCGGAGGTCACCCGAGCTTGCTTGGGAAAACCCGAGTAACGAGTACACTCACTCATCACTAGTCTTTAGCACTTCTTTTGGTTCTCTATGATATGCCATCACTTTTATGAGTAGAAGTTTAACTTATCGGACCCCCACTCATCCTGGGAATAGAGGGGAAGCACTACTGTATTAAAGTTGCATCTCCATTTGATTTTTTCTTGAAAAATTACATTCCAATTCCCTTGGATGTGCACCTAACCGAGAAGGCACCTAACATAAAGTGATAGCATATTTTAGCGATATGCGATCACATTATAAGATGGAGACATTGCTTCAAGGAAAGAATACTGTTAAAAGAAGTCCATTGAATTTGTGAAGAATTTTACCCCATGTCTCCAAGCAACCTCCTCCCGCCTGACCTTCTATTTAATGACACTCCTGTGTATCGACATAACTGTAAGTCTGTTGTAGTCTGTGTTAGGATCTATTAGCCAGAACTTTGCTATAATATCCTATTCTGTCAAGTTATTAAGATTTCTTATCAACTTTTCCTTGGTAATGTTTATTTTTGGATGATAGCTACTATGATTGCCATTACACCTCCAACAACTCTTCCCATGTATGTGCATGACTACAGTACATGAGAGAGGGATGCATGACAGTAGGACAAGAAACATTTATGTTCAGATATCTAGTAGAGTTGAGCGTAGAGTGTGATGGTTATCATATTAATTGCAAAAGCAAAAAAATTATTTAAGACATTGCTGATCAAAATATTTGACATCTCATGGACTTTCGGAATAGTCCATGGCAATAGGTAGCTTATAGCTTTTTAAAGTGAATCTAGAAGTTTCGGAAAGTTTCCTTACCTGAGAGGTATGCGAATAGCAATATAACGATCTGCAGCAATCGCCAGGAGACTGAAAATGGAACTTTGTGTCAGCACCAAAACGAAGCAAGCAATAAAGAGACAGGCATGGAAGGTAGCACAAAATCCAGTGCTAATTGCTATAGCAAATGGAATAGCAAGTACCCCCACAGCAATATCTGCTGCAGCCAGTGATACCACAAAATAGTTGGTGGCGTTCTGTAAATTGCTGTTGATGTACACAGCCCAGCACACCAGCACATTGCCAAGAATGGACAAAATGGCAATGACCACTTCTAGGACTATGTAAATCAGGTCCTCTGTAGTGAACCCCGCTTTTAACATGGTGATGTTGGCATGGAGTAACGCAGTGTTTCTGCCTCATCAGTCATTTCTGCAGCAGCTCACTTTTTTGTTGTACACCGGGGGTATTCAGGCATTGGTCGGCTATTGTTGCGTTGTTTTAGTAATTTAACAATGGGAGCCTTTAGAGTCATCTTTGATCAAAATCCACAGGCAGTCCATAATGGTGGAGGAGGTACAATGTAGAAGGGCTAAATTCCTGCCAGAGAAAGGATTACTGTTAGTAACATGAGAATACCCCACGTACAGTGTATACGAATATTAAATACTCAAAGAACATGTAGTAATATAATAATAGTATAATAATATAAGGTTTATAATTACATCACAAACAATGAAAACAGGAATTAAGCGTATTATCGATCTATTGACACAATGAATCAAGCTGCAGCTGCCAGGTCTCGTCATTTGTAAAGGGAGGCTGAACAGCCGCAGTATAGCAGCTCGTAGACTTTAGAAGTGTTGGGGTTGTCTTTTCATGTTCACACGCCCGCTAGTTTTACCCAAACTTTATCAGTATACACCACTCATACACCCCCCAGCTCTGTGACAAGTGCACAACACAGATATACTATGCGTCACCAGGGGCCTGAAGGTCACAAAAATATATCACTTCACCCAGTGCGGCCCACGGTGACACACCCAACCCACCCAACAACATAAGCAACCTACATCAATGTATCTAGTGATGAATTAGGTAAAAGATCAATGGATAGGATTAGACAAAACTAATTGTAAGGCATTGCCTTCTAGGCTGGTGATGGATCTTCTACCATATAGTCAGTGCCCGGTGGTAATGATTAGGTAGAACAGGCCTTTGCATACAAATGAATGCTTTGAACACAGGTCTGCCTAAACATTAGAAATATTAGACTGAACCAGGGCATAAGTAACAGATAAGGACTAAACCCAAGATGACCTCTCTGCTTGTAAGGAGTAACGTTTGGACAATTATAGGTGTCCTACATAAGGCATCGCCTATACACTATGTGTTATTGTGCGCAGAACTCACTCTGCAAATGTCTATATGGTAATAATAATAATTTTATTTATATAGCGCCAACATATTCCGCAGCGCTTTACAAATTATAGAGGGGACTTGTACAGACAATAGACATTACAGCATAACAGAAATACAGTTCAAAACAGATACCAGGAGGAGTGAGGGCCCTGCTCGCAAGCTTACAAACTATGGGGAAAAGGGGAGACACGAGAGGTGGATGGTAACAATTGCTTTAGTTATTCGGACCAGCTATAGTGTAAGGCTCAGGTGTTCATGTAAAGCTGCATGAACCAGTTACCTGCCTAAGTATGTAGCAGTACAGACACAGAGGGCTAATACTGCATAAAGTGTATGAGAACATGATGCGAGGAACCTTTTTTTTTATTTTTTTTTTTATATGGTATATTTTATATACTGCTTGGGCTTTAACACATTTAGTCTTTACAATATACAGTGCTATAGAAGATACTAGAACTCTATAAATGATTAGTAACACTGATGGGAAGAAGTCAGATTGAAACTATCACTCACTTGTCAAAACTTTCCTATTCCAACAATGAATGTTAATGATACGATTTACCCAGAACATCATCTTCTTCATTAACCTACGTGCCCAAACCATTATTTATTATGTTTCCAGTTTCATCAATTATCCGATTCCCCTATCTACCAAAACTACCCAACGCTGAATTATCTATCACTACAATCTGATCTCCCCACAATAACATTTTATTAAAATGATAAAAACAGAAGGTTATTACAACGTAGAAGATCCAGCAAGTGAGGGAATAAGTCAATAGAGCTGATACTGTAGACAGTGATTCATACATCTAATTAACCCTAATCCGCCCTGTCTATATATCGACCCTGTGAACCGTATGAGGACAAGCCTTTATGTTCAGTCTTCAGGTAAAAGTATATGCACCCAGCCATAGTTCTCTGCACCAAGTCACACACAGCTTCTTACCTTTCTGGGGAAACCCTGTGCCCAGGATAAAGTAATAGGGTATCTCTATAGTGCTAAGTCCAATGTACTCCTCGTCTTCACTCTTTCCCCAAAGTGTGCTGTGCCTCTCCACCTCCCCTGCTCTGACTCCCTCCATCCCCCTGCACCTCCCTCCCTCCATCTCCCTCCTGCCAGTCACACACCTCTTCTGCTCACACACATGCAAATTCAGTTTCCTATGACAATGTGTGTATGTTCAGCACAGACTTTTCTAAAAAGAAATGAATGTTTTTTCTTGCCTTCATACTGCATTCTTCTGACCCTTACAGTGACCCCCATTTTCACATTCCATCTAGAGAACGTTAATATTTGTGTATTTTATCATTGCAGCATTATTTAGATCCCCAAGCCTCACAGATCATGTAGATCACGTGCAACATTTTCGCTTCCTACGTGTTCTATATAAAACTAGACAGAAATGACTAGTGTACGGGAAGTCGTGATGTTCTGACGCTCTCAATTTTTGTAAGATTTTTGCATCTTTGCTTTTTTCATTAATGGGTTGAACTGGCGTCCAGTCCTCCTGTTTTACATACTCGTGAAAATGCTATATGATCGGATTTTCGCTTTTGGTCATTTTTGTTATATGTGTTTGAGTTCACAACATGATGGATCCCCAACTTTTTCTCTCCAGCTTAGAAGAAACTACAATTCCCAGCATGCCTTTGCAGACACTGTGTGTTGAATATTTTTACGGACAGGTTGAAGAACAGGGCAGAATGTGCCGCAGGTTAGCCGCATGTCAACAATTGTCAGACAAATCACCAGACCAAAAACATTTGTGCGACTCGCTGTTGCATGACTATTCTAGAGCTGAGATATTATTGTAAAAAAAATGCCAAATCACATGCAACTTGAATTAAAGTCTAGAGCAAATGTATTAAGCCTCTCTTATATGATAATGTGTGCAAACTGTAAAGCGCTGCTGAATATGTTAGCGCTATATAAAAATAAAGATTAATATTATATAGCACCACCATATCCAGCAGCACTTTACTGATATTGGCATCGCTGTCCCCATTGGGGCTCATTATATAAATTTCCTATTCGTATGTCTTTGGAGCGTGGGAGGAAACCCATAAGAAGCACAGGGAGAACATACACGTTCCTTGCAGATGTTGCCATTAGGTGAGACTTGAATATAAGACTCCAGTGCTGCAAAGCAACAGTGCTAACCACTGAGCCACCATGCTGTCGAAGTAAGTTATCTGCAACTTTAGACCACAGACAGAAAATCCAAAACATTTGGAATATTTGCAACTGTGGGTCACAAACACAAACAGAAGAGGGCCCTGAGCAAGAACAATATATGGGCCCTTTGCAGTCCAATAGCTCAACATAATGTACAACTCCATCTGCCTTGGAGGTAGGTACCTCTTGGCTGCACAGGATGCACAAATGGTTAGTCCGTTGTCCACCACTAGATAGACAGGTAGAGATAAATAAATATATATATATATATATATATATATATATTTATATATATAAACTTCTGTGAAATCAAACTGTCCACTTAGGAAGCAACACTGTTTGACAATCAATTTGACATGCTGTTGTGCAAATGGAACAGACAGCAGATGGAAATTATTGGCAATTATCAAGACACACTCAATAAAGGAATGGTTTTGCAGGTGGGGACCACAGACCAAATCTCGGTACCAATGCTTTCTGGCTGATGTTTTGGTCACTTTTGAATGTTGGTTATGCTTTCACACTCGTGGTAGCATGAGACGGACTCCATAACCCACACAAGTGGCTCAGGTAGTGCAGCTCATCCAGGATGGCACATCAATGCGAGCTGTGGCAAGAAGGTTTGCTGTGTCTATCAGCGTAGTGTCCAGGGGCTGGAGGCGCTACCAGGAGACAGGTCAGTACACCAGGAGATGTGGAGAGGGCTGTAGAAGGGCAACAACCCAGCAGCAGGACCACTACCTCAGCCTTTGTGCAAGGAGGAACAGGAGGAGCACTGCCAGAGCCCTGCAAAATGACCTCCAACTGGCCACAAATGTGCATGTGTCAGCACAAACGGTTAGAAATCAACTCCATGAGGATGGTCTGAGTGCCCGACGTCCACAGATGGGGGTTGTGCTCACACAATATATATATATTGTTTCAAAAAACATTTGCATACTCAATAAAAAAAAACTAAAAAGAAAAGTTCCCATTATCATCATCACGGAACGGATACAATTGAAAAGTAGTAATAATCATTGTGGTAAAATAACAAGTTCTAAGCACTATCATCATGATTATTCTGTTTGCAATACATGCTAGAAGCAATATACAGTAATTACATCTATAGGCACGATACTGTCACATGGTAATCTACTCTCCCGATCCCTTATCATTCTGCTATTGCCATGGCCACACATTGTCTTTTTTTGGCTATCCTTATATCACACTCTTTGTTTTCTCTTACCTGTTTAATTTTCCAAGGAGAAGATCCCATCAGCTTTACTCATTTCCATGATTCTGCCTTTAGGGAATATTCCTACAAAAGCATTCCACTCCATTGTGTACAGAGCCTACTTGAAAGGGACAGCAGTAAATCAGTGTTCCCTTTGGTGTTTGTACTATAAGGTTGACCAAAGATAAAGTCTTCTCCCAGATTTCTAGGAAAATTGTTTGTGTAGTGAGAAGCGTGTTCTCATTTTCTCTGGGGATGTTACAGTACGTCTATAGAATTATAGCATTGAGCTCCTACAACCCAGGCATGAATGGAGTGTTCTGTGTCAGATGTCCCTACAGGACAGAATTGATCCTTTTTTAGCACCAAAAGGAAAACTAATATTGTTCTAAAAAATCATTTGGATCAATAATCATTACAAATACGGTTGGCTTTACTTGTACCCCTAGGGTTTTGTTCATACGCAGAAGATTTGTTGCAGTAATTTCCACAAGTGGAAATCCATTTTCATCACGTAAATGGGAGATTTCTGCAAGTCCCAATCACATATGGTAATTTAACTGTAACAGAAATCTCTGTAATAAATTTCCTGCTTAGAACAAACCATAAATGTCTATTTCTATGTCAATATATACACGTCATTATCATATCATTTAGTCTACTATAAAAAAGTATCATTGTGTACCAAATCTTCCCTTTATAAATGAAGACTGTCCATGGAGACATCCTTATGATATTTCCCACCCTGAAGAACCTAAAGGTACCGTCACACTCAGCAACTTTACAACGAGAACGACAACTATCCGTGACGTTGCAGCGTCCTGGATAGCGATCTCGTTGTGTTTGACACGCAGCAGCGATCAGGATCCTGCTGTGACATCGCTGGTCCTAGCTGAAAGTCCGGAACTTTATTTGGTCGTCAGGTCGGCGTGATTCATCATGTTTGACAGCAAAAGCAACGACGCCTGCAATGTTTTACATGGAGCTAACAACCAGCGAGAACAATAAGTACGTCACTGGATCGCTCCTGCATCGTTCTGGAGTTGCTGTGTTTGACGTCTCTACAGCGACCTAAACAGCGACGCTCCAGCGATCGGCTCGTTGTCTATATCGCTGCAGCGTCGCTGAGTGTGACGGTACCTTAAGGCACTGCACAAGTAATATTATCCTAAGGCCTCATTCAGACTTCCCTGTGATTTTCACAGATAAAACACATGGCTTTTATAATCTATATAGCTGTTCACATGGTCCTGTTTTTTTAATGGACACGGAAAAAAAAACACAGTGGCTCAGTGGTTAGCACTGTTGCTTAGCAACGCTGGGGTTGAAATCCCACCAAGGGCAACATCTGCAAGGCGTTAATATGTTCTCACTGTTTTTGTAGACACTCCAAAGACATCGTGGTAGGGAATTTAGATTGTAAGCCCCAATGGGGAGAGCGATGACAATACCTGGAATATGATGGTGCTATATAACCACAATAATGTTTGTTTTTTGTTTAAGTCACGGATCTAAATTTCCCACACCAGTCCACGGCTCCAAGAAAATCGCTGACAGCGCACATTGCCATCGGTGTGCATTTATTTGTTTCTTATTTATTTATTTTTCATAAGTTAAAAAAAATCACTGATGGTAACAACTGATACAATGACCAAACACTGATGAAAATCTGATTAAAAACACTGATAAAAATAGGACCATTATTTGCGTACCAAAAGTATCCCTAATGTCTGAATGAGGCCTTAGGGTTAGATTCTGGATTTTAAGGGAATACAAAGTATACAACATAGCAATGGTAACCATATTGCAACTTACCAAATAAAATCTTTAATCAGCTTTTTCCAATATGTCCAATTAGGGCATAAGAAAGGTCATGGAAGCGGGTTCCTCACTTGGGACCCCTCTAAAACACTGGTCCGGCCCTTTGAATGTCCAGCACGTGATATATCTTCCCTGTAGTATTTCGATGTCCAATACATTGTTCTGCCAGGAGAGAAGTGCTGTCTGAAGTGTCTGGCTGTGGCTAATCTCCCTCCCCATATGGCAGCAGACATCCATGCTGAGCTGATCTGAGTGTACACATTAATATATTATTATTATTATTATTAATTATAGAGCAGCAGATATGAGTATGAGCAGCGTTACTTGGTATGATGCTGAGCTATTTATTATATTTGACAATTCATAGTTATCCTCAACCTCTGCTTTCTTCCAAATGCCAAGCAAAAAGAGCAAAAGAACTACATCACTGAAAGCATCGCAATGCAGTGCACAGCTCCTGCCGGCCCAAGCTGGGTCCATAGACTTACTTTTGAGCCAGGATGCCACTCTGTACATGGAATCTTGCAAGAACCGCATAGTACACTGTTGTGAGCGATTGGCTGAGGTATCAACATCCAGATCCCCACCAATCAGTAGCACTTTACAGCCCCTATAATGTGTCAAAAATATTTTCAAATTATGGTTACCCTTTGATGCAATTCTATGATGGGTTCAGGCGAAAAATCTAATATAAATTACGGTATGACAATGGGAGTTGCCGAGGCATCATTATATTCTGTGAATAGAAAAAAGTTTTTAAAAAAAACAGCTCAATGTAGCTCAATTTGCACAGAAGCCCGCAATCCACGCCACCGCATGGCGTTAGTAGGACGCAGGGAAGGAAGAAGTTGATCCAGCTTCTGATCCACAGTTCAAAGAGACGTGGTTTAAAATCATGAAGTCTTTATTTTCCAGAAGAATAAAAAATTTAAAAAAACCCACAAAATATGGGAAACAAAATCCTTTGTGATGGAGGAGTACTGAGAGGAACACACAAAAAAATGAGGCTGCTAGACACGTTTCGAACATTTAAACCAAGTCCAAGAATTCACTTGCGTTCGAAACGTGTCTGGTAGCCTCATTATTTTTGTGTGTTCCCACTACTACTACTCCATCACAGAGGATTTTGTTTCCCATATTTTGTATTTTTGAATTTCTCCATTGATTTTTAGACAATGCAGATCTCTCTTTATTACCTTATAATATCATCTTATATAGGTTATTAGTATTCATGAAACGTAACAATACAAGCTGAATAGTTTAGGTGTGTCTCTACTCCTTAGTTTAGCTTCTTCAACTTTCCTATGTTTTCTTTAAGTCCATTAGACAAAGACATTCCTGAGGGACCTCTGTTATCTCACACACGCATACTGACTCCATCTTGGAGAGCAGTAGAGAATGTACATACCGGTAGATTATCCACAATAGAGTCAGGATAGATAAATATAAATACTGCTATCACATTATCAAAGGTGTAAGACTATCGCCATCTTTCTGAAGTATAAATTTCCTTTTTAGAATAGCGTTGACTACAGAATAGTTTGTATCGTATCCTCTTATATGCAGCTATTTAAAGTAGACTTTCTCCCGCTGATAAAATAGCTTGTATCCCATCTAAACTTCTGCTAGACTATTTGAAAAACAAGCCAAGAGTGAGTACTCAGATAAAAGCATGATCCTTCCAAAGATTTCCTTATCTTTATTTCAGCTGTACTCTTAACTGCCTGTGTAAACAGCCTATTGTAAACTCATCACTTTGGTACATTTCTGGGACCCATCTCCTTTTCTTAACAAGTTTTTGCATAGAAGACTTAATAATGGTCACCATACACATTAGATTAAATTCAGCCAAACCTGCTGACATTGGCAGGATTGACCGAACAACAGCCTCCCAGATTCGGGGTGGAGATAAGGGTCTGGCAGTTGTAATGCAATTGCCAAACCCATTTGTTCTCTGCTAAATAATCTGCAACCAGTGATGTGTGGCAGAAGCATCTCTTTCTGTTCTGGTTGTAACAATGAAATGCCCTGTGTATGGGGAGATGAAAAACCTAGATGTTTGCAGAACGAGCTTTCAACCGACCGCTATCACATGTACATTTCACGAGCGTTCAACCGACCAATATCACGTGTACATTTCACGAGCGTTCAACAGACCGATATCACGTGTACATTTCACGAGCGTTCAACAGACCGATATCACGTGAACATTTAACGAGTGTTCAACAGACAGCTATTACGTGTACATTTCACGAGCATTCAACAGACCGCTATCAGGTGTACATTTCACGAGCATTCAACAGATCGCTATCAGGTGTACATTTCATGAGCGTTCAACAGACTCCTATCATGTGCACATTTCATAAGCGTTCAACAGACAGTTATCACGTGTACATTTCACGAGCGTTCAACAGACCGATATCACGTGTACATTTCACGAGCGTTCAACAGATCGCCATCACGTGTACATTTCACGAGCATTCAACAGATCGCTATCACCTGTACATTTCACGAGCGTTCAATAGACCACTATCACGTGTACATTTCATGAGTGTTCAACAGACCACTATCATGTGTACATTTCATGAGTGTTCAACAGACCGCTATCACGTGCACATTTCACAAGCGTTTAACAGATCGCTATCACCTGTACATTTCACAAGCGTTCAATAGACCGCAATCATGTGTACATTTCACGAGCATTCAGCCAAACGCTATCACATGTACATTTCATATGGCCTTAAGAGGCCTAGCTGTACTTCACTTCTTCACGTATTATCAAGGTGCCACTATTTCTTTTTCCTACAGAATATTAACAATAACATTTTGTGGGTTATGGATTTGTCTCACTTGGCAGCAAGTTCTATCAAATTAAAGCAGAGATGGGGAACCCTTTTTCTTTCGGGGTGGCCATTTGGATATTTATACCATCCTCCAGGGGCGTACAAAATTATCAACTTAAAAATGATCCTGCTATATTTGGTCAAACATTTAATTAACTCGCCCCTAATGTGATGGCTGGAGCTGCCTCTCTATACTGAAGATGTGATGATAGGTGGTAGTAATGATATTTCTACTCACAACTGTTTTCTCAGGTTGGCAATGGTCTGAAGCGCTGGTGACTCTTTGCAAAAAGTTTTGTAGATAGCTTTATATTACACTGTATAATTATATATTATACTGTAGGTCTCCTCATAGTGCGAAATTCATCACTTCTCACATAACATAGAACTCATGCAGTGGGAGGTCTGCTGTATACATAATATAGGACACACAGACTAATGTATACATCACATACATTACACTGAGACTGATGTATATACCGAAGCGACCAAAAGTTTTGCATTTTTTTTATAGTGTGATATCTTCTGTCTGATTGTTGTGATGCCATTTTCCTGGTGATGAATTAAAAGTGCATGAAGTTGTCATCATGCAAAACATTAATTTTAACCAAAATGCTTTAGAATATAGGCATGGTCATTTAATTAAATAAAATTGACTGCTAAAAGTTTTGCATATACTATTCATTGATTACAACATAGAGAGTAATTCATTGCTTACAATGCCATAACATAGTATTTTGTAGCATAACCTCTTGCTTTAATTACTACACCACACAGACAGGGTATTGAAACCACTAGAGTATTCAAGACATCCTAAGAGATCTTGCTCTATTCCATTTGCAAATCTGCAAACAATTCATCTTTATTGCTATGAGAAAGGGCCCCAATTCGTTGCCCAAATTCCTCCCAAAGGCGCTAGGGTTTAAATCTGGTGATTGGCTTGGCCATTGCAAGAGGCAAACAATTTTCTTTGCTAACCAATTTATTTACTAAATTGAATGTGTGCTTAGGATCATTGTCTTGATGGGATTTCCATCCCCTGCCTACTTTAGTTTTACCAAGTGTCAGAATTACATTCTCCAGTATATTCTTGTACATGATAGCATTCATACTTCCATCAATTCTATGCTCAGGCACCTCCCTACTGGCAAGGGTGCCTTATAAACTTGAAGCTTCCCAGCCATTGACTGGGTGCATTTCCAAAGTTTGTGCAATGAGACATGAGAGGTCTGTACGATGTGCACAGGCAGAAAGAAGCAGAAAGCCATAGCAGGGAATGGGGCCATCAGGGTGGTGAACATGTCGGCTTTCCTGCTGGGAGGAGGGAGAGGTACCACGCAGGGATGTCGTCATTGACGTTACACATATACATCACAGAAGACACTGGGGCTGGAGCATATAAATCACAGAAGATGCTGGGGCTGCAGCATATACTTCACCGGAGATGCTGGGGCAGGAGAATATACATCCAGGAGATGCTTGGGTAGGATCATATACATCACAGGACATATTGGGGCTGGAGCACATACATCACAGGAGTTTCTGGGACAGGAGCATTTAAATCATAGGAGATATTGGGGTTGGCGAATATACATCACAGTAGATGCCTGGAGATGCTGGGGCAGGAGCAAATACATCTTAGGAGATATGGGTCCTGCTCCTGCTGTCTTCATCTATGGGACAGAAGTACATTGCGCACTAGCCCCACCAACAAAGAGTATCCTGGCGCTGGCATGGAACGCTCAGTAGGGATCACTGCACGTACATGTTTGCAGTGCAAGTGTGATGGGAGACAGCGCACGAGTATGCATATGCTCGTGGCCATGACTACGCCCCTGGCCCACCCTCACATGCTGCCGTGTTATTCCTTTCAGCTCCAGTCCCCACTACTGATATCACTGCTATTACCTTTGCTGCTGTCTCTTTTCCTCACTAAAGGTCCTGGGTGGCTGGGCTATCTTCCTTGAATGTTAAGGAGTCCACTGTGTTGTCCTGGGCATTAAGCCCATCTGGACAGTTAGGGCACTCAGGCCCTCCTGAGCTGTTCAGCTACCAGACTACACCAAACTGAAAACAGGAAGCTCTCTGTCTTAACCCACAGTGGGCCTTCCTACGTTAACTATGTACAGTCTGCTGACTACTAATACAGGTGCTCCCTCTAGTGGACCTATTAGTAAACTATGCTTTCCCTATGTTTAACATGAAATGTCAGCAGAACAAATTTATACATTTACACAGTTTTAACATAAAGGGTAACATTCAAATAGAGGGAGGGAGTAGAGTATCACATGGTCACGTTATATCCCTTACACAAGAAGGATATAATGGTTTGTCCACCCAAACACTGCCATCTCCTGGAATCTGGATTAAGTGGTTGTCAACCTTTGGGGATTTTTTTTAATAAAATTCATGAATTTAAGGATAAAATATTTTTTGCAATTTGTTTTCATTAGACGTTTTGTACCATTTATCTTCTATAGTCAATGTTTTGCACTCTCTATTCCTGGATGCAGAATGAATTAACTGAGAATTTGTCAGCTCATTCATGCACAGGAGCAATTGGTTCTGCTCCTATGTTTTCCACGAGAAAGTCATTTGGAGACATCTTTGGCAGCAAATTATCTCCTAGGCTAGGAGACAATAGAATCAGCCATTGGGAATACAACCTGTCAGATACTTTTCTCCCTTGACACCTGTCAGTGGGAGTTAGTAGGCCCCCGTAGACATTATCCACTTTTAGTCACAACTTAGGCTTACAAATTTAGTAAAAAGGGTCAAAACAACTTAGTGATTTTGGGAGTTATTCCTCTTTAATAGCCCTCTCCAGGACCGGACTGGCCATTTGGCAATTCTGGCAAATGTCAGTAGGGCCTGTCTGGTTGTGGGCTGCTTTGTCTGCAATATTGTTAGCAGAATCTGTGTTCTCAAGACAGCCATACTGTTAAGAATCGTGATGGAGCACAAAGTCGCTGACTCCATCACTTACCCTAGCAGGCCACGGGTAACATTAGTATATTGGTCCTGTAGTAAATCTTACTTACCTCCATCCAGGGAAATATTAGTAATATATTCCATCTGGTGCTTGGGGACGGGGAGAGCATGGGCCTGTATGATTTCAAATGCCCGGGCTGAATTTCAGTCCCAGTCCGTACCTGGCCCTCTCATATTACATTTTTGAGCATGTTGACTTTGATTCTACACAGAAACTACAGACAGACATTTTCTCAATAAACAAGAGTGTTAGTGGTGGTGACATTGAAACCATTGATTACTAGGTAAGCTAAGTAACCTAAAGCTCATGGGTGTCTGTTGCAGGGTCCCCCACTCTCTATGTGCAATTTATAATACTAAAGTTTTTCTTAGATGCAGAAAAAACGTTTGGGCCAGCTCAGTCACTGGGATGTAACTGCTACCTCTTAATGGAGTGGGTGGTTGGACACAATGAGCTTGTAGTAAATTATAAAGTCAATATCTGGAAAATGTAGTGTTGACATTGGAAGGAATATATTCTGCACATATTGGACACCTATAAGTCCTGATGTTTCACAAGAATGGTCAAAAATTGGGGTAGTTGTCTGTAATTGTAGATGCGTCTGGAGCTGCCTGAATATGCACGGTTCCTGTTTGTAAATCTAAGAGAAAAGTGAATGCTGGGAATTGCTGACGTTCATTAGCATACAGTAGTTACAGAAAGTATTCAGACCCCTTTAAATTTTTCACTCTTTTTTTCATTGCAGCAATTTGGTAAATTTAAAAAAGTTAATTTTTTCACATTAATGTACACTCTGCACCCCACCCCCCACCTTGACTAAAAAAAAAACAGAAATCTAGAAATTTTTGCAAATTTAATAAAAAAGAAAAACTGAAATATCACATGGTCATAAGCATTCAGACCCTTTGCTCAGATATTCATATTTAAGTCACATGATGTCCATTTCCTTGTGATCCTCCTTGAGATGGTTCTACTCCTTCATTGGAGGCCAGCTGTGTTTTGTTAAACTGATTTGGAAAGGCACACTCCTGTCTATATAAGACCTCACAGCTCATAGTATATTAGATACTGTTGGAGAAATAGAGCAAATAGGGTCTTATCCGGGATCCAGATGGTTAGACACAATAAGATTGTACTCACCAGATGGAGCCAAATTATGGCTTATAACAGTATTCGCTGCAGCAGATCCATAGGTCCATTGATGACCAACCGAAGGAAAAAAAAATTGAATTAAAAAAGACAAAGATGACAAGAAAAAGAACATTATATGAAAAAAACGGGACAAGAACATCAAAGATGACAATCTTTTAGATTGATTTAGTTCCAACAGAAAAATCCTCAGACAATTTTGCTTTGGGGGTAACCATCAGGAGAATGCTATGGTGTATGCTGTTCACTTTTGGGATGGTGGGTTCTTGTCCCTTTTTTTGATATGATGTTCTTTTTCTTGCCATCTTTGTTTTTTTTTAAATTCTTTGTTCATATTTTCACTAAAAACAAGGAAACAAGATTAATATTAATATTATGTATCAGCTTAACATATTTTTGAAGTTTAATTATGAATACATCATGTGTCTTCCTTGTGAAATCTGACATTGTCTGTCAGGTGATCATATTGGCACCAGAATTTGAATTGCATGTCTATTTAAAGGGAACCTGTCACCCCCAAAATCGATGTTGAGGGCAGAGCAAAGTACTGCAGTGCGCAGGCACCAGGCCTCTCTGACTTTTCCGGCGCCTGCACACTGCAGTACTTTGCTCTGCCCTCAACAGGGCAGACAAAGTACGCCGGAGCCGGAGCCGCGGCGCGAAGACCAGAAGAGGACGTCATGGAATGAAGATAGGAGGCGCCGGAGCGGACCTGAGACACCAATTTGACCAGACCGCAGCGGGACCGCCCCTGGGTGAGTATAATCTAACCTCTTTTTCTCCTCTTTCAGGTTACATTGGGGGCTTATCTACAGCATTACAGAATGCTGTTGATAAGCCCCTGATGACGGTGAGCTTACCTCACCATCGATTTTGGGGGTGACAGGTTCCCTTTAAAATCTTTTGAAACGTCTGTATCAGTACATTTGTGGTATTTTCCTGATGAAAGAGTCTGAGAACTTTGAAACACGTTGAGTAAAGCCACATTCTATATGATATACATCCGGACCTTCAGTTATTCAGCAGCGCAGACTAAATCCACATTTACCCAATTTTTTTCCTTAGCTCATAGTGCAAGTCAGACCAAATGAGAACCATGAGGTCAAAGGAACTGGTCCAGGAGTTCAGAGACAGAATTGTGGCAAGGCACAAATCTGGCCAAGGTTACAACAGAAATTCTGCAGTACTCAGGGTCCTAAGAGCACAGTAGCCTCCATAATCCTTAAATGGAACATTTTTTCCTTCATGTATATAACGCTAAATAAAAATATATATATATACCTCTCCATTAGCATATGTTCACACGGAGCATTTTGGCTTTGGTTTTTTCCATTAACATTTGTAAGGTCTCTCACTCCTATATTTGTGAAGTACCTCCCCATGCCAAACAGTTTAGCAAGATAGTGGAATACATATTCCCCATCCCTTTACAAAGCTATTTCAAACATGCCTATTTGAATTTTGGGCTTTGCCCACCACCACAACCATGTCATTATGCAGCTCTCACTTTTAATTTTTAGAGGGCCACCAGGTGCTGTAAGGCCTGCATTTTGTAAGGTCCACAGTTCATTTTTGCCACCGGATCCCAATGGAACCACTGTCATAGCGGGTGTAGTCGCTGTAAGGTGAATATACAGTAATACAGGAGTTGGTGGAGCTGTACGATTAATGTCAGGAAACTGGATTCATTTTAAGTCGCCCACCAGGGCAGCGGGGTACTCGGCACTGGGTCCGGTCGCTATTAAAGGGGATTTCACGGTGGCTGCGACCGTGGCCCTGGGACTCACTGTAAAAGGGGAACGGTCTTTAAAGGGAATTGTGATAAAGTCTGTCGTGATGCCACCTGTGGAGCTCAGTCAATAGGGGGACCGACGCTGCTTTAAAGGGGTCCTCTGGGGGATGTTTTTGCAGCAATGATGGTGATGCTTCCCACAGGTGAAGCGGGATCCCCAGGGCTTCCAAGATGTATGGTGATGATGGTGTTTGCCAGTCAATGAGTAAAGGACACAGCATTGCAGTCTTTACCTGGTTTACTCAAGTTGTCACAGGCCTCAGTCCAGGGTACCGGCAACAGGTACATAAGGAGTCAAGACAGCCCAGAAACAAGTGAAATCCCCTTGGAAAGTCAGGTTAGGAGCTTTCCACTTTGCGCTCACTATAAGTCCCTTGCTGCCTGAAGTGTCCTATCAAGGTCCTGGTTCTTTCCTCTGTCCTGGGACAGGTACCTGTATGGTAGGCAGCTTGAGCCGTTTCTTCTGGGGTCTCTACACGGTGACTCCAGGCTCCAGAATGCTGCTGTACCACAGGCTTAATTTGGGCAATATACGTGTAGTTCTGTGCCCTCCGGTTCTGCTATGGGGCTTGTAGCTCCCCACAGCCTCAGCCTCCCGGTCGCTGCGCTCTGGCTCCTCGGAGGCCCACTCGCAGCCTCCTTGAGCCATCAAATTTGTAAAAAGACATATATGCTGACAAAGGACAACTGAACACTGCGCTGGGACAACAAACTGGACTTGGTTACTGACTGTTGTGTCTGTTCAACTGCAGGTTGTGGACAGGAGGCCTCAGCACTTCCTTCCTGCACAGCAGAGTGGGAATGACGTAACACATGGAAAGGAGCAGTGGTTTCACCATCAGACACAGATTTTGTACCCAGGCGTTCCACACACATACTGGGGTGATGCGTATATGAGCATTATATGTCATATGCTAACAGAGGTGTTATGTCGAATTTCCCTTTATAAAGGGATGTGTGGGTAAGATTTTAGAACTAGAAGCATATATATAGAACATGTTTCATTACTCATATTATTATTTTGTGTAAGGCTGAAACCTGAAGAATTGTGTGGAGTATATTAATGCATTCATGTACCAAAATGTCCACGTGCATAACTAAAAATCAACATCAGGCTACCAGATGCACGCTTAAAGTGACCATGAGAAGGGCAACACAGTAAAAAAAAATATAATAATAGAACATATAGAGATTGAGAGTAGAAATTTGACTTTTGCACCATGTACAAAGGTTTCCAAAAATTAACCCAAGGGGTCAGTATCATACATGATGAAAGACGCCATGATGGGGACATCACAATACTCTTTGCAGTTATTACAACAGGGATATAAAAAAACATAATTTTCTATTGCATTTAATAAATAGTGTATCTTTATCTAGCAGTTGTGCGACTGGCGCGAAGCCTGCCGAAATACGCAAACGTTACTAATTATCTTTAATTTTCGTGAGTTTGCTGTTGCCGTGTGTAATAAAGGTGATATCTTTAAAAAAAAATTGCCACACATTGCTAAATATATTGAATTTGTACATAACAACTCTGTGAGGGTACTTGTCAAAAATAAAGCCAGGAACATTTTTTTTCATAAACATAAATCATTCAATATGAGAAAGGGTGAAGTTCAGGGACGTGGATGTGGTGGTGCCCGCCAAGGCTGTGTTACAGATCAGAAGGTGACTGGATTTCGTTCAAGCTTCCTGTCAAAATGTGGTCAGCTCGCTATACCCAGACAATTGCGAGGATGTTATGGGTTGGATGGTAGATAAAGGCTCCAGTGTGTTGACAAGCAGCACCATGAAGTCTTCCACACAGTCCAGTCAGTAGTCAAGAGGCTGCGCCTCTGAATCCTCAACCTGGTCCTTCTTCCTCCCACCATCAAGAGTCCTAGGAGACATATGACCCCAATGCTAGCCACTCTCAGGAACCATTTACATTCCCTTGTAGATTGTCAGGTCTCTCAATGTGTACCATTAAAGAGGGTCAAGAGGAGGTGGAGTGCAGTGATGCTCAAACATTTGAGTGCCCACAGCCAGGAGAAAATTACTTTGGGGAAGGTCAGTTCATCTCTGAAGAGGTGGAGAATAATCATGACGCACAGTTGCCATCAGGTCAGCCTATAATCACAACTCAGAAGGAGGATCAGATTGAGGAATTGGAAGATGACGTGGTTGATGATGAGGCCACAGATCCAGCCTGGCATAGTGCCATGCATAGCAAGCACAGCAGTGCAGACAGGGATTGATCCTTAGCACAAAAACAGGCAAGAAGAGGTAGTGGTTTGACCAGAGGGAGAACTCGGTCAACTGTTCCACAGAGCCCCTGCTATCGGATAGATAACAGGCCAAGGTGCGTTGTTCCCGTGTATGGCAGTTTTTTCTGAAATTCCTTCAGACAAAACAACTGTAATTTGTATCATCTGCCAAACCAAGCTAAGAAAAGGCAAGAACACTGCCAACCTGAGCTCCACCAGCATGCAAAAGCAAATGACAGCCAAGCACCCCATTTAGTTGAGCAGAACGCCTGGGTACAAAATCTTTGCCTGATGGTGAAACTACTGCCCCTTCCCCTGTGTTATGGCCTTCCCAATCTGCTGTCCATGAAGCAGGAGCTGATGCCTCCTGCCCACAATCAGCAGTTGCACAGACACAACAGTCAGCAACCATGTCTAGTTCATTGTCCCAACACAGTGTTCACTTGTCCTTGCCCCAGATGTTTAAAAGAAAGCAGAAATATCGACCCACCCACCCACAGGCCAAAACACTGAGCACCCACATAGCCAGATTGGTAGCCCTGGAAATGTTTCCGTTTCGACTTTTGGGAACTGAGTCTTTCCACAACCTCTTGGTGGTGGCAGCCCCACGGTACTCGATTACTATCCGACACTATTTTTCCCAGTGTGCCATCAACACATATCACATAAGCACGTGTTACGCAATATCAGCCGTGCTCTGGCCAACGCATACACAGGGCAGGTCTACTTTACCACAGACAAGTGGACAAATTCTTGTGGACAGGGACGCTACATATCTCTTATGGCACACTGGCTGAACCTGGTGGAGTCTGGGACAGAGTCAGAGTTTGCTACATCAAACATCTTACCCACATCAAGAATAGCAGTCCCAACTTCCATCAGGGTTTCAGTCTCCTCGCATTACAGATCCTGTCTCTCCTCCTCCTCACCAAAAGTAGCCTCCCCATCACTACCCAGCTGGGAGGTCTGCAGCACTGCCTTGCCAAAGCGGCAGCATGCTCTGCTGAAGCTCATCTGTTTAGGTGATAAAGCTCACAATGCAGCCCAGCTGTTTAAGGTGATAAAAGAACAGACTGATCAGTGGCTCTCCCTGCTGAACCTCCAACCAGGTCTGGTTGTGTGCGATAATGAGTGTAACTTGGTGGCAGCTTTAAAGCTTGGAAAGCTGGTAAACACGTTGACCTACTTGCCAATGTATGGTGTGTCAGCGCACATTTCCGAAAGTCATCTCAGGCTTTCAGCGGACTAGCTTTGTTGTAGCAGCACTTTAACTTGCCTTGTCACCGACTGATTTGTGACCTGCTCACACGCTATAATATGACCTTTAATAATAATAATAATAATAATAATTTTATTTCTATGGCACCAACATATTCCGCAGAACTTTAGATTTTAGAAGGAACTTGTATAGACAATAAAAGACATTACAGAATATCAATAATCACATAAACAACAGATACCAAATCTTTGCACATTGTGCAATGGTGAAACTTGTACTCCCTATCGATTAGCTCCTGCTAAATTGTCATGTAAGATTATCTCTACCCGGATTGCGCCAGTCACACAACTGCTAGATAAATATATGCTATTTTTTTAAACCAATAAAAAATTATGATTTTTTTCAATTGTCTTGCTGACACACTCCATATGTGGAGTAATGAAGACTAATGCCCCTGCTAAATTGTCACATAAGACTCGCTCTACCTGGATTGCACCAGTCGCAAAACCGCTTGATAAAGATACGCTATTTTTTAAACGAATAGAAAATTATGATTTTTTTCAATCGTCTTGCTGATACACTCCAACAGTGGAGTAATGAAGATTATTTCCCCTGCTAAATTGTACTGTAAGATTAACTCTACCCAGATTGCACGAATCGCACAACTGCTAGACAAATATTAGGTATTTTAAACAATAGACGAGGAATATTATTTAGCAAGTAGATTTTAAAATGGATGTTACTATATGCTGCCACTGAAGAATGTCATTTTGCAGTAAAAGAAAAAAAATTATAGGCTGCTACACAGAAATATTATGTAGCTACCAAAAAATTGTTTTGTATATGCTGGTACTACCTAATATTACTTCCCTCTACAAATAGCTGATTTTTACATTTTGGTAGTGGATGAAATCATCCCTATTTCACCCTCCTCTCACAGTCTGTTCCTAATACTAACTATTATACAACACAGTGGAAAATAGCAGAGATCTGCAGCATGCACTTGCAATGATGAGAACACCCAGGTGCTTGCCTTTCACCCTCCCTTCTATTAAATCTCTACCTAAGTAGATCCCCACCTAACAAACAAATACAATCTTCACTATCTTCAGCTCTTGAAAGAGCTTTTTGAAATAAATGACGTTCACTACAACCTCCTATCACTCTCCCTA
This sequence comes from Ranitomeya imitator, assembly GCF_032444005.1. Classification (NCBI taxonomy): domain Eukaryota; kingdom Metazoa; phylum Chordata; class Amphibia; order Anura; family Dendrobatidae; genus Ranitomeya; species Ranitomeya imitator. The sequence continues at coordinate 302,749,481 of NC_091282.1, forward strand.
CGCTGTTTCCGGCTTTAATGTGCACAAGATGGCGCTGGCAGCCTTTAAATAATCCCTATGACTCTGAAAGGCCAGCCAGTCACAATAATCCCCCACCAAAGATAGCGCCGGCATTACTGTGATTGGCAAGACAGCCCAGTATGTTCATTGGCTGCAAATAAAGCGCCAAACATGCTGGGCGGGTCACCATAATATACCGAGGTGAATACCAAATCACTTGCCAAGTAACGGATAGCCCGAATACCGCACTATTTGTGCCATTAACAAATAGTGCTGAATGCATTCGCTCATCACTACTCTCCAACTGTCCAATCAAAACTTGTGTTTTTTTAACTCCTCATGGTTTTTGGAGATTTTCTGCTCTCAAAGTGCTTGGGCAGTAGAAGCAGAGTCACCCACTATACAGGGAACAACTCAATTTGAGTACACATGTTTAAATATAAAGGCACTAGAAATAATTATAATAATATGCTTCTGATATTATGCTTTCTATAGTTTTAGTTATGGGGTGCTCTCTGTGTATAATGTTGGTGCTCTGAAGAAAAATTTAGTTCAGTAAGAAATAGAAATCTGCAGCACTCAAAAAACTGAAAGTATATTCAAACAAAAGGTAACACCAACATGTTCAGACCCATGTGAATACAGATAATATTCATCGACATTTCAGCATCTAGTTGCCTTTTTCAAGATGTATCTGGTGTGGGGTCGCCAAGTGAGAGGAAGGAGTAGTTTGATTAAACTTGCAGTTTTTTGAGTGCCAAAGATTTCTATTTCTTATTATGCTTTCTATATTAACTATTATTATTATTATTAGTAGTAGTAGTATAAATAATAATATTAAAAATGGCTAGACAATGTATTAATTCATGGTGGATGCAGGAGTTCTTTTTGAATTCTTGGCATGATACATCTTCCTTTGCAACATCAGATTCCTACCCAGCCTGCAGGCTCCGAAGTGTACAAGTCCACAGCTATTCCTCTAACCTGCTGGGGCATGCCATTGTTCAACCTCTCATTAGGGCAAAAAGTCAAAGTTTATGACATTAGTAACCCTTTCTGAGCTGTAGGTGCTCACACTCTACAATAACTATTCAAAAAAGAGCAAGTTCTGGCTTGTCAAGAAGGGCTGAGAATGTATGAGGTCATAACTCTAATTTCTAATTCATAGTGGGATTCCATGTAGGAAGAGCACAACAAACAGTGTCACTGATTAAAGATGTTGAGAAAGCAGTTGATGTTGAGAAAGCAGTTGAACTCATAAATCAATGTTTTGGATCATGAAATCACTTTTTTTCTGAGGTGAAATTGCAAAAATACAAGTTCTTTATAGGAAACATTGGGAGGACATTATGATGGATTGCTGTCTTGACGCCTTACCAATGGGATGCTGAAATCCCACTGTTGCTGTATCAGGTTGATGCACACAGAGGTGTAACTTGAAACACCAAGGCTCCAATGCAAAATTTGTGACTGATCCCTCGCCTACCATGTACCATTTAAAATACAGGTGTCCTCTTATGTGCAAATAGGCTTTTTGGCCATCATTAGAAATGAGCAAATTTGCTCGGGCTCCCTCTTATTTGGCAAGCTATAGCGCTTGCCGAATAAGTTGCAGAGGGAACCCGGCTTCCTGGATCGCGCTGGCCGATCAGCGCCGCAGCTGAATGTGTTGTGGCTGTGTGACAGGCTCTCCATGCATGTGTCGTACCTGTCACACACCCTCTGCAGCTCATTCGGCTTTGATGCTATGGACTGGCCTGCCTGTGCCCCAGACCTGAATCCAATAGAGCACATCTGGGACATCATGTCTCATTCTATCCACCAATGCCACATTGCACCACAGACTGTCCAGGAGTTGACTGATGCTTTAATCCTGGTCTGGGAGAATAACTGAGGAGAACATCCATCGCCTCATCAGGAGCATGCACAGGCATTGTAGAGGAGGTCATACAGGCATGCTAAGGCCACACACACTACTGAGCATCATTTCCTTGTCTTGAGGCATTTTCACTGCAGTTGGATCAGCCTGTACTTTGATTTTCCACTTTAATTTTGATCATTCCAAATCCCGACCTCCATGGGATATTTTTCTTTTGATTTACATTGATCATTTTTAGGTTTCATTGTTATCAACGCATTATACCAGGACTCCATCTCCATCTGCTCTGCAGTTTTCTGGAGAGCCAGACATCTGTCTACATTTGATCATTGCTCTGTCTTGCAGATTGTCTCTTATATCTTTCTATGTATTGTGGTCAATTGAGAAAGATCAAAATGTCATGTAGCCTATTGTAAGACAAGACTAGTTAAACAACTCAGCATGTTAGATAGATTAGCCGCAGAAATACTAGGCACGTACTGTACATATGTTGTGCATTGCATAAATATACTGTATGGATTACTTGGAATTTAATCCCAATATTGTTGCTGTGCCAAGAAGTATGGACTGTATTTTGAGCCAATTAACCCCTTCACCCCTAAGCCTGTTTTCACCTTCCTGACCAGACCAATTTTTACAATTCTGACCACTGTCACTTTATGAGGTCATAACTCTAGAACGCTTCAATGGATCCTCCTGATTCTAAGATTGTTTTCTCGTAACATATTGTACTTTACAATATGACTTGATATGTCTTGAGTTTAATTGTTTAAAAAAATGGAAATTTGGCAAAAATGTAGAAAATTTTGCAATTTTCAAACTTTTAATTTTTATGCCCTTAAATCAGAGAGTCATATCCCACAAAATAGTTAATAAATAACATTTCCCACATGTCTACTTTACCTCAGCACAATTTTGGAAACATTTTTTTGTTAGGAAACTATACGGGTTAAAATTTGACAATCGATTTGTCTTTTTTATTACAGCAAAACCATTTTTTTTATTGACCACATCACATTTGAAGTGACTTTGAAGGCCTATATACCGAAAACTGACACATCAAGGTACTCAAAACCACATTCAAGAAGTTTATTGACCCTTCAGTTGCTTCACAGGAATTTTTGGAATGTGGAAGAAAAAAATAAATATTTACTTTGCTTTCACAAAAATTTTCCTTTGGACCGAATTTTTTTTACTTTCGCAAGGGCAACAGGAGAAAATGGACCATACATTTTGCTGTGCAATTTCTCCTGAGCATTCCGATACCCCATATGTGGGGATAAATCTACTATTTAGGCACATGGCAGGGCTCGGAAGGGAAGGAGTGCCATTTCACTTTTAAATGTAAAATTTGTTAGCATAGTTATAAGTCGCCATGTCGTGTTTGGAGAGCCCCTGATGTGCCTAAACAGTGGAAACCCCCACAAGTGACACTATTTTGGAAACTAGACCCCTTAGGTAACTTATCTAGTTGTGTATTGAGCACCTTGAACCCCCAGGTGCTTCGCAGAAGTTTATAACGTTAAGCTGTGATAAAAAAATCACATTTTTCACAGATAAATATTTTCCAGCTCCAAATTTAGCATTTTTATAAGGGGGAACAAGAGAAACTGCTCCATACAATTTGTTGAGAAATTTCTCCTGAGTGCGCAGATACCCAAAATGTGGAGGAAAACAACTGTCTGGGCGCACGGCAGGGCTTGGAAGGAAAGGAGCGCCATTTGACTTTTTGAATGTAAAATATGCTGGAATAATTAGCGGTTGCCATGTCGCGTTTGAAGAGCCCCTGATGTGCCTAAACAGTGGAACCCCCTCCCCCCCAATGAGTGACACCGTTTTTGAAACTAGACTTCTTAGGGAATGTATCTAGATGTATATTGAGCACCTTGAACCCCCAGGTGCTTCACAGAAGTTTATAATGTTAAGCCGTGACAAAAAAACCCACATTTTTCTAAAATAAATATTTTTTAGCTCAATGTTTTGCATTTTCTTAAATGTAACAGGTGATGTGCAATGTGCAATTTCTCCTGAGTACACCGATACCCCATATGTGAGGGAATACTACTGTTTGGGCGCCATTTGACTTTTTGAATGTAAAATTTACTGGAATAATTAGCGGATGCCTTGTAGCGTTTGGAGAGCCCCTGATGTTTAAAAACTCCCCGCAAGTGACCACATTTTGTAAATTATAACACTTTGAGAATTTATCTACAGATGTAGTGACAATTTTGACTCCATGGGTGTTTTCCAGAAACAGGCAGCAGTAGATGTTGCTGAGTGAAAATTGCAAAGTGCCATTGCAGTCACCAGTACATTATGCCCAGTTCATGTTTCTGGAGACATGCACCTGTAAATTAGGCAGGCTCTCATCATTACAGAAATGCCAAACATGTGGGCGCTAAATGTGGTTTAGACACTGGGGCTCAGAAGGGGGGGGGGGGCAGTTGGATTTGGGAGTGCAGAATTTGCTGAATTTCTTTAGGAGGGCATGAAGTCATTTAACTTTTCCAGAGTCTTTGTGCTACCAGTAAGGTGGAAGCCCCCTATATTTCCATTAACAGGTGACGGACCTGAGTGGGGACTTGCTTTTTTTGGATTGAGTTGAAGCTTTTATTGAGAACATTTTACATAACGTTAGAGATCACATTTATTTGTCGCTCTACGCTGAGCCCTTTGGGGTTTCCATCTAAATCTCTGAGTGATGTGACAGATGAAACCCCCGAGGGATCCAATCACTATAATGAGTCAGCAAATTTACTCTGGACTCCGTCTGGCCACTGTTCAGCGGTGTTCTTTTCAGAAGTGCACAAAACTGTGGCCGATGGCACTTTTATGCAATCCTAAAAAGACGGACACTGCTGGATCACAGATCCTATGGCAACAACAGTGCCTACATCTGCCTCATTATAGGAAATCTTCCGGCAGGGGTCAATTATGTCTGAATCATCTATTTCAGAGATTTACACAGAAACTCCGGTGTAAGAGCTCAGCGCAGAGCACAGGATAAATGTTCGCCGAGCCTTACTGCGATCTTTGGGAGGCAGAATGAAAAAAATCAACAGCATGTGAAGAATTGGTTTTATTTATTTATTACACCATTCCTCCTGCAGTATAAGTGATTAGGCGACTTTATTCTTTGGGTCGGTGCATATACAGCGATACCAGATTTATATCGGGTTGTTATGTTTGGCTGCTGTCACACACTAAAAGACGCTTTTTATTGCGAAAACTAGTTTTTGCATCACCATATTTTTAGAGCTATAATTTTTTCATATATCGGCAGACAGAGTCATGAGGGCTTGTTTTTTGCGGGACGAGCTGACATTTTTATTGGCACCATTTTCGGGCCCATAACATTTTTTGATCGCATTCTATTCTGATTTTTGTGGGGACGGAATGAACAAAAAACAGCAATTCAGGAATTGCTTTTTGGTTTCGTTTTTTATACCGTTCTGCGTGTGGTAAAATTGATAAGACAGCTTTATTCTTTGGGTCAGTACGATTGCAGCAATACCTCATTTATATTTTTTTTTTATGTTTTGGCGCTTTTACACAATAGAAACTATTTTATAGAAGAAATAATTATTTTTACTTTATTCTATAAAGTTTTCAGAGGTACCATTTTGATTTACATCTGTATTTTTGATCGTGTTTTATTGCACTTTTTGTTCGGCGGTATGATAATAAAGCATTGTTTTTTGCCTCCTTTTTTATTTATTTTTTTACAACGTTCACTGAAGCAGTTAACTAGTTGGACAGTTTTATAAAGCGGGTCGTTACGGACACGGTGATACTAAATATGTGTACTTTTATTGTTTTTTTTATTTACATAAATACATTTTTTTTTTTTAAAACATATATTTTTTTCTTTATTTAGGAATTTTGTTTTAAAATATTTGTACACATTCTAATATATTTTTAACTTTTTTACATTGTCCCAGGATGGGACAGAGACATAGAGAGAGAGATTCCTGAATGGAAAAATGGGTTAAATTAAAGGAATATAAATTCTTTCAGGCATGCTCAGTTTCAAAAAATGGAATCCGTAGCTGGGTTCCGTCTTTTGACGGACAGCAACGGATCCTGTGCCCATACGCTACCATTATAGCCAACGGACGGCGCAGGATCCGTCACAAATCGGACGAAACGGAAGGCCATCCGTCACAATCCGTCGCTAATACGAGTCTATGAGAATAAAACGGATACAGCAGCAACATTTGCTGGATCCGTTTTTTCTAAAAAAAGACGGATTGTGACTGATGGCAAAAAACTGATGTGTGAAAGAGGTCTTAGTATCAGATCAGTGATCTGACAGGCAGGGGAGGAGGCATGTCAGCGCTTGCTCCCAGCAGGCGTTCCCAAGCCACCTCCCTGCAAGACCCAGAAGGTGCCGGGGGTCTCCATGGAGACCATCAGAACAACACGAATGCATTGCGTTGTTCTGGTGGGAGAGCACAGGGAGCCTCCTCGCTGCGCAATGCTTCTCTATGCCGATGTCACTACTGACAGCGGCATCAGAGGGGTTAAATGCCCATGATCAGTGCTAGCACATACAGCTGACACCTGCACCCGATCGCTGCGGAACTCAGCGTGAGGCCACGTGATCGGTGCACGGTACTAATACTGCTGTTTGCGGGAACGCACCTCCCGCAGAGCAGTACTGTAGTAGTACTGCACATGTCGGGAAGGGGTTAAAGGGAACATGTCATGTCACCAAATGCTACTAACCGGCAGGTATACGGTAATCTGCAGATTAAAAGCATTGCAAAGTTGACTGGCCACCTTACTGAAAGCTCAGCTACTGGAAGAAATTAACTTTATTTCTCCTGGGAGGTGCACGTGTAAAGTGACCAAAGATGGCTGCCCTGGTCAAGCTGATCCTCCATAATGCCCTTGCACTGTACAGGAAAATTGTGTCCCCGTCCTAATGTGCTGTCAGGTGTGGGATTTATCAGACTCACTTGTGGGCCGAAGGCCTCCACTGTTTTCAGGCCTCCATCTTCAGGAGCTGCCGCACATGACTGAGGGGACACACAGTTCATTTCAGCAAACAAAAGTTTACTGGACAGTTCAAGTTCATCAGATTGTAACACAGTGTTGGGCACAGCACTTCTTTATTCTTGTTCCTTAGTACAGTATGTCTTCACATTACTATCTGTTCCTCCTAAGCTATCCCTACATTTACTGTTTCTGTTAGCCTTAGGAATTTCCCATCCAGTTCAGCAGTACACCTGGGATCCGCTACCTTCCCTTCACTCGGTTCCACGTCCATCTCCCTCTGTACATCAGAAGATAATGCACTCTTCATCATACCTGTACCGAGCCTTGAGCTCTGGACGTTCCAGGAATGTCCTCAAGGGATACCAGTAAGGCCTCCCACTTTTCCATACGATAGATTCTTGATGATATTAGCAGCCTACTGCACTTGATTTTGACATTGGTTACCATACTTCCCAATCTGAGCTGCTATCAGGAAGCAGTTCCTTTTTACTGGGGCTTTTCCCTCCCACTATAATAATCTTTATTTTTTTATATAGCGCTAACATATTCCGCAGCGCTTTACAGTTTGCACACATTATCATCACTGTCCCCGATTGGGCTCACAATCTAGAATTCCTATCAGTATGTCTTTGGAATGTGGGAGGAAACCGGAGTGCCCGGAGGAAACCCACGCAAACACGGAGAGAACATACAAACTCTTTGCAGATGTTGTCCTGGGTGGGATTAGAACCCAGGACCCCAGCGCTGCAAGGCTGTAGTGCTAACCACTGCGCCACCGTCTGTCCCTACTACATGTATTGCATCGCTTATCTTATACTTCACATTCCCTATATTCTTACTGCACCCTATGCCTATTATACTAGCAATACTTGTCCCACACATTAACCAGGTTACACCTATAATGATTACCAAAGTTTATCTTACCTTATAGTCACTACCTTATGTTCTTACCTATATATTAATCTATACTTTTACACTAAACATTACTTATGCATTACAGATTAACATACCACGTTATACACCTAAAACCGTAATTCACAGTTCACACTTCACATGACACGGTGGCACAGTGGTTAGCAGTTCTGGGGTCCTGGGTTCAAATCCCACCGAGGACAATATCTGCAAGGAGTTTGTATGTTCTACCCGTGTTTGCGTGGGTTTCCTCTGGGTAGTCTAGTGTCCTCCCACACTGATAGGGAATTTAGATTGTGAGCTCAATTGGGACAGTGATGATAATGTATGTAAAGCGCTGCGGAACAAGATAGCATTATATAAGCAAAGCATAATAATAATAATACAATGTATGTACTATATAAAACAAATTACATAGATTACATAATGCAATTGTTGGCTTCAGGGGCAGGAACGCAAGAGTACAGTCCACCACTCTTACACAGGAGCGGCTAGAGTCATTGCTCTGAACACAGTAAGCTGGCTCCAGGACAATCTATTGACAGATCGCTCTCCAGCAAGTTTTGGGGCATGCTTACAGCCAACGACTGAAAACGTTCCAGAGGGCACACCTCTATGACTGAAAGTGAGCGGCTCAAAGAAGGAATAAAGTCTATTTTCTGCTGATAGTTGAGCTTTCAGTAAGGCAGCCGAACAACATTGGAAACCTGCAGAATATCCCTATGTCTACAGGCTAATAATGCTGGGAAACACAACAGGACTAGAAGGAAAATTGGACATCATTCAGACAAGTCCAATTCAAGACACTAGTAGTTCACATGAACATTTTTACTTATGGGCCGATGGTCTGTGTGTAAAATATCTCACTCTGCACTACTTCGATCTGTATTCTGGATCAGATTCTCCCCTTATAAGTCATCATGCGCTCCAAAAAATAAGCTACAATGCAAACATCATGAGTCATTGCAGTTATTAACATAGGAAAGTAAATTTGGCTTATTATTAGATTTTAATTTGATCTATAATGGATGGCGTACAGATGCTATATGGAAGTAAAAAACTGACATACGGATGATATACTGATGGCATATGGATGACAATATGGAGGAACACTTGTCTGTTTTTGTCAGGATTTTTCATATGCTTGTCTGAACACGACCTTAAGCCAGGTTCACACACCTGTTGTTGCAGTCTGAATATGAACCACAATACACAGACGTGCTGAGGGTCACCTGACCTTAACTTTATAGGTTCATAGGCATATATAGCATTGTCAAATTCAAGTCAAGAGACACAAGGTGTATCCTAGAATCATGGGTTCATTCTTGGAACACAGATGTGTGACTCTGGTCGTAAGGCCCCTTCACATTAAGCGACGCTGCAGCGATACCGACAATGATCCGGATCGCTGCAGCGTCGCTGTTTGGTCGCTGGAGAGCTGTCACACAGACAACTCTCCAGCGACCAACGATCCCGAAGTCCCCGGGTAACCAGGGTAAACATCGGGTTACTAAGCGCAGGGCCGCGCTTAGTAACCCGATGTTTACCCTGGTTACCAGCGTAAAAGTAAAAAAAAACAAACATTACATACTTACCTACCGCTGTCTGTTCCCGGCGCTCAGCTTCTCTGCACTCCTCCTGTACTGGCTGTGAGCACAGCGGCCGGAAAGCAGAGCGGTGACGTCACCGCTCTGCTTTCCGGCTGACCGACGCTCACAGCCAGTACAGGAGGAGTGCAGAGCAGAGCGCCGGGGACAGACAGCGGTAGGTAAGTATGTAGTGTTTGGTTTTTTTACTTTTACGCTGGTAACCAGGGTAAACATCGGGTTACTAAGCGCGGCCCTGCGCTTAGTTACCCGATGTTTACCCTGGTTACCAGTGAAGACATCGCTGGATCGGTGTCACACACGCCGATCCAGCGATGTCCACGGGAGATCCAGCGACAAAATAAAGTTCTGGACTTTGTTCAGCGACCAACGATCTCCCAGCAGGGGCCTGATCGTTGGTCGCTGTCACACATAACGATTTCCTTAACGATATCGTTGCTACGTCACAAAAAGCAACGATATCGTTAACGATATCGCTATGTGTGAAGGTACCTTTAGGAACACATTGTGTACACCAATGTAAAGTTAGTTTTTCCTCACCACGAAAATAGTGCATCCCAGAGTTTCTAAACTAATTACCTCCACTCAGTAAAGGTACTGTCACACTAGACGATATCGCTAGCGATCCGTGACGTTGCAGCGTCCTCGCTAGCGATATCGTCCAGTGTGACAGGCAGCAGCGATCAGGCCCCTGCTGGGAGATCGCTGGTCGGGGAAGAAAGTCCAGAACTTTATTTCGTCGCTGGACTCCCCGTAGACATCGCTGAATCGGCGTGTGTGACACCGATTCAGCGATGTCTTTGCTGGTAACCAGGGTAAACATCGGGTAACTAAGCGCAGGGCCGCGCTTAGTAACCCGATGTTTACCCTGGTTACCATCCTAAAAGTAAAAAAACAAACACTACATACTTACCTACAGCCGTCTGTCCTCCAGCGCTGTGCTCTGCACTCCTCCTGCTCTGGCTGTGAGCGTCGGTCAGCCGGAAAGCAGAGCGGTGACGTCACCGCTCTGCTTTCTGGCTGCATGGCGCTCACAGCCAGACCAGAGAAGCAGAGCGCCGAGGACAGACAGCAGAAGGTAAGTATGTAGCGTTTGTTTTTTTACTTTTTAGGATGGTAACCAGGGTAAACATCGGGTTACTAAGCGCGGCCCTGCGCTTAGTTACCCGATGTTTACCCTGGTTACCGGGGACCTCGGGATCGTTGGTCGCTGGAGAGCTGTCTGTGTGACAGCTCTCCAGCGACCAAACAGCGACGCTGCAGCGATCCGGATCGTTGTCGGTATCGCTGCAGCGTCGCTATGTGTGACGGTACCTTTACTTTTAATCAAAGTACCCCCTAGGCTATGATCATACACTGCCACACTTATTAAAAGCACAGCAGGGCAGTGTATATAGGCCATATAGACATGGTGTCTACCCCATGTGGAGCACATTCCACAAGTTGAGTGAACCTAGGGTATATGCTGTTTTAGTAGAACAGTATGTTGTTATTTATGCTTCTACGGGTTAGGATTTCTGTTGCATACAATAACCAATGGAATGAAAACATCACTGCTAGTCTGTTTGGTATCTTATGACTTCCATTCAATGCATTAAAAACATTATTTCTTTACATAGCATCATAGATTTCTTTGCATCATACATTGTTGATTACTTGTCCATTATCTTCATATAACTATACAACTATTATAACATATCATCACATCTCTGCATTGGTCATCAATTTTACTGCTATTTTCTAGGGGCCACTTTGTCCAAAGCGTGCAGTTGGGATTAAAGCTTCTGCAACCCTTCTCTTTTTTACTTTGATATGCATTTCTAAAAATTAGCAGACTAGCCCTGGTGTGGCCTTCAACAATAAATTATAATCTGCAAGGGTTCCAGAATCAGGACATCCTAGGTCCCTTAGAGAGGGTGTTGGCTGCCACTCTCTGCTCAGGCTAATAAATGGAGGTTCTAAATAAGGGACTTCCTTATTTTAGGGCAGAAAGTGTTATTAGAAGACAACCAGGCACCCCCATATTGTATTATTCTGATTTGACTGTTCTAATGTAATGTCATTCTAAACTCTTACTCACCAGTCCTGGTTCCAGCGATGCATGGTCCTGTCTCTTCTCCTGCTCACTGGGTTAACTTGCTCTGATGATGTTATCTATCTAGGTCATTTGAAGGGAACCTGTCACCCCCAAAATTGATGGTGTGGTAAGCTCACTGTCATCAGGGGCTTATCTACAGCATTCTGTAATGCTGTAGATAAGCCACCAATGTTACCTGAAAGAGGAGAAAAAGAGGTTATATTATACTCACCCAGGAGTGGTCCCGATCCGATGGGTGTCTCCGGTCTGGAAAAGCGCCTCCCATCTTCATTCCATGACGTCCTCTTCTGGTCTTTACGCCGCGGCTCCGGCGCAGGCGTACTTTGTCTGCCCTGTTGAGGGCAGAGCAAAGTACTGCAGTGCGCAGGCGCCGGAAAGGTCAGAGAGGCCCGGCGCCTGCGCACTGCAGTACTTTGCTCTGCCCTCAACAGGGCAGACAAAGTACGCCTGCGCCGGAGCCGCGGCGTGAAGACCAGAAGAGGATGTCATGGAATGAAGATCTGCTATAGGAAAAAAAAATGGAGACACAAAGCGCAAAATAGGGTCTTATCCTCTAGATAACCAAGAGCGCTTTCTTAGAATTGCTCACCTGATTTTGTTGAATGAAAAGCATGTAGCGATTTTGGCTGCTGCAGATCCACAAGCCGATCAACGGCCGTATGATGATATAAACTGTGCAGGAGGTGTGGGTTAAATCCGCGCTGCCTTAATGATGAAGTTCCAAGGATAATAAATTTAAAAGGTGGTTTATTCAACACGTTTCAAGGTCAGTGCAACCTCTTCTTCAGGAAATTCCACATACAACATCTGATGTCATCTGATGTTGTATGTGGAATTTCCTGAAGAAGAGGTTGCACTGACCTTGAAACGCGTTGAATAAACCACCTTTTAAATTTATTATCCTTGGAACTTCATCATTAAGGCAGCGCGGATTTAACCCACACCTCCTGCACAGTTTATATGGAATGAAGATAGGAGGCGTCGAAGCGGACCTGGGACACCCATTTGAGCGGACCGCAGCAGGACCACCCCTGGGTGAGTATAATCTAACCTCTGTTTATCCTCTTTCAGGTTACATCGGGGGCTTATCTACAGCATTACAGAATGCTGTAGATAAGCCCCTGATAACGGTGAGCTTACCTCACCATCGATTTTGGGGGTGACAGGTTCCCTTTAAATCCAGTGCATGCAGCAGGACACCTCCTGTGTATTCAGATAGTTGGTGTTCCTGCTAAAATGCTGCACCGCCGCTGCAAATAAAACTCTGCTATTCTATGGTTCCAGCACTGGTAGAACAAGAATCAGCACCTTTGAAATGTGGTGCTGGATGGCAAGAAGATCAAACAAATCAATTTTGGAACAAATCAAGCCAGACATGTCACTCGAAGCAAGGATCACCAAGCTATGACTTTCCTACTTTGGACACATCATATGAAGAGAGCAATCACTGGAGAAGGACATCATGGTCAGAAGAGTAGAAGGAACATGGCTAAGAGCAAGGCCAGCAACCTTAATGACTTGATCCTAACAAAATAACTGTGGAGAAGACCCTATGCTTGCACAAAATCACTCTTTCTACAGATTGTTCAAATATCAAGTCGCCATAACTCATGATCGAGCCAAAGGCAATTAAAAAAAATGTAAGAAGTCAGTGTTCCTGCCAATACTTTGTACCACCACTGCAAACACAACTCTGACAGTATGTCATTCCAGCACTGGTACATCTGGAGCGCCCCCAAGGGCTGTGGGGTACTCGGAGCCGGGCCCCTTCAGTTCTCAGTGGGGGGATGTCACGGTGGCGGACCCGGTCCGTGGCCCTCGGGAGGTCCATTGAAAATGAGGGAAAGGTCTTTAAAGGGATAGTGTTCATGACGCCACCTGTGGTATTCGGTCAGGGCGACCGACGCTGCTTAGGGGTCCGCTGGGGTGATGTTATGGCAGCTAGATGTTATACCTTCCCACAGGTGAAGTATGTCCCCAGGGCTTCCCAGAGTGTAGATGGTGGATGGTGGATGATGTAAGGCGCAGTGAATAACGAGGACACAAGGTTGCAGTCTCTTTACCTTTACTGAAGGCTTCAGCATCCACAGTCCAGGGCAGGGACCACAGGGTAGGCAGAGTCCGGCTTGTCTGAAGGCAAATCCAGAGTCCCCTTATCCAGCTGGAAATCAGTAGCCTTCCTCTAGCGCCTGGGCGTTGTATTCCCTCCCTGCTGAGCAACTCGGTAAGGTCCTCACAACTATTGTAGATGTTAAGTCTTTTTACTCTCTGTCCCCCTGACAGATAGGACAAACCCATATGACTGGTGAAAACCAAACAACTAAATCATTTGGAACCCTAGCAATAGAAAAACCAAACCAGAAAAAAACAAGGATCCCTAAAAAATAACTTTTAATCGCAGTAGTTAAAAATAGAAGACTTTATATATCAAATATAGTAAAAAAGTACAAAGTGTACCTAAAGAACCCTATAACGGACTACAATAAATCCTGCCTGTCAGTGGAGGTTGGCACCCTAATTTTCGGCGGTTGGCGCCCCCACTCCTCGACGGCTCACCCTTTTAAATCCCTAAAGAAGCCTGAAATACAGGAAACCTAGTGAGCCCTAAAGTACGATCCTATACTGACAACTACCTACCAGTGGAGGTTGGCACCCTAATTTTCTGCGGTAGGCGCCCCCACTCCTCGGCGGCTAACCCTAGGGTCCCTCACAGTCCCTATAATAGGAATAGACAAAAGACAATGTCCCACATACACCTCCGATACCCGTGAAAAAACACAAAAAAATGGAAAAATAAAATACAAAAAAATAATAAAAAAGAAAAAAAGGAGATCAATTGCTATCAAAGTTATATATAGCACTATATGGTGGGTGTCACATATATGGTAGGTGTCACATAACAATATATACCACCACAATAAATACCCTTACAGATAACTGGATATAACGGAGTGTAAAGATATATCTTGTCCAAATTGGATTAAACTGACAAGCAAAAAATGCAAAAATAGACAGAATATGTGAGATGACAAAAATGTGTATTAGTCACACTACTCCCAAATTATCATAATATTCAGCAAGAAACAAATGCTAAATGCCACCAAATAGCCTTTCAACAAAAACACTGGATCCACATCAATGTGTAATATTTATACCAGTAAAAAGGCAGCATGTCATTCATCATGATAGGACAGATACTCCTAAAAACATGGATCCACCAGGTAATAAATGGAAAACCATGGTAGGCAAATAGTTTTAGCATATATATACACCTCTTTTACAATCCTCGGGGTACTTGAACACAATCGTTCTGACCACATAGACAGTATGCATAAAGATGTATAACCGCTATACTCATCTATTTGTTGAGGTGTATTATGGCCTTTCCAATTAGGCCCAGAAGTCCATGTGAAAAAATGGATGTCATCCTGACCATAGTCTGTCAATACGTCCCCAGGTAATGCCCGACGCGTTTCCCCCCCATTTGGGGATGACAGGGGTTCATCAGGGGTTAGGCAGCTACACAGAAAATGCTGGAGCTGTAGAGATATGACTGGTGGCCTGAGGCTTTTTATAGGGACCCTAGGGACGCCCCGGCCCCCACAAGTTGCCACCGTGCCTCCTGGGTATATGGTCGGGCAGCCGATGTGGAATCAGCTGTCCTGCCAGTCTCTGAAGTAATGGCATAGAGATCCTTACTCTCTCGGTATTCTGGCTACCGGTACTGCGCTGTTATGATGAGGTAATTCAGTACCACAATGGACATAGAAGTCAGAGCACATACAGTGATCTGACAATAACCCAAAAACATAGAACGAGCTCTGAGACGTGGGAACTCTGCTGACCGCAATCCCTAATCCTCTCCAACCACACTAGAGGCAGCCGTGGATTGCGCCTAACGCTCCCTATGCAACTCGGCACAGCCTGAGAAACTAGCTAGCCTGAAGATAGAAAATAAGCCTACCTTGCCTCAGATAAATACCCCAAAGGAAAAGGCAGCCCCCACATATAATGACTGTGAGTTAAGATGATAAGACAAACGTAGAGATGAACTAGAATTAGCAAAGAGAGGCCCGACTTACTAAACAGAGCGAGGATAGGAAAGGTAACTTTGCGGTCAACACAAAACCCTACAAACAACCATGCAAAGGGGGCAAAAAGACCCTCCGTACCGAACTAACGGCACGGAGGTACACCCTCTGCGTCCCAGAGCTTCCAGCAAGCAAGAAAAAACAAATAGACAAGCTGGACAGAAAAAAACAGCAAACAAAATAGCAAAGCGGAACTTAGCTATGCAGAGCAGCAGGCCACGGGAACGATCCAGGAGGAAACAGGTCCAATACTAGAACATTGACTGGAGGCCAGGATCAAAGCACTAGGTGGAGTTAAATAGAGCAGCACCTAACGACTTCACCACACCACCTGAGGAAGGAAACTCAGAAGCCGCAGTACCACTCTCCTCCACCAACGGAAGCTCACAGAGAAAATCAGCCGAAGTACCACTTGTGACCACAGGAGGGAGCTCTGCCACAGAATTCACAACAGTACCCCCCCCCTTGAGGAGGGGTCACCGAACCCTCACCAGAGCCCCCAGGACGACCAGGATGAGCCATATGAAAGGCACGAACAAGATCGGGAGCATGGACATCAGAGGCAAAGACCCAGGAATTATCTTCCTGAGCATAACCCTTCCACTTAACCAGATACTGGAGTTTCCGTCTTGAAAGACGAGAATCCAAAATCTTCTCCACAATATACTCCACCAAAACCGGGGCAGGAGGATCAACAGATGGAACCATAGGTGCCACGTATCTCCGCAACAATGACCTATGGAATACGTTATGTATGGAAAAAGAATCTGGAAGGGTCAGACGAAAAGACACAGGATTAAGAACCTCAGAAATCCTATACGGACCAATGAAACGAGGTTTAAACTTAGGAGAGGAAACCTTCATAGGAATATGACGAGAAGATAACCAAACCAAATCCCCAACACGAAGTCGGGGACCCACACAGCGTCTGCGATTAGCGAAACGTTGAGCCTTCTCCTGGGACAAGGTCAAATTGTCCACTACATGAGTCCAAATCTGCTGCAACCTGTCCACCACAGTATCCACACCAGGACAGTCCGAAGACTCAACCTGCCCTGAAGAGAAACGAGGATGGAACCCAGAGTTGCAGAAAAACGGCGAAACCAAAGTAGCCGAGCTGGCCCGATTATTAAGGGTGAACTCAGCCAAAGGCAAAAAGGACACCCAGTCATCCTGATCAGCAGAAACAAAGCATCTCAGATATGTTTCCAAGGTCTGATTGGTTCGTTCGGTCTGGCCATTAGTCTGAGGATGGAAAGCCGAGGAAAAAGACAAGTCAATGCCCATCCTACCACAAAAGGCTCGCCAAAACCTCGAAACAAACTGGGAACCTCTGTCAGAAACGATATTCTCTGGAATGCCATGTAAACGAACCACATGCTGGAAGAACAATGGCACCAAATCAGAGGAGGAAGGTAATTTAGACAAGGGTAACAAATGGACCATCTTAGAGAAGCGATCACAGACCACCCAAATGACTGACATCTTTTGAGAGACGGGAAGATCTGAAATAAAATCCATAGAGATATGTGTCCAAGGCCTCTTCGGGACCGGCAAGGGCAAAAGTAACCCACTGGCACGAGAACAGCAGGGCTTAGCCCGAGCACAAATCCCACAGGACTGCACAAAAGAACGCACATCCCGCGACAGAGATGGCCACCAAAAGGATCTAGCCACCAACTCTCTGGTACCAAAGATTCCAGGATGACCAGCCAACACCGAACAATGAACCTCAGAGATAACTTTATTCGTCCACCTATCAGGGACAAACAGTTTCTCCGCTGGGCAACGATCAGGTTTATTAGCCTGAAATTTTTGCAGCACCCGCCGCAAATCAGGGGAGATGGCAGACACAATTACTACCTCTTTGAGGATACCCGCCGGCTCAGATAAACCCGGAGAGTCGGGCACAAAACTCCTAGACAGAGCATCCGCCTTCACATTTTTAGAGCCCGGAAGGTACGAAATCACAAAGTCAAAACAGGCAAAAAACAACGACCAACGAGCTTGTCTAGGACTCAACCGCTTGGCAGACTCGAGATAAGTCAAGTTCTTATGATCAGTCAAGACCACCACGCGATGCTTAGCTCCTTCAAGCCAATGACGCCACTCCTCGAATGCCCACTTCATGGCCAGCAACTCTCGATTGCCCACATCATAATTTCGCTCAGCAGGCAAAAACTTCGACCTGGAATGGAAGCGAAACATCTGGTTGACACAACACAGGGGCAGAAGAAAAACGACGCTTCAACTCTTGAAAAGCTTCCACAGCAGCAGAAGACCAATTGACCACATCAGCACCCTTCTTGGTCAAATCGGTCAATGGTTTAGCAATGCTAGAAAAATTGCAGATGAAGCGACGATAAAAATTAGCAAAGCCCAGGAACTTTTGCAGACTTTTCAGAGATGTCGGCTGAGTCCAATCATGGATGGCTTGGACCTTAACAGGGTCCATCTCGATAGTAGAAGGGGAAAAGATGAACCCCAAAAATGAAACCTTCTGAACACCAAAGAGACACTTTGATCCCTTCACAAACAAAGAATTAGCACGCAGGACCTGAAACACCGTTCTGACCTGCTTCACATGAGACTCCCAATCATCCGAGAAGATCAAAATGTCATCCAAGTACACAATCAGGAATTTATCCAGGTACTCTCGGAAGATGTCATGTATAAAGGACTGAAACACTGATGGAGCATTGGCAAGTCCGAATGGCATTACTAGATACTCAAAATGGCCCTCGGGCGTATTAAATGCAGTTTTCCATTCATCGCCTTGCTTAATACGCACAAGATTATACGCACCACGAAGATCTATCTTGGTGAACCAACTGGCCCCCTTAATCCGAGCAAACAAATCAGATAACAACGGCAAGGGGTACTGAAATTTAACCGTGATCTTATTTAGAAGGCGGTAATCTATACAAGGTCTCAGCGAACCATCCTTCTTGGCTACAAAAAAGAACCCTGCTCCTAATTACGACGATGATGGGCGAATATGCCCCTTCTCCAAGGACTCCTTCACATAACTCCGCATAGCGGCGTGCTCAGGCACAGACAAATTAAACAGTCGACCTTTTGGGAATTTACTACCAGGAATCAAATCGATAGCACAATCACAATCCCTATGTGGAGGTAGGGTATCGGACTTGGGCTCATCAAATACATCCCGGTAATCAGACAAGAACTCTGGAACCTCAGAAGGGGTGGATGACGAAATAGTCAGAAATGGGACATCACCATGTACCCCCTTACAACCCCAGCTGGACACAGACATGGATTTCCAATCTAATACTGGATTATGGACTTGTAGCCATGGCAACCCCAACACGACCACATCATGCAGATTATGCAACACCAGAAAGCGAATAACCTCCTGATGTGCAGGAGCCATGCACATGGTCAGCTGGGTCCAGTACTGAGGCTTATTCTTGGCCAAAGGCGTAGCATCAATTCCTCTCAATGGAATAGGACACTGCAAGGGCTCCAAGAAAAACCCACAACGCCTAGCATACTCCAAGTCCATCAAATTCAGGGCAGCGCCTGAATCCACAAATGCCATGACAGAATACGATGACAAAGAGCAGATCAAGGTAACGGACAAAAGAAATTTTTACTGTACCGTACCAATGGTGGCAGACCTAGCGAACCGCTTAGTGCGCTTAGGACAATCAGAGATAGCATGAGTGGAATCACCACAGTAGAAACACAGCCCATTCAGACGTCTGTGTTCTTGCCGTTCAACTCTGGTCAAAGTCCTATCGCACTGCATAGGCTCAGGTTTAAGCTCAGGTAATACCGCCAAATGGTGCACAGATTTACGCTCACGCAAGCGTCGACCGATCTGAATAGCCAAAGACATAGACTCATTCAAACCAGCAGGCATAGGAAATCCCACCATGACATCCTTAAGGGCTTCAGAGAGACCCTTTCTGAAAATAGCTGCGAGCGCACCTTCATTCCATTGAGTGAGTACGGACCACTTTCTAAATTTCTGACAATATACCTCTATATCATCCTGAGCCTGACACAGAGCCAGCAAATTCTTCTCTGCCTGATCCACTGAATTAGGTTCATCGTACAGCAATCCGAGCGCCAGGAAAAGCGCATCGATATTACTTAATGCAGGATCTCCTGGCGCAAGAGAAAATGCCCAGTCCTGAGGGTCGCCACGCAAAAAAGAAATAATGATCAAAACTTGTTGAACTGGGTCACCAGAGGAGCGAGGTTTCAAGGCCAGAAATAGTTTACAATTATTTTTGAAACTCAAAAATTTAGTTCTATCTCCAAAAAACAAATCAGGAATAGGAATTCTTGGTTCTAACATAGATTTCTGATCAATAGTGTCTTGAATCTTTTGTACTCTTGCCGAGAGCTGATCCACACATGAAGACAGACCTTTAATGTCCATCGCTACACCTGTGTACTGAACCACCCAAATGTCTAGGGGAAAAAAAAGGCAAAACACAGAGCAGAGAAAAAAAATGGTCTCAGAACTTCTTTTTTCCCTCTATTGAGAATCATTAGTACTTTGGGCCTCCAGTACTGTTATGATGAGGTAATTCAGTACCGCAATGGACATAGAAGTCAGAGCACATACAGTGATCTGACAATAACCCAAAAACATAGAACAAGCTCTGAGACGTGGGAACTCTGCTGACCGCAATCCCTAATCCTCTCCAACCACACTAGAGGCAGCCGTGGATTGCGCCTAACGCTCCCTATGCAACTCGGCACAGCCTGAGAAACTAGCTAGCCTGAAGATAGAAAATAAGCCTACCTTGCCTCAGAGAAATACCCCAAAGGAAAAGGCAGCCCCCACATATAATGACTGTGAGTTAAGATGATAAGACAAACGTAGAGATGAACTAGAATTAGCAAAGAGAGGCCCGACTTACTAAACAGAGCGAGGATAGGAAAGGTAACTTTGCGGTCAACACAAAACCCTACAAACAACCATGCAAAGGGGGCAAAAAGACCCTCCGTACCGAACTAACGGCACGGAGGTACACCCTCTGCGTCCCAGAGCTTCCAGCAAGCAAGAAAAAACAAATAGACAAGCTGGACAGAAAAAAACAGCAAACAAAATAGCAAAGCGGAACTTAGCTATGCAGAGCAGCAGGCCACAGGAACGATCCAGGAGGAAACAGGTCCAATACTAGAACATTGACTGGAGGCCAGGATCAAAGCACTAGGTGGAGTTAAATAGAGCAGCACCTAACGACTTCACCACATCACCTGAGGAAGGAAACTCAGAAGCCGCAGTACCACTCTCCTCCACCAACGGAAGCTCACAGAGAAAATCAGCCGAAGTACCACTTGTGACCACAGGAGGGACCTCTGCCACAGAATTCACAACACTGCGCTTCAGAAGGAGGCAGCCTGCTTCTAGCTGGTCTCCCGCTGATGTTCCTCTCCTGTTGCTATGACTTCATTTCTCACTCACTGCAACACAATTCCGTTCAATGTCTCCTTCTTGGGATGCTGCTGCAAGGGATGCAGGCGCAGCTCCGTGTACCCTCGCCTTCCGCAGGCCACAGTCTGGAGCTGGCTGGAACCCACTCCAACCAGCCTCTGCCAAACTCAGTCGGGACTCACTGACTATCTCCTACTCCCTCCAGTCAGCTTCTGTCTAACTTCCTAACCAACCCACCAGTTTTACCTAATTGTGAGGAGTGCCCTAGTAGATAGAAGCATGGCTCCCCCTGGCGGACTGGAGTGTGAAGTGTGTTTTGTGGTTGTGATACCTGGACAGAAGATCTCCTTCATTGCCTTCAGACATAACATCACTCCCCCTGGTGGAAGAATATCATTACTGCAACGACCAGGACCCTGAGGCGCTGCACATCCAGCTCTGCTACACAATTTTGCTATTTCGTGGTTTTAACCCATTATCTACCAATGTCCTTTTTTTGGGACGCCTAATCTTTAGCTTCCAGCAACAAAGATTTTCTAATTTTTATAATTAGGTCCAATTTTTTGTGTTGTGTTTGTAAAATGCATGTTTTCAAAATAGGAAATCACGTCATTGTCATTTTTAATTGAACATTGGGATGTCCTTTTCTGAAAAATCTGTACTTGTAAAAATGTTAATTTGGCAAGTAATGGGTTAACACTTTTACATAAAGCTACTCTGCACAACTCTGCTTTTCAGTGGTTCCAATCTTGGTTATCTCATGCTCCATCGTACAACTCTGGCTGTACAGTTTAGCTTGAGTAAGGAGTGCGGGAACCACAGAACATCGTTCTAGTACTGCTTCATCACCCTTATTGAACCTCCGTTGATAACTCAGCTCTGCTTCTCCGAATCCTCATTGCGGAGTCAACCCTGCTACATTGCTGTTCTGGCCTCTGTTACAGTTGTGCCAGTTCAGCTTCTTCAGTTGCCGTTGCTCCAGCCTGCCACATCTGCCATCAGTGTTCCAACTACTTTGTCCTTCTGCACCAGCGCCACATACCCGTGCTGCATCCAGGCCAAGGTCCTGGAGGATCCATCTCTTCAGGTGAGACATAACAATAACACTCACTGTTATTAATGCTGTCTTATAAATGAATAGTGTTATATCCTCAATCTTTTTTTTATAGCTTATGAGCGTTTATGACTTGTAGATAGCATCTTGCCAAGTCGGTTCTGTTATTATGGGAATTCTCATAAAACAAACCTGCTCCTCATTTTGGCAAGTGCCACTCCTAGATGCTAAGAGCGAATCCTTAGAACATGGCCAGATAATTATAAAATTAATTCCAAACAGACGGTAAGGTCTTTATTATTCAATTGACATTAATATTAATGATCTTACCTTATTAACTTTTCATGCAAAATAGCAGATAAAATATTTAATATACCCAGAAATGAATGTGGCTGTTTGTGTATTGATGGAAGTCAGCCGGCAAGGACAACTGGTGAATGATTTCTCAGGTAATAATGATTTTCCAGGAAGTTGTCATTTCTCTGGTATTATTTCACCATATAATAAAAATAGATAGCATGAAAGACATAGACATATAAAAGCAAAAATATTGGTGCTTTCAGGTGGTATGATAGGAGCTTTGATCTATACCATTAATTACCAGATCCAGAAACATTTATCACCTTTATGCGGAATCTAACTTGGCATTTTCTCTGTTGTGGAAACCATCAAGCATTTGAATAAGCCATTATCGAAGACAAGCTGTTAGTAGCAGAGCCGCCACAGGAACAATGGCAAAGCCTTGGGGAAGCTGCCTCAGGAATAGGGCAACGGGCGTATACCTGAAGCTGTTTCGCCTGGTAATACAAAGTATCTGAGTGGGCATCTAAATGACGCAGTATGCACATAAAATAAGCCTATGTACACACGCATTTAAGGGATGTTTTGGAGCAAGGAGAAACTCCACCAAATCCTCCTCCAAATCTGAAAACTCCTTAAGAACTTGGTCCCGATTCATCACAGCTTTTACACATGAATCCTGGTGTAAAAATGAATGTGTAATTTTGGGGAAAAAAGCATCTATTATTATTATTTTTTTAAATCTTGTACAACCTCTTTAAAAGTAGGTTACACTTGATGATAGCTTGAAGGGACCAATGAAAGACAAATCCCCCCCCAAAAAAAATAATATGCAAATCTGTGACCAGAATACAGATCTGGAAATCAATTAGCTCGCGACTTCCAATGTCTAATATAATATGACCACTCAAAGATAGAAAAGTAAATTGAGAATCTTCTATACATAAAGCTCCATTATCTAAAAATAAATTTAACAAGGCACAACAAATGTTATGATGGAATCATAATTTTGACGCACAGCTCAAGTATCTACAACATGGAGTTAAATTATAGGACAGTGGAAAACAGAAATGTATCTGTGTATAACAAAGGGTAAGAGAATTATTAGATGTTCTCCAGTGTCCCAGCAGGACCTCTCCACCGCATCCAACAACAGCGAACAAGGCAATCACATAACTTTGCCATTTATTTCTAGTAGAATATGACTCAAACATGAAAGTTATGTGAATCAAATTACACAAGATTTACATAATTACAACTGCTGCTTATTAAGGGTAGCCTTTACTTTTGGAAGCAAATAAAAACGTACTCAAGATTAAAAGAATGTTCCAGAGGGACAATATGGTGCCAGCAATAGTTTTATTTCACCAGAGGCACAGACACAAGTAAACACTGCTCATCACAGATCTACGCAGGCAGATTTTGGAATCACTGACACAAAGAGATTGAGACATTTCCCATATGTAGCGTGAGAATATTTCACAAATAAAAGACAACTGAGCTCATCTGCAGGACATTGTGCATGTGGGAATAACCTAGTGTCTCCTATCTAATTCCTATGGTCACTGAGACGCGGAGGCTCGTTGCCATTACTAAGTGTTTCATATATCCTGATTGTGATGCAGCGCCTGAGACTGAATGGGTAGAAGAGCTCCTGCGATTGACAGTGCAAAGGTTGTTGGGTGCTTCCCCGATGTGTTTGGCACTATGGCAGAGACTGGCGCTCTGGATCTTGTAGTGAAGAAGAGGATGGTGATTACTGAGAACAGAGTGTATTATACAATACACTATGTAACAGGGGTGTGTGATTGTGATTAATTATTCTTTTATTAGACTTAATTATTTCATTGATTTATTATAATATAATTATGCTAATATGATATGATTTCTATAAGAGTTGATCATCAGCCTCTACAGGCATCACAAGGATCTACAGAGGTTATAATAGACCCTATAGAAGTCACCTGTATAAATGGAAGTAATTTCAGCCTCTCATGTCAGCCACTTTATGATCTTTGTATTGGAGAATTCTGAGGGTTTGCCCAGGGGCTTGGATTCGACAATAACAATCAATGCTACATATTTGCGGTTTAACCCTGGAATCAACCGGCAGCAGATGCGATGCCACAGGACCACTTCAGCCTGTGTTTTGGTTAATTAGATGAAGCAGTCAGGTGACATCCGATAAAGAGCTATTCAATTCACCTAACCACTGCAGAGGCATTGGGATGTTTGGACAAGGGGTTGGGGTAGGGCCAATTAATTGTAGAATTGCAAAATTAAATGCAGTGTTTTATTTGTGCAAATAGTAAGTAGCAATTGAAGCCATTGTTGCGCATCTGCCCTGGCTCAGGCTTCATCACCTACTCCTATAGTTTTCCAAGTGGCCCAGCATGCTCCCATATCATTATCTGCCTAGCCCTATATAAGGCCCACCAAGAGACACACATGGGTCTTGGTTTTAAGATGAGTTTTCCTGTGTCCTGTCTACCTGTAGTCTTCAGTGCTTCTTGCATCTGCTCCACACCTGCTTTCTGGTGTCCTGTCTTCCTGTGGCCTCCAATGCTTCTAGTACCTGCTCCATACCTGCTTTCTGGTGTCCTGTCTTCCTCCGGCCTCCAATGCTTCTAGTACCTGCTCCATACCTGCTTTCTGGTATCCTGTCTTCCTGCGGCCTCCAGTGCTTCTAGTACCTGCTCCATACCTTCTTTCTGGTGTCCTGTCTTCCTGCGGCCTCCAGTGCTTCTAGTACCTGCTCCATACCTGCTTTCTGGTGTCCTGTCTTCCTGCGGCCTCCAGTGCTTCTAGTACCTGCTCCATACCTGCTTTCTGGTGTCCTGTCTTCCTGCGGCCTCCAATGCTTCTAATACCTGCTCCATACCTGCTTTCTGGTGTCCTCTCTTCCTGCGGCCTCCAGTGCTTCTAGTACCTGCTCCATACCTTCTTTCTGGTGTCCTGTCTTCCTGCGGCCTCCAGTGCTTCTAGTACCTGCTCCCTACCTGCTTTCTGGTGTCCTGTCTTCCTGTGGCCTCCAATGCTTCTAGTACCTGCTCCATACCTCCTTTCTGGTGTCCTGTCTTCCTGCGGCCTCCAGTGTTTCTAGTACCTGCTCCATACCTCCTTTCTGGTGTCCTGTCTTCCTGCGGCCTCCAATGCTTCTAGTACCTGCTCCATACCTCCTTTCTGGTGTCCTGTCTTCCTGTGGCCTCCAATGCTTCTAGTACCTGCTCCATACCTCCTTTCTGGTGTCCTGTCTTCCTGCGGCCTCCAGTGTTTCTAGTACCTGCTCCATACCTGCTTTCTGGTGTCCTGTCTTCCTGTGGCCTCCAGTGCTTCTAGTACCTGCTCCATACCTGCTTTCTGGTGTCCTGTCTACTTGCGGCTTCCAGTGCTGCTAGTACCTGCTCCATACCTGCTTTCTAGTGTCCTGTTTTCCTGCAACCTCCAGTGGTTCAAGTACCTGCTCCATACCTGCTTTCTGGTGTCCTGTCTGTCTGCAGCCTACAGTGCTTCTAGCCCTTGTTTCCCTCATGCTTTACCTGTCTGGTGCATCAACACTTGGGATCCATGTGCCCACTGAGACCTGGGCTTAGAGGCCCCACCTCACAAGGTGAGACCATAACAGCCGTGTTGCTTTAATAATCGTATTAACTTAATAAAAGTAATTCCTTAATATGTCATAAGGATCTCCTAATATGATAATTAACATAAAAAGGGTGCATTTACACTAGCCAAAAACCAGAATGAGTGTTATTAGGAGCGTAGATGTACAGTATAGCTACATCTAAGGTGGGCTCCCTCTATTTGCTGCGGGCTCCGCCGATGAGCCCGCAACTTTTCCGGCACATGTCAGCTGATTTGTCTGTGACAGTGGCATTTAAGAATATCACACCGGAATAGCGACACTAATCCGGTCCATCGGCGCCCATGTCATATGACCGCGGGTCACTGATGGGTTGGCATGACAACCCGGGGTCTGCAGCAGACCCCTGTGGTTGCCATTGCTGTATTACTATGAGCGCCACCCAGTGGTCACCTTTCATAGAAAGTGATCATTTTAGCTACATAGAGCAGGGTTGAAGCCTTGCTCTGTGTAGCACAAGTGGTCGGATGATCACAGCTTCTAGTCTCCCATGGAGACTCTTGAAGTTAGTGAAAGGTAAAAAAAAGTTTTTAAAAATATAAAAAAAATTTAAAAAAGTAAAGATCCCATTTGCCCCATTCAAAATAAAAAAAAGGAAAAAAATATATATATCTGGTATTGTCGCATTCAGAATCGCTTGACCAATCAATATATAAAAATAATTACATAAACAGCAAAATCATAAGGTTCCTATAACAGTTTATATATGTATACTAGACCTTTTGTAGTAATAAACCTATTATAGCATTAAAGGAGAATGAACAAACTAATTGGTAAAAGGGTGAAGAGCGTGCCATAAATCCAATGCTTGATTTCATTATAACGCAACCACTTGTGAAGAGTGACC
The DNA here is from genome assembly GCF_032444005.1 of Ranitomeya imitator. Classification (NCBI taxonomy): domain Eukaryota; kingdom Metazoa; phylum Chordata; class Amphibia; order Anura; family Dendrobatidae; genus Ranitomeya; species Ranitomeya imitator. The sequence continues at coordinate 302,776,329 of NC_091282.1, forward strand.
GTGCGTTCCCAGGCTTTATCAAATCGGCACCATTCATATTGGTTTTGTGCTATCGTAGCTTCATACGTCTAATTAGAGTTTACCTTCCCTATTATCTCAGAGACTGAAGGGATTAAAGGTGATTTCCATTTTTTGTTATGGAGATAATGGTTGCAGAAGATACGTGTCAGAAAATGATTCCGTTTATATGAGGGAAATTATCAACACCGAGTCGAAGCAGAGCTAAATCATTCATTAGATGCGTTGGGGAAGGTTTTAGCTAGAATGTGAAGCATATTATACCATCTAAATAGCATTGAAAAAATGATTTATGGTGATTAGTCCATTTAGTGCATTTTAGAAAAAATAGTATGCTGCATTAACCCATTTATTCAAGATTTATGCAAGCCACATTCCCATTTAACGAAGCACTCCTCACAAAAATATATCCCCTAAACATGTCTGCAATGTAATGTACTGTATATGTATCAAAGTACTTATTGATCTCCATCTTCCCCCATTTCTACCATTGCTCATGTCCTGTCCTCTTCTGTGTCATGCCTTTCCTGTTGTGCGGGAAAGTTTTTCTTCAATCAATCTAGAATCATAGAATGGTAGAGTTGGAAGGGACCTCCTGGGTCATCTGGTCCAACCCCCTGCTCAAAGAAGGATTCACTAAACCATCTCAGACAGATGTCTGTCCAGCCTCTGTTTGAAGACTTCCATGGAAGGAGAACTCGCCACCTCTCTGGCAGCCTGCTCCACTCATTGATCACCCTCAGTGCCAAATAGTTTTTTCTAATATCTAATCTGTGTCTCCTCCCATTCAGTTTCATCTCATTGCTTCTAGTCTTTCCTTGTGCAAATGAGAATAAAGATGATCCTTCTAAGCCTATTTATTTTATTTACATGTATAGCACCAATAATTCCACAGTGCTTTACAGATACCATCACTGACCCCATTGGGGCAAACAATCCAATCCCCAGCATGTCTTTGGAGCATTGAAGGAAACTGGAGAACCTCGAGGATACACAAGCAAAAACGGGGAGAACATACAAACTCTTTGCAGATCTGAACCTAGAACTCCAGCGCTGCAAGTCTACAGGGCTAGCCCCCCTGGTGCCCTGGCCTATAGAGCCTTGAAACAAGGCTGCATAGACTTACATTGTGAAAGCAGTCACACACGAACCCCTTTATGATTTGGTGCATCTGATTTCAAATTACGTGACCCAGAAAATAACCTGAGCGGCATTAGAAACCAAGGAAAACAGTGGTTTATAAGTATTTTAACCCCTTAATGACCGTAATGATACGTCTTTTAACTGACCTGAGATGTAAGAGAATAGCCTCCCCATACAGGTGACAATCCCGTACGGCTGTACACTATAGCTGACAACCTTCTGCATCAGCCACGATCAGTGTTTCCACCGTCCAAATCTGTTTAACCCCTTAGATGCTGCTTTCAATAGTGACTACATCATTATAAATGGTTAACAGAGTGTGGGGGCTTCCTCCTAATCCCAATTGGTGCCCTCAGATCATGATTTTGTGGTCCTGATGTTTGTGATTGGCAATTCATGACCAAATTCTGGCCTAAGAGTCTGCCAGCTGTTGTAACCTGTTCAGAGGTTAGAGGCATTTAGGTGGTATTAATGCACATTGTCATTTCTGTCATGTCACTTTGCATTAATTCCTGAAAGGCCACTGAAGGGTTAATAAACTACCTGACAGCAGTTTTCAATATGTCAGGGGGTGCTGTTTTTAAAATGGTATCACTTTTGGGGGTTTCCAAATAAAAGGGACTCCTAAAGGCACTCCAAACATGGCTAAGTCCCTAAAAAACATTTTTTTTGTAAATTTCCTTGAAAAAATGAAAAATTGCTGCTACATTTTTAAACCTCCTAAAATGCTAACAAAATAAAAGAGCATTTTACAAATGGTGCTGATGTAAAGCCGACATGAGTGAAATGTTATTTATTAATGTTTTGCTATGGCATGACCATCTGGATTAAAGGGATAATCATTCAAAGTTTGAAAATTGCTAATTTTTTAACATTTTTCTCAAATTCCTGATATTTTTTATAAACACAAAACATATCGACCTAAATTTACCATTATCATAAAGTATAATGTGTCACGAAAAAACAATATGAAAATCACTAGGATTTGTTGAAGTGTTCCAGATTTATTACCACAAAGTGACACTGGTCAGATTTCAAAAATTTGGCTCCGTCACTAAGGGTACCTTCACACATAACGATATCGTTAAAGATATCGTTGCAACGTCACGCTTTTGGTGACGTAGCAACGATCCCGCTAACGATCTCGTTATGTGTGACAGCGACCAACGATCAGGCCCCTGCTGGGAGATCGTTGGTCGTTGGGGAATGATCAGGACCATTTTTTGGTCACTGATCACCCGCTGTCATCGCTGGATCGGCGTCTGTGTTCACTTGTAACCAGGGTAAATATTGGGTTACTAAGCACAGGGCCACGCTTAGTAACCCGATATTTACCATGGTTACCATTGTAAAAGTTAAAAAAAAAAAAACAGTACATACTCACATTCTGATGTCTGTCATGTCCCCCGGCGTCCACAGGGTTAAAACTGCTTTCGGCAGGAGCACTGGTAATGCACACGCTGCTGCCGAGAGCTTCCCTGCACTGACTGTCAGCACCGGCAGTAACAGCGGTGACGTCACCGCTGTGCTCTGCTTTACGGCTGGCGCTGACAGTGCAGGGAAGCTCTCGGCCGGAGCGCGTGCATTAGCAGCGCTCCTGCCGAAAGCAGTTTTAACCCTGTGGACGCCGGGGGACGTGACAGACATCAGAATGTGAGTATGTAGCGTTTTTTTTTTTTTTTAACTTTTACAATGGTAACCAGGGTACATATCGGGTTACTAAGCGCGGCCCTGCACTTAGTAACCCGATGTTTACCCTGGTTACCCGGGGACTTCGGCATCGTTGAAGACAGTTTCAACGATGCCGAAGTCTTTCCCCGGATCGTTGGTCGCTGGAGAGAGCTGTCTGTGTGACAGCTCCCCAGCGACCACACAACGACTTACCAATGATCACAGCCAGGTCGTATCGCTGGTCGTGATCGTTGGTAAGTCGTTTAGTGTAACGGTACCTTAAGGGGTTAATACCACTACTCTACATTATAGACATATTTACAAAGGTTTAGAGAATAACATTCTTTGGGGAACTGCTTCTTTGAGGTTGTTGGTTTTGTATCCTTAGGTCAGAAGGACAATGCTATTCTATGCACACGGAATGATGATATTGTTCTGTGTCTATGGAAGTGTGATCAGCCTGGCTAAGCAGGATATTGAATTACTTACACGCAACTGATCGGTGTTCATATACAGGTTTCGATCGTCCACTGTAAATGCACCATTTAGAAAACCATAGAACCCTGTGGGAGTTTTGGGTGTTGGGACCATTAAACAGATGAATTTACTGCTCAGGCTATTTTGGAGTAATCAGGGTGAGTGTTGTCAGCATACAACCAGCTAAAGACTACTGATCCTCTGTTGCTAGGAATAACACTGCCACATTGTCTTTGAACAATTGCTATAATAATGCCTCACTATGTTTCCATATAATCTAATTCTTTGTGGATTATAAAACATCTGATTAGCCCATTGTGGATTACAGTTACTGTATGGAGGACGTGTGAAAACAGCTATAGGCTATAATGTGAAAAACCATGCAAAGCACAATAGTGTCTTACCCAAGTATGAGGGATAGAAAGATAGGGGTGATATGCTCGCCATGAAAGGTTGTGTGTGACTCAACCACTGTATAGCGTTACTGTCAACTGCTGCAATATACACAGGAAGCAATTCATATAAAAATAAACAGGGACAGCAGATTTTGAGGCTATGTGCACACGTTCAGGTTTTTTCGCATTTTTTCACGATAAAAACGCTATAAAAACTCATTAAAAAAGCATACATTATGCATCCTACCATTTAGAATGCATGCTGCATGTTTTGTGCACACGATGCGAAAAAAAACGCATCACGGTAAAAAAAAAGCAGCATGTTCATTAATTTTGCGGATTTTCTGCGTTTTTCCCGCTATTCTATGCATTTGGGAAAAACCGCACAAAAACCGCACCAAAAATGTGCCAAAAACACGTGAAGAAAAGTGAAAAAAAATGCATGCGGATTTCTGGCAGAAATGTCCGGTTTTTGTCCGGAAAATTTCTGCAAGAAATCCTGACGTGTGCACATACCCTGAAGACAAGATGGTTAATAGAAAGTGGTTTATTGTCAACTCGTTTCAAATTCAGCAATGACTCCTTACTCAGGACAGCCACATGTAAACCTGTGTTTTTATAGTCTATAATGTGTCCTATTTGTAAAAAATTGGGAAGCAAATGTTTAAGAAAAATAGACAATGAGACCTTAATAATTTTTTAATTGAATGGTTGCACAGCAGGGTTGCCCATTATCCCGGCTTTTATTTGTATTAATGAACCTTTTGCAGAAACAATTAGATCTAATTGATTTTATATTGTCTGAGATTAGTAACTACAGTTGTGTGAAAAAGTGTTTGCCCCCTTCCTGATTTCCTATTCTTTTTCATGTTTGTCACACTTAAATGTTTCAGATCACCAAACAAATGTAAATATTAGACAAAGATAACACAAGTAAATACAAAATGCAGTTTTTAAATGAAGTTATTTTTTATTAAGGGAAAAAGAAATCCAAACCTACAGGGCTCTGTGTGAAAAAGTGATTGCCCTCCTTAAAACATAAATTATCTGTGGTTTATCACATCCTTGGGAAGCTGAGTTCAAATTTCCTATCCACACATAGGCCTGGCTACTGCCACACCTGTTCTCAATCAAAAAAATCACTAAAATAGGACCTGTCTGACAAAGTAAAGTAGACCAAAAGTTCCTCAAAAGCTATACATTATGCCACAATGCAAAGAAACAAATGATAAACAAAGTAATTGAGATCTATCAGTCTGGAAAGGTTATAAATACATTTCTTAAGATTTGGGACTCCAACAAACCACAGTGAGAGCCATTAGGCTAGGGTCACATTGCGTTAGTGCAATCCGTTTAGCGCTAGCGGATTGCGCTAACGCAATGTTTTCTATGGGGCTGCGGTCGGGGTCGCGGTAACGTCCCCGCTCTCGCAGATCCCCGATCTGCGAGAGCGGGGAACGGACCGCGGGCGCGCCACGGACGCTGCAAGCAGCGTCTGCGGCGCGCCAGGAATCACCGGCGCGTCGCTAGCGCGTGCCGAACATGGCACGCGCTAGTGAAGCGCGTTCCCATTGCCTTCAATGAGCGCGTTAACGGACGCGTTGCACGGCGTTAATTTCGCCGTGCAACGCTGTCCGTTAAACGCGGTCCCATAACACAATGGGAACCCAGCCTTATGCACAAATGGCAAAAACAGTGGTGAACCTTCCCAGGAGTGGTAGGCTGTCCAAAAATTACCCCAAGAGTGCAGCGATGACTCATCCAAGAGGTCACAAACGATTCCAAAACAACTTCCAAAGAACTGCAGGCCTCACTTGCCTCAGTTAAGGCCAGTGTTCACGACTCCACCATAAGGCTACAGTTACACTATCAATACGTGGTCAGTATTTTACATCATTATTTGTAAGTCAAAAACAGGAGTGGAACAAACAGAGGGGAAAGCTATAAGAGAAACACGTCACCAAGTCTGTATTTTTGACCCACTCCTGGTTTTGGCTAACAAATTCTGATGTGAAATACTGACCAAATTTTCATAGTGTGACCGTAGCCTAAGAAAGAGACTGGGAAAAATGTCCTGCATGGCAGAGTTCCAAGACAAAAACCACTGCTGAGCAATAAGAACATGAAGGTTTGTCTCAGTTTTGCCAGAAAATATCTTGATGACCCCAAGACTTTTGGGTGCATACTCTGTGGACTGACGATACAAAAGTTGGACTTTTTGGAAGATGTATGTCGAATTACATCTGGCGAAGAAGTAACACAGCATTTCACAAAAGGAACATCATACCATCTGTTCGTGACCTCAAGCTGAAGCACACTTGGCTTATGTAGCAGGACAATGATCCAAAACACACCAGCAAATTCACCTCTGAATGGTTTAGGAAAAACAAAGTTAAGACTTTGAAGTGGCCTAGTCAAAGTCCTGACCTTAATCCCATTGAGATGCTGTGACGTGACCTTAAAAAGGCGGTTCATGATTTTAAGCCCTCCAATGTGGCTGAATTACAGCAATTTAGCAAAGATGAGTGTGCCAAAATTACTCCAGTGCAATGTAAAAAAAACTCATTGCCAGTTATCGCAAACACTTGATTGCAGTTGTTGAGGCTAAATGTGGTCCAACCAGTTATTAGGTTTAGGGGACAATCTCTTTTTTCCACAGGGCTCTGTGGGATTGGATTTCTTTTACCCTTAATAAAAAAAAAAATTCATCTAAAAACTGCATTTTGTGTTTACTTGTGTTATCTTTGTCTAATATTCAAATTTGCTTGGTGATCTGAAACGTTTAAGTGTGATAAACATGCAAAAGAATAGGAAATAAGGAAGGGGGAAAACACTGTTTAACACAAGATACTAACTTCAGACAATATAAAATCGGATTATTTCCTGATGACACGTTAATTGCCATTTAAGATCCAATCAATTCTTTTAGAGCTGACATTGTGGTCATAAATAAATTTACTGCAGTATCATACTACAAGATAAATGTTAAAAAATCCAAAATATTGAGTTTCTTCCTAGACCAGAACTTAAGGTCCTCAGTGATAAATTAATTTTCTTTTTTTTGTGGGAAAACTAAAATATAACTTATTTGGGCATTAAGATCACAAACCCATTCTGTAAAATTCTGGATGAGAATCTCTCTGAAGCCCTAAAAAATTATGCAAGAAATTATTGATACATTTTATAAGATTAATGCTTCTTGCCTAGGAAGGATTGTATTATACAAGATGATATTTCCCAAGATACACTATATATTTAGGACAATTCCTTTAAACATTCTAGATATATGGTTTCAAAAAGAACATGAACCGCTTAAAAATGTATTTGGCAACACAAATCCCCTAGGATAGCAAAAACTTTTATTTTTAAAAAACAAAAGAAAATGGGTTTTCAGCCTTCCCAACATTCAAACATACGATGATTCGAATATCTTCCAATCTAGAAATTGGTTCACAGATATTGGATATATTCCGCTACCCTTTTTGATCCTAGCTCATCAGCTAGATCCCTCCCTCCCTATACCTACCCATCCAACCATAAACGCTACAATTTCAGCTTGGAAAAAAATTATGAAAACTAACTCAACATAATATGAATACTTATCAGCTTGAAAAGATTCATATCTTGACTTTTGAAATAGCCCTTCCTAATTTTCCAGTATCTAAATGGGAAAAATTTGGTATTAATAATTATTGTTAATTTGCTATCCCTAAAGATATTACATAATCTACCAAATGAGGAATTATTGAACCTTTTGAATATCAGGAAATACATTAGAAATAATTTAACCCTTCCTATCGCTCTTCCGAGAATCATTATTACTTTGCTTCATAATATCTTTCATGCGCACCTCTGGAACATTTAAAAAATATATATGCTTTTTAATAATGATGTTTCTCTTGAAAAATCTAAAACTATTTTTAAAATGGGAAGATGATTTAAATCAAAAATTTTCTTTCGGCTCTTGGAAAAAAGCAATTGAGTATACCTATGAATCCAACACAAATGCTAACTTACATGAAAACTATTTTAAAATTCTTTCCCATTGGTATTACACACCAGTTAGACTGTGTAAGATTTTCTCAGATCAATCAGACTCATGTTGGAGGAAATGTGGCCAAAAAGGCAATATTATCCATATTTTTAGGTGATGTCCAAAAATTAGGCCCCTTTGGAAAGAAAGAAATGTCCTGTATAACAAAATTAAGAAAGACACTCAATATTTCTCCTCATTTGTCTCTTCTTTCCTTCCAGGCTGATATTCCTCAAACCGAGTCTTACACACAAATCTTACTTGTTCCAAATGGAAATTCCATTAATCACTAACGTTATAGAAACTGTTCTACTCATAATTTATTGGAACTAGTCCTTACCATAAAGAATAATATAAAAAAAAAAAACAGTCGGTGGGCTTCTTTGGGCTTTCTTGAATCAGACGATCTTTCTTTTAGGTATGTTCCCACAGGCAGTAACCGGTAGCGCTTTGGACGCAGCACATGTCCGCTGCATCCAAAGTGCTGCCGGCTATTGAACGCAGGTGATTCCGCATGTGTTCATTGAACTGTGCGGAATCACCGTATCCCATACATTGGACGGCGATATTTATCTTGCAGAGACTGAACATCTCCGCAAGATAAATAGACATGCTGCGGTCTATAAAGACACGCGGCATGTCCGTTTATGCAGGGATGCCGGAGGCGTCCGTGCACGCATAGTAGAGATGGGATTTCATGAAATCCCATCCACTATGCTGTAACATCTGGCCACTGCGTACATCCGCAGCATCCAACCCTTAGCGTTTACTGACCATTTGAACATACCCTTATTCTTCTCCCCAAGATGTCTTACAAAATTTTATAACTTTGAGACCTTGGAAACCTGGCATTTTAGTGGAAAAAATGTAATTTTTGTATTTGCTGCAAATTTGTCAGGTTCACAAGGGTTAATAGGTGAAACTAGACCCCACAATTTCGACTGACCCATATTTTGTCAGAAATTACTATTAGGCCACACATCAGGACTAAGAAGGAAGGAGCGCTCTTTGGCTTTTGGAGCACAGATTTTGCTAGAATAGTTTGCAGGCAACATTTGCGGAGCCCCGAAGGTCTCGGAACAATAGAAAAAAAAAAAAAGTGACCCCATTGTAGAAACTGCACCTGTCAATGAATTCATCTATGACTGCAATGACTATTTTGTAACATCCACGCCAGGCTTTTTTTTTCTGGAGAATTGCAAATCTGCCAGTCTAGGGCCCATACATTGTGACCCATACATTGTAGAGCCACAATATATTGTACCGACCCCATACATTGTGCGCACTTTCTGCTTCTGGAGACAAGCACCCTGTAACTTGTTAAGTGCTCTCTCAATACAATAATGCCAAACATGAGGCCGCTTACTGTAGTTTAGGCACAATGGGACACTTCGCACTCCATTTGACGTCTGCTCCAGTGATATCTATCTTTTTAGGCGTACACAAATCTGTGGTCGCCCACACTTATGCGCTAAAGAGACGCCTAAAATGATGGGACACCGCTGGAACACAGACCAGTCCAAAGTGACCCTACCTGCCTCATAAGTGAGTGGTTCCACCCGGGGTTTTTTCTCAATCGCTGTTTTGGGGAATTTGCATGGAAACCCTGACGTATGCACTCAGTGGAGTGCGCAGAATAAATGTGAGCCGAGCCTTATTCCAATTTTTGGGAGGTGGAATGAACAAAAAGATAGCAGTACAAGCTTAGTTCTTATTCTTATTTTTGCGCTGTTCACAGTGCGGTATAAGTGATAAGGCGCATCTATTCTTCGGGTCGGTGTGATTTATATTGCTTTTTTTAAGGTTTTGTTGCTATCACACAGTAAAAATGCTTTTTTTTGTCGCCATATTCTGAGAACTGTAACTTTTTTATTATTTGGCACGGAGAGCTGTGCGAAGGCTTATTTTTTGCGGGACGAGTTGCAGATTTTTTTTGGTACCATTTTGGGGTACAAAATATTTTTTGATCGCTTTTTATTCACATTTATTTACAAAACCCAGCAATTCAGTGATTGTTTTTATTTAATTTTTTTTGCACTGTTCACCAGGTGGTAAAAGAGCTAAGATTAAAATGTTTGTCGGGTCAATAAGATTACAGCGATACCAGATTTATATTGTTTTTTTATGCTTTGCAATTTTTACGCACTAAAAACAATATTTTAGCAAGATGAATTTCTTTTTGCATCGTCCTATTCTGAGAGCAGTAACTTTTTTTTATTGTTTTGCTGAATGAGCCATATTAGTGCTTGTTTTTTAAAGGATGGTTTAGCGTTTTACTTGTACTATTTTTTTTTTTTACATATCACTTTTGATTGCGTTTTATTCACTTTTTTGTGAGTCAACATGATGAAAAAGGGCCATTTGTGGCATGTTTTTTTTTTTTCCCGGTGTTCGACAAATGGGATAAACAACATGCCAGTTTTATAGAGCGGGTCATTCCGGACGCGACAATACTAATTATGTGTCCATTTTTTTGTCTAATTTTGTTTTATCAGAAACATTGTGTTTTGAGTGGCAAAACAGGTAAGATTTGTATGCCATTTTTAGTGTTTTTTTTTTTTTTTTACTTTTTTACATTTTCTATTTTACTTTTTTCACTGTGGGACATATAATTTTTATGTTGATCACTTGTCTCATACACTGCTGTACTCATGTACAGCAGTATATGAGACTGTCAATGTCTCACTGACTGTGCCTGTGAGACCCATCTTATTGCTGAATCTCACAGGCCACCGTACCCTGAGTGTCCGATGTTTACTAAGGGGGTCTTGTGACCCCCTTGCAAGAACTTAAATACTGCTGTTGCGATTGACATAAGTATTTATGGGGTTATTTGACCCTGATCGGATGCAAAACCATCCGGGGCTGATACTGCAGGGTGTCAGCTGTCTTCTGCCGCTGATACTAGTGGGAATCACCGCCACGGGGCAGCTCTATTCCCATATTCCCCATCAGCATTTAAAAAAACGGCAATGAGGGAATAAGTACCCTTAATGACTGACGTTTTAATGCGTATATTGAGTCTTTCCATAACGTTGATGTATTTGTCAATAAAAGTGTAAAAACGTATAAAGGCTTATAATTGTATGTCAGTAACCATAGATACATCTGACTGAAAGAAAATACTGGTTTGTGAAAACCAAAATGTGTCAGCCTCAAAACTTTTGGCCACAATTGTACATTTGCAAGAACCTCACCAAACAACTCAGCATATCTCACCTTCATAGGCACTGATACTGATATCTACAATGGTACATAAGAGTTATGCATCCTGTTGCTCTGGTTCTTTAGGTACAAACATTTTGGTGGTATTTTTGTGGTCTCTAATTGGAAAGTACATGCTGAAAGTCAAATGCATAACTTTAAAGTACTGCCTGCCAACGCTTCTTGCCCACATCCTGATTAAAATATGTGTCTTGCGCTCGTTTGGAGTCTTACTTAATAAATTGCATAAAGTCGTCATTACAGTTACATTACAATTGCTGATTCTCTGAAACAGGGGCTGAGACACCAGTATTGCAAACGGTGATGGGGCTATGAAAGTACTACCCTTAATGACAGGGGCATAACGTTCGGTGTCACACAGGGCCTGTGAAGGAAGGAAGCCCACCGACGTCAGCGCCTTTTTCAGCTGAATGTGCATCAGGGAGGGGAACATTATTATAGTATAGGTCCAGGATGGGGGACATTATTATAGGATGAATGCCAGGATGGAAGACATTAAAGGGAACCTGTCATCCCCAAAATCAAAGGTGAGCTAAGCCCACGAGCATCAGGGGCTTATCTACAGCATTACAGAATGCTGTAGATAAGCCCCCAATGTATCCTGAAATATGAGAAAAAGAGGTTAGATTACACTCACCCAGGGGCGGTCCCAGTCCGATTCTGGTCCGATGGGCATCGCGGTCAGATCCGGGGCCTCCCATCTTCTTACGATGACGCCCTCTTCTTGTATTCACGCTGCGCCTCCGGAACATGCGTACTTTGTCTGCCCTGTTGAGGGCAGAGCAAAGTACTGCAGTGCGCAGGCGCTGGGCCGCTCTGACCTTTCCCGGCACCTGCACACTGCAGTACTTTGCCCCGGACCGGACCGTGATGCCCATCGGACCAGAACATCTTTTTCTCATCTTTCAGGATGCATCGGGGGCTTATCTACAGCATTATAGAATGCTGTAGATAAGCCCCTGATGCCGGTGGGCTTAGCTCACCTTCCATTTTGGGGGTGACAGGTTCCCTTTAATACAGTATAGGGGCCAGAATGTGGGGAATTATTACAGTATAGGTCCAGGATGGGGGGCATTATTATAGGATGGATGCCAGGATGGAAGACAATTAATGCAGTATAGGGGCCAGGATGGGGGACATTATTACAGTATAGGTCCAGGATGGGGGACATTATTACAGAATTATAGGGGACATTATTACACTATGGGCCCAAGACAGAGGATATTATTACAGGATGGAAGTCAGGATGGGGGACAATATGTGAAAATTATTACAGGGTGGCATACATTATCATAGGATGGTGGCCAGGATGCAGCATGGGAGATATTATTGCAGGTTGGGGACTAGGATGGGGGGCATTATTACAGGATGGGGGCTAGGGTATATTATTACACAATGGGAGACATTATTACTGTATAGTGGCCAGGAAGAGAGACATTATTACATAATAGGGGAATTTATTATAGGATGGAGACCAGGATTGGTGACATTACAGCATAGGGGTCAAGATTGGTGACATCATTAGAGGATGGAGACCAGGGCGTGTGACATTAGTACAGGAGGGGGGCCATTATTATAAGAAAGAGGACATTATTATAGAATTGAGGCCAGGATTAGGGACATTATTACAGCATAAGGGCCAAGATAGGAGACAGTATTACATGATGGAGAACATTATTAGAGGACGTGGATATTACTATAGGATGGGCACATTATCACAGGATGTACGATGTATCACAGACATTATTGTACGATGGTCAGAATGGGGAACATTATCGCAGTATGGAGGTCAAGATGAGGGACATTATCATAGCATGGCAGATATTTTTGCAGGATTGGAGCCAGGATGAGGGTCATTATTACACAATGGGGGATATTATTACTTTATAGAGGCCTGGATGGGGGCATTATTTCAGGATGGTGGCCAGGACAGGGGACATAATTACAGGAAGGTAGACATTATTACAGCATAGGTGCCAGGATGGGGGACATTATCTACTAGTCACAGTGGATTTTGTTCAGTGACAGGATGATGATTATACTATATTATGTGTGGTGATAATATATGGTCATTGTGTGGTAATATGTATATTGGCATATTAGATTTGGTACAGCGGACTTGTTTATTAACAATATGGTGATATTAAGTATATGACTTTAGAAATTTTTGAAAATTATCTTATTACTCGGTTTTCTAGACAAATTATATTATTTATCTGTAGTCTTTATTGTGGGGAGGCAGGTAGTTAACACATTTGACTTTATATGATGTAGAAAGCTACAAGGGCCTGTGCATGGGACCCAAATACAGTTTACCAACATAATGAAAATAACATGAAAATAACAGCCTTTGTCAGAAGCTAAACAAAACTTTTGCTGTTTGTTATAAGTACAGCAATACTGTTTGGAAGGTATCAAATGTTGCTATTGCCAAAACCTAGACACATTAACCTGTGTGTGTTAGTAGAAGCAAGTTCAAAGGGCCACAAGTTGAAGAGTAAAAATTCTTAAAATTTGACTTCACAGTCTGTTTCAATTAGTCAATTTTTAACATTTGTTTTTGAGATTGTATTTGATTAGAGTTTAAAAAAGTAAATCCCTTTATTCTCAAGGTGAAAAGGCTGGCTAAAGGAATGCGCACATTCCAAGTCAGTTTTGTACCATTTAGATACATTTATTTATAGTGTGCAAATGGGAGTTTACATAATGGAAGCTGAATACACTCGATCCATTCTTTATTAGATTAAAGCTATGTGCACACGTTATGGATTAGCCTTAGGAATTTCTGGTGCGGATTCTGCCTCTCCTGGCAGAAAACGCACCTGCGGATTTGTCGCGTTTTTTTGTGCAGTTCCGCAGCGTTTTTTGTGCGTTTTTGCTGCGGTTTTCTTGCGGATTTGCTGCGTTTTTTACCCCTGCGGTTTTCTATAATGGAATGGGTACAAAAACGCTGCAGATTCACAAAAAAGAAGTGACATGCTACTTCTTTTAAACCGCAGCGTTTCCGCAGCGGATTTTCCGCAAAGTGTGCACAGCATTTTTTTTTTCTCATTGATTTACATTGTACTGTAAATCAATTGCGGATCTGCAGCGTTTCTGCTCTGCAAAAAACGCTGCGGATCCGCAGAGACTCGGCAACGTGTGCAAATACCCTATAGGGAAGCATCATCAGAAAAGGTTCTATTGTTTAAATCAGATTTTTGTGTTCCAGGTATGAAAAAAAAATCATGATTTTCATTAACCAGTTCAAAAACACCAAAAATAGAAACAATGCAAGCCATTTAAAATCATTATGAAAATATTTATTAATACATACAGGCAAAACAGTCTAAAAAAAACATCTAAACGAATGAAACACCACAGGTAATGAAAACTGGGTACACAAACTAGAGGAATTAAACCATAGTTGGCACCCTGCTAAGTAAAAAAGAGAAAATATATTTCAATAAGGGTAACCATGCCATGCTTATTATAATAATAAAATAGAAAAATGAGTAAAGAAATAAATAGTATTGTGCCTATGTAGGTTTCCTACATAACAAACTAATCACTTGTAAGTACAGTAATAGTAGTAGAATAAGCAATAGTGCTGTGCCTACATAGGTCTCCTATATAACATACCAAACACTTATTAAGGACAAATAGCAGTTTACATGATAGGTACCCAGGAGATTCCAATGCTGTGGCAAGGTAATGGTCCCACCGCACCCATTGAAGCATTTCCTGCAAAACACGCGTCGAGTGCAAAAAATGTGAATTACACAGTTTTTCATTTACCTGGTTCACTATATAGGGCAATATGATTCTCCAGGTCAGTATAATTATACATATACCAAACATGAAGAAAAAAGGAAAACAAACCGAACTAACGCCCAAATCAAGTTAATAGATATTTATTAAAGGGGTAGATTACACCATGTAGTAGGGGGGGAAGAGAGACCAAAAGAAAAGCACTAAAACCAGGAGACGAGAAAATATATGCAAATGGCAGCACAAAATAAGCATGGCCGAAAAATAAAAAATAAATAAAAAGTGGAATATTGCTACATGCGTATAACTAAATAAATAAATATACATACAACAAATGTGTGCACGCAATATGAAAATTATATATATGTAAATTATATATGCAAAAGTTGTCTCATGAATAAAAGTGCATGTGCATAAGTAATGTATACTATATTAAGAGATGTTAGGAGACCACTTTATAAAGTAAAGTGCATATAGTGCATGCGTGTTTTGAACATGTGCGTATATGTTAGATTGTGATACAAAAGAAATGAGCGGCCACTAGAGCAAAAGGTAACCGGATCCAGGTGAATGCGCTGAGGTATTGGTAAGTATAGAAAAGAAAATACATTCAGAAATATTCCAGTAATATGCCAATGAACAGGGGGAACGAGTGTGGAGCGACGCGCGCAAACGCTGTATGTAACCATGGTTACTCCGCCTGCCAGTTCCATGTCCCCCGTGGCTGCGTCATTAGTACGTGACGGCGGGGATCACATGGACTGGCGGCGGTTGTCACCAAGGTTACATACAGCGTTTGCGCGCGTCGCTCCACACTCGTTCCCCCTGTTCATTGGCTGCTTTTTCTTTAAATACTTCCTTTCTGCTGGATGTTGCCACCCCCTGACGAAGGCTGACGCCGAAACGCGCGTCGGGGATAGGCACATCCAGGAGACGATCCCTCACCCATTCAGGTATTTGCGGCTCTGGTCATTGTATTAGTATCCATATTACTGGAATATTTCTGAATGTATTTTCTTTTCTATACTTACCAATACCTCAGCGCATTCACCTGGATCCGGTTACCTTTTGCTCTAGTGGCCGCTCATTTCTTTTGTATCACAATCTAACATATACGCACATGTTCAAAACACGCATGCACTATATGCACTTTACTTTATAAAGTGGTCTCCTAACATCTCTTAATATAGTATACATTACTTATGCACATGCACTTTTATTCATGAGACAACTTTTGCATATATAATTTACATATATATAATTTTCATATTGCGTGCACACATTTGTTGTATGTTTATTTATTTATTTAGTTATACGCATGTAGCAATATTCCACTTTTTATTTATTTTTTATTTTTCGGCCATGCTTATTTTGTGCTGCCATTTGCATATATTTTCTCGTCTCCTGGTTTTAGTGCTTTTCTTTTGGTCTCTCTTCCCCCCCTACTACATGGTGTAATCTACCCCTTTAATAAATATCTATTAACTTGATTTGGGCGTTAGTTCGGTTTGTTTTCCTTTTTTCTTCTCGCTTACATATCTCCGAATTGTCCACAATTCTTGTCCATATGGGTTACAGATCAGGCACAAGTAGATAATGCATACAGTTGGATATTTTTTGATTTATTCTGATCCATTTTGTGATGTATACCCTGCCTTGAGATCTATAT
The DNA here is from genome assembly GCF_032444005.1 of Ranitomeya imitator. Lineage (NCBI taxonomy): Eukaryota > Metazoa > Chordata > Amphibia > Anura > Dendrobatidae > Ranitomeya > Ranitomeya imitator. The sequence goes on from NC_091282.1 coordinate 302,792,710, forward strand.
TTGACTTATTTACTATATACCAAACATGTATAGTTTGTTTTTATTTGGCCGGGATCACACATACGCGAGATACGGCCGAGTCTCGCAGGTGAAAACCCAGCTCTGGCACTCCGGAGCGGAGCGTGCAGCTCCATGTATTGCTATGCGGCCGCACGCTCCCCTCCGGAGTGCCGGTGCCAGAGCTGGGTTTTCACCTGCGAGACTCGGCCGTATCTCGCTTATGTGTGATCCCGGCCTTTTAGTGGTAAAAAAATACAAAAATAAAAAAATCTGAAATTTGTAAGAAACATTTTTTTTCTTTTGACACCATTTTCTAAAACCTTACTTTTTTTGCATCCTAACCTGATGTATTTATAGATACTATTTTGGGGTAGATACAATGTTTTGATCGCCTTTTATTGCAATGTTGCAGAGGCCAAAAACCCATAATTCTGGTGTTTTCCTTTTTTCTTTTTCCATTATGCTGTTTACCGATCAGATTATTTTATATTTTGATACATTGGACTTATGAATGCAGCAATACAAAATATGTTTTTTTTTATTGTTTTAGTTTCAATTGGGAGGTATTGGAATTTTGTGGGGCTTTTTAAAAAAACAAAAACTTTTCACTGTATTTAATAGTCCCATTAAGATACTTGAAGCTGTACACTTCCTATAGCTTGTGCTATTGTAAGGGGTGGCAGAAACTGGTGTATGTCCCCACCCCTTAAACACATCCCAGTTAACTATTTGTATATTGTTGTGTTTACTATACCATTGCAAGCGCTGATGTGTATATATATTACCTTCCAGTATATGATGTTGTAGGTAAAAATGCAGTACTGAAGTTTGCCCACTAGATGGAGTACCTTAGAATAGTGTACATAGTACTAGATAGGAGTTTCACATAGTTAGGAACTAGTTAATGTAGGAGGGGTCTGCTGTGTGGTAAGCTAGGACCGTTTCCTGAATCTAGTCAGAAGGGCCTGGGTGCCCAGACAGGCTTAAGTGCCCAGAATGATAACAGTGACCACTTAACGTTGATTAAGGGAGAAGCCCAGCCATCCGCAGCACCAGGCCTGTACAGTAGTAGGCCAGTACAGCAGCAGGAAAAGCAGCTAAAGACAGAAGCAGTAACAATACAGGGACACTGGTGGCTTCATAATGTGGCAACTTATCGCATGCGCTGACGCCCTCAGATACGGCACGAAACGGCTGAGGGAACGCTCAAGTGCCGTGAATGTGGAACAGGAGGACGCTGTGTCACCACAAGAGACAGTAGAGGTGGGCAGGTCGCTCGCCATTTGGCAACTGACTTCGGAGGCTGATATTATCATCTCTAGTGCAAAACAGACTAGGAAAAGTCTAACCGTAGCAGAGCTATACGGGGAGGATGCTGAGGAACCATGTGAGATGGTACAACCAGTGTACGTGCTGTGAGACAGAGCGAGAAGTGCAGGGAAAGCAGAAGAAATGTGCAATGTAAAACCTGTTGTAAATGCTGTGAAGAATATGGATGTGCAGCGTAAAGAAAATAGTAAAGTTGTTCATTTGAAAGTTGAAATGGACTGTGTCTCTATTTATGCAGAACTGTCTGTAGGGAGCCTACAGCAGAGCAGAGCGGACCCTGACGGCGCACAAAGGGAAGCCACAGGTATACAGAGTAATGGACACTATTTTCATGTGACAGAAGGCCAGGGCACAGATGCTCCGGAGTCCTCGGCCATGACTACAGCCCAGGCCCTCCCTCACACTATAAATAGCAGGTCTTTATCACCAATACGTATAGTGAAAATCATGATCTTCTTTGAACAACAGCCACGGGCTTTCACAGTAGGATCGCAATGACAGGCATGGGGATCATCAGTAGACCCCCAACTGTTATGACATTATCGTTCCCCCCCCCCGCGTTCACATTACAAGCTCAAGGATGGGAGTGTGGAATGGCTTATGTTAGAGGGAACCTGTCAGCAGGATTGTGCACAGTAACCTACACACAATGTCAGGTCGGTGCCATTATACTGATTACAATTATACCTTGGTTGATGAAATCCATCTTGTGGTTGTTGTGTAATCTTTATTTTCAATATATGTTCGTGCCCCTGGGTGGCCTAGGGAGGTGGGTCTTCATGTGGTGCTCTGATTAGTTATTCACGTGTATGGCTTCTGACAAGTCGCTAATCCCTCAGTGACCTGCCCCCTAGTTTACATAATTAATATATGTTGAAAAAAAATCCCCTTCTACAGGTAGGCACCGGAGGTGGCACCTGTGCTGCACCATGATTGCATATGTAATGTGTATATAATTCGTTATTTGATGTTGTCCTTTAATTCGTAAAAAAAAAAAAAAACTTTTGAAAATGGCGCCGGCCGCATCTGCGCATTAGCAGCTGTCTAGCGCCATCTTGCCGCCTGAAAGAAAAAAAAGTCCTCCAAGATGGTGCCACCGGCGCCTGTGCAGTAGCAGCTATAGGCAACTGATATAACGGTGCCGACAGCGTGAACGTGCACTCTAACGTGGATCATTTGTGGGCATCTAGGCCTACTGAAAGCTAACGCCCAGACGCAATCTACTACATCCGAGTGTCCGCCTCCAGTAAACGTGTACATCTGAAAATGATGAACGGCAGATTGCACGTTTGCTCTGCTGGCACCATTATAGTCTATGGCTTCATCGGCGCATATGTCCAAATCCCATTTTGTGAGTGGGTCCAGACGCAAGCCCTGACAGGAGCCATGAATGTACAGAAAAGCACAATGTGAAAGTGCCCTTAGCACAGCTCCATAAAATTGAACAGGGCAATAAAGGGTCATAAAATGTAATAAATGCATATTAAAGGGAACCTGTCACCCCAAAATCGATGATGAGGTAAGCTCACCATCAACAGGGGCTTATCTACAGCATTCTGGAATGCTGTAGATAAGCCCCCGATGTTACCTGAAAGAGCTGAAAAAGAGGTAGATTATACTCACCCAGGGGCGGTCCCGCAGCGGTCCGGTCAAATGGGCATCTCAGGTCCACTCCGGCGCCTCCCATCTTCATTCCATGACGTCTTCTTCTGGTCTTCACGCCGCGGCTCCGGCGCAGGCATTGTCTGCCCTGATGAGGGCAGAGCAAAGTACTGCAGTGTGCAATCGCCGGGAAAGGTCCAGCGCCTGCGCACTGAAGTACTTTGCTCTGGCCTCAACAGGGCAGACAAAGTACGTCTGCGCTGGAGCTGTGGCATGAAGACAAGAAAAGGACGTCATGGAATGAAGATGGGAGGCGCTGTACCGGACCTGAGATGCCCACCGGAGCGGGACCGCCCCTAATGTCTGTTTCTCCTCTTTCAGGTAACATCGGCGGCTTTTCTGTACATTCATGGCTCCTATCCGGGCTTGCGTCCGGACCCCCTCACAAAATGGGATTTGGACATAGATAAGCCCCTGATGACGGTGAGCTTACCTCACCATCGATTTTGGGGGTGACAGGTTCCCTTTAAGAGGCAGCCTTAGGCCATTTGATAGTTTACACTCAAGACTTGGGAATAGTGATAAAACACCAATAATCAAACACTGTGTAGAGCAAGGTTCTCTTCAATGACAGACCTTTACAGATATGAGGTCAAAGTCTCCATCCTGCACCAGCACGAATGGATCTATCACATTTCTTCTTATTACAATAACTCGTGGATCAAACACGACCACACTCCCTTTCATTATGTTTCAATGTAGCATCACAAAGTTGCCATGTAGCCCCACTTTTTATATATTGTGAACTGCAAAAAGTTATTCATTACAGAATAATCTAAAACTGCTTCCACTTCCAAATAAATATTCCATTGATTGTCATTTTCCGAATGAATGACATTTACTAGTAAAGTATGCCACACGTCAGCACAGTCATGTGAACAACCCGAAAATGATGCACTTCATATTACTCCATCTACGGGGATAGACGTTCAGGATCGTTATTAGTTGCATTGTTCAGAGAAATCTTCATTTTTGGTCATTAAAATACAAGCAGATGGTAACAATTTATAGGACTCAAGTGTGTGCAATACATGATTATTCTGGAGTATTACTAAAAAAGGCAAACATTAGGTAGGCATCTAGAAGCAATTCATTAACATCTTACAACCATACGCGAAAAACAGCAAGACAGATATAACATGAAATGTGTGTCCATATTGCAGTAAGTGCTTAGCATTTCACGACGCAAAGCCCTGCTCGAGTCGGTGCCTTAGTTTAAGACCAAAGAATGGATCTGGTCTCGGTTAAAGACATTGCCAGAAAAGGGAGCTTTAAGATCAACAAGCTACTTACATTGCTGGGCTAAGGTAGGACACAACAAGCTCAAATACACCTTCCAAATGGGTTTGTGGCCAGGAAAAAGACAACTTTGATTTTTCGGTAAATTAGGTTACCAGTGCATGGTTGGTGCATCCAACATACGCCACCTGTCATCACCCTTAAGCGCTTGATGTGTCAGTGCTGTAGACGTCAATCAATAACATGTGGGTGGCAGGAGGCAGTTGCATTACACTAGCAAGGACACAGCCCACTTTCTGTACACTTGTAACCTCATACTTAAGAAAAGCTACGGTACTTTGAATTTTTTAACAATGGAAAATCTATTTGTGGCCAGAAAGGTATATCTGGGAGTATCTATTACTTCCCAAACGTTCTCCAAACGTCTTTGTGGGATCAGTGATGGGCAGTGGAGCAGATCTGTATTCCACAATTTGGTGTCACGGTTCCTTGGAAGCTGTCCTGTATAGTCTTCACTGGAAACAGGCAGATCCCCCTTTTATACTCCACAGCTCTTATTCAGAGCATTCTTCCAGAAAATTGGGGGAAGGTGGGAGAAGGTAATCCCTCATTGTTTGAGTGTTCAATTAACCTGCATATTTTGTCCTCCAACGTTTGCAGAATAATAAACTGCAGGTAATCAGCAGGCATTCAACAAACCAAAATACAAGAGTCAATGTATAGGCTCATATGACCAATGGCTCATGTCCCTTGACCTACTGGCATAATTAAGAATAAATGCTATGTCGTCACATTCCTCCTCTTCCTTAATTAGCACCAGAGATTGCTGGATCCCGTAGAGGGTCACTGTTGACGGGGCTACCAGACATGATAGTCTTTCAATCGTCCTTCTCCATTTGTCGAAGACAGTCCATCGGCATTTCTTTAGCACAGACACAAATGTGGTTTCTTCTTCATGTTAACAAAACTTTGTATCATTCAGTTTCTTCAAAGCATATTCCATGTCTTCCTTGCAAATAAACTCCACAATCTTCATGTCATCTTTGTGAACATCAGCATAGCAGACATTTCCAACTTCTCTTATCGCCTGACCAAACTAGTCCACAGGAATTTGGCCCAATCAGCTGTGGGCACCTGGTGCATCACCATCAGTGGCTTGAAGTTTTGCAGATGTTCCTCAACCTCTGTGTTGAACTCGTTAAATACTGGCAGGTCTCTGTAGCAGAGATAATTTCCTTGGTGGTGGATCATCATGGTGGTAGGGCCAGTGCTGGTGGTAGGGGAACTGGAATTCCCAAAATTAATTCCATAACACAAGTTCCATAACACAAGTCCTCTCCCCGTTTGAGGCTCCCAACACATTCAACAACTCCTGGATTTGGTCTGCTTGGGACTGAGTATTTGAATACAGACTGCCATTGATTTGGAAAGCAGTTCACATCCTCTTGGTCAACATCATTGTCCTCCACAATGTTGTGGGAATCCCAAAAGACCAATTCCTGGATCAAATCTGACCAATGTTCATGACCCGTATTTAATTCATCGAAGCTGGCACAGCTACTGTAGTTGCAGCTTCCTTTTGAGGCTGTATATCCACTCTGGTCCTGGGTCTATTTGCCTCTCAGCCTGGACCAGGGCTCATCCCAGTGAATGCCAGCACTCCTTCCTCCTGGGCAGAATACTACTTGGCAAAGAGAAAATGGCATTCACCAAATGCTCCAAAATACATATTCTTTATTTAATTCAGAACGGCAGGCAGGGAGAGGGGCAAGGAAGTAATGCAGGACGATGGAGTTTCACGTTGTCAAGGTGCTTCTATCGTTCCAAATTATGAAGTGACGTACTTCCACTTTCCTATAATAGGGTGCGTACGTAACATCCATCCCTGTAATCTTTGTGTGCAAATTTAAAACAACTTTAAAAACATAGTTTCACAGAAATACAGATGTAGGAAATGTCATCTTTTCAATTCCTGCATATCGCAGGACTTTAAAATCATAATTGGGCATGTTATGGTTCCTAATCTGAGTCTGTTGGCACTTCCTTTCATTTTGTCCATACTTGTATTTTGCAAGTCTACAAGAAATAAAAATCCAGAAGTCAAAAACGAGAAAAGTGAATTAAGCGCAGGAAGATAGGATGCGATATGTAAATTTAATTTATATCATTTTATATATCAATTCAAGTGTAGGATCAAGATGAATGACAAGTTCCCCCCCCAAAAAAGGAGGCACTCACCCACAAAAACTTTTCACTATATTAATATGCAGAGACAATTAGCACTTTACAACACGAAGAGAGAATATGCTGAGTAACTGATGACAACCGTTTCACGTGTCCTCAAGCTCCTGTAGACACCTGAAGAAGCGCTAGGACACATGAAACGAGTTACTTGAAAAGCTGTCTGTACCATGTTGTAAAGCACCAATCATCTCTAGATATTATGGAAGGGACAAGTGTTTAAGACATGCTGAATTACACTTTTCACACTTTTTCTGAAATGTACTTTAATTTGCTACTCCTTAAGTAGTGCACCACTATATCCGCCAGGCCTAACCTGTGCTTACTATAAGGCTACGTTCACATTTGCGTTGTGCGCCGCTGCGTCGGCGACGCAACGCACAATGTAAATAAAAACGCACCAAAACACGCAAAAACGCTGCGTTTTGTGACGCATGCGTCATTTTTTGCCGAAATTTGGACGCAAGAAAAATGCAACTTGTTGCGTTTTCTTGGTCCGACGCTTGCGGCAAAAAAGACGCATGCGTCGCACAACGCAACAAACAAAAACGCATGCGTCCCCCATGTTAAATATAGGTGCGCATGACGCATGCATCGCCGCTGCGTCGCCCGACGCAAACTAGCATAACGCTAGTGTGAACGTAGCCTAAGCGATGATCATGATCATTCACTTCCTGATAATATTCAGTTGAGTCAACCATTTAATTAGGGTGTTTAAGAAGACATGTTTTAACAAGATCTCAAGAACACAGCATGCTTCCCTTAAAATGATCCTTGTGTTTTGTGGTCTTTAACTGGTATACAGAACAAATCTACAGTAGAAATAAAGGAGATGCAAAGATGTTAAGTCTTGAAACTATAATTTACGTAAAAAGGGACTTCGCACAGAATTTATTTTACTCATTCCATGCTGACAGCATCCTTTTAAAAGGGACTGTCAGCACAAAATGACTGAGTAAAGGGTTTGACTGTTCAGACCAAGTACAGGCGCTCCGTGCACCCTTGACATGGCCAAACATTCAAGTGAACCTTCCTATCTGCTTGTTTACCATCTATTTTAACCTTACTCTGACTCTATAAAGCCAAATCTATCAAATAAGAGTGGGGATGTGGCAATACAGGAAAAATAAGGGGGAAGGTGCACATAAATGTTTGGCCACTACAAGGGTGCTCCATGCACCTGTACTTGGTTTGAACAGTCAAACCCTTTACTCAGGCCTCTTTTGTGGCAATTTACAGCCTCGAGTCTTCTTGGGTATCATACTTCAAACTTGGTACACCTACAGTAGTGGATAATATTACTGGCAACCCTGAATACTAAGAACACCATGTAAAATTCCATCTTCAGCCGCAACATTTGAGATTCAGGCCTAAAGATGTACTTACACTACTCAATGATCAGGAATGCTCATTTCATGATAATCCTACAGCGTGAATGGGATGTCAATCACCAGACAACCACTTGAATTGGCAAGCAGAGCCATTTGTTCTACTCTCGTTACAGTTCACCATCACCAACTCGCACAATAGGCCAGAGTTTCTGGTTCTGCTGAGGCCCAGGAGGACTCAGAGTAAGCATGCGCAGAACCAGGATTTCAGTGCTTTCGTCGGCAATCGGAAGATGTGACAAGGACGGGAGAGGTGACAGCGAGGAGCAGAGGATCCGTAGAGTGGTAAGGTGAATAGAAGTAATCATTTCTTAACCTCTTGATTGCCCTTTACGGTTCAGAAAAATGTCAGTCACTATTTTGCAAAATTCATGCCAAAGCGAACCACAAAAAAATTTTGAATGCACATTTTTGTAAAATTCGAGTAGAATTCAATTCTACTTGCACATATTCTCATCTTCAGTAAGGACTTTGTTACATTAGCCACTTTTGGGACTTCCCTTGGATGAGTTACTTATTTTCATGAATACGATATAGACTGGGCAATTCAGATGACCTATTTGTAACGCTGTATTTATGACATGAGTATATGAGATGGAACTTATGTATGATTTAATGGATTTTTTGATTGATTTGTATTTGTCTCATTCATTCCCCACTATTTGATTGAATTGCTTTTTCTTAACCCTAAGCTTTTTTATTGCAATGATTGAACTATTATATGCTTATCTGTTATTAATTGCATTTATGTATAAATTAGCGTGTTTTTCCTCACCATTGGTTGTCTTCTATACTGGACTTCTTTTTTAATAGTATGTATGCTAGATAGTGATGAGCGAGTATACTCGTTGCCCGAGATTTCCCGAGCATGATCGGGGGTATTTGTAAGTGCTCGGAGATTTAGTTTTTGTTGAAGCAGCTGAATGATTTACAGCTGCTAGCCAGCATAAGTACTTGTGGGGGTTGCCTGGTTGCTAGGGAATCCTCACATGTAATCAAGCTGGCTAACAGATGTAAATTATTCAGCTGCGGCGATGAAAACTAAATCTCCGAGTACTAAAAAATACTCGGAGGACACCCGAGTGTGTTCGGGAAATCTCGAGTAACGAGTATACTCACTCATCACTAATGATGAACCTTAAAATAATTTATAATTTTAATCAAATTAAATAGTCTTTATGAGTCCTTGTATCTATTGGTGTTAAAAAGCATTTAGTTCTAACACGTCTTTATGGCAATCCGCTACCATGCTACTGACTTCAAACTATTTTAAGTATGTAAGATGCAAATTGCCTCATCAGAAAGTAAGAGGACCTGAACTCTGGAGCCACCTATTGAGGGTAAGTCTCAAAAGACAAAATTGACCCTTTAACAAAACTTGCCACATGACGTTAGAAAAGAAGCCAAATCTGGCAATCCATTTGTAGACATATGTTTTGGAGTATTTGCCCCTCTTCAGTGCAAAGCAGGAGGTCTGATTTGGCTAAGTTAGAGGCCTCTGAAAAAGGGAACGTTTCTCCTGCAGAATGTCCAGACAACATAAGGAGCCTTATAGGCCATGCAAGGTTCCTCTGAGAATTTAAATATGCAAACACACTCTTCACAGAGGAAGAGGATAGAAACTCTAGGGCCACTTATATGGAGGAAAACAAATTGTCTCTTCAGAGCCAAATCATTATTTGGCATTATTCAACACATCAAGAACTTGTGTGAAGGAAGGTGTAAAATCTACATATCAAGCTTACATCCTGTTATTTTGATAGTTCTGGTCAAAACTTCAGGACCATTAAAATATTTATTTCACTTTATTTTCTTCTTGATAGCTGTTTTGTCATTGGTAGCCTTCTATCAGTCCACCAACTCAATTCAAAATTTTTTTTTAACCCTGCTTTACTGTTTGGTCAAAAATGACCGTTTTTGAACTTTGATATTTTTTAAACAATTCAGTATGCAGTTCTGAAACTTGTGGTTACTTCTATTTTCCTAATTTGAGGGGTTCTTTCTAAGGGTCCTTTTTTTTGTTTAGTTTTTGCGCCACTTTTGTTTTACACTTGTACTGTTCCCGGTCAAAAATGACCGAATAGCATTTTAAGTACCGTAATTTCAGCCATTTTATGAGTAAAACAAATGAGTTATAATTTCTTTTGAGACTACTTATTATTGCATCTACTATTGTTTATGAAGTAAACAGTTGATTTAGGTGCAAATTTACACATACAAACCATAAAATTAGCTAAAATGCTATTCGGTCATTTTTGACCGGGAACAGTACAAGTGTAAAAAAAAAAAACAAAAAAAAAACATTGGCTTTCAGTACAGTTCTGTGCACACAAGCCTTAGCTTGGTATTCTCAGCAAAAGAGGTGTACATAGTTCCATGTTTTATTTCAATCAAGACAACAGTGGTTTCTTATGTTCCAAAAAAAACAAACAAGTGATACTTATGAGCACAATGCACAATGATGATGCAATAAGCAATCGAGAAGATAGAAAGCCGGACATGATAATGGACTAGGCAGACATGTGTATTATTGTTGTCCTGAATGTAAACAATAGAATTATGTGAAGATTTTCTGAAAAAAATAATGATTTTTTTTTAAATTATTTTTACTATTTTTTTTTTTCAAAATGTTTGCATGCAGTTAAATTTTATATTATAGTTAATTTTAGTTATAGTTGTTATAGTAGTAGTAGTTTTAGTTAGTTAAGCTCAAATTTGTAATTTATGTGCAGAATTCAATAAGCCCTTGTAACCTTTATAAACACAAAATAAAAAAATTGAGTTTTTTTACACATTTTTTTTTTTTTATAATGACCAACCATGCTCACATACAGTATAATAATGCAACAGGTATTCCCCCCAAAAAATTTTAAGTAGCTAAAACAGCATTTTATTAGGTCCGGTCAAAAATGACCAGAGCAGTACAAGTGTATAGTGGAAAAGAACAGAACAGCAGGGTTAAAGCATGCCTTCTTAAAAAAACACAAGTCTCTACTTTTTTTTTTTTTTTAATTCGCCCTAGTTTTCGGCAAGACATACACAACCTCTAAGGCTGCCGTCACACTAGCAGTATGCGGTCAGTATTTTACATCAGTATTTGGAAGCCAAAACCAGGAGTGGAACAATTAGAGGAAAAGTATAATAGAAACATGTGCACCACTTCTGTATTTATCACCCACTACTGGTTTTGGCTTACAAATACTGATGTAAAATACTGACCAAACACTACTAGTGTGACAGCAGCCTAAGAAGCCTGAACGTGCAGGAGAAGCCATCTTTAGAAACTCTTGGGCAGACTCAATAACCATGTAGACACGTGAAAATTAAGCTTTACGTCTTTATTTTGGAAATGCCCTTTTGCATCGCAAAGCCAACGCATGTTTACATATATCATATGTAATAGCTATGTTATTAATAAAATAATAAAACAATGCCAATAATACCTTGCTTGCAGAGAGAAATCTAAAAACGATGAAATATATATATTATATTGTTACTGCTTCAATAGGGTTCTATTGCCCAGTTGTGATTAAAGCTTAAGTATCAATGCAACAACGAGCTGCAAAGAAATTTGTATTCATCATGAAGGCAGTCTCTGTTTAAATACTTTGCACTTAACATAGAATACGAATGTAAGTCATATACAGAAATGGTTACAAAGACTCATTCTGATTCGCACTTACATACACAAAAATTTTTTTTGGCAAAACGTTTACTTTCTACAATTGTGCATGTGAGAAAAGTGTGAAGTAACAAAATAAAATAAATTAACCTGGAAAATGTACATTATAAAATATGCCTATAGGATCCTAAGTTATGGTATTTAACAATGAATGCCCTATATAACTGACCTCATATAAATACCTAAGGCTGGCAATCAGAAGGCGAAAAGTCCATTAGATAATCTGACCTTCACAGCCAATTGGCAAACAACATTCAGAAATAGCTGCAAAGTATGTAACTGAAAGTGGCAGGGAATGTATACTAGCTAAACATGCTATATGTCAAGCTTTCTGGACCATCATTCCTAAAGTGATCTGTGAGACGTTCGTAATAAAAGGTTATTCAAGAGTTTGCATCACATTAAGATATTGTAGGGAATAGCTTACTGATCCCTGGTAGTCCAAATTCCAGAACCCCGACCAATCCTGAGAATAGGGCTCATGAAGGTCCCAGTGGTCAGACCCCCACTGATCAGTGAGCTATACATAGGGGATAAATCATAGATTTAGTCCATATTGTTTAATGTCCTTGTAGTGCACTGCGTAAAGCAGTTCTCTATTCTGGCTAATAGAGGAAAACCACTTAAAAAAAAAAAAACATTTGTGTTTTGCTAGCATAGCTTATACATACATTCTACAAAGTGCTATGGCAGAGCAGACATGGAATTCTAAAATTAAAAAATTAAGCAACACTGCCATTTTATCCAAAACTTGTGAATCCTCTGTTAGCTTTTTAGTCAAAGCTGTATGTTCTTCCAGTTTAAATTTGTACTGGGAAGCCATTGACGAATTCTTTAACTTGATCCAAAGAGCCGAGTGGAATGACTTTTGAAAAAGAGAGATGGTAATGGTAAAAACAGAACCGTTCAACAATGCAAGAAGATCAAGGATTCATATAAAAAAGAAGTGCAAATCTACATTTTACAGGATGTTGAAATGCTGCTAAGTCCACATAAAGCGTGTGCAGTTGTCCAGAGTTGTGGGAATGCTAGTATTTCATTGTGCATTGGAATGAAAAGCATCCATTTTAATACTAGAACACTAAACAAAAAAAAATTCTGAATATGAATATAACCCTCCCGGGAAAGCACCTGCGGAAGGAAACATGGACCAAGCCTGGTATGCGGCTTGTGAAGATTTTCTTAAACAAAGTCTCTTAAAGAAACATGGGATATGGAGTCTGAGGTTTGTGCAAGACATAGCCTGGAAAGATCTCAGTAGCTATATCCCGAGTGTGGTCAGTCTGCAGGAACACAGCAAATAAACAGTTTGTCATTATCAGCTCTCATATGTCCAAAGGCCAAGAGCTGATTTGTAGCTAAACATTCGCAAGTATTGTCACTAGTGTTATAGGCACAAAGAACAGGGGACAATCAGGTATCAAAAGGCAACAGTTAAGATGTTTGCACAGTGTGTGCTTTAGTGTGTATCCCTTTACTATGCATCTTGGAATTACTTCATTTGTGTCTTGATGGTGGTCAGAGCATCTGTAAGGACGCACATTGCTAAGGCACTAGGAGAGCATCAGCAAGACTTAAAAAAACGATACAACGCACTGCATTCATCTTGTTGCTTCCACTGCCTTGGCACAAGCTGCATCCTGAGATACTACAATCTGAAAATTAGATGACCCTTAGTTCACAGACGAATGTGTGCGTCATGATCTGTTTGGCATGTCGGTGAGACTGTGTAAGATGTTAGGGAGTTAAGACACTTCTACCACTCTTCATATGATTGGCAAATCTTACAGCGACAACTCCTCAAAGACATTCCAGATGGTAGAGGAGGTCTTGACCGACATAAGCAACATTCAATTTCAGGTTTCAAAGTATTTGTAGATTGATGTAACATAAGTCATGAGACACTGCCAGTCCGGACGCTCCGTTCGTACCATTTCATTTATGTCCTAGGAAAAGAAAATGAAATAATGAAATCATGATGGGAAATGACCAACAGATTCTTTTCACCAAAGTCTTCAGAGCTCACCAGAGTAGATTTGATGCCCACACTTTCAGCTGCTTGGAATGCCAGGGTGAAATTTCTCCTCTATAAAGTGAGGGAAAAGAATGATGAACAAGAGATGGTCTGGAGAGTCATGACTTTTTTTTTTAATGGTGACAGAGTGGTATTCTTTTGGACGATTATAACCCCAATACAGGCGTCAGCTAGTTACCTTGTCTTGGTTGCTCAGCTCTTGGTATGGGATGTGGGCAGGAAGATAGGTGTGCAGTAAAGCGCAGAATGCAAGCCCATCATTCCAACTGCTGCTGAAATTCGTGATATCGATATTCTGCAAAACAAAGACTGCGTAAGGATATGCAACATATTGTTCAGTTTATAGAAAAAACCCGGGTATATGCTGTGCTATTCCATCAGTGTACACAAGAAAAGAAATTAGGAGATCAAATAAAGCACATTTTGGAAGGCTGGAAATACTGTGAACACCAAATTACTGGCATATCCCATTACCTCTCTTTCCTTGCACTACTGCTTCAATGCTGTAAAAAATGTATACATTCATCCATCCAAATATTGGTCCTCATCCCTTCATACTGCAAACTTGAAAGGGCAGGGCTCTTATCTTTATTGAGTAATTATACTTGTTTAAAACTGTTATACTTGTTGTGTCACAGTACTAAGTGCCATGCAAGATGATTTTGCTAAATGTCATACTTTTTCAGTCCAATTTCTTTAAAAAAAAAAAAAAAGGAAAGTCAAGATCTCTGAATCCGCCACTTATTTAACTTTTTTTTTTTTGCATAAGTACCGTATATAAGCTACATGAAAAGATAGTAATACTGTATATTGTCGAAATACAAAGGAATCTCCTTCTCACTAGAGCAGGAAGTTCCCTCCCGCTGTCCATGTCTTCTCTACCCCCGCCTGTCCTTGGGTCAAATTCATTTCTGGGAAGAAACTAAAATAATACCAATAATAATAAAGAATTCATTTCCTGACTGTAGAACAGCTGTACGTGCTGAGGCGCGCAGACACACACAATAGCTATGACCTGCTTAATCGTGGAGTCCAGCCTGAGCGTCTGATTAACCAGCAGATCCGAGGACACAGAAGGTGCAGAAATTCAGGTTTTACTAATAGTCTCCAACCTCTTGAGATCAAGGATTTTCAGAACAAGCTTCCATGTGATATAATTACAAAGGATTTGTCATTTGCATTTTTACAAATCTGAGTCTAGATTTACAACTCTCCTGCTGGAGTCTATGCACGAATGCTTTGTTCCTACAGGCTTCTTTTTAATTACAGTGTATAGAAAAGGTAAAGTTTAGATTTTCTCATGAGCTGTAACCTGTATTCACGCTGATAGCTAATAGCATGGCATGCTACATCCATTCGACAATAAGTTGTAGGTGGCCACATTAAGGCCCAGCTTGGTTAGGAGTCTAGGAACCTAAACCTCTAAAGGTACCTTCACACATAACGATTTTGTTAACGATATCGTTGCTTTTTGTGATGTAGCAACGATATCGTTAACGAAATCGTTATGTGTGACAGCGACCAACAATCAGGCCCCTGCTGGGAGATCGTTGGTCGCTGGGAATGATCAGGACCTTTTTTTTGGTCGCTGATCACCCGCTGTCATCGCTGGATCGGCATGTGTGACGCCGATCCAGCAATGTGTTCACTGGTAACCAGGGTAAATATCGGGTTACTAAGCGCAGGGCCGCACTTAGTAACCCGATGTTTACCCTGGTTACCATTGTAAAAGTTAAAAAAAACAAACAGTACATACTTACATTCCGATGTCTGTCACATCCCCCGGCGTCAGCTTCCCGCACTAACTGTGTCAGCGCCGGCCGGCCGTAAAGCAGAGCACAGCGGTGACGTCACCGCTGTGCTCTGCTTTACGGCCGGCCGGCGCTGACAAAGTGCAGGGAAGCTGACGCCGGGGGACGTGACAGACATCGGAATGTAAGTATGTACTGTTTGTTTTTTTTTTAACTTTTACAATGGTAACCAGGGTAAACATCGGGTTACTAAGCGCAGCCCTGCGCTTAGTAACCCGATGTTTACCCTGTTTACCTGGGGACTTCGGCATCGTTGGTCGCTGGAGAGCTGTGTGTGACAGCTCTCCAGCGACCACACAACGACCTAAACAGCGACACTGCAGCCATCGGCATCGTTGTCTATATCGCTGCAGCGTCGCTAAATGTGACGGTACCTTACGATATTCTCCATTATGGTGGATCCCAAAGTCATGCTACTGATGGAAAGATTCATAAGATTTAATAGACATTGCTCACACTTTTGGTAAATCCCAATGTTGTATTTGCCATTCTGAATAGATCTTATCTGACCTACGATGGGAGAATATCGAACGACAACTAGAAAGCAAGATAATAGGGAACAGATAAACTTTTCTCAAACTTTGTGTGGAAAAATTCCAAGGATCATCATCAGATTTAGTAAGCTACATAAGGAAGAGACACAGACAGACAATTATCTGTGTTCACACACCCATAACTCCTTAGGTGAAAGTTGAAAATACATTTTACCAGAGTGGAAAACCCATTTAAAAGAGCAAGAAAGTTAGGGAGATTCTAATAGAAGAGCAACCTAACGTGCATAAAAATACATTTTGTTTCTTTAAAGGGGGTTTCTAGGACATTGGTTCCCTCACGCAGATTGGTGTCGGTCTGACATAACTATTAATCAGCTGTCTGCAGGTTGCTGCAATGGCCAAATACAAGGTGCGGAGAACCGAACTACCAAGGCTCTGTACATGTATAAAGGCTGTCCTCCGGTACGGCAGCACAGCTCCCATACTCTTTAGAAGGAGCTCAGCTGTGGAACCAGAGAATGGCTGCTACAGCGTGCATAGAGCTGTGCGGTTCTGGCTCTGTACACTGTGCACTCCAGTCCACCGCAAGACGGGTTGCTGGGTGTCAGGGCCCCACACATCCAATATTTATATTTAATCCTAAGGATAGGCAATTTATATCAAATCATATCCTATAGCAGTTTCTAGGGCCTTATTATTAACCATTTTCAAAAACTTTGAGGGTGTGCCAATAGGTCAATTTATCAGATTGTCAGCAAACCGCTATGATTGTTGGGGCAGACAATAAATGGAGCAACAGGACCCGTACATAAACAGCTGCTCAATGCAGCGACTACTTGTGGCCAGGCGAGAACCAGGGGCGAATACAATACAGAAATCTCCAATTCTGGTAATAGGTACTGGTCCCCACAGGTAGCCACATGGATTTAATTAGCATCTATTCAGTGGATAGGTTAAACATTTTCAGAGACTAAAAATGGTCCTTTAAATGTCCATATCTGGATAGATGTACCATGTATTATTTGCTATACCATCAACATATTATTGCTTTTCCTAGTTTGTAAGAAAATCATAACTGCGCTGGTCCTATGACTTCTGGAAAAATCACATAGTACCATGCACTAAC
Source organism: Ranitomeya imitator (assembly GCF_032444005.1). Taxonomy (NCBI): domain Eukaryota; kingdom Metazoa; phylum Chordata; class Amphibia; order Anura; family Dendrobatidae; genus Ranitomeya; species Ranitomeya imitator. Next base: position 302,809,717 of record NC_091282.1, read on the forward strand.
AAGGTTAATATAAGATAACCTCTATTTACACAACATAATAAAAAGGAGCACATAAAATATCTAAACAAATGCAGGTTTAACAAGAACTGACTAGCACATATGCAAGAGTGAACTGCTGCAAAGGAAAAATCGACAGGAACAGATTTGTGCAAATATTCTGGGACACAAAAGGAAAGACCTTGTTCTAGTTTTCACAAGACAATCGCTGGTTTACGCTGCAGGAAAGATCTAGACCATCACAAGATAATCATTTACTGTGAGAAAATAGACCAGAATACAGACAGAATTAAGTGCCTTGTAAATGTTTCAACCCCAGCGCAGTGCCCACACGGCTACACAGGAAAAAGCTAGGAAGTCACGTGACCTTTACACCAACAATATGGCTGTTCATGTTATAGCTCATTAATCTAGCCACGTCACAAACACACAAAAAAGTGTTTCAACTGGCAACAAAAAAAAATAATCTAGAAAAGATAAAATTCCTCGAGTCTAAAGGGACCAATACTATGTTACTGTATGTATGTTGTCACTTTAGGTTTAAAAGATTGTCAAGTAAAAAGTTTAACAAGTCTCCTTCCACTGGTTACTGAGATTGCAAGGGTAAAGGCTATATGTGCAATATTTTCCTGCTGAAAAAGCAACAGCAGCAAAGTCCAAAGTCATCACAAAATCCATTTTGATGTGGATTTGCCAAGTTTGCTAGTTGCAGTGCAAAGAGGGGGGAAAAAAAAAAATCACCGCAGCAAATCCACAGCTGAATGTCGATTTCCACACAGACTGTGTTTGTATCGGACTACCCATCTCGTCCAAATGGTCTCCTACCCCTCTCAAGGATTTATGATATAGTTAGGTAAGGTCAGGAGACCCAAGTATTCCTAGTCAGCCCGTGTTTCAGCGACATGTGAATCCGGCCTTACAGCAAAATCACTGTGGTCAATTTGACAGCTTAAAAATATGCCATGAAATTAGGATGTTCGTGCCAACCAAGTATACATGGCTAAATTCCAACATATTCCATGAAGTTGATTAAACATCTAGATTAGCAAAGTTATTTGAAAATGGGACATCGGGATACAGCGACTGAGCACACTTGCGATCCAAGGAATAATACGCCACCCAAAAATTGTGCCACCCTAAAACTACTGTTTATGTTATGGAAAGGATAAAGTAACAGTCATCCAATCGACATCTGTGTATTTAAAGAGCATTTGCTAATTCCTTCCTTGTTCTGGACAGATGGAGCAACATGTATCCCGGTAACTATCCTTCATCCGCTCCCAGGAGAAAAAGTGCTGCTTAATAACCCAGGACCTAATTACCCAACCTAACAATCTGCCTACGCTTGTTCAGGGTCAAAGCCATATTTACATAATAACCCATGCAGTGCCAACACGGCTGATATGCAAGGTGATATGTATGAAAGGGAGTCAGTCTTCACTCAACCATCCCACCATACTTACCGGGTATCCTTCAGTTTTCTTCTGGCACCATTTCAGCAAAGCATTCCTCTTGGAACCACCATATTCCCTGGCAAGGGCTGACAAGGGGTCCTTCCTTTCCTCCCTATATACGATGCAAACAGTAATTGTAAAACATGAGACGATACAATAAAGAGAAGAAAATAAGAAGCGGAAATGAAAATAAGCGGAATGCAAAAACAAGAAGCAAAGAAAAGTTCATTTAGTTGATACCCCACAGTCTGTATAGAATGTGCGCTAATGATTTGCATTCTGGGACGTGTAGTATTCAGCACCAGGTACTGTATAGGAATCTGATGCAGAAAAAGCTAACTTGCCCAGAACACAGCGGAGCACAGAGTATTGCATTTTAGAAGCTCATCTAACCTGTTAAGGGAGTTTCTGTCGACTGTTTCCAATAGCAATTGTGAATGCATCTCGGGTCTATAATACAGGCTGTAACTCAGGGTCAGTACAAAAGAAGTAAAGTCAATGTATTTGCACATTTACTGACGTTTTTTATGTCGATATTTAATATATAAACCTGTAAAATAGTGTTCAAAAGGTGAATGCACACTTTAAGCCACGTTCCAATGGGGAGTAATTGTTGCAGGTTTGCATTGTACAGTCCAATGCATGCGAAAAGAGTGTTACAAAATCAAACATAGTTTTTGAAAAACAAAATCTGCGCAGATAAATCCAAAATGATGCTCAATTGTGGATTTCTTCAAGAGTGGAAGCACATTTTACCCAGTGCAAAGCATGGGGAAAAATCTGATCCCAAAAAATATATATATTCAACTTGTGGATTTGCTGCAAATTTTAGGCAGTAGTAGAAAATTGCTGCAATGAAAATGACCTAAAGCACTTTCATTATTTAATTATTTTCTTATCAATAGTACCTTATTGAGAATACACAATAAAACATACTCATTTCTAATATTTAATGCTCCCAAATAAAAAGTGCAGTCCTGTCCCCCAAAAATCAATAAACAAGTAAATTAAAAAAAAATTGAGTTTATTCTAACCTGCAGCAGTAACTTAGAAGATTTACACAGACTATAGCAAGCATGGTGCAAATGGAAATTAGACAAAATAATGCACCAATTAACTTCAGAGGACATATGTACACACATCTACAGGATGCGAGAATACGAAGGTCGATTTATTATACCTGATGCGGCTTCGAGCAGTTGGTGTAACAGAAGCAGTGGGAGAGGATGAAGTAAGAGAAAGTTGTGGTGAAGATGAGGTCATTGACATCAAAGGAGAAGGAGAACCCCCATCTGGCACAGTGATGTCTCGTTTCAGTTCCTCACTGCTGCGGCGTGACACTGAAAGAACAGAAATAGCTACTAAAGAAAAAAAAAAAATATCAGTAGGAAATAGCTTTCAGGGTTAGATATGATACTAAGTGGGCATCTGGAGATTTCTTCCAACTTCCAGTGTGACAGCTGACAAACATGCAGATATATTTCATTTTTATCAAGGCACAAAATGCACCAACATTAGCAGATAGCAAGATATTTACTTTCAGGAATAATAGTGATATCATATAGCGTACTTCATTAATGTGCCTGCTTTACATGGTAATCAGCACCACAAGGGCTCCCAGACAAGCCGAGGAAAGGGACAGGAAATCAGTATGGAAGTTCAGGTCAGACACTTCCTCCCCAATATTGTTTTCAATATCAGGCCAGGAAGTAGAAAAACAAAAGAACAGAGTAAATGTAAAAAAAAACCTGAATGCTAAAATACGACGTGCAAAGTGACAGCTATTATGCCATCTACTGGTATCCTGTACACCGTCTCCATTTCTAGTTGTGTATTTGGGTTTTTTCAAATCTATTTTTGATTTTGACGTTGATTGATAAAGAGAAAGCAAGTTTCGTGGCTTTACCAGCAATAGATTTGGTACTGTCCATAGTCGGGACCCTCGGTAAGGAAGATGCGGTTCTGGCGCTGGAAGCCGTTCTCAGCAAGTGATCTGCAGACAATAACAGCTTTGGTTACACTTACGTAATGTTTCTACAGTCGTGATGTTCAAGATAAAAAGGAGATGCAAATGCTGTCGGTAAAATATTTTGCAGTAGAGGTCATTGTGGATTCACAGTCATGGGAATAGTTCTCCCCAGCAGAGGGGTAATGATAAGTAGTAGTACTAGCTTCTTCTACTAAGAATACAACAAAGTCAAAACAATTATAAGGTTTGAAATAAAGAAAAAAAAAATGATACGATAAGTTTCACCAAAAAGTCAAAAAGAATGTAGAATGTGTCCTAATGTGTCAGCTACAAAATTTCTACCACTCCATGCCTTTAAGCTTTCAGATATAAGAATATTTATACAAAATATCAGAAATAAATGGAAAGACTTATGTCACTAGATGAGTTAGTAGTGGATTGTATATTAAAGTGATTAAGGTCTAAATAAGGGTTGCACATTTGCGCCCTTTTTTTTTTTTTTTGCTAAATTGTGTCAAAATCAGATTTGGGATTAAAATACAGGACAATATATATATATATATATATATATATATATATATATATATATATATATATATATATATATATATATATATATATATACACATACACACACATGCATACATATATATATATATATAAATGTGTGTGTGTGTGCGCGCGCGTGTATGTATGTATGTATGTATGCATGTATGTATGAATGTATATATATATATATATATATATATATATATATATATATATATATATATATATATATACACACTTTGACTGACAGAACTTATTCAGTAAACGTGACGGAACTACGGCCAGATTGCGCCTGTTGCTGATTGGTCGCGGGCGGCGGCTGGCACGACCAACAAGCGACGCGGGATTTCCATTAAAGACAAAATTAGAAGTTTATATAGTAGATATATACACACACACATACAGTACAGACCAAAAGTTCGGATACCTTCTCATTTAAAGATTTTTCTGTATTTTCATGACTATGAAAATTGTACATTCACACTGAAGGCATCAAAACTATGAATTAACACATGTGGAATTATATACTTAACAAAAAAAGTGTGAAACAACTAAAAATATGTCTTATATTCATTCTAGGTTCTTCAAAGTAGCCACCTTTTGCTTTGATGACTGCTTTCCACACTCTTGGCATTCTCTTGATGAGCTTCAAAAGGTAGTCATCGGGAATGGTCTTCCAAAAATCTTGAAGGAGTTCCCAGAGATGCTTAGCACTTGTTGGCCCTTTTGCCTTCACTCTGCGGTCCAGCTCACCCCAAACCATCTCGACTGGGTTCAGGTCAGGTCTTTGGGGTCATTGTCCGGTTGAAAAATAAATGATGGTCCAACTAAACACAAACCGGATGGAATAGCATGCCGCTGCAAGATGCTGTGATAGCCATGCTGGTTCAGTATGCCTTCAATCTACTATATAATTGTCTAAGGGTCACTTCCGTCTGTCTGTCTTTCTGTCTTTCCGTCACGGATATTCATTGGTCGCGGCCTCTGTCTGTCATGGAAATCCAAGTCGCTGATTGGTCGTGGCAAAACAGCCACGACCAATCAGCGATGGGCACAGTCCGGAAGAAAATGGCCACTCCTTCCTCCCCGCAGTCAGTGCCCGGCACACGCATACTCCCCTCCAGTCAGCGCTCACACAGGGTTAATGGCAGCATTGACCGCGGTGTAACGCACTCGGTTAACGCTGCTATTAACCCTGTGTGACCAACTTTTTACTATTCATGCTGCCTATGCAGCATGAATAGTAAAAAGATCTAATGTTAAAAATAATAAAAAAATAAAATAAAAAATAGTTACTCACCCTCCGTTGGCCCCCGGATCGAAGCAGTTACCGACACTCCTCGCGACGCCCCGGTGACCGCTCCATGCATTGCGGGCTCGCGAGATGATGACGTGCGTGCTACGTCATCATCTCGCGAGACCGCAATGCACTCTTCAGACCAGAGCGCGCGAGGAGCATCGGTAACCGCTTCGATCCGGGGGGCCAACAGAGGGTGAGTATATAACAATTTTTTATTTTCTTTTTTTTTTTTTTTTTTTAACAGGGATATGGTGCCCACATTGCTATAGACTGCGTGGGCTGTGCAATATACTGCGTGGGCTGTGCAATAAAAGTGGGCTGCGCAATATACAACGTGGGCTGCGCAATGTACTGCGTGGGCTGCGCAATGTACTGCGTGGGCTGCGCATTGTACTGCGTGGGCTGCGCATTGTACTGCGTGGGCTGCGCATTGTACTGCGTGGGCTGCGCATTGTACTGCGTGGGCTGCGCATTGTACTGCGTGAGCTACGCAATGTACTGCGTGGGCTGTGCAATATACTACTTGGGCTGTGCTATACACTACGCATACATATTCTAGAATACCCAATGCGTTAGAATCGGGCTACCATCTAGTTTTGAATAAATCCCCAACAATGTCACCAGCAAAGCACCCCCTCACCATCACACCTCCTCCACCATGCTTCACGGTGGGAACCAGGCATGTAGAGTCCATCCGTTCACCTTTTCTGCGTCGCACAAAGACACGGTGGTTGGAACCAAAGATCTCAAATTTGGACTCATCAGACCAAAGCACAGATTTCCACTGGTCTAATGTCCATTCCTTGTGTTCTTTAACCCAAACAAGTCTCTTCTGCGTGTTGCCTGTCCTTAGCAGTGGTTTCCTAGCAGCTATTTTACCATGAAGGCCTGCTGCACAAAGTCTCCTCTTAACAGTTGTTGTAGAGATGTGTCTGCTGCTAGAACTGTGTGGCATTGACCTGGTCTCTAATCTGAGCTGTTGTTAACCTGCGATTTCTGAGGCTGGGGACTTGGATAAACTTATCCTCAGAAGCAGAGGTGACTCTTGGTCTTCCTTTCCTGGGGCGGTCCACATATGAGCCAGTTTCTTTGTAGCGCTTGATGGTTTTTGCCACTGCACTTGGGGACACTTTCAAAGTTTTCCCAATTTTTCGGACTGACTGACCTTCATTTCTTAAAGTAATGATGGCGACTCGTTTTTCTGTACTTTGCTGCTTTTTTCTTACCATAATACAAATTCTAACAGTCTATTCAGTAGGACTATCAGCTGTGTATCCACCAGACATCTGCACAACACAACTGATGGTAAGGCAAGAAATCCCACTTATTAAACCTGACAGGGCACACCTGTGAAGTGAAAACCATTTCCGGTGACTACCTCTTGAAGCTCATCAAGAGAATGCCAAGAGTGTGCAAAGCAGTCATCAAAGCAAAAGGTGGCTACTTTGAAGAACCTAGAATTTAAGACATTTTCAGTTGTTTCACACTTTTTTGTTCAGTAAATAATTCCACATGTGTTAATTCATAGTTTTGATGCCTTCAGTGTGAATTTACAATTTTCATAGTCATGAAAATACAGAAAAATCTTTATATGAAAATGTGTATCCAAGCTTTTGGTCTATACATAAGATGAAGTTTTTATTCTAGAAAATTACTGGAAAGTGCTCCAAAATTCCCATTGAGAGGTGTACGAAGCTTGTTGGTTAAAGGAAGCAATTGATTGAATTTATTTATTCCAAAGGGTGTGCAACTAAATATTAAGTTGGGGGTGCTGACAATTTTGCCCGGCCGATTTTATTATGACCAACTTGCATTTTCTTTTTCAAAATACATGTAATGCGTTTCAATTTTGCTTTAAAGATTATGTCACCTAGAATCCTTTTGAAAAACCATGAACTTTCTTGTTAGGGCAGATTGGTCAGAGAATGTCTACAGAAATGAACCAACTAGGTGCTGTATAAAAGAGCAGCTGGTGCTGTACACAGTAATTAGTCACACAGTCTCTGTCCATTTTGGTGGTGATGGCATAAAATAGACTGACAAACTCCTAAAATATATATCATATTTTTCGGACTATAAGACGCACCTAGGTTTTAGAGGAGGGAAAAAAAATTGAAGCAAAAAATGTGGTCAATTCTTAACTTAGCCCCTCAACCCCCAGAGCTTTTTTCGATTTTGCAGTTTCATTTTTCGCTCCCCTTCCTTCCAGAGCCGTAACTTTTTTATTTTTCTGTCAATATGGCCATGTGGGGGCTTATTTTTTGCGGGACGAGTTGTACTTTGTAACGATACCATTACACATGTCCTGTAACAGAAAACGGGAAACAAATTCCAAGTGCGGTGAAATTGCAAAAAAAGTTCAATCCCACACATGTTTTTTGTTTGTCTTTTTTGCTAGGCTCACTAAATGCTAAAACTGACCTGCATTATGATTCTCCAGGTTATTACAAGTTCATAGACACCAAACATGTCTAGGTTCTTTTTTATCTAAGGCTACTTTCACAGATCAGGTTTTTTGTTTCAGGCACAATCCAGCAAGTTTTGAAAAAAACGGATCCGATTTTTTTTTTACGCCGGATCTGTTTTTTTCCCATAGACTTGTATTATAATAATAATAATAATATTAATTTTTATTTATATAGCGCCAACATGTTCCGCAGTGCTTTACAAATTATAGACGGGAATTGTACAGACAATAGACATTACAGCATAACAGAAATATAGTTCAATACAGATACCAGGAGGAGTGAGGGCCCTGCTCGCAAGCTTACAAACTATGAGGAAAAGGGGAGACACGAGTATTAGCGCCGGATTGCGCCTGATGGCCTCACGTTTCATCCAGTTTTTCTGGATCCGTCCAAATAGTCGTTTCCAGCGGACGGAGAAAAAGTCCAGATGAAAGTTTTTTTTATCCGGCCAAAAAAGCAGTGTGACGAAACCGGCCAAAAACGTGTGAAATGGAGATGTGAAATATTGAATCCGGCCTCCGAATCTGGTTTTCCAAGCATTTTCCATTGAAATCATGCAGATTTTCCATTCTGAGGTCTCTCTCCCTCTTTTTTTTTTTTTCCATAACAATTTGGGTAATTATAAAATGTCTGTTCCTGATCTAAGGATCTCTGCTTTTAGTTGAGATGAATCTGTGCTGCACTAGAGATTGTTGCATGCTGCGATGAAGTTTATTGTGATGCATTGGTTGGATGAAAGACCACCAGGTAAAAAAAGAAGTTTATTAACAAAATAAATTTTATTGTCCTTATGGAAAGGAATATATACATCAAGAGAGGTCAGAATACAAAATTTGAAAATGTGTGGGGCGGTTGGATGGATTACCCAGGCATGGCGTCTGCTGAGTTGTTGCATCCTCAGGGCTTCCTTGAGTGAGGCTAAGAGGGTGTCGAGGTTATACCTGGTTTATAGGGTGTACAGGACCCTGGTATGGATGATGAAGGCAGGACTGAGAGGCGACTCAAAATGCCCAAGGTGCGGTGAGGAAGATGCGGATTTGCTACATATGATGTGGTCGTGTGCTCGCCTCCAACCCTTTTGGGTGAAGGTGCTTAAGTTGATTCAAGAGGTGACTGGGGTAAGTGTGGTGCAAAACCCGCAGACTTGCCTTCTGGGCTGTATGGATGATATTGCTACGGATGAATGTGGAAGGTTGACTATTGCGAGATTGTTGCATGCTGCGAGGAAGCTTATTGTGATGCATTGGTTGGATGAAAGACCACCAGGTAAAAGGAAGTTTATTAACCCCTTCCCGACCCATGACGCCACGTAGGCGTCATGAAAGTCGGTGCCAATCCGACCCATGACGCCTATGTGGCGTCATGGAAAGATCGCGTCCCTGCAGATCGGGTGAAAGGGTTAACTCCCATTTCACCCGATCTGCAGGGACAGGGGGAGGGGTAGTTTAGCCCAGGGGGTGTGGCTTCACCCCCCCGTGGCTACGATCGCTCTGATTGGCAGTTTCACTTTCAACAGCCAATCAGAGCGATTTGTAATATTTCACCTATTATAACTGGTGAAATATTACAATCCAGCCATGGCCGATGCTGCAATATCATCGGCCATGGCTGGAAACACTAATGTGCCCCCACCCCACCGATCGCCCCCAGATCTGTCCGGCACACTGCTCCGGCTCCCCTCCGTCCTGTGCTCCGCTCCCCCCGTGCTCTTGTCCGCTCACCCCCGTGCTCCAATCACCCTCCCCGTGCTCCAATCACCCCGCCCCCCCTGCACTCCGATCCACCCCCCCGTGCTCCGTTCCACCCCCCCGTGCTCCGTTCCACCCCCCTGTGCTCCGTTCCACCCCTCCCATGCTCCGATCCATCCCCCCTTGCTCCCCCCCACCCCATCATACTTACCGATCCTGCCGGGGTCCGTCCGTCTTCTCCCTGGTTAGGGTTAGGGCTAGGGGTAGGGTTAGGGGTAGGGTTAAGGGTAGGGTTAGGGGTAGGGCTAGGGTCAGGGCTAGGGTTAGGGTTAGGGCTTCGGTATGTGCACACGTATTCTGGTCCTCTGCGGATTTTTCCGCTGCGGATTTGATAAATCCGCAGTGCTAAACCGTGGCGGATTTACCGCGTTTTTTCTGCGCATTTCACTGCGGTTTTACAACTGCGATTTTCTATTTGAGCAGTTGGAAAACCGCTGCGGAATCCGCACAAAGAAGTGTACAGCGATTTTTGTTTCCCATAGGCTTACATTGAACTGTAAACTCATGGGAAACTGCTGCGGATTCGCAGCGTTTTCCGCAGTGTGTGCACATACCTTTAGAATTAGGCTATGTGCACACGGTGCGGATTTGGCTGCGGATCCGCAGCGGATTGGCCGCTGCGGATTGGCAGCAGTGTTCCATCAGGTTTACAGTACCATGTAAACCTATGGAAAACCAAATCCGCTGTGCCCATGGTGCGGAAAATACCGCGCGGAAACGCTGCGTTGTATTTTCCGCAGGATGTCAATTCTTTGTGCGGATTCCGCAGCGTTTTACACCTGTTCCTCAGTAGGAATCCGCAGGTGAAATCCGCACAAAAAACACTGGAAATCCGCAGAAAATCCGCAGGTAAAACGCAGTGCCTTTTACCCGCGGATTTTTCAAAAATGATGCTGAAAAATCTCACACAAATCCGCAACGTGGGCACATAGGGTTGGAATTAGGGTTGTGGTTAGGGGTGTGTTGGGGTTAGGGTTGTGGTTACGGGTGTGTTTGGGTTAGGGTTGTGATTAGGGTTATGGCTACAGTTGGGATTAGGGTTAGGGGTGTGTGGGGGGGGGGTTCGTGTTGGAGGTAGAATTGAGGGGTTTCCACTGTTTAGGCACATCAGGGGTCTCCAAACGCAACATGGCGCCACCATTGATTCCAGCCAATCTCGTATTCAAAAAGTCAAATGGTGCTCCCTCAATTCCGAGCCCCGACGTGTGCCCAAACAGTGGTTTACCCCCACATATGGGGTACCAGCATACTCAGGATAAACTGCGCAACAATTACTGGGGTCCAATTTCTCCTGTTACCCTTGTGAAAATAAAAAAATGCTTGCTAAAACATCATTTTTGAGGAAAGAAAAATGATTTTTTATTTTCACGGCTCTGCATTATAAACTTCTGTGAAGCACTTGGGGGTTCAAAGTGCTCACCACACATCTAGATAAGTTCCTTTCGGGGTCTAGTTTCCAAAATGGGGTCACTTGTGGGGGGTTTCTACTGTTAAGCCACATCAGGGTATCTGTAAACGCAACGTGATGCCCACAGAGCATTCCATCAAAGTCTGCATTTCAAAACGTCACTACTTCACTTCCGAGCCCCGGCATGTGCCCAAACAGTGGTTTACCCCCACATATGGGGTATCAGCGTACTCAGGAGAAACTGGACAACAACTTTTGGGGTCAAATTTCTCCTGTTACCCTTGGGAAAATAAAAAATTGCAGGCTAAAAGATCATTTTTGAGAAAATAATTTTTTTTTTTTTTCATGGCTCTGCGTTATAAACTTCTGTGAAGCACCTGGGGGTTTAAAGTGCTCAATATGCATCTAGATAAGTTCCTTGGGGGGTCTAGTTTCCAAAATGGGGTCACTTGTGGGGGAGCTCCAATGTTTAGGCACACAGGGGCTCTCCCAACGCGACATGGTGTCCGCTAACAATTGGAGCTAATTTTCCATTCAAAAAGTCAAATGGCGCGCCTTCCCTTCCGAGCCCTGCCGGGTGCCCAAACAGTGGTTTACCCCCACATATGAGGTATCGGCGTACTCGGGAGAAATTGCCCAACAAATTTTAGGATCCATTTTATCCTATTGCCCATGTGAAAATGAAAAAATTGAGGCGAAAAGAATTTTTTTGTGAAAAAAAAAGAGTACTTTTTCATTTTTACAGATCAATTTGTGAAGCACCTGAGGGTTTAAAGTGCTCACTAGGCATCTAGATAAGTTCCTTGGGGGGTCTAGTTTCCAAAATGGGGTCACTTGTGGGGGAGCGCCAATGTTTAGGTACAGAGGGTCTCTCCAAACGTGACATGGTGTCCGCTAAAGAGTGGAGCCAATTTTTCATTCAAAAAGTCAAATGGCGCTCCTTCCCTTCCAAGCCCTGCCGTGCGCCCAAACAGTGGTTTACCCCCACATATGAGGTATCAGCGTACTCAGGACAAATTGGACAACAACTTTCGTGGTTCAGTTTCTCCTTTTACCATTGGGAAAATAAAAAAATTGTTGCTAAAAGATAATTTTTGTGACTAAAAAGTTAAATGTTCATTTTTTCCTTCCATGTTGCTTCTGCTGCTGTGAAGCACCTGAAGGGTTAATAAACTTCTTGAATGTGGTTTTGAGTACCTTGAGGGGTGCATGTTTTAGAATGGTGTCACTTTTGGGTATTTTCAGCCATATAGACCCCTCAAACTGACTTCAAATGTGAGGTGGTCCCTAAAAAAAATGGTTTTGTAAATTTCGTTGTAAAAATGAGAAATCGCTGGTCAAATTTTAACCCTTATAACTTCCTAGCAAAAAAAAATGTTGTTTCCAAAATTGTGCTGATGTAAAGTATACATGTGGGAAATGTTATTTATTAACTATTTTGTGTCACATAACTCTCTGGTTTAACAGAATAAAAATTCAAAATGTGAAAATTGCGAAATTTTCAAAATATTCGCCAAATTTCCGTTTTTATCACAAATAAACGCAGAATTTATTGACCTAAATTTACCACTAACATGAAGCCCAATATGTCACGAAAAAACATTCTCAGAACCGCTAGGATCCGTTGAAGCGTTCCTGAGTTATTACCTCATAAAGGGACACTGGTCAGAATTGCAAAAAACGGCAAGGTCTTTAAGGTCAAAACAGGCTGGGTCATGAAGGGGTTAACAAAATAAATTTTATTGTCCGTATGGAAAGGAATATATACATCAAGAGAGGTCAGAATACAAAATTTGAAAATGTGTGGGACGGTTGGATGGTTTACCCAGGCGTGGCATCTGCCGAGTTGTTGCAGAATAGAATGGGGGTACTTTAGTGGCTTCTGGAAGGACTTTTACATGTATAGGTGGGCTTTTGTAAAGCTTAGTATCACTTTTCAAGAGGTGATGTTGTCATATGGTTTTATTGGATAACGGGCAGGGGATTGGGGGGAGGGAGGGGGCTTGGGTGAGTGGTTTTCATAATATGAAATTGTATTAATTGGTTTTGTATTCATTGTACCTGTGTGGAAAATGTGTCAGACTGTGTTACTGGCGTGTCATATGCTTTCATAAAAACTGTGATTTAAAAAAAAAAAAAAAAAAAAAAAAAAAAAAAAAAAGAGCGAAATTAAAATGTATTTCTCTCCACGTCCATGGGTGTGGAATGCAGTGAATATTCATTTCTCTTTAGCAGCGGAGACAGGAGTTAGTCGCAGCAGTTGACTCCTGCCTCTGTGACCCGATGCTTCACCACTGCCGCTCCCCCACCTCAGCCAGTACATCTGGACTATAAGACTCATCTCCACTTTCCTCCACCATATTTTGGAGGAAAAAATGTGCGTCTTATAGTCCGAAAAATACGGTAATAAATTGAGTACAGAAGTTCAATGCTTTATGCGCTGAATTTTTTTCATAAAAATTTGGGTAATTATAAAATGTCTGTTCCTGATCTAAGGATCTCTGCTTTTAGTTGAGATGAATCTGTGCTGCAATTTATGTCCATGCTGCTCAGTAGTGAGGCAGTGTAGAGTGAGTTGAAAGTGGCTTACCGATTCCACAGCTCCTGAATCCACTGTTGTTGCTGGGCTGGAATTTATAGTGTAATAATAGTGGTGGTTGAGACTATGATATTGAGGTCTCTAAGATCAAAATTAGAAGAGACAAAAAAATAAAACAGGAGGCTAAGGGTACCGGTCATATAAGACCTTATATGTGGGGTGTGCGCCACACTCGACTCTCTGGACCACCAAGGTATGACACGATAACATCTTTTTACACCTTTTTCCTAACTTGTCCTCTATGATTTATATTGGTAGCTCTATTCAACTAGCCTCTGATGGGCATTTGTAAAACCCTTATCCACTCTCAGCCTTTTGCACAATTAAGGGTACCGTCACACAGTGGCACTTTGGTCGCTAGGACGGCGCGATCCGTGACGTTCCAGCGATATCCTTACGATCTCGCTGTGTGACACGCTACTGCGATCAGGGACCCCGCTGAGAATTGTAGGTCGTAGCAGGTCGTTTGAAACTTTATTTCGTCGCTGGATCTCCCGCTGACATCGCTGACCAGCGATGTCTTCACTGGTAACCAGGGTAAACATCGGGTTACTAAGCGCAGGGCCGCACTTAGTAACCCGATATTTACCCTGGTTACCAGTGTAAATGTAAAAAACAAAAAAAAAAACAAAACACTACATACTTACATTCCCGGTGTCTGGTCATGTCCCTCGCCTTCAGCTTCCCGCACTGACTGGTGAGCGCCGGCCAGCCGTAAAGTACAGCGGTGACGTCACCGCTCTGCTTTCCGGCTGTCCGGCGCTCACTGTCAGTGCAGAGAAGCACAGCGCCGAGGGACGCGACAGGAATGTAAGTATGTAGTGTTTGTTTTTTTTACGTTTACGCTGGTAACCAGGGTAAACATCGGGTTACTAAGCGCGGCCCTGCGCTTAGTAACCCGATGTTTACCCTGGTTACCGGGGACTTCGGGATCGTTGGTCGCTGGAGAGCTGTCTGTGTGACAGCTCTCCAGCGACCAAACAGCGACGCTGCAGCGATCAACATCGTTGTCGTATCGCTGCAGCGTCGTTTTAGTGTGACGGTACCCTAAGGCTGAAATTTTCTGACTATCTTACATTTTACGTTTATTGACAAGTGACTGACCACATTTCAGTCCTTTTTGGATTTATGCAGTACTTCTACTTCATATTATAATACTACTTCTGGATTATACAGACTTCAGACGATAGCAACTGTTTATATCTTTGCCATTTGGCTTGTGCCTATGGGTGTATGCAGGCTCTATACTACATTTATTTCATAAGCCTGTAGTAATATCTTCCAGTGCTTATATTGATATTGTCCCACAGCTAACTTAGCACCCATTATTCACCTGTCACTTGTATCCGGGTTGCCGCTGTAGCTTATTCGGTAAGCGCTATAGCATGCTGAATAAGCAGGGACCCGATCAAATTCACTCATGTATAGTAGTAAGCACCTTATGCTCCATTCACCCTTTTTTTATCATCTGTACATCTAACACAAGTATATTTATTACATCTGTTTTTATGTAGTGTGGGCAATTATTTTCTCCAGTGCCTAAATAAAAGGTTTTATTTTCATGACCTTCCTCTGCTTTGATCATATATATGTTCAGTGCTTTCGCTTTTGTTTTTTCATCCTGGTAATGTATAATTAAAATTATATCGAGAGTATCCATTTCTTTATCAATAGAGAGATGTTTCTCTACATGATCCTATAAGATTCTGTTGGCAATCTGGCTTTAACCGAGTGGAGTTGCAGATGAGTAGGGTGAGAGGGGAGAAAGATGATGAAGTAAATGGAAAGGGGCACTAAACACATCATTAGTATGTGTGTATATAAATACATTTCTATAAATTTATATTTATACAAGTATACATTTATATAAATAAAGGTACCCTTTTTATTTGAGCTATATCCCCAATTAGGTGCTTTGTCAGCACAAATGGAGGCAGGCCGACTCCCTTTAACATAGGAAAGTAAACAATGGATTATACACATTGGGGTCTTATCGTCAGCCTTCTACAGGTAATGGATTTACTGATGGTGCTGTGCATCTCCATATGAAAAGAAAGAAATAACTTTTTTGTGCCTTATGTTTCATGTACCTTGGACTGGTATTTCAGCATAACTTGGTCTTTTCTCTGACAAGCCTGGTAATGATTTAGTGGAAGATATAGGTCCACTTATGGAGTGTCTCTGCAAAAAAAAAAGAAAAAACGAAAAAAACAACAGGATATAGATGTGTTCTTTGCCATATAATTAATAAATTTCAAAAGAACAAGATAAAGTTCTGCCAGTGTATTAAAAAAACAAAGTATATTATTCATCATTCGTTTTACTTTTATTGTGGCATAATAGATATAAATTCCAATAGAATTTCTGAATAAAGGAATAGTCCTTAAGCTACAGTCACACCATTACATTATTTTAAACAAAATAGTGTCAACTAAGCACCCTATGTTATTTACATGTACAATTACCATTTACTTACTTACTATAGGGTATTTGATCATTTATTTTCTATCCTAGGTTATGTTTGTTAGTAGCCACAGTGTGAATTTGCACCTACACATTGCACTTATACCAACACGTGTTCTAGCTCATTTCTTTTCTTTGGCTTTATTTTTTGTACCTTGCACATACAAGGACGTGGCTCCCCCTTTTTGGGATGTGCTTCTTGTCTATAAAGCTTTCCATGGGCGGGTGTCAGGTCTGGATCCTGCTCTGCCTATTTTGAGGTCTGCTGACACATCACAAGGGGAACTACAAGAGTTGGGATCCATCTAGATTGGTTATACTTTACCACGGTGGGATGGCTTTTATGCTTTTTTGATCAACATAGTGTTAACTAATTACCCTATGTTATTTATATATACTATTTCTATTAATTTACTTACTACAGGGTAGTTGTACAATCAACATTTTTTAAAGATGTTGTCCTGGACTTTCATACTGATGGCCTACTCTTAAAGGGAATCTGTCACCTCATTTTTCGCATATAACATACGGCCACCGCCATTCTGTAATGCTGTAGATAAGCCCCTGATGTAACCAGAAAGATAAGAAAAATAAGTTAGATTATACTCACCCGGGCGCGGTCCGGGTCCGGCGCCTCCCATCTTCATGCGATGACATCCTCTTCCTTGCTTCTGTTGCGGCTCCTGCGCAGGTGTACTGATTTGCCCTGTTGAGGGTAGAGGAAAGTACTGCAGTGTGCAGGCGCTGGGCCTATCTGAC
Organism: Ranitomeya imitator; assembly: GCF_032444005.1. NCBI lineage: Eukaryota > Metazoa > Chordata > Amphibia > Anura > Dendrobatidae > Ranitomeya > Ranitomeya imitator. The sequence goes on from NC_091282.1 coordinate 302,826,431, forward strand.
CTTTCCTGGCACCTGCGCACTGCAGTACTTTGCTCTGCCCTCAACAGGGCAAATCAGTACGCCTGCGCCGAAGCCGGAACAGAAGAAAGAAAAAGGACATCATCGCATGAAGATGGGAGGCACCAGACCCGCGACCGCACTAGACTGCCCCTGGGTGAGTATAATCTAACTTATTTTTCTTATCTTTCAGGTTAGATCGGGGGCTTATCTACAGCATTACAGAATGCCGTAGATAAGCCCCTAAAGGTACCGTCACACTCAGCGACGCTGCAGCGATATAGACAACGAGCCGATCGCTGGAGCGCCGCTGTTTAGGTCGCTGTAGAGACGTCAAACACAGCAGCTCCAGAACGATGCAGGAGCGATCCACTGGCGGCGGCCATTTTCCCAAAGCCGAGTTTGCATCTCGGCTTTGGGAAAATGGCCGCCGCGATCTCTTCTGCGCACGCGCGGCATCCCGCGGCCATTTTCCTGAAGCCCCGTGCAGCAGAGCACTACATCTGCGCACGCGCGGCCCCAGGAAGATGGCCGCCCGCACCGATGAAAGGAATGACAGCGCAGATCGCGCGCTGTGTCTTCACGTGGGCACAGGGAATCCGGACCTTGGACATGCGCACACCACTACGCCACCAACGGAAACCTGGGGAAGAAAAGAACGCTGTGAACACGCCCACCTGACCAGACCAGCCTGATTGACAGGCGAAAACGCCGACTTTGGTAATGTATTTCTCGGCATACATGGGGAATCAGGGTACACTACATACACTATAGTAACGCACAGCGCAGGCCCTATTTAACAGTATTTATATCTCAATCTCAAAAAACGGGGTGACAGGTTCCCTTTAATGGTGGTGGCTGTATCTTATATGCGAAAAATGAGGTGACAGATTCCCTTTATGATAAGTCATCAATTTCTGATTGATGAGGTTTGATACCTGGCACCCCCGCTGATCGCTGTTCTCACTGCTAGTGGTGGTCGGATGTGCTCAGTTACGGCGCAGAACTACTCAGCTCTACCAACAGCATAGTGCTCATGGCTGAGTACTACACATCTGTTTCCTATTGATTAGAATAGAGGCAGATATGTAGTACCCAGCCATGGCCTCTACGCTGTGTGCAGAATTATTAGGCAAGTTGTATTTTAGAGGATTATTTTTATTATTGACCAACAACTATGTTCTCAATCAACCCAAAAGACTCAAATATCAAGGCTTAATATTTTTGGAAGTTGGGAGTGTTTTTTGTTTTTTTTAGATTTGGCTATCTTAAGAGGATATCTGTTTGTGCAGGTAACTATTACCGTGCAGAATACTTAGGCAAATTAATAAAAACCAAATATATTCCCATCTCACTTGTTTATTTTCACCAGGTAAATCAATATCACTGCACAAAATGTAGAAATAAACATTTCTGACATGCAAAAACAAAACCCCCAAAAATTTGTGACCAATATAGCCACCTTTCTTTATGATGACACCAACAGCCTTCCATCCATAGATTCTGTCAGTTGCTTGATCTGTTTACGATCAACATTGCGTGCAGCAGCCACCACAACCTCCCAGACACTGTTCCGAGAGGTGTACTGTTTTCTCTCCCTGTAGATCTCATATTTTATGAGGGACCACAGGTTCTCTATGGGGTTCAGATCAGGTGAACAAGGGGGCCTTGTCATTATTTTTTCTTCTATGAGACCTTTACTGGCGAGCCATGCTGTGGAGTAGTTGGAGGCATGTGATGGAGCATTGTTCTGCATGAAAATCATGTTTTTCTTGAACGATACAGACTTCTTCCTGTACCATTGCTTGAAGAAGTTGTCTTCCAGAAATTGGCAGTAGGTCTGGAAGTTGAGCTTCACTCCATCCCCAACCCGAAAAGTTCATCTTTGATGATACCAGCCCATACCAGTACCCCACCTCCACCTTGCTGGCGTCTGAGTCGGAGTGGAGCTCTCTGCCCTTTACTGATCCAGCCTCTGGCCCATCAAGAGTCACTCTCATTTCATCAGTCCATAAAACCTTTGAAAAGTCAGTCTTAAGATATTCTTGGCCCAGTCTTGATGTTTTAGCTTATGTTTCTTGTTCAACGGTGGTCGTTTTTCAGCCTTCCTTACCTTGGCCATGTCTCTGAGTATCGCACATCTTGTGCTTTTTGTTACTCCAGTAACGTTGCAGCTCTGAAATATGGCAAAACTGGTGGCAAATGGCATCTTGGCAGCTTCAAGCTTGATTTTCCTCAATTCATGGGTAGTTATTTTGTGCCTTTTTTGCTCAACACGCTTCTTGTGACCTTGTTGGCTATTTGCCATGAAACGCTTGATCACACTTCAAAAGTTTGGCAATTTCAAGATTGCTGGATCCCTCTGCAAGACATCTCACAAATTTGGACTTTTCAGAGTCCGTCGAATCTCTCTTCTGACCCATTTTGCCAAAGGAAAGGAAGTTGCCTAATAATTAAGCACACCTTATATAGCGTTTTGATGTCATTAGACAACACCCCTCCTCATTACAGAGATGCACATCACCTGATTTACTTAATTGGTAGTTGGCACTCAAGCCTGAACATCTTGGAGTAGGACAACATGTATAGAAAGTATCATGTGATCAAAATACAACTTGCCTAATAATTCTGCACGCAGTGTATACAGTTAACAGAGTTGTGTAGTTTCGCCACAACTGAGCACATTCGACTAAAATCAGTCTACTATGCGATATCATTAATTTTTGGTGGTATACTAAGGTATACCAGCCAGACTGAATCCAAAATGCCATTTAACCCTCCGGACACATTAGCGTGTTAGTAGGGAGCTCTCCCAGCGTACAGGCAAAATGTAGGACATTTACAAGTTACCTTCCATTTTTTCACACAATGGTACAATTAAATACTTGACCAGATTAAAAGACCTAATAAGTTTTGCCATCACACTCCGTAAGCATGGCAATCAGCCGGTAAGTAAGAATACAGGACTACAAGTGTTCTATCATGAAAGCAAAGGACAGAAAATGCAGGATGTAGACAGCACACACCCTGAAGTAATAGCAGAAAACGTTCCTTTCCTTACCTGCATGGGGGACACGGCAGCAGCAGGTGGCGTCTTCAGTGGGCTAGGACTTAGGGGTGTGCGGGGGATTGAAGCTGCTGCAGCAGCAGCAGCTGCTACTGCTGGACTGGGGGCTATCAAGAGGGGATAATATGCAAGTTACACTACACATTACTACTGATGATGGCACATTACATTTGTTTTCCCCGGTTATGCCGATAACTGTACCTTGTGAAGATGCGTTGTCAAACGATTTGATGAGAGTCTTGACCGTAGGCGTAGGCTCAGAAGAGGTGGAAGACCTACGACTAAGACCCATTCCCTGTCTTAGCGCTGCCAGGTCTCTCTCCACTGCATTCATGTAATTATACACCCGACCTCTTTCTTCTTCTTGCCTAGAGAGATTGGAACTTTTAGTACTCATACATAACTAATTGCACATTTCTTCATTTTTCCATTCCCCAACACAATTTGGTGGTCTTACTTGCGGGACGCAGCACTATCCAATTCTTTTGCAAGTTTTTCATTCTTCTCCTGTGCCTCGTGCAGCCGTCGTTTTAAATCGCCAATTTCTTCTTGTGCTTCTGACTTGATATCATTAGCAATTACAACCGCAGTTTGTAAATCAGCTTGAAACTGACGCCACTCGGCAGACTCCTCCTATTTGGCCATCAAAAGAGGAGAACTCACTTTAATAGGTCTAAGCATATTAAAATATATGTACAGCTTTCACAGTGGTGTATTGCTCTTAAATCGACACTTCTCACTATTTATTGTGAAAAAGCAGGACGAGAACAACCAGGGGACTTTCCGTTAAGATATTAATTGAAAAAAAAAGAAAAAAAAAAAAAAGAAGAAGATTCCTTACCCGCAACTTCCGATTTAATATTTTGATCTCACGCTCCATGTCATGTTTTTGATCTTGCAGCTTTTTTACTGTGTCTGTAAGATAAACGAGACTCAGTATCGAGGTGTGAGACATATATGGTGCATGAATTAAGGACACAATTCATGACATGATCCAGAACACTCATTTTAGAGGCAGTAAATGATGTTTTTGTAGTGGTTAAACCCTGAGGGTGTATGTGGAGCAGAGGTATGAAAGGAAATGAGAATAGTCACATTTAACAGCTGCACGTGAGACATGTTCCCTAGATAAAGCACAGTCTTAACACCTCCTCTGGGTAAGTGCAGCAGCCTTATTGTCTGAGACAGGAAGATAGAGGAGCTGGAGGCAACCAGCACGTACATGACAGGATGCCACCTAAAGGTTGTCTGTAACCATGTCATTAAAAAGTCACTTTACTCATGAAGGGTTGTAATTAGGACAATTAAGCCTCTAGAGTGACAGAAAAACACAAGACTTCAAAATAGTCAAAACTACTTAAAATTACTTTTGCAAACTTTTATCCTCCTTTATTTTTTACATATTTGGCTTGACAGGGCATCACTAAAAACCATATCATGCATTGTGTTTAGGTGACATTTTTGGTTCTGCAACTATATGACTTTGTTTCTCTTCTAAAGCATTACATGTGGTGTTTGGAATATTTAGAGCTCTTTTTTGTCAGTGAATAATTTCCTCTTCAGCAGTATTACTGGACTAGTAATGAATGTCTGATGTCCATCATCAATGGGTGGCTGTGCTTGTTAGGATTATTCTTGTTGTTGTTGTCTGTTTTCTATAACAATCTTAATGGAAAAACAAAAATATATTATGGCTATGTTCACAACAGATTAAAATTTGCAGTTTGCACAGCTGTGGAAAATTTCCCCCCATTCTATGAGGCTTAGCTGCATCTGGGTCAATTTACACTGCGTGATGAGCCGCATTAGGCTACTTTCACACTAGCGTTGTACGACGCACGTCGCAATGCGTCATTTTGGAGAAAAAACGCATCCTGCAAAATTGTCTGCAGGATGTGTTTTTTCTCCATAGACTAACATTAGCGACGCATTGCGACGCTTTGCCACACGTCGCAACAGTCGTGCCATGGTTGCGTCGGACCGTCGAAACCAAAAAACGTTGCATGTAACGTTTTTTGGTGCGTCGTGTCCGCTATTTCCGACCGTGCATGCGCGGCTGGAACTCCGCTCCCTCCTCCCCGCAGCTCAGAATGGGGCAGCGGATGCGTTGAAAAACTGCATCCGCTGCCCCCGTTGTGCGGCGCATTCATAGTATGTGTCGGTACATCGCAACGTCGCATTGCGACGTGCGTCGTACGACGCTAGTGTGAAAGTAGCCTTAATTGACTGCGGACCGGTGGTCGTTAATAGCCCGTTTAACAGGCTGCTCCAGTCTCAGATCATAGAGTCTTAGAGTTGGAAGGGACCTCCTGGGTCATCTGGTCCAACCCCCTGCAGGATTGACTAAACCATCGAAGACAGATGTCTGTCCAGCCTCTGAAGACTTCTATTGGAGGAGAACTCACCACCTCTTGTGGCAGCATGTTCCACTCATTGATGAGCACTAAATATGATCGGTAATAAATGCATTCAGTGCGCATAGGCTCCCATTGTTCTCGGCAGCACAGGACCTGTTTATCACAGGAAATGTGCTGCTGACAATGATGATCGTTTGTGCAAACCATATCATCACTTCACCTGACGAACAAGCATTTTTATCATTCATCGGGTGACTGGCAGCCTGTTCACACAGCAAGATTATGATGAAACTAGCATTCCTAGGAAAGCTCATTCATGATAATTGTGCTCTGCAAATTCTCCTTAATCTGCCAGGTAGGTAAATTATCCTTAATATGAATAGACTAATATTCTTATAGTTAATTTTGATAAGATTAAGTAACAAAGCTTTGCAAAGAATTTTCCATACACAACACAAACATTCCCATTTTGATGGCTCATGGAAGGATCCGGTATGGGTGAAATACTCCTAACACCAAGCCTTATTTTCTCTTAGATTCCTTAGTTTGCAAGGGGCAGAGTTGTCTCACTGCTGCTGCAATTGAATGTTGCATGCATTTGTAACATGGGTTGTGTCATATCGCCATCTGCTGGGAAAAATGCAAGACACTTACTCTCAAGATCTGAAATGATGAGGTTGTCATGCAGCTTGACAGCTCGGTGCTGCTCAACTTCATCCTCCAGTTCAAATATGCTCTCTTTCATGTCACTGCGTTCTGTCTCCTTTTCTTCCAGCTCACTCCTCACCTTATCCAGTGCCATGGTCAATTCCGACACCTGCTTTTGTGCCTCCTCACGGAATGCTCTATATTCATCTTCCAGCTATAAAGACCATTAAGAACAGAAAAATTTATCAACTGTGTGCAATTCATTGTTGAAAATAAGATATCCTTTTTATATCAATTCACCTTTTCATAGGCATCTTGCATTCGTCTGAGGTCACTCTGTAAATGTAGCAATTCCTCCTGTAGGTTCCCGGCCAGAGTTTCTGCTTTTTCTTTATCGGAGCGCACACTTTCCAGTAGATTCTGGATATGAGATGCATCTCCAGAGCTGTGTAGAGAGTACAACTCTGCCACTCGTTGCTTTTCCTGTTCCAGCTGTGTTTTGAGACGTGAACATTCGGCCTGTTCAGCATTTAGGGAAACTTTGTATTCCTCCAAAGTTGCAGCAAGTGTCTGTTTGGCATGTTGCTCGGCCTCAACAATGCGCTCCATGTGGTGGTTCCTCTCCTTAAGGGCTCTAATGACCTCCTGTGCATCTTTATTGTCCTGCTCTGCCATTTTGAGAGTATTGCTCAAATGTTGCTGAACGCCCAACAACTGCTCTCGTTCAAAACGGCCACTCTCAGCCAATTCCATATATCTCTGCTCTAGATCTAAATAACGGCTACTCTTCAGGTCCTCATCTAGAGAGTAAGACACATGGTGCTCATCAAGAAGTGCCCGAGCATATTCCAGCTGACGGCTAAACAACTCTAGCTTGTCACTCTGCTGGCAAAGGGAGTCCATTAAAATGACCTTTTCTTCTCCTAGCCTCTCATTTTCACTGTTCAGCTCTTGTGTTATCTGCTGTAGATCAGCCAGTTCTTGTAAAGTGGCTTGCAGCTCCTCAGCTGTGCTATGTTGATTCTCCTCCATTTGATGTATACGCTCAGTAAGACAAGCTACAGACACCTCACTTACATTTCCGCTACTACCTTTGCGGGAGCGCTCAGTACTAGGAAGACCTTCTGACTCAGAGGATGAAGATGGAGCATCAAGAGCATCATCACTTGAGGTGAGAGGCTGGTAAACTTCACTACACTCACTGTCCAAATTATCCATGGAGCTACTTCTCCTCTCTCCTGTCAGTGTACTCTCATCCTGGCTCAAGAGGTCCTCCATTGAGCCTGGTGTAGAGCCCTCCACGGATGAGGCTAAAGTTCCTCCACCACAATCACTGTGGCTTCCAGTAGCAATATCCATTGTTTGGTAGCCAAACAGTTTCTCTGTAACATCTAGCTGCTGACCCAATGAAAAACCTAAAGCATTTAGGCGGTCTTTTAGCATGCGGTTTTCATTTTTCAACTGCTGCAATTCTTCTCGTACCACAGCATTCTGCTCCTGCAACTGCACTAATGGGGCTTCTTCAGGACTCTTGTCAGAAAGATCTTCTCCTAATTGTGTCTTAATGTCCCTCAGCTCTGTGCGGAGGAGCAAAATCTCAGCATCTTTACTTTTGGCCAGGCTTACTAAGTCCTTTACCTTAGATTCAAGAGCAGCACGATCACTGATCTGATTGTCAGATTTCGATTTGCTCATACGAAGAACATCAGACTCTGCACGGGCTCGAGAGCGTTTAGTTGGGGCAGATGTCTCTCCTATAGTAACTCCTGAGCTCTGGGTTTTTTTACTTGCATTCAGACGTGACCGCTCACGTACTCTTTCTCGAGATGATCCTGCTTCTTTGGTCCCCGAGGAACTACTTCTTTTGGTGCTCGTGCTCCCTATACAGAGTTTAAAAAAGAGCAATGATTACATACATTGCAATATACAGGATAGATGCTAACATTGGTGTATGTCAAACTACTGGGACCTCAACTCATCTAGAGGACAGGGGTCTGGAATGCTGTGAATGAGCACATCACCACTCCATCCAGTCTCCATGTGACTGCCGGAAAAAGTCAGGCGCTGTACTCTATCTCCAGCAGTCCCATAGAGAATGTATGGAGCAGTAGTGTCCCCGAATTCCAACGGGAAATTTCAACTGTGTGACATTTTTAATGTTGGAAAAAATCCTTTAACAGTTTCTAATAACAGTCAAGAGTATATCACGGTGTTAATTGAGATAGTTCTACCTGTGTTGCTCCTTGTTTTGCTATCTGACCCACTCATTGCTGCTCCAGAACTGGGATTTGAAATGGCACTGCTTTTCTTCACCTTCACACCATTACTTGTTGGCCCGCCAGCCATTCCAGCTAGGAGGTCATCATTACTTTTAGCCTGAAGAGGAGTGAGGTAAAATAGAAACAATTAGATTTCCATTTACTGACTGTTCTGTCACGTAAGGCTATGACCACAAGACAATATAAATTTACATGTGTAAGACTGAATTGTGTACCGTCACATTTAGCGACGCTGCAGCGATCTAGACAACGATGCCGATCGCTGCAGCGTCGCTGTGTGGTCGCTGGAGAGCTGTCACACAGACAGCTCTCCAGCGACCAACGATGCCGAAGTCCCCGGGTAACCAGGGTAAACATCGGGTTACTAAGCGCAGGGCCGCGCTTTGTAACCCGATGTTTACCCTGGTTACCAGTGTAAATGTAAAAAAAACCAAACGCTACATACGGTACTTACATTCCGGTGTCTGTCGTGTCCCCCGGCGTTCTGCTTCCCTGCACTGTGTAAGCGCCGGCCGTAAAGCACAGCGGTGACGTCACCGCTATGCTCCACTTTACGACTGGCCGGCGCTGACACAGTGCAGGGAAGCAGAACGCCGGGGGACGCGACAGACACCGGAATGTATGTAATTTATTTTTTACATTTACACTGGTAACCAGGGTAAATATCGGGTTACTAAGCGCGGCCCTGCGCTTAGTAACCCGATGTTTACCCTGGTTACCAGTGAAGACATCGCTGAATCGGCGTCACACACGTCGATTCAGCAATGCTGCGGGAGATCCAGCGACGAAATAAAGTTCTGGCCTTTCTGCTCCGACCAACGATGTCACAGCAGGATCCTGATCACTGCTGCCCATTAAACTCAACGATATCGCTATTCAGGACGCTGCAACGTCACGGATCGCTATCGTTGTTAAGTGTGAAGGTACCTTAAATTCATGACTTTATAACCTTAAAAAAATAAAGTTAAAACGTGAAGAAAAAATGTCCCATAAGCCTCATCACACCATATCATGAATGTGTCATTTTAAAAATGCTATTACAAGGACTAAAGTATATTTTTTTATATTACACATACAGCACACAAAAGTCGCAGGACAATAGAAAAAGACCCCATCTCCTATGCTGGAGCCGTATATAATGTAAACTGTTCATGTTCTATGACATGCAATTACAGTGTCACAAAAGAGTGAGGAAAAAAAATCCATTTTCCTGAAGAAGCCACTGCAGAGCTAATGAGGTAGACACCCAACAATGGTTTCCATTGCTTAAAGTCATGGTAAAGCGCACGCGGGTACGCAGGCGGACAAAAATAGTAGTAGACCTTACGTCCAACCTGCAGCATCCAGATGTAACAGCATAGTGAATGGTATTTCAAGAAATCCCATCTCCACTATGCGTGCATGGACCCCTCCGGCTTCCCTGCGTAAACGGACATGCAGACCCGTCTCTCCAGACCGCACCATGTCTATTTATCTTCCGGAGACGCGCAGTCTCCGCAAGATAAATATCACCGTCCAATGTATAGGACGCGGTGATTCCACACAGTTCAATTAACACATGCGGAATCACCTGCATTCAAAAGCTGGCAGCGTTTTGGACGGAGCGGACATGTTCTGCGCCCAAAGCGCTGCCAATTACTGACCGTGGGAACATACCCTTAGATACTAATAGAACCAAAAATAATAAAATATGTACAGTAATCTGAAAAAATTGAAAAATATACAGGGAAATGACAATAGTAAGCCAAAACAACGATGGGACCACGGTGGTGTAACAGGCAAAGAGAGTAAAGATCCTCAGGCCAAGTAAACATGACAATCAGCTCAAAAGTGCAAGTGGATTGTGCTACAGAGTATATCAACATACAATAACAGAATAATTCCAAAAGTGGAGAAACACTGAAAGCACAAGGAACTCATTAAGGCTAGCAGCCATACATAAGAAAAAGTGCAAGAACAAAAGTCATTTGTATAAAGTGCATAAAGACCCGAGGAATTACCTGTAATACCGTGGAACCACCCACCCCAATGCGTGTTTCGGTGTAGTGCCTTCTTCTGGGGGTATGGCATCAGAGGAAATGATGGGCTTTTAATATATGTGAGGAGCCAATCCGGGCAGCTATGTGTGGAGGATGTGACGCTGCTCCAGAGCGGCGCATGTGCAGTCGACCACTCCCAAGCCTGCACATCACCGAGAGCGTCATCGGATAGGAGAACCAGAGTCACTAAGCCACGCCCACAGGGGTCACGTGGACAGAGCCATGGATGCGAGCCCAAGCAAAGCCGATATAAGACGTCGTCGGTGATGCCCAGCAACGGGGCGCAGACGTGCATGCGCACAGAGCAAATGCATACTTGCTAGACAAAAAGTAAGGATATGACAGCGACTGAATTTTCTTTTGACTCACAATTTTTTCTTGTTTAATGGATCCTTCTACCTACAGCTCCAAGGGACAGCCATGGGTGCTGCGTGCGCACCTTCATACGCAAATCTGTTCCTGGGGCTGTGGGAGTGGGATCTACGCTCGTCGGATTGGGGCTCGTCGATGGAGCGAGTCATATCATGGGCCCGCTACATCGACATTTTCCTGATCTGGCGGGGCACACCTTTTGAGTTGCAGTCTTTTTCATGAGCTGAATGATAATCAGCTTAACCCCTTAACCCCCAAGGGTGGTTTGCATGTTAATGACCGGGCCAATTCTTACAATTCTGACCACTGTCACTTTATGAGGTTATAACTCTGGAACGCTTGCATGGATCCCAGTGAGTCTCGTGACATATTGCACTTCATGTTAGTGGTAAAATTACCTTGACACTACTTGCGTTTATTTATGAAAAACATGGAAATTTGGCGAAAATTTTCCAACTTTGAATTTTCATGCCCTAAATCACAGAGATATGTCACACAAAATAATTAATAAGTAACATTTCCAACATGTCTACTTTACATCAGCACAATTTTGGAACCAAATTTTTTTTTTGTTAGGGAGTTATAAGGGTTAAAAGTTGACCAGCGATTTCTCATTTTTACAACACCATTTTTTTTTTTAGGGACGACATCACATTTGAAGTCGCTTTGTGGGGTCTATATGATAGAAAATAACCAAGTGTGACACCATTCTAAAAACTGCACCCCTTGCAGCGTCCAAACTCCGTTCCTCGCTAGCGCAGATCGGGTATCTGCGCTAGCGGGATCGCCAAACGCGATCCTTATCGGGATATTGCGTTAGCGCAATCCGCTAGCGAATGCGCTAAACGGATTGCCCTAACGCAATGTGAACCTAGCCTTACACGCTGCAAATACGGCAGCCATGGGCATAGAGATCTGAGGTTGGCATCTGACCCTATACTTTACATTGAGCTTCTCCCTTTTCTAAATATTTTCTCACGCTCAAATTCATATACGGTTATGCCAGCAGGGTGCGCAGCACCGCAAGTCTAGGTAGCTACTTTCCACTGCTTCCCATTCATTCACAAGTTTTTACAGGCAGGGGCAGCTGCATTAGCAGAGCTCCTGCTTGTAAAATTATTTAACCCCTTCAGATGGATTTACAGCGTGGGACATGACTAACGGCGGAAAGGTATGGGATATTGTTTTTTTATTTTTCCTTTTTTACAGAACGAGGGTCATTATTTGGATTCAGAGTATAATAAACTATTACAACACCATGTGTATTTATTTCAATAAAATACTTTTTTCCTAATGTGTGTGTGTGTTTTATTAACCATTTACTACTATTGGATTAATAATGGATAGGTGTCTTATTGACACCTCTCCATCATTAACCAGGCTTAATGTCACCTTACAATAGCAATGTGGCATTAACCCTTTATTACCCCATATTCCACCGCTACTCGGGTGTGGGAAGAGAGCGGCTAAGTGCCAGAATAGGCGCATCTTACAGATGTGCCTCTTCTGGGGTGGCTGGGGGCAGATGTTTTTAGCCAGGGGTGGGCCATAACCATGGACCCTCTCCAGGCTATTAATATCTGCCCTCAGTCACTGGCTTTCCCACTCTGGCAGAGAAAATTGCGCGGGAGCCCACGCCAGTTTTTTCCGCGATTTAACCCTTTATTTTAACAGCTAGAGCCACCAAATTTTGCACACACTCTCTACTAACATTAGTAGTGAGGAATATGCAAAAATAAAGGGATATGAAAAGGTTTACTGTATGTAAACCATGTCTCATATCCTGTCGGGTTAGATAAGGAGATAGCAAAAGAAGGCAATTGAATTACCGGCTTTTCTGCTATCTAGCGCTGTATGAAATATAGATAGATAGATAGGACAGACAGATAGATATATCTCCCTATACTATGTGTAGACATTTACCGTATATACTCGAGTATAAGCCGAGATTTTCAGCCCATTTTTTTGGGCTGAAAGTCCCCCTCTCGGCTTATACTCGAGTCATATACCGGGAGGTCAGCAGGGGAGGGGGAGCGGGGGCTGTGTAGTCATACTTACCTGCTGCGGCGCGGTCCCTGCAGTCCCTGGCTTCCCCGGCGCTGCAGATTATTCCTGTACTGAGTGGTCACATTCCACCGCTCATTACAGAAATGAATAGATGGCTCCACCTCCCATAGGGGAGGAGCCGCATATTCATTGCTGTAAATGATCGGTAACTGTGACCGCTCAATTACAGGAAGAAGCTGCAGCGCCGGGGAAGCCGGGACTGCAGGAACCGCGCCAGAAGCAGGTAAGTATACGGGGAGCGCTGCGCTATATTTACCTGCTCCTCGCTCCGGTGCGGCTCCGTCTCCAGCGTCCTCTAGCAGTGACACTCAGGTTAGAGGGCGCGGTGATGTAGTCAGTGCGCGTCCTCTGCTGAGCTTCAGTGCTGGAGACGGAGCCGCACGAGGAGCAGGTAAATATTGAAAGCGCCGGCGTCCTGAGCAAGAGAGGGGAGTATGTGATTTTTTTTCTTTTATTGCAGCACCAGCAGCATTCTATATGGCACAGCTTGATAAGGAGCATCTATGGGGCCATAATCAACGGTGCAGAGCAATATATATGGGGCACAGCTTTATAAGGAGCATCTATGGGGCCATAATGAACGGTGCAGAGCATATTTGGCACAGCTTTATAAGGAGCATCTATGGGGCCATAATGAATGGTGCAGGGCATTCTATATGGCACAGCTTTCTATGGAGCATCTATGGGGCCATAATGAACGGTATAGAGCATTCCATATGGCACAGCTTTCTATGGAGCATCTATGGGGCCATAATGAACGGTATAGAGCATTCCATATGGCACAGCTTTATGTGGAGCATCTATGGGGCCATAATGAATGGTGCAGAGCATTCTATATGGCACAGCTTTCTATGGAGCATCTATGGGGCCATAATGAACGGTATAGAGCATTCCATATGGCACAGCTTTATAAAGAGCATCTATGGGGCCATAATGAACGGTGCAGAGCATTCTATATGGCACAGCTTTCTATGGAGCATCTATGGGGCCATAATGAACGGTATAGAGCATTCCATATGGCACAGCTTTATGTGGAGCATCTATGGGGCCATAATGAATGGTGCAGAGCATTCTATATGGCACAGCTTTATAAGGAGCATCTATGGGGCCATAATGAACGGTGCAGAGCAATATATATATATGGCACAGCTTTATGTGGAGCATCTATGGGGCCATAATGAACGGTGCAGAGCATTGTATATAGCACAGTTGTATATGGAGCATCTATGGGGCAATAATGAACGGTATGGAGCATCTATTTTTATTTTTGAAATTCACCAGTAGCTGCTGCATTTCCCACCCTAGGCTTATACTCGAGTCAATAAGTTTTCCCAGTTATTCGTGGCAAAATTAGGGGGGTCGGCTTATACTCGGGTCAACTTATACTCGAGTATATACGGTATTTGATCTATTCTATTCTAACCTGTCAGTGTGATTTTACTGTACACCGCACTGAATTGCCGGCTTTTCTCTAGAACACCGCAAGTCACACTGATGGTCCGTGTGTAATCCGTATTTTTCTCGCCCCCATAGACTTTCATTGGCGGATTTTTTGCGCAATACGCTGACAAACGCAGCATACTGCGATTTTCTACGCCCGTAAAATACATCTGAGAAATATACTGCAGCTAGGAGCTGCCCCATAGAGAATCATTGGTCCGTGTGCAATGCGTTGTTTCTGCGCCTCTCATATGCAAGTAAAACTCTCTAGTGCGACGCTGGCCTTACTCTGCAGTCACCAACAAAATGGCTGCTCACTGGGTTCCTGAATATCATCCCCTCTTATCCCTTAGAACACACCCAGGAGGGGAGGAGAGGCGACATCACACCCATGTCAGCAGACCCCGCCCATAATTACTGCAGTGCAGTAATGTGAGCTAGTTGTACACTAGGTTTTTGTCAAATTTCATAAGCTGCTCCCCCTAGTGTTTAAAAGTGGAAATGCCAAGCCTTTCAAAATTATTTTTCATGTTTTACTAAATTATAAACAAATGATAATATTTTTAAAGAAAATTTAAACACTCATTCTTTACATTTTTTCAATCGCTGGAATTTTTTTTTTTTTATGGCACCTTCCCTTTAAATAAAAATCTATTGAAACTAAAAAAAACACAGAACATTTAACTTTTTTTCCCAAAAAAATTACTTCAGATCCAATTTGTTTTATTTTACCAAGGGTATAACGGGAGAAATTGGACCCCAAACGTTATTGTACAATTTGTCCTGAGTACGCAGATGCCCCATATGTGGGGGTAAACCACTGTTTGGGCGCATGGCAGAGCTCGGAAGGGAAGGAGCGCCATTTGACTTTCCAATGCAAAACTGGCTGGAATTGAGATAGGACGCAATGTCACGTTTGGAGAGCCCCTGATGTGCCTAAACAGTGGAAACCCCCCACAAGTGACACCATTTTGGAAAGTAGACCCCCTAAAGAACTTATCTAGATGTGTGGTGAGCACTTTGACCCACCAAGTGTTTCACTACAGTTTATAACGCTGAGCAGTGAAAATAAAAAAATCCTTTTTTTTTCCCCAGAAAACTGACTTTAGCCAACAGTTTTGTATTTTCCCAAGGGAACAGGAGAAATTGGACCCCAAAGTGGTTGTACAATTTGTCCCGAGTACGCTGTTACCCCATATGTTGGGGTAAACCCGTTTGGGTGTACGGGAGAGCTCGGAAGGGACGGAGCACTGTTTTACTTTTTCAACGCAGAATTGGCTGGAATTGAGATAGGAAGCCATGTAGCATTTGGAGAGCCCCTGATGTGCCTAAACAGTGGAAACCCCCCAATTCTAATACTCTGTAGCACAATGCACTTGCACTTTTGAGCTGACTGACATGTTTACTTGGCCTGAGGATCTTTACTCACTTTGCCTGTTACACCACCGTGGTCCCATCGTTGTGTTGGCTTACTATTGTCATTTCCCTGTATAATTTTCAATATTTTCAGATTACCGTACATGTTTTATTGTGATTTCAATAAAGTTTTTTATTTTTAGTATTTTTAGTTCTACTAGTGCTTCTTCTCTGGTATGATTTTCATTGTCTTTCACTGAACCTCCCTATACATCCTTGCACCCCCTCCATGTTGTTTCACTGATTTGTATCATAAATTCTGGGTGTTGGCTTGGTATATAGGTTATTATATTCTTAGACACTGTTTAGCAAGACAAAAAAATCTTGATAAAAAGTGCATGTCTTATAGTGTGGAGGCAGCTTTCTATGATCAAGGCAAACAATGATACAGTGTCCTTCCTGTTCACTAAGTACTCTCTCCTTCAGCCCAACACTGATCAATCTGATTGGTGCAAAAGGGAAAAAAAACACTAGGACCTGCACAGCTCTAAGGGTATATGCACACGTTGCGGATTTGCCTGTGGAATTTTCTGCGCAGATTTTGCATCTCTTGGCACAAAACGCAATTAAAAATTCACGTTTTTTTTATGCGGATTTTCATGCGTTTTTTCATGCGGATTTGTATATGTTTTTGAAAGCTAAATAAAGTTATATTGTTTAACACAAAAAAAAACTGTGATGTAATTTCCTCGTCCAACAACTCTTCTTTTACATACTCCATTGAAGAATAATGTTTACACACACACAGATAGATAGATTAGATATATCTCTAGATAGATAGATAAATACCAAGCCCGATGTTTAATAAAAAACATCATAAAATGGTACATAAAGAGTTAAAAATCGACAGACACGCACACTATCTGCGTTAGGCCGGGGTCACACTTGTGAGAAACTCGCACCTCAGTACTCGGCACTACCGCCAGCACTCGGACCGGAGAGTTCAGCTGCATAGAAATACATGCACCCGCACACTCCGGTCCCGATTGCCGGCGTCAGTGCCGGGTATTGAGGTGAGAGACTCGTGCAAGTTTCTCGCAAGTGTGATCCCGGCCTTGAAAGCAATATCCGTTTAATTTATATAACAAAAAAATTTGAAAAAAAAAATGGTGTGGGCTCCCGTGCAATTTTCTGTGCCAGAGAGGGAAAGCCAGCTACTGGGAGCCGGTGTTTATAGCCTAGGAAGTGGTTAATACCTAGAGATCTTCCCACGCTATGAATATCAGCCCGCAGCTGTATAGTTAGCCTTTACTGGCTGTTAGGCTGGTTTCACACTTGCGTTTTTATCTGCAGCGTTTGTACCGCAAAAAAGCATGCATTTTTTTCGCTATGTTTAACATTAAAAACGCATGCATTTTTTTTTATACGCGTTTGGTCGCGTTTTTGAACGCATGCGTTTTTTTGCTGCATGCGTTCTTTTGCAGAAATGCAACCTGTAGTAATTTTCAGAGGCTTTTTTTGACGCAAAAAAACCCGCATGCGTATGCGTTTTTTTTTGCGGCAAAAAATGCATTGGAGTCAATGGAAACGCATGCGTTTTTAAGCACATGCGTTTGGTTGCATTAAAAACGCATGCGTTTTTATAGAAAAAAAAAAACAGAAAACACACTGATATGCCATCCCCCACCATAAAGGTGATAAAGGGATCCTAACCCTAACGGGATCCTAACCCTAAAGGGATCCTAACCCTACCCCTAGGGATCCTAACCCTACCCCTAAGGGTTAGGGTTAGGATCCCTTTAGGGTTAGGATCCCTAGGGTTAGGATCCCTTTAGGGTTAGGATCCCTACCCCTAACCCTAGCTATTTCTGTTTATAGTGGGATTTTTACTTGATTTTGACGATTGGCAGCTGTCACACACACTTCTCATCATGCGTTTAAAAAACGCAAAGGCATGAAAAAGGGCATGTAAACGCGTCAAAACGCCGCGTTTTTTTCACCACATCCAAAAACGCATGCGTCTAAAAAACGCAGCGTTTGCACGCGTTTACATGCGTTTTTCCACCATGCGTTTTTGTTTTTTTTAAAAACGCATGCGTTTTAAAACGTCTGGTACCCCTATAATTAACAGCCAGAAAAGGCTATGCAGACAGCTGCGGGCTGATATTAATAGCCTAGGAAGGGGCCATGGAAATTGCTCCCTCCCCCCCCCCCCCAGGCTACACACACCAGCTCACAGCTGCCCCAGAAATGGTGCATCAGGAGATGTGACCGCTCTATAAGCCTCCCGTGATGCACTGACAGGAGGTAATGGCTCCTGCAGTGCATCACTGAAGAGGTTACCTGAGTTCAGGCTCTCGCTTTACGGCAACACTGCGTGAGAATTTTCCCACGCTAGCGTTGCCGGGGACAGCATGAACTCAGATGACCTCTCTGCTGGCGGCGGTGGGATACACCGCGGTGGATTACCTCTGCTCAGTGCATGCCGGAGGGCCTTGTAGAACAGTGACTTCTCCCGAAGTCACTGTTCTACACGGGAGATCGTCATGGGACACTCGTTATTAAATGGACTACGGCGGAAAGGTAAGTATAGGTTGGTTTATTATTTTATTTTTGTTACAGGAGAATGAGGGCCGTCAGGCACTAGTTGATTGGTGAGTATGTACTGCATGCTGTATGTTTTTTTTTTTTTTTTTATATTGAACACAGGCATTGTCTGATGGGACTACTGTCCCATCATTGGCAACGCTGTCACTGTCATGTCACAGCATTCATAGCCGGATGGGAGCAGCAGAACCATCAGACGATGCCTGCCTACACAGACCCAGAACACACACACACACACAAGTAGACAGACACACACAGTCTCCGCACACACAATCTTCCTCCTCCCGGTCTGTGTTTTTCGCACGCAACTCCACAGCAAAATCGCAGATCTTTTTAGACCGCGGTTTTGCTGCGGATTTGACAATCAATGGGTGCAGAAACGCTGCAGATCCGCAAAAAGAATTGACATGCATGTGCACACTAATTCTCAATTTACTAATGACTAACATTGGTTGTGCACTACACTGCAGATTTGATGCAATTCCGTTCGTCCAAAAACGCTGAGGTAATGCATCAAAATCCCCAACGTGTGCACATAAAGCTGCATGGATGTTGCATATTCTGAGTAGCCAAAGGATCTTTCAGGTAATGCAATTAGTCACATGCCTAGAAGGAAATTTAAAATGTGGTAACTAATACAGATTGTTTGTACGTAGCAGAGCTCTTAAAAATTTAGGCTATGAACAAAAATTGCGGAATGCATTCTAAATGATGGGATCTGCAACGTGTGCACACAGCCTAAAGATCCCTAATCAAGATTATTAAGCGATACGTAACTTTTAAACTTAACTTTTAATCATTTTAAAAGGACACACACTTTTAAGGTGGCTTAGTGACAAAAGTGCAAGAGCGTGTACAGCCTGTGTATCCCTTAAGGGCAAGGATTTACCTCCCAAAATACAACTCTCTTCACTTAAAGTTATTAAGCCACTACTGGGTACAAGTACAAATACACATCAATAGATCTCTTCATCTATAATTATTTTAATGGAGATTGGAGTCCACAGATTGGGTCACCTTTTAAAACAACGCACAGAAATATGGCGGATTCCTATTTTACTATTTGTGGTCAGAAAATCCACAGAAGATCACTTGATGACTTAGTGACTTTAGAGACATGTGAATGATTTTATCACTTGGGGATCATACAATCAGATCCACAGTAGAATCTCAACTTATAGTCAGACCACAATTATTAGTAAAGGATCACACAGGGGATCGCAGGGAGAGGCCACAGGGTGGCGCTCATAGCAATCTGCCATCAACTGCCATCAATCTGCCATCAACAACCAGAGGTCTTCAGGAGACCTCTGGTTGTCATGCCAATGCATAGATGACCCCCGATCATGTGACAGGGGTCACCGATGCGCGCATTTCCGGCCGGATGCGCTGGTTAAATGCCGCTGTCAGAGTTTGACAGCGGCATTTAACTAGTCAACAGGAGCGAGTGATTCAGCCTGCGCCTAATTGCGGGCACATGTCAGCTGGGCGGGGGACTTGGCCAGTGTTGCAGGCCAAACATACACGGCCAGAGTTTGATATATGTGCTGTAATTGATATTTTCACTTAGAGGTTCGCTTATAAAGCCCACCAATAATCTGTTATCCACATGCTGCGAGATCGTAAAAACATTTACACACATGGACAAAATTGTTGGCACCCTTCTGTTAAAAGGATGAATAACTCATAATGGTCAGTGAAATAGCATAAAAATGACAATTTTCAATTTAAATTTACTGAATAACTCCTCCTGAAAATCAGATATTGCTTCTAAATTGTGGTTCATTAGAAAATAAAATAAAAATTGCGTGGAAAAAATTGAAACCTTAAATTAATATTTTGTTGCAAACAAAGAATTTCTGTAACTCTCAATAAGACGTCCTGTCCACTTCTCGAGAGCAATCTGATCCAACTGTATGAAGGGTGCATGTTTCAGATCCTTCTATGTATCACAGTAGATAAAAGGTTCTATTCTCTGTAGGCCGCATTTTTACATCTGTGAACATAGAGTCAATGGGACTTGCCAAAAAGCTCCAGTTTTTTCTCATCTGTCCTAAGGACATTCTCCTGGAAGCTTTGTGGCTTGTCAATATGCATTATGGCAAATTCCACAGATGAACCTTGAAAGTGAAGCTTACCGCTAATTTCTTTGGAAGTTCTTCTCGGCTGTATGGTTACCCCTTTTGTGTTAGCAGTCTTTTCAATTTGTAATCAATTTCCTCTTGCGACAACATACACAAAAGTTTGCTACAGTCCATAGACTTTCTGAATAATATGTGCAACTGAAGTAATAGGAACATCAAGATGTTTGGAGACAGTTGTGCAGCCTTTACCGTTAACATGTTTGTCTATAATTTTCTTTCTAATCTCCTGAGAGAACCCTCTCCTTTAGCCTTCTATGGTCCATGTTCAGTGTGGTTCTCACCACAATACCAAACAGCACAGTGACAACTTTTCACCCTCTAAATAGGCAGACTGACTGACGACACACTTGTAGAAACCGCTGAAGCCTTACAGGACACACATTAGTTTAACCTGTCCCTATGGTCAATTTATTTTCAATCTTTTTTTATTGGTACCAAAAAGCAGAGGCTTCACTCTACCCTCCTTTGGACAAATCAGACATTTGGAAAAAGTTGGCCACCCCCGACAAAGGAAACTCTTTCCGAAAAACCACGTCGGGGTGCACACTATAGAGACCAGGCGGACCTTAACCCCTTCATGACCCAGCCTATTTTGACCTTAAAGACCTTGCCGTTTTTTGCAATTCTGACCAGTGTCCCTTCATGAGGTAATAACTCAGGAACGCTTCAATGGATCCTAGCGGTTCTGAGATTGTTTTTTCGTGACATATTGGGCTTCATGTTAGTGGTAAATTTAGGTCAATAAATTCTGTGTTTATTTGTGATAAAAACGGAAATTTGGCGAAAATTTTGAAAATTTCGCAATTTTCACATTTTGAATTTTTATTCTGTTAAACCAGAGAGTTATGTGACACAAAATAGTTAATAAATAACATTTCCCACACGTCTACTTTACATCAGCACAATTTTGGAAACAAAATTTTTTTTTGCTAGGAAGTTATAAGGGTTAAAATTTGACCAGCGATTTCTCATTTTTACAACGAAATTTACAAAACCATTTTTTTTAGGGACCACCTCACATTTGAAGTCAGTTTGAGGGGTCTATATGGCTGAAAATACCCAAAAGTGACACCATTCTAAAAACTGCACCCCTCAAGGTGCACAAAACCACATTCAAGAAGTTTATTAACCCTTCAGGTGCTTCACAGCAGCAGAAGCAACATGGAAGGAAAAAATGAACATTTAACTTTTTAGTCACAAAAATGATTTTTCAGCAACAATTTTTTTATTTTCCCAATGGTAAAAGGAGAAACTGAACCACGTACGTTGTTGTCCAATTTGTCCTGAGTACGCTGATACCTCATATGTGGGGGTAAACCACTGTTTGGGCGCACGGCAGGGCTTGGAAGGGAAGGAGCGCCATTTGACTTTTTGAATGAAAAATTGGCTGCACTCTTTAGCGGACACCATGTCACATTTGGAGAGCCCCCGTGTGCCTAAAAATTGGAGCTCCCCCACAAGTGACCCCATTTTGGAAACTAGACGCCCCAAGGAACTTATCTAGATGCATAGTGAGCCCTTTAAACCCCCAGGTGCTTCACAAATTGATCCGTAAAAATGAAAAAGTACTTTTTTTTCACAAAAAAATTCTTTTAGCCTCAATTTTTTCATTTTCACATGGACAACAGGATAAAATGGATCCTAAAATTTGTTTGGCAATTTCTCCTGAGTACACCGATACTTCACATGTGGGGGTA
This sequence comes from Ranitomeya imitator, assembly GCF_032444005.1. Classification (NCBI taxonomy): domain Eukaryota; kingdom Metazoa; phylum Chordata; class Amphibia; order Anura; family Dendrobatidae; genus Ranitomeya; species Ranitomeya imitator. The sequence continues at coordinate 302,848,501 of NC_091282.1, forward strand.
AACCACTGTTTGGGCACATGGTAAGGCTCGGAAGGGAAGGAGCGCCATTTGACTTTTTGAATGAAAAATTATCTCCATCGATAGCGGACACCATGTCGCGTTTGGAGAGACCCTGTGTGCTTAAACATTGGAGCTCCCCCACAAGTGACCCCATTTTGGAAACTGGACCCCCCAAGGAACTTATCTAGATGCCTAGTGAGCACTTTAAACCCTCAGGTGCTTCACAAATTGATCCGTAAAAATGAAAAAGTACTTTTTTTTCACAAAAAATTTATTTTCGCCTCAATTTTTTCATTTTCACATGGGCAATAGGATAAAATGGATCCTAAAATTTGTTGAGCAATTTCTCCCGAGTACGCAGATACCTCATATGTGGGGGTAAACCACTGTTTGGGCACACGGCAGGGCTCGGAAGGGAAGGCGCGCCTTTTAACTTTTTGAATGGAAAATTAGCTCCAATTGTTAGCGGACACCATGTCGCATTTGGAGAGCCCCTGTGTGCCTATGCAATGGAGCTCCCCCACAAGTGACCCCATTTTGGAAACTAGACCCCCCAAGGAACTTATCTAGATGCATACTGAGCACTTTAAACCCCCAGGTGCTTCACAGAAGTTTATAATGCAGAGCCATGAAAATAAAAAATAATTTTTCTTTTCTCAAAAATGATTTTTTAGCCTGGAATTTCCTATTTTGCCAATGGTAATAGGAGAAATTGGACCACAAATGTTGTTGTCCAGTTTGTCCTGAGTATGCAGATACCCCATATGTGGGGGTAAACCACTGTTTGGGCGCACGGCAGGGCTCAGAAGGGAAGGCACGCCATTTGGCTTTTTAAATGGAAAATGATCTCCAATCATTAGCGGACACCATGTCGCGTTTGGAGAGCCCCTGTGTGCCTAAACATTGGAGATCCCCCACAAATTACCCCATTTTGGAAACTAGACCCCCAAAGGAACTAATCTAGATGTGTAGTGAGCACTTTGAACCCTCAAGTGCTTCACAGAAGTTTATAACGCAGAGCCATGAAAATAAAAAAAAAAAATTATTTTCTCAAAAATGAATTTTAGCCCGCAATTTTTTATTTTCCCAAGGGTAACAGGAGAAATTTGACCCCAAAAGTTGTTGTCCAGTTTCTCCTGAGTACGCTGATACCCCATATGTGGGGGTAAACCACTGTTTAGGCACATGCTGGGGCTCGGAAGTGAAGTAGTGACGTTTTGAAATGCAGACTTTGATGGAATGCTCTGCGGGCGTCACGTTGCGTTTGCAGAGCCCCTGATGTGGCTAAACAGTAGAAACCCCCCACAAGTGACCCCATTTTGGAAACTAGACCCCGAAAGGAACTTATCTAGATGTGAGGTGAGCACTTTGAACCCCCAAGTGCTTCACAGAAGTTCATAACACAGAGCAGTGAAAATAATAAATACGTTTTCTTTCCTCAAAAATAATTTTTTAGCCCAGAATTTTTTATTTTCCCAAGGGTTACAGGAGAAATTGGACCACAAAAGTTGTTGTCCAGTTTCTCCTGAGTACGCTGATACCCCATGTGTGGGGGTAAACCACTGTTTGGGCACACGTGGGGGCTCAGAAGGGAAGTAGTGACTTTTGAAATGCAGACTTTGATGGAATGGTCTGCGGGCGTCACATTGCGTTTGCAGAGCCCCTGGTGTGCCTAAACAGTAGAAACCCCCCACAAGTGACCCCATTTTGGAAACTAGACCCCCAAAGGAACTTATCTAGATGTGTGGTGAGCACTTTCAACCCCCAAGTGCTTTACAGAAGTTTATAACGCAGAGCCGTGAAAATAATAAATACGTTTTCTTTCCTCAAAAATAATTTTTTAGCCCAGAATTTTTTATTTTCCCAAGGGTTACAGGAGAAATTGGACCACAAAAGTTGTTGTCCAGTTTCTCCTGAGTACGCTGATGCCCCATGTGTGGGGGTAAACCACTGTTTGGGCACACGTGGGGGCTCAGAAGGGAAGTAGTGACTTTTGAAATGCAGACTTTGATGGAATGGTCTGCGGGCGTCACGTTGCGTTTGCAGAGCCCCTGGTGTGCCTAAACAGTAGAAACCCCCCACAAGTGACCCCATTTTGGAAACTAGACCCCCCAAGGAACTTATCTAGATATGTGGTGAGCACTTTGAACCCCCAAGTGCTTCACAGACGTTTACAACGCAGAGCCGTGAAAATAAAAAATCATTTTTCTTTCCTCAAAAATGATGTTTTAGCAAGCAATTTTTTATTTTCTCAAGGGTAACAGGAGAAATTGGACCCCAGTAATTGTTGCGCAGTTTGTCCTGAGTATGCTGGTACCCCATATGTGGGGGTAAACCACTGTTTGGGCACACGTCGGGGTTCGGAAGTGAGGGAGCACCATTTGAATTTTTGAATACAAGATTGGCTGGAATCAATGGTGGCGCCATGTTGCGTTTGGAGACCCCCTGAAGTGCCTAAACAGTGGAAACCCCTCAATTCTACCTCCAACACACCCCTAACCCTTATCCCAACTGTAGCCGTAACCCTAATCACAACCCTAACCCCAACACTCCCCTAACCACAACCCTAACCCCAACACACCCCTAACCCTAACCACAACCCTAATTCCAACCCAACTCTAAGGCTATGTGCCAACGTTGCGGATTCGTATGAGATTTTTCAGCATCATTTTTGAAAAATCCGCGGGTAAAAGGCACTGCGTTTTACCTGTGGATTTACCGTGGATTTCCAGTGTTTTTTGTGCGGATTTCACCTGTGGATTCCTATTGAGGAACAGGTGTAAAACGCTGCGGAATCCGCACAAAGAATTGGCATGCTGCGGAAAATACAACGCAGCGTTCCCGCGCGGTATTTTCTGCACCATGGGCACAGCGGATTTGGTTTTCCATATGTTTACATGGTACTGTAAACCCGATGGAACACTGCTGCGAATCCGCAGCGGCCAATCCGCACCGTGTGCACATAGCCTAATTCTAAAGGTATGTGCACACGCTGCGGAAAACGCTGCGGATCCGCAGCAGTTTCCCATGAGTGTACAGTTCAATGTGAACCTATGGGAACCAAAAATCGCTGTACACATGCTGCGGAAAAACTGCACGGAAACGCAGCGGTTTACATTCCGCAGCATGTCACTTCTTTCTGCGGATTCCGCAGCGGTTTTAGAACTGCTCCAATAGAAAATCGCAGTTGTAAAACCGCAGTGAAATGCGCAGAAAAACCGCGGTAAATCCACGATAAATCGGCAGCGGTTTAGCACTGTGGATTTTTCAAATCCGCTGCGGAAAAATCCGCATAGGACCAGAATACGTGTGCACATACCGAAACCCTAACCCTAGCCCTAACCCTACCCCTAACCCTAACCCTAGCCCTAACCCTACCCCTAACCCTAACCCTACCCCTAGTTCTTACCCCAACCTTAGTGAAAAAAAAAAAAATTCTTTATTTTTTTTTATTGTCCCTATCTATGGGGGTGACAAAGGGGGGGGTCATTTACTATATTTTTTATTTTGATCACTGAGATATATCCTATCTCAGTGATCAAAATTCACTCTGGAACGAATCTGCCGGCCGGCCGATTCGGCGGGCGCACTGCACATGCGCCCGCCATTTTGGAAGATGGCGGCGCCCAGGAAAGAAGACGGACGGACCTCGGGCGGCCAGGTAAGTATAAGGGGGGGGGAGATCAGGGCACGGGGGGGGCGTCGGAGCACGGGGGGGTGGATCGGATCATGGGGGGGGGTGGATCGGAACACGGGAGGGAGGATTGGAGCACGGGGAAGGATTGGAGCACGGGGTGAGGGATCGCTGTGCGGGGGGGGGGGTGGATCGGAGCACGGGGGGGTCGCTGTGTGCGGGGGGGGATCGGAGTGCGGGGGGGTTTGATTGCAGCACAGGGGGTGTGATTGGTGCACGGGGAAGCGGACAGGAGGACGGGGGAGCGGAGCACAGGACTGAGGGGAGCGGACCACAGATCGGGGGGCTGGGGGGGCGATCGGAGGGGTGGGGTGGGTGCACATAAGTGTTTCCAGCCATGGCCGATGATATTGCAGCATCAGCCATGGCTGGATTGTAATATTTCACCAGTTTTTTAGGTGAAATATTACAAATCGCTCTGATTGGCAGTTTCACTTTCAACAGCCAATCAGAGCGATCGTAGCCACGAGGGGGTGAAGCCACCCCCCCTGGGCTAAACTACCACTCCCCCTGTCCCTGCAGATCGGGTGAAATGGGAGTTAACCCTTTCACCCGGCCTGCAGGGACGCGATCTTTCCATGACGCATATGCTGCGTCATGGGTCGGAATGGCACCGACTTTCATGACGCAGCGTATGCGTCAAAGGTCGGGAAGGGGTTAAAAAGGTATAGACCACCAATTTTTAATTTTACTTGCATTTGTCACATTGCACTTTGCTGCTACATGGAGACCACCCTTTGTTTTTTTTTCTCCTAATGTGACACTATCTGCACTTTTTTGGCACAATTATAGGAATTATATCTATATCTATACACCGTATATACTCGAGTATAAGCCGACCCGAGTATAAGCCGACCCCCCTAATTTTGCCACAAAAAACTGGGAAAACTTATTGACTCGAGTATAAGCCTAGGGTAGGAAATGCAGCAGCTACCGGTGAATTTCAAAAATAAAAATAGATGCTCCATACCGTTCATTATGGCCCCATAGCTGTGCCATATAGTGCTCTACACCGTTCATTATTTCCCCATAGATGTACCATAGAAAGCTGTGCCATATAGTGCTCTGCACCGTTCATTATTGCCCCATAGCTGTGCCATATAGTGCTCTGCACCGTTCAATATTGCCCCATAGCTGTGCCATATAGTGCTCTGCACCGTTCATTGTTGCCCCATAGCTGTGCCATTTAGTGCTCTGCACCGTTCATTATTGCCCCATAGCTGTGCCATTTAGTGCTCTGCACCGTTCATTATTGCCCCATAGCTGCCATATAGTGCTCTGCACCGTTCATTATTGCCCCATAGCTGTGCCATATAGTGCTCTGCACCGTTCATTATTGCCCCATAGCTGCCATATAGTGCTCTGCACCGTTCATTATTGCCCCATAGCTGTGCCATATAGTGCTCTGCACAGTTCATTATTGCCCCATAGCTGTGCCATATAGTGCCCTGCGCCGTTCATTATTGCCCCATAGCTGTCATATAGTACTCTGCGCCGTTCATTATTGCCCCATAGCTGCCATATAGTGCTCTGCACCGTTCATTATTGCCCCATAGCTGTGCCATATAGTGCTCTGCACCGTTCATTATTGCCCCTTAGCTGTGCCATATAGTGCTCTGCACCGTTCATTATTGCCCCATAGCTGTGCCATATAAAGCTGTGCCATTGCTGCTGCAATAAAAAAAAAAAATGCCATACTCACCTCGCTGCTTGCAGCTCCCAGCGTCCGGTCCCAGCGTCTCTCCGCACTGACTGATCAGGCAGAGGGCGGCGCGCACACTATATGCGTCATCGTGCCCTCTGACCTGAACAGTCAGAGCAAGAGGACGCGAAGACAGAGCGACGCCCGGCGTGTGGAACGCGGACAGGTGAATATTACATACTTACCTGCTCCCGGCGTCCCGCTCCCTCTGCCTGTCACACGGTCTTAGGTGCCGCAGCCTCTTCCTCTATCAGCGGTCACCGGCACCGCTGATTAGAGAAATGAATATGCGGCCCCACCCCTATGGGAGGTGGAGCCGCATATTAATTTCTCTAATCAGCGGTCCCACGTGACCGCTGAACAGGGGAAGAGCTGCAGCACCGAAGACCGTGTGACGGGCAGAGGGAGCGTCAGGACCGCCGGGACTAGGTGAGTATGCCTCAGCGCCCTCTCCCCCGCCGACCCTGCCGCCCACCGTGACTATATATACTAGATTGTGGCCCGATTCTAACGCATCGGGTATTCTAGAATATGCATGTCCCCGTAGTATATAGACAATGATGATTCCAGAATTCGCGGCAGACTGTGCCCGTCGCTGATTGGTCGAGGCAACCTTTATGACATCATCGTCGCCATGCTGTGCCCGCGAGGCCTGGACCAATCAGAGACGCGGGATTTCCAGGACAGACAGACAGTCAGACAGACGGAAAAATCCTTAGACAATTATATATATAGAATATATATTTTTATCATGGGATCACAATCAATTTGTTGGTGTAGCAGGAAGCACCTTACAAGTGTCCAGAGGGTCATTTTGGTCTAATTATACACATTAAATTCTATTGGTCCATTCGTTTGATTGATTTTAATTATGGTATGTATCTAAAATGTTCTATGTTGTGTGCACATTTTAATCTTTTATCTCTACTGCTACATGTATTAATAAAGGCACATTTTTATTAGTATTATCTTGCCTGGTATTTTATGCTCATCCATAGTGTTGGTTCTTTTACTCTTCATGAGTATTTTTTTACTCGCTTTTTAGTACACCGGGTTTTTCTTTTTTTACTGTATTTAACTATTGTCACATTCCCTTTTTATTGTTTATTTTTTGCTGCTATCACGGATGTCTTACTATTGTGTTTCCTCCTTTGGACAAATCAGACATTTGGAAAAAGTGATAGAGCAGCGGAGGCTCTCATTACCTCCAGATGTCAGGTAGGTCAGAAGGATAAGAGTGAAGCAGCCGCAGATTGACTGGCAGGGCTCACATAACGTCACGAGAGCCCAGGAGAACAGGTGCCAAAACCGCTGGAATGGTGCCTGTAAGGTTATTATTTTATAAGGGGGAACATGGTCATTGAGAAGGGGTTGTCTAAGTAGTGTACAACCCCCTTAAATATGGCATGGGGAGAATTTTCACTGAAAAGATATAGTGAGATTTCTACTATGCACTTGGTAACACAGTCTCAGTATGAATTTTGGCCTAAGTGGAGACCTCAGTGACTATGGTGTATGGTCGTCGCCGGCATGTTAGGGAACAGGCACTAGGACACCACGTCCCTTTAGCCCATCATTAGCAATATTAATACTTCTGACACATCAGTGTCGAAATCACTAGAATAAAATACATATATAATATATATTGTAATAAAGCAATTGAGAGTCTACGTAACAATTTTTGCTAGCACTACACTGTGTTCCAAATTATTATGCAAATTGGATTTAAGTGTCATGGTTGGTGGATGGCCACCATGTCCCAACAAGGCTGCGAGGTCAGCAAGGAGGTGGAGAAATCATGTTTTGGGCCGGAATCATGGAGAAACAGCTGGTGGGGCCCTTTAAGGTTCCTGAAGATGTGAAAATGACCTCTGTAAAGTAAATAGCGTTTCTGACTGACAACTTTCTTCCATGGTCTAAAAGCAGAAACGTGCTTTCAGGAGCAAAATCATCTTCATGCATGACAATGCCCCATCTCATGCTGCAAAGAATACCTCTGAGTCATTGGCTGCTATGGGAATAAAGAGATAAACTCATGGTGTGGCCACCATCTTCCCCTGACCTCAACCCTATAGAGCAGAGGTCCCCAACCGCCGGTCCGCGGACCAGGACCGGGCCGTTGAGGTTTTTCAGCCGGTCCGCGGCGCCGCTGACAGCTAGCTTCGCGGCCCTGCGCCTGGTCAGAGCACGCTCTGTGACAGCTCGCAGCTCCCGGCAGAGAACATTATGCAGGACGAGGGGGCAGCCCTCCTGCGCAGCATGGTGTGTTCCTGATGGGGTGGGGCGGCAGGCTCTCCTCACTGACACGCCCAGTGGCGTATCTAGGGGGGGGGGGGCAGCCGGGGCATTTGCCCCGGGTGCAGCCGGCAGGGAGGGGCGCAGTCGGGTCGCCTCATTCGGCGGTCCGCAGTGTCTCCCCCCAGCGGCTGCATTCTGCCGTCCCCGGTCAGGGAGTCAGCTGTTCTCTGTGCCGACTGTCAAGCTGACAGCCGGCACAGAGAAGCCGCAGAGCGCCGGATCCCAATGTGTGCAGAGGTGGAGGGGAGCCCCTGCAGGGTGGCTGCGGCAGGCAGGGAGAAATCCGTGCAGCTCCGCTGCCCAGCGATCTGTCTTCCTGCTTCCTCTCACACAGACGCGCCGCTGGATGACGTCATCATTCAGCGGCCGGCTGTGTCAGAGGAAGGCAATGAGATGCTGTGGTAGAGTGCGAGGAGAGGTGAGAGGGGTGTGTGAATGTGTGTGTGTGAATGTGTGTGTGAATGTGTGTGTGTGTGAATGTGTGTGTGTGTGTGTGTGTGTGTGTGTGTGAGAATGTGAATGTGTGTGTGTGAGAGTGTTACATAGTTACATAGTTACATAGTTATTAAGGTTGAAGGAAGACTATATGTCCATCTAGTTCAACCCATAGCCTAACCTAACATGCCCTAACATGTTGATCCAGAGGAAGGCAAAAAAAACCCATGTGCAAAGAGTAAGCTCCACATTGGGGAAAAAAATTCCTTCCCGACTCCACATACGGCAATCAGACTAGTTCCCTGGATCAACGCCCTATCAAGGAATCTAGTGTATATACCCTGTAACATTAAACTTTTCCAGAAAGGTATCCAGTCCCCTCTTAAATTTAAGTAATGAATCACTCATTACAACATCACACGGCAGAGAGTTCCATAGTCTCACTGCTCTTACAGTAAAGAATCAGTGTCTGTTATTATGCTTAAACCTTTTTTCCTCCAACCGCAGAGGATGCCCCCTTGTCCCTGTTTCAGGTCTATGATTAAAAAGATCATTAGAAAGGTCTTTGTACTGTCCCCTCATATATTTATACATTAAAATGAGATCACCCCTTAGTCTTCGTTTTTCCAAACTAAATAGCCCCAAGTGTAATAACCTATCTTGGTATTGCAGACCCCCCAGTCCTCTAATAACCTTGGTCGCTCTTCTCTGCACCCGCTCCAGTTCAGCTATGTCTTTCTTATACACCGGAGACCAGAACTGTGCACAGTATTCTAAGTGTGGTCGAACTAGTGACTTGTATAGAGGTAAAATTATATTCTCCTCATGAGCATCTATGCCTCTTTTAATGCATCCCATTATTTTATTTGCCTTTGTAGCAGCTGCCTGACACTGGCCACTGAATTTAAGTTTGTCATCCACCCATACACCCAGGTCTTTTTCATTGACAGTTTTGCCCAGAGTTTTAGAATTAAGCACATAATTATACATCTTATTACTTCTACCCAAGTGCATGACCTTACATTTATCCCCATTAAAGCTCATTTGCCATTTATCAGCCCAAGCTTCTAGTTTACATAAATCATCCTGTAATATAAAATTGTCCTCCTCTGTATTGATTACCCTGCAGAGTTTAGTGTCATCTGCAAATATTGAAATTCTACTCTGAATGCCCCCTACAAGGTCATTAATAAATATGTTAAAAAGAAGAGGGCCCAATACTGACCCCTGTGGTACCCCACTGCTAACCGCTACCCAGTCCGAGTGTGCTCCATTAATAACCACCCTTTGTTTCCTATCCCTGAGCCAGCTCTCAACCCACTTGCACATATTTTCCCCTATCCCCATTATTCTCATTTTATGTATCAACCTTTTGTGTGGCACCGTATCAAAAGCTTTTGAAAAGTCCATATACACTACATCCACTGGGTTCCCTTGGTCCAATCCGGAACTTACCTCTTCATAGAAACTGATCAAATTAGTCTGACATGAACGGTCCCTAGTAAACCCGTGCTGATACTGGGTCATGAGGTTATTCCTCTTCAGATACTCCAGTATAGCGTCCCTTAGAATGCCCTCCAGGATTTTACCCACAGTAGAGGTTAAGCTTACTGGCCTATAGTTTCCGAGTTCAGTTTTTGTTCCCTTTTTGAATATTGGCACCACATTTGCTATACGCCAGTCCTGTGGCACAGACCCTGTTATTATGGAGTCTTTAAAGATTAAAAATAATGGTCTATCAATGACTGTACTTAATTCCTGCAGTACTCGAGGGTGTATCCCATCCGGGCCCGGAGATTTGTCAATTTTAGTGATTTTTAGACGCCGCCGCACTTCCTGCTGGGTTAAGCAGGTGACATTTAATTGGGAATTTTTATCACTAGACATTTTGTCTGCCATGGGATTTTCTTGTGTAAATACTGATGAAAAAAAGTCATTTAGCATATTGGCTTTTTCCTCATCCTCCATCTCACCCAGACTATTTTTAAGGGGGCCAACACTATCATTTTTTAGTTTCTTACTATTTATGTAGTTAAAGAATATTTTAGGATTATTTTTACTCTCTCGGGCAATGAGTCTCTCTGTCTCAATCTTTGCTGCCTTGATTTGCTTTTTACAGAATTTATTTAATTTTTTGTATTTATTTAATGCCTCCTCACTACCTACTTCCTTTAATTCTCTAAATGCTTTCTTTTTGTCCCTTATTGCGCCCCTTACAGCTCTATTTAGCCATATTGGTTTCCTCCTATTTCTAATATGTTTATTCCCATACGGTATATACTGTGCACAGGTCCTATCCAGGATGCTAATAAACGTATCCCATTTTCTCTGTGTATTTTTGTGTCTCAGGATATCGTCCCAGTTAATTGCACCAAGATCCTCTCTCATCCGTTGGAAATTTGCCCTCCTGAAGTTTAGTGTCCTTGTAACCCCTCTACTACACATCTTTTTAAAGGATACATGAAAACTTATTATTTTGTGATCGCTATTTCCCAAGTAACCCCCAACCCTTATATTTGATATGCGGTCTGGCCTGTTGGTTAATATTAGGTCTAGCAGTGCCCCCCTTCTTGTTGGGTCCTGAACCAGTTGTGAAAGGTAATTGTCTCTCATAATTGTCAAAAACCGATTACCTTTGCTGGAACTGCAGGTTTCTGTTCCCCAATCTATTTCAGGGTAGTTGAAGTCCCCCATAATAATGACTTCTCCTTGAGTCGCAGCTTCATCTATTTGCTTTACGAGGATATTCTCCATTGCTTCCATTATTTTTGGAGATTTATAACAAACCCCTATCAGTAATTTATTATTTTTTTTTTTTTTTTTATTATTATTTTTTCCCCCTCCCCTTATCTCCACCCACAGGGATTCTACATTTTCATTAAATTCACCTATATTATCGCGCAGGATGGGTTTTAAGGATGATTTTACATATAGACACACCCCTCCCCCTCGCTTATCTGTACGGTCATTTCTGAACAGGCTATAGCCCTGCAAGTTAACAGCCCAGTCATGGCTCTCATCCAGCCACGTTTCAGATATCCCCACCATGTCATAATTATGCTCCAACAACATTAGTTCTAATTCGTCCATTTTGTTGGCGAGGCTTCTGGCATTAGTATACATGCACTTTATGTTCCTCTCTGTACTTCTATTTCTTAAATTATTAACTGTTCTGACCCCACCCCCCATGCCACCGCCACCCCCAACTTCCTTATTTGTGCCCAGGACTCTGTCTGCACTATCTTCCCCTCCTATAAAATGAATACCCTCCCCCCCCAATTCCTAGTTTAAACACTCCTCCAACCTTCTAGCCATTCTCTCCCCCAGCACAGCTGCACCCTCCCCATTGAGGTGCAGCCCGTCCCTAGCGTAGAGCCTGTAGCCAACTGAGAAGTCGGCCCAGTTCTGCAGGAACCCAAACCCCTCTTTCCTACACCAATTCTTGAGCCACTTATTAACCTCCCTAATCTCCCGTTGCCTCTCTGGCGTGGCACGTGGTACCGGCAGTATTTCGGAAAATACCACGTTGGAGGTCCTTGCTTTCAGCTTGCAGCCTAATTCCCTGAAATCATCTTTAAGGACCTTCCACCTACCTCTAACTTTGTCATTAGTGCCAATGTGCACCATGACCGCTGGGTCCTCACCAGCCCCTCCCAATAATCTGTCCACCCGATCAGCGATGTGTCGGACTCGAGCGCCAGGTAGGCAGCACACCGTTCGACGATCCCTGTCTTTGTGACAGATTGCCCTATCTGTTCCCCTAATAATTGAGTCGCCCACTACCAGCACCTGTCTGGCCTGCCCTGCTCTCCTATTTCCCTCCTTACTGGAGCAGTCACTCCTCCGGCTTTCAGAGGACATGCCTGGCTGCAGCAGTGCTACCCCTGTACTGGCACCCCCCTCATCTGCCAACTTAGCAAACTTATTGGGGTGTTCCAGATCAGGACTAGCCTCCCTGGCACTCTTCCCTCTACCCCGCTTCCTAACTGTCACCCAGCTTGCTACTTCATTGTCCTGCAGCTCCATCCCACCATCCCCCCCTCATCTGTCCCATTGAGCGTCTGCTCCGTGAGCAGAAGACTCCTCTCCATGTTGTCTATGGATCTCAGTGTTGCCAGCTGCACATTTAGAGTCAGAATCTGGGTTTCCAAATGCACAACGTGCTCACATCTCGCACAGCAGTATGCACCCTCGATCGGCTGCTCAAGGACTGCATACATGTGGCAAGATGTGCACTGGACGGCATTAACAATCGTGGAGCACATTTCCTAATGGGGATTGCACCAGACAGAACAGTTCAATAAAAAAAAAAAATAAATACAAAGTATTAATAAAAATCAGACAGCAATTCAGTAATTCCTCCCCTGAAAACTCCCTGACTTCAAAGTCACTGAATCACAAGTCACACTTACCGCCGTCCACACTTACACTCAGGCCACACTCAGCTCGCTCACACTCGCTCTGCTGAAGATTTATAGAGATTTTTTTTTTTTTTCCCTAGTTCCCCTCAACAGCAATCAACCTTGCTGTTCAAATGCACTTCCAAAAAGGACTTGAGCCCCAAACAGCTGCCCCTTATAAACCCTTAACTATGAGCCCCCACCCTAAGTTAACCCTTATGAATATAGCTACCCCCAATTCAGCAACTCACACCAATTCACACAGGTATTTGTTAAAGGCTTTCCAAATACCTCTTCACTGAATCACAAGTCACACTTACCGCCGTCCACACTTACGCTCTAGTCACACTCAGCTCGCTCACACTCGCTCTGCTGAAGATTTATAGAGATTTTTTTTTTTTTTTTTTCCTAGTTCCCCTCAACAGCAATCAACCTTGCTGTTCAAATGCACTTCCAAAAAGGACTTGAGCCCCAAACAGCTGCCCCTTATAAACCCTTAACTATGAGCCCCCACCCTAAGTTAACCCTTATGAATATAGCTACCCCCAATTCAGCAACTCACACCAATTCACACAGGTATTTGTTAAAGGCTTTCCAAATACCTCTTCACTGAATCACAAGTCACACTTACCGCCGTCCACACTTACGCTGTGGTCACACTCAGCTCGCTCACACTCGCTCTGCTGAAGATTTATAGAGATTTTTTTTTTTTTTTTTTTTCCTAGTTCCCCTCAACAGCAATCAACCTTGCTGTTCAAATGCACTTCCAAAAAGGACTGTCAAGCTGACAGCCGGCACAGAGAAGCTGCAGAGCGCCGGATCCCAATGTGTGCAGAGGTGGAGGGGAGCCCCTGCAGGGTGGCTGCGGCAGGCAGGGAGAAATCCGTGCAGCTCCGCTGCCCAGCGATCTGTCTTCCTGCTTCCTCTCACACAGACGCGCCTCTGGATGACGTCATCATTCAGCGGCCGGCTGTGTCAGAGGAAGGCAATGAGATGCTGTGGTAGAGTGCGAGGAGAGGTGAGAGGGGTGTGTGAATGTGTGTGTGTGAATGTGTGTGTGTGTGTGTGTGAGAATGTGAATGTGTGTGTGTGAGAGTGTGTGTGTGAATGTGTGTGTGTGTGTGAGAATGTGTGTGTGAGAATGTGTGTGAGAATGTGTGTGTGAGAATGTGTGTGTGTGAATATGTGAATCAAATTCTCATTATAAATGTCATAATTACATGATAAGTATGCACTAAGCTCCACCCCTCCATAACTCCACCCCCATATGACCAGAGCCCCACCCCTGCCCCACCCCCACCCCACCGGGCCATGGAAAACTGGTCTTGCTTAAAGCCGGTCCCTGGGGCAAAAAAGGTTGGGGACCTCTGCTATAGAGAACCTTTGGAGTATCATCCAGCACAAGATCTATGAGGGTGGGAGGCAGTTCACATCAAAACAGCAGCTCTGGGAGGCGATTCTGACTTCATGCAAAGACGTACAAGCAGAAACTCTCCAAAAACTCAAGAATGCAAGAATTGTGAAGGTGATATCAAAGAAGGGTTCCTATGTTAACATGTAACTTGGCCTGTTAGGATGTTTTGGAGTTAAATAGCTTTTTTGTTCAGTGAATGTGACCTCCTAATGCTGCAAATTCCACAAATGAGCATTTTCAGTTCTTTAAAACATATCAAATGTATAGAAATTCTACTGTGCCTAATAATATGGAACAGTGCATTATGAGTTTTTATTCATTTTGGAGATTATACTGTCATCATTGGGAGGTTTCTTCAATAAAATTCAATGTATACTGTAACGGGTGATGACTTTTATTAGACTGACTGTCATTTGCACCGACCATTTAGGAAAATCCGTAAAAAATGTCATCTGCATAATAATTTGGAACATAGTGTAGATCTAACCTTTGATAAAGATGATCCTGGTCGAGATGCCCTGGATGACGTAGGGGCACTGCTGTCCGACTTGGCCTTCTCACCACCCTGTGGTCTGTTGGTGACCGGTACTTTCGGCGCAGAGCCTACACTCCTGCTTGCTTTCCTCATCCTGGGCGGCCTGTTTGTGATGCATTTACAGCTGAATCTGTCAAGTAAGAATAGGACATCAATATGTTAGATAGAATTTTTATGCACAGTTCTGCAGTTATGGCAAAGTTAGGCAAAATAAACAGCAAAATGATCATGCCAAAAAAGGACGCATGCGTCACAAAACAATGCATTTTGCATGCGTTTTTGTTTGCGTTGTGTCGCCGACACAGCACCGCACAAAGCAAATGTGAACGTCTTAAACACACGGCTGATGACCGGATCATGCAGCTTCATATGAAAATCCCTATTTGCGAGCCGGGACCTCACCCCTAATGTCACTGCTTAAATTGTCTTAACTTATACTGAATATATTGTCTGTACATGTCCCCACTTAATTGTAAAGTGCTGCGGAATATGTTGGCGCTATATAAATAAAAATTATTATTATTATTATGGTTTTGCTATCATTTTACAGTTCTAAATAACCACTTTGGAGAGGAAAGGTTACATAAAAGCTAAACTACAAAGATAGTTCTAGTCCTGATGGACAGACAGACGTACGGTGGCTAATAGAGAACAACAGGGTTGTACGCAGTAGTCCATGAGCCATACGAGTCCTTATACAGTGAGGTATTCTGAAATATAGAGGGAAAACACCCCTGTAATACAATATTTAGTTTACTATGCCAAGTGTGTCCTTTCAGATTCATATACAATCCAACAGAAAAACCATGCATGTCTCTATATGAGATCAGGCGGACGTTATGGACTCATACCACTTCTATAGGTGCTGGGCAGTGGTGCAGGGGAGTATATCATAGACATATCTCATATGTGCAGAATATTACTACCAGCTGAACATACATATCACAGGATTAAATATAGTAATAAAAAAAATATACGTATAAAAAGCATACAGACTATTCTGTGTATCCCATATCACATCACATAAGATCAATACATACATCTGCTTGTGATCAGATACACTGCTATGTAAGCCAAAGGAAGCTGGAGACAGGAGATTTTGTGCAATAACAAAAACCCACCCACATTATACTAAATATCTTAATGCATCCTTATATACTTATTACAATTACTACATACCTGTCCATGACTTGCTAGAACACATAAAGCGTGTCCTTTATGTTACCTGCTGTTAAGCTGAAGGCTTCTTGTAGAACACATGGCGAAACGAATGTGGACTACGTCAGATATCTACACATTGCAGTGGTCTAGGATATTTATAGCTTTGATGCCCGCCTGTGCACCTTTCAAAAATTACTGTGACCCAATGACGGGAGTACATCAGACATCAGTAAGCGCTCTGGATTCTTGGCCGACATTGCACCCACAGGGTCAGAGAGATAACGGGATTTAGATTTAAACCCAGCAACTGATGTGCAGACTGCGGCTCCTATCCGGGGACAAGTCTTCCTTATTTGGAGTCTCTCGCAGCACTACGGGGATCTGACAGACATGAAACGCTCCTAATATTTGGAATTCCATGGAAATGACAGACAAGTGAAAGTTCCTAATTGCCCTGCCCCCATCTAATGGCCAATGTTAAAGAAACGGAATATGTATACCTAATACTATTCATGATGATTGATTATATATACATAAGATGGTTGGTTACACGTTTTCATAGATCAATGATCTACCTGTTTGAAGTGAAAGGTTAAAATCTCAAATTAATTCTTTTCTATGAGGGCTTCTACAAAAGATATTATCCTACACAAACAGTGAGGTGAACAGAGAGCTCTGAAAAGTTTTGACCTCTGGGACTCCACCGATCAGTCCACTAAGGCTACGTTCACATTGGCGACGCAGCGGCGACGCACGGAAAAACGCGCGCAAACGCGCGCAAAAACGCGCGCGTTTTGCGACGCGTGCGTCGTTTTTTGACAAAATCGGACGCAAGAAAAATGCAACTTGTAGCGTTTTCTTGCGTCCGACGCTAGCGTCTAAAACGACGCACGTGTCGGAAAACGCGTGCAAAAAGACGCACGCGTCCCCTATGTTAAACATAGGGGCGCGTCGCCGCTGCGTCGCCGACGCAACAGCGACGCACATTAGCGTAACGCTAATGTGAACGTAGCCTAAAGAGGTCCTGCTGCACCTGGGGGTCAGGCCATGTTCACACGTTCAGTATTTGGTCAGTATCACATCAGTATGTGTAAGCCAAAACCAAAACTGGGTGATAAATACAAAAGTGGTATTTGTAAGTGTTTTGGCTTACAAATACTGAATGTGTGAACGTGGCCTATCACAGATCCCACCTATAATCTATAGTTTTCAGCTGGTCAGAAATATATTCATAAAACTTAACTTTTAATCTATTCATTAAAAACCTATAAACTGCAAAACAAGTGCCAAAAGTGCTTGTGCTTAAACCACATAGTGCAAGTAAAAACAGACCGACAAAAATTGTACACACCACTTACATCAATCTCTCAGAGGTAGTTTTTACAGCTATATGATATGGTCTCACTATCCCTGTCAAATATGGGGTTTGGCTACTTTCACACTAGCGTCGTTTGGCCTCCGTCGCTATGTCGTTTTGGAGAAAAAACGCATCCTGCAAAGTTGCCCGCAGGATGCGTTTTTTCTCCATAGACTTTCATTAGCGACGGATTGCGACGAATTGCCACACGTCGACGTGCGTACGACGGATGCGTCGTGTTTTTGCAGTCCGTCGGGACAAAAAAAGGTTGCATGGAACGTTTTTTTTGTCCGTTGGTTCCGCTTTTCCCGACCGCGCATGCGCGACCGGAACTCCGCCCCCCAAAAACACCCCAATTCTACCCAGAAGTCTCAGAGCAATCCATCTGAGGCTATACTTATTGTCCTAGTTGCTGGTATCAAACATGATCATCAGACATAACTTCTGTTTAGCATAACTATCAAGTGGTGGTACAGTCTAACAGCAAGCTCGGAGACTAAGCAAAGTTCTCCATATCATGGTATTTTTCCCAAAGATTTCACATTACATACTGCAACGAGCGTACGAATCGCTCTGTCGCATAATTTCACAATCATCTAGGTGGATACTTCTCTATCCGCCACCATAGGGATAGACTATGGTCCTCAGTCCTCATGGGACTGAGGAATCTTATCAATCCCCATAAACTGTTCCTCTAAGGTCACTATTGTGCAGTCTATTGATATGGTTCGCGACTAGTCCACTAGGAGATGGTCTGTCATGTCCCAACAGGTCTCCATTTCAGGGGGTCCCTTGGCTCTGATTGTACATGAATCGTTGTCTCTTTATGAATATCGACATAAAAAAACAAAAAGCATTGTAGATGATGTGTATTTGAATATGCGTGGTGACATCAAATTAGAATTAATAAAGTAGCCAGGATCTTTTTAGGTGTAAAACAAGTAGGGATTCTAGTAAATCTGTACATATCCTTTGAATAGGGCAGCTTCTATGGTGGCGGATAGAGAAGTATCTGCCTAGATGATTGTGAAATTATGCGACAGAGCGATTCGTACGCTCGTTACAGTATGTAATGTACTGCTGTGGATCACATGATCCTGAAACCGGACATTGCGTCAGTGGGCCAGCACATCACCTTGTGCGTATCAGCAACCGGAGATGACGTGAGCGTGTCTTGCGGCCCAAGATCCGGATGTGACGCGGGTGCGAACATCATGTGACGTAGGTATGCCGGAAGGCGGAAGTAATTTACCGGCATTCGGAACCATGCGTCCTGGAGATATGGATTTAGTCTATTTAAGGCAAGTAAAGAGGACTGCTAGCTTAGCAATGCTCGCTCACTTTAGAATGGATGTCGCTACTCCCCTGATGATTTGGAAGATGAAACGCGTTGGCAGACATCAGTCTTTGAAAGGATGAGACGGTGTGATAATACAGATCACTACCCGCTATGAGATCCTGGACACTCTGAAAAGGCACCGTGTAAGTACTCGGTCCCGTAGATGAGTATAAATGTTTTTTCGTAAAAAAATGCCTATTTGAGTCACTTACTGAACATATGCCATTACTTTTAGCCCCTGATGGGAGGCATATATGTATTCTGGTGAAATCTTTGGGTAAAATACCATGATATGGAAAACTTTGCTTAGTTTCCGAGCTTGCTGTTCTGTACCACCACTTGATAGTTATGCTAAACAGAAGTTATGTCTGATGATCATGTTTGATACCAGCAACTAGGACAATAAGTATAGCCTCTGTTATAATCAGATGGATTGCTCTGAGACTTCTGGGTAGAATTGGGGTCTTTTTTGCCATACAAGAGTAAAAGGCAAAAAAATCTAAAAATGTTCATAGGCATTTTTTTCTTTGAGGTATAACCAGTCACTGTAGGGTCCAATACTGAGAATTTACCAATCTGGTAAAACTGGTATATCTAATCCCCATATTTGACAGGGATAGTGAGACTATATCATATAGCTGTAAAAACTACCTCTGAGAGATTGAGATAAGTGGTGCATACAATTCGCTGTCCTCGCAGCTTCATCAGGAGTTGGACAGTATTGTGCCGCTACAGCTGCAGACACTCGGGTAATTGTAGTCATGATATAAAAAGATGCCAGACACAATACTGTCTACCTCCTGATGAAGCTGCGAGGACAGAGAAACGTGCGTCAAGGTGCAGCCATTTGACCATTATTCTGATACCGAGATGGCCGCTGGTAATTGATACATCTATACAACTTAGCATGATTAACATACTGAGCCATGTGGCTTAATATATTATCTTCATAGCCTAAAGTTTTACTTTAGATCAATTTTTCATGCATATCTATGATATGAGGTTTTCAGCGGCTTTGTAGATTGACATTTTATGGGACATTTGCTATTTGATATAACATCTAAATATATGCTGATGAGTATTTCTGTATAATAGCAGTGTCAGGATGTATGAGTCTTATCTCTCTATTTCCTTTGTTACCAGTCATTATTGTCCATGAGCAACAGGGTTGTGTTCACCCCAGCTGCATACTATATATGTGGACATTTACATTGAGATATATTTATGCTCTATTTTACGTAATTTATGGAATTATCCTGATTAATATTACAATAAATCTATTTATATGTTTTATACATTGGTACTAGGTGTCAGGTTTTGCTGCGTTTTGTGTGCCAAAATCTGATACTATGGAATGGGTTTTTTTATTTTCCCAACATAAAACCTAATCAGCATGCACAAGAGACAAATCTAGCATGCCAAAACCGCCGCGAAAAAACCCACAAAAATGCAGCTAAAAAACAAGAAAAACATGCTTTTTTCCGCAGCTTCTTTCCTGCCTAGAGATCAGGTTTTGCTGTAGAAAAAAAACGCAGAAAAAAAAACAACTAGTGTGAACTTATCCTTAAGGCGCACTAAAAAAAATGCAAAGCACGCGCACATGTCAATTTTCAGAGTGCCTATAAAAACTAATAAAAAGAGCCGGACACCTCTTACAACGATGTGCTAAAAAGAGTCATTGGTGAGACTGGCACCCATCAAGCAAGTATACCAACGGGAGCAAAAACAAAAGCGCAGAAGGGTCTTAACCGATACAACAGGTGTGTTAGTAGGGAGTGCTTGCTCACCTGATGGGGTTGTGTAGCCCACAACAATTGCAAAGCTTTGGCAGACCGTGTACAAAGTCAGCTGCAAGTCCCAAGGATAAAGGGTTTGTTATTACAGCAGCTTGTATCGGTGGATGAAACTTGCTACTGAAACCAATAAGGAAACTTTTTCCAGAAAGAAGTATTAACATTTTGTTGATTTTTGTGTTCACGCCTGACAGGGGCCCAGTACACAATGCATATTTGTCCAGCTGCTAGGAAGGTATGCATCCGAGGGGGGCAGCCTCTTTTGACACCACCATTATATTTGCTGCCTTGTGGCCACATTAGCCAGGCCAGCTGTGTTCATACTGTCAGATCACAATCACATTGAGCTTCCCAAGCTTTTTCTACTTTACATTTAGCAATTATCAGTTGCTTATTGTGCTTACCTTGCAGTTTTTGGAGCGCTCACAGAAATAAATGAAGACCGCTGCTGCGCATGCACAGATACCCCTCTATTAATGAGAGAGCATACGAGGGGAGGGCAAGTCCTTAAACCAACTAGGTCAAGTCTCCTGACTGTTCCCAACAGCTAATATAGCAATATAGGTGCAGATTTCTTTAGTCTGAAAAGGGGCCATATTACTGCTGTAGTATTTGAAAAATTAACGTTAACGCTGCAACAATGCATATGTTAAAAAGACACAGCACTAGCCCCAGAGACAGTCCCTTTCCTTAGATACTGTAATAACACCCTCCTGGGTGTGACAAAGCCTGGTAAAATTCCCGCCATTGTAGGACCATTACGTAGGCTGCCAATCACACCCATGGAGGCGACATGATTTGAAGATCCGAGGAAGGACTATTCTGGAGGAAAGAGATGCATTGCCGAACTAGTCCCGTCTTATTAGCATATGCGATATTATAGAAAGTTCAATTTCCAAACATTGCCGTGCTAGTAATCCACATCAAACACCTCATCAGATTAACCCCTTCATGACCCAGCCTATTTTGACCTTCATGACCTGGCCGTTTTTTGCAATTCTGACCAGTGTCCCTTCATGAGGTAATAACTCGGGAACGCTTCAACGGATCCTAACGGTTCTGAGACTCTTTTTTCGTGACATATTGGGCTTCATGTTAGTGGTAAATTTAGGTCAATAATTTTTGCTTTTACTTGTGAAAAAAATTGAAATTTGGCTAAAATTTTGAAAATTTCGCAATTTTCAAATTTTGAATTTTTATTCTGTTAAACCAGAGAGTTATGTGACACAAATATAGTTAATAAATAACATTTCCCACATGTCTACTTTACATCAGCACAATTTTGTAAACAAAAATTTTTTTTGCTAGGAAGTTATAATAGTTAAAATTTGACCAGCGATTTCTCATTTTTACAAAGAAATTTACAAAACCATTTTTTTTTTAGGGACCACCTCACATTTGAAGTCAGTTTGAGGGGTCTGTATGGCTGAAAATACCCAAAAGTGACACCATTCTAAAAACTGCACCCCTCAAGGTACTGAAAACCACATTCAAGAAGTTTATTAACCCTTCAGGTGCTTCACAGCAGCAGAAGCATCATGGAAGGAAAAAATGAACATTTAACTTTTTAGTCACAAAAATGATGTTTTAGCAACAATTTTTTTTATTTTCCCAAGGGTAAAAAGAGAAACTGGACCCCAAACGTTATTGTACAATTTGTCCTGAGTACGCCGATACCTCATATGTGGGGGGGAAACACTGTCTGGGCACACGGCAGGGCTCGGAAGGGAAGGAGTACCATTTGACTTTTTGAATGAAAAATTAGCTCCAATCGTTAGCGGACACCATGTCGCGTTTGGAGAGGCCCTGTGTGCCTAAACATTGAAGCTCCCCCACATGTGACCCCATTTTGGAAACTAGACCTCCCATAGTACTAGACAACACGGAGAGAAAGGAGTATAACGGGTATAAACTATTTATTATGGTATCAAAAAGAAGTCATACATAGTAAAAAAGATTACATTACACATATAAATACCAATAAAGTGCACAAGGATGGTGAGAGAAAAACAGGTATCCACCGGTGTGTAATATGCCCCTAAAAAAATATAACCAGGGAATTCCCCTTGAGAAAGCAGCATATTCCCCTTGAGAAAGCAGCATATTTCCAAGCGAAACGCGCGTCGGTTTTTTTTATTCCATTCTGGCTCCAGCTCGATGTGTCTTTTTGCCCTGCATATTTGTGGTAAGTCCTGCGCAAACAATATATGTAGATACTTGATCAATTACTATAGCGGTGACTTGCCGCTCTGCTATTACCAGCATTCTGACTATGTCAGACTGGTTATATTTTTTAGGGGCATATTACACACCGGTGGATACCGGTTTTTCTCTCACCATCCTTGTGCACTTTATTGGTATTTATAT
This sequence comes from Ranitomeya imitator, assembly GCF_032444005.1. Classification (NCBI taxonomy): domain Eukaryota; kingdom Metazoa; phylum Chordata; class Amphibia; order Anura; family Dendrobatidae; genus Ranitomeya; species Ranitomeya imitator. Next base: position 302,870,996 of record NC_091282.1, read on the forward strand.
GTGTAATGTAATCTTTTTTACTATGTAGGACTTCTTTTTGATACCATAATAAATAGTTTATACCCGTTATACTCCTTTCTCTCCGTGTTGTCTAGCTCTAGTATGGAGTGGGTTGCCTTGTTTCCAGGCTTTGGGCTCTTTTTCACTATTTAGTGTTAACAGCCCAGTTTTTTCTCTTATTAATATGTGGTCTGGTTTTGTTTGTGCGGTGACCACTTTAAACCCCCAAGTGCTTCATAGAAGTTTATAACGCAGAGCCGTGAAAATAAAAAAATCATTTTTCTTTCCTCAAAAATTATGTTTTAGCAAGTAATTTTTTATTTTCACAAGGGTAACAAAAGAAATTAGACCCCCAATGGTTGTTGCCCAGTTTGTCCTGAGTACACGGATACCCCATATGTGGGGGTAAACCACTGGGCACACGTCGGGGCTCGGAAGGGAAGTAGTGACTTTTGAAATGCAGACTTTGATGGAATGGTCTGCGGGCATCATGTTGCATTTGCAGAGCCCCTGATGTGCCTAAACAGACAAGTGACCCCATTTTGGAAACTAGACCCCCCAAGGAACTTATATAGATATGTGGTGAGCACTTTGAACCCCCAAGTGCTTCACAGAAGTTTATAACGCAGAGCCGTGAAAATAAAAAATAATTTTTCTTTCCTCAAAAATTGTGTCTCAGCAAGCAATTTTTTATTTTCGCAAGGGTAACAGGAGAAATTGGACCCCAATAGTTGTTGCCCAGTTTGTCCTGAGTACGTTGGTACCCCATATGTGGGGGTAAACCACTGTTTGGGCGCACGTCGGGGCTTGGAAGGGAGGGAGCACCATTTGACTTTTTGAACGTAAGATTGGCTGGAATCAATGGTGGCACCATGTTGCGTTTGGAGACCCCTGATGTACCTAAACAGTGGAAACCCCTCAATTCTAACTTCAACACTAACCCCAACACACCCCTAACCCTTATCCCAACTGTAGCCATAACCCTAATCCCAACCCTAATCCTAACCCTAATCACAATCCCAACCCTAACCACAACTTTAACCCCAACACACCCCTAACCCTATCCATAACCCTAACCACAAGCCTAATCTTAACCCTATTTCCAACCCTAGCCCTAATTCTATGTGCCCACGTTGCGGATTCGTGTGAGATTTTTCCGCACGATTTTTGAAAAATCCGCAGGTAAAAAGGCACGGCGTTTTACCTGTGGATTTACAGCGGATTTCCAGTGTTTTTTGTGCTGATTTCACCTGCGGATTCCTATTGAGGAACAGGTGTAAAACGCTGCGGAATCCGCACAAAATTGACATGCTGCAGAAAATACAACGCAGCGTTTCCGCACTGTATTTTCCGCACCATGGGCACAGTGGATTTGGTTTTCCATAGGTTTACATGGTACTGTAAACCTGATGGAAAACTGCTACGAATCCCCGCGGCCAATCCGCTGCGGATCCGCAGCCAAATCCGCACCGTGTGCAAATACCCTAACCCTAGCCCTAACTCTAATGGTACCGTTACACTAAACGACTTACCAACAATCACGACCAAAAAAAAATGCCAAGCTAGTCGAACCGCCCGAATCTCTAAGAGATAGATAGGGAGATCTGATTCCTGAGGAGACCAACGCCCCTGAGCTGTGTGGTGAAAAAAAACACTGCTCCCCAACGGAGGAGACTGGCGTCAGTTGGGACTTACCAGCCAATAGGTTGGGGGAAAGAGCTTCCCCCCCCCTCCCCCAGAAGGGACGAGCTGTTTAATCACCATGAAAGAGACTGCCTAACCTGGGGAGACAACAGAAAACTGTGGTTGAGAGAGAGTTGATTCTTGTTCCATACTGCTAAGATTGCATGCTGGAGAGGTCGAAGGTGAAGCTGTGCAAATGGTACTGCTTCTACAGCTGCAACCATCCTTCCTAACACCCTCATACAGGATCGGATCGTATGAGGGTACGGTTGCTGGAGATTCCTCACCTCCCGCTGAAGGGCTAGGACTTTGTCCTGGAAAAGGATCGACAGGACTTGAGAGGAGTCGAAAATCACGCCTAGAAATGAAATCCTCCGAGATGGATCTAGGGATGACTTCCTTAAATTTACTAGCCAACCCAGACAAGAAAGGGAGTCTAGAACAAGCTGGCCCTTTTACTTGCAAGCCTGAAAGGACGGTCCTTTGATCAGAGGATCGTTTATATAAGGCAAGACTACTATCCTTCGAGAGTGCAGAATGGACACCACAAATAACATGACCTTCGTGAACACCCTGGGAGCGAAGGCCAGCCCGAAGGGAAAAGCCGTGAACTAGAAGTGTAGGTTGTTTAGGGCGAACCGGAGAAATCTTTGATGAGAAGAAAAAAATGGGAATATGTAGGCAGACATCCTGAATGTCTATTGAGGCCAAGAACTCTCCCTTTTCCATTGAGGCAATAACTGACCAGAGATATTTCATCTGAAAGTGACGAACGCGGACAAACCTGTTTAAGCGTTTCAGACCCAGAATGGGTCTTACTATTCCGTCCTTTTTGGGTACTACGAAAAGATTGGAATAAAATCCTTGAAACCTTTCTTCTCTTGGAACAGGAGAAATAACCCCGCAGAGACGAAGGGACCCTATGGAATTGTACTGGTCTTGTCAGTGGGACCCGGACCTGGAAAGAACCGGGGAGAAGGCTGACAGACTAGCTCTATCTTGTAACCTGAAGATACGAGCTCTCCCACCCACTGGTCGTGGATAACTTAAAGCCAGACCTGGAGAAACAAAAGTAGACTTCCGCCTAATCTGTTGGAGGCACTCCGAGGAGGTCTCCAAACACTTTTGAGTCCTAGATTCTCTGGATATAGTTGACTGGGAAAGCATCTTTCCCCCTTGATGGGCCGTATAGGAGACTCGATTGTCTCGATCCTGATTGGGTCGACCCTGCTCCGCAGAGCCCGATGCTGGAGCCCATCTAGTATTACGAAAGGATCTGAAGCGGGCCTGGAATTGGCAACGCAAAGGCTATCTAATCCTCTGCTGAGGAGAAAGCTAGCTCTTCCCTCCTGTGGAGTTGGAGATAAGCTGATCCAGCCTTTTTTTCTTTTTTTTTTTTTCGAATAAGCCACCCCCCTGGTAGGGTAGGGTTGAAAGAGACTTTTTTAGAAGTAGAATCGGCCCATGTACTTAACCAGAGCGTCCTTCTAATGGCAATTGCATTAGCCGCAGCAGAAGAAGGTACAGTCTGCAGCATCAAAGGATGCATTGATCAGATAGCTACCCGCAAGAGCATCTGAGAAAAATATTTCTGACAGCTCTGCTGGCAAATCCCTTTCTTGAAGAGCCTTTGTTAAAGACTCTGACCAAGACGATATAGCCTTAGTAACCCAAGTTGCTGCAAAAGAGGGAAAAAATGCTGAACTTGAAGCCTCAAAAAATGGAACTAGTTAAGCTCTCTATAAGACGATCCGTAGGATCCTTAATGGACAAGCCTTTAGGGAGAGATAGCAAAGTGCTAGCGGCTAAACGAGACACCGGGGGATCTACTGAGGGATCTTCTGCGCATTTACTACATAACTCAGTAGCAAAGGAATACCTAGCCTGCAAGGTTTTTTTTTTTTTTTTTTGCTCCGATAAAAAGCTTGTCCGGGAGCTCCCGATTCCGAATCAGGTCCTCAAACTCGGGGAGAGAGGAGAAAACCCTATGGGACCTTTTGGCCCGCTTAAATGAGACCTTGTGATCAGAGGGTAAGGCGAGTTTGTCTTCTAACCCCAGGGACTGAATTGACAGTCTCAATCAGGCTATCGACAGACTCCTGAAACCCCGGAGCCTCAAAGTTAAGGGAAACTTCTGACTCAGACTGTCTCAACTTCTCCACCTCTACTGAGGAAGGCAAGCGAGATACGGACCTCCAGGGTGCCGAAGCCCCAGATGGCCCGAGCGACGCTGTGCGAACTCGCTTTCCACGCGTCTCTAGTTTGAGCGCGGCCCAGCAGGCCGAAGGCTTTTGAGACAGATGGGCTGCAGGCCCTGACCGCCGGGGTCTGAACGGACTTGACTGCTTCAGTTAGGGTGCCGGGCCGGAGCTGGAGAGATTGCTGGGGAACTCGCGGGGGGGGGGGGGGGGGGGCTCCTGAGCGCGTTCAGAGTCGCAGACCTCACAGAGACGATTGCTCTGGGCATACGGGAGGGCAGCACGGCAAGCTACACAAACGGTATATAGGACCGTGTGAGACTTGACCTATCTAGACAGTGATTCTGTAAAAGCTATACCCAGGGCTTTAGACAGGGAAAAATAGAATTATTCTTACCGTTAATTCGGTTTCTAGGAACCTTCCACGACGGCATATGGAGGTTGTCTCTTTGCCCTAATGGGGAACAGGAAACACAGAGAGGTTTAAAAGGACCTCCCACCTGCCAGTGACTTACAACTGAACCCATAGCACCGGTTTACCTTCCGAATCCCAGAACTAATCCAGGAATATATATCGGGTGGGAAATTAGTGCCGTCGTGGAAGGTTCCTAGAAACCGAATTAACGGTAAGAATAATTCTATTTTCTCTAGTCACCTTCCACGACGGCATATGGAGGAATACCAACTAATTTGGCACTAGGGAGGGACAACGGCCTGCAGAACTTTACGGCCGAAGACTAAGTCCTTATTGGACAATACATCTAATCTGTAATGTTTAGAGAAAGTATGAAGTGAAGACCACGTTGCTGCCCTGCAGATCTGCTCTGGGGATGCACCTGCTCTTTCTGCCCAGGAGACTGACGTAGATCTTGTTGAATGGGCCTTGATCCCTACTGGAGGTATTTTGTTTTGAGCAAGGTAGGCTTCCGTTATAGCCTTTTTGATCCATGTAGCAATGGTACTTTTAGATACTTTTTTACCCTTATTTTGCCCAGAGGGATGGACAAAGAGGTTATGATCGATTCTGAAAGCACGGGTCTGATCTAAGTATTGCAGCACAATACGTCGGACGTCCAGAGTGTTGAATCTTCTTTCTTCCGAATTTGCAGGACTATGGCAAAAGGTTGGTAGAACAATCTCTTGGGAACGATGAAAATCAGAGACTACCTTTGGAAGAAAAGAAGGATCTAGACGAAGTACTATTGAGTCATCTCTCACTAGAAGATACGGCTCTCTTATAGATAAGGCTTGTAGTTCACCCACTCTTCTAGCCGAAGTTATGGCTACCAAAAACACAGTTTTGTATGCAAGATTTTGAAGAGAGCAGGAGGAAAAAGGTTCAAAAGGCGGGCCTGTAAGACCTTGAAGCACCACATTCAGATCCCATGGGGGAACTATTATCTGTTTTCTAGGATTCATCCTAGTTGCTGATGTTAAAAATCTTTTGATCCAGCGATGGCCTGCTAGATCTTGATCAAAAAAGGAGCTAAGTGCCGAGACCTGGACTCTGAGAGTACTGGGCCTAAGACCCATTCCTAAGCCTTTTTGCAAAAAATCTAAGATGTTAGGTATATTAGGCTTGAGAGGGTCTGGAAGGTTAGGTAGACAAAAAGACGAAAACTTTTTCCAGATTTTGTTGTAGATGGCGTTGGTTACTGGCTTTCTCGATTTTTGGAGAGTAGCTATGACAGAGTCCGATAGTCCTTTTGCTTTCAAGACCTGGGCTTCAGTAACCACGCCGCTAAATTCCATTTCTGAGGGTCTGCATGGAGAATAGGACCCTGAGAGAGGAGATCGTTTTTTAGAGGTAACATTACTGGTCCATCCACTTGTAGTTGGATGATCAAGTTGAACCAACTTCTTTTGGGCCAAAAAGGGGCTATCAGGATAGTCGGAGTTCCTTCTATTCGTATCTTCCTTAGAACCTTTGCCAGGATTGGGATTGGTGGAAATGCGTAGACAAGCTGGAAGTGCCAATCTTGGACTAGGGCATCCACTCCTCTGGGATTGCCTCTTGGGTTCAAGGAAAAAAAGGTTTTGACTTTTGCGTTCTGGTGAGAGGCAAAGAGGTTGACTTCTGGAAGACCCCACTTTTGTACTAGCATATTGAACGTTTGAAGGTCCAGGCTCCACTCGCCAGGATGAATGTCCTGGCGACTCAGGTAGTCTGCTTGAATATTTGCAGTCCCTTTTAGATGAATTGCTGTCAGTGACAGTAAGTGTTTCTCGGCCCAATAAAAAATTCGAGCGGAGATCTTTTTCAAACTGAGGAATTTTGTGCCGCCCTGACGCCTGATATGCGCCACCGTGGTCATGTTGTCTGAATAGATCTGGACATGTTGACCGGAAATCTGACGGCTTGCTGCTAACAGGGCCTCTTCCACAGCTTTGAGTTCTCTGAAATTTGACGATTTCTCGCTGATCGACTGGTTCCAAAGACCTTGGTAAGGAACATGATTTACTATGGCTCCCCAGCCTCTCCTGCTGGCATCTGTCTTGATCGTAGTTATCGGGAGCTGAATCCAGCTCACCCCCTTCAGGAGGTTTCTGGAATTCATCCACCATGTTAAGGATGCTTTCACTCGACCTGGTGTGTGAATCCTTCTTGTTAGAGTGCCAGGTTGACCATCCCACCTGTCTAGAATGTGGGTTTGGAGAATTCTGGAGTGAGCTTGAGCCCAAGCCACTGATTGTATACAGGCTGTCATGGAGCCTAAGAGAGACATTCCTTCTCGAAGAGTAGGACATCTCATCTCCTTGAATTTTCTGACTTTTGCTACTAATGGTAGCCTGTGATCGTCTGGGAGAAAGGACATCTGTTTTGTTGAGTCCAGAACCACCCCCAAGAACTTTCTGGTTCTTGAGGGTTGAAGCTGAGACTTCTTCATGTTTGGAATCCAACCCAGAGACTTCAATATCTCCAAAGTGGTTGACACATGGGATATCAGGGTCATCTCGGTGGGGGCAACTACCAGTAGATCGTCCAAGTAGGGCACTATACAGACACCTTGACTCCGGATAAATGACACTGCCTCTGCCATGATCTTGGAGAATACCCTTGGTGCTGAGGAAATGCCGAAGGGAAGGACTCCATACTGATAGTGCTCCACTCGATGACTCCCCCGTATCGCAAACCTGAGGTATTTTCTGTGTCTCGGGTGGATAGGAATGTGAAAATATGCATCCCTTAGGTCGATGGTTGCCATAAAGGACTGATGTCCTATCAGAGGAATTGCAGATCTTACAGACTCCATCTTGAACTTGCGATATTTCACATGTCGGTTTAGACCTTTTAGGTTTATAATAATTCTTACGTCCCCTGAGGGTTTGGGTACTAAGAATAGACGGGAATAATGTCCTTTTCCTTGTTCCAGATGTGGAACTGGTGAGATCACATTTGATTTCATAAGATCTCTGAGACCCAATGTCAACAAATTGTGATCTCTTGAAGACGTAAGGGTAGTAACTTTCAGACCCTGAGGGGGGGGGAAGAAATTAACTCTATTAATAGGCCCTCCTTGATGACATTGAGGACCCAGTGGGAACTGGTGATATTTTCCCACTGACCCACATATTTTGAGAGTCTCCCCCCTACCGGGTCGGAGTCATTGCTTGTCCTGTTGGGACTGTTGCTGCTGCTGCTGGGGGACAAAAATATTTTTCCCTCTACCTTTGGCGTAACTCCACCTGCCGGTTTTGCCTTTCCCTCTTTGAGGGGGCTGAGACTGTGGGGCACGAAAAAACCGTTTTCTCGGTTGTTTTTGCTCCGGGAGTGCCTTTTTCTTGTCAGTAGCCTTGTCAAGAATATCGTCTAAGGCTGGACCGAAAACATAATCTCCCTTAAAAGGTATAGCACACAACTTGGCTTTTGAAGTGATATCACCGCTCCATATTTTAAGCCAGAGGGCTCTTCTAGCAGAGTTGGAGAGTACGAGAGATCTGGCGGCCACTCTAACAGATTCCAGAGAAGCGTCAGCCAGAAACCCAGAGGCTCTATGCAGGATGGGAAGTGAATCTAATAATTCACCTCTCGGGGTACCCTGAGATATATGAGACTCTAATTTCTCCAACCAGCAGGAGAGGGCCCTGGCAACACAAGTGGAAGCGACATTGGCCTTAAGGATAGACGTTGAAGTTTCCCAAGACTTTTTTAGGAGGCTTTCAATCTTTCTGTCCATAGGATCCTTTAATTGTGAGGAATCCTCAAAAGGGAGTGCTGTTCTTTTGGCGACTCTAGCCACCTGCACATCCACCTTTGGAATGTCCAATTTGATTACTTCACCCTCTAGAGGAAATCTATGCTTCATTTCTGCAGGGGTAGTGAGGCGTTTCTCAGGCTGTTCCCATTCCTGATTAACCATACTAACGATGTTAGCGTGCACCGGGAACCCCACTCTTTTCTCCGATCTGAGTCCGCCAAACATCTGATCCTGTACGGACTGTGGCTCATATTCCTCTTCTAGGCCCATAGTATTACGGACAGCAGATACTAAATCCTCAATGTAATCTGAGGAAAAGAGGTATTTCCTGACCTCAGCTTTAGGTGATACAGGATCTTCCCAGCCCACAGATGAAGTATGGGAGAGGTCTGAATCAGAGTCTGATTCGACCGCCTGAATTTTTCTCTTTTTAGCTGGGGAATGCGGCGGCGGAGGTGGAGGTGGAGGAGTAGTAAAAGCTGCTAACGAAGATTGCACCTCCTGTTTTACTAAGGAGCGAATTTCATCCAGCAGAGATGGTTGCTCAGCTTTTACAATCTTGTCAGTACATGGCTGGCAGAGTCTTTTGTCCCAGTTAAGAGGGAATTTAGTAGAACAGACTGGGCACTTCTTTTTAATAGCGGCTTTAGGGGCAGACTTCTCTCCCTGAAATGACAAGGGAGAGGGGAGTGAGGACATTAAAACCCCTATAGGTACTACCTCCCGGATCCTATCCCTGCAAAACACTTACTGTAGCAGGGGTAGCGCTGGGCTCCGCAGATGCAGGGCACAAGGAACCATCCATACTGGGAAAATTAGTCTTACCTCAGTGGTGGTTCAGCAGGGTTTAAGAACGCTGTCCGCACCTGCCTCCAGCAATCAGTAGTTCCCCCTCCCCCTCCGGGATCCATGTGAGGGGACGCCATCAGTCCGACACGCCGGCCGGCGAACCCGGAAGAAGCGGCTTCCAGGAGAACGAGGGACCGGAAGTGACGCGCGAGACCGCCGACGTCACATCCGGAACGCCGAGCCGGCAATGGAGGGGGAGAACGCTGAGCAGCTCATGGAGGAGCCCGGCGAGGGATCCCAGGCCTGCTTTGCCCTCGTGGGGGCGCGGGAAGGCCGGGAGGGGGTCCCTGAGGCACATGCATAGCAGGACGACGGGAGCAGCAGGGGAGGAGGCGGAACGCGACCACCAGCTGCCCGGCTACAACAGGCAGAGCCTGCACAAAGGTACCGCAGTCGCCGGCCACAACAGCACCTGGAGACCTCTCCCTGTCCCATGGGGAACAGGAAAGACACTGGCAGGTGGGAGGTGGGAGGTCCTTTTAAACCTCTCTGTGTTTCCTGTTCCCCATTAGGGCAAAGAGACAACCTCCATATGCCGTCGTGGAAGGTGACTAGAGAAAACAACAGTGCTTCAGCTGTCAGGCTGGAGGGGGAAGCACTTACCCCAGTCCTGTGTTGCAGTGTGGAACCGAAGACAAAATGTGCCGCCTTGATCCCCAGCTGTCTTCAGGGGGCGGAAACGCCATGATTGCAGCGTTGGAGCGGCCTGTAGTAGGCCGAAGCCGGGACCTCGATTTTCCCCAGCATGGAGAGGAGAGGGCGGACCGGAAGTAAACGCGCAGTCTGTTCTGGGTGGAAGCCGGGCCAGAATGACCCGGAAGAGCACCCGGGACGCCAGGCCGGAGCCTGGAGCCCCTGAAAGGCCGCGGCGCCGGCCGCATTGTACTGCTGCGGCGCCGACTAGCGCCGGACAAGCCGCAGCGCTGAAGGGAGACTGCAGAGCCGCTCTTTACCTGGCGCCGATCGGCGCAGGGACGCCCGAGCTGCCTAAGAGGTAAAAATCACTTGCATCAGGAGCCCCTTTCCTATCCGTCCCCTATTTTTGCAAGCTGAACCCTCTGAGAAAAGAGGGCTAGCGGGGGAGGGCAGAGAATATGACTCTGTGTTAACCCTAGCTCCATTTTCCACCTTTGGGAAAAGGAGAGGGACCGTCCACCGCCCCTCTAACACCACAGCATAACCTAGGTGTAGAAATCAGGGGGATCACACGGACATCAGAGAGCACCTGTACAGCCTATGGTCTTAAATACCTTAGGGTGGTCAGGGCCAAGTCCGGAGTGCAATCCCACGTCGCGGGAAAGGATACGTGGAGATACTCGCACGTGCTTGCCCGTTGCTGGTTTGGGGAGATCGGACCCTCAAAAGGATCCGTCGCCCCTCTCAATCCATATGAAGTTGAAAGAAATAAGGGTCCGAGGATCCGGGACCCAGAGGTGTGCCTCCTTCAGACACTAAGCAAGAACTGGATTCTCTGGTAGCCAGTGTCAGGGTGTATACGACGGAGGAGGAGCTAACTTTTTTTATGTCTACTTAGTGTCAGCCTCCTGGCGGCAGAAGCATACACCCACAGTCCTGTGTCCCCCAATGAGGCGAAGGAGAAAATCTGACTTTCTTCACCTCTAGAATATAATGACATAGCGTATGCCTATGTACAGATTTATCTCTATTTACCTGTATAATCTGCTTCTGGGGACACTGCCTACAATACAGCTCAAGATTACCAAATTCTCCTATCTTCAACAATATGGGATGTGTCTCAAAGATTGAGTTGCTGCCTGCGCACATGGAGGTAGCAAGTTCTATTCTCGGTAGAGACCAGAAAAGAGAATGGTTTATTTAATTTATGTACCTGTGAGCAAGGATCCCAGTGCCACCCTGGTTAGGAGGTGCTACGGAGCCTGCAAATAGAGTGCGAGGAAGTCGGGACAAAGCACTAGGGGCCGTGACCACGGAACAGAGCCCTCAAATCAGGACAGCCCCAAGGCATCCCTGATGGTTGAAAGCTATGCGGGTGCTCTAGTGTGCCAGGCGCTTGCTAGGTTCACCCCAATAGTGCTTATGCCTGGATCAAACTGTGGCTCGTCTAAGGCAGCGCTCTGATGGCTGGTTAATCTAATCACTGTATACTGCATAATATAGAACATAGGAAAGATGCCTGGGACATCACATGACCAAATACTCGCATAGAGAAAGGCGATGTGTCTCACAGCAACAGGATGGCTGGAATGGATCCTAGGTTGGTGGATAGCTAGACAATTAGCATTTTGAATACGCAGCCAATAATTAGAATCCCATCAGTAGCCATAAGGCCACATGTGCAGGTGTAAAAGGGAGCATGGATTACTGTGCCGCACTGTACCTTAAGGCTATGTGCACACGTCAGGATTTCTGGCAGAAATTTTCCTGACAAATCCTGACATTTCTGCCAGAAATCTACGTGTTTTTTTGCGGTTTTGATGCATTTTTTCTTGCGTTTTTTTAAATGCATAGAATAGCGGGGAAAACGCGGAAAAAAACCCGCAAAATTAAAGAACATGCTTTTTTTTTTTACCGCGATGCGGTTTTTTTTTTTCGCGGAAAAAAAACGCATCATGTGCACAAAAATTGCAGAATGCATTCTAAATGATAGAATGCATAATGTATGCGTTTTTAATGAGTTTTTATCGCGAAAAAAACCTGAACGTGTGCACATAGCCTAAAAGTAGAGGCGACTGTGAGCTGTCGTACCACGCTGAGTAACAGCAAAGCTCTCTTAGGCGGTTTCACAAGTCCCGATATTCCCAGTACAGGAAAACCCGAACCCGGTACCGGAAAGGTCTGTGTGTGTAATACTTGCGGCACACATGTGTCAACTGTGTGTCGCATCAGTACCACATGCATTGGCGCCAGGAAAGCAGCTGCGCGGTTGATAAGAGTTATATTCAACTGATAAAGACAGCAGGCAGCGGCTGATGGGACTATTACCCGCCTCCTGCGTTATAAATAAATAACAAAACCGACGTGTGTTCCCCTGTACTTTCTATAACCAGACAGCTGCCATCTACAGCAAGCTTGGTTATCAAGAATAGAGGGGGTCTCCCAAGTTAATTATTTAAATAATTTAAGAAAAAGGCATGGGATCACCCTCATTTATGACAACCAGCCTGGCTAAAGCGGACAGCTGGTATTCTCAGGCTGGTAAGGGGCCATGGATATTGACCCCTCCAGCCTAAGGGTATGTGTACAAATCAGGATTTCTTGCAGAAATTTTCCTGACAAAAACTGGACATTTCTGCCAGAAATCCGCATGCGTTTTTACCGTGATTTTACGGCGTTTTTCACGCGTTTTTGATGCGTTTTTTTCCCAAATGCATAGAATTGCGGGAAAAACGCAGAAAATCCGCAAAAATAATGAACATGCTGATTTTTTTTCTGCGGAAAAAAAACGCATCCATGTGCACAAAACATGCAGAATGCATTCTAAATGATAGAGTGCACAATGTATGCGTTTTTAATGAGTTTTTATAGCGTTTTTAGCGCGAAAAACACGAAAAAAAACAAAAAAAACCTGAATGTGTGCACATAGCCTAAAAATAGTAGCCCGTAAAAGGCACATATTAGATGAGCCAATTCCGGCACTTTGCCCAGCTCTTTCCACTTGCCCTGTAGCGATAGCAAGTGGGGTTCATATTTGTGGGGTTGATGTCACCTATATGTCACGAATCCATTACTAATCCTGTAGTTATATGGTAAATAAAGACACAGCAAGTATAAAGTCCTTTATTAGAAATGAAACAAAACACACGTTTCAATTTTTATTTAAAAATAAACAGTTATACTCACCTAACGCCCATTCCATCAAATCTCTCGTCTCATGTAATAAAACAAGAATAAAAAAAAACAATCATGTCCCTCACCTGTCTGAAGTTCTGTCCCACGATGTAATCCACCTCTGGGGGATAAATAGTTTTCAACCTGGACTGTACCAAGATGCAACCGTCCAGGCCGAGAACCACTGATAAATGAACTGCTGCAAGAGCAGCATCAGTGACTGGTGGTGACTAGGGTTGAGCGAAACGGGTCGTTCATTTTCATAACTCGCCGACTTTTGGCACAGTCTGGTTTCATGAAACCCGACCCGTGTGGGGTCAGCCATGCGGTACGCGACTTCCGCGCCAAAGTCACGTTTCAATGACGCGAAAAGCGCCATTTCTCAGCCAATGAAGGTGGACGCAGAGTGTGGGCAACGTGATGACATAGGTCCTGGTCCCCACCATCTTAGAGAAGGGCATTGCAGTGATTGGCTTGCTGTCTGTGGCGTCACAGGGGCTATAAAGGGGCGTTCCCGCCGACCGCCATCTTACTGCTGCTGATCCGAGCATAGGGAGAGGTTGCTGCCGCTTTGTCAGAAGCAGGGATAGCGTTAGGCAGGGTCCATTAACCCCGAAACCGCTTGTGCTGTAGCGATTTCCACTGTCCAACACCACCTTTTGTTTGCAGGGACAGTGGAAGCTACATTTTTTTTCCTCAGCGCTGTAGCTCATTGGGCTGCCCTAGAAGGCTCCCTGATAGCTGCATTGCTGTTTGTACGCCGCTGTGCAAACCAACTGCTTTTTTCAAAGCACAAATCCTGTTGTTCCTTCCTTTCTGCACAGCTATCTTGTTTGTTTGTCCACACTTTTGATTTAATTTGTGCAGCAGTCCACTCCTTGTTATTGCTGCCTGCCATACCTTGCTGAGATTACTGCAGGGAGATAGTAATTGTAGGACAGTTCCTTTTTTTTTTTTTTTTTTTTTTTTTTTTAAATTCTCCCAGAAAAAAAAATATATAGTGGGAGATTAAGATTGGCATTTCTGCTTGAGTGCCAGTCCTGTGTGTGCCATCTCTCTCAAATTTTGGGGCACAGAAAGCCTAGTGTGTAATACTGGGCCTGATTTCTTGATAATTCTTCCAGAAACCAAAAAATAGTGGGAGATTAATATTGGCATTTGTGCTTGAGTGCCAGTCGTGTGTGCCATCTCTCTCAAATTGTGGGGCACAGAAAGCCTAGTGTCTATAATACTGTTTTATTTTATTTTTTTTAATTCTCCCTTAAAAAAAAAAAATTAGTGGGAGATTAATATTGCCATTTGTGCTTGAGTGACTGTCCTGCGTGTGTGGCATCTCTCTCATTTTGTGCCACAGAAAACATAGTGTGTAACATTGTGCCTGATTTTCCTTGCAGTCTCATCCACCTATAAAGGAATATATAAATCCAACAGAAGTTTTAGTTCACCTTGTAAGTTGTTTTACAGTAACAAATACCGTTACTTTGGTTACGTTTTGCAAACAATGAGGAAGTCTGGTGGAAGAGGTCGTGGCCGTGGGCGGTCATTGCCAGCTGGTAATGATGGTAGTGGAGCATCAGGTGGTCGTGGGAAAAGCAACATAGCACCTAAGTCTTGAGTTGTGGAGCCAGGTTCGTCGTCTGGCTACACAAGCCCTCGAACGCTCCCTTTTCTGGGAGTAGGAAAATCGCTTTTAAAGCCGGAGCAGCAAGAGCAAGTTTTGGCTTTCCTTGCTGACAAAAATTCACAGAAAAAAATCCCCAGTGTAAACTAGATAAAAATACCTTTATTAATAAATCTTAAAACCTATCAAAAATAAGTGCACTTAACGTAAACCGTCACCATGACAACAACATATAATAGAAAAGACCAGGGTGATGCCTAGCCCTATACTGCACTACCTGCACCCTACCTACCAGCGGAGGTTGGCACCCTATAATCCTGCGCAGTTGGCGCCCCCGCTCACCGTCGACTATCCCTCCTACCCCTATTGGGCCCTAATAGGATGGGATGGGAACACAAAGTCATACCGAAATGCCATAGTATATATGATAGAGAGAAAGGGGGAGTCTATATTACTACCTGCTCTACCCCTACCTATCAGCGGAGGTTGGCACCCTATTATAGTACGACAGTGGCGCCCTCGCTCAACGACGACTGTCCACTAGCCTGTCCCTTATTAGATGTTTGGGAAAATACGATATTGTATTTATAATAATAAAGTGCTGTAGTGCTTATAAACCATGTCTAAACACTCCCAAGGGTTAAACATACATGTATGGATCCTCTTAATATAATACACATTCATAAACCAGGTACTCCAGACAAAATATAGTTTGATATACGAAAGATATAAATATCTGGTCTAATGTTCATCCAGATCAGTCTGATGCACTGATTGGACACCAAAATACATAATCCAAAAACACTGAGCATAATACCCAGTCAGACCCCAAGAAAAAAGACCTCAGTCAATCGGTACCTTTGTTATTGAGAATCCGTACCATTTGGGCCAACAAAGTATCTTAATAGTGTATCTATAAACACAATTTATATATTTGCAAAAGCCTCCCTTGTAGACTCGACGCGTTTCCCCTCACTGTTACATGAGGTTCATCAGGAGCAATACATGATAATAAGGGGTTACTTAGCTTATGTCAAATGTCAAAACCGAAACCGATACATGGTACAGCATCCCAGGGCAAATCCCCTCTCGATACGGTGCCTCGGAGAAAGTGCTAAAGTGCATGCGCTTTATACCTTACTTCTAAATTGTCACTCCCACCTTGTAGCTCAGCGTGCATGTCGGCATCAACTTCCGGTAAGCTCTCAGCGCTCCGGATGTGAGTCATCATATCGCTCACATAACATAACACAGAAGCCTACAGTGTGATGTGCGCATGTGAAGAAAACCTGCACACGCGCTGACGCCCCAGCGTTCCACAGATGCGTTCCAATTACTGCGCCTGCGTGGTAACGCGCATGCGCAGATATCCCAGCGCTACACAGATGCGTTGCAAGGACTGCGCCTGCGTCCCCATCAGTATGGGAAACGCAGAAGCCCCAGTGATCAATAGATGTATTAAAAGCACTGTGCCCGCGCAACCCCTATACATATGGGAAGCGCTCGCACAGTGTTACGGACCAAGAGCTCAGGTACCACAACTATTACAAATGTAAAAGGTACCGTTCAAATTGATACACATACATAGTAGCATATATCTCATCTCCCATGTGTTATTAATAATCTGGACATAGATGATGGTGCAAATATAGTTATACCATTACACCTACGCTGTAGCTACCCACAAAATAAACACAAGTACTGTTGCACCTTTATTTCCACTGGAAAGATTCTTACAAATATATATAGGAATAGGATATTAATACAGTATATACATTTAAATATGCACCATGTCCATACATGATAATAACACCCGATGATAGTGTTCTTGTAACCAGATCTGGTAAAATCAAAAATTACTGATCTATTTATTACAATAATACCCTGGTACTACATATATACTGTTTAAATCTCAATTTGGGCTGTTACTACCTACATTCACATTATATGGCTATGTATCTCAAAGCGCATGTCACTATAAATTCTCATTGTAGTTCCTATGTCAGGGAAGATATTTCCACAAAACACAAATAGATGCAATATCTCAGAATTGAGATCAGTAAATATATATACGTTTGTCCCATTAGGAACAATACTGCAGGAAAATCAAGTGACCAATATTTTATCAACAGGGAATAACTTACAAATAGCACCCAAAATTCATCTGTTCATTAAGACCCCTAGGGAAAACCGTGTCCAATCTATGGATCCATTTGACCTCCTTCTGTAAAATAGTCCTATTCCAGTTTCCACCCCGAACTGATGGGGCCACAACTTCAACTGCACAGAAAGAAAAAGAACTGAGGTCACCCTGGTGAACATCACGGACATGTCTTGCTGACTCAGCCTCTAGCTCTTTTGCCTCCTCTTCTGAAACTGGTAAATGTAAAAGCAGCGCGTCGTTAGTGGATGTTCACGGTCGGGGACAAGTCGCTTCCTTGTCCTCTTCAGCAAAAACAACAACAGAGAAGGATGCAGCAGGCGACACAACGGGTTACTCCATGGAGCTCTTTATACATACCGTTCCTGGGTTAGAAAGTGAAACAGTTAACAGGCCATGCCCATTAGAAGTTGAATCGGACATGGAGTGCACAGATGCAAAGCCACAGCCAGATTACTATGCTGTTCCTTTGACTCAGACCACAACATTGCTCTCGCATTGTACTGATCCAGAATCAGACCCTGATGAGACTATGGTGCCCCGTCACGAACGCTATACCACCGGCTTACACGGTGACACAGACGAAGTTGCACACGAGATAGAAGAGGAGGTCATAGATGACCCAGTTGTTGACCCCGATTGACAGCCATTGGGGGAACAGAGTGCAGGCGGCAGTAGTTTTGAAGCGGAGGAGGAGGGGCCGCAGCAGGCATCAACATCGCAACAGGTTCCATCTACCGGGCCCGTATCTGGCCCAAAACGCGTGGCAAAGCCAAAACCAGTTGGAGGACAGCGTGGCCATCCGGTTAAAGAAGCTCAGTCTGCAATGCCTGAAAAGGTATCCGATGGTAGAAAGAATGCAGTCTGGCATTTTTTTAAACAACATCCAAACGATCAGCGCAAAGTCATCTGTCAAAAATGTTCAACTACCTTAAGCAAAGGTCAGAATCTGAAAAGTCTAAATACAAGTTGCATGCATAGACATTTAACCACCATGCATTTGCAAGCCTGGACTAACTACCAAACGTCCCTTAAGGTTGTAGCACCCTCGGCCAATGAAGCTAGTCAGCAACGCTACATCTCTTCAGTCACTGTAAGGCCACCATTTCCCGAACCACCTGCAGTATCTGTGCAGGTTTCGTTGCCAGGCCAAAGCTGTCAGGGAATCACCAGTTTCGTAGTAGGAAACACTGCATGTAGGGCACCGGCAAGAATACTGTCTCCAACCGTCTCTCAGTCTGCCATGTCCACCGGCACCCCCGCTAGTTCCACGATCTCCAGCTCTCCAGTCCAGCTCACCCTACATGAGACTCTCGTTAGAAAAAGGAAGTACTCATCCTCGCATCCGCGTACTCAGGGTTTTAACACCCACATAGCTAGACTAATCTCGTTAGAGATGATGCCCTACCGGTTAGTTGAAAGCGAAGCTTTCAAAGCCCTGATGGACTACGCTGTACCACGCTACGACCTACCCAGTCGACACTTCTTTTCAAGAAAAGCCATCCCAGCCCTCCACCAGCATGTTAAAGAGCGCATCGTCCATGCACTCAAGCAATCTTTGAGTACAAAGGTGCACCTGACAACAGATGCATGGACCAGTAGGCATGGCCAGGGACGTTACGTGTCCATCACGGCACACTGGGTGAATGTGGTGGATGCAGGGTCCAGAGGGGACAGCAATATTGGGACAGTTCTGCCTAGCCCACGGTCCAGGAAACAGTTGGCTGTAGCCGTTCGCCCCCCCTCCTCATCCTCCTGCAGAAGCGAGAGCTCGTCCACAGACTGCAGTCGCACAACCACTCCATCCGCAGCTGCCACAGTTGCACACCAGGTGTCCCATTATGGGGCAGCTCCTGGCAAGCGTCAGCAGGCTGTATTGGCAATGAAGTGTTTGGGCGACAACAGACACACCGCGGAAGTTCTGTCCAAGTTCTTGCAGAACGAAACTCAGTCATGGCTGGGCACTGTACATCTTGAGACAGGCAAGGTAGTGAGTGATAACGGAAGGAATTTCATGGCTGCCATAGCCCTTTCCCAACTGAAACACATTCCTTGCCTGGCTCACACCTTAAACCTGGTGGTGCAGTGCTTCCTGAAAAGTTATCCGGGGTTATCCGACCTGCTCCTCAAAGTGCGCAGACTTTGCTCGCATATCCGCCGTTCGCCCGTACACTCCAGCCGTATGCAGAACTATCAGCGGTCTTTGAACCTTCCCCAGCATCGCCTAGTCATCGACGTTGCAACAAGGTGGAACTCAACACTGCACATGTTTCAGAGACTATGCGAACAGAGGCGTGCTGCTATGTATTCGTGGGAGGATACACATACACGGGCAGGCAATTGGATGGCAGACATGGAGTTGTCAGGTGTGCAGTGGTCGAAGGTACAAGACATGTGTCAAGTCCTTCAGTGTTTTGAGGAATGCACACGGCTGGTTAGTGCAGACAACGCCATAATAAGCATGAGCATCCCCCTAATGCGTCTGCTGATGCAAAGTTTGACGCACATAAAGGAGCAGGCGTCTGCAGCAGAGGAAGAGGAAAGCCTTGATGACAGTCAGCCATTATCTGGTCAGGGCAGTGTACAGGACGAGGTAGCGGGCGAACAGGAGGAGGAGGACGAGGAGGATGATGGGGATGAGTATTTTTTTTAATGAGGAAGCTTCTCCGGGGCCAATGGAAATTGGTGGCGTGGCAAGGCCGGGTTCTGGTTTCTTGAGAAACACAAGTGACGTAGATTTGCCTGTAACTGCCCCTCAACCCAGCACAACCGCAGATTTGACAACTGGAACTTTGGCCCACATGGCGGATTATGCCTTACGTCTCCTCAAAAGGGACCCACACATTATTAAAATGATGACCGATGACGATTACTGGTTGGCCTGCCTCCTTGATCCTCGCTATAAGCCGGATTACTTACCGGTAATGTCCTTTTAATGAGCCACGACAGCACCCACAATGAGAGAGGGATCCGCCCATAGTAACAGGAAACCTACAGAGATAAAAGGGCGGTCCCCCTCTCCTCAGTTGTTTTTCAGAGTACAAGAGGAACCACCGTTGTTAAATTAGCATAAATATATCCACAATTTGTTTGTATGTTATCTATATTCACCCATGAGAATATCTTGTATTACTAACTATTAGGGTGGGAAGTGACAGGGTGCTGTCGTGGCTCATTAAAAGGGCATTACCGGTAAGTAATCCGGCTTTTTACCCTTCACCACGACAGCACCCACAATGAGAGATTTTTAGAGAACCTTCACCTGGGTGGGATCACCGTACTAAGGACGGCTTTCCCGAATGCCAAGTCCGACCAGGTTGCGGCCTTACATATAAGCTCGATGGAGATGTCTTTATTCTCCGCCCACGAGGATGATACAGCTCGAGCTGAATGCGCCTTTACTCCCTCTGGAGGATCTTTGCCCTTTGACAAGTATGCAAGATGGATAGCCTCTCTGATCCACCGGGACAAGGTAGCTTTCGTGACACCGTGGCCTTTTCGGTGACCCTGAAAAGATACAAACAGAGCCCTACTCTGTCTGCAGGACTGGGTTCTCTCTATGTAGCTTAGGACTGCTCTTTTAACATCTAACATATGCAGTTTCTCTTCCTCTGGATTTAGTGGATTATCGAAAAAGGAAGGTAAGAAAATTTCCTGAGATCTATGGTATTTTGTCGCTACTTTAGGGAGAGACGATGGATCTGGTTTGAGAACCACTCTGTCCTGATAGGTCATTAAGAATGGAGGGTCTATGGAGAGGGCTTGGATGTCTCCTACTCGTCTGGCCGATGTTAAGGCTATCAATAAAGCTACCTTGTACGTGACATTTTTTAGAGGGATAGAATCTAAGGGCTCAAAGGGAGGTCCAGTTAAGGCGTCTAGAACTAGATTCAAGTCCCAGGGTGGTAGACGTGGGACATGAACCGGAGTACATCGTTCACATGCCCTAACAAATCTTGCTATCCGCTACGTTAGCACTATAGAGGGCTCCTAGGGCAGACACTTGAACTCTCAAGGTATTAACAGATAATCCCATCTCATGACCTTTTTGTAAAAATTCAAGGATGGCTCTAATAGGAACCTTGTTAGAGAAGGGTTCCGTATGAAAGTTGAGAAATTTCCTCCATACTCTGCTGTATATTAGAGTCGTGGATCTCTTCCTACTTAACAGTAAAGTACTAATCAGTTCTTGTGAGAACCCTCTTAATGTTAGAATCTGCCTCTCAAGTTCCACGCCGTGAGGTGGAGGCCCTTCACTTGTGGATGGTAGAATGAACCCTGAGACAGTAGGTCTGGTGTCATTGGCAGAATCCAGGGATCGCAGACTGACATCGCTTGAAGACAGGAGAACCAGGGCCTCTTTGGCCAAAAAGGTGCTATCAATATTACTCTCGCTTTCTCTTCCCTTATCTTTTTGATGACTAATGGGATTAGCATCATTGGTGGGAAAGCATATGCCAGATTGTAGTTCCACGGATACTGGAGCGAGTCTATCATGTCTGGATTGTCTGCCACATTCAAGGAAGCGAATGCTCGTACCTGTCTGTTGTTCCTGGTTGCAAATAAATCTATCTGCGGAAGACCCCACATGTCCACTATGTTTTTGAATATCTGAGGGTTGAGGGTCCATTCTCCCTGACGTAGCGTGTGGCGACTTAGAAAGTCGGCCCTTGTATTTTCTATACCTCTGATGTGGAGAGCTGTGAGTGATAGAAAATTGAGCTCTGCTAAGTCGAAGATGTTTGCCGCTGAAGACATCAGACTTTTTGATTGAGTTCCGCCTTGATGATTTAAATATGCGAACACCGTCGTGTTGTCTGACATGATTTTGATATGAGATCCTCGGAGCTGGGGAAGGAAAAAATTTAAGGCATAATGAACTGCGTTCAACTCTTTCCAGTTGGAGGACTGCTGGATCTCTGATGAATTCCAGCGACCTTGAGCTACATACTTATCCAGATGGGCCCCCCACCCTTCTGGTCCTGCGTCAGTAGTGACTAATTTAGATGGTGTTATTGACCATGAGACTCCTCTGGACAAATGGGTTTTATTTAACCACCAGTGAAGTGACTCCAGCACATCTTTAGATAGAGTAATTTTCGTATTTAAATGACCATGGCAGCGATATTACGCATGGAGTGTCTGGTGCTGTAGGGCTCTGGTATGGTATTGAGCCCATTGTACGGCAGGAATGCAGGAGGAAAGTGAGCCCAAGAGAGACATGGCATCTCTAAGGGACATTTGAGGTTTTGGCCTTGCCATAGAGATTTTTGAAATTATTGTTAATTTTTTGGATTCTGGTAAAAAGCATTTTTGACTTACAGAGTCCAAAACTAGTCCTAGGAAGGACTGACTGGTTTCCGGATGTAGTCTGGACTTTTTGAAGTTCACTATCCAACCCAAAGCCTGTAATGATGAAATACCATTAGTCAATTGCTCTTTACAGTGAGAGGCTGAATTTCCAATTATTAAAAAATCATCTAGATAAGGTACAATTAGCGTTTCCTGATGACGCAAATAAGCCATCACCTCGAGCATAACTTTTGTAAAAACCCGAGGAGCCATGGACAGGCCGAACGGCATGGCTGTAAACTGAAAGTGACGGATTCGGCCTTGTAGGACTACCGCCACTCTGAGGTACTGTTGATGCTCCGCATAAATGGGAAGATGGTAGTACACATCCTTCAAATCTAGACCTGCCATAAAGCACATAGGAAACAAAAGTTTAATCGTAGATCTTATTGATTCCATTTTAAACATATGATTGTACAGAAAGGAATTTAGTCTTTTTAGATTATAGTACGAAAAGTACCGTCTGGTTTTGGAACCAGAAATAAAAGGGAATAAAATCCCCTCCCTTCCTGATTTTTTGGTACTTCTACAAGAATATTCTTAGCCAGAAGGCTTAGAATTTCTAGTTGAAGCACTTTTTGCTGTTCCGGCGCTTTCAGTGATGTGATAATGAAAGTATCCTGCGGAAATTTAAAGAATTCTAATTTTAATCCGGATTTTACTAGGCGGAGAATCCACTGATTTGAAGTTACAAGTTTCCATTGATGGTAAAAGGACTTCAGTCTTCCACCCACCGGAATTTCATCATTGATGGTATCTGCCACGTTTAGATGTTTCGGGATTACCGAATAAGGCACCTTCCGGTTTCTCCTTAGTTTCCCAACGCTCTCTTTGCGGCTCATACGGCCTTCTCCTGTTAAATGGCCGTCTCCTAAACGCTCTCCTATAAGAAGGAAGAAACTGTTTAGGGAATCCCTTCCTTCTTTCTCCTGCTTTATTAAGGAGGTCATCAAGAACCTTCCCAAACAGGAACTCACCCTGGCACGGGATTGTACATAATCTTGATTTAGATTGGTTAAAGGGGTGGAAAGGCGATGCACAAAGGGCACGCCGGGCTGCATTGACAAGGCCCGCTGATCTTGCTGCCAGCCGCAAGGAGTCCACTGAAGCATCTGTTAAGAATGCTGTAGCGCTCTTAATTAAGGGAATTGCTTGCAAGATCGTTTCTCTTGCCACTTTACCCTAAATTTGCTGCTCCAGCTGGTCAATCCATACCAAAAGTGACCTAGCTGTGCAAGTACCCGATATGGCGGGTTTAAAGGCCCCTGTGTTTGTCTCCCATGACCTTTTAAGAAGAGCTTCAGTCTTGCGGTCCAATGGGTCGAGTAAGATTCCTGCATCCTCCACAGGGAGGGACGATTGTTTTAAGGTGGATGCCACTGCTGCGTCCACTTTTGGCACCTTGGACCAGATCTCTAACTCTTCATCACTGAAGGGGTAACGCCTCTTTGAAGAGGAGGGAAGGAACCCTTTCCCCCGCTTGTCCCATTCTCTTTTCACAAGATCTTTCACGGCGGAGACCACTGGGAAAGTTCGCCGTTTTTTTGTGACCTAGGTCTGCGAACATAATCTCCTGAGCCGATTTAACCCCCTTAGTGCCTGGACAACCCATGGTATTCCTTACTGATTTAATAAGGTTATTTATGCCGTCCAGCGGAAAACATGCTCCGCTCTCATCCTCAGAAGAACCAGATGATGATTGCGACGTGTTAGAGGACCGGATTAACCCCTCTTCTGACTCCGAACGAGAAGGAAGGGGACGGCTTTTACTCCCATGTTTTTTCTGGGATTTCGATCCTAGAGACTGAATCTCTTGTCTAATTATGGCCCTGATGTTAGTGGTGGTAACTGCAGCCTCATCCTTTAGGGTTTGCTGTATGCAATCTTGACACAACCTCTTTGGATATGAATCCGGCAAGGGTTGTATACACAGGGCACATTCTTTACGTTTTGTTTTACTGGTCCTTTTAGCCTATGGGGAGAGGGTAGAGAAGGAAGGGATCAGCTTATAGGTAGAGGATTAAATACACTCCCCCAGTGAAGCATTCATTGTACCGGTCTTGGAGGAGGGGACGCTGTGCAGCTTCTAAGTAGATCCAATTCTCTACTCCTTCTTACATGAGGGTCAGACTCCATAACAGGGCGACCACTCTTCTTTCCTGCTGTGGACTTTGCAGCTTTAGCGCTGCTGTCTTTCCCAGCGCTCACCTGCTCCACCGCTGGTGGATGCTCCTCATGCGTTGGGGACGACATTCCGAGCACAATCGCTCTGTGTCCCGGCTCCATTTTAAAAGGGCGGTGATCTCTGCGCTCCAGGCCGCGAACCGGAAGTGCTTTCACTACTTCCGGTTCAAGCAGGGCCGAGCGCACTTACCCAGAGACGCTGCCGCCGCCGGCCTCTAGAAGCGCCGCTCCTGCGTCCTCCTCACGCTTAGCGCCCGGAACCTGCCGGGAACGTAATCAGACGAGTGGGGAGGCTGGATACAGTGGCTCCCCCGACGCTGCTACTGACGCCGCAGCCCCTGCCGCTCACCAGGAGACCGAACAGGCGGGTGCATGGGTCAGGTATGATGGAGGTGCTCCAACCACCTCGTGCTGCAGGTTATCCAGGGATTTCCGATAGGAACAGGAAACCAACTGAGGAGGAGAGGGGGACCGCCCTTTTATCTCTGTAGGTTTCCTGTTCCTATGGGCGGATCCCTCTCTCATTGTGGGTGCTGTCGTGGCGAAGGGTAAAAAAGGCAAATTGCAAAATATTATGCCAGATGAGAACCTGGAACAAATATTAGCAACCAAACAATCAACTCTTGTTGACCATTTGATTCAGGCATTCCCAGCACACAGCGTCGGTAATGGTTCTCACACGAGCTGCAGGGGGCAGCAGACCAGAGGTGTTAGAGGTACACAAATCAGAAGTGGCGTTGGACAGAGGGGTTTTCTGACCAGGTTGTGGAGTGATTTTGCAATGACCGCAGACAGGACAGGTACTGCAGCATCAATTCAAAGTGACAGGAGACAACATTTGTCCAGTATGGTTACTAACTATTTTTCATCCCTTATCGATGTTCTCCCTCAACCGTCATTCCCATTTGATTACTGGGCATCCAAATTAGACACCTGGCCAGAATTGGCAGAATATGCATTGCAGGAGCTTGCTTGTCCAGCAGCTAGTGTGCTATCAGAAAGAGTATTCAGTGCTGCTGGTTCAATATTAACCGAAAAAAGGACTCGTCTGGCTACCCAAAATGTTGATGATCTAACCTTCATTAAAATGAACCACTCCTGGATTTCGAATTATTTTGCCCCACCTTTCCCGGCTGACACCTAGCTTTCCTATTAAAAGGTCTTGCTTGTGGACTGGTCTGACTGAGTTTTCTAATCTGGTAATTTGCAGCAGCTGTTTGTCCAGCATACGACATGTTTACACCTCCCTAAATGGGCAAACTCCCCCCACGGGGCCGTGGTCTCGCCACTTGGCGCAAGCACCCGTGAGAGTGCCGTTTGTCTGAAGAGGTGGGTGTGCACGCTTTTGGTCGACGGCACTGCCACTGGGTCCCTCATAGTACAATAAAGTGTCTCTGGCGGTGGTGGTGCACAACCAACGTCAGACACACCGTTGTAACATGAGGGGCCCTGGGCCTGTACCGCCGGTCACAAGACAGTTTCCCCCCTCCCCCCCAGCTCAAACAGTGCTCTACGATTTGCAAAATTATCTCTCACAGCTCCACCAATGTTTAGTCTATGCGCTGACATCCTTCAATGCCTGGCACTGACAATATCAATGTGTTGACATGTATGATGCAACTTAAAATAGTCAGGGGCAGTGTCCTATATTTACACCAGTAAATACTTAGCGCCAAATTACTAGGTCTGAAACTCAGCAGAGGAGCCCACCCCTGTACCTAAGTATGCTACCCTTTTGTTTTTGGGTTTTGTTGTATTGCGAGACATTAACATCTATTTATTTTTTGGGAGTACTAACTGTCAGACACTCCTTACAATCGGCCTCCGCTGACACCAATGCTGCCTGTGTACCCCTGCAAGATAATTCCAAGTGCATAGAGCCTACTTTTGTTATGTTAGGCCTACTAAGTCTGTCTGCGGTCCATAATTGAAATTGTCCTCCACTGACCACACCACTGCTGCCCGTGTACCCCTGGAACCTATTTTAAAGTGCATACAGCCTACTTTTCTTATGTTAGGCCTACTAAGTCTGTCTGCGGTCCCTCCTTCCAATAGTCCTCCACTGACCAGACCAATGCTGGCTGTGTACCCCTGGAACCTATTTTAAATTGCATAGAGCATCCTTTTTTTAATTGTAGGCGTACTAACTCTGTCTGCGGTCCATAATTGAAATTGTCCTCCACTGACCAGACCAATGCTGGCCGTGTACCCCTGGAACCTAGTTGAAAGTGCATAGAGCCTACATTTTTTCTTTATTTTATATTTATAAAGCCCAGATGGACTACGCTGTACCACGGTACGAGCTACCCAGTCGTCACTTCTTTTGCGAGAAAAGCCATCCCAGCCCTCCACCAGCATGTAAAAGTCCGCATAGTCCATGCACTCAGGCAATCTAAGAGTAGAAAGGTGCACCTGACAACAGACGCATGGACCAGTAGGCATGTCCACAGAAGGTTACGTGTCCATTACGGTGCACTGGGTTAATGTGGTGGATGCATGGTCCACAGGGGACAGCCTACTAAGTCTGTCTGTAGTCCCTAATTCAAATTGTCCTCCGCTGACCACACCAATGCTGCCTGTGTACCCTTGTAACCTTTTTTTAAACTGCATTGAGCCCAATTTTTTGTTTAAGGCCGACTAACTGTATCTGTCTGCGCCACTCAATACAGCTGTCCTCCTCTGAAAAAAGCTGAGCGTCAATTGTCTGGTTTTCAGCCTATAGGAATTTGAAAACTGCATTGGGGCTACTATTTCGGTAGGGCCTACTAACGGTGTCTGCCGCTCCAAGGTGTTCTCCTGGTAGCCTTTCCTGAGCTTCGATCTTCAGGCTTTTGTTAAATAGTTTTTTAATCAAACTGCAGTGGGGCTAGTACTAGGGTTGGGGCCTACTACCAGTGTCTGCCGCTCCAAGGTGTTCTCCTGGTTGCCTTTCCTGAGTTTCGATCTTCAGGCTCTTGTTAAATAGTTTTTTAATCAAACTGCAATGGGGCTAGTACTAGGGTTGGGGCCTACTACCAGTGTCTGCCGCTCCAAGGTGTTCTCCTGGTTGCCTTTCCTGAGCTTCGATCTTCAGGCTCTTGTTAAATAGTTTTTTAATCAAACTGCAGTGGGGTTAGTACTAGGGTTGGGGCCTACTACCAGTGTCTGCTGCTCCAAGGTGTTCTCCTGGTTGCCTTTCCTGAGCTTCGATCTTCAGGCTCTTGTTAAATTGTTTTTAACCCCTTAATCCCATATGACGTACTATCCCGTCCAGGTGACCTGGGACTTAATTCCCAGGGACGGGATAGTACGTCATATGCGATCGGCCGCGCTCACAGGGGGAGCGCGGCCGATCGCGGCCGGGTGTCAGCTGCCATCGCAGCTGACATCCGGCACTATGTGCCAGGAGCGGTCACGGACCGCTCCCGGCACATTAACCCCCGGCACACCGCGATCAAAGATGATCGCGGTGTGCCGGCGGTGCAGGGAAGCATCGCGCAGGGAGGGGGCTCCCTGCGGGCTTCCCTGAGACGATCGGTGCACGGTGATGTGCTCACCGTGTACCGAGCGTCTTCTCCCTGCAGTCCCCGGATCCAAAATGGCCGCCGGGCTGCATCCGGGTCCTGCAGGGAGCACTTCCGGGTCAGGATCAGGCTGCAGCTGCAGCTCTAATCCTGCCCGGCTGTATGTCAGATCACCGATCTAACAGAGTGCTGTGCACACTGTCAGATCGGTGATCTGTATTGTCCCCCCCTGGGACAAAGTGAAAAAGTAAAAAAAAAAAATTTCCACACTTGTAAAAAAAAAAAAAAAAAAATCCTAAATAAAGCAGAAAAAAAAAAAATATTATTCCCATAAATACATTTCTTTACATAAAAAAAAAACAAAAGAACAATAAAAGTACACATATTTAGTATCGCCGCGTCCGTAACGACCCAACCTATAAAACTGGCCCACTAGTTAACCCCTTCAGTGAACACCGTAAGAAAAAAAAAAAAAAAAAAACGAGCCAAAAAACAACGCTTTATTATCATAACGCTGAACAAAAAGTGGAATAACACGCGATCAAAAAGACGGATATAAATAACCATGGTACCTCTGAAAACGTCATCTTGTCCCGCAAAAAACGAGCCGCCATATAGCATCATAACCAAAAAAATAAAAAAGTTATAGTCCGCAGAATAAAGCGATGCTAAAATAATTATTTTTTCTATAAAATAGCTTTTATCGTATAAAGGCGCCAAAACATAAAAAAAATGATATAAATGAGGTATCGCTGTAATCGTACTGACCCGAAGAATAAAACTGCTTCATCAATTTTACCAAACGTGGAACGGTATAAACGCCTCCCCCAAAAGAAATTCATGAATAGCTGGTTTTTGGTCATTCTGCCTCACAAAAAAATCGGAATAAAAAGCGATCAAAAACTATCACATGTCCGAAAATGTAACCGATAAAAACGTCAACTCGTCCCGCAAAAAACAAGACCTCACATGACTCTGTGGACCAAAATATGGAAAAATTATAGGTCTCAAAATGTGGAGACGCAAAAACTTTTTTGCTATAAAGCGCGTCTTTTAGTGTGTGACGGCTGCCAATCATAAAAATCCGATATAAAAAACGCGATAAAAGTAAATCAAACCCCCCTTCATCACCCCCTTAGTTAGGCTAGGTTCACATTGCGTTAATGGGTTAACGCTAACGGACAGCGTTGCACGGCGAAAATGTCACAATTAACGCCGTGCAACGGGTCCGTTAGCACAACCATTGACAGCAATGTGATTTTCTGGTGTAGCGCATCGCTAGAGCGTGCCATTTTCGGCTCGATCTAGCAAGGTGCCATTCTTTTGTGGCGCGCCTCAGACGCTGCTTGCAGCGTCCGCGGCGCGCCCGAGGTCCGATCCCCGATCTTCCAGACCGGGGACGTTAACGCGACCACTAAACACGACACCTAAAAAGACATTGCGTTAGCGCAATCCGCTAGTGCTAAACGGATTTCCCTAACGCAATGTGAACCTAGCCTTAGGGAAAAATAATAAAATTAAAAAAAATGTATTTATTTCCATTTTCCCATTAGGGTTAGGGTTAGGGCGAGGGTTAGGATTACATTTACGGTTGGGATTAGGGTTGGGATTAGAATTAGGGGTGTGTCAGGGTTAGGTGTGTGGTTAGGGTTACAGTTGGGATTAGGGTTAGGGGTGCGTTTGGATTAGGGTTTCATTTATAATTGGGGGGGTTTCCACTGTTTAGGCACATCAGGGGCTCTCCAAACGCGACATGGCGTCCGACCTCAATTCCAGCCAATTCTGCATTGAAAAAGTAAAACAGTGCTCCTTCACTTCCGAGCTCTCCCGTGCGCCCAAACAGGGGTTTACCCCAACATATGGGGTATCATCGTACTCGAGACAAATTGGACAACAACTTTTTGGGTCCAAGTTCTCTTGTTATCCTTGGGAAAATAAAAATTTGGGGGGCTAAAAATCATTTTTGTGGGAAAAAAAAAGATTTTTTATTTTCACGGCTCTGCGTTGTAAACTGTAGTGAAACACTTGGGGGTTCAAAGTTTTCACAACACATCTAGATAAGTTCCGTGGGAGGTCTAGTTTCCAATATGAGGTCACTTGTGGGTGGTTTCTACTGTTTGGGTACATCAGGGGCTCTGCAAATGCAACGTGACGCCTGCAGACCAATCCATCTAAGTCTGCATTCCAAATGGCGCTCCTTCCCTTCCGAGCTCTGCCATGCGCCCAAACAGTGGTCCCCCCCCCCACATATGGGGTATCAGCGTACTCAGGACAAATTGGACAACAACTTTTGGGGTCCAATTTATTATGTTACCCTTGTGAAAATACAAAACTGGGGGCTAAAAAATAATTTTTGCGAAAAAAAAAAAAAAATTATTTTAACGGCTCTGCGTTATAAACTGTAGTGAAACACTTGGGGGTTCAAAGCTCTCAAAACACATCTAGATAAGTTCCTTAGGGGGTCTAGTTTCCAAAATGGTGTCACTTGCGGGGGGTTTTAATGTTTAGGCACATCAGGGGCTCTCCAAACCAACATGGCGTCCCACCTTAATTCCAGTCAATTTTGCATTGAAAAGTCAAATGGCGCTCCTTCCCTTCCGAGCTCTGCTATGCACCCAAAAAGTGGTTTACCCCCACATATGGGGTATCATCGTACTCAGGACAAATTGCACAACAACTTTTGTGGTCTAATTTCTTCTCTTACCCTTGGGAAAATAAAAAATTGGGGGCGAAAAGATCATTTTTGTGAAAAAATATGATTTTTTATTTTTACGGCTCTGCATTACAAACTTCTGTGAAGCACTTGTTGGGTCAAAGTGCTCACCACACCTCTAGATAAGTTCCTTAAGGGGTCTACTTTCCAAAATGGTGTCACTTGTGGGGATTTCAATGTTTAGGCACATCAGGGGCTCTCCAAACGCAACATGGCATCCCATCTCAATTCCAGTCAATTTTGCATTGAAAAGTAAAATGGCGCTCCTTCCCTTCCGAGCTCTGCCATACGCCCAAACAATGGTTTACACCCATATATGGGGTATCAGCGTACTCAGGACAAATTGGCCAACAATTTTTGAGGTCCAATTTCTTCTCTTACTCTTGGGAAAATAAAAAATTGGGGGCGAAAAGATCATTTTTGTGAAAAAATATGATTTTTTATTTTTACGGCTCTGCATTATAAACTTCTGTGAAGCAATTGGTGGGTCAAAGTGGTCACCACACATCTAGATAAGTTCCTTAGGGTGTCTACTTTCCAAAATGGTGTCACTTGTGGGGGGTTTTAATGTTTAGGCACATGAGGGGCTCTCCAAACGCAACATGGCGTCCCATCTCAATTCCTGTCAATTTTGCATTTAAAAGTCAAATGGCGCTCCTTTCCTTCCGAGCTCTGCCATGCGCCCAAACAGTGGTTTACCCCCACATATGGGGTATCAGCGTACTCAGTACAGATTGTACAACAATGTTTGGCATCCATTTTATCCTGTTACCCTTGGTAAAATAAAACAAATTGGAGCTGAAATAAATTTTGTGTGAAAAAAAGTTAAATATTCATTTTTATTTAAACATTCCAAAAATTCCTGTGAAACCCCTGAAGGGTTAATAAACTTCTTGAATGTGGTTTTGAGCACCTTGAGGGGTGCAGTTTTTAGAATGGTGTCACACTTGGGTATTTTCTATCATATAGACCCCTCAAAATGACATCAAATGAGATGTGGTCCCTAAAAAAAAATGGTGTTGTAAAAATGAGAAATTGCTGGTCAACTTTTAACCCTTAATAACTCCCTAACAAAAAAAAATTTTGGTTCCAAAATTGTGCTGATGTAAAGTAGACATGTGGGAAATGTTACTTATTAAGTATTTTGCGTGACATATCTCTGTGATTTAAGGGCATAAAAATTTAAAGTTGGAAAATTGCGAAATTTTCTAAATTTTCGCCAAATTTCCGTTTTTTTCACAAATAAACGCAAGTTATATCGAATAAATGTTACTACTAAAATGAAGTACAATATGTCACGAGAAAACAATGTCAGAATCGCCAAGATCCGTTGAAGCGTTCCAGAGTTATAACCTCATAAAGGGACAGTGGTCAGAATTGTAAAAATTGGCCCGGTCATTAACGTGCAAACCACCCTCGGGGCTTAAGGGGTTAATATAACACTGCATTTGGCCTACTTGTTTTGTTGGCCCTACTAACGGTGTCTGCCGCTCCTTGATGTTCTCCTCCACTGAACAAACCAGTGCCGCCTGTTTACTTCTGTTACCAATTTTGAACTGCATTTAGCCTACTTACTGATTTGGGCCTACTCACTGTGTCAGCCTCTCATTACAGTTGTACTCCACTGAACAAAGCAATGCCCCCTGGTTAGTCCTGTTACCAATTTTGAACTGCATTTAGCCCACTTTATTATTTAGGCCTATATCTGTGTTTCCTCCTCATCCTGCCCATTGCCCAGCCAGTGATAGATGAGTCTGCTGGTACATTGACCCAGAACGCTACATTCCCCGTGCACGCTACACAACCAGAATGTGACCCTGCTGAAAGTCAGGTTCCCCTTCCCGCATACCATACCACCTTACACGGGGACAAAGAGGAAGGTGCAGATGAAAGTGCAGGTTCCTTCATCAGGTGTGGGGGGGGGGGGGAAATACTCTGACGACATCACTGGCACAGGGCCCCTCATAGTACGCAAAAGTGTCGCTGCCGGTGGGAGGCGCCCTCGCCGTGCAAACACACCGCCGTACTTTGAGGGGCCCTGTGCCAGTGCCAATGCCAAACAGTGGGCCCCCCCTGCTTGCTCAGGATCACAGCACTTGCAAAGTTGAAATACTTACCTCGCCCTGCTCCACTGCCGTGACGTGGTCCAGATTTCCTGGGCCCACAAAATACTTGAACCAGCCCTACCCCCAACAACTTTAGCCAAATGACCCCCAATTTCCAATGCCTAACTATTATTTTAAGGGAAATTAAGATTGACAAGCTTCATTAAGAAGAATGGATGTTTTTGCCATTAAAATGGGCACTCTAGGTGTTTTCCTGGCCCCCACTCACTGCCGACTATGCTGCCCCATTGACTTGCATTGGGTTTCGTGTTTCGGTTGATCCCGATTTTACGACATAATCGGCCGATTTCACTCGACCCGACTTTTGAGATAGTCGGGTTTTGCGAAACCCAACTCGACTCTAAAAAAGTCAAGGTCGCTCAACCCTAGTGGTGACATCATTGAGGTTCCCAACCAGGCTGAACTGTGGTGACCTCAGCACTGTGGGAAAAAGTATCTGAGCTCACCGCAGTTCACGATTGTCACGCAGCCTGCCGGCGATCCGATAGATGCTATAGCGCAGGTGGCGCAAACTTGAAGGAGACAATTTTTTTATTTTCTCTAGCAAGCTGGCGCCGCCGATGCAGTAGCAGCTATCGGATCAAGATAGCTGCTACTGCAAAGGTGTGGACAGGGACATTTTCAAACTGATTTTTTTTTTTTTAATGAATTTATGGATACCATCAAAGAACAGAATTAAATACACATAGATGCAATCATGATGCAGTGCAGGCGCCTGCCTGCAGAAGGGGATTCATATATAATTCATTATGTAAACTAAGGGATCAGTGACCTGTCAGAAGCCATACTCATTAATACCTAAGGCTACTTTAACACTTCCGTCTTCTGACGGACGTCACAATGCGTCGTTTTGGAGAAAAAACGCATCCTGCAAAGTTGCCCGCAGGATGTGTTTTTTCTCCATAGACTTGCATTAGCGACGCATTGCGACGTATGGCCACACGTCGTATCCGTCGTTCGACGAATGCGTCGTGTTTTGGCGGACCGACGGCACGAAAAAAGTTCAATGTAACTTTTTTGTGCGACGTGTCAGCCATTTTCAACCGCGCATGCGCTACCGAAACTCCGCCCCCTCCTCCCCGCTCATCACAATGGGCAGCGGTTGCGTTGCAAAACTGCATCCGCTGCCCACGTTGTGCTAAATTTAGCACAACGTCTGTCGGTACGTCGGGCCGACGGTTTGCAACGGCCCCGTACCGACGGTAGTGTGAAAGTAGCCTTAGCAGAGGACCACATGAAACCGCGATAAATCCGCAGTAAAAACCGCAGCGGTTTTGCACTACAGATTTATCAAATCCGCTGATGAAAAATCCGCAGCCCTCAGAGATACGTGGGCACATACCCTTAACGCTGAACTCATGTCAAATTCTAGCTGTGTACATCCGACAATGCTGTGTCTGTAGCCGGCCTAACCTGCCTATTCCACTATATATAAGCTAGCTTGTACATTGTGGGGGAGGAGAATTTGGTTTTCCTAAGCATGCTACTAGGTAACCACAGGGGATTCACTTAATAGGAAGTGTGTGGCTAGGGGTTTTGTGCTGGAGATCAGATTGTGAGGGGGAGGTTTGTTCTCCAAAAGCCACTTCAAAGAGCTTGGGGAAACACTGGCAGGGACACACTGCAAGGAAACTACAGAAGGATTATTGTTTTCAGCCTCTCAGAAATCTGCGCATAAGACAAGCCAACCTAGATCTTATAGAATAACAGGCGTTCCTCCTTTATTTCTCTTAAACCAAACAGTAATAACAGTGACTGTACGGAAGAGATCATACCAAATGTGGACACGGAAGGTTCACAAACACCAGGCTCTACGAACAGCAGTGGCCCGTTCCTCAATATTTGTACAGACAGTAAAAGAGGCCACTGGAAAAAATGACCCTACCATACGTCAATTTAGAAGAATCTGGCACTCTTAGATGGAAACGTCACATAATCACACTCTATACTGGAAAACAGAATTACAAAGTCCCGTAATTCACCGAAGTGCCGCATTCTTCTATATATTGATATTTATCAGATTGGACCCTATCAGAGCATGAAAAAAATCTCTAGGCGTGGCACATTTCCAACACAGATCAGATGTACTACACGTCAATCTGTAACAGTATGACTTTGCCTACCAAACAATTGTGAGCATACTGGGCTTTTATCTTATTTAACCCCTTCATGACCCAGCCTATTTTGACCTTAAAGACCTTGCCGTTTTTTGCAATTCTGACCAGTGTCCCTTTATGAGGTAATAACTCAGGAACGCTTCAACGGATCCTAGCGGTTCTGAGAATGTTTTTTCGTGACATATTGGGCTTCATGTTAGTGGTAAATTTAGGTCAATAAATTCTGTGTTTATTTGTGATAAAAACGGAAATTTGGCGAAAATTTAGAAAATTTCGCAATTTTCACATTTTGAATTTTTATTCTGTTAAACCAGAGAGTTATGTGACACAAAATAGTTTTTAAATAACATTTCCCACATGTATACTTTACATCAGCACAATTTTGGAAACAAAATTTTTTTTTGCTATGAAGTTATAAGGGTTAAAATTTGACCAGCGATTTCTCATTTTTACAACGAAATTTACAAAACCATTTTTTTTAGGGACCACCTCACATTTGAAGTCAGTTTGAGGGGTCTATATGGCTGAAAATACCCAAAAGTGACACCATTCTAAAAACTGCACCCCTCAAGGTACTCAAAATCACATTCAAGAAGTTTATTAACCCTTCAGGTGCTTCACAGCAGCAGAAGCAACATGGAAGGAAAAAATGAACATTTAACTTTTTAGTCACAAAAATTATCTTTTAGCAACAATTTTTTTATTTTCCCAATGGTAAAAGGAGAAACTGAACCACGAAAGTTGTTGTCCAATTTGTCCTGAGTACGCCGATACCTCATATGTGGGGGTAAACCACTGTTTGGGCGCACGGCAGGGCTTGGAAGGGAAGGAGCGCCATTTGACTTTTTGAATGAAAAATTGGCTCCACTCTTTAGCGGACACCATGTCACGTTTGGAGAGCCCCCGTGTGCCTAAAAATTGGAGCTCCCCCACAAGTGACCCCATTTTGGAAACTAGACGCCCCAAGGAACTTATCTAGATGCATAGTGAGCACTTTGAACCCCCAGGTGCTTCACAAATTGATCCGTAAAAATGAAAAAGTACTTTTTTTTCACAAAAAAATTCTTTTAGCCTCAATTTTTTCATTTTCACATGGGCAATAGGATAAAATGGATCATAAAATTTGTTGGGCAATTTCTCCTGAGTACACCAATACCTCACATGTGGGGGTAAACCACTGTTTGGGCACATGGTAAGGCTCGGAAGGGAAGGAGCGCCATTTGACTTTTTGAATGAAAATTTATCTCCATCGTTAGCGGACACCATGTCGCGTTTGGAGAGCCCCTGTGTGCCTAAACATTGGAGCTCCCCCACAAGTGACCCCATTTTGGAAACTAGACCCCCCAAGGAACTTATCTAGATGCATATTGAGCACTTTAAACCCCCAGGTGCTTCACAGAAGTTTATAACGCAGAGCCATGAAAATAAAAAATAATTTTTCTTTCCTCAAGATTTTTTAGCCTGGAATTTCCTATTTTGCCAAGGGTAATAGGAGAAATTGGACCCCAAATGTTGTTGTCCAGTTTGTCCTGAGTACGCTGATACCCCATATGTGGGGGTAAACCACTGTTTGGGCGCACGGCAGGGCTCAGAAGGGAAGGCACGCCATTTGGCTTTTTAAATGGAAAATTAGCTCCAATCATTAGCGGACACCATGTCACGTTTGGAGAGCCCCTGTGTGCCTAAACATTGGAGATCCCCCAGAAATGACCCCATTTTGGAAACTAGACCCCGAAAGGAACTTATCTAGATGTGTGGTGAGCACTTTGAACCCCCAAGTGCTTCACAGAAGTTTATAATGCAGAGCCGTGAAAATAATAAATACATTTTCTTTCCTCAAAAATAATTATTTAGCCCAGAATTTTTTAATTTTCCCAAGGGTAACAGGAGAAATTGGACCCCAAAAGTTGTTGTCCAGTTTCTCCTGAGTACGCTGATACCCCATGTGTGGAGGTAAACCACTGTTTGGGCACACGTCGGGGCTCAGAAGGGAAGTAGTGACTTTTGAAATGCAGACTTTGATGGAATGGTCTGCGGGCGTCACGTTGCGTTTGCAGAGCCCCTGGTGTGCCTAAACAGTAGAAACCCCCCACAAGTGACCCCATTTTAGAAACTAGACCCCCCCAAGGAACTTATCTAGATATGTGGTGAGCACTTTGATCCCCCAAGTGCTTCACAGACGTTTACAACGCAGAGCCGTGAAAATAAAAAATAATTTTTCTTTCCTCAAAAATGATGTTTTAGCAAGCATTTTTTTATTTTCACAAGGGTAACAGGAGAAATTGGACCCCAGTAATTGTTGCGCAGTTTATCCTGATATGCTGGTACCCCATATGTGGGGGTAAACCACTGTTTGGGCACACGTCGAGGCTCGTCAAATGGTGCTCCCTCACTTCCTTTTTGAATACGAGATTGGCTAGAATCAATGGTGGCGCCATGTTGCGTTTGGAGACCCCTGATGTGCCTAAACAGTGGTAACCCCTCAATTCTACCTCCAACACTAACCCCCCACACCCCTAACCCTAATCCCAACTGTAGCCATAACCCTAATCACACCCCTAACCCCAACACAACCCTAACCACAACCCTAACCCTAACCACAACCCTAATTCCAACCCTAACCCTAAGGCTATGTGCCCACGTTGCGGATTCGTGTGAGATTTTTCAGCATCGTTTTTGAAAAATCCGCGGGTAAAAGGCACTGCGTTTTACCTGCGGATTTTCCACGGATTTCCAGTGTTTTTTGTGCGGATTTCACCTGCGGATTCCTATTGAGGAACAGGTGTAAAACGCTGCGGAATCCGCACAAAGAATTGACATGCTGCGGAAAATACAACGCAGCGTTTCCGCGCGGTATTTTCCTCACCATGGGCACAGCGGATTTGGTTTTCCATAGGTTTACATGGTACTGTAAACCTGATGGAACACTGCTGCGAATCCGCACTGGCCAATCCGCTGCGGATCCGCAGCCAAATCCGCACCGTGTGCACATAGCCTAATTCTAAAGGTATGTGCACACGCTGCGGAAAACACTGCGGATCCGCAGCAGTTTCCCATGAGTTTACAGTTCAATGTAAACCTATGGGAAACAAAAATCGCTGTACACATGCTGCGGAAAAACTGCACGGAAACGCAGCGGTTTACATTCCGAAGCATGTCACTTCTTTGTGCGGATTCCGCAGCGGTTTTACAATTGCTCAAATAGAAAATCGCAGTTGTAAAACCGCAGTGAAATGCGCAGAAAAAACACGGTAAATCCGCCATAAATCCGCAGCGGTTTAGCACTGCGGATTTATCAAATCCGCAGCGGAAAAATCTGCAGAGGACCAGAATACGTGTGCACATACCGAAACCCTAACCCTATTCTAACATTAGTGGAAAAATAAAAAATTCTTTATTTTTTTATTGTCCCTACCTATGGGGGTGACAAAGGGGGGGGGTCATTTATTATTTTTTTTATTTTGATCACTGAGATATAATCTATCTCAGTGATCAAAATGCACTTTGGAACGAATCTGCCGGCCGATTCGGCGGGCGCACTGCGCATGCGCCCGCCATTTTGGAAGATGGCGGCGCCCAGGGAGAAGACGGACGGACCCCGGCAGGATCGGCAAGTATGATGGGGTGGGTGGGAGCACGGGGGGAGGGGATCGGAGCACCGGGGGGGGGGGGGGGGGAGGTTGAACGGAGCACAAGAGGGGTGGAACGGAGCACGGGAGGGTGGATCGGAGTGCAGGGGGGGGTGATTGGAGCACGGGGAGGGCGGACAAGAGCACGGGGGGAGCGGAGCACAGGACGGAGGGGAGCCGGAGCAGTGTACTGGACAGATCGGTGGCTTGGGGGGGCGATCGGTGAGGTGGGGTGGGGGCACATTAGTGTTTCCAGCCATGGCCGATGATATTGCAGCATCGGCCATGGCTGGATTGTAATATTTCACCAGTTTTAATAGGTGAAATATTACAAATCGCTCTGATTGGCTGTTGAAAGTGAAACTGCCAATCAGAGCGATCGTAGCCACGGGGGGGGGGGGGGGGGGGGGGAGAGAGGGGGGTTGAAGCCACACCTCCTGGGCTAAACTACCACTCCCCCTGTCCCTGCAGATCGGGTGAAATGGGAGTTAAACCTTTCACCCGATCTGCAGGGACGCGATCTTTCCATGACGCCACATAGGCGTCATGGGTCGGACTGGCACCGACTTTCATGATGCCTACGTGGCGTCATGGGTCGGGAAGGGGTTAAAGGAATTGTCCACTCTCAGAATAAGAGTGTAATCGGTATTTGACCTCAAGTATACAAATCACATACATGCAGTCACGTGACGCTCTCCTACACAAGGAATACAGGGGAATTATGACAGCGTGGGTGCACATTGTCAGGATTTGGCAGTCTGAAGTTACAGTAGACCTTTAATTTATGCTTGGACAACCCTTTTAATATAAAGGGGCCACATATACACAGATACATCTTCAATGCCTCCCCATTTTTCAAATTCATAAAAATCCAGAGGAATAATGAATTTAGGACACGTAGGTTTCAAGTCCCGTAAGTGTTTCTTCACGGATAGAACTGGTGCCTATTATGGAAGATGGGCTGATTGTTGCAGAAGGAGCTTCTGCAAAAATAACTAAAAAAAAAAGACAATAACATTGTGGTATACACAAAAAAAAAATAGAGGAAATTTGTCCCAGATAAAAAGTAAAATTTATTGAAAAAAATATTTAACACAGAAAAAAGTAACAATTAGTCAAATTACAAAGTGGATAGTTTTAGTACACATCTGTAAAGCAGGAGGTCCAACATTATTTTAGTGGATGGGAAGACCAATAAATAGCTACAAATTAGGCCTCTTCCACACATCCGTGTCTCTGGTACATGTGGTGACCGTTTTCACAAGTACCAGAGAAACGTACAACGTAGACCCATTCAAATGAATGGGTTTGTGCACAGGTGTGTTTCCACGACCATGTGTCCCACACGTAGACATGTCCGTTTTTTACTGTCAGCACGGGTGGCAAAACGTCCCGCACCCATGCACATGCAGAACACAAATTGATGTCATCCGTGTGACACGCATAGGCACCGGGGAAGAAGTGCTACAGTAAGGCTGTGCTACAGTAAGCGCTGTTCCCCAGCGCCAGGTGCTGAAAACGGCTCTCCTCATTCTCCCCTGCTCTGCTGGTGATCGGTGCAAGCAGAAGAGAATGATGAGAGTTATATTAAAGTCAAAACGATGACAGCAGGTGGGGGCTTTTGGGACTCTTACTCCCATCATCCAACACCTGATGCCGCTAATGACAGTGACAGCAGGAGCGGATGATCGGGGTATGCCTCAGCCGCCGCCTGCGATATAATGAAATAAATGAATTAAAAACCCAGCGTGGGCTCCCCCGTATTTTCTTTAACCGACCAGGCAAACTCACAGTTGGGGGCTACATCCCTCAGCTGTCAGCTTCAGGTCTCCTACCTTCCTCTTCCTGCAGGCCCCGGAACCAAAATGGCCGCGGGGCTGCATCCGGGTCCCGCAGGGAGGTGGCTTCCCAGCGCCTGCTCAGAGCAGGCGCCGGGAAGCCTCCCTGCGGTGCACGTCAGATCGCTGATCTGACATGCATTTTGCACAGCAAAGTGTCAGATCAGCGATCTGTCACTTTACTGTGATGTCCCCCCCCTTGGGGCAAAGTAAAAAAAAAAAAAATTTACATGTGTAAAAAAATAAATAAATAAAAAAAATTCCTAAATAAATTTAAAAAAATACATATTGTTCCAAAAAATACATTCCTTTATCTAAATAAAAAAAAAAACAATAAAAAAGTACACATATTTAGTATCGACGTGTCCGTAACGAGCCGACCTATAGAACTGTCCCACTAGTGTCCCTTCAGTGAACACCGTAAAAAAAAAAACACCGAGGCAAAAAACACCACATTATCATACCGCCGAACAAAAAGTGGGATAACACACGATCAAAAAGACGGATATAAATAACCATGGTACCGCTGAAAACGTCATCTTGTCCCGCAAAAAAAGAGCCACCATGCAGCATCATCAGCGAAAAAATAGAAAAGTTATAGTCCTCAGAATAAAGCGATACAAAAATAACTTTTTTCTATAAAAGTTTTTATCGTATAAAAGCGCCAAAACATTAAAAAAAATGATATAAATGAGGTATCACTGTAATCGTACTATCCCGAAGAATAAACCCGCTTTATCCATTTTACCAAACGCGGAACGGTATAAACTCCCCCCAAAAGAAATTCATGAATAGCTGGTTTTTGATCATACTGCCTCTCAAAAATCGGAATAAAAAGCGATCAAAAAATGTCACGTGCCCGAAAATGTTACCAATAAAAACGTCAACTAGTCCCGCAAAAAACAAGACCTCACATGACTCTGTGGACTAAAATATGGAAAAATTATAGCTCAAAATGTGGTAACGCAAAAAATATTTTTTGCAATAAAAAGCATCTTTTAGTGTGTGACGGCTGCCAATCATAAAAATATGCTAGAAAACCCGCTATAAATAGTAAATCAAACCCTCCCCCCCCCACCCCCCTTAGACAAAAATTTAAAAAAATTTATTTATTTCCATTTTCCCAATAGGGTTAAGGCTAGGGTTGGGGCTAAAGTTAGGGTTGGGGCTAAAGTTAGGGTTTGGATTACATTTACGGTTGGGAATAGGGTTGGGATTAGGGTTAGGGTTAGGGGTATGTCAGGGTTACGGGTGTGGTTAGAGTTACCATTGAGATTAGGGTTAGGGGTGTGTTTGGATTAGGGTTTCAGTTATAATTTAGGGGGTTTCCACTGTTAAGGCACACCAGGGGCTCTCCAAATGTGGACATGGCGTCCGATCTCAAATCCAGCCAATTCTTCGTTGAAAAAGTAAAATTAGTGCTCCTTCCTTTCCGAGCTCTCCCGAGCGCCCAAACAGGGGGTTACCCCAACATATGGGGTAACAGCGTACTCAGGACACATTGGCAACAACTTTTGGGATACAATTTCTCCTGTTACCCTTGGGAAAATACAAAACTGGGGGCTAAAAAATCATTCCTGTGGGAAAAAAAAGATTTTTTATTTTCACCGCTCTGCGTTATAAACTGTAGTGAAACACTTGGGGGTTCAAAGTTCTCACAACACATCTAGATAAGTTCTTTGGGGGGTCTAGGTTCCAATATGGGGTCACTTGTGGGGGGTTTCTACTGTTTAGTTACATCAGGGGCTCTGCAAATGCAACGTGAAGCCTGCAGACCAATCCATCTAAGGCTATGTGCACACGTTGCAGATTAGCCTTAGGAATTTCTGGTGCGGATTCTGCCTCTCCTGGCAGAAAACGCACGTGCGCATTTGTCGCGTTTTTTTGTGCGGTTCCCCAGCGGTTTTTGTGCTTTTTTCTTGCGGATTTGCTGGGTTTTTTACCCCGGTGGTTTTCTATAATGGAATGGGTACAAAAACGCTGCAGATTCACAAAAAAGAAGTGACATGCTACTTCTTTTAAACCGCAGCGTTTCCGCAGCTGATTTTCCTTAAAGTGTGCACAGCATATTTTCTCATTCATTTACATTGTACTGTAAATTAATTGCGGATTTGCAGCGTTTCTGCACCGCAAAAAATGCTGCGGATCCGCAGAGAATCCGCAACGTGTGCACATACCCTAAGTCTGCATTCCAAATGGCGCTCCTTCCCTTCCAAGCTCTGCCATGCGCCCAAACGGTGGTTCCCCCCACATATTGGGTATCAGCGTACTCAGGACAAATTGGACAACAACTTTTGGGGTTCAATTTCAACTGATACCCTTGGAAAAATACAAAGCTGGGGTCTAAAAAAATTTTTGTGGGAAAAAAAAAAGAATTTTTATTTTCACGGCTCTGCTTTATAAACCGTAGTGAAACACATGGGGGTTCTAAGTTCTCACAACACATCTAGAGGAGTTCCTTAGGGGGTCTACTTTCCAAAATGGTGTCATTTGTGGGGGGTTTCAATGTTTAGGCACATCAGGGGCTCTCCAAAGGCAACATGGCATCCCATCTTAATTCCAGTCAATATTGCATTGAAAAGTCAAATGGCGCTCCTTCCCTTCCGAGCTCTGCCATGCGTCCAAACAGTGGTTTACCCCCACATATGGGATATCAGCGTACTCAGGACAAATTGTACAACAAGTTTTGGGGTCCAATTTCTTCTCTTACCCTTGGGAAAATAAAAAATTGGGGGAGAAAAGATAATTTTTGTGAAAAAATATGATTTTTTTTATTTACGGCTCTGCATTATAAACTTCTGTGAAGCTCTTGGTGTGTCAAAGTGCTCACCACACATCTAGATAAGTTCCTTAGGGGGTCTACTTTCCAAAATGGTGTCAAATGTGGGGGGGGGGTTTCAATGTTTAGGCACATCAGTGGCTCTCCAAAGGCAACATGGCATCCCATCTCAATTCCTGTCAATTTTGCATTGAAAAGTCAAACGGCGCTCCTTCCCTTCCGAGCTCTCCCTTGCGCCCAAACAGTGGTTTAGCCCCACATATGGGGTATCAGTGTACTCAGGACAAATTGTACAACAGCTTTTGGGGTCCATTTTCTCCGGTTACCCTTGGTAAAAATAAAACAAATTGGAGCTGAAGTAAATTTTTTGTGAAAAAAAGTTAAATATTCATTTTTATTTAAACATTCCAAAAATTCCTGTGAAACACCTGAAGGGTTAATAAACTTCTTGAATGTGGTTTTGAGCACCTTCAGGGGTGCAGTTTTTAGAATGGTGTCACACTTGGTTATTTTCTATCATATAGACCCCTCAAAGTGACTTCAAATGCGATGTAGTCCCTAAAAAAAAATGGTGTTGTAAAAATGAGAAATTGCTGGTCAACTTTTAACCCTTATAACTCCCTAACAAAAAAAATTTTGGTTCCAAAATTGTGCTGATGTAAAGTAGACATGTGGGAAATGTTACTTA
The DNA here is from genome assembly GCF_032444005.1 of Ranitomeya imitator. Lineage (NCBI taxonomy): Eukaryota > Metazoa > Chordata > Amphibia > Anura > Dendrobatidae > Ranitomeya > Ranitomeya imitator. Next base: position 302,914,446 of record NC_091282.1, read on the forward strand.
TTAAGTATTTTGTGTGACATATCTCTGTGATTTAATTGCATAAAAATTCAAAGTTGGAAAATTGCAAAATTTTCAAAATTTTCACCAAATTTCCGTTTTTTTCACAAATAAACACAGGTAATATCAAATAAATTTTACCAGTATCATGAAGTACAATATGTCACGAGAAAACAATGTCAAAATCCGGGATCCGTTGAAGCGTTCCAGACTTATAACATCATAAAGGGACAGTGGTCAGAATTGTAAAAATTGGCCCGGTCATTAACGTGCAAACCACCCTTGGGGGTAAAGGGGTTAATTATTTTTTTTCTCTTTGTTCCACAGCATTGTCGGGAGCCTGCAGCTGCGTTGAACCCTTCTGGGGCGATCCCTCTGGAGTCCGCCACCGAGCGACACTTCGACAGTCCCGGCCCCTCTGCACCTTCCCACCCATCTGATCCCTCGGTCCCATCCACCAGCGCTGGAGCATCCTGGCCGGTTCCATTGCATGAATCTGCTGGTGGGGATATAGCTTTTTCAGTACCCCAACCCCTCTGCTGCTGCCACCTCTAGTACACCTGTGGCTTCGGGGCGCCAGCGGCAGAGGGGTCAGGTAAAGAGTTATGCGCATCCTTCCAGAACTGTCTCAAAGTTTTGTCCGAGCAAATGGCTGCAGGTTTCAATTTAATAAATAAAAGCATACTCGAGTTGCATACACTTCTGCTAACGATGCATTCAGAGGCAAGTCAGTCACCGAACGACACTTTTTTCTGGTCGGTACTCGAGCAAATGGAGAAGCTATCTACTGATCAGCAGATGGAAGTAATGAAAGCCTGCCAGTCTACTCTAGCGCTCATTGCCTCCAAAGCCACCACTTGCCACCCCTCCTGCACCTGCCCCCCTTCAGCCACTACCATCCTCCTGACCTGTACCAGCAACCTGCCCGTGCCCCGTCCCAGCAACCTCACCATTACCCACATCGTGCCCGGTCCCACCATCCAGACCACTACTAGCGTCCCCCCGATGCCCCTTCCCACCATCCAGACCAGTATAAACATCCCTCCCCATACCAGTTCCCAACAACATCTTCCGCACCTCCTCTCCCTGCACACTACCACCAACCTCCTTCACCTGTCATGTCCCAATCCTCTTCTCCACCCATCACCGCTTCTGCCTCCCAATCCTCCCAAACCATCAGCTACACCCCTCCATCTTACCAAATTCCTAACCAACTCCCAGTTTCCTGTCCACCCTTTCACTTACTTTCTCCACCCCTTCACCACTACCTATTGATCCTTCCCCACCACCACATTCCTCTCTCCACACTCCCACTGTCGAAGTGTCCCTATCTGACAGCCCCTCCAGCACTATCTCCACCCCGACCTATTCAAACCTCTAAGTTTTTGGCGCCGCCAAATAAAGTTTATTTTTGTGTTGCCAAAGAAAAGTTTATTTTTGTTTTGTTAAAAAAAAATTGTAATAAAACTGTTTTTAAAACAAATTTGTATTTTCTTTATAAGGTATAGTTAACACTTGGGTTAACCCTGCTGTTCTGTTCGGGTCATAGTGACCCGAACAGACTTTTTGCGGCCCTGTAGATTTTTTTCTGTAAGTCTATAAAACTTGAGACTCCTTGACTTTTCCTCATTTGGGGGGACCTACCTATGAGTATTTTTTTTTTTCCCTTTACTTTTTGCTACACGCAAAAAGTTACACTTGTTGTGTTCGGGTCATAGTGACCCGACATCGTTTTTTACAGCTGTGAGGCCATATTTTCAGTGAAAAAGGAGTTATAACCTCAGTTGGGTCTATTTATTGCATCTACTATTGTATATCAATTGATTTATTTCCTAAATTATTTCAATGGGGTCGTACACGCGCTCTACCGGGGGTATGCATTGAGATCTGCGCACCATAAAAATGGCTTTATATTGATTATTTTTGGTGCGCAGTCTATTCTAAAATGTAGAGTGCATCCGGAGAGATCACTAGGTGTGCACTACACGTGTATATTATGCGCAGAACGGACTGCTCAGAACGCGCTGTCTAAGACTTTTTTTTTTGTAAAGCTGAGCTGTAAAGTCTTGCAAATAATTTTTTTTTGCTAAGTAAAGGTACCGTCACACTAGACGATATCGCTAGCGATCCGTGACGTTGCAGCGTCCTCGCTAGCGATATCGTCCAGTGTGACAGGCAGCAGCGATCAGGCCCCTGCTGTGCTGTCGCTGGTCGGGGAAGAAAGTCCAGAACTTTATTTGGTCGCTGGACTCCCCGCAGACATCGCTGAATCGGCGTGTGTGACACCGATTCAGCGATGTCTTCACTGGTAACCAGGGTAAACATCGGGTAACTAAGCGCAGGGCCACGCTTAGTAACCCGATGTTTACCCTGGTTACCATCGTTAAAGTAAAAAAAACAAACACTACATACTTACCTACAGCCGTCTGTCCCCCGGCGCTGTGCTCTGCACTCCTCCTGTACTGGCTGTGAGCGTCGGTCAGCCGGAAAGCAGAGCGGTGACGTCACCGCTCTGCTTTCCGGCCGCTGTGCTTACACAGACAGTACAGGAGGAGTGCAGAGCACAGCGCTGGAGGACAGACGGCTGTAGGTAAGTATGTAGTGTTTGTTTTTTTTTACTTTTAGGATGGTAACCAGGGTAAACATCGGGTTACTAAGCGCGGCCCTGCGCTTAGTTACCCGATGTTTACCCTGGTTACCGGCATCGTTGGTCGCTGGAGAGCGGTCTGTGTGACAGCTCTCCAGCGACCAAACAGCGACGCTGCAGCGATCCGGATCGTTGTCTGGATCGCTGCAGCGTCGTTTAGTGTGACGGTACCTTAAGTCTGTCTTCCTGGCTTATCTGCTTGTTTTCAGAAGGGTTCTTATCTTCTCTGCTCTTATCAGTACACATCTGCTAGCCCAGACATGTCACCTTTCAGTTTCTTTGGAGAGCAGCTGTGTGCTTCTACCCCCATGGCCTCTTCCGGCATCAAAAGAAAAAGATGCAGCTATTGCCCTTCTACTTGTGACAACAAGACGAGTATAACATGTTCTGGCTGTAAAACATTTCTATGCAAAAATCATGTGTATTGTTTTTCATGCAAGAATCTGTAAATTTATATGATCATGTAGATATATTCACATTGTAATGTTTATTATCTTTAATTTTTTATCACAAAATGTTTGATTTGGTTTTTTTTTTTGTTTGTTTTTTACAAAATATGTGTAGTTTTCTATTTTCGTTTTGCTCATTGGATGGATCTGTTTTTTCAGAATAAAAACAAAAAAAAAAAAGATTTCTAGTTCATTTTTCTTTTTTTTTTTTTTTTACTACCAAACATGTTCACAAACAGTCTAGTAAGCAAAAAGTATAAAAAAAAATGGAGTTAGAGTGTCTAAAATCAAGGTTTAATAAGCCGGGCCATAGTGACCCGGAACACTACAAGTGTATAGTAAATGCAAACAAAACAGCAGGGTTAAACAAGGTTTATTGGTTAGAGGTAAAATACTTTGGGTAGAACCCAAACAGGTACACAACTTGGGTAAAAGAAAGTAATATACTTTGGGTAGAACCCAAATAGGTACACAACTTGGGTAAAAGATGATAATATACTTTGGGTAGAACCCAAACAGGTACACAACTTGGGTACAATATGGTAAAATATGGTTACAAGGTCAAAGACAAATTGTTCAAACTCTCTCATCCAGCCAGTCTATTCTTCCTTCCGGCGAAAAAGTATTCTGCGAATTGGTCCCTAATTTGGAAAACTGTCACAGAACTTCTATACGTAATGTTGTTATAATCAGCCAAGGTGGTTTCTTTAGAGTGGTCCTCAATGGAAATCTGTTAATTGGATATCACATAATTGTGCAGGACAACACAAGCTTTCACCACCTCGTCAACAGTGTCTGTGTTCAAGTTTATAAAGTTTATAGATGTCAGTAGAACTCTCCATTTGGCGGTCAAAATCCCAAAAGCGCACTCCACCGTTCTCCGTGAATGTGCGAGGCGGTAGTTAAATTCTTTTAGTTTGGGTTAATCGACGGCTGGAGTAGGGTTTCAGCAGATGTTCTGACAGCTGGAAGGCTTCATCCCCAACACAAACAAAAGACATTGGTGGCCCAGAGGTTTCAGGCAGTGGTCTTGGGGGGGGGGGGGGGGGTGAAATTGAAAGGTGTGTCCATACAAATGACGCCACATTGCGGACAGTTTGAAAACTTGGGAATCATTTGAGGGGCCATATGCCCCAATATCCACCACTACAAATTTGTACTCCGCATCGGCGATGGCCATCAGCACAATGGAAAAGTACTTTTTATAGTTAAAATATTCTGATCCCGAACCAGCCGGTTTCACAATACGGATGTGTTTCCCCGTCCACCGCGCCCAAGCAATTGGGAAACTGACACACTTGCTGGAATTTCTGGGCTACTTCCAACCAACTCTCCATTGTGGGATGTGGTATAAATTCATCGTGCAAAGAGTCCTACAGCGCACGGCAAGTGTGCTTCACAATTCCGGAGATGGTGGAAATTCCCAGTGTGAACTGGAAATGTAGTGACAAAAGGGATTCTCCAGTAGCAAGGAATCTGAACAAAAGCAAGGCAGAAATTACTACAAAATCAAATTACAATCAGTTAAAGTGTACTACAGGAGTACATACAATAAAAATGGCTTACCGAAGAATGACCATCAGACGCTCGGCCGGTGAAATAGAGAATCGGCAATACGTATCACTCCTTCGGATGAGATGTTCAATTCGGTCCACCAATAGATCAAAGTTCTCCACTTTTATCCGCACATATGAGAAAAATTTCTCTGGGTCTCCTCGTAACTCCATGTACAGTGTAGGAAACACCCCACGTGTCATTCTCTGTGCGGTGATGGGGTGGATCTACAAACAGCGTCGGCGCAGTCCCATGATGCGTTGTCTCTCTCGCCCCTTCTCCAGAACAATTGCTTTCAAGCGATTCGCCTCCACAATGAAATCCACGTTGTTCTGCAGAATATTCACAATAACGACATCCATCTTGCTCTCCAAACCCTTGCTCCTCTCCAATCTGTGACTGATGGGGTGTAGGAAGAATGTATATATAGTTTTGAGGGGGCCAATCACATTTTGGAGCCTCCCAGGGGCATTCTTAAAAACCGGATCCGTCAAAAACCGGATGGAAAAACGGACTAAACGGATGCCAACCGGATGGGATGGATCCGGTTTAACGCCGGATCCGGACATCGGATCCGTTAGAAAACCGGATCCATCCCATCAGGTTTTCACAAATTACGCCGCATCCGGCACTGTGGCGCGACGCTGGAATCAGCATGGCGCGAAAAGACTGATGTGTGAAACTAGTCTAATGATCCAAATCCCTTAGATCACCTAATGACACCTCTACACAAAAGGGAGGGGGGAGTCGTTTCCATCCCTGTTGAGATGCCAAAGGATGATGGAACTTCTGAGACACAAATAGGGCATTTTTAAGTACCGTAATACAACTCCTTTAAAGAATCGATTCTGACAAAAATTGTATCCCCCTAAAGCTTTTGAAATATGCATGTCAAGTATTGAAGTTGTATTTAAAAAAAAATTAAATAAAACCTTACTCATCACACTCACATGAGGAACCCTCACATGATACAGAAGAAGACCGAATCGGCACTGGAAATTGGAGACAGCGATCAGTAATAATTTTATACATATTTAGAAAGGTTTAGGAAATAACATTTTTTGACACAGTGCTTCTTTAAAGCATGCATCCTCTTGATTCTTCAACTCAGCTGGCATATAAGAGGTCAATCGTTTCAACATCTGCACAATTAGAAAATAATATGCCAAGCATAAGCTCATATATCCAGAAGGGATCTCAGTAGTGCAAGTGGTCATTCACTTCTTATATAACAGATTACAACATAACATGCATGACAAGCTCAGCCTGAGACCCGACAGGTTTTACTAGTATTCTAGAAATAATAAAAATGAAAAGCGCAGCAACTCTGATTTACGGTATTTGGTGTTTCAAATTCTCGAATGTTTCAAGATCTCTGATTGCTATCAGTGAATGGATTCATTCAGGAACTGACAACTGATCCTAATCCAGAACTAGTCACGCAATGCACAGCTTACAAAGTCTTCGCTTCCTCTTCAAATTAGCCATCCACAAATATCACAGGATCATGGCGATTAATTCAACCACAAATTTGCAAAACTTTACATTAGCAGATTGATTAATCTCTTCACTGTATGGTACATTAATAGAAATATGGATAAAAATACAGACTATGTATGGGTGTCTTTACAACCTCAGACTGAGAATGATAAAAACTGTAAAATATACATATTTTGGGTTTACAGGAGGACTATGACTTTTTAAGATCACCAGGAGAAACAAGACAATTGGTGTACAAACATTAAAAGGGGTGGCCAATACTGGACAACCCCTTATTAATGGCCCAGGATGCTATAAACAAGCCCACTACCACAGTAAAGCGAACCTTTCAGTGGAATCCACTCACAGGTTTGCCGTGACGTGGCAGTGGGCTTATACATTCTGATCAAAATATTTTAGGGAATTTATTACTTAAACACATGTACGTGAAAATCAATCATATTTTCAATTGGGTCTCATTAAAAATGTTAAACAGTTTGGCTTTTATGGGATCTTTGCTTGCACATTCAACTTTCATGTGGTCTGTGGTCATAAATCAGGTGCAAGAAGCTCAGAAATACACAGATAAGAGTTACTTAAGGTACCGTCACACTCAGCGACGCTGCAGCGATATAGACAACGAGCCGACCTAAGCTAGATCGCAGGAGCGTCGCCGTTTAGGTCGCTGTAGAGACGTCAAACACACCAACTCCAGAACGATGCAGGAGCGATCCAGTGACGTAACGGCGACTCACTTCTCGTTCTCGCTGGTTGTTAGCTCCATGTCAAACAGCCGGAGTGTATCGATCCGACACACATCTAGGGGCCCTATGCTCGTTGCTGGCGTCGTTGCTTTTGATGTCAAACATGACGATACACGCCGACCTGGCGACGAAATAAAGTTCTGGACTTCTAGCTCCGACCAGCGATGGCACAGTGGGATCCAGATCACTGCTGCGTGTCAAACACAACGAGATCGCTATCCAGGATGCTGCAACATCACGTATTGTTGTCGTTCTCTTTGCAAAGTTGCCGAGTGTGACGGTACCTTTACTGTCCATCAATGGTGAGCTGAACATTGGACTCTAAGGCTGAGCGCACACAGTGGGTTTTTAGGCATTTTTTCAGGGCAGAAATGGGCTAAAAATGCTATGGAAATGTCCGCTGCATTTCCGCAACTCCCTGCCGCAGGTAAAAACGCATGCGGAATTCGCATGCGTTTTCCAGCAAAACACGAGCGTTTTTAGCTTTCAGAAAGATTGCGTTTTCCAAGCGATTTGAAGCATCGCTTGGAAAAGTGATTGACAGGTTGGTCACACTTGTCAAGCACAGTGTTTGACAAGTGTGACCAACTTTTTATTATTGATGCTGCCTATGCAGCATCAATAGTAACAGACAGAATGTTAAAAATAATTTAAAAAAAAAAAAAAAATATGGTTATTCTCACCTTCTGACAGCCCCCGATCTCCTCAGTGGCGCTCCGGTACGTTGCGTTCCCAGGGATGCTTTGAGCAAAGGACCTTTGTGACGTCGCGGTACGTCATCTCAGGTGATTTGCGCAATGCATCCCTGGGAACGGAAACCGCCGCGTGCACCGCTGAGAGGCGGGAGGACACCGGGGGCCATCAGAAGGTAAGTATATCCCTATTTTTTATTTTAATTCTTTTTTTTTTAGAGGAATATTATACCCAGGGCCTGGAGGAGAGTCTCCATCCGCACATGAAGCGCTCACTTTAAGCATGGTGGGCATAGCCACATGCGTAAAGTGAGCGTTTCAATGCAATCCTATGGCGGCGGAATCGCCGCAATTCCGCAGAAATAGTGAACATGCTGCGGATTTTATCGCTATGTGATTCCGCAGTGGGAAAATCCGCAGCATGGGCACAGCAACTGCGGAATACCAAAGGATTGCATGGGAATTAATTTTTTTAAGCGTTTCCACTGCAGCAAAAAAAGCATAAAAAAGGCAACGTGGGCACACAGCCTTATGCAAGCTAATTCAATGACAATTCTGAAATGCTGTGCAGATGATCAGCAATTTCCTTTGAGTATTTGCAGTGCGTTTTTTTCTGCAGCATGTCAATTCTTTGTGCATTTCTGCAGCATTTTTCACCCATCGACTTCAACTGAGTCAGTCAAATCCACAGCAAAAACGCAGGTATAAAAATGTTTGCTGCGGATTTGCTGAGTTTTTGTTTGTGTTTTATCGGCTTCCTATGGTGTTTCTCATGCTGTCATTGTGTGACAGCGTGGGAAATACCGGTGCAATGTTTCGTATCAGCGGTAACACTACCGCGGATAAGACCGTCGGTCAGAGCGCTGAGGGATCATGCTGTCAGATGTCATGCTGTCAGATGTCAGTGTGACCCCACAGCTGTGACCCGCAGCGGTGACCTGTGGTAAAAAGCTTACCGCAGGTCAGCAGGCGTGGGCTCATGAGACTACTGCTCCCCTCAGGTTACATCTGCTGTCACTGGTAACAGTGACAGCAGGTGCGGCTGATGGGAGATGTAGTATTAACTGTCGGTGCCTGTGTTCACCATTGAAAAAAAAAAAAAGTAAATTGAACACATATACATTCAAATAAAGATACATTAATCTCACCTAACACCAAATCCCCGATGGCCTCGACTCCTTGAAAAAAAATAATAAACCAATATATACTCACCTGTCCACGTATTCCTGAGTGTCTCACGGCGATCTCACGTGGGAGATGTGACTGCTCTACCCTACCGCCAGCGATACTCTGCGGGAGCGATTACCTCCTGTCAGGGTATCACTGAGCTGCAGTGAGAGACTTCACCGGAGTTCATCCGCAGCTCCCACTTACGCCACCGTTGTGTGAGAACTTTCTCATGCAGCAGTGGTGCCGTAAGGGAGATCACCAAAGCTGATCAGCTGATGAACTCCGGTCACCTTTCTCACTGAAGCTCAGTGCTATACACTGTGGGAGCGATTACAGTGTATCTCCGGCTGTCTTTGAGAGCAGTCACATCAGTGACTGCTCTCAAAGTGATCAGGATCATCATGGGACCATATGGATTATCTTCTCTGCAGAAGGTGAGGAATACTGTGGTTTATTATTTCATTTTTGTTACAGGAGACGTTTCGGTGGATTAGGCGTTTGGTGAGTATGGTTTAATTAACATTTATTAAAGGAGTCTGTGTCATTATTTCAAATAAAGGACTTTATTCTGGGTGTCTGTGTTTTTCTACAATAGCACCAGGGTTACTAATAGATAGGTGTCTTATAGACGCCTCTCCACTATCAACCAGTGGGCTTGAGGTCACCTGACAGTAAAAAGGTGACATTAACCCCACAAATATGAACAACACTTGCCACCGCTACAGGGCAAGTGGGATGAGCGAGGCTAAGCGTCAGATTTGTCAAATTTTATAGATGCGCCATTTCAAGGGCGGCTGAGAGCTGATGTTTTTAGTCTGGGAGGGTCCAATATCCATGGCCCCTTCCTAGGCTATTAATATCAGCCTGCAGCTGTCTGCCTAGCCTTTGCTGGTTAGATTTTATAGGGGGGCCCCATGTCAATTTTTTTCTGGGGTCCCCTTGTAAACTGGCCAGAAAAAACTAAGCAAACGGCTGTGAGCCGATATTATTGTGCTAATCAATCATACTGTCCGTCGGGCCGATCGTTTGCGACGGCCCGTACCGACGGACTAGTGTGAAAGTAGCCTTATGCGTAGATTTTCTACATAGAATTGTATTAGATGCAGAAAATATGCCGGTAAAAAACGTTCATGTGTGTTTTTACTGCGGTTTGGCTGCAGAAAACTAGTGTCACAAACGGGATAACATGTAAAAAAATAAATAAAAAAATCACGCACTCAAAAACAATGAAAAAAATACGCAAATAACCTAGTTTACGCAGTAGGCGCAGAAATGCTGCAACATCAAAAACTTACAAAATACGCATTGTGCGAATGTAGCCCAAGACAAAGATTGTTCCCTTCCTATTAGATTTCTACCTTTGCTGCAGTTCGCTCTGAATAAGAAATAGAAATCAAAACACTGTACTCACCTTCTTTATGTCTACCATCAAGTCTCTGCCGCCACTCCCGCAGTCTGTCATTGGCTGCGGCGCCAACATTACACCCATAGTGCAATAGCCAATCAGTTAGCTCGGTACACATTTGTAGAGATGCTGAGCTCACTGATTGGATGCTGCGTTGTCAACACAACATTAACTCCAACACAAAACACTGGGAAAAACAGCAGAGACATCGTTTGACATAGGGAAGACGGGTACAGCGAAACTTTATTTTTATTTTTTTATAGCAAACTGCTGCAATGGGAGAAAAGTAATTGAAAGGGAACAAATCCTTTAACTTATACCGCAGGCAGCAATAGACAGTACAACACATAGGATATAGAAGGCAAACTGTGTACCTTTTTTACTGCAATCCAATTGTAAAGTTTATTTTCAGTGACAAATACACGGTCATCAGAAAAAAATAATAATTATCCCCCCAAAAATAGACAAGATTTGGATGTCCATGCCTTTTTCTACAGTTAAGTTCTAAAAGCATATTATAATTTTATTCAATATATAAAGCTATGCACAATGTTTTGGTTCATCTCATCTTATACACAAAAGAAAATAAATAAAAGTTTAAGAAGTCATGTTTCCGATAACAATAATAACTCCAGCTCAATATGCAAAAAAAATAAACAGTCCTGATCCAGTTCTGTTGACAGAAAAGTGCAAAGTTAGAGCTCTCAGAATATGACAACCAATCAGAAAAAAAATATAAGAAGCAAAATGTAAAAAGTGATTTTTCTTGCACAAAAGTGGTAAAGCAAAAAACACTGTAATTGTGTTGACCCGCAGAGTAAAGTTAACCTGCAGTGTTGAGCGAACGCTGCAGTTTCGTCAGGGCGGTGAAACGCTCGTCGAGGTGCATCCCAGCATCCCCATACCCCATCCACCATGGCTACATGTAATTTCAGTCTGTAACTTACTGCTACATTATTGGATATATTTTGCATTCAGGATCTGGTATATCGGTACTATATTTATATGACACTAGGACTTGTGACTGATCTTATCTTGTTATTGAGGTGCAATTGTATGACTTTAGTCCTCTGCATCACTGTGTCTTATATACATATATAAGTACCTACTGGTGATTCATTAGTTATTTCTACATATGCTCTGTAGCTGCATTTTTATTATTGTAATACCTTGGCCATGATTTATACTGTCACACTGTTATATGGACATTGGGAATCTTTACTAGGCATATCTGATTGATCATAGACACTTTCTCTTGATCGTCTGTTACACAGACGATACGTGGGTCCGTCCCCTGGGGTCTATTGTCTGCTCTCTATTTCTTCGTTTCTTGTCCCAAGTAATTGTAGCCCTTTTTCATTATTGATTTGTCATTTTTAGCATGACTTTTGTAATAAAATTAACATTTTTCATACTTTTTTTGATCAATTACTCCTTTTTTTCGCTTTTGGTGCGTGATCGAATACTATGTCCGAGTCCCCAGGGCTCCGTGTCTCACTCCTGTTTGACAGTCGCAACACATACAGAGATTTCCTAACAAACTGGCACCAGCCGCAAGAAATGCAGCCAAGGGGACTCGAATGTAGTATTTGAGCAAGCCGAAGATATTCTGTTAGTACCCGAGCATGCTCTGATAACACCTTATCCGAGCACCATTGTTCAACACTAACTTGTGAATTACGGTATATTGCAGTTAACACTGCAAAAAAAAAAATTTAAAAACAATCCAGATATATTCGTTTTGTTCATGCCTCCTACCAAATAAATGAAAAAAGTGACCTCATCTATCTACTGTAGTTATGAGTGATGAAAATAGTGGGAATAAAAAGTGCAAAAGTAGCCATCACATACATCCGGTGGAAGTCCGAGCTGCTGCTCTCACTTCCTCTTGATCTATATGATACGTCCGAAGGCAGGAAGAGTGAAGCCAAAGCGGATTGGTTGCAGGGATTGAGTGACAGGAGAACCAGTGCCGACAGACAAAACACTCATCCTGAAAAAAAAAAACAAGCCCTCAAACCACTAGGTACTAAAAAATAAGAAAAAGTTAAAGAGGATGCCCACTACTTTTACACTGATGACCTATCCTTATTGATTGGCAGGGGTCTGAGACCAGGCACCCCCACCAATCAGCTGTTATAGGTGTTGGCTGGCCCGGAAGTACTCCTTTGCCGAGCTGGTCCATCTTCTGATAGTGGCCGCTGCAGAGTAATAAGGCCTCTTTCACACTTACGTATTTGAGCTCCCGTCGAAATCCGTCGATTTTTGAAAAAACAGGATCCAGCAAATTTTTCTGCTGGATCCTGTTTTTTCTCATAGACTTGTATTAGGCTACTTTCACACATCAGGTTTTCAGTGTCAGGCTAAATCCGGCGAATGTTGGAAAAACTGGATCTAGCACAGATTGTGAAAAACTGATGCGACGAATCCGTTTTTTTGACGGATCCGGCTAGCATATCTAGATTATTGGATGAAAAAATTTTTTTGAGCATGCTCAGTTTAAAATACCGGATCAGGCCGCCGGATCAGCCTTTTTCCGGATCCGGCACCTTCCGGCTCCCATTCTAGAAAATAGCCGGAAGCGCGGGATCCAGCGCTTCAGGCTTTTTCGCCGGAGACAAAAACGTTGCTATGGACGTTTTTTCAAGAAACCAGAAGCGGCAGATTTGCCGGATCCAGCGAAAACCGGACGAAATGCAGTGTCATCCAGTGCAATCCGGCACTAATACAAGTCTATGGGAAAAAAACATGATCCGGCGGCAACATTCGCCTGATCCTGTTTTTTTGAAAATTAGCCGGATTTAGCCTGACACTGAAAACCTGATGTGTGTAAGTAGCCTAAGCGACGGATTGTGACGGATGGCCATCAGTTTCATCCATCGTGCACTGGATCCGTCGGAAAATTGCTGTCCGTCGGGCGGAGAAAACGTACAGAGGAACGTTTTTTCTGTACGTCGGAAAATCGCTCAGTGACGCTGACTGTCAAAAGCAGGAATCCAGCGACGGGTTCCGTCTTTTAAAACTGAGCATGTGTGGAAGAATTTCCAGTCAGGGAAATTCTTTCACGCTCTCTCTTTTCACTATTGATGCTGCCTGTGCAGCATCAATAGTAACAAGATCTAATGTTAAAAAAATATATATATATATATTCTCACCTTCCAGCGTCCCGCACAGCGTTACCGATGCTCGCGATGCTCCCGGCAGCTGGCGTTCCCAGTAATGCATTACGAAATGACCCAATGGCATCGCGGTCTCACGAGACAGCCACGTCATCAGAGGTAATTGCACACAAGGCATTACTGGGAACGGGAGCATTGGTAAGGCTGCACGGGACGCCGGAAGGTAAGAATATTGCGATTTTTTATTATTTTTAACCTGGGTTGTGTTGTGTATGTGTTTTTTCGCAGCGGAAAACCGCTGCGAAGATGCATACACAACAGGTGCACATAGCCTCAACGGGTCCGTCAGAAAAACGGGCCCAGTGCACCCATTTTTTACAATTCTGTTCAGGACCCGTCTTTTCAACATTTTGACGGATCCTGTGCAGATTGTAAAAAAGGAAGTGTGAAAGAGGCCTAATTCACATCTGCCTCATACTGATTTGAATAGGAGTCGGATATGCAGTACCAAGCCCTGGCCACTACCAGAAGTAGGTGCAACTCGGCGAGTACTTCCGGCAGGCAGCCGCTGCCAACACACTTATCAGCAGGGTGATGGAGCCCTGGCCGATCAGACATTGATGACCTATCCTAAGGCCAGCAATGTAAAGTAGTGGACAAGCTTTTAAAGGCTTCTGGAACATGACAAAAAAGTGAAAAAAATGGGTGGTCATAAAGGCTAAAACTGTCTGCTACGGGAAAGGGTGAAATAGGTTGTCAAAGGCTACGTTCACACTTTCATCTTCTGGGCTCCGTCGCAATCCGTCGTTATGGGCAAAAAACGCCTCCTGCAAATGTGCTTGCAGGATGCGTTTTTTTGCCCATAGACTTGCATTAGCGACGGATCGCGACAGATGGGCACACGTCGCATCCGTCGTGCGACGGATCCGTCGTGTTTTGGCGGACGCGACGCACAAAATAACATTCAATGTAACTTTTTTTTGTGCGACGCGGCCGGAACTCCGCCCCCTCCTCCCCGCTCATCACAATGGGCAGCGGATGCATTGTAAAACTGCATCCGCTGCCCACGTTGTGCTACATTTAGCACAACGTCCGTCGGTACGTCGGGCCGACGGTTTGCAACGGCCCCGTACCGATGGAAGTGTGAAAGTAGCCTAAGACTGTAACATTGATGACTCATCCTTAGAACATGCTGACGATGGCACTGGCCAGTGTCAGGACAAGGGCTGCGAGTTGGTAAGGCTGGGTTCACATTGCGTATTTGGCGTCCGTTAGACGGTCTACGTTACACCACGGCATAACGCGGTGTAACGCAGTCCGTTAACGCCGCCATTAAGTCCTATGGCGGACGCATTGCTAGCGCACGCCCACAATGGGCATGCGCTAGCGATGTGCCGTCATTGAGTGACAGACCCTGGGATGTGGGCTGCAGCGTTTCCGGGTCCGTCACTGCTAGTGCAGATGCAGATGCTCTATCTGCGCTAGCGCGCTGACATATCGGCACTTGCGTTAACAGCAGCCCGTTAACGCAATGTGAACCCGGCCTAAGCCAAACTTCCGACTCCACAGCACTGGTCACTAGTGAGCATGAACATAAAGTGCAGCACAGATTCATCTCAGCTAAAAGCCGAGATCCTTACATAAGGAACAGAACAAACATTTATAGAACATTTCATAACTTTCCCAAATTCTTATGTAACTATTTATAGCACATATATTTTAGGAGTCAGACTGTCCACTTTACACCAACCCCACCAAAATGGACACCAACTCTGACTCCACAGCCCTGGTATCAGTAGAAGTAACGCTGTGTGTGCAGGCTTGCAGAACAAAGTTAAAGTGTGAATAATAATGCACAGTGAACACAGTAAAAAAGTAAAACAGCACTGCGGTCCCTGGGAATCTACTGTATGTCAGTGGCAGAGGTATAACTAGTGGCAAGGGCAAAAATATCATTAGCGCAACCTGGGGCCTGTGAGGTAAGGAAGCCCAGGTCCAATTCCAAAGCAAGTGAAATTATCTATTATGACGAACAATTGGGATGCAAAGTGCCCATGTATTGTTTTTGCACAAGGAACCTTTTTCTGCCCGTCTCCACTGTTGTCTAGGGACACTGGCTCTGGGAAATGTCCCAGTGAAGCATGAAGCCCCCCATACTCCAGATACCAAAGGGATAGTGATGACGGCGAGCAGCAGCTGCAACAACACGTCCAACAGACAGGAGGGCAACCATCAGCTAAAATACCACAGCTCATCTGCAGAGAACAAGACTGAACAAGAAAAAGACAATCATACCACTACTACCCAGCCGCTGACATAACCGGGCAAGTCCAGATGTCCCCCTGATGCCAGGCATCGAGATATGGCACAATCAAAGCAGAAAGAAAACACTTCAGACAACTCCCATCCACAATGAGGCCTGTTCCTAATTACAGACACTTCCAATTATTATGGAACCGCAGCTATGTGATGTCCTAGTCTGTCTGCCAGCATGTATGGAGCCCGTGTGTGCAGTCAGACCCCACTATACGGGTCGTCATTGGAGATATTGGCTGTTACTATATATACACATAGATGTTTTAGTACTATGTAGTGTTTAATTATATATGCGCGTGTAAATATATATATATATACACATACATACACACACTGGGGTGCATATATCATTAAACACTACATAGTAATAAAATATATGTATATTATATAATATCAATCATCACATAGTAATAATATATATATATATATATATATCTTCATGTGGGTATATATATATAATATCAATCATCACATAGTAATAATATATATATATCTTCATGTGGGTATATATATGCATGCATATATATATATATATTAAATATGCACATACATATATACATACTGAAGTGCCTGCAGTGACTAGGACACGTCCACCCGGCATGCACTGCACCGTCTGTGGTACATGGTATAACGCAAGCTGGGTGTCCGAGGCGTTGGATGCACAGGCAATGACAATTCCAGACAACACAACATTTGGGCGGTGTACGTACGGTGTTCATCCCTTGTCCCGAATGTGAAGCGACTCCGGAGCTCTGGGTCGGGAGAGGTCCCGGGAGCACTTCCGGTTCCGGAGCTCACGGACTTCTACAAGACACGGCGGCGAATAAGCATAGCGCATGCGTATTAGTCCTAGCCGTAGCTTGCTGGTCTTGCCCATGTCCCGCCGGGAGCATTACATTGCGCATGCTCTGATAACGGATCGGCTGAAGTGATGAAGAAGGTCATGTGCGTGCTGCACGATTAATCCGATTCCGCGCGGTTCCCTTCATGTGTAATGAGTGATGTGCAGAGTCAGTAAAACTAAGCTGAAAATTTGCATAAAGAACTGCAAAAATGCCTAGTGTGAACTTCGCCTAAGAGGTAAACATGTCAGAAAACGCCAGCATTTTTATCCTAAGGGTATGTTCACACGTTCAGGATTTCCATCCTTTTTTTTTTCAGGACTGTTTTTTTTAAAAAACTGCAGCTCTTGGCAGAAAACGCAGGTCCTTTTTTTGGTCCTTTTTTGTCCTTTTTTGATGCGTTTTTTGATCCTTTTTTTTTATGCAGTTTTCTAACCCTAACCCTACCCCTACCCCTATTCTAACCTTAGTGAAAAAAAAAAAAAAAAAATTCTTAATTTTTTTATTGTCCCTACCAATGGGGGTGACAAAGTGGGGGGGGTGTCATTTACTATTTTTTTATTTTGATCACTGAGATAGGTTATATCTCAGTGATCAAAATGCACTTTGGAGCGAATCTGCCGGCCGGCAGATTCGGCGGGCGCACTGCGCATGCGCCCGCCGTTTTGCAAGATGGCGGCGCCCAGGGAGAAGACAGCCGGACGGACACCGGGACGCCGGGTAAGTATAAGGGGGGGAGATTAGGGCACGGGGGGGGCATCGGAGCACTGGGGGGGGGGCATCGGAGCACGGGGGGGGCATCGGAGCACGGGGGGCGGGATCGGAGCACGGGGGGGCAGCCACACTCCGCCCACGCACTTCCGCCCGCTCCCCCGCACTTCCTGCTGCAGCGGT
This sequence comes from Ranitomeya imitator, assembly GCF_032444005.1. Classification (NCBI taxonomy): domain Eukaryota; kingdom Metazoa; phylum Chordata; class Amphibia; order Anura; family Dendrobatidae; genus Ranitomeya; species Ranitomeya imitator. Next base: position 302,931,774 of record NC_091282.1, read on the forward strand.
TCTGCACATCAAATCGCAGTAAAACCCGCAGATATATTTTTGATCTGCGGGTTTTACTGCGATTTTGACCTCACAATGGAGGTCTATGGGTGCAGAACCGCTGCGGTTCAGGAAAAAGAAGTGACATGCTCCTTCTTTTTTGCCGCAGCTATTCTGCGCGGCTTTTTAAACGAAATTCCGGATCATGTGCACAGCAGTGACTGTTTTCCATAGGGTTACATTGTTATGTACCCTGCATGGAAAACAGCTGCGGAACCGCAGCGGCAAAACCGCTGCGGTTCCGCAGTAAAAAAACGCACTGTGTGAACATGGCCTAAAGCATATTTTTTTTAGCGTTTTATGGTTGTTTCCTGAACAAATAGTGTATTGTTTTCTCAGTTTTCATGAGGAAAAAAATTAAAATTCACATGGTGCTTTTTTTTCCTGTTTTTTTCTTTGAAAATGCGTTGCCTTTTTTTTAACCCCTTAAGCCCCGAGGGTGGTTTGCACGTCAATGACCAGGCCAATTTTTACAATTCTGACCACTGTCCCTTTATGAGGTTATAACTCGAACGCTTCAACGGATCCCAGTGATTCTGACATTGTTTTCTCGTGACATATTGTACTTCATGATAGTGGTAACATTTCTTTATTAAATGCGTTTATTTGTGAAAAAAATGGAAATTTGCCGAAAAATTTGAACATTTCGCAATTTTCCAACGTTGAATTTTTATGCCCTTAAAGGGAACCTGTCACCTGAATTTGGCGGGACTGGTTTTGGGTCATATGGGCGGAGTTTTCGGGTGTTTGATTCACCCTTTTCTTACCTGTTGGCTGCATGCTGGCCGAAATATTGGATTGAAGTTCATTCTCTGTCTTCCATAGTACACGCCTGCGCAAGGTAAGATTACTTTGCGCAGGCGTGTACTACGGAGGACAGAGAATGAACTTCAATCCAATATTTCGGCCAGCATGCAGCCATCAGGTAAGGAAAGGGTGAATCAAACACCCGAAAACTCCGCCCATATGACCCAAAACCAGTCCCGCCAAATTCAGGTGACAGGTTCCCTTTAATGATACAATATGTCTGTAATAAGGAAGATCTTCTCGTGGAGGGGTGGGTATGGTTGGGGTTGGTCATTTGAGGGAGGGGGGGGAGGGGTATATTTTCTTGTTAATTTAAAACACAAATGTAACATGTTGTACAAGTAGATATCTTTTATTATGCTTAATAAAAATTTATCTGATAAAAAAAAAAAATCACAGAGATATGTCACACAAAATACTTAAAGGGAACCTGTCACCCCCCTCAGGCGTTTGTAACTAAAAGAGCCACCTTGTGCAGCACTAATGCTGCATTCTGAGAAGGTGGCTCTTTTAGTTATGCTCCCTGCACAAGCTGAAATAAACGTTTATAAAATGTGCCCCCTCATAGGCCGGCCTCACACTAGCAAGTTTTACGGACGTAAGAGCGCAGAAACTACGTCCGTAAAACTCGCATAACATACGGCACAATTATTCTCTATGCCCCAGCTCCTATCTGCCGTATTTTACTGATCAGTATTATACGGCTTTCTACGGCCGTAGAAAATCGCAACATGCTGCGTTTGTCACCGTATTGCGCAAATTAAACATCAATGAAAGTCTATGGAAGCCCCAAAAATATGGAGTACACACGGACCAGCAGTGTGACTGCTAAAAAATATTAACACCTTCAGATGGATTTACATCGTGGGACCTTACAGATCTTCGGAAGGTATGTATATTGTTGGTTTATTATTTTTTCTTTGTTACAGAGCGAGGGTCTTCAGATGGATTGAGCGTAGAATAAATTATTACAACAACCTTTGTTTTTATTTCATTAAAATAATTTTTAATAATGTGTTTGTGTTTTTTTTAACCCTTTACTAGTATTGGATTAATAATGGATAGGTGTCATAATTGACGCCTCTCCATTATTAATCTGGCTTAATGTCACCTTACAATAGCAAGGTGGCATTAACCCTTCATTACCCCATATCCGACCGCTACTCGGGAGTGGGAAGAGAGTGGCCAAGTGCCAGAATAGGCGCATCTTCCAGATGTGCCTTTTCTGGGGTGGCTGGGGGCAGATGTTTTTAGCCGGGGGGGGGGCAATAACCATGGACCCTCTCCAGGCTATTAATATCTGCCCTCAGTCACTGGCTTTACTACTCTGGCGGAGAAAATTGTGCGGGAGCCCACGCCAATTTTTCCACCATTTAACCCTTTAATAGCTAGAACGGCCAAATTTTGCATATACACACTACTAACATTAGTAGTGTGGAATATGCAAAAAAAATGGGGATATGAGATGGTTTACTGTATGTAACCATGTCTCATATCATGTCGGGTTTAGGAAGGAGATAGCAAAAGCCGGTAATTGAATTACCGGCTTTAAAGCTGTCTCGCGCTGTATGAAATATTAATATATATACATATATGTGTCTACTGACACATATATATATACGGTATATATATATATATATACACAGTATATATGTTTTTTTGTTTTTTTTTACACATGGATCCCTTGTATAGCCGTATGTCGGTTTTGCAAGCCTGCGAGAAAAACACGCAGTACGGATGCCATACGGATTACATACGGAGGAGGCCATGCGCAAAATACGCTGATACACCCTGCCTACGGAGGAGCTACGGACCACTATTTTGGGGACTTTTCAGCGTATTACGGCCGTAATATACGGACCGTATTGTCTTACGCTGAGTGTGACGCCGGCCTAAGTACGAAGGGCAGCGCAACTGCGCACGCCCGGAAAAAAAAAAACTTAATGCGCAGGCGCCGGGGACGATAATGCAGCAAGAGGAGGCGACACCTGGCGCGCACAGGTCCGGAAAGACGGTTGTGCTGCGTCTGATTAGGAGGGAAAGACCCGCTTCCGGAACGGTTTCACGATATGAGGGGGCACATTTTATAAACGTTTCTTTCAGCGTGTGCAGGCATCATAACTAAAAGAGCCACCTTGTCAGAATGCAGCATTTGTGCTGCACAAGGTGGCTCTTTTAGTTACAAACGCCTGAGGGGGGTGACAGGTTCCCTTTAATAAGTAACATTTCCCACATGTCTACTTTACATCAGCACAATTTTGGAAACAAAATTTTTTTTTGTTAGGGAGTTATAAGGGTTAAAAGTTGACCAGCAATTTCTCATTTTTGCAACACCATTTTTTTTAGGGACCACATCACATTTGAAGTCATTTTGAGGGGTCTATACATGGGCGGACATACCGCCGGTTCAACCTGTGCGGCTACACTGGGGCCCAGAGTCTCCAGGGGGCCCCTGCGGGCATGGCCGGTGTTAGGGGCAGGCAGCTACCTAGGTCCCCACTCCCCCAGCTAGCGGCACATCACGCTGCTGCTATGGGACCCCTGTGAGCCAGGGGGGCCCACCTGCCGCCAGCACTGACTACCCCACCACATTGAACCTGACGCTCCCTCTCCCATCATTCCCCGCTCTGCCAGGAGTAGGAACTGGAAGCAGCGTGGGCACGAGGAGAGGTGAGGAGCGTGTTGTTGTTTTTTTGTTTGTTTTTTAAACTATAAGGCTGCCGTCACACTAGCAGTATTTGTCAGTATTTTACATCAGTATTTGTAAGCCAAAACCAGGAGTGGGTAATAAATACAGGATTGGTGCATATGTTTCCATTATACTTTGCCTCTATTTGTTCCACTCCTGGTTTTGGCTTACAAATACTGATGTAAAATACTGACCAAATACTGCTAGTGTGACGGCAGCCTAACAGTGAGTACTGGACTGTGGGACCATTCTGGGGGAAGGGGGGGGGGGGGGGAAGCTGCACTGTATACCATGAGGCAGTGTGCTGTATACCATGAGGCAGTGTGCTGTATACCATGAGGCAGTGTGCTGTATATCATGAGGCAGTGTGCTGTATACCATGAGGCTGTGTGCTGTATACCATGAGGCTGTGCGCTGTATACCATGAGGCTGCGCTGTATACTATCGGGGTACAATATACGTTATATGCTATGGGGGAGGCTGTGTTATATACTATGGGGGTGCATGATATTCTATGGGGAAGGCTGTGTTATATACTATGGGGGGCTGAATTATATACTATGGGGAGGTGGGCTGTATTATACATTATATTCTATGGAGGGGCTGTATTAGATTTTATGAGGGAGAATTGCATCATACTGTTTGATGGGGCTACATTATATTCTATGGGGAGGTGGGCTGTATTTTATTCTATGGAGGGCTGTATTATATTTATATTCTATGAGGGGTGATTGCATCATACTCTATGAGGGGGCTACATTATACTATATGAGGGGGGCTGCATTATATTCTATGGGGGTTACATCATACTCTGTGGGGTGGCTGCTTTATACTGTATCGAGGACTATGGGGAATACATTATACTATATGAAGAACTATGGGGTGCATTATACTATGGGAAGTGAATTGTACTACATGGATGACTATGGTGGTGCATTGTACTATATGGAGCACTATGAGTGTATTATATTATGTGGAGGACTGAGCAGTGTATTTTAATATATGGAGGACTATGGGGAGTGTATTATACTATATGGAGGACTATAGGGCACATTATACTATATGGAGGACTGAGCAGTGTATTTTAATATATGGAGGACTGTGCGATGTGCATTTTACAATATGGAGGACTGAGGCGCACATTATAATATATTGAGGACTATGAGGTGTATTATACTAAACAAGCAAAATGCTGCTTATTCATTGAGTGATTGGATTGGTTATGCCGGAACCGAAATCCTTGTTCTCAGCAGCACATTGCTGGTGTAAACTGTAGATGTGCTGCTGGTAACATGATACTGTATGGTGATGTGTCAGTGATCATTCTGTTCCCATCATGCTTTCTCAAACGGTGGAAAGAGGCCAGGAAAAAAGTGTTGAACGATTTCAATATTGTCGATCACACTCCTTTAGCGGCCTGAACTCAGCGCATGTAAATACAAAAGAAATGCTTTTGTGTGATGTGCAATATGTTAGCATTTGAGGCCCCATTTTAAACTTTGCCTAGGGCCCCACTTTGCCTAAAACCGGCCCTGCCTGCAGGGTGGCTAATAATGAGGGCAAACTGGCTCCGGGGGACCATCATGGGATTGCAGCTCCGCTGCGTGCAAGAGAAAAAGGCAGCGGAGCGGAGCTGCAGGGAATGGATCCATCCTGCTTCCTGCCCGCGCCTCCTGTCACACAGCAGCGGCTGAAGGACATCATCATTCAGCGCCGCGGCTGTGCGAGACAGGAAGCTGCCGGCGATGGTGCGGCTTCAGGATACCGTGCAAGCAGAGGCGAGATGAGGTGTGTGTGTGTGCGCAGAGAGGTGAATGGTGCTGTGTGTGCAGAGAGGTGAATGGTGCTGTGTGTGTGTGTAGGTGGAGGAGAGGACAATGATGGGGGTGAAGGGGCAGAAGGCAATGATTGAAGGAAATGATGGTGGCAGTGGAAAGGACAATGATGGGGGTGGTGGGGAGGAGGCAATGATGGAGGTGGTGGAATGGGCAATGATATGGGGTGGTGGGGGAGAACGCAATAATGGAGGTGGTGAAAGGGGCAATCATGGGAGAGGGCAATAATAGGATGCAGGGGATTTATAATGGGTTTAAGAACAGAGGGAGGTGGAGGAAGACATTATTATCGATTATTATATCTAACACAGTCCCTTAGTATAAAGTGTACTCACTTATGTATAGCACAGCCCCTTAGCTTTGTCGCCTTAAAAGGAGGGGGGCCCAGACATTTCCTGCACAGGGGCCCCAAGCTGTCTGTGTCCGCCCCTGGGTCTATATGATAGAAAATAACCAAGTGTGACACCATTCTAAAAACTGCACCCCTCAAGGTGCTCAAAACCACATTCAAGAAGTTTATTAACCCTTCTCGTGCTTCACATGAATTTTTGGAATGTTTTTAAAAAAAGAACATTTAATTTTGCTTCACAAAAAATTTACTTCAGCTCCAATTTGTTTTATTTTACCAAGGGTAACAGGAGAAAATGGACCCTAAAAGTTGTTGTACAATTTGTCCTGAGTACCCCGATACTCCATATGTGGGGGTAAACCACTGTTTGGGCACATGGCAGAGCTCAGAAGGGAAGGAGTGCCATTTGACTTTTCAATGCAAAATTGGCTGGAATTGAGATGGGACGCCATGTTGCGTTGGGGAGCCCCTGATGTGCCTAAACATTGAAACCCTCCACAAGTGACACCATTTTGGAAAGTAGATCCCCTAAGGAACTTATCTAGATGTGTGGTGAGCACTTTGACCCACCAAGTGCTTCACAGAAGTTTATAATGTAGAGCCGTAAAAATAAAAAATAATATTTTTTCACAAAAATAAAATTTTCGCCCCCAATTTTTGATTTTCCCAAGGAAAGAAATTGTACCCCAAAAGTTGTTGTGCAATTTGTCCTGAGTATGCTGATACCCCATATGTGGGGGTAAACCACTGTTTTGGTGCATGGCAGCACTCGGAAGGGAAGGAGCGCTGTTTGACTTTTCAATGCAAAATTGGCTGGAATTAAGATGGGACGCCATGTTGCATTTGGAGAGCCCCTGATGTGCCTAAACATTGAAACCCCCCACAAGTGACACCATTTTGGAAAGTAGACCCCCTAAGGATCTTATCTACATGTGTTGTGAGAGCTTTGAACCCCCAAGTGTTTCACTACAGTTTATGATGCAGAGCCGTGAAAATAAAATAAAAACATTTTCACAAAAATTATTTTTTAGCCCCCAGTTTTGTATTTTCCCAAGGGTAACAGGAGAAATTGTACCCCAAAAGTTGTTGAGTAATTTGTCCTGAGTACGCTGATACCCCATTTGTGGGGGGTAACCACCGTTTGGGTGCATAACAGAGCTCGGAAGGGAAGGAGCGCTATTTGGAATGCAGACTTAGATGGAATGGTCTGCAGGCGTCACATTGCGTTTGCAGTGCCCCTAATGTACCTAAACAGTAGAAACCCCCAACAAGTGACCCCATATTGGAAACTAGACCCCCCAAGGAACTTATCTAGATGTGTTGTGAGAACTTTGAACCCCCAAGTGTTTCACTACAGTTTATAACGCAGAGCCGTGAAAATAAAAAAAACATTTTCCTACAAAAATGGTTTTTTAGCCCCCCAAATTTTTATTTTCCCAAGGGTAACAAGAGAAATTGGACCCCAGAAGTTGTTGTCCAATTTGCCCTCAGTACTGATACCCCATATGTTGGGATAAACCCCTGTTTGGACGCACACGAGAGCTCGGAAGGGAAGGAGCACTGTTTTAGTTTTTCAACGCAGAATTGGCTGGAATTGAGATTGGACGCCATGTCGCGTTTAGAGAGCCCTGATGTGCCTAAACAGTGGAAACCCCCAATTCTAACTGAAACCTTAACCCTGACACACCCCTAACCCTAATCCCAACCATAAATGTAATCCAAACCCTAACCCTAGCCCCAACCCTAACCCTAGCACTAACCCCAACCCTAGCCCTAATGGGAAAATGGAAATAGATTTTTTAAATTTTTTTATTTTTCCCTAAGGGGGTGATAAAGGGGGGTTTGATTTACTTTTTAATAGCAGGTTTTTTAGCGGATTTTTATGACTGGCAGCCATCACACACTAAAAGACGCTTTTTATTGCAAAAAATATTTTATTGCGTTACTTACCACATTTTGAGAGCTATAATTTTTCCATATTTTGGTCCACAGAGTTATGTTAGGTCTTGTTTTTGCGGGACCAGTTGACATTTTTATTGGTAACATTTTTGGGCACGTGACGTTTTTGATTGCTTTTTATTCCCATTTTTGTGAGGCAGTATGACCAAAAACCAGCTATTCATGAATTTCTTTGGGGGGGGGGGGGGAGGTTAAAACCGTTCCACATTTGGTAAAATTGATAAAGCAGTTTTATTCTTCGGGTCAGTACGATTACAGCGATACCTCATTTAGATAATTTTTTTATGTTTTGGTGCTTTTATACGATAAAAACTATTTTACAGAAAAAAGAATTATACTTGCATCGCTTTATTCTGAGGACTATAACTTTTTTATTTTTTCACTAATGATGCTGTATTGTGGCTCATTTTTTGCGGGACAAGATGACGTTTTCAGCGGTACCATGGTTATTTATATCTGTCTTTTTGATCGCATGCTATTCCACTTTTTGTTTGGCGGTATGATAATAAGGGGTTGTTTTTTGCCTCGTTTTTTTTTTTTACGGTGTTCACTGAAGGAGTTAATTAGTGGGACAGTTTTATTGGTCGGGTTGTTACGGACGCGGCGATACTAAGCATGTGTACTTTTATTGATTTTTTTTATTTTGATAATGGAATGTATTTATTGGAACAATCTTTTTTTTTTTTTTTTAATTTACTTAGGAAATTTTTTTTTTACACATGTAAAAAACATTTTTTTAACTTTTTTACTTTGCCCCAGGGGGGACATCACAGTAAAGTGACAGATCGCTGATCTGACACTCTGCTGTGCACTGTGTGTCAGATCGGCGATCTGACATGCACAACAGGGAGGCTTCCCCGGCGCCTGCTCTGAGCAGGCGCTGGTAAGCCACCTCCCTGCAGGACCCGGATGCAGCTATTTTGGATCTGGGCCTGCAGGGAGGAGGAGGTAAGAGACCCTCGGAGCAACGCGATCACATCGCGTTGCTCCGAGGGTCTCAGGGAAGCACGCAGGGAGCCCCCTCCCTGCGCGATACTTCCCTATACCGCTGGGGGTTAATGTGTCAGGGGCGGTCCGTGACCGCTCCTGGCACATAGTGCCGGAAGTCAGCTGCGAAAGTCAGCTGACACCCGGCCGCGCTCCCCCCGAGAGCGCGGCCGATCGCACTGGACGTACTATCCCGTCACTAGGAATTAGCGGGATAGTACCTCCAATGGGATTAAGGGGTTAAATGCCGCTGTGAATCTCTGACAACGGCATTTAACTCGTGCTTCTGGCAAGAGCGCCGGAAATCCTGCCCATCGGTGACCCCGTCACGTGATCGTGGGTCACCGATGGATTGGCATGACAACCAGAGGTCTCCAGCAGACCTCTAAGTTTGTCACTGCTGGATCGCTATAAGCGCCGCCCGGTGGTCGGCGCTCATAGCAAGTGAGCATTTCTGTTACATACAGGCAATCTGATCATCGCCTGTATGTAGCAGAGCCTATCAAAGTACTGCAGCTTATAGTCTCCCATGGAGACTATTGAAGCATGCCAAAAGTTAAAAAAAAAAGTTTTTAAAAATATAAAAATAAATAAATAAATAAAAATTCAAATCACTCCCCTTTCGCCCCTTTCAAAATAAAACAATAAAAAAAATCAAACATACACATATTTGGTTTCGCCGTGTTCAGAATTGCCTGATTTATCAATATAAAAAAGAATTAACCCGAACGCTAAACGGCGTAACGAGAAAAACAGTCAAAACTACAGAATTACGTTTTTTTGGTCGCCGCAACATTGCATAAAAATGCAACAACGGGTGATCAAAAGATCACGGGTATTATTAAAAACGCCAGCTCAGCACACAAAAAATAAGCCATCACTCATCCCAAGAACTCGAAAAATGGAGACACTACAGGCAACAGAAAATGGTGCAAATTTCTTTTCTTTTTTTTTTTTTAACGAACTTTGGAATTTTTTTTCACCAATTAAATAAGAAAAAAAAAAGAACCTATACATGTTTGGTGTCTATGAACTCGTAATGACCTGGAGAATCAAAGGCAGGTCAGATTTAGCATTTAGTGAACATGGTAAAAAAAAATTTTGTGGGATTGCACTTTTTTTCCAATTTCACCGCACTTGGAATTTTTTTCCCATTTTCCAGTACACGATATGTTAAAACCAATGGTGTTGTTCAAAAGTACATCTCGCCCAGAAAAAAAACAAGCCTTTACATGGCCATTTTGACCAAAAAATACAAGTTTTTGCTCTGGAAAGAAGGGGAGCAAAAAATGAAAACGCAAAACCAAAAATACCGTATATACTCGAGTATAAGCCGAGGCACCTAATTTTGCCACAGAAAACTGGGTAAGCTGATTAACTTGAGTATAAGGCTGCCGTCACACTAGCAGTATTTGGTCAGTATTTTACATCAGTATTTCTCAGCCAAACCCAGGAGTGGGTGATAAATGCAGAAGTGGTGCATATGTTTCTATTATACTTTTCCTCTATTTGTTCCACTCCTGGTTTTGGCTACAAATACTGATGTAAAATACTGACCAAATACTGCTAGTGTGACGGCAGCCTAAGACGGATATGTATTGTCCCCTCATCCCTATCCCGGTATGTGTGGTTCCACCCGTCCTGTCCTGCTCTGTGTGACTCCCCCTGTTGTATGCATGGCTCCCCCGTCCCATCCTTGTATGCATGGCTCGGCTCCCCCGGTCCCATCCTTGCATGCTCGGCTCCCCCAGTCCCATCCTTGTATGCATGGCTTGGCTCCCCCGGTCCCATCCCTCGTCCTCCCCGTCATTCTCACCCTCCTCGCTCCGTCACTGAATGTCCCTGCATCTTCATTGTCCCGGTGCGGCAGTTCTTCCTGTGCTGAGTGGTCATGGATATGCGCTCCACGCCTATGGTATTGGAGTCACGTCCATATTCCCTACCTTAATGAGTGGTACCACCTGACCACTGAGCACAGGAACAAGAAATAACTTCTGGCGCCGGGTCAGAGATGCAGTGATGAAGATGCAGCGGCAGAGGGTGAGTATTGATGTCTTCTGGAAGCCCACGGCTGCAGCTGTCACTGTGCTACAGCCGCCGGCTCCCCGCTCCCCTCCCCCACCGGCTTTCTGGACCATGACCCGTGTATAAGACGAGGGGGGCGTTTTCTGCACAAAAAAATGTGCTGAAAATCTCGGCTGATACACGAATATATACGGTATTCTGGTCGTTAAGGGATTAATTCTACGTAGATGTTGGTATGATATAGCTGTCTCAGTGACTCTTTTATATACTACTCCTTGGTGTGGAGTACTATATTATTACCTTTATCCGCCCTGCGAATAAGTATATCTTCCAATTACTTAATCTCTCTTAGGCTGCCGTCACACTAGCAGTATTTGGTCAGTATTTTACATCAGTATTTGTAAGCCAAAACCAGGAGTGGGTGATAAATGCAGAAGTGGTGCATATGTTTCTATTATACTTTACCTCTAATTGTTCCACTCCTGGTTTTGGCTTACAAATACTGAGGTAAAATACTGACCAAATACTGCTAGTGTGATGGCAGCTTTATAGCAGTAATTTCTCCTGAGGTCAAATTATTAGGAGTGTTCTTCTAGATTATAGATTTTATATCTGTAACCACGCTATCATAAAAAAAGATCTGTTACATTTCCCGGATTGGTAGGAAGCATGTAGGTAGATTTTATTCCGCCTCTAAAAGTTGCTCTTTTTGTAGTGGTAGAAAAAGTTACAGAAGGATCAATTATGCTCAATATATCAAATATTGTGGCTGTTTCTTCTGGCAACGGATGCAATAAATCCTAATAGATGTACTGTCAGGTTCTTTTTCTATATGAAACAATTCTTTGTTGGACTTAGAATTTTTATATATTGCAAGTGCAATTTACGAATACATTTGAACGGATCTATTTTAAACTCAGTCATGTCGAACTCCTCCAATATGCAGAAATTGAATAATTTTCTTAGCAAATTCTAGTGGTTTTGATTTAGTTGGTGTTTTTGTGCATAAAAAATATTTTGCTATTTTCTCCTTTGCATTTTGTTCCAACCAAAGATATTATTTGTTTCATTGTCTTTTTTTTATCTCTCATAAATTTCTCTTTTTTTGTTTTGTTTAATTTCTGCATGTAAAGCAACTCATTTTATGTCCAATTTACTGAAAAAAAAGTTTTTTGTTGACTGTCCATCAATCGTATTTTCATTTCTTCTTTTCCTTTTTCCAATTAATGATTTATCATAGAGAATTCCTCTTCGTTTCTTATCAACACCATATTCAATAGTTTGTGTGAACATTCCAAATGGGCTTGTTCCCATTTATTCTGAAAATTGCACAAGGCAATCTTGCCTTGCGCAGGCGTGTACTATGGAGGACAGAGAATGAACTTCAATCCAATACTGCAGCCAGCATGCAGCCAGCGGGTAAGGAAAGGGTGAATCAAACACCCGAAAACCCCGCCTCCATGGCTGAAAATTGTTCCCTCCAAATTCAGGTGATAGAGTCCCTTTAATTTTCTGGAATTTCTACGTTCAATAAATAAGAGACGTTTTGATCAATACCTGACCATCATCAGTCACCTGAATAGATGTGGAAGCATGCTGTGTGGAAGCGCATTGTCTGAATGTCTCTAGCGTCCACTGCGGAGACAGGAAGTGCTACTCGAGTTCCTTCCACTCCCTGGCAACACATAGCCATTGATTTAATCACAGACCTGCCTTTCTGTGAAGGTTGCAGCACCATCTGGGTCATGGTAGATCGGTTTCTCAAAAATGCTCATGTTATTCCTCTACTAGGCCTTCCTTCCGCTCCCATACTGATTACGCAGTTCTTCCTCTCCATATTGTCTCAGATCATGGGGTCCAGTTCACCTCTAAATTCTGGAAAACTCTTTTCCAAGTTGTAGAATATCCAGTTAGGCCGGCGTCACACTAGGGGTAAGTAAATACGGTCCGTTTTTTACGGCCATAATACGCAGTAATTGTCCCAAAACATTGTTCCGTATTCAATGCGAGGATGCAATTTCTACGCACAAATTTATCTGTGCGTCATCTGTGTGGCATCCGTATGGCTTCCGTACGGCATTTTGTTTCTCGCAGGCTTGCAAAATGGACACATCATGGATCCATCGGCTCAAATATTCTTAAAAACATATATACAGTCTCTCTCTCTCTCTCTCTATATATAACAAAGAAGCAATATGAGATGGTTTACTGTATGTAAACCATGTCTCATATCCTGTCTGGTTTGTGAAGGAGATAGGAAAAGCCGGTAATTAAATTACCGGCTTTTCTGCTATCTAGCCCTGAATTAAATATAAATATATATATGTGTGTCTCACTGACATATATATATACAGTTAGGTCCATATATATTTGGACAGAGACAACATTTTTCTAATTTTGGTTATAGACATTACCACAATGAATTTTAAACAAAACAATTCAGATGCAGTTGAAGTTCAGACTTTTATCTTTCATTTGAGGGTATCCACATTAAAATTGGATGAAGGGTTTAGGAGTTTCAGCTCCTTAATATGTACCACCCTGTTTTTAAAGGGACCAAAAGTAATTGGACAATTGACTCCAAGGCTATCTCATGGACAGGTGTGGGCAATCCCTTAGTTATGTCATTCTCAATTAAGCAGATAAAAGGCCTGGAGTTGATTTGAGGTGTGGTGCTTGCATTTGGAAGGTTTTGCTGTGAAGTAAACATGCGGTCAAAGGAGCTCTCCATGCAGGTGAAACAAGCCATCCTTAAGCTGCGAAAACAGAAAAAACCCATTCAAGAACTTGCTACAATATTAAGAGTGGCAAAATCTACAGTTTGGTACATTCTGAGAAAGAAAGAGAGCACTGGTGAACTCATCAATGCAAAAAGACCTGGGCGCCCACAGAAGACAACAGTGGTGGATGATCGGAGAATAATCTTCATGGTGAAGAGAAACCCCTTCACAACAGCCAACCAAGTGAACAACACTCTCCAGGAGGTCGGCGTATCAATATCCAAATCTACCATAAAGAGAAGACGGCATGAAAGTAAATACAGAGGGTTCACTGCACAGTGCAAGCCACTAATAAGCATCAAGAATAAAAAGGCTAGACTGGACTTTCCTAAAAAACATCTAAAAAAGCCAGCACAGTTCTGGAAGAACATTCTTTGGACAGATGAAACCAAGATCTACCAGAATGATGGAAAGAGAAAAGTATGGCGAAGGCGTGGTACAGCTCATGATTCAAAGCATGCCACATCATCTGTAAAACCCGTCGGAGGCAGTGTGATGGCTTGGGCATGCATGGCTGCCAGTGGCACTTGGTCACTAGTGTTTATTGATGATGTGACACAGGACAGAAGCAGCCGAATGAATTCTGAGGTATTCAAAGCCATACTGTGTGCTCAGATCCAGCCGAATGCAGCCAAACTGATTGGTCGTCGTTTCATACTACAGATGGACAATAACCCAAAACATAAAGCCAAAGCAACCCAGGAGTTTATTAGAGCAAAGAAGTGGAATATTCTTGAATGGCCAAGTCAGTCACCTGATCTCAACCCAACTGAGCATGCATTTCACTTGTTAAAGACTAAACTTCAGACAGAAAGGCCCACAAATAAACAGCAACTGAAAACCACCGCAGTGGAGGCCTGTCAGAGCATCAAAAAGGAGGAAACACAGACAGCGTCTGGTGATGTCCATGAGCTCAAGACTTCAGGCAGTCATTGCCAACAAAGGGTTTTCAACCAAGTACTAAAAATGAACATTTTATTTAAAATTATTGAATCTGTCCAATTACTTTTGGTCCCTTTAAAAACAGGGTGGCACATGTTAAGGAGCTGAAACTCCTAAACCCTTCATCCAATTTTAATGTGGATACCCTCATATGAAAGCTGAAAGTCTGAACTTCAACTGCATCTGAATTGTTTTGTTTAAAATTCATTGTGGTAATGTCTATAACCAAAATTAGAAACATGTTGTCTCTGTCCAAATATATATGGACCTAACTGTATATATATATGTCAGTGAGACACACATATATATATATTTATATTTAATTCAGGGCTAGATAGCAGAAAAGCCGGTAATTTAATTACCGGCTTTTCCTATCTCCTTCACAAACCAGACAGGATATGAGACATGGTTTACATACAGTAAACCATCTCATATTGCTTCTTTGTTATTACATATTCCTCTTTAGTAATGTAAGAAGTGTCTTTGTGTCAAATTTGGGGTCTCTAGCTATTAAAGGGTTAAATCCCGGAAAAAATTGGCGTCGGCTCCCGCGCATATGAACTCGAGCGTGGGAAAATATTCTGAAAAGGACACACTATTAGCCTCCACATGGTGATTTGGGGCCTATAGGAATGTTAAAAAAATATATGCTGAAAGCTTTCCTACAGAATATGTTTGCTCAAAAGTTGTATGGCCTGAACAAAAATATTACCAAGGGTATGGATGGGGTGAAAATAACAAAATAAGACAAACTTACCTGCTGTAACCTCCAATGATCCAGCACAGGCCTCTCTGGTACTCGGCACTGGCACCAATTTTCTAACTCTCCTGTCTCATGGCCTCTGAGGTACATGATTAGCTGCAGCAGTCAGGTGACTGGAGCGATGCGCTATCAGAGAAACATTCGATGACAAGCCATTCTAGTCACCTGTCTGCTGCAGCCAATCACAAGCCTCAGCGGTCCCATGACAGAACCTTGAAGTCTTCAGTTTAATTGCTGGTACAAGCCATTGAGTGGCCTGTGCTGCAGCCACGAGGTGGCGGCAGGTAAGTATGTGGGGTTTTATCTATTTTCACCACATCTATGGCCCCAGTAATTTTTTTTCTGTCTGAAAACAGCTTTAACCCCTTAGCGACCGCCGATACGCCTTTTAACGGCGGCCGCTAAGGGTACTTAAACCACAGCGCCGTTAATTAACGGCGCTGTGGAAAAAGTCCATAGCGCCCCCCAGAGGCCGATTTTCTCCGGGGTCTCGGCTGCCGAGGGTAGCCGAGACCCCAGAGAACATGATTCGGGGGTTTTTTAACCCACCCCGCATTTGCGATCGCCGGTAATTAACCGTTTACCGGCGATCGCAAAAAAAAAAAAAGCGATCTCTTTTTAATTTCTCTGTCCTCCGATGTGATCGCACATCGGAGGACAGAGAAAAGGGGTCCCAGGTGGCCCCCCAATACTCACCTAGCTCCCCCGATGCTCCTCGTGTCTCCCGGTGGGCGCCGCCATCTTCAAAATGGCGGGCGCATGCGCAGTGCGCCCGCCGACCGGCACCGGGAGAATCTTTGGGGTCTCGGCTGCCGGGGGTAGCCGAGACCCCAAAGAGCACGATTGGGGTCGGTATTACCGACCCCTGTTTTGCGATCGCCGGTAATTAACTGTTTACCGGCGACCGCAAAAAAAAAAAAAAAAAAGTAAAGTGTAATTCTCTGTCCTCTGATGTGATCGCACATCAGAGGACAGAGAAATAGGGGGATTCGGGGACCCTAGCATACTCACCTAGGTCCCTGGATCCTCTTGCTGCTCCTCCTGGCCGCCGGCAGCAGAACATGGCGGACGCATGCCCAGTGCGCCCGCCATCTGTCTCCATCTGCCGGCCGGCAGGAGAACAGCAGTTGGGGCTAAAATTAGGGGTAGGGTTAGGGGTAGGGTTAGGGTTAGGTTAGGGGTAGGGTTAGGGGTAGGGTTAGGTTAGGGGTAGGGTTAGGTTAGGGGTAGGGGTAGGGTTAGGTTAGGGGTAGGGTTAGGGGTAGGGTTAGGGGTAGGGTTAGGTTAGGGGTAGGGTTAGGTTAGGGGTAGGGCTAGGGTTGGGGCTAAATTTAGGGTTAGGGTTGGGGCTAAACTTAGGGTTAGGCTTCTTTCACACTTACGTCGGTACGGGGCCGTCGCAATGCGTCGGCCCGACATACCGACGCACGTTGTGAAAATTGTGCACAACGTGGGCAGCAGCTGTAGTTTTTCAACACATCCGCTGCCCAATCTATGTCCTGGGGAGGAGGGGGCGGAGTTACGGCCACGCATGCGCGGTCAGAAATGGCGGATGCGATGTACAAAAAAACGTTTCATTGAACGTTTTTTTGTGCCGACGCTCCGCCAAAACACAACTGATCCAGTGCACGACGGACGCGACGTGTGGCCATCCGTCACGATCCGTCGGCAATACAAGTCTATGGGCAAAAAACGCATCCTGCGGGCACATTTGCAGGATCCGTTTCTTGTCCAAAACGACGGATTGCGACGGAATGCCAAATGACGCAAGTGTGAAAGTAGCCCTAGGGCTAGGGTTAGGGTTGGGGCTAAAGTTAGGGCTAGGGTTGGGGCTAAAGTTAGGGTTAGAGCTGGGATTAGGGTTAGGGTTTGGATTAGGGTTCGTATTAGGGTTAGGGTTGGCATTAGGGTTACGCTTGGGATTAGGGTTAGGTTTGGGATTAGGGTTAAGGTTAGGGTTGTGATTAGGGGTGTATTGGGATTAGGGTTAGGTTTGAGGTTAGGGTTGAGATTAGGATTAGGGGTGTGTTGGATTTAGGGTTTTGATTAGGGTTATGGTTAGGGTTGACATTAGGGTTGTTTTGGGGTAAGGGTTGTGATTATGGTTAGGGTTAGTGATTAGGATTATGGATGAGGTTGGGATTAGGGTTAGGGGTGTGTTGGGGTTAGGGTTGGAGCTAGAATTGGGGGGTTTCCACTGTTTAGGTACATCAGGGGGTCTCCAAACACGACAGCCAATTTTGCGCTCAAAAAGTCAAATGGTGCTCCCTCCCTTCTGAGCTCTGCCGTGCGCCCAAACAGTGGGTTACCCCCACATATGGGGCATCAGCGTACTCGGGATAAATTGGACAACAACTTCTGGGGTCCAATTTCTCTTGTTACCCTTGTGAAAATAAAAACTTGGGGGCTACAAAATCTTTTTTGTGAAAAAAAAAATATTTTTTATATTCACGACTCTGCATTCTAAACTTCTGTGAAGCACTTGGGCATTCAAAGTTCTCACCACACATCTAGATAAGTTCCTTGGGGGGTCTAGTTTCCAAAATGGGGTCACTTGTGGGGGGTTACTACAGTTTAGGTACATCAGGGGCTCTGCAATCGCAACATAATGCCCACAGACCATTCTATCAAAGTCTGCATTCCAAAAAGGCGCTCCTTCCCTTCCGAGCTCTGCCGTGCGCCCAAACAGTGGTTTACCGCCACATATAACGCATCAGCGTACTCGGGATAAATTGGACAACAACTATTGCAGTCCAATTTCTCCTGTTACCCTTGTGAAAATAAAAACTTGGGGGCTACAATATCTTTTTTGTGGGGAAAAAAATATTTTTTATTTTCACGACTCTGCATTCTAAACTTCTGTGAAGCACTTGGGCATTCAAAGTTCTCACCACACATCTAGATAAGTTCCTTGGGGGGTCTAGTTTCCAAAATGGGGTCACTTGTGGAGGGTTTCTACTGGTTAGGTACATCAGGGGCTCTGCAAACGCAACATAATACCCGCAGACCATTCTATCAAAGTCTGCATTCCAAAACGGCGCTCCTTCCTTCCGAGCTCTGCCGTGCGCCCAAACAGTGGTTTACCCCCACATATGGGGTACCAGCATACTCAGGACAAATTGGACAACAACTTTTGGGGTCCAGTTTCTCTTGTTACCCTTGTGAAAATAAAAATTTGGTGGCTAAAAAATCTTTTTTGTGGAAAAAAAAAATATTTTTTATTTTCACGGCTCTGCATTATAAACTTCTGTGAAGCACTTGGGCATTCAAGGTTCTCACCACACATCTAGATAAGTTCCATGGGGGGTCTAGTTTCCAAAATGGGGTCACTTGTGGGGGATTTCTACTGTTTAGGCACATCAGGGGCTCTCCAAACGCGACATGGCGTCCGATCTCAATTCCAGCCAATTCTACATTGAAAAAGTAAAACGGCACTCTTTCTCTTCCAAGCTCTGCGGTGCGCCCAAACAGTGGTTTACCCCCACATATTGGGTATCGACGTACTCAGGAAAAATTGCACAACAACTTTTGTGGTCTAATTTCTCCTGTTACCCTTGTGAAAATAAGAATTTGTGGGCAAAAAGATAATTTTTGTGTAAACAAAAGCGATTTTTTATTTTCACGGCTCTACGTTATAAACTTCTGTGAAGCACTTGGGGGTTCAAAGTGCTCACCACACATCTAGATAAGTTCCTTAAGGGGTCTAGTTTCCAAAATGGTGTCACTTGTGGGGAGTTTCCACTGTTTAGGCACATCAGGGGCTCTCTAAATGTGACATGGTGTCCGATCTCAATTCCAGCCAATTCTGCATTGAAAAAGTCAAACGGCGCTCCTTCACTTCTAAGTTCTGCGGTGCGCCCTAACAGTGGTTTACCCCCACATATGGGGTATTGGCGTATTCAGGAGAAATTGCATAACAAAATTTATGGTTACATTTCTGTTTTTACACTTGTGAAAATAAAAAAATGGTTCTGAATTAAGATGTTTGCAAAAAAAAGTTAAATGTTCATTTTTTCCTTCCACATTGTTTCAGTTCCTGTGAAGCACGTAAAGGGTTAATAAACTTCTTGAATGTGGTTTTGAGAACCTTGAGGGGTGTAGTTTTTAGAATGGTGTCACACTTCATTATTTTCTATCATATAGACCCCTCAAAATGACTTCAAATGTGATGTGGTCCCTAAAACAAAATGGTGTTGTAAAAATTAGAAATTGCTGGTCAACTTTTAACCCTTATAACTCCCTAACAAAAAAAAATTTTGTTTCCAAAATTGTGCTGATGTAAAGTAGACATGTGGGAAATGTTATTTATTAACTATTTTTTATGACATATCTCTCTGATTTAAGGGCATAAAAATACAAAGTTTGAAAATTGCAAAATTTTAAAAATTTTCGCCATATTTCCGTTTTTTTCATAAATAATCGCAAGTAATATCGAAGAAATGTTACCACTAACATGAAGTACAATATGTCACGAAAAAAACAATCTCAGAATCAGCGGGATCCGTTGAAGCGTTCCAGAGTTATAACCTCATAAAGTGACAGTGGTCAGAATTGCAAAAATTGGCCTGGTCATTAAGTACCAAATTGGCTCTGTCACTAAGGGGTTAAATTATGTGGACAAGATGCCTTTTTTTCAGGATGAAACCACCTATAAAGCCAGTGCTCAAAAAGGAATGAACAGATTATTATTATACAATTTTATAGTGCCATTTATTCCATGGCGCCTTACATGTGAAAAAGGGGGCAAATTTAGTCAAATACATTAAACATCAGCAAAAAACAAGGCACTAACAGATACATAAGGAGGGGGGACCCTGCCCGCAAGGGCTCACAGTCTGCAGGGGATGGGTGAGGATACACTAGGAGAGGGTAGAGCTGGTTGTGTGGCGGTTCAGTAGGTTGAGGATCACTGCAGGCTTGTCAGAAGAGGTGAGTCTTCAGGTTGTTTTTGAAGGTTTCTATGGTAGGCAAGAGTCTGATGTGTTGGGGTAGAGAATTCCAGAGTATGGGGGAAGCACGGGAGAAGTCTTGGATGCGGTTGTGGGAAGAAGAGATGAGAAGGGAGTAGATAAGATCTTGTGAGGATCGGAGGTTGCGTGTAGGTAAGTAACGTGAGACCATTTCACAGATGTATGGAGGAGACAGGTTGTGGATGGCTTTGTATGTCATTGTAAGGGTTTTGAACTGGAGTCTCTGGGTGATAGGAAGCCAGTGAAGGGCTTAGCATAGGGGAGAGGCTTGGGAATTGTGGGGAGACAGGTAGATTAGTCAGGCAGCAGATTGTAGGATCAATTGGAGTGGTGCCAGAGTGCTAGAGGGGAGGCCAGAGAGTAGGAGGTTGCAGTAGTCAAGGCGGGAGATGATAAGGGCATGCACTAGTGTTTTTGTGGTGTCGCGGTAAAGGAATGCGAGGATCCGGGAAACATTTTTGAGTTTGAGACGGCAGGAGGAGGCAAGGGCTTGGATATGTGGCTTGAAAGAGAGGGCAGAGTCTAGGATCACCCCGAGGCACTGGGCACGTGGGACTGGGGTAAGTGAGCAGCCATTGATATTGATGGATAGGTCTGGTGGAGGGGTAGAGTGAGATGGGGGAAAGATGATGAATTCTGTTTTGTCCATGTTCAGTTTTAGAAAGCGAGTAGAATTTAAGTCTGCAAGGGCAGGGTCTTCTCCCCTTTGACACTTCCACCTCAGCTGCCTCTAAACTTCAATCACTCACTGCTTCCTTCAGCCTCACTCAATGCTCCTCCACGGCTACTCACAAAGATGGCCACATGCTGGACCTTATCTTTACATGCCTCTGTTCCCTTACTAATCTCACTAAGGCTAGGTTCACACTAGCGTTGCGCCGCCCTGCGTCGGCGACGCAACGCGCGACGCATGTAAAAACGCGCGCAAACGCGCGCAAAAACGCGCGCGTTTTGCGACGCGTGCGTCGTTTTTGACGAAAATCGGACGCACAGAAAATGCTACAATGTAGCGTTTTCTTGCGTCCGACGCTAGCGTCGGAAACGACGCACGTGGCAAAAACGCCACCAAAACAACGCACGCGTCCCCTATGTTAAACATAGGGGCGCGTCGCCGCTGCGTCGCCGGCGCAACAGCGACGCACATTGGCGGAACGCCAATGTGAACGTAGCCTAACTCACCCCTCTCCTTGTCTGACCACAACCTACTGACATTCTCTTTCCTCTCCTCTCCTAGTGTGCATAGCTCAAGTCTGCCAAGACTTTAGTCTACAGTGTGTATTATTATTATTATACATTTTTATAGCGCCATTTATTCTATGGCGCTTTGCATGTGAACGGGGCAAATATAGACAAGTACAATAAACATCAGTAAAACAAGGCACACACAAGTACAAGGAGTAGGGATACACTAGGAGAGGGTAGAGCTGGTCATGCGGCGGTTCAGATGCATTTCTACGTAGAAATGACTTGCTGTGCAGATGTTCGAGCTTTGGAACTTTTTTTTTTTTAACTGCTACATTTTTCTAAATACAACAAACGGTTAAAAGAAGTGAAATTACCATTTCTTCTGCTGTTTTTCACTCAAAAGCAGTGGAAAGCTCCAAACACACCCGGACTTCTTTTGTAGCGTTTTGCCACTCTTTTTGCATAAAAAAGAAAAATGTGAGCACATTCTTTGTTATTCAATGGAGTGAAAAACAGCATCAGAAAACAACTGTAAAAACTACAATCACAAAAATCATGGGAAAAGCCTTAAAAAAATCTCGTGACCAAAAACACTCAGGAAACAAAGAAAAAAATATGCTACTAGGGAAAAAAAAACAGAGTTTTCTGAGACAACCTTTGATTTAAAGACTTGGCCAGAGTTTATAAGACATCATGTGCACATAGCCAAATATTATTATTATTATTTATTTATATATCACCATTAATTCCATGGTTCTGTACATGAGAAAAGGGGTTACAGGTTACAGGGTTATAGATATCGTTAACAAATTTACAATAACAGACTGGTACAGACAGGAGAGGACCCTGTCCTTGCGGACTTACATTCTGAACAGACACATTGTATTCTTAGCCTAATTTGGCTTTTTTAGGGGCATTTTTACAGCCCCCGATATGCGTAGTGTAGAAACTGCCGCCGTACCCCCATACATTACTTTACTGTGTTAATTATTTAATACTGCAGAAATACTACTCTCCAATCTATTGATGTTGCAATGATATGATGTGTAGTGTCTGAAATCTCTTCAGGCCATAAACCTAGAAGGTGTACGGAGCGGAGCCGTGTGTGTACGAGGTGTATGGAGCGGAGCTGAATGTGTACGAGGTGTACGGAGTGGAGCCGTGTGTGTATGAGGTGTACGGAGTGCAGCTGAATGTGTACGAGGTGTATGGAGCGGAGCCGTGTGTGTCCGAGGTGTATGGAGCGGAGCTGTGTGTGTACGAGGTGTATGGAGCGGAGCCGTATGTGTACGAGGTGTACGGAGCGGAGCCGTGTGTGTATGAGGTGTATGGAGTGGAGCCGTGTGTACGGAGCGGAGCCGTGTGTGCAAAGTGTACGGAGCGCAGCCGCGTGTGTAGGAGTAGCTATGTGTGGCCATTATACGGTACGAAGTATCATGTGCGGTCAATATACAGTATGGAGCATCATGTGCGGTCATTATACAGTATGGAGCATCGTGTGCAGTCATTATACAGTATGGAGCATCATGTGCAGCCAATATACAGTATGGAGCATCACGTGCGGTCATAATACAGTATGGAGCATCATGTGGGGTCATTATACAGTATGGAGCATCATGTGCGGTCATTATACAGTATGGAGCATCATGTGCGGTCATTATACAGTATGGAGCATCATGTGCGGTCATTATACAGTATGGAGCATCATATGCGGCCATTATACAGTATGGAGCATCATATGTAGTCATTATACAGTATGGAGCATCATGTGCAGTCATTATACAGTATGGAGCATCATGTGCAGCCAGTATACAGTATGGAGCATCATGTGTGGCCATTATACAGTATGGAGAATCATGTGTGGCCATTATACAGTATGGAGAATCATGTGTGGCCATTATACAGTATGGAGCTTTATTTGCGGCCATTATACAGTATGGCGCATCATGTGCAGTTATACAGTATGGAGCATCATGTGCGGCCATTATACAGTATGGAGCATAATGTGCGGCCATTATACAGTATGGAGCATCATGTGTGGCCATTATACAGTATGGAGCATCATATGCAGTCATACAGTATGGAGCATCATGTGCAGCCATTATACAGTATTGAGCATCATGTGTGGCCATTATACAGTATGGAGCATCATGTGCGGCCATTATACAGTATGGAGCATCATGTGCAGTCATACAGTATGGAGCATCATGTGCAGCCATTATACAGTATTGAGCATCATGTGTGGCCATTATACAGTATGGAGCATCATGTGCGGTCATTATACAGTATGGAGCATCATGTGCGGTCATTATACAGTATGGAGCATCATATGCGGCCATTATACAGTATGGAGCTTCATATGTAGTCATTATACAGTATGGAGCATCATGTGCAGTCATTATACAGTATGGATGTAAAGAAGCTGCGGAGACACCATCACGTGTTTCTCGACGCAAGCAGTGAATAGCCAGGCCTTTCCCCGGGAAGGAAGAACCACGGGAAGGGCAGCATCCTATGAAGGAAAGCCACCTATGCCAAGCATGGTATCCATCCACAGACAGCTGTTTCGGGGTTTTTGCCCCTCATCAGTGTGGAGTAGGAATCTGGCTATTAGGAGCAGTGCCTAGTAAAAAGGCTATAAAGGCACAGATGATTGGCCTCGGGGAGACCAAAACATCCAACACTGCGGAGACACCATCACGTGTTTCTCAACGCAGTGATTCCAGAACACTGCCCCCATCCCTTATGGGAAATATGCAGATGCATGTAAAGAAGCTGCGGAGACACCATCACGTGTTTCTCGACGCAAGCAGTGAATAGCCAGGCCTTTCCCCGGGAAGGAACAACCACGGGAAGGGCAGCATCCTATGAAGGAAAGCCACCTATGCCAAGCATGGTATCCATCCACAGACAGCTGTTTCGGGGTTTTTGCCCCTCATCAGTGTGGAGTAGGAATCTGGCTATTAGGAGCAGTGCCTAGTAAAAAGGCTATAAAGGCACAGATGATTGGCCTCGGGGAGACCAAAACATCCAACACTGCGGAGACACCATCACGTGTTTCTCAACGCAGTGATTCCAGAACACTGCCCCCATCCCTTATGGGAAATATGCAGATGCATGTAAAGAAGCTGCGGAGACACCATCACGTGTTTCTCGACGCAAGCAGCTGTCTGTGGATGGATACCATGCTTGGCATAGGTGGCTTTCCTTCATAGGATGCTGCCCTTCCCGTGGTTGTTCCTTTTTTTTTTTAAATCAGATATTTTTAATTAAACCATAAATATTGCACATAAACAATAAAAGGAATACTTTGTTATCAGCAATATACCAGTGTACAATACTTGTTTTTTTAAAAAAAGGAAAACATATTTAGTCCCAAACCAAACTCCCACCCCCCTTCCCCCCCCCTCTAGAGACCTGTCAAGAGTCGACCCCCCCTACTTTGTCATATATAAAAGTACAAGAAAAGGAAGATGATTTGTCAATAAACCTCCCAATGGAGCACAAGGTCTTTTAAATCACATTGATTCAAGCCACGGGTTCCACAGCCTGTCAAAGAGGTCCGCCTTGCTCCTCCTAACGTAGATACTCCTCTCCAAAGCAATGATATGGTCCACTTGCTTCATAAAGTCTCTCCTTGTTGGTGGCTCTTCTCTAATCCAGAATTTGGCAATCAACTTTCGCGCGATAAATAACAGTCTGGCAATAACCACTTTATACATCTTATCAGTTATGATCTCCTCAACATAGCCCAAAACACATACCAGGGGATCACGCGGCACAGTGCAACCATATGCCAGTCCCACTTTATTCAGCACCACCACCCAGAAGGAGGACAACCTGGGGCACTGCCATAACATATGAAGGATGCCCGCATCGGACTGCGAGCATCTGGGGCATTCTGAACTAGATCTCAATCCGGCTTTGAATAACATATCCGGAGTTCTATATGCCCTATGAATAACAAATAATTGTGATAGCCTCCCAGGCTCGCTCATTGATATTTTGGGCACATAGTCCAGTACTGATTCCCAATGATCATTATCAATTGCCCCAAGGTCCGCCTCCCATTTCGCCCTTGCTCTAATAGGGTGTTCCTCCAAGAAAGAGAACAAAAGGAATTCGTATATTCCCGAGATCACCCCCTTCGTGCCACCCCCTACAAGGATAAAATCTAGCATTAGGTCCACCTGTATTTCAACGGGTCCTCTCCTACACTGTGCCCGATGCGCATGTGAAAGACGGCGGTATTGAAACAACTCAGAGTCCGGTAGTAAAAACTCCTCCTGCAATGCCTCAAAATCTCTAATTCTGCCCTGATGTAGAATCTGGCCCATCCGAGAGATGCCTGCCTCCCTCCAATTATGAAATCCCTCCATCTGTCTAAACTCCTGTAGGACACAGTTATTCCAAATGGGTGAGAATCTAGTGAGTGCGTGCACACCCCTAATCCCCTTAACTTTGTCCCAAACCTTATGGATGAGCCTAATAGTACAAAATTTAGAGCCCTTCTCTCGGAAATGTCCCCCCTCCAGACCCTCACTCAACACCTTCGTCCCAATCAGTGATCTCAGGCTGCAAGGTGCCCGCGTCCCACCTACCACATCTCCCCATCCCTTGAAATGCTGGCACTGTGAAGCCAAAAAATACAACCACGGATTAGGCAATGCCACCCCTCCCTCCGTCTTTGGTCTCTGTAGAGTTTCCTGTTTAAATCTGGGGCTCTTTCCACCCCAAATCAATTCCCCAAACAAAGATCTAATCCTCCGAAACCTATTCTGCGATATCCATATAGGGGAGTTGTGCAGCACATAAAGTAGTTGTGGCATCACAATCATCTTTATCAAGTTTATCCTGCCGATTACTGATAAATGTAACTTCCTCCACGCCTGGACCTTAGTACGTATCCTCCGCAGAAGAGGTGCCAAATTCAGTTCCTCAAAGCTAGTCAAAGGGAGAGTGATCTGAATCCCCAGGTATTTAAATTTATCAACTAGCTTCAACCTTGTAGAAGAAACCTCCCCACCACCGTCCCCGCTATCCCCATCTATCAACATCATATTCGATTTGTCCCAATTGATCCTTAGGCCCGAGTAACTACCAAATTCCTCAATAATGGCTTCCGTCTTAACCAGGGTCTCCTCAGAATCCTCCAAGAATAGCAGAATATCATCAGCGTACAACGCTACTTTTTCCTCTGCCTCCCCGTATATAAAACCCCTCACCTCCCGGGAACCTCTGATCTTCGCAGCAAGGGGTTCCACCGCCAACGCAAAGAGCAGCGGGGACAAAGGGCAGCCCTGTCTAGTACCTCTAGACAATGAAAAGGTCTCAGAGAGAGCGTTATTCACTCTAATTTTGGCTACCGGAGAAGAGTACAACAGCTGCACCCATGAAATAAATTTAGGTCCAAACCCCATTCGTTCCAGTACTGACCACAAATAGCTCCACTCCACGCAATCAAAAGCCTTATGGGCGTCTAAGGATACCACAACCCGTCTTCCGACATTGTCAGAGGGGATTTGCAAATTTAAAAATAACCTTCTCAGATTGAGTGCCGTTGATTTGTTGGGCATAAAGCCTGACTGATCCGGGTGAACCAGTCTGTCAATCACCCTGGATAACCTATTTGCCAGAGCTTTTGCCAGAATCTTGATGTCGGCCGTCAAAAGTGAGATTGGTCTATAGGATTCTGGTAGTTGTGGGTCCTTATCGGCCTTAGGTATAACGACCACAATAGCCTCTCTCATTGATGAAGGTAGCTCCCCTCTTTCCAGTGAACTATTATACACCTCCGACAATCTGGCCAACAATGTTTCTTTCAGTACCTTGTACACCTCGGCTGGAATACCGTCCGCCCCCGGAGCCTTACCCCCAGCAACCCCCGCCAAAGCAGCTCCCAATTCTTCCTCCCCAATCGGCTCCTCCAACTCCTCACATTCTTCTCTGCTCAACCTAGGCAGGTCAATCCCCTCCAAGTAACCCATCATGTCCTCAGCCCCCCTCTCCACACTAGAAATATATAGTTTATCATAGAATTTCCCAAACACTTCCAGAATCTGCTCCCCCCGAGTAGCCAATGTTCCATCCTCCCTCTTAATGGAGTAGACGTGCGAGGAATCCCTTTGTGCGGATGCCACTACCGACAGTAAATGCCCCACCTTTTCCCCCTCCGAATAGAAAGATGCTCTTTGAAAAGCCCGCAATCTCTCCGCCTTTCTCAGATACAATTGATTGACCTCCTGTTGAGCCTTCCTCATCCGACTCTGAGACTCCCTAGAGCAATGGGCCCCCAATGCCGCCTCAGCTTCCTTCAGTTCCTCCAGGACAGCTTGATCCTGTGTTCTAGTCCTAGTCTTGTGTCGTGATATGTCCCGAAACAAAATACCCCTCAAATACGCCTTCATAGTGTCCCATACTACATGGCATTCTGCACTACCCTCATTGATCTTAAAGAACTCCTCTATCTCAGCCCCCACACTTTCCATGTCCAGGAGTTGTAGCCAGGAGGGGTGAACCTTCCATCCCATCTTCCGTGACCCAACCTGTTCTGATAGCTTTAATGAGACCCGCACCGGACTATGATCTGATAGAATCCTAGGATTATATTCCACCCCACTTAGTAATTCGTTCATCCCATCACTACCCAAGGCGACATCGATTCGAGACATAGAACCGTACGTGGTCGAGTAGCAAGAATAAGAATATGTGCTAAAATTGCGAACCCGCCATAAGTCAATCCAGCCTATTTCTCTAAGATAGTTCCCGAAAGGGGTGCCATTCCCATCCCCGCGTAGCGGAGCGTGATTACTCTTATCCCAATGGTCATCAGCAATGTTGTTCACATCTCCCACCACCAAAAAGGGAACCCCGACCCACCCTCTCATATGCTCCAAAATCTCTTGAATTTTCTTGCCAGAATACGGCGGGGGTATATATAGTGAAACAATGCAAATCAAGCGGTTAAAAATTTTACACACTAAAAAAACATACTGACCATCCTTATCAATTTTTACTTCAATTTCCTCAAATGGAGTACTTGTATGGACCAAAACAGACACCCCCCTTGCATAATTAGAGAACGTCGAGTGATATGCCCTGCGCACCCATTTTTTCTGTAACATATCAACTTTTTCCTCAACTAAATGAGTTTCTTGCAGGCATATCACCGAGGGCCTCTGTTTCAATAGGTACTGGAATATTGCCGCCCGTTTAGTGGCATCTGCTAGCCCCCTAACATTCCAACTTATAATATTAACATTCCCTCCCATTTCCTTAAAGAAAGATATAAGATGAGAGTCACCTCTCCCAGGTCTCCACCAATGCCCTCCTCCCCCCCCTTCCCACCCCCCACCCCAACAACTAAACCAACCTTCCCCATCTGGAATTCAAAATAACTCAGATACTCCGAACTTTCTTTCTCTATATGAGAATTGAGGGCACTTGATATACCCTAGAGCTAGTTCCTTTACCGTCCATCTCTCCCCCACCCACCGCGATCAATATGAACTATTCATTGCGCCGCCGAACACAATACTGTAATCGTTAGGTATAATTAGGCCAACTTCAACAGTAACATTCAAACAGAGCCCCTCCCCCAAAGAGAGGCAGATCCAGTAGAGTTATGGATCTTCAGAATCAGTCTCAACGGTTCCGATCAGCGCCAATTTTCTTGGCATTGGTGTCCAGCCATTGCGTCGCCTCCTCCGGATTTTGAAAAAATTGAACACGATCCATCGCCACCACCCTGAGCTTGGCTGGGTAGAGCATTGAGTATTTTAGGTCCAGTTCACGGAGCCGTCGCTTGACTTCACCAAACTTCATTCTAAGTTTCTGCACCGATGCCGAGTAATCCGGATAAATGGAGATCCGACTTCCGTTTATGCTCAGGCCATCACTCAGCCTAGCCTTCCTCAGTAGAGTTTCCCGATCCCGGTAGTCCAAAATTTTTGCCAATATAGCTCGAGGGGCAGATCCAGGCGGCAGAGGACGAGTGGGGACCCGATGAGCCCTCTCCACCGAGAAATGGTTGGTAAGGTCTGCTCCTCCCACCGAGTTCTTAAGCCATGCCTCAATATATTCAGTGGGGTTGTTTCCCTCCACCTTCTCCGGCACCCCGATTATTCTTAAATTGTTTCTCCGGGATCGATTTTCCAAATCATCTGTCTTAAATTCTAACTCTGCGATTCGTTGAATATATTTCTTTTCTCTTTTTAACAGTTCGTTTGTCTGGTCCTCCACACTGCCCACACGCTCCTCCACCACCTCCACTCTTTTTTCCACTTTGCGCATAGCAGAATTAAGGGACTTCATTTCAACTGTGAGATCATCCACCCTTAGGTTCAGCGCAGCCAAAGGAGATTTGCAGTGTATAACGACAGAGAAAATGTCCTGCAGTGTTGGTTCCCCCGTACTTGGCTGCTGCACTTCATTAGAATCATTGGTCTGCACAGGGCTATCAGCAGGTGTCACATTTTCTGCACTGTGCACTCCCTGCGCCCTCCCTGGGGAACGCTGCACCTCCACTTCACTGGCCCTGACTTCCCCTCCACCTTTCTGCCTCATCAGGGCTTCCACCTCATCAAGTCCTTCTGGACCCAACAGCAGGGCTCCCCCCTCCTCCGTACGGGCAAAGCGCTCCAGCCGGGCTATTACCTCCAGCCTCCGGCGGTATGAAACGCTGGCTCTGGCCGCCTCCTCCTCAGCCACGGCGCCATCTTGAATTTTCGCGCCGGCTGCTGGCGCCACCTGCTTGCGGCGCGACATCTCCGCTTCTCACTGCTCGTTAACAGCGGTGCTTTCTCCCCCTCGCCGGGTACTTGCGGGACCTCTCTGGCCGGTTTTTGGCGTTCGGAGGCGCCTTCAAAGGCCACTTTTCAGAGCGGTGCGGGGAGAGAGATCAGCCGCACGTCCGCTCACATTCCTCGCTAGGCCACACCCCCCCCCCCGTGGTTGTTCCTTCCCGTGGAAAGGCCTGGCTATTCACTGCTTGCGTCGAGAAACACGTGATGGTGTCTCCGCAGCTTCTTTACATGCATCTGCATATTTCCCATAAGGGATGGGGGCAGTGTTCTGGAATCACTGCGTTGAGAAACACGTGATGGTGTCTCCGCAGTGTTGGATGTTTTGGTCTCCCCGAGGCCAATCATCTGTGCCTTTATATTATACAGTATGGAGCATCATGTGCAGCCAGTATACAGTATGGAGCATCATGTGTGGCCATTATACAGTATGGAGAATCATGTGTGGCCATTGTACAGTATGGAGCATCATGTGCAGCCATTATACAGTATGGAGCTTTATTTGCGGCCATTATACAGTATGACGCATCATGTGCAGTTATACAGTATGGAGCATCATGTGCGGCCATTATACAGTATGGAGCATAATGTGCGGCCATTATACAGTATGGAGCATCATGTGTGGCCATTATACAGTATGGAGCATCATGTGTGGCCATTATACAGTATGGAGCATCATGTGCGGTCATTAAACAGTATGGAGCATCATGTGTGGCCATTATACGGTAGGAAGTATCTTGTGCGGCCAATATACAGTATGGAGCATCATGTGCAGTCATACAGTATGGAGCATCATGTGCGGCCATTATACAGTATTGAGCATCATGTGTGGCCATTATACAGTATGGAGCATCATGTGCAGTCATTATACAGTATGGAGCATCATGTGTGGCCATTATACAGTATGGAGCATCATGTGCAGACATTATACAGTATGGAGCATCATGTGCGGCCATTATTGTTATGATCTGGTGGTTAGAACAAATAGTGGACCTGATAGTTAGAGCACCAGAAAAGACCTGATAGCACATTAATACAGGACAAGCTCTGGGAAGTGGAACCTTTGCTGACCGCAATCCCTAATCCTATCACGTACACTAGAAATAGCCGTGGAGCGCTCCTATCATGACCTAGGCGCCTCGTCACAGCCTCAGAACTAGCTAGCCCTAGAGATAGGAAAAATAAGCCTATCTTGCCTCAGAGAAAATTCCCCAAAGGAAAAGGCAGCCCCCCGCATATATTGACTGTGAGTAAGATGAAATCACAAACACAGAGATGAAATAGATTTAGCAAAGAGAGGCCCGACTAACTAAACAGACAGAAGATAGGAAAGGTCACTTTGCAGTCAGCACAAAACCCCAAAAAAGCCACACAGAGAGTGCAGGGAAAAATACCTTCCACACCGACTAACGGAGCGGAGGCGCCCCTCTGCGTCCCAGAGCTTCCAGCAAGCAAGGCAAAATTCACATAAGCATGCTGGACAGAAAAAAATAGCACACAAGAAAAAAGCAAAGCGAAACTTAGCTTCAGCTGGAGAAAACAGGTAACCAGGAAGATCCAGGAGCGAACTAGACCAATGCTACAACATTGACAGCTGGCATCGGACAAGGATCCAAGTGGAGTTAAATAGAGCAGCCCACTAACGAATTAGCCTCGTCACCTGTGGAAGGAAACTCAGAAACACCCACAGGCATCAGAGAAAGTCCATGGACAGAACCAGCCGAAGTACCATTCATGACCACAGGAGGGAGCCCGAAAACAGAATTCACAACAGTACCCCCCCTTGAGGAGGGGTCACCGAACCCTCACGAGAGCCCCCAGGCCGACCAGGATGAGCCAAATGAAAGGCACGAACCAGATCTGCCGCATGAACATCAGAGGCAAAAACCCAGGAATTATCCTCCTGACCATAACCCTTCCACTTGACCAAGTACTGGAGTTTCCGTCTCGAAATACGAGAATCCAAAATCTTCTCCACCACATACTCCAACTCCCCCTCAACCAACACCGGAGCAGGAGGGTCAACGGATGGAACCACAGGCGCCACGTATCTCCGCAACAACGACCTATGGAACACATTATGGATGGCAAAAGAATCTGGAAGGGCCAAACGAAATGACATAGGATTGATAACCTCAGAAATTTTATACGGACCAATGAAACGAGGCTTAAACTTAGGAGAGGAAACCTTCATAGGAACATAACGAGACGACAACCAAACTAAATCCCCAACACGAAGTCGGGGACCCACACAGCGCCGGCGGTTAGCGAAACGTTGAGCCTTCTCCTGGGACAATGTCAAATTGTCCACCACATGAGTCCAAATCTGCTGCAACCTATTCACCACAGTATCTACACCAGGACAGTCCGAAGACTCAACCTGCCCTGAAGAGAAACGAGGATGGAAACCAGAATTGCAGAAAAACAGCGAAACCAAAGTAGCCGAGCTGGCCCGATTATTAAGGGCAAACTCAGCCAAAGGCAGAAAGGACACCCAATCATCCTGATCAGCAGAAACAAAGCATCTCAGATATGTTTCCAACGTCTGATTAGTTTGTTCGGTTTGGCCATTTGTCTGAGGATGGAAAGCCGAGGAAAAAGACAAATCAATGCCCATCCTAGCACAAAAGGATCGCCAAAACCTCGAAACAAACTGAGAACCTCTGTCCGAAACGATGTTCTCCGGAATGCCATGTAAACGAACCACATGCTGGAAAAACAATGGCACCAAATCAGAGGAGGAAGGCAATTTAGACAAGGGTACCAAATGGACCATCTTAGAAAAGCGATCACAAACCACCCAAATGACCGACATCTTTTGAGAGACGGGGAGATCCGAAATAAAATCCATAGAAATATGCGTCCAGGGCCTCTTCGGGACCGGCAAGGGCAAAAGCAACCCACTAGCTCGAGAACAGCAGGGCTTAGCCCGAGCACAAGTCCCACAGGACTGCACAAAAGAACGCACATCCCGTGACAAAGAAGGCCACCAAAAGGATCTAGCCACCAAATCTCTGGTACCAAAGATTCCAAGATGCCCAGCCAACACCAAACAATGAAGCTCAGAGATAACTCTGCTAGTCCATTTATCAGGGACAAACAGTTTCTCTGCTGGGCAACGGTCAGGTCTATCAGCCTGAAATTTTTGCAGCACCCGCCGCAAATCAGGGGAGATGGCAGACAAAATTATCCCCTCTTTGAGAATACCTGCCGGCTCAGAAACACCCGGAGAGTCAGGCACAAAACTCCTTGACAGGGCATCAGCCTTCACATTCTTAGAGCCCGGAAGGTACGAAACCACAAAATCAAAACGGGAGAAAAATAACGCCCATCGAGCCTGTCTCGGATTCAACCGTTTGGCAGACTCAAGATAAGTCAAATTTTTGTGATCTGTCAAGACTAGAGTTGAGCGACCTTGACCTTTTTAGAGTCGAGCCGGGTTTCGCGAAACCCGACTATCTCAAAAGTCGGGTCGAGTGAAATCGGCCGATTATGACGTAAAGTCGGGATCGACCGAAACACGAAACCCAATGCAAGTCAATGGGGCAGCATAGTCGGCAGTGAGTGGGGGCCAGGAAAACACCTAGAGTGCCCATTTTAATGTCAAAACCATCCATTCTTCTTAATGAAGCTTGTCAAGCGTAATTTACCTTATAATAATTGGAAGGCATTTGAAATTGGGGGTCATTTGGCTAAAGTTGTGTGGGGTAGGGCTGGTTCAAGTAATTAGTGGGCCCAGGAAATCTGGACCACGTCACGGCAGTGGAGCAGGGAGAGGTAAGTATTTCAACTTTGCAAGTGCTGTGATCCTGAGCAAGCAGGGGGGGCCCACTTGTTGGCATTGGCACTGGCACAGGGCCCCTCAAAGTACAGCGGTGTGTTTGCACGGCGGGGGCGCCTCCCACCGGCAGCAACACTTTTGCGTACTATGAGAGGCCGTGTAAGGTGGTATGGTATGCGGGAAGAGCAACCTGACTTTCAGCAGGGTCACAATGTTGTTGTGTAGCATGCACGGGGAATGTTGCGTTATGGGTCAATGTACCAGCAGACTCATCTATCACTGGCTGGGCAATGGGCACGATGAAGTGGAAACACAGATATAGGCCCAAAGAATAAAGTGGGCTAAATGCAGTTCAAAATTGGTAACACAGGACTAATCAGGGGGCATTGCAGTGGAGGACAACTGGAATGAGAGGCTGACACAGAGAGTAGGGCCAAATCAGTAAGTAGTCGAAATGCAGTTCAAAATTGGCAACCGTAGTAAACAGGCGGCACAGCTTTGTTCAGTGGAGGAGAACAGCAAGGAGTGGCAGACACCGATAGTAGGCCCCAACCCAACTAGTAGGCCAAATGCAGTCTAACATTAACAACTACTTAACGAGAGCCTGAAAATGGAATTTCAGGACAGGAAACCAGGAGAACAGCAAGGAGTGGCAGACACCGATAGTAGGCCCCAAACCAACTAGTACGCCAAATGCAGTTGTTCCATTTAACCACAATTTAATGAGAGCCTGAAGATAGAAGCTCAGGAAAGGCAACCTGGGGAACACCTTGGAGTGTAACACACCATCTCTCTCCACCCCATACCCATTTTGTAGGCCTAATGCAGTGCACTTTTCTACAACTACTAAACGAGAGTCGGAAGACCGAAGCAATGGCAAGAAAACCTGGGGAACACCTTGGAGTGTAACACACCATCTCTCTCCACCCCATACCCAATTTGTAGGCCTAATGCAGTGTAGTTTCCAAAAACTACTAAACGAGAGCCGGAAGATCGAAGCTCAGGAAAGGCAACCTGGGGAACACCTTGGAGTGTAACACACCCTCTCTCTACACCCCATACCCAATTTGAAGGCCTAATGCAGTGTAGTTTCCAAGAACTACTAAACGAGAGCCGGAAGATCGAAGCTCAGGAAAGGCAACCTGGGGAACACCTTGGAGTGGAACACACCATCTCTCTCCACCCCATACCCAATTTGTAGGCCTAATGCAGTGTAGTTTCCAACAACTACTAAACGAGAGCCGGAAGATCGAAGCTCAGGAAAGGCAACCTGGGGAACACCTTAGAGTGTAACACACCCTCTCTCTACACCCCATACCCAATTTGAAGGCCTAATGCAGTGTAGTTTCCAAGAACTACTAAACGAGAGCCGGAAGATCGAAGCTCAGGAAAGGCAACCTGGGGAACACCTTGGAGTGGAACACACCATCTCTCTACACCCCATACCCAATTTGAAGGCCTAATGCAGCGTAGTTTCCAACAACTACTAAACGAGAGCCGGAAGATCGAAGCTCAGGAAAGGCAACCTGGGGAACACCTTGGAGTGTAACACAACGTCTCTCTACACCACGGAAGGGCTGATTCTTAGGAAGGAAGGCTGTTGGAAATAAGCATTGCGCGTCCGAGGGTGATTATATTCTTATTAGGTATATACTCACCCTCGGACGCGCCCTGCTTCTTTATTTGGAATGAATGTTTATTTGCAATGTGGTGTTGACTTTCTCTATTATTTTGGTAATTAATGATTTTATTATTTTCATTGTTTTGCATCTTCTCGGCAATAATATAAAGAAGACGCGACAGGACAACACTCGGTGGATGCCATATCTGTGTTTTCAATTTAAAAAACCTTTCAGTTAACTACTTGCAGGAGAAAGTAATTGTAGCTGGTGGCCATTTTTAGTACTGTACCAGATTTTAGTTGTGTGTTTGTTTTTAATGTTAAAATGTCTGCATTTGATATCTCACCAGTATTTTCTTTTTTATAAGCAAAATACTTTTTTTTTTATTTTATGATGTTGGTTCAAGGGGTACACGGGCAGCAGTAGACAGGTCAGTGGAGGCCTAGTGGAAGGAGGGACCGCAGACAGGCTTCGAAGCCCTAACATAATAAATTGGGCTGCCTGTAGGCAATTTAAAATTGGTTCCAGGGGAACACGGGCAGCAGTAGACAGGTCAGTGGAGGCCTAGAGGAAGGAGGGACCGCAGATGCGCCAATGTTTCCCCCATACCAAATTTGTAGGCCTAATGCAGTGTAGTTTCCAACAACTACTAAACGAGAGCCGGAATATCGAAGCTCAGGAAAGGCAACCTGGGGAACACCTTGGAGTGTAACACACCCTCTCTCTACACCCCATACCCAATTTGAAGGCCTAATGCAGTGTAGTTTCCAAGAACTACTAAACGAGAGCCGGAAGATCGAAGCTCAGGAAAGGCAACCTGGGGAACACCTTGGAGTGTAACACACCCTCTCTCTACACCCCATACCCAATTTGAAGGCCTAATGCAGCGTAGTTTCCAACAACTACTAAACGAGAGCCGGAAGATCGAAGCTCAGGAAAGGCAACCTGGGGAACACCTTGGAGTGTAACACACCCTCTCTCTACACCCCATACCCAATTTGAAGGCCTAATGCAGCGTAGTTTCCAACAACTACTAAACGAGAGCCGGAAGATCGAAGCTCAGGAAAGGCAACCTGGGGAACACCTTGGAGTGTAACACACCCTCTCTCTACACCCCATACCCAATTTGAAGGCCTAATGCAGTGTAGTTTCCAAGAACTACTAAACGAGAGCCGGAAGATCGAAGCTCAGGAAAGGCAACCTGGGGAACACCTTGGAGTGGAACACACCATCTCTCTACACCCCATACCCAATTTGAAGGCCTAATGCAGCGTAGTTTCCAACAACTACTAAACGAGAGCCGGAAGATCGAAGCTCAGGAAAGGCAACCTGGGGAACACCTTGGAGTGTAACACAACGTCTCTCTACACCACGGAAGGGCTGATTCTTAGGAAGGAAGGCTGTTGGAAATAAGCATTGCGCGTCCGAGGGTGATTATATTCTTATTAGGTATATACTCACCCTCGGACGCGCCCTGCTTCTTTATTTGGAATGAATGTTTATTTGCAATGTGGTGTTGACTTTCTCTATTATTTTGGTAATTAATGATTTTATTATTTTCATTGTTTTGCATCTTCTCGGCAATAATATAAAGAAGACGCGACAGGACAACACTCGGTGGATGCCATATCTGTGTTTTCAATTTAAAAAACCTTTCAGTTAACTACTTGCAGGAGAAAGTAATTGTAGCTGGTGGCCATTTTTAGTACTGTACCAGATTTTAGTTGTGTGTTTGTTTTTAATGTTAAAATGTCTGCATTTGATATCTCACCAGTATTTTCTTTTTTATAAGCAAAATACTTTTTTTTTTATTTTATGATGTTGGTTCAAGGGGTACACGGGCAGCAGTAGACAGGTCAGTGGAGGCCTAGTGGAAGGAGGGACCGCAGACAGGCTTCGAAGCCCTAACATAATAAATTGGGCTGCCTGTAGGCAATTTAAAATTGGTTCCAGGGGAACACGGGCAGCAGTAGACAGGTCAGTGGAGGCCTAGAGGAAGGAGGGACCGCAGATGCGCCAATGTTTCCCCCATACCAAATTTGTAGGCCTAATGCAGTGTAGTTTCCAACAACTACTAAACGAGAGCCGGAATATCGAAGCTCAGGAAAGGCAACCTGGGGAACACCTTGGAGTGTAACACACCCTCTCTCTACACCCCATACCCAATTTGAAGGCCTAATGCAGTGTAGTTTCCAAGAACTACTAAACGAGAGCCGGAAGATCGAAGCTCAGGAAAGGCAACCTGGGGAACACCTTGGAGTGTAACACACCCTCTCTCTACACCCCATACCCAATTTGAAGGCCTAATGCAGCGTAGTTTCCAACAACTACTAAACGAGAGCCGGAAGATCGAAGCTCAGGAAAGGCAACCTGGGGAACACCTTGGAGTGTAACACACCCTCTCTCTACACCCCATACCCAATTTGAAGGCCTAATGCAGCGTAGTTTCCAACAACTACTAAACGAGAGCCGGAAGATCGAAGCTCAGGAAAGGCAACCTGGGGAACACCTTGGAGTGTAACAAACCCTTTCTCTACACCCCATACCCAATTTGTAGGCCTAATGCAGCGTAGTTTCCGACAACTACTAAACGAGAGCATGAAGATCGAAGCTCAGGAAAGGCAACCTGGGGAACACCTTGGAGTGTAACACACCCTCTCTCTACACCCCATACCCAATTTGAAGGCCTAATGCAGTGTAGTTTCCAACAACTACTAAACGAGAGCCGGAAGATCGAAGCTCAGGAAAGGCAACCTGGGGAACACCTTGGAGTGTAACACACCCTCTCTCTACACCCCATACCCAATTTGAAGGCCTAATGCAGCGTAGTTTCCAACAACTACTAAACGAGAGCCGGAAGATCGAAGCTCAGGAAAGGCAACCTGGGGAACACCTTGGAGTGTAACACACCCTCTCTCTACACCCCATACCCAATTTGAAGGCCTAATGCAGCGTAGTTTCCAACAACTACTAAACGAGAGCCGGAAGATCGAAGCTCAGGAAAGGCAACCTGGGGAACACCTTGGAGTGTAACACACCCTCTCTCTACACACCATACCCAATTTGAAGGCCTAATGCAGTGTAGTTTCCAAGAACTACTAAACGAGAGCCGGAAGATCGAAGCTCAGGAAAGGCAACCTGGGGAACACCTTGGAGTGTAACACACCCTCTCTCTACACCCCATACCCAATTTGAAGGCCTAATGCAGCGTAGTTTCCAACAACTACTAAACGAGAGCCGGAAGATCGAAGCTCAGGAAAGGCAACCTGGGGAACACCTTGGAGTGTAACACAACGTCTCTCTACACCACGGAAGGGCTGATTCTTAGGAAGGAAGGCTGTTGGAAATAAGCATTGCGCGTCCGAGGGTGATTATATTCTTATTAGGTATATACTCACCCTCGGACGCGCCCTGCTTCTTTATTTGGAATGAATGTTTATTTGCAATGTGGTGTTGACTTTCTCTATTATTTTGGTAATTAATGATTTTATTATTTTCATTGTTTTGCATCTTCTCGGCAATAATATAAAGAAGACGCGACAGGACAACACTCGGTGGATGCCATATCTGTGTTTTCAATTTAAAAAACCTTTCAGTTAACTACTTGCAGGAGAAAGTAATTGTAGCTGGTGGCCATTTTTAGTACTGTACCAGATTTTAGTTGTGTGTTTGTTTTTAATGTTAAAATGTCTGCATTTGATATCTCTCCAGTATTTTCTTTTTTGTAAGCAAAATACTTATTTTTATATTTTCTGATGTTGGTTCCAGGGGTACACGGGCAGCAGTGGTGTGGTCAGTGGAGGCCTAGTGGAAGGAGTGACCACAGACAGGCATCGAAGGCCTAAAATAATAACACATGGCTGTAGGCAATTTTAAATTGGTTCCAGGGGTACACGGGCAGCAGTGCCCTGGTCAGTGTAGTAGTAGTTGAAAGAATGGACCGCAGACAGGCATCGAAGGCCTAAAATAAAAAAATTGGGCTGGTGGTAGGCAATTTTAAATTGGTTCCAGGGGTACACGGGCAGCAGTGGTGTGGTCAGTGGAGGCCTAGTGGAAGGAGTGACCGCAGACAGGCATCGAAGGCCTAAAATAATAACACATGGCTGTAGGCAATTTTAAATTGGTTCCAGGGGTACACGGGCAGCAGTGCCCTGGTCAGTGTAGTAGTAGTTGAAAGAATGGACCGCAGACAGGCATCGAAGGCCTAAAATAAAAAAATTGGGCTGGCTGTAGGCAATTTTAAATTGGTTCCAGGGGTACACGGGCAGCAGTGGTGTGGTCAGTGGAGGCCTAGTGGAAGGAGTGACCGCAGACAGGCATCGAAGGCCTAAAATAATAACACATGGCTGTAGGCAATTTTAAATTGGTTCCAGGGGTACACGGGCAGCAGTGCCCTGGTCAGTGTAGTAGTAGTTGAAAGAATGGACCGCAGACAGGCATCGAAGGCCTAAAATAAAAAAATTGGGCTGGCTGTAGGCAATTTTAAATTGGTTCCAGGGGTACACGGGCAGCAGTGGTGTGGTCAGTGGAGGCCTAGTGGAAGGAGTGACCGCAGACAGGCATCGAAGGCCTAAAATAATAACACATGGCTGTAGGCAATTTTAAATTGGTTCCAGGGGTACACGGGCAGCAGTGGTGTGGTCAGTGGAGGCCTAGTGGAAGGAGTGACCGCAGACAGGCATCGAAGGCCTAAAATAATAACAAATGGCTGTAGGCAATTTTAAATTGGTTCCAGGGGTACACGGGCAGCAGTGGTGTGGTCAGTGGAGGCCTAGTGGAAGGAGTGACCGCAGACAGGCATCGAAGGCCTAAAATAATAACACATGGCTGTAGGCAATTTTAAATTGGTTCCAGGGGTACACGGGCAGCAGTGCCCTGGTCAGTGTAGTAGTAGTTGAAAGAATGGACCGCAGACAGGCATCGAAGGCCTAAAATAATAACACATGGCTGTAGGCAATTTTAAATTGGTTCCAGGGGTACACGGGCAGCAGTGCCCTGGTCAGTGTAGTAGTAGTTGAAAGAATGGACCGCAGACAGGCATCGAAGGCCTAAAATAATAACACATGGCTGTAGGCAATTTTAAATTGGTTCCAGGGGTACACGGGCAGCAGTGGTGTGGTCAGTGGAGGCCTAGTGGAAGGAGTGACCACAGACAGGCATCGAAGGCCTAACATAACAAAAATGTCAATACAATGGTATTGTCAGTGGCAGGCATTGAAGGATGTCAGCGCATAGACTAAACATTGGTGGAGCTGTGAGATAATTTTGCAAGTGGTAGAGCACTGTTTGAGCTGGGGTGGGGGGAAACTGTCTTGTGGCCGGCGGTACAGGCCCAGGGCCCCTCATATTACAACGGTGTGTCTGACGTTGGGTGCGCACCACCACCGCCAGAGACACTTTATTGTACTAGGAGGGACCCAGTGGCAGTGCCGTCGACCAAAAGCGGGCTCACCCACCTCTTCAGACAAACTGCACTCTCACGGGTGCTGTCGCCAAGTGTCGATACCACGGCCCCGTGTGGGGAGTTTGGCCATTTAGTGAGGTGTAAACATGTCGTATGCTGGACAATCAGGTGCTGAAAATTACGAGATTGGAAAAGGCTTCAGAATAGTCCACAGGCAAGACCTTTTCATAGGAAAGCTAGGTGTCAGCCGGGCAAGGTGGGGCAAAAGATTTCGAAATCCAGTTGTGGTTCATTTTAATGAAGGTTAGATCATCTACATTTTGGGTAGCCAGACGAGTCCTTTTTTCTGTTAGTATTGAACCTGCAGCACTGAATACTCTTTCTGATAGGACACTAGCTGCCGGGCAAGCAAGCTCCTGCAATGCATATTCTGCCAATTCTGGCCAGGTGTCTAATTTTGATGCCCAGTAATCAAATGGGAATGACGGTTGAGGGAGAACATCGATAAGGGATGAAAAATAGTTTGTAACCATACTGGACAAATGTTGTCTCCTGTCACTTTGAATTGATGCTGCAGTACCTGTCCTGTCTGCGGTCATAGCAAAATCACTCCACAACCTGGTCAGAAAACCCCTCTGGCCAACGCCACTTCTGATTTCTGCCCCTCTAACTCCTCTGGTCTGCTGGCCCCTGCAGCTCGTGTGAGAACGATCACGGGCGCTGTGTGCAGGGAATGCCAGAAGCAAACGGTCAACAAGAGTTGATTGTTTGGTTGCTAATATTAGTTCCAAGTTCTCATGTGGCATTATATTTTGCAATTTGCCTTTATAGCGAGGATCAAGGAGGCAGGCCAACCAGTAATCGTCATCATTCATCATTTTAGTTATGCGTGTGTCCCTTTTGAGGATACGTAAGGCATAATCCGCCATGTGGGCCAAAGTTCCAGTTCTCAAATCTGCGGTTGTGCTTGGTTGAGGGGCAGTTTCAGGCAAATCAACGTCACTTGTGTCCCTCAAAAAACCAGAACCCGGCCTTGCCGCGCCACCAATTTCCAGTGGCCCCGGAAAAGCTTCCTCATTAAAAATATAATCATCCCCATCATCCTCCTCGTCCTCCTCCTCTTCGCCCGCTACCTCGTCCTGTACACTGCCCTGGCCAGACAATGGCTGACTGTCATCAAGGCTTTCCTCTTCCTCAGCTGCAGACGCCTGATCCTTTATGTGCGTCAAACTTTGCATCAGCAGACGCATTAGGGGGATGCTCATGCTTATTATGGCGTTGTCTGCACTAACCAGCCGTGTGCATTCCTCAAAACACTGAAGGACTTGACACATGTCTTGAATCTTCGACCACTGCACACCTGACAACTCCATGTCTGCCATCCTACTGCCTGCCCGTGTATGTGTATCCTCCCACAAAAACATAACAGCCCGCCTCTGTTCACACAGTCTCTGAAGCATGTGCAGTGTTGAGTTCCACCTTGTTGCAACGTCTATGATTAGGCGATGCTGGGGAAGGTTCAAAGAACGCTGATAGGTCTGCATACGGCTGGAATGTACGGGCGAACGGCGGATATGTGAGCAAAGTCCACGCACTTTGAGGAGCAGGTCGGATAACCCCGGATAACTTTTCAGGAAGCACTGCACCACCAGGTTTAAGGTGTGAGCCAGGCAAGGAATGTGTTTCAGTTGGGAAAGGGAGATGGCAGCCATGAAATTCCTTCCGTTATCACTCACTACCTTGCCTGCCTCAAGATCTACAGTGCCCAGCCACGACTGCGTTTCTTTCTGCAAGAACTCGGACAGAACTTCCGCGGTGTGTCTGTTGTCGCCCAAACACTTCATAGCCAATACAGCCTGCTGACGTTTGCCAGTAGCTGCCCCATAATGGGAGACCTGGTGTGCAACAGTGGCAGCTGCGGATGGAGTGGTTGTGCGACTGCGGTCTGTGGACGAGCTCTCGCTTCTGCAGGAGGACGAAGAGGAGGAGGAGGGGGTGCGAACGGCTACAGCCAATTGTTTCCTACACCGTGGGCTAGGCAGAACTGTCCCAAACTTGCTGTCCCCTGTGGACCCTGCATCCACCACATTTACCCAGTGTGCCGTGATGGACACGTAACGTCCCTGGCCATGCCTACTGGTCCATGCATCTGTTGTCAGGTGCACCTTTGTGCTCACAGATTGCCTGAGTGCATGGACGATGCGCTCTTTAACATGCTGGTGGAGGGCTGGGATGGCTTTTCTGGAAAAAAAGTGTCGACTGGGTAGCTCGTAGCGTGGTACAGCGTAGTCCATCAGGGCTTTGAAAGCTTCGCTTTCAACTAACCGGTAGGGCATCATCTCTAACGAGATTAGTCTAGCTATGTGTGCGTTCAAACCCTGTGTACGCGGATGCGAAGCTAAGTACTTCCTTTTTCTAACCATAGTCTCATGTAGGGTGAGCTGGACTGGAGAGCTGGAGATCGTGGAACTAGCGGGGGTGCCGGTGGACATGGCAGACTGAGAGACGGTGGGAGATGGTATTGTTGCCACCGGTGCCCTAGATGCAGTGTTTCCTACTACGAAACTGGTGATTCCCTGACCCTGACGGCTTTGGCCTGGCAAAGAAACCTGCACAGATACTGCAGGTGGTGCGGAAAATGGTGGCCCTACACTGCCGGAAGGGATGTTGCGTTGCTGACTAGCTTCATTGGCCGAGGGTGCTACAACCTTAAGGGACGTTTGGTAGTTAGTCCAGGCTTGCAAATGCATGGTGGTTAAATGTCTATGCATGCAACTTGTATTGAGACTTTTCAGATTCTGTCCTCTGCTTAAGGTAGTTGAACATTTTTGACAGATGACTTTGCGCTGATCAATTGGATGTTGTTTAAAAAAATGCCAGACTGCACTCTTTCTAGCATCGGATACCTTTTCAGGCATTGCAGACTGAGCTTTAACCGGATGGCCACGCTGTCCTCCAACAGGTTTTAGCTTTGCCACGCGTTTTGGGCAAGATACGGGCCCGGCAGATGGAACCTGTTGCGATGTTGATGCCTGCTGCGGCCCCTCCTCCTCCGCTTCAGAACTGCTGCCGCCTGCACCCTGTTCCCCCAATGGCTGCCAATCGGGGTCAAGAACTGGGTCATCTATTACCTCTTCTTGTAGCTCGTGTGCAACTTCGTCTGTGTCACCGTGTCGGTCGGTGGTATAGCGTTCGTGATGGGGCAACATAGTCTCATCAGGGTCTGATTCTTGATCAGCACCCTGCGAGGGCAATGTTGTGGTCTGAGTCAAAGGACCAGCATAGTAGTCTGGCTGTGGCTGTGCATCAGTGCACTCCATGTCAGATTCAACTTGTAATGGGCATGGACTGTTAACTGCTTCACTTTCTAAGCCAGAGACGGTATGTGTAAAGAGCTCCATGGAGTAACCCGTTGTGTCGCCTGCTGCATTCTTCTCTGTTGTTGTTTTTGCTGAAGAGGACAAGGAAGCGACTTGTCCCTGACCGTGAACATCCACTAACGACGCGCTGCTTTGACATTTACCAGTTTCACGAGAGGAGGCAAAAGAGCTAGAGGCTGAGTCAGCAAGATAAGCCAAAACTTGCTCTTGCTGCTCCGGCTTTAAAAGCGGTTTTCCTACTCCCAGAAAAGGGAGCGTTCGAGGCCTTGTGTAGCCAGACGACGAACCTG
The DNA here is from genome assembly GCF_032444005.1 of Ranitomeya imitator. Taxonomy (NCBI): domain Eukaryota; kingdom Metazoa; phylum Chordata; class Amphibia; order Anura; family Dendrobatidae; genus Ranitomeya; species Ranitomeya imitator. The sequence continues at coordinate 302,976,382 of NC_091282.1, forward strand.
GCTCCACAGCTCCAGACTTAGGTGCAATATTTTTTTTCCCACGACCAGCTGATGCTCCACCACTACCACTACCCTCATTACCAGCTGACAATGAACGCCCCCGGCCACGACCTCTTCCACCAGACTTCCTCATTGTTTTAAAAACGTTACCAAACGAACGGTATTTGTTGCTGTCACACAACTTACACGGTGAGCTATAACTTCAGTATGATTTAGCTACCCCTTTACAGGTGGGTGAGACCACAACGAAAATCAGCCACACTGTTACACACTCTGTTGTTGTTGGCAACAAATGAGATGGCACACACGCAGGACTGTCACTGAAGCGCAAATGTAAATATTTATCTCCCACTGATTTGTGTTTGTTTTTTTTAAAAGGGAGACTTCAGAAGAAAAAAAAATTTAAAAAAAATTATTTTTTACAGAAGAATTTATAAAACAAATAAAATGAAATGATTGTTTCAGGGAGAATTTAGGAAAAAAAAAAAAAAGGCTTTGTAGGGCCCACTGAGTGAGAGAGGACGCACACAGGAGTCAGGAGTGGCACACAAGCCCAGAGGCCAATATTAATCTCCCACCGATTGATTTAGTTATTTTTTTTGGTAGATTTTGGAACCCAAATCAAGCAAAAAAATTAATAGGCTTTCTATGGCCCACAATTGGGGAGAGAGAGATGGCACACCCAGGAGTCAAGACTGGCACACAAGCAGAAGGGGCAATATGAATCTCCCACAGATTTTTTTTTTTTTTTTTTTTTTTCAGGGAGACTTGAGAGAAAAAAAAATACAAAAAAAATGATTTTTTTCAGGAATAATTTAGAAACCAAAGAAAATAAAATGATTGTTTCAGGGAGAATTTAGAAAACAAATAAAACAAAAAATAGGCTTTCTAGGGCCCACTGAGTGACAGATGACGCACACAGGAGTCAGGAGTGGCACACAAGCCCAGAGGCCAATATTAATCTCCCACTGATTGATTTAGTGATTTTTTTTGGTAGATTTTGGAACCCAAATCAAGCAAGAAAATTAATAGGCTTTCTATGGCCCACTATTTGTGAGAGAGATGGCATGCTCAGGACTGGCACACAAGCCCAGAGGCCAATATTAATCTCCCATTTTTTTTTTTTCCAGGGAAAATTTATAAACCCAATAAAAAAAATAATAATAAATAGGCTTTCTATGGCCCACTATCTGAGAGAGAGAGATGGCACGCTTAGGACTGGCACACAAGCCCAAAGCCCAATATTAATCTCCCACTGATTGATTGATTGATTTTTTTCAGGTAGAATTATGAACCCAAATCAACCAAAAAAATAAATAGGCTTTCTATGGCCCACTATTTGTGAGAGAGATGGCACGCTCAGGACTGGCACACAAGCCCAGAGGCCAATATTAATCTCCCACTTTTTTTTTTTCCAGGGAAAATTTATAAACCCAATAAAATAATAAAAAAATAGCCTTTCTATGGCCCACTATCTGAGAGAGAGAGAGATGGCACGCTTAGGACTGGCACACAAGCCCAAAGGCCAATATTAATCTCCCACTGATTGATTTAATGATTTTTTCAGGTAGAATTTAGAACCCAAATCAAGCAAAAAAATTAATAGGCTTTCTATGGCCCACTGAGTGAGAGATGGCACACACAGGAGTAAGGAGTGGCACACAAGCCCTGAGGCCAATATTTTTCTCCCACTGATTGATTGATTGATTTTTTCAGGTAGAATTATGAACCCAAATCAACCAAAAAAATAAATAGGCTTTCTATGGCCCACTATTTGTGAGAGAGATGGCACGCTCAGGACTGGCACACAAGCCCAGAGGCCAATATTAATCTCCCATTTTTTTTTTTTCCAGGGAAAATTTATAAACCCAATAAAAAAAATAATAATAAATAGGCTTTCTATGGCCCACTATCTGAGAGAGAGAGATGGCACGCTTAGGACTGGCACACAAGCCCAAAGGCCAATATTAATCTCCCACTGATTGATTGATTGATTTTTTCAGGTAGAATTATGAACCCAAATCAACCAAAAAAATAAATAGGCTTTCTATGGCCCACTATTTGTGAGAGAGATGGCACGCTCAGGACTGGCACACAAGCCCAGAGGCCAATATTAATCTCCCACTTTTTTTTTTTTTTCCAGGGAAAATTTATAAACCCAATAAAATAATAAAAAAATAGGCTTTCTATGGCCCACTATCTGAGAGAGAGAGAGAGAGATGGCACGCTTAGGACTGGCACACAAGCCCAAAGGCCAATATTAATCTCCCACTGATTGATTTATTGATTTTTTCAGGTAGAATTTAGAACCCAAATCAAGCAAAAAAATTAATAGGCTTTCTATGGCCCACTGAGTGAGAGATGGCACACACAGGAGTAAGGAGTGGCACACAAGCCCTGAGGCCAATATTTTTCTCCCACTGATTGATGTTGTGATTTTTTCTGGTAGATTTTGGAACCCAAATCAAGCAAAAAAATAAATAGGCTTTCTATGGCCCACTGAGTGAGAGATGACACAGACAGAGATGGCACTCTAGCAGAAATGTCAATCTTAATCTCCCACAAAAAAAAAAAAAAAAAAAAAAAAAGGAACTGTCCTTCAATTACTATCTCCCTGCAGTAATCTCAGCCAGGTATGGCAGGCAGCAATAAGGAGTGGACTGATGCACAAATTAAATAAAAAGTGTGGACAAACAAACAAGATAGCTGTGCAGAAAGGAAGGAACAAGAGGATTTGTGCTTTGAAAAAAGCAGTTGGTTTGCACAGCGGCGTACACACAGCAATGCAGCTATCAGGGAGCCTTCTAGGGCAGTCCAATGAGCTACAGCGCTGAGGAAAAAAAAAAAAAAAGGAGCTTCCACTGTCCCTGCACACCGAAGGTGGTGTTGGGCAGTGGAAATCGCTACAGCACAAGCGGTTTGGTGGTTAATGGACCCTGCCTAACGCTATCCCTGCTTCTGACGAAGCGGCAGCAACCTCTCCCTAAGCTCAGATCAGCAGCAGTAACATGGCGGTCGGCGGGAACTCCCCTTTATAGCCCCTGTGACGCCGCAGACAGCAAGCCAATCACTGCAATGCCCTTCTCTAAGATGGTGGGGACCAGGACCTATGTCATCACGCTGCCCACACTCTGCGTTTACCTTCATTGGCTGAGAAATGGCGCTTTTCGCGTCATTGAAACGCGACTTTGGCGCGAAAGTTGCGTACCGCATGGCCGACCACGCACAGGGGTCGGATCGGGTTTCATGAAACTCGACTTCGCCAAAAGTCGGCGACTTTTGAAAATGTTCGACCCGTTTCGCTCAACCCTAGTCAAGACCACCACGCGATGCTTGGCTCCTTCAAGCCAATGACGCCACTCCTCGAATGCCCACTTCATGGCCAACAATTCTCGATTACCAACATCATAATTGCGCTCAGCAGGCGAAAACTTTCTAGAAAAGAAAGCACATGGCTTCATTCCCGAGCCATCAGAACTTCTTTGCGACAAAACAGCCCCTGCTCCAATCTCAGAGGCATCAACCTCAACCTGAAACGGGAGCGAAACATCTGGCTGGCACAACACAGGGGCAGAAGAAAAACGACGCTTCAATTCCTGAAAAGCATCCACGGCCGCAGAAGACCAATTGACCACATCAGCACCCTTCTTGGTCAAACCAGTCAACGGTTTAGCAACACTAGAAAAATTAGCGATGAAGCGACGATAAAAATTAGCAAAGCCCAGGAACTTTTGCAGGCTCTTCACAGATGTCGGCTGAGTCCAATCATGAATGGCCTGGACTTTAACAGGGTCCATCTCGACAGTAGAAGGGGAAAAAATAAACCCCAAAAATGAAACCTTCTGAACTCCAAAGAGACACTTTGACCCCTTCACAAACAAGGAATTAGCACGAAGGACCTGGAACACCATTCTGACCTGCTTCACATGAGACTCCCAATCATCCGAAAAGACCAAAATATCATCCAAATACACAATCAGGAATTTATCCAGGTACTCTCGGAAGATGTCATGCATAAAGGACTGAAATACTGATGGAGCATTGGAAAGCCCGAATGGCATCACCAGGTACTCAAAATGGCCCTCGGGCGTATTAAATGCTGTTTTCCATTCATCGCCCCGTTTAATACGCACAAGATTATACGCCCCTCGAAGGTCTATCTTGGTAAACCAACTAGCCCCTTTAATACGAGCAAACAAGTCGGACAGCAACGGCAAAGGATACTGAAATGTGACAGTAATTTTATTAAGAAGGCGGTAATCAATACAAGGTCTCAAAGAACCATCCTTCTTGGCCACAAAAAAGAAACCTGCTCCCAACGGTGATGACGATGGGCGAATATGGCCTTTCTCCAAGGATTCCTTTATATAACTCCACATAGCGGCGTGTTCTGGCACAGATAAATTGAACAATCGGCCCTTAGGAAACTTACTACCAGGAATCAAATTAATTCCACAATCGCAATCCCTATGAGGAGGTAGGGCACTGGCTTTGGGCTCATCAAATACATCCTGATAATCCGACAAAAACTCCGGAACTTCAGAAGGAGTAGAAGACGAAATTGACAAAAATGGAACATCACCATGTACCCCCTGGCAACCCCAGCTGGACACACATAGATTTCCAGTCCAATACTGGATTATGGACCTGTAGCCATGGTAACCCTAAAACGACCACATCATGCAGATTATGTAACACCAAAAAACGGATATCCTCCTGATGTGCAGGAGCCATGCACATGGTCAATTGGGTCCAGTACTGAGGCTTATTCTTGGCCAAAGGCGTAGCATCAATTCCTCTCAATGGAATAGGATGCTGCAAGGGCTCCAAGAAAAAAACACAGCGCCTAGCATACTCCAAGTCCATCAAATTCAGGGCAGTGCCTGAATCCACAAATGCCATAACAGAGTAGGAAGACAAAGAACAAATCAGTGTAACGGACAATAGAAATTTTGACTGTACCGTACCAATGGTGGCAGACCTAGCGAACCGCTTAGTGCGCTTAGGACAATCAGAGATAGCATGAGTGGAATCACCACAGTAAAAACACAGCCCATTCCGACGTCTGTGTTCCTGCCGTTCAGCTCTGGTCAAAGTCCTATCACACTGCATAGGCTCAGGCCCATGCTCAGATAGTACCGCCAAATGGTGCACAGTTTTACGCTCACGCAAGCGCCGATCGATCTGAATGGCCAAGGACATAGACTCATTCAGACCAGCAGGCATGGGAAATCCCACCATGACATCTTTAAGGGCTTCAGAGAGACCCTTTCTGAAGATTGCTGCCAGGGCACATTCATTCCACTGAGTGAGCACAGACCACTTTCTAAACTTCTGACAATATATCTCTGCTTCATCCTGACCCTGACACAGAGCCAGCAAGATTTTCTCTGCCTGATCCACTGAATTAGGTTCGTCATAAAGCAATCCGAGCGCCAGGAAAAACGCATCCACATCACGCAATGCCGGATCTCCTGGCGCAAGGGAAAATGCCCAGTCTTGAGGGTCACCACGTAACAAAGAAATAATGATCCTTACTTGTTGAGCAGGATCACCTGAGGAGCGAGGTTTCAAAGCTAGAAACAATTAACAATTATTTTTGAAATTCAAGAACTTAGATCTATCACCAAAAAATAAATCAGGAATTGGAATCCTAGGCTCTGACATCGGATTCTGAACCACAAAATCTTGAATGTTTTGTACCCTTGAAGTGAGATTATCCATCCAAGAGGACAGACCTTGAATGTCCATGTCTACACCTGTGTTCTGAACCACCCAGAGGTAAAGGGGAAAAGTGAGACAGAACACGCTGCAAAGAAAAAAAAATGGTCTCAGAGCTTCACTTATCCCTCTATTGAGATGCATCAATACTTTTGGCCAGCTGTACTGTTATGATCTGGTGGTTAGAACAAATAGTGGACCTGGTTGGTAGAGCACCAGAAAAGACCTGGTAGCACATTAATACAGGACAAGCTCTGGGAAGTGGAACCTCTGCTGACCGCAATCCCTAATCCTATCACGTACACTAGAAATAGCCGTGGAGCGCGCCTATCATGACCTAGGCGCCTCGTCACAGCCTCAGAACTAGCTAGCCCTAGAGATAGGAAAAATAAGCCTATCTTGCCTCAGAGAAAATTCCCCAAAGGAAAAGGCAGCCCCCCACATATATTGACTGTGAGTAAGATGAAATCACAAACACAGAGATGAAATAGATTTAGCAAAGAGAGGCCCGACTAACTAAACAGACAGAAGATAGGAAAGGTCACTTTGCAGTCAGCACAAAACCCCAAAAAAGCCACACAGAGAGTGCAGGGAAAAATACCTTCCACACCGACTAACGGAGCGGAGGCGCCCCTCTGCGTCCCAGAGCTTCCAGCAAGCAAGGCAAAATTCACATAAGCATGCTGGACAGAAAAAAATAGCAAACAAGAAAAAAGCAAAGCGAAACTTAGCTTCAGCTGGAGAAAACAGGTAACCAGGAAGATCCAGGAGCGAACTAGACCAATGCTACAACATTGACAGCTGGCATCGGACAAGGATCCAAGTGGAGTTAAATAGAGCAGCCCACTAACGAATTAGCCTCGTCACCTGTGGAAGGAAACTCAGAAACACCCACAGGCATCAGAGAAAGTCCATGGACAGAACCAGCCGAAGTACCATTCATGACCACAGGAGGGAGCCCGAAAACAGAATTCACAACACATTATACAGTATGGAGCATCATGTGTGGCCATTATACAGTATGGAGCATCATGTGTGGCCATTATACAGTATGGAGCATCATGTGCGGCCATTATACAGTATGGAGCATCATGTGCAGTCATTATACAGTATGGAGCATCATGTGCGGCCATTATACAGTATGGAGGATCATGTACGGCCATTTTACAGTATTGAGCATCATCTATGGCCATTATACAGTATGGAGCACTGTGTGGCCATATTTTTTTGTTTATAATTATTCTTTATGAACAGTGTGAGCAGCAGTGCTAAATGGGTGTGGTTGGGACGTGGATATGGGTGTGACTAGTGAATGGGTGTGGTCAGAGGCGTGGCCTAAAATTTGCTGCGGCGCACATTGCGCTCCGCAAACTTTGTCCCTTTTTCCCAGCTTCAAAAGTTGGGAGGTATGGTAAACCCTCCACTAGTACAGCACCCAGGAAATAATAGTGCTTATGGATACAAATACAAGGTAAGAGCAGCTCTCTAAAAATGCATTCAAGGGGAGGATAAGTAGGGATAGGTCAAGCTATATTTGCAGACTGTGTGGTTTCTTATGAGATATAAAAAGTTACCCTGATCATACACTCTCAACGGCTCTCAGTTGAAAAACGCCAAAACTTTCTACAGACATGCATTCTCAACTCAGTTGCGCATACATATGTTCTGAATGAAAAAAGTAATAAGCTCACTGACCGATCAGGCACGTTGAACTATAATTTCCTGGCATGGGATTTCTTGGCATTAGACAGTCGATCCTTCTGAAATTATGGATTATGATGCCTAATTTATATTGCTGCTAGTTCAGACAAGCGTAATTTCAGTTTGTGCAGACTGATTGGCACCTTGCACATGGGTTCATATGTGATATACAGGGTGGGCCATTTATATGGATACACCTAAATAAAATGGGAATGGTTGGTGATATCAACTTCCTGTTTCTGGCACATTAGTATATGGGAGGGGGAAAACTTTTCAAGATGGGTGGTGACCATGGCGGCCATTTTGGATCCAACTTTATTTTTTTCAATGGAAAGAGGGTCATGTGACACATCAAACTTATTAAGAATTTCACAACAAAAACAATGGTGTGCTTGATTTTAACGTAACTTTATTATTTCATGAGTTATTTACAAGTTAATGACCACTTATAAAAGTGCTGCCGATTGTGCTGGATTGTCAATGCAACCCCTCTTCTCCCACTCTTGACACACTGATAGCAACATTGCAGAAGAAATGCTAGCATAGGCTTCCAGTATCTGTTGTTTCAGATGCTGCACGTCTCGTATGTTCACAGCATAGATAATTGCCTTCAGATGACCACAAAGATAAAGGTGTAACGGGGTCAGATCGGGAGACCTTGGTGGCCATTCAACTGGCCCGCGACGACCAATCCACTTTCCAGGAAACTGCTCATGTAGGAATGCTCGTACCTGACACAAAAGATGGTGAACCACATCATTATGAGACTGCCATCATTTTATAGACGATCATCTTGGCTATCTCATACATAAATTTGATTTGCAACTATTTATCATATGATTAGTTATGCAGATTCTTGTCATTAGGTTGATTCCCAAGTGAACGGTCATTGGTTCGAATCGATAAGCAGCCATGAAGACGATTTCCCAACAAAAGAGAAACTGGATCATCCAGCTCATCGATAGCAATCTCTTGGCCAAGAAAATTGCCAAACTGCTGTCATGAGTGTGTTACACTAACCTGGGAGATTTGGGGGTAGAATATCACTGCATTTTGTGAATCGCAGATTTTCAATTTAGCCTGTGTATTTGGATCCCATATTAAATGAGATTGGTTTCTTTTGGTGCTGAAGAGGTTAACGACACTTTCGATAATGGTCAGAAACATGCAGCTCCATTTATGCTGCTTCTGGTCAGGTTCCTAACTCTTCCTATAAAACCTGGCCAGACCCTCTCTGTCCTGCTGGTGAAAGCTCTGCTTCCTTGCTCTTAGGAGACACTGTGCTACATTTTAGTTCGTTGTTGCTATTTGTCTTCCTGTGCTGTCTGCTAAAGCTAAGTAGTTGAAGTTTCAAGTTGGAGTTGTGGTGTTCTGTAGGTTGCTGTTGTACCTGTGTTTATCTCCTGTTCCCTTTGCCCATTTAATTTATGCCTCCTTGTCCCTATCCTCCTCCTTATTGTTGGTTAGTGCTTTTGTATGATAGAGGTTTTCTGTTATCCCTGTTTTGTCTTTATGTCTGGTTTACCTTTTATTGCTGTCCCATGGCTCATGTGGTGGAGGAGGGGACAGATTAGGGTTTTTACAGGAGCATAGTAAGTTCAGACACTCAAGCCTCTCTACCTTTAAAAGTACCCCCGGGACAAAGATAGTTAGGGTCCCAGGCTCCAGGGACCGTTTGAGGCCCTGCAGTTGGAAGAATACGAAATTAAGTCCGTCTATCCATTGAGAAGCCAAAAATAGGACATCCAGGCAAAATCTCATAGTCAACAAGTCGGCTCATCCCAAGGTCTATCAGTTCTGGCGTGACAAATACAACAGTGGAGGTGGCTTGTATGCTTCATAATAGTTTGATCACAGACGTCGATACAAGCACCGTGTATCCAATAGTGGCCCGAAAAAAAGATGAGGAAGCCTCAACTACAATATTTTCATAACAAGCGTCGGTTTGAGTTTGCAAACATGTACGAAAAGTGGACGTTTAATGATTTGAAACAGGTGATTTGGAGCAATGAAACGAAAATCAATAGACTAGGCTCTGATAGGTGCAAATGGGTCTGAAAGAAACAAAGGTGAAAGGGGCTAACGGATTAAGAAATTGAAGGAAATGTCAAGTTTGGTGGAGGAAGCCTGATGATATAGCTGTTAATTCACAGCCAAAGGCATTGGATACCAGGATCGATGGTGGTTTCAATGCTGAGCTATATCTGAACATCCTATAAGTACTATGAGCATGAAAAAGACGACAGTGTTCCAACAGCACAACACGAAGCATACGTTGAGATTGTCAATGAAATGGTTAAGTGGCAATTAAGTTGCTGGAATGGCCCCCAAAGTCCCCAGACCTCACCCCAAACACTTGTGGGTAAAATTGAAGAAAAAACTATATACATATCCAAGTGAGTAGACCAATATGCACAAACTTTTGGAACGTGTAGAGACCTGAGATCAAATTTCGGTCGACATGTTTGAATCTGATTGAGAGTAAAAATGTAAATTTAGATTTTTAGGAGCAAAACAGTAAAAATTCAGTGACATGACAAGAAGCTGCATAACTATTCATATGCTAAATAGTGGAAAGTCAAATTCATGTATGAAATAGTGATGGTCTATAAAATTATGGAAGTCTCGAGTTCCAAGCAAAAGTAGATAATTAGATATGCGGCATGAAAGTCAAAAGCTAAAAACATTGTTACCCTTTTGCAATTCACTGCATAGACATACCAATAGCTATTACCCTTCACCATATACTATTAAATATACACTTTTTTTTGTGAAAATAGGGCAAGCTTTCCATCACCAGAAATATAAGGGAGGGAATTAGCATGATGCTTTCATGGTTCTAGAAAATCAAATTACTGGTAAGTAATTACCGTATATACTCGAGTATAAGCCGACCCGAGTATAAGCCGACCCCCTAATTTTGCCATAAAAAACTGTGAAAACTTAATGACTCGAGTATAAGCCCAGGGTGGAAAATGCAGCAGCTACCGGTAAATGTCAAAAATAAAAATAGATACCAATAAAAGTAAAATTAATTGAGACATCAGTAGGTTAAGTGTTTTTTGAATATCCATATTGAATCAGGAGCCCCATATAATGCTCCATACAGTTTATGATGGGCCCCATAAGATGCTCCATATTAAAATATGCCCCATATAATGCTGCAGAAATGCGGATTATGGCCCCATAAGATGCTCCATAGACACATTTGCCCCGTATAATGCTGCACAAATGCTGATTATGGCCCCATAAAATGCTGCACATGGCCCCATAAGATGCTCCATAGAAATATTTGCCCCATATAACGCTGCACATGGCCCCATAAGATGTTCCATAGAGATATTTGCCCCATGTAACGCTGTACATGGCCCCATAAGATGCTCCATAGAGAAATTTGCCCCATATGCTGTTGCTGCGATAAAAAAAAAAAAAATCACATACCTCTCGTCGCTCAGGCCCCCGGCACTTGCTATACTCACCATTCCTGTTCCACCGCTGAGCGCCGCTGTGTCTTCTGCGTCCTCTGCACTGACTGTTCAGGCAGAGGGCGGCGCGCACATAATCGCATAATCACACCCTCTGAGCTGAGCGTCACTGCAGAGGATGCGGAAGACAGAGCAGTGCCGACGGTGGAACGTGGGACAGGTGAATATGCCCTCGTTATAATCACCTGCTCCTGGTTTGGTCCCTGCAGGTCCCTGGTTTTCCGGGCGCTGACAGCTTCTTCCTGTATTGAGCGGTCACATGGTACCGCTCATTACAGTAATGAATATGCGGCTCCACCCCTATGGGAGTGGAATCGGGTCCATATTCATTACTGTAATGAGCGGTACCATGTGACCGCTCAATACAGGAAGAAGCTGTCAGCGCCCGGAGAACCAGGGACCTGCAGGGACCAAACCAGGAGCAGGTGAGTATTATTAGACAGCTGCCGCTCCCCCTTCCCTGCCGACCCCTGGGAATGACTCGAGTATAAGCCAAGAGGGGCAATTGCAGCCTAAAAAAATGGGCTGAAATTCTCGGCTTATACTTGAGTATATACGGTATCTTCTGTCTTCACCATAACAGCACCATACCTATTAAAATTGAAGAAATCCCTAGGGAGGGACCATATTTGTTTTGTTAGGAAGATATAAGGGTTAAAAGTTGAGTACAACAAAATTTTCAAAACCATTGTTTTTTAGGGACCGCCTCACATTTGAATTGACTTTGAGGAGCCTATATCACAGAAAATACCCAAAAGTGACACCATTCTAAAAACTGTATCCCCTCAAGGTGCTCAAAACCAGATTCAAGAAGTTTATTAAGCCCTTCCCGACCTTTGACGCATACGCTGCGTCATGAAAGTCGGTGCCATTCCGACCCATGACGCAGCATATGCGTCATGGAAAGATCGCGTCCCTGCAGATCGGGTGAAAGGGTTAACTCCCATTTCACCCGATCTGCAGGGACAGGGGGAGTGGTAGTTTAGCCCAGGGGGGGGGGCTTCACCCCCTCGTGGCTACGATCGCTCTGATTGGCTGTTGAAAGTGAAACTGCCAATCAGAGCGATTTGTAATATTTCACCTAAAAAAATGGTGAAATATTACAATCCAGCCATGGCCGATGCTGCAATATCATCGGCCATGGCTGGACACACTAATGTGCACCCACCCCACCCCTCCGATCACCCCCCCAGCCCCCCTATCTGTGGTCTGCTCCCCTCGGTCCTGTGCTCTGCTCCCCCGTCCTCCTGCCCGCTCCCCTCGTGCTCCAATCACACCCCCCGTGCTCCAATCAAACCCCCCCGCACTCCGATCCCCCTCCCCCCGCACAGCGATCCCCCCCCGCACAGCGATCCCCCCCGTGCTCCGATCCACCCGCCCGCACAGCGATCCCCCACTCCGTGCTCCAATCCACCTCCCCCCCGTGCTCCGACGCCCCCCCCGTGCCCTGATCTCCCCCCCTTATACTTACCTGGCCTCCCGGGGACCGTCCGTCTTCTTTCCTGGGCGCCGCCATCTTCCAAAATGGCGGGCGCATGTGCAGTGCGCCCGCCGAATCTGCCGGCCGGCAGATTCGTTCCAGAGTGAATTTTGATCACTGAGATATAACCTATCTCAGTGATCAAAATAAAAAAAAAAAGTAAATGACCCCCCCCCCCCCTTTGTCACCCCCATAGGTAGGGACAATAAAAAAAAATATATATTTTTTTTTTCCCACTAAGGTTGGGGTAAGAACTAGGGTTAGGGTTAGGGTTTCAGTATGTGCACACGTATTCTGGTCCTCTGCGGATTTTTCCGCTGCGGATTTGATAAATCCGCAGTGCTAAACCGCTGCGGATTTATGGCGGATTTGCCATGTTTTTTCTGCGCATTTCAATGCGGTTTTACAACAGCGATTTTCTATTTGAGCAGTTGTAAAACCGCTGCAGAATCCGCAGAAAGAAGTGACATGCTGCGGAATGTAAACCGCTGCGTTTCCGTGCAGTTTTTCTGCAGCATGTGTACAGCGATTTTTGTTTCCCATAGGTTTGCATTGAACTGTAAACTCATGGGAAACTGCTGCGGATCCGCAGCGTTTTCCGCAGCGTGTGCACATACCTTTAGAATTAGGCTATGTGCACACGGTGCGGATTGGCCGCTGCGGATCCGCAGCAGAGTTCCATCAGGTTTACAGTACCATGTAAACATATGGAAAGCCAAATCCGCTGTGCCCATGGTGCGGAAAATACCGCGCGGGAACGCTGCGTTGTATTTTCCGCAGCATCTCAATTCTTTGTGCGGATTCCGCAGCGTTTTACACCTGTTCCTCAATAGGAATCCGCAGGTGAAATCCGGACAAAAAACACTGGAAATCCGCGGTAAATCCGCAGGTAAAACGCAGTGCCTTTTACCCACGGATTTTTCAAAAATGGTGCTGAAAAATCTCATACGAATCCGCAACGTTGGCACATAGCCTTAGGGCTAGGGTTGGTTTGGAATTAGGGTTGTGGTTAGGGTTAGGGGTGTGTTGGGGTTACGGGTGTGTTGGGGTTAGGGTTGTGATTAGGGTTACGGCTACAGTTGGGATAAGGGTTAGGGGTGTGTTGGAGTTAGAATTGAGGGGTTTCCACTGTTTAGGCACATCAGGGGGTCTCCAAACGCAACATGGCGCCACCATTGATTCCAGCCAATCTTGTATTCAAAAAGTCAAATGGTGCTCCCTCACTTCCGAGCCCCGACGTGCACCCAAACAGTGGTTTACCCCCACATATGGGGTACCAGCATACTCAGGACAAACTGCGCAACAATTACTGGGGTCCAATTTCTCCTGTTACCCTTGAGAAAATAAAAAATTGCTTGCTAAAACATCATTTTTGAGGAAAGAAAAATGATTTTTTATTTTCACGGCTCTGCGTTGTAAACGTCTATGAAGCACTTGGGGGTTCAAAGTGCTCACCACATATCTAGATAAGTTCCTTGGGGGGTCTAGTTTCCAAAATGGGGTCACTTGTGGGGGGTTTCTACTGTTTAGGCACACCAGGGGCTCTGCAAACGCAACATGACGTCCGCAGACCATTCCATCAAAGTCTGCATTTCAAAAGTCACTACTTCCCTTCTGAGCCCCCACGTGTGCCCAAACAGTGGTTTACCCCCACACATGGGGTATCAGCTTACTCAGGAGAAACTGTACAACAACATTTGTGGTCCAATTTCTCCTGTAACCCTTGGGAAAATAAAAAATTCTGGGCTAAAAAATTATTTTTGAGGAAAGAAAACGTATTTATTATTTTCACTGCTCTGTGTTATGAACTTCTGTGAAGCACTTGGGGGTTCAAAGTGCTCACCTCACATCTAGATAAGTTCCTTTCGGGGTCTAGTTTCCAAAATGGGGTCACTTGTGGGGGGTTTCTACTGTTAAGCCACATCAGGGTATCTGTAAACGCAACGTGACGCCCGAAGAGCATTCCATCAAAGTCTGCATTTCAAAACGTCACTACTTCACTTCCGAGCCCCAGCATGTGCCTAAACAGTGGTTTACCCCCACATATTGGGTATCAGCGTACTCAGGAGAAACTGGACAACAACTTTTGGGGTCAAATTTCTCCTGTTACCCTTGGGAAAATAAAAAATTGCGGGCTAAAAAATCATTTTTGAGAAAAGAATTTTTTTTTTTTTATTTTCATGGCTCTGCGTTATAAACTTCTGTGAAGCACTTGAGGGTTCAAAGTGCTCACCACACATCTAGATTAGTTCCTTTGGGGGTCTAGTTTCCAAAATGGGGTCATTTGTGGGGGATCTCTAATGTTTAGGCACACAGGGGCTCTCCAAACGCGACATGGTGTCCGCTAATGATTGGAGCTAATTTTCCATTTGAAAAGCCAAATGGCGTGCCTTCCCTTCTGAGCCCTGCCGTGCGCCCAAACAGTGGTTTACCCCCACATATGGGGTATCAGCGTACTCAGGACAAACTGGACAACAACATTTGGGGTCCAATTTCTCCTATTACCATTGGCAAAATAGGAAATTCCAGGCTAAAAAATCATTTTTGAGAAAAGAAAAATTATTTTTTATTTTCATGGCCCTGCATTATAAACTTCTGTGAAGCACCTGGGGGTTTAAAGTGCTCAGTATGCATCTAGATAAGTTCCTTGGGGGGTCTAGTTTCCAAAATGGGGTCACTTGTGGGGGAGCTCCATTGCATAGGCACACAGGGGCTCTCCAAATGCGACATGGTGTCCGCTAACAAATGGAGCTAATTTTCCATTCAAAAAGTCAAAAGGCGCGCCTTCCCTTTCGAGCCCTGCCGTGTGCCCAAACAGTGGTTTACCCCCACACATGAGGTATCGGCGTACTCGGGAGAAATTGCTCAACAAATTTTAGGATCCATTTTATCCTATTGCCCATGTAAAAATGAAAAAATTGAGGCGAAAAATTTTTTTTGTGAAAAAAAAGTACTTTTTCATTTTTACGGATCAATTTGTGAAGCACCTGAGGGTTTAAAGTGCTCACTAGGCATCTAGATAAGTTCCTTGGGGGGTCCAGTTTCCAAAATGGGGTCATTTGTGGGGGAGCTCCAATGTTTAAGCACACAGGGTCTCTCCAAACGCGACATGGTGTCCGCTAACGATGGAGATAATTTTTCATTCAAAAAGTCAAATGGCGCTCCTTCCCTTCCGAGCCTTACCATGTGCCCAAACAGTGGTTTACCCCCACATGTGAGGTATCGGTGTGCTCAGGAGAAATTGCCAAACAAATTCTAGGATCCATTTTATCCTGTTGTCCATGAGAAAATGAAAAAATTGAGGCTAAAAGAATTTTTTTTGTGAAAAAATAGTACTTTTTAATTTTTACGGATCAATTTGTGAAGCAGCTGGGGGTTTAAAGGGCTCACTATGCATCTAGATAAGTTCCTTGGGGCGTCTAGTTTCCAAAATGGGGTCACTTATGGGGGAGCTCCAATTTTTAGGCACACGGGGGCTCTCCAAACTTGACATGGTGTCCGCTAAAGAGTGCAGCCAATTTTTCATTCAAAAAGTCAAATGGCGCTCCTTCCCTTCCAAGCCCTGCCGTGCGCCCAAACAGTGGTTTACCCCCACATATGAGGTATCAGCGTACTCAGGACAAATTGGACAACAACTTTCGTGGTTCAGTTTCTCCTTTTACCATTGGGAAAATACAAAAATTGTTGCTGAAAAATCATTTTTGTGACTAAAAAGTTAAATGTTCATTTTTTCCTTCCATGTTGCTTCTGCTGCTGTGAAGCACCTGAAGGGTTAATAAACTTCTGGAATGTGGTTTTGTGCACCTTGAGGAGTGCAGTTTTTAGAATGGTGTCACTTTTGGGTATTTTCAGCCATATAGACCCCTCAAACTGACTTCAAATGTGAGGTGGTCCCTAAAAAAATGGTTTTGTAAATTTCGTTGTAAAAATGAGAAATCGCTGGTCAAATTTTAACCCTTATAACTTCCTAGCAAAAAAAAATTTTGTTTCCAAAATTGTGCTGATGTAAAGTAGACGTGTGGGAAATGTTATTTGTTAACTATTTTGTGTCACATACCTCTCTGGTTTAACAGAATAAAAATTCAAAATGTGAAAATTGCGAAATTTTCAAAATTTTTGCCAAATTTCCGTTTTTATCACAAATAAACACAGAATTTATTGACCTAAATTTACCACTAACATGAAGCCCAATATGTCACGAAAAAACAATCTCAGAACCGCTAGGATCCATTGAAGCGTTCCTGAGTTATTACCTCATAAAGGGACACTGGTCAGAATTGCAAAAAACGGCAAGGTCTTTAAGGTCAAAATAGGCTGGGTCATGAAGGGGTTAACCCTTCAGGTGGTTCACAAGAATTTTTGGAATGTGGAAGGAAAAAAATAAACATTTCCTTTTCATTCTCAAAAAATTTCCTTTAGACCTAATTTTTGTTTTTACTTTCGCAAGGGTAACATGACAAAATAGACCATACAATTTAGTGTGCAATTTCTCCTGTCCTGCGGACACCGGAAACTGCCAAGTGATATCCCCTAACGGGACTCCTTCACCTCTCCAGGGATTTGTGCCCTCCTCTCCGTATCTACTATTAGAAGTAAGGTTTGAGAAAGACCCAGAGGGTCGAAACGTTACCTTGCAACACTGCGGTGATACCTCTATTTTTGGTGTTTTTTCAAAACAATAAAAAAACCACGTGTTTGGCTAACAATATTCTGAAGACATCTTTCTTGAGTGTGACTGTTGATGTTCAGGACTACATTCTGGAGAATCCCTCCCATGTTCAGTCTGCACCAGTATTAACGAGAGTGCACTTCTTGTTCTTCACTGCAGCCATAACTAGTCAGTATTGAGTCTTATTGCAAACAAAATAAACAATATGGTATCACTCTAGCAAATTTAATCTTATTGACCGCTTTTTTAATTGAGATTTAATAAAAGTCATGTTTTATTACATCCCGTAACATGGGGTCTATTTACCTGTTTGGGTAGTTTGTTGTAAAGAATTTTCATCCCTAACGGGGTGTTTATACTTCTTTTTTGCCTTATTTTTAAATGTATGCACTCAACGGTGTCACGCTTTTTCTCGGACCCAGAAGCAGCCCGACGGGAAATCAAAGACAAAGGTCTGGGTGGATGGTCCTCAGAAGTTTAGTGCCCCCAACCGTAGAACAGCCATTCAGCAGCACAAACATCACAGGATCCGCACAATCACCAGGAGAAATCTCCCCAGTTATGTTCCTTCTCCCTGAGTGTAGTTATCCTTTTCCAGGAACAGGAAACCACACTGGGGCAAATGGAGAGGTACCACCCCTTTTATTTCACTAGGTTTCCTGTACCTGGGGAAGGTTAATCTGGTGAAGAGAACATGCAGTCTGCCTGTGTAAATAAGCTATAGAACAACAATCAATCTGCAAACAAGTACATGATCAGAAGTCGATACATGCAGCAAGTCGGGTGGTTTAAGCTCACTTGTAGAAAGCTGAGGGACATCTATACCAACTCCTCTTTACAAATGAATGCTAGGTATTAGGGCTCATGCAC
The DNA here is from genome assembly GCF_032444005.1 of Ranitomeya imitator. Taxonomy (NCBI): domain Eukaryota; kingdom Metazoa; phylum Chordata; class Amphibia; order Anura; family Dendrobatidae; genus Ranitomeya; species Ranitomeya imitator. The sequence continues at coordinate 302,994,308 of NC_091282.1, forward strand.
ATCGTTCCGACAACGTACCGATAATGCAAGGGCTAGCTTTGGATCCTGTCCAGAGCATGACTGCCTCATAAAAATATATCAACCTGTGACGCTCGAATCAGGAGAGCTTCAGCCATTCCGCGCGTTGCAGGCTGAGATTCACAGATCTCTGCATGAGCTCTTAAACAGGAAAAAAGGATTAAAGGTACCTTCACACTGAACAACATTACAACGATAACGATAGCGATCCGTGACGTTGCAGCGTCCTGGATAGCGATCTCGTTGTGTTTGACACGCAGCAGCGATCTGGATCCTGCTATGACATCGCTGGTCGGAGCTAGAAGGCCAGAACTTTATTTTGTCGCTGGATCACCCGCTGACATCGCTGGATCGGCGTGTGTGACGCCGATCCAGCAATGTGTTCACTGGTAACCAGGGTAAATATCGGGTTACTAAGCGCAGGGCTGCGCTTAGTAACCCGATGTTTACCCTGGTTACCATTGTAAATGTAAAAAAAAAAAACACTACATACTTACATTCCGGTGTCTGTCACGTCCCTCACTGTCAGCTTCCCGCACTGACTGTGAGCGCCGGCCGTAAAGCACAGCGGTGACGTCACCGCTGTGCTCTGCTTTACGGCCGACCGGATTTAAGTATCAAAGATTTAATTGTTTTGTTTTTTCAAATAAACTCATGGATGGTATTGCGCCTCAGGGCTCAATGGATCACTGAAATCAATCTTAAACACATATGATAATTAGTTTTCCAGGTGATTCTAATTAAAGGAAAACTACTCAAAAATGAAGTTCCACATCATTAAGCAGGCCACAATTTTCAAGTAACATGGGAAAGAAAAAGGATCTCTCTGCTGCCAAAAAGCATCAAATAGTGCAATGCCTTGGTCAAGGGATGAAAACATTAGATATTTCTCGAATACTTAAGCGTGATCATCGTACTGTTAAGAGATTTGTGGCTGATTCTGAGCACAGACATGTTCGTGCTGATAAAGGCATAATGAGGAAGGTTTCTGCCAGGCAAGTTCATCGGATTAAGAGAGCAGCTGCTAAAAAGCCATTACAAACCAGCAAACAGATAGTTGAAGCTGCTGGTGCCTATGAAGTTCCTCGAACCTCAAGGTCTAGGATCCTTCAAAGGCTTACTGTGGTTCATAAACCTACTATTCTACCACCCCTAAACAGTGTTCACAAGCAGAAACGGTTACAGTGGGCACAGACATACTTGAAGACTAATTTTCAAACAGTCTTGTTTACTGATGAGTGTCGCGCAACCCTGGATGATCCAGATAGATGGAGTAGTGGATGGTTGGTGGATGGCCACCATGTCCCAACAAGGCTGCGATGAAGCCACCGTGAGTGGCGATACGCGTCGGGTCCTTCCTGCCTCACATGATTGTATGCTGTGCATGTTGGTGTCATGGCGCGGGCATATTTTGCATGGATACTCTGTAGGTATATACATTTCGTAATGGCATCCCTTTTACCATCTTTTGCACTTTAATATTTTTTGATCATTTATGATCATTAACCATATACATCATTGTACACTGCCCTCTCTATTTCTATACAGTGCCTCTGATTCTGGGGCTTCCAAGAACTTAATTCTGGGGCTTGTATATTTTTTTCAGCGATACATAGCTTGATATTTATGCAAGGTTTTTTAGGATATGGAGGGTTGCGAATTTGTTGTTTAAGTATGCATTTGCACTTTCATGTTATTAAGGATTGTGCTGGTATGCGGTTTATACCTTTATACCATATTTTAGCCAGCACACATTGGTTATCTGTGGGCAGGTTTAAGCCTTATTAGGAGCTTGGGTTGTATATTTTCTGCTATGTCACATGTGTGACTATTTTAATGTTTTTAATGGTGTTTGTGTTTCTTTGCATCCAATAAAATTCATATATCATGTTCATGTCTCATGGTGATCCCCTCTTTATGGTCTACTGCTTTTTCTATTAATGGGAACAAGGCTGCGACGTCAGCAAGGAAGTGGAGGATTCATGTTTTGGGCTGGAATCATGGGGAAACAGCTGGTAGGACCCTTTAAGGTTTCTGAAGGTGTGAAAATGAGCTCTGCAAAGTATATAGAGTTTCTGACTGACAACTTTCTTCCATGGTATAAAAAGCAGAAACTTACAGTCATGGCCAAAAGTATTGACACCCCTGCAATTCTGTCAGATAATACTCATTTTCTTCCTGAAAATGATTGCAATCACAAATTCTTTGGTATTATCATCTTCATTTAATTTGTCTTAAATGAAAAAACACAAAAAGAATTGTCCTAAAGCCAAATTGGATATAATTCCACACCAAACATAAAAAAGGGGGTGGACAAAAGTATTGGCACTGTTCGAAAAATCATGTGATGCTTCTCTAATTTGTGTAATTAACAGCACCTGTAACTTACCTGTGGCACCTAACAGGTGTTGGCAATAACTAATCACACTTGCAGCCAGTTGACATGGATTAAAGTTGACTCAACCTCTGTCCTGTGTCCTTGTGTGTACCACATTGAGCATGGAGAAAAGAAAGAAGACCAAAGAACTGTCTGAGGACTTGAGAAACCAAATTGTGAGGAAGCATGAGCAATCTCAAGGCTACAAGTCCATCTCCAAAGACCTGAATGTTCCTGTGTCTACTGTGCGCAGTGTCATAAAGAAGCGTAAAGCCCATGGCACTGTGGCTAACCTCCCTAGATGTGGATGGAAAAGAAAAATGACAAGAGATTTCAACGCAAGATTGTGCGGATGTTGGATAAAGAACCTCGACTAAGATCCAAACAAGTTAAAGCCGCCCTGCAGTCCGAGGGTACAAAAGTGTCAACCCGTACTATCCGTCGGAGTCTGAATGAAAAGGGACTGTATGGTAGGAGACCCAGGAAGACCCCACTTCTTACCCTGAGACATAAAAAAGCCAGGCTGGAGTTTGCCAAAACTTACCTGAAAAAGCCAAAAATGTTTTGGAAGAATGTTCTCTGGTCAGATGAGACAAAAATAGAGATTTTTGGGCAAAGGCATCAACATAGAGTTTACAGGAGAAAAAAAAAGAGGCATTCAAAGAAAAGAACACGGTCCCTACAGTCAAACATGGCCGAGGTTCCCTGATGTTTTGGGGTTGCTTTGTTGCCTCTGGCACTGGACTGCTTGACCGTGTGCATGGCATTATGAAGTCTGAAGACTACCAACAAATTTTGCAGCATAATGTAGGGCCCAGTGTGAGAAAGCTGGGTCTACCTCAGAGGTCATGGGTCTTCCAGCAGGACAATGACCCAAAACACACTTCAAAAAGCACTAGAAAATGGTTTGAGAGAAAGCACTGGAGACTTCTAAGGTGGCCAGCAATGAGTCCAGACCTGAATCCCATAGAACACCTGTGGAGAGATCTAAAAATGGCAGTTTGGAGAAGGCACCCTTCAAATATCAGGGACCTGGAGCAGTTTGCCAAAGAAGAATGGTCTAAAATTCCAGCAGAGCATTGTAAGAAACTCATTGATGGTTACCGGAAGCGGTTGGTCGCAGTTATTTTGGCTAAAGGTTGTGCAACCAAGTATTAGGCTGAGGGTGCCAATACTTTTGTCTGGTCCATTTTTGGAGTTTTGTGTGAAATGATCAATGTTTTGCTTTTTGCTTCATTCTCTTTTGTGTTTTTTCATTTAAGACAAATTAAACGAAGATAATAATACCAAAGAATTTGTGATTGCAATCATTTTCAGGAAGAAACTGAGTATTATCTGACAGAATTGCAGGGGTGTTAATACTTTTGGCCATGACTGTACTGTACCTTCAGGAGCAAAATCATCTTCATGCATGACAATGCCCCATCTCATGCTGCAAAGAATACCTCTGAGTCATTGGCTGCTATGGGCATAAAAGGAGATAAACTCATGGTGTGGCCACCATCTTACCCTGACCTCAACCCTATAGAGAACCTTTGGAGTATCATCAAGCAAAAGATCTATGAGGGTGGAGGCAGTTCACATCAAAACAGCAGCTCTGGGAGGCTATTCTGACTTCATGCAAAGAAATACAAGCAGAAACTCTCCAAAAACTCACAAGTTCAGTGGATGCAAGAACTGTGAAGGTGACATCAAAGAAGGGGTCCTATGTTAACATGTAACATGACCTATTGGGATGTTTTGGAGTTAAATAGCTTTTTTTTGTTCAGTGAATGTGACCTCCTAATGCTGCAAATTCCACAAATGAACATTTTCAGGTCTTTAAAACATATCAAATGTTTAGAAATTCTACTATGCCTAATAATTTGGAACAGTGCATTTTGAGTTTTTATTCATTTTGGAGATAATACTGTTATCATTGGGAGGTTTCTTCACTAAACTTCGATGTATACTCTAACGGGTGATGACCTATTAGACTGACTGTCATTTGCATCGACCATTTAGGAAAATCCGAGAAAAATATAATTTGGAACATGGTGTATATAAAGACGTTTGACTTCAACCTTCCTCATCCTCATCTTCTCTGTTTGTTCTCCCAGTTTAGGAACAATTTTCCTTTGCTCTAACTGTTATAACTATACCTTGAAAGCGAGGTAATATTTTAAGTTCTACAAAACAAATATTTTTTTTATTTCCTCCCCGATGTCCTGCCCAGTTTAGGAAGCTGCAATAAATACATTTAGTAGCCAAAATATAGTTCCAGCTTTAGTTTTATTGAATAGCTTGTGTACAAACAGAGGCTAAAAATGCATTTGGATTTTTAAACAAATACAATATAATTCCCTTTTTAAATATTATTTATCTAATTTAGAAAACAAAAACAAAAAAACATTAGTGTATTTAGGGTTCTTGTTCTTACCCCTAAAACTGGGGTGAAAATGCCAAGCTTACCTTAGCCAAAACATTCTAATGGTACAGGCTTTCAGAATCCTCCTAATTGTAATAAATGATGACTTTGTACACAGGACAGAGTAAAATAGAACAAGTGTAAAACACTTTAATATAAAAAGTTGACTATAAAGGTTTGGGGTAAATCAGCTTTGCTTCTTCATATCAGCAAGCCATTGGATGACTAGTAGAGAAACCAATGCATCAGTACAACACTTACAAATAATGCTCTTTATATGGAGCCATAAAGACACTATATAAGACTACTACATAGGAGGAAGAGCACACAGGTACGTTATAGATGTAAACTGAGTGCGCACCAATTCTCATTTCTCCTATACCCCGATAAGTAGAACCCATATTAATTGAAAGTGTTGTTATGTGACGTTTCGGTGACTTACTATAGAATGGGTGTTATTAGTTCCATGCACATCATTAAAAAAAAAAAAAGTTTTGAGTATAAATTCACATTACAAATTACTTTTTTAGTAGAGAAACCTAAAAATTATCAAATGTTTAATAAATTGACACTGGCTTCAGACCTGTGAATATACAATTTTATAAAACTTAGGGGGTGTTCCAGACTTCAAAACTACAAAATTCTATAAAAAAATTCAGTCTATGTCCAAACGTGTCAGATTTGCTGAAGATTTTGCAATAAATATGATCCAAGATCTGCAGGGATGCTGGGCAGAAAATCCACATTAAATTTTGCTAATTTTTTCTATTCCTACAATTGATCTGGAAAAAAGAATACAAACTTGATATCACTCTCCTTAAGCCATTTCTGTGCCTTACCTTCTCTGGTGCCCCCTGGTTCCCTGTACAGTGACTGTTAGCACATCAAGAAGGGACCAGGAAACAGAGACCGAAAGGAGGAGAAGGGAAGACCAACTTCCCACGAGTATGGTAGAAAACTAAGTTGAGTATGCCGTTTTTGTTCTCAGAAAAGTTTACACTTCTGCATATTTCTATAGGTAATCCGAAACAGAAGAATTTGATTGCGGATTATGATTTCCCCATTAAAGTCAAACATACAGTCACTTTAGAAAATGACCTGCAATTTAGATTTTGAAACTAAAACTTTCTGCAACATAGGTTAAAATCTTATCCATTTTGCTTTGCTTTTCCGCCCGTGAATCAAATTGGCACATCTGAAGCGTTCCTGACCAATGTGGACCCTCCTGACCTGATTTACCAAATGTTCTATGGAAATCCCCTTTTAACATTGACCCTTGTACTATTGCTCTGGTAGTTTTTCTTTTTTCGCGTCACATTCTATTTGGGTGCTATAAACAAGCCAGGTCATAGTACTTCACAGTTTTGAATGATTCTGATTTTACATTGCTGATTCTTAACACATTCAGTGTAGATACATTATTTCTCAATAGTCCACTGATTGACAGAATTCGAAGAACTTAAATCTGATTATCGAAGACAACATGGTGGAAGAGGCGTGAGGAAATCGCACATTTAAGTAATTTATTTCAACCCCAAATAAGGATTCTCCAATATTTGGCCAATTATACATTTCCCTCCACCAAATCATTTAGGGTACGTTGACATACAACGTACTTTCTTTTATGCAAACAAGAAGATGTGTTTACAGTTCCAGCAAAAGCCATGAGATTTCAGAAATTCCTGCACACGTCTGTTTTTTTTTCCTGACCGATTTTGACAACAGTAGCGTTTTTGAAATCTGCAATATGAAAATTCTTTCAATGTTTTTGTGGTGTTTTTCACCCATAGAAAGAAGGAGAAGGTGCAAAAAACACTGCAATAACCTCTGCAAACAGGTTTTGCTGCATTTTGGTGAATAATATTAACTTCATTAAATATGTACTGTGGACAAACCACGTATGCAGCTAAAAAAAAGTTGCAAAAACGTCACGAAAGTGCAGCAAAAACAGCTGTTTGAATGCAGTGTTTTTTTACTGCCAAGACAGCAGTTTTTTTGCTGCATGTGAACATAGCCATGGGAGGATTCTGGTTCCACGTTGCAAGACATAGCACACAAAATTGCCATATGTGCTCAGTAACCGCCCTGTAATAACTCCCCAAAAAAGCAAGGCGGCCTACTTCATAGCACATCACACATTCCATGCCTTTGTACTCCTTGTGTACAGATCACACCTAAAACTGTACGTTAGGGTAGTGAAGTAAGTGGAGAAAATGTATCCACATATCTGGCAGTGAATTCCTATAGTCCAGAATATGAAGCACCTGAAGGTTGAGACCAGCTCCGCTTTCAGATTGTAACATTGTCCGAGACATTATTCCGTCAGCCGCTGAGTGGAGGACATACTTGAGATAAAGTCAGTAACTCACTTTATGGCTTTAGATCCCAGTGTAGACAATTTATCTGATGACATGGTATATGCATCCGCTGGTTGATACTGCACAAATTAAAGAAATAAGCCAAGGCCATATTCATATCTTGTAAATGTAAGATTAGCTGCACAGTGATGTACACCTGGAGTGTCAAACACACACTGGTCTATGCCAATGGGCTGAAAATGAATTGCTTATGACAAAATACACTTTACAGTTCCTGCATAAAACTGGATCCTGACATTTTTGGCTATATTTCTTAAAAGGCCAGTCAGAAGAAAGTCAGCTAAAACATGCTGCAAATACAACAGACAATAAAAAAAGTTCTAAAAACTACTACAAATACACCTGAAACAACAGGCACAAGGACGTCCTACAAAGAACATCCCAGTGCTAAAAGGGTGGACCTCAGATATATCCAGCATTGAAAAGCTAAATTCAGCAGCAGGTCAGTCTTCGCTTGGACGCTAGGTGTCAGGAGATCTGAAGCTTATTAGAAAGAGTCCTAGATATATTAATTATTAGCGATTGCATTTATATATCATGATAACAGTGTGCATTGACAAGTATGAGCTCAACTTCTAACAAGGTCATCTAAATTGTAACCGGAGAACATAACATTTCTGCTTCATTAGTTATACAAAGCAATCATTCGTAGAAAGGAAAGGAAAGGACGCACTGGATTTTCTATTATGGTGAACAAATCTACAGAAAATCCTTAGGATCGTTTGTTTCTTGAAGAAATAAGGATGTCTTCTACAAAATTCTGTCTCGTAGGAATGGAACCACGGGGCCATGGATGAACTACAGCTTATCTATCAGCTAATAAATAAATAAATTAGAAATATAGTATTCTAGTGCAAGCCTCATATGGATTGAAGAAAAGTCTTTGTCCCTCATTCATACAGCATCCTCTCCTGGGAGACGATAAAAAGCTGATAAAAACAAAACTCCACAGAGGCGACACACTTGCTCTGTCTCGCTGGGGAGGACAGTATTACACTTCAGTGGAGAAAAGTATGCTCTGACGCTTGCTGTCCGGGGTGGGAATTGTGTCCAGTTGTAGAAAATACAGCAGAACCTGCACCTGAAAGATAATTAAAAAAAAAACAAAAGATCAAACAAATTCAGTCTCGCAATAAAATAACAACATGAAACAATGCAAATCTAAAATGTTTTCTATCCAGCGCGTTTCTCTACTTCAGGTATATATACACATTTTCTTTTTTGCTCCAACCACAGAAGAATTCAACTGGAGTATCTCCAATATTAGCAAATACCTACAAAATGGAGCGAGAATATTGACATGTGTCTCATGTGTTAAAAACTAGCAAGAATGCGGCCAATAGGTGTTCATCAGGTTGTTGTGACACAGAATAGAAAGCCTTTGTACACAAAATTACTATTCCTTTCTGACTTTATTAGCTACACAATGCAATTTAGAATTATGCAACAAATCTATATACATAATTGTCTAAGGGGTACTTCCGTCTGTCTGTCTGTCCTTCTGTCACGGATATTCATTGGTCATGGCCTCTGTCTATCATGGAAATCCAAGTCGCTGATTGGTCGCCGCAAAACAGCCACGACCAATCAGCGACGGGCACAGTCCAGAAGAAAATGGCCGCTCCATACTCCCCGCAGTCAGTGTCCCCGGTCCCCGACGCTCCGCTCCCCGCAGTCAGTGTCCCCGGCGCTCCGCTCCGCGCAGTGTCGCCGGCGCTCCGCTCACCGTAGTCAGTGTCCCCGGCGCTCCACTCCCCGCAGTCAGTGTCCCCGGCGCTCTGCTCCCCGCAGTCAGTGTCCACGGCGCTCCGCTCCCCGCAGTCAGTGTCCCCGGCACTCCGCTCCCCGCAGTCAGTGTCCCCGGCGCCTGCTCCATACTCCCCTCCGGTCACCGCTAACACAGGGTTAATGCCGGCGGTAACGGACCGCGTTATGCCGCGAGTAACGCATTCCGTTACCGCCGCTATTAACCCTGTGTGTCCCCAACCTTTTACTATTGATGCTGCCTATGCGGCTTCAATAGTAAAAAAAAAAAAAAGGAATGTTAAAAATAGTAAAAAAAAACAAAAAAACCTGCTATACTCACCCTCCGTTGTCCGCTGACCCGCTCGCTCCTGCCGCGATCTTCCTTTCCCAGCGATGCTTTGCGAAATTACCCAGAAGACCTAGCGGTCCTGGGAACGCAAGATGGCACCAGCCGCGCGCCCATCTGCGCAGCGCCGTTGGATCCCAGGAAGCGGAGAGACGGGACGCTGAGGAGCAGCGACCAGAATGGTGAGTATGTTAAACTACAAGGGGCCCTCGGATCATTAGGTGAGTATGTTTATTTTTTTAACCTGTGACATACTTGACTCGGTAATATACTACGTGGCTCTGTGCTGTATTCTACATGGCTGGGCAATATACTACGTCGCTGTGCAATATACTATGTGGCTCTGTGCTGTATACTACGTGGCTGGACAATATACTACGTGGCTGGGCAATATACTACGTCGCTGTGCTCTATACTACGTGGCTCTGTGCTGTATACTATGTGGCTGGGCAAAATACCACGTGGCTGGGCAATATACTACGTGGCTGGGCAATATACTACGTGGCTGGGCAATATACTACGTGGCTGGGCAGTATACTACGTGGCTGGGCAGTATACTACGTGGCTGGCCGACTTCTCGCGAGATTTTGCAATGTATTACTAGGAACCCTAGCTGCCGGGAGCATCGGTGACGCTGTGCAGGAACGCCGTAGGTGAGAATATTGCGATTTTTTTTTTTTTTAAATTATTATTATTTTTAACATTATATCTTGTTACTATTGATGATGCATAGGCAGCATCAATAGAAAAAAAGAGAAAGAGAGCAAGCGAGAGAGAATTTCCCTGACTGGAAATTCTTCCACGCATGCTCAGTTTGAAAAGACGGGACCCGTCACTGGATTCCTGCTTTTCACAGTCAGCGACGCATCCTGTGCCCATAGGCTTCTATTGTAGCCAGTGACGGGCAGCGCAGGATGCGTCGCTGACCGATTTTCCGACGTGCAGAAAAAACGTTCCTCTGAATGTTTTCTCTGCCCAACGGACTGTTTTCTTACGCAGGATCCAGTGCACGACGGATGAAACGGATGGCCATCCATCACAATCCGTTGCTAATACAAGTCTATGAGAAAATGCAGGATCCTGCATTCTCAAAAATCGAGGGATTTTGACAGGAGCTGAAAGACGGAAGCAGCGTCCTGGCTAGCGATATCGTTCAGTTTGACACGCAGCAGCGATCAGAATCCTGCTGTGATGTCGCTGGTCGGGGCTAGAAGGCCAGAACTTTATTTGGTCGCTGGCTCTCCCGCTGACATCGCTGAATCGGCGTGTGTGACGCCGATTCAGCGATGTCTTCGCTGGTAACCAGGGTAAACATCGGGTTACTAAGCGCAGGGCCGCGCTTAGTAACCCGATGTTTACCCTGGTTACCATCCTAACAGTAAAAAAACAAACACTTCATACTTACCTTCCGTTGTCTGTCCTCCGGCGCTGTGCTTTCCTGCACTCACTGTGAGCACAGCGGCCGGAAAGCACAGCGGTGACGTCACCGCTTTGCTTTCCGGCCGCTGTGCTCACAGCCAGTACAGAGAAGCAGAGCGCCGGGGACAGACAGCGGAAGGTAACTATGAAGTGTTTTTTTTTTTACTTTTAGGATGGTAACCAGGGTAAACATCGGGTTACTAAGCGCGGCCCTGCGCTTAGTAACCCGATGTTTACCCTGGCTACCGGGGACCTCAGGATCGTTGGTCGCTGGAGAGCTGTCTGTGTGACAGCTCTCCAGCGACCAAACAGCGACGCTGCAGCGATCCGGATCGTTGTCTGGATCGCTGCAGCGTCGTTTAGTGTGAAGGTACCTTAAATCATTCAACTGCCGCAATGAAAACTAAATCTCCGAGCACTAAAAAATACTCAGAGGACACCCGAGCATGCTTGGGAAATCTGGAGTAGCGAGTATACTAGCTCATCACTAGTAATGAAAAAACCAAATACAGCAGTATAGGAAACTCATTTAGTTTTGTGATTTTTCCAGGTTTACCATCTTGTCTTGGTCACCTGAGATGTCAGTTGGGATTAGTACAGTTTAATTAAATTAAATTAGAGATGTGTACAAAGTAAAGTAAACATTGAAGTTTACTGCAAAGTTTGTTGTGCGTTTTTTTTTTTCAATATGAAAAGCAACATGGAGGAAAAAAAATGTTTGGATAAAAACTTGGGATAAAAAAGGTCGTTCTGTAACTATAAATTACCCTAAAACTAAATAAATATTATTCTCAAAGTATTCCTCCACATTACCTGTGACATCACTTCCAAACTCCAGCTGTCTGCCATACTGATCGGCTGAGTGGGATTGGTAGGGATCTTGCTATCCTTTTCTGAAGGGCGGAGTAAAGTTGGACCAAAGACAGTGGCAATGTTATGAAGGGACATCTTATTCTGACTCTCTTTGTCAGCCACCCTGACAAGAAAAATAAAAGATTGAATTAAAAAAAAAAAAAATCACAGTACCATAAAGAATTAGTTCCTTGATTTGATTCTGTGTTAAAATCTGGAGAATTCATGAGAGGAACATTTAGGTGGGGTTCCATTTCTTCACATTATAAACTTTTTGCTTACAGTAAATCATGGTGAAAATTAATATTAGTTTGACAGAAGATATCAATGCAAATATTAAAATATCTGCTTGAGCTTATTAAGTAGACTCTAGATAAATTTTCAAATAAAAGATGCAGCCCTTCACATTAGGAATCTGGAGAGTCGGTCGGTTTTCCCACTTTCTCCACTCTCTTCCTTCTAGGCTGTTCGACAACAACAAACATAATTTGAAACAGCTTGATTGGACACAGGACCCTTACAACATACATGGTCATTCTAATAACCTCTGCTGATTGAGCCCCCCGGGACCAACCTAACACGTGTGTTCAGACCCAATGGCAGAATGGCCCGAGTCTCACTCTGTCAAGTTATCTGTGGCAGCGTGTTCTTACTTTAGCAGAATTCCTCTGAGCGTATATTCCTCTAGTATGGAAAAAGACACCACCCCAACAATTTCCCTCTGGTTTATGAAGCTGAATTAAGTGATGCTTATGGAGGAACTCACATCTATGATCAATAATTCCTACGACCACTTCTATCAAACTTGGTTTTATTGGCTGGAATTTAGATCCTCTGCTGAACATTTGGCTCTGATTGAGGATAGCTGAATCCATCATTTTTTGAGCCCCATTTTTATATGTATATATTCTCCTTTCCCCACTTCTTCCTGTCCTCCCACCTTCCCTCTCTCTCTTATCTCTGTATCTCTTCTGCTTTTCTCCATTTCTTTCTCCTTCTGAACTTACTCATATGGTATACGTTTTATGTTAAGGTCCTAGACTGTGTGCAGGATTCTTGGAATATGACCTTGTTTATTTTGGCTTGACTATATGCATCTGGTCCACTCTTAATTCTCTTACCAAGATGAACAGAGACCACTCCTCTCTGCTTCACACCTGAATGCACTTTGTAGCACATATATTGCATAGCTCAAGTCTGCAAAGACTTTAGCCTGCAGTGTGTATCCTATAAGTGTGTCATAGCAGTGTGAAGATTACTGTAGAATTAAAACCAGAATTGAACCAGAAGGGAACTGAAGATAACTGGCCAGTCACTGTAAACAATGTTTCTGTTAGTTTTCACTCTCACCCCTACAATCTGTCACTTTCTGCTAACTCCCCTAATCCCTACTCCTAGTAAGGAACTGTTCATCTCTTCTTCAATCCAACCCATCCATCTCACCTCCTCCTCTGAACTGTTCCTCAACATACAATCCTCTGTCTCCAAGCACAGACCTCATGCCCTCTCCTGCTCCCACCTGCTAACACTTTCTCTGCTCCTTCTCACTGCTGGTGATATCTCTCCACATCCTGGTCCTCCTCACCACATCCCCACAGTCACTTCTACCTCCCATCCACGCTCTATCACAAACTTCTGTAACGTCTCTAACCTTATACCCATTTGCTCAGCCCCCGCTTCCCCAGTCCCACTAACAGGAGCTCTGTGGAACGCTCGCTCTGTCTGCAACAAGCTTTCCTACATCCATGATCTTTTTGTTACTACCAAACTTTCCTTCCTCGCCATCACCGAAACCAGACTCACCCCTTCTGACACAGCCTCTCCTGCTGCACTTTCGTATGGTGGCTTCCACCTTTCTCACACACCCCGCCCCAGCAGCAAGCATGGCGCAGGAGTTGGTTTTCTCCTGTCAGATAACTGCTCCTTCACCCCAATCCCACTGCCTCCTTCTGTTACCCTCCCTTCCTTTGAGGTGCACTCTGGGCGCATCTACTCCCCCTCCAACTGGCTGTCATTTACCGCCCCCCAGGGCCAGTCACCACCTTCTTCGACCACTTCACCACCTGGCTACTTCATTTCCTCTCCACTGACATCCCCATTATCACCTTGGGCGACTTCAACATCCCCATTGACACTTCCCTCTCAGCTGCCACTAAACTTCTATCTCTCACTTCCTGCTTCGGCCTCACTCAATGGTCTTCTACAGCCACCCACAAAGATGATCACACACTGGACCTCATCTTCACCCGCCTCTGCTCCCTATCTAACCTCTCTAACTCGCCTCTTCCTCTTTCTGACCACAACCTACTCACATTCTGTTCCCTCTCCACTCCTAGTCTACAATCCCCACCCCACAAACTTGCACACCCTCGCAGAAATCTCAAACACCTTGATCTACACTCACTCTGAATCCCTCCTCCCTCTCACAGACATAAGTTCCCCTCACAATGCGGATGACGCTGCCGCTCTATATAACACCACAATAGCTGTAGCTTTGGAATCTGTTGCCCCTCTCACACATACCAAAAGCTTGCAAAATCAACAGACAGCCCTCGCACACCAGCCTGACCAAAGAACTGAGGCGAGCTTCCAGGACTGCTGAGCGGAGATGGAAAAGATCCCACTCAAACGAGCACTTCATCGCATTCAAACAGTCCCTCACTACTTTCAAGACCACACTCACCACAGCTAAACAAACCTACTTCTCATCTCTCATATCCCTGTCTCACAACCCTAAACAGTTATTCAACACCGTCAATTCCTCCGTCTCCCTGCACCTCCTCCATGCCCACTCATCTCAGCTGAAGACCTTGCCTCATTTTTCAAGCAGAAGATTGATAACATCAGAGACAGTTTTGGTTAACAACCCCCAGAGCCCTTCCTCCCGACTTCCCAGCCCTCCACCTCCAAAACCAACTTCTCCACCATTACAGAAGATCGACTCTCCACTCTACTCTCAAAATCGCATCTCACCACCTGTGCACTTGACCCGATCCCATCCCACTTCATCCCAAACCTTGCCACAGTCTTCATCCCAACCCTAACCCATCTCTTCAACCTATCACTAACAACTGGCGCTTTCCCCTCAAGCTTTAAACATGCCTCAATCACACCTATCCTCAAAAAGCCCTCTCTTGACCCATTCTCTGTATCTAGCTATCGCCCTATATCACTTCTCCCCTATGCCTCCAAACTACTGGAACAACACGTCCATCTTGAACTGTCCTCCCATCTCTCTTCCTGCTCCCTCTTCGACCGCTTACAATCTGGCTTCCGGTCACACCACTCCACTGAAACTGCCCTAACTAAGGTCACCAATGACCTACTAACCTATTGCCAAGAGCGACACTACTCTGTCCTCCTCCTCCTGGACCTGTCCTCTGCCTTTGACACAGTGGACCATTCCCTATTACTACAGATCCTCTCATCCCTTGGCATCATAGACTTGGCCCTATCCTGGATCTCGTCATACCTAACAGACCGGACATTCAGTGTCTCCCACTCACACACCACCTCTTCACCTCGCCCCCTATCTGTCGGAGTCCTGCAAGGTTCAGTCCTAGGGCCCCTGCTCTTCTCCATTTACACTTTTGACCTGGGACAGCTCATAGAATCTCACGGCTTTCAGTATCATCTCTATGCTGATGACACACAGATCTACATCTCTGGACCAGATATCACCTCCCTACTAACCAGAATCCCTCAATGTCTGTCCGCCATTTAATCCTTCTTCTCCGCTAGATTTCTAAAACTTAATATGGACAAAACAGAATTCATCATCTTTCCCTTATCTCACGCGACCCTTCCCCCCCAAAGAACCTATCCATTACAGTAAACGGCTGCCCACTCTCCCCAGTCCCACAAGCTTGCTGCCTCGGGGTAATCCTTGACACTGATCTCTCCTTCGAACCACATATCTAAGCCCTTTCCACTTCCTGCTGCCTTCAACTCAAAAATATGTCACGGATCCGTACATTCCTAAACCAAGAATCTGCAAAAACCCTAGTCCATGCCCTCATCATCTCTTGCCTTGACTACTGCAACCTCTTGCTCTGTGGCCTCCCCTCTAACACTCTCGCACCCCTCCAATCTATTCTAAACTCTGCTGCCTGACTAATCCACCTGTCCCCCCGCTATTCCCCAGCCTCTCCCCTCTATCAATCAGTCTCCCGATACTTACCTGCAAGCAACCTCCGATCCTCACAAGATTTCCTTCTCTACTCCCCTCTTATCTCCTCTTCCCACAATCGCATACAAGATTTCTCTTGCGCATCACCCCTACTCAGGAACTCTATACCACAACATATCAGACGCTCGCCTACCATCGAAACCTTCAAAAAAAACCTGAAGATCCACCTCTTCCGACAAGCCTACAACCTGCAGTAACCACCGATCAACCAAACCACTGCACGACCAGCTCTACCCTCACCTACTGTATCCTCACCCATCCCTTGTAGATTGTGAGCCCTCGCGGGCAGGGTCCTCTCTCCTCCTGTACCCGTTGTGACTTGTATTGTTTAAGATTATTGTACTTGTTTTTATTATGTATACCCCTCACATGTAAAGCGCCATGGAATAAATTGCGCTATAATAATAAATAATAATAATAGATAACACTGTCTATGGTTATTACTCTTTCACAGTGGTTGTGCTTTATTTTGGCATGGTTAGTGCCTTGTATTTGTACCTTTTTTTTTTTTTTTTTTATAAACCAATAAATAAAATAAATTGAAAATAATTGAAGCTTCAGATGTGATGTACTAGTGATGAATCCATGTTTAGAACAAAATGGAGAATATTCACAACGTGCAAGTCCAAAATTTCTAACTTAACTCACACCAAAACCTTGATTGTAAGCCATGTTTTTAACAAATTGTGCCTCGACAAAAGAGCCTGGCTTAGTAGAAAAGGGTCATGGTTTAAAAGCAAGGCATGGAATGAACAAGTTGGTGACATACATACATGTGACGTATCTTTTTACATTCTTGAAGAATGTCCTATTTCAGAGCCTGGATGCTGCTGGATGGAGAGTTATGTACAACTTGTCTCTTCAGAATTTCCCATAGGTGACCATCAAATGGGTTCAGATCAGGAGACACACTGGGCCACTGAATCACTTTTTCCCTGTTCGTCTTCATAAATGCTACAGATGTGTTTTTTTGATCATTGTCATGCTGAAGTGCACGTCTATCAAGGGCATGCAATTATAGTAGAACCTTCCCTTTCAACAGACAGCAGTACATCGGTGATTTCATGATACCATCAATAAAATGTAGTTTCCCAACACCAGGAGCACTCACTCAGCCCCACACTGTCACGTTTCACTGTAGGTACCATGCACTTTTCTTTGAACTCCTCACCTTTGAGACGTCATACAGTTTTGAAACAATTCCAAAACATTTATCTTGGTCTCATCACTCCAGAATATAGAGTCCCAGTAGTCTTCATATTTTCTTACATGGGCCCTTAAAAGAACTTGCAAGTTTTTTCTAACCTAATCATCATAAGACACTCCTGTTTACCTGTTTAGGTTTTCCGTGGCAGCCCAGGAGTCACTGTAAGATGGCTGCTGTTCCATCTTTATTAAATGTTTGTATCACTTTTGCTACAGTATTCTGACTGATAAGTAAAAGCTTTGCTGATCTTCTTTCATCAGTCACCTCTTTTGTGTAAATTAATTGGGTTTTCTTCTACGTTTTTCTTCCATGTGGTGCCATTGCTGACAGCATGAAATGGAAAGGAGTTTCTTTGTTATAAAACACCTTTTATTGTAAATTGTCTGCTGGACACCAGTTCAATGAAAAATTACTCTTACCACAGGTTAAATTCTTGTTAATTAGAATTCTGTAGCCTAAGCTTTAGCTTTTCTCCTAAGATTATCTACTATATAATTGTCTAAGGGTCACTTCCGTCTTTCTGTCCTTCTGTCTGTCTGTCACGGATATTCATTGGTCGCGGCCTCTGTCTGTCAAGGAAATCCAAGTCGCTGATTGGTCGCGGCAAAACAGCCATGATCAATCAGCGACGGGCACAGTCCGGAAGAAAATGGCCGCTCCTTACTCCCCGCAGTCACTGCCCGGCGCCCGCATACTCCCCTCCAGCCACCGCTAACACAGGGTTAACGCCGGCGGTAACGGACCGCGTTATGCCACGGGTGACGCACTCCGTTACCGCCGCTATTAACCCTGTGTGTCCCCAACTTTTTACTATTGATGTTGCATTTTCTGAAACTGGTAACTCTGATGAGCATCTTCTCTTCTGCAGCACAGACAATTTCTGGACTTCCATTTTCTGGGGTGGTTCTCATGAGAGCCAGTTTCATCATAGTGATTGATACTTTTCATGACTGCACTTGAGGATACCTTCATAGTTTGAAACAATACTCCGATTTGACTGACCTTCAGGTCTTAAAATAATGTACACTTTCTTTTTTCATAACTTAGTTGAGTGGTCCTTATCATATAATCTGGTTTAGAACTGTTGAGGAATAGTACTCAGCAGTGTATGGAACTATGGTACAACACTCCCCCTGCAAAAAACACAAGCCTAATGTTCTAAAACACTTCCTGAAGGCATGGGTAGTAGGGCGGCTCAGTGGTTAGCACTGTAGCCTTACAGCGCTGGGATCCTGGTTTCAAATGCCACCAAGGACATCATCTACAAGGAGTTAGTATGTTCTCTCCGTATTTACGTGGCTTTCCTCCATGTACTCTGGTTTCTCCCACACTCCAAAGACATACTGACAGAGAATTTAGATTGTTAGCCTCAATGCAGACAGCAATATTAGTGTATATAAAGCGCTGCGGAATATGGTAGGCTTAATAAATAAATAACGCCATTGACACAACAAATGGGCTCTTGAAGAGGCATACATATTTGTTGGAAGCCATTCCATCTGGTGAAGCTGCTTGAGAGAAGGATAAGCGGTATAAAGCTGTTATCAGTGAAAGGGGGGTGCTTTGTGACCTCCACGGTTTAACACATATTCTCGTTTTTGTCACAGGTGTTTCTTTACTACTTGTTTCCATAGGATCTCCTTTGAGGTTTTGTTGCCTTCAGTCTCAATGTACAACATGCACATTCCAGTAAGAACAAGGAAAACTATTGTATGAACAGGTGTGTCCAAATTTTTGAGCTCTATAGTACGAGGAACATACCAAATAAAAGTAGTGAGCTCATGCGAGTTTATTACAAAATGTTGAGTGAACCAAACTACTAGCTCCATTATCAAGTAGGGACTGCAGCTAAAGCCCAATCAGATCAACAAAAAGAGGCAGTGAAAATTCTTGTCTCTTCCTTCGATTGGTGGCCTTCACTTAAGTGGAGCCAGTAACCTAACCATTACTTGGAAAACCCTTTTAATGCAAGAAGTTCCTCACTTGAGATGGTTTGCTAGACCTTTTACGGCAACAGTATTCCGTTGCTGCTTATCTGTGGGTCTTCCTGTATCAAAAAGTGAAAAACATGCTCCATCAGTTAAGTTTTTTGTCATTATTTTTGCTTCACGTGCTCATGACATCTGGGTCCAGGATGGAGCAAGTATATTTAGATGTCTTCTAGCAAAGTGTGATCTGAGCTTTCTGTTCTTGAGTGATACTAGTGATTCATCCAGGAAGACCTCTTGATTGTAAACGTTGATAATTATATGCCAACCTCGTGAGTGTTCTTGTTTTGGCTAGATATTGTTTACCAAGGAATTCTTTCTGCGATTGTTCACTTTAGGCTTCTTTCACATTTCCGTCTGTAGTCGGTCGTCACAAAGCGTCGGTGCGACGTACCAACGGACGTTTGTGAAATAGTGGATAATGTGTGCAGCGGATGCAGGGTTTCAACGGGTCCGCTGTCCGTGTAAAATCCCGGGGAGGAGAGAGAGATTTCCTGCCGGGCATGCTCAGTAGGAAACACCGGATCCAACGTACAGAAAAACATTCCCTTGAACGTTTTTAGCAGACGACGGTCTGCAAAAATGCACAGGATCCAGTGCACGACGGACATAACGTGTGCCCATATGTCGCTAATGCAAGTCAATGAGAAAAAACAGGATACTGCATACAAATTTGCAGGATCCTGCTTTTTTACAAACCGACATATTTCGACGTGTGGAGAAAGACGGAAATGTGAAAGAGGCTTTAGTTGTCTTCCATGGTCTTACAAGGCTTAGGGCCAAATTGTTTATTTAGCCACTCCAAAGGTTTCTGCTCTCTTGCTGAGATTTTTTTTTTCTTTTTCAGTCTAATAATCATTTAATTAATTTGCAATAAAGATAACATGTAGGTAGTTGCTTGCTGCCCAAACCACAGGCAGCATGAAACAGGAACAGTCTCCTTCACCACAAAAGTTATGTTTTGATCTAAAACTCTGCAGTGTTTTAGAAAAAGAGAATGATAAGTTGGGAATGGTGAGAATAGTCATGGAGAGGGGGACACCTTTAAATCAAAGCAAGAAGGGCGGGGAAAAATTGCCATGGAGAGCCGCCTCCATGACTGGCTGCCCCGAAAACCACGACCGCAATCACAAGAGAAAACCTGACGTCTGAATGAGCTCTATGACACTGTGGCCAATCTCTTTACCACTAGAATTCACAGCACAAGTTGGAATGGAAACAGTTGCAAACACTTTGTCATTTCTTCAAAAAAGAAAACAAATGTACCTTTTGAGATGGTCAAGGAGATAAAGGAAAGTTAGCAGGTTGGGCTCTGGCAGGGACAGCAGTAAATTCAGCATGCAGCTCTCTTTGGCAACAGGGTCTGAAAGGGCTGAGAAGCGAAGATCCATGGAATGTTAACAGCTGATCGCATTTATATATTCACAATGATCTCTGTTATTCTTGAGAACAATACAGAAAACTCACCAATTCCTTCTGCAAAGTTGGGATATAATTCATCAGTAAACAAAGGTGCTGGTAGTTCCCGAAAATATAGTTTGAGGGTTCCGGCAATGGCATTAACATCCATATCGCTCATCATGATAGCCACATCCTTGTTATCTTAAAGAAAACAATAAAACAGTGTTATTTCAGTATTTAGTATGTTTGCCAAAAGATAAAAAAGGTTTGATGCTCCTTACTGCACAAACCTGCATGACAAGATCCTTGACAGGAGCTGGCTTGGCTACAGTTAAAAATGCATTGACCCTTCAGTATTGTTTCTATTTCTAAAAAACAATTTTGCTTACAGAAATTGCATAAGCTCCCTACATAAATAATCCAACTACTAATATATGTAACCAATTACTATGACATTATCCACTGCCTTGTATTACAATTTCATAATGCTTACTTAAATATGCAAATTGTCTCTTCAGAGAAGAAGAGAACTAGAACTCTAGCGCCACCTATTGGAATACGCAATTCTAAGTCAATATCGACTCTTTAATGAGCCTTGTCACATGACTTAGCACAAAAGCCAAACCAGAATCTCAATTTGCAGACACAGCTATTCTGATTTGGCTTTTATCCGAAGTCATATGGCAAGGCTTGATAAATAGTTGATATTGATTTTTAGGATCACTCCGTCCAATAGGTGGCATTATCGTTCTAACCCTTTACCTTGCTGAAGATACAATCTGCATATTTAATTTCCCAAAGGAGCATGCATGGCTTATAAGTCTCCTCACTCTGACATGCCAGGCTTGGCTTGTCACTCTCCACAAAAAGAAACGTTACCCCTTTGAACAGACCTGGGCAAACTGCAGCCCGCCAGTCACATTCAGGAGGCTATGTGGAGGGGCTCACAGTGTATATACGTAAGCTATGCGGAGGGGCTCACACTGTATATACGGAGGCTATGTGGAGGGGCTCACACAGTATATACGGAGGCTATGCGGAGGGGCTCACACAGTATATACAGAGGCTATGCGGAGCGGCTCACTGTATATACGGAGGCTATGTGGAGGGGCTCATACTGTATATACGGAGGCTATGTGGAGGGGTTCACACTATATATGGAGACTATGGGGAGGGGCTCACACTGTATATACGGAGGCTATGGGGAGGGGCTCACACTGTATATACGGAGGCTATGTGGAGGGGCTCACACTGTATACGGAGGCTATGTGGGGGGCTCACACTGTATATATGGAGGCTATGTGGAGGGGCTCTGTTGTGAATTCTGTTGTCGGGCTCCCTCCTGTGGTCATGAATGGTACTTCAGCTGGTTCTGTCCATGGACTTCCTCTGGTGGGTGTTTCTGAGTTTCCTTCCACAGGTGACGAGGTTAATTCGTTAGCTGCTGCTCTATTTAACTCCACTTAGATCTTTACTCCAGGCCACCTGTCAATGTTCCAGTATTGGTCTAGTTCACTCCTGGATCGTTCTTGTGACCTGTCTTCCCAGCAGAAGCTAAGTTCCAGCTTGTATTTCTTTGGTTTGCTATTTTTCTGTCCAGCTTGATATTTTTATTGTTGTCTTGCTTGCTGGAAGCTCTGGGACGCAGAGGGAGCGCCTCCGCACCGTGAGTCGGTGCGGAGGGTCTTTTTGCGCCCTCTGCGTGGTCTTTTTGTAGGTTTTTGTGCTGACCGCAAAGTAACCTTTCCTATCCTCGGTCTGTTCAGTAAGTCGGGCCTCACTTTGCTAAATCTATTTCATCTCTGTGTTTGTATTTTCATCTTTACTCACAGTCATTATATGTGGGGGTCTGCCTTTTCCTTTGGGGAATTTCTGAGGCAAGATAGGCTTTATTTTTCTATCTTCAGGGCTAGCTAGTTCCTTAGGCTGGGCCGAGTTGCATAGGGAGCGTTATGCGCAATCCACGGCTATTTCTAGTGTGTTTGATAGGATTAGGGATTGCGGTCAGCAGAGTTCCCACGTCCCAGAGCTCGTCATTTATTATCAGTAACTATCAGGTCATTCCATGTGCTCTTAACCACCAGGTCCATTATTGTCCTGACCACCAGGTCATAACAGTACAGGTGGCCCAAAGTACTAATGCATCTCAATAGAGGGATTGCGATTGTGCAATTAATTTGATTCCTGGTAGTAAGTTTCCTAAGGGCCGATTGTTCAATTTATCTGTGCCAGAACACGCCGCTATGCGGAGTTATATAAAGGAATCCTTGGAGAAAGGCCATATTCGCCCGTCGTCATCACCGTTAGGAGCAGGGTTCTTTTTTGTGGCCAAGAAGGATGGTTCTTTGAGACCTTGTATTGATTACCGCCTTCTTAATAAAATTACAGTCAAATTTCAGTATCCTTTGCCGTTGCTGTCTGATTTGTTTGCTCGTATTAAAGGGGCTAGTTGGTTCACCAAGATAGATCTTCGAGGGGCGTATAATCTTGTGCGTATTAAACAAGGCGATGAATGGAAAACAGCATTTAATACGCCCGAGGGCCATTTTGAGTACCTGGTTATGCCATTCGGGCTTTCCAATGCTCCATCAGTATTTCAGTCCTTTATGCATGACATCTTCCGAGAGTACCTGGATAAATTCCTGACTGTGTATTTGGATGATATTTTGGTCTTTTCGGATGATTGGGAGTCTCATGTGAAGCAGGTCAGAATGGTGTTCCAGGTCCTTCGTGCAAATTCCTTGTTTGTGAAGGGGTCAAAGTGTCTCTTTGGAGTTCAGAAGGTTTCATTTTTGGGGTTCATTTTTTCCCCTTCTACTATCGAGATGGACCCTGTTAAAGTCCAGGCCATTTACGATTGGACTCAGCCGACATCTGTGAAGAGCCTGCAAAAGTTCCTGGGCTTTGCTAATTTTTATCGGCGCTTCATCGCTAATTTTTCTACTGTTGCTAAACCGTTGACTGATTTGACCAAGAAGGGTGCTGATGTGGTCAATTGGTCTTCTGCAGCTGTAGAGGCTTTTCAGGAGTTGAAGCGCCGTTTTTCTTCTGCCCCTGTGTTGTGCCAGCCAGATGTTTCGCTCCCGTTTCAGGTTGAGGTTGATGCTTCTGAGATTGGAGCAGGGGCTGTTTTGTCACAAAGAAGTTCTGATGGCTCGGTGATGAAGCCATGTGCTTTCTTTTCTAGAAAGTTTTCGCCTGCTGAGCGTAATTATGATGTTGGTAATCGTGAGTTGTTGGCCATGAAGTGGGCATTCGAGGAGTGGCGTCATTGGCTTGAAGGAGCCAAGCATCGCGTGGTGGTCTTGACAGATCACAAGAATTTGACTTATCTTGAGTCTGCCAAACGGTTGAATCCGAGACAGGCTCGATGGTCGTTATTTTTCTCCCGTTTTGATTTTGTGGTTTCGTACCTTCCGGGCTCTGAGAATGAAGGCTGATGCCCTGTCAAGGAGTTTTGTGCCTGACTCTCCGGGTGTTCCTGAGCCGGCGGGTATTCTCAAAAAGGGGGTAATTTTGTCTGCCATCTCTCCTGATTTGCGGCGGGTGCTGCAAAAATTTCAGGCTGATAGACCTGACCGTTGCCCAGCGGAGAAACTGTTTGTCCCTGATAGATGGACTAGTAGAGTTATCTCTGAGATTCATTGTTCAGTGTTGGCTGGGCATCCTGGAATCTTTGGTACCAGAGATTTGGTGGCTAGATCCTTTTGGTGGCCGTCTCTGTCGCGGGATGTGCGTTCTTTTGTGCAGTCCTGTGGGACTTGTGCTCGGGCTAAGCCCTGCTGTTCTCGTGCCAGTGGGTTGCTTTTGCCCTTGCCGGTCCCGAAGAGGCCCTGGACGCATATTTCTATGGATTTTATTTCGGATCTCCCCGTCTCTCAAAAGATGTCGGTCATTTGGGTGGTTTGTGATCGCTTTTCTAAGATGGTCCATTTGGTACCTTTGTCTAAATTGCCTTCCTCCTCTGATTTAGTGCCATTATTTTTCCAGCATGTGGTTCGTTTACATGGTATCCCGGAGAACATAGTTTCTGACAGAGGTTCCCAGTTTGTTTCGAGGTTTTGGCGATCCTTTTGTGCAAGGATGGGCATTGATTTGTCTTTTTCCTCGGCTTTCCATCCTCAGATAAATGGCCAAACCGAACTAATCAAACTTTGGAAATATATCTGAGATGCTTTGTTTCTGCTGATCAGGATGATTGGGTGTCCTTTTTGCCGTTGGCTGAGTTCGCCCTTAATAATTGGGCCAGCTCGGCTACTTTGGTTTTGCCGTTTTTCTGCAATTCTGGTTTCCATCCTCGTTTCTCTTCAGGGCAGGTTGAGTCTTCGGACTGTCCTGGTGTAGATACTGTGGTGGATAGGTTGCAGCAGATTTGGACTCATGTGGTGGACAATTTGACATTGTCCCAGGAGAAGGCTCAACGTTTCGCTAACCGCCGGCGCTGTGTGGGTCCCAGACTTCGTGTTGGGGATTTGGTTTGGTTGTCGTCTCGTTATGTTCCTATGAAGGTTTCCTCTCCTAAGTTTAAGCCTCGTTTCATTGCTCCGTATAGGATTTCTGACAATACTGTGTCATTTCGTTTGGCCCTTCCTGCTTCTTTTGCTATCCATAATGTGTTCCATAGGTCGTTATTGCGGAGATACGTGGCGCCTGTGGTTCCATCCGTTAATCCTCCTGACCCGGTGTTGGTTGAGGGGGAGTTGGAATATGTGGTGGAGAAGATTTTGGATTCTCGTGTTTCGAGACGGAAACTCCAGTACCTGGTCAAGTGGAAGGGTTATGGTCAGGAAGATAATTCCTGTGTTTTTGCCTCTGATGTTCATGCTGCCGATCTGGTTCGTGCCTTTCATTTGGCTCATCCTGGTCGGCCTGGGGGCTCTGGTGAGGGTTCGGTGACCCCTCCTCAAGGGGGGGTACTGTTGTGAATTCTGTTGTCGGGCTCCCTCCTGTGGTCATGAATGGTACTTCGGCTGGTTCTGTCCATGGACTTCCTCTGGTGGGTGTTTCTGAGTTTCCTTCCACAGGTGACGAGGTTAATTCGTTAGCTGCTGCTCTATTTAACTCCACTTAGATCTTTGCTCCAGGCCACCTGTCAATGTTCCAGTATTGGTCTAGTTCACTCCTGGATCGTTCTTGTGACCTGTTTTCCCAGCAGAAGCTGGAGTTCCAGCTTGTATTTCTTTGGTTTGCTATTTTTCTGTCCAGCTTGATATTTTTATTGTTGTCTTGCTTGCTGGAAGCTCTGGGACGCAGAGGGAGCTCCTCCGCACCGTGAGTCGGTGCGGAGGGTCTTTTTGCGCCCTCTGCGTGGTCTTTTTGTAGGTTTTTGTGCTGACCGCAAAGTAACCTTTCCTATCCTCGGTCTGTTCAGTAAGTCGGGCCTCACTTTGCTAAATCTATTTCATCTCTGTGTTTGTATTTTCATCTTTACTCACAGTCATTATATGTGGGGGTCTGCCTTTTCCTTTGGGGAATTTCTCTGAGGCAAGGTAGGCTTTATTTTTCTATCTTCAGGGCTAGCTAGTTCCTTAGGCTGTGCCGAGTTGCATAGGGAGCGTTATGCGCAATCCACGGCTATTTCTAGTGTGTTTGATAGGATTAGGGATTGCGGTCAGCAGAGTTCCCACGTCCCAGAGCTCGTCCTTTATTATCAGTAACTATCAGGTCATTCCGTGTGCTCTTAACCACCAGGTCCATTATTGTCCTGACCACCAGGTCATAACAGGGCTCACACTGTATATACAGAGGCTATGTGGAAGGGCTCACACTGTATACGGAGGCTATGTGGGGGGCTCACACTGTATATATGGAGGCTATGTGGAGGGGCTCACACTGTATATACGGAGGCTATGTGGAGGGGCTCACACTGTATACGGAGGCTATGTGGGGGGCTCACACTGTATACGGAGGCTATGTGGAGGGTTCACATTGTATATATGGAGGCTATGTGGAAATCACACTGTGTATATGGAGACTATGTTGGGGGCTCATACTGTATATTGGAGGATATGTAGGGACCTCATACTGTATATTGTGAGGCTATGTGGGGTACATGCTGTATATAAGAGGCTTTGTGGGGCTCATGCTATATATAGTGAGGCTATGTGGGGCTCACGCTATATATAGTGAGGCTATGTGGGGGCTCACAATGTATACAGGAGGCTATTTGACGGTTCATATTGAATGTAGAAGGCTATGTGGCGGCTCATACTGTATACAGGGGCTGTGTGTGGGCTCATAAGGTATATTATAAGGAAATGTCAGGATACTTAATTCTGCTCAAGGTTAAGTGATACAATGAATATTAATATAAATGATTAATATGTTAATATTATTTTTGAGCAGAATTACTTTCAGCCTATTGGTTCGGCCTCCACAACAGTCACGTCTCATGTGGCCCTTCGAAAAAATTAATTGCCCATGTCTGCCTTAGACCATAATACTTACTTGAATCAAATGCATTTTTCAGTGCTTGAATATCTGTGGCTACACCAGAAACTCTGTAGATGCCAACTTCTTCCATGCCACGTCTCTCAATTTCCTCCACACACTGCCGTACTATATACGGCACCTTGGAACGTTCTCGCCTGTCAAAATAACTATAATTACACTAACTGAATGAAAAAGGCAACATTTAGGATGCAAAGCTGCACCTTTCCCATTGTCTCAGCATAACAGAAACACCTTCCGAACATTTTGGTACTTAAAATCTAATACAAGACACTTACTTAGTAACCACGCCAATTTTTACACCAAAAACTCCGGTTTGTTTTCGAGATGGGAGACGCTTCAGACTAAACTCTCGGCTTATGAACTTCATCGACAGTTTGACCTCTATCTACAAAGAAATTGATCAGGTTTCTAGGGAGTGATATGAAGGCCAAAATATAATAGGGGGTGACAAGTTGGATAAGATGAATGTAGGGCTATACAGATGCATAAGGCAGCGCTGGAGGGTAAGGGGAGGTCAGGGAAGGTTTGGAGCTGCACAGAAGGCACAATGCACCTCAGCAGCATTCAAATCATTATTGTTAGTAGGGGCTTACCCCATTCATGGAGACCACTGACCGCTGCCAATCCTTTCCTATGACAAGCTGAGGGTCCAACTGTAGTAAAAAGCAGAAAACACTGGGTTTGTTGATAGACAGTATCTTAATGCTGTAATATTGAACTTCCAAGCATCCTGCTATCATTTGCTCTTACCTGCACCTGTCCTTTGGCCACTAAGCGCTCACTGCTCTCACTGACATCCTCCCTCACAGGTCTGTTTTTATTATAAAACTTTTCATAGCACAGGATGCGTAACGTCTGGGAGCCCTCCAGCTCAATCTCAAATTCCTGTACATAAAGAAACCAATAGATGGAGTACACTGATGAAACTATTTTTATCAGTTATGAACCATCAACTAATTAATGTGGAAGTTTGCTGTCACAATTTCTTCCCACAGGCCCCATTTGGAAGCAATAGATGGGTACCCTTAAGAAATCCACCCCACTCTTCCTCCCTCCAAACAATATCAGATAAGTGGGGGTCCAACCCCTGGAAGTGTTCCTTTTTATACACTTTTTTTGTGGCTGTCAGAACCCCGCAGATCTGATATTGAAAACCCCTTTATATAAGTGTAAAAAGAGGTAGGGGTTTCTGTACGAAATCTAATATTTGCGTAATCCATTGTCAGATTACCTTTAAATGAAAGATACATAGTATGGAAGAATTGTTGCAGTCATTACTTAGGTAAAATGATTAGTTTGCCTAATCATATAATGAATTTCACATACTTTCTCTAGCTGCACAAGGTCAGAATGTGGGCACTTTGGACTGGCTATCGATGTCACACGTGGCCCCAGTAATGCAGCAATGGGCAAGCTGTGTTCTAATGCAGCTCACTGGAGGAGAACCATTTCGGTTCTGAGACAGGAGAGACTTTGGATACTAGTGGGCAGACCCAAAAACTACAGTTCATCACGCTGCCTTTTTAATCAAAGTGAAGTATGTTTTGCTCACTTCTGATACTTTCTGCTATTTTAGTACTTGTGATGCAGATTGATTGATCTTAACAGGAGAATACACGTTAATTTTTGTGGGGGTTTTGCAAATATGTAGGAAAAAAAAAAATAAACAAACTGCAACTTTAGCAACCCAAGACTCAATCCCAGAGGTCTGAATGGGGAATAGCGGACAGAATCCTCACCTCATTCCAGCTGGGTTCAGTGGTGTTCCGGTAAACTCTTGTCTTTGCTTTGTTAACAAAATATCCAAAGGAATCCACTTCAAGAGAGCAGAACAGATCTATTGGGACCAACAAGGATGCCAGTGTCATAAATGATTCACTTTTATATACAATGTGAAAACTGTATTCTACTGTGTGATGGTCGTACTGGTGGCAATGGCACATACTTGAGCTCTGTTGGAATCCAGAAGCAGAATGGACAATAACATTCAGGAACCCATAGAGGCCAGAAGACTCATCATCTATAGGAAACATATATTCATGTCATCAGAAGACATTACAAATCAAAGACAGGCATATGTGATACTGTTTTCACACATAGCTGCCATGTGTTTTTACCTTCTTTCCCAATGGTCAGAGGAACCCGGTGTACAGTCTGTAATTTCACACAGGAATTCGTTAACATTTGAATCTCCAAAGAGGTAAGAGAGAAGCTTTTCACGCCTAAATATAAAGGAAGGCACTAAGAAAGACCAAACTAACACTAGACATTTCTATGAAACGCAATAAAAGGAATGAAGTACAGCTACAGTAATCAGATGTACACTGCACTCACATTTCTTCTGCTGTTCTCGTATGTGTTCTCCCCATTCTGCCCGCTCATAATCAGACCAAGTTAGGAATGTGTAACCCTATAAAATGTCAGTTAAAGGTAAGACAGTAACTAGGCTGGCATGTAGGGTAGTAGAAGTGTGCCAACTATGGTGTAAATACAAAGGGAAAGTCACCTTGCCATTGCGATTGTGCACTCGGAAGGCCATACTTGGGGACAATAGCAGCAACATTGACTCCTGTTCTGAAAGTTTCTTGCGTAGACGCTCCTGACCCTTTCCTCCCTTGTTTGCCTTCTAAAAAAAAAGTGGAGAAGTGTATTTCAGTTTGCCATTGTGGATATTATGCTCAACGTGTTTAGTATAAGGCTTTGGTGGTGACAGCCACCATAAGACCAAGTTCATTCGGTGCCGCTGCTAGAGGTTGCATTGCGACCGCTACACTACTGCAACAAAAGTCACAAACAACCTAACAGAATTTGATTTTTTTACGACTTACTTGTCATTTTAGCGTAGGTATCACAATGCAACCCCACTCACTTCTACAGCGCTGCGATGTAGAAGAGGCACCAAGCGAATTCAATGACATATTGGCAAATCCAATGTCAAACATTTTGGTTCCATGACAATTTTTAATCTAGTGTATTCATTTTAATAATTGCTTAGATGTCATGTACAAATTTTCTGAGTAAGGAGATGCATTTAATTCACTGTCTAATCAACATGAACTGGATCTTTGAAGGAAGGATACAGCGGAGGTGTGATATTACAGTGCCAACTACAGTGTGTCGCCCAATACAGGGTGGGTAGACCCTGAAAGTCAAAATGCTAATCTTCTCCACCACTGAATATACAACTTCCTTAGGGAAGTTTCTGCAGAATATCCTTGCTCAGCCAAGACACTAGTGCTCAGGCTTTCATACCTGGTAAATTCACCAATTATACATGAATTATTTAGGCTTTTTTCAGACTTGCGTCGTGTGACGTATGTCACAGGTCCGTCGTTTTGGGAAAAAAATGGATCCTGTAAATGTGCCCGCAGGATGTGTTTTTTGTCTCATAGACTTGTATTGCTGACGGATCGCGACGTATGGCCACACGTCGCGTCTGTCGTGCACTGGATGCGTCGTGTTTTGGCAGATCGTCGGCACGAATAAACGTTCAAGGGAACTTTTTTTTGTACGTCGCGTCTGCCATTTCCTACCGCGCACGCGCGGCCAGAACTGCGCCCCCTCCTCCCTGGACTTTATAATGGGCAGCGGATGCGTTGAAAAACTGCATCTGCTTCCCACGTTGTGCCGAATTGTCACAATGTCCGTCGGTACGTCGTGCCGATGCTTAGTGACGGACCTGTATCAACACAAGTGTGAAAGAAGCCTTACAAACTCACAAATGAAGGGAGCCAATAATTACAAACACAAGAGGCTTCTTATAAATATATTCTCAAATCCAAATATGCCCCCCCCCCTTGTATAAAATACAGGTAGATAAGACATACCCTTTCCCTTTGGATATCGCTTTTCAGCTGTGAAATTTTCACTTTAATAGTTTCCAGCTCATCGTCTTGTATAAGAGGAATGTTGATTGCAGTTTCTGATTCATCTAAAGGTTGGAATGACAGATCCGCAAGAGGAATGTACCACTTACAGTCATACTGTTGACTTTTCCTGAGTATTTAGAAATATTAAAATTATTATTACACATGGTTAATTTTCTGAAAAGACCATATTTTGACCAATAATAGACTCATACCCTCCTAATTGCTTCTTTAACTTTGCACAGAGCAGAAGATCAGTGAAAAGAAAGACATGACGCAGCTTTCGAGCTCCTTCCACCAGCTCAACCATGAAACTGTCCTTCAAAAGCTGTCGATGCTATGGAAGAAGAAAATAGGAAAAAACTTCACTAGAAAAAACAAGCAAACATTAATTTATCTGCCATCCAAGTCCATAATAAACAGTAAACTGCTCCAGAATGTAGGTTTATCCTGTATGATGCCAACATCAAGCAATAGGCCCAGTATTACGAGACGGGTCAAGATTAATCATCAGACATGTCAGGAAATACGGTAGATTTCTACTTATTTGTGTCTATAGCCAAGTTTACTCCTCGATACTTTGAACATCAACTGGCACACAAAATCTCGAGGTAACTAGCGTATATAATGGAAACTTTATTGGTCTGGAGCAAAAAGTAAAAAACTAAAACGAAGTAGAGGTACATATAGATTGTAACTGATATCACACATTTCACAGCTTAGTATCCATATGCTGCTTTTATTTAAAAAAAATAAATAAATTAACCCTTTCATGACCTAATGTATTTTTTGTTTTTGCTCCCCTTTTCCCCAGAGCCATAACTTTTTTATTTTTCCGTCAATATGGCCATGTGAGGGCTTGTTTTTTGCGAGTTGTACTTTTGAATGACACCATTGACTTTACCATATCATCTACTGGAAAACGGGAAAAAAAATTTCAAGTGCGGTGAAATTGCAAGAAAAGTGCAATCCCACAGTTGTTTTTTGTTTTGTCTTTTACCATGTTCACTAAATGCTAAAATTGTCCCGCAATTATGATTCTCCAGGTCATTACGAATTCATGGACATCAAACATGTCTGGGTTCTTTGCTATATAGGCGGTGAAAAAAAATCCAAAGTTTGCTTAAAAAAAAAATAGCGCCATTTTCCGATAACCGTAGCGTCTCCATTTTTCATGGTCTCGGGTTGGATGAGGGCTTATTTTTTGCATGCTGATATGCCGTTTTTAACCCCTTTACCCCCAAGGGTGGTTTGCATGTTAATGACTGGGCCAATTTTTACAATTCTGACCACTGTCCCTTTATGAGGTTATGGACTCTGGAACACTTCAACGGATCCTGATGATTCTGACACTGTTTTCTCGTGACATATTGTACTTCATGATGGTGGTAAAATTTATTTGATATTACCTGCGTTTATTTGTGAAAAAAAACGGAAATTTGGCGAAAATTTCGCAATTTTCCAAATTTGAATTTTTATGCCCTTAACCCCTTTACCCCCAAGGGTGGTTTGCACGTTATGGACCGGGCCAATTTTTACAATTCTGACCACTCTCCCTTTATGAGGTTATAACTCTGGAACGCTTCAACGGATCCCGGTGATTCTGACATTGTTTTCTTGTAACATATTGTACTTCATGATAGTGGTAAAATTTCTTCGATATAACTTGCGTTTATTTGTGAAAAAAATGGAAATTTGGCGAAAATTTTGAAAATTTCGCAATTTTCCAACTTTGAATTTTTATTCTGTTAAGCCAGAGAGATATGTGACACAATATAGTTAATGAATTACATTTCCCACATGTCTACTTTACATCAGCACAATTTTGGAGACAACATTTTTTTTTTCTACAAAGTTATAAGGGTTAAAATTTGACCAGCAATTTCTCATTTTTACAACAAAATTTAGAAAACCATTTTTTTTAGGGACCACCTCACATTTGAAGTCATTTTGAGGGGTCTATATGGCAGAAAATACCCAAAAGTGACACCATTCTAAAAACTGCACCCCTCAAGGTGCGCAAAACCAAATTCAAGAAGTTGATTAACCCTTCAGGTGTTTCACAGCAGCAGAAGCAACATGGAAGGAAAAAATTAACATTTTACTTTTTAGTCACAAAAATGATCTTTCAGCAATAATTTTTTTAATTTCCCAAGGGTAAAAAGATGAAATGGACCTCAAAAGTTGTTGTCCAATTTGTCATGAGTACGCTGATACCCCACATGTGAGGGGGAACCACTTTTTGGGCGCACGGCAGGGCTCAGAAGGAAAGGAGCGCCGTTTGACATTTTCAATCTAAAATTGGCTGGAATTGAGATCGGACGCCATGTCGCGTTTGGCGAGCCCCTGATGTGCCTAAACAGTGGAAACCCCCCACAAGTGACCCCATTTTGGAAACTAGACCCCCTAAGGAACTTATCTAGATGTGTCATGAGCACTTTTATCCCCCAAGTGCTTCACGAAAGTTTATAATGCCCGGGCGTGAAAATAAAAAATCCTATTTTTTCCACAAACATGATCGTTTAGTCCCCAATTTTTTATTTTCTCAAGGGTAAAAGGAGAAATTGGACCCCAAAAGTTGTTGTCCAATTTGTCCTGAGTACGCTGATACCCCATATGTGGGGGGGAACCACTGTTTGGGCGCATGGCAGGGCTCAGAAGGAAAGGAGCGCCGTTTGACATTTTCAATCTAAAATTGGCTGGAATTGAGATCGGACGCCATGTCACGTTTGGCGAGCCCCTGATGTGCCTAAACAGTGGAAAACCCCCACAAGTGACCCCATTTTGGAAACTAGACCCCCTAAGGAACTTATCTAGATGTGTCGTGAGCACTTTTATCCCCCAAGTGCTTCACGAAAGTTTATAATGCCTGGGCGTGAAAATAAAAAATCCTATTTTTTCCACAAACGTGATCGTTTAGTCCCCAATTTTTTATTTTCTCAAGGGTAAAAGGAGAAATTGGACCCCAAAAGTTGTTGTCCAATTTGTCCTGAGTACGCTGATACCCCATATGTGGGGGGGAACCACTGTTTGGGCGCATGGCAGGGCTCAGACGGAAAGGAGTACCGTTTGACATTTTCAATCTAAAATTGGCTGGAATTGAGATCGGACGCCATGTCACGTTTGGCGAGCCCCTGATGTGCCTAAACAGTGGAAAACCCCCACAAGTGACCCCATTTTGGAAACTAGACCCCCTAAGGAACTTATCTAGGTGTTTGGTGAGAAATTTGAACCCCCACGTGCTTCACTAAAGTTTATAATGCCCAGGCGTGAAAATAAAAAATCCTATTTTTTCCCACAAAAATGATATTTTATTCCCTAATTTTTTATTTTCTCAAGGGTAAAAGGAGAAATTGGACCCCAAAAGTTGTTGTCCAATTTGTCCTGAGTACGCTGATACCCCATATGTGGGGGGGAACCACTGTTTGGGCGCATGGCAGGGCTCAGAAGGAAAGGAGTACCGTTTGACATTTTCAATCTAAAATTGGCTGGAATTGAGATCGGACGCCATGTCACGTTTGGCGAGCCCCTGATGTGCCTAAACAGTGGAAAACCCCCACAAGTGACCCCATTTTGGAAACTAGACCCCCTAAGGAACTTATCTAGATGTGTCGTGAGCACTTTTATCCCCCAAGTGCTTCACGAAAGTTTATAACGCCTGGGCGTGAAAAAAAACAACCCTATTTTTTCCCACAAAAATGATCATTTAGTCCCCAATTTTTAATTTTCCCAAGTGTAACAGGAGAAGTTGGACCCCAAATGTTGTTGTCCAATTTGTCCTGAGTACGCTGATACCCCACATGTGGGAGAAAACTACTGTTTGGGTACACTTCGGGGTTCGGAAGGGAAGTAGTGACGCTTTGAAAAGCAGACTTTGATGGAATGGTACGCGGACATCATGTTCCGTTTGCAGAGCCCCTGATGTGCCTGAACAGTAGAAATCCCCCACAAGTGACCCCATTTTGGAAACTAGACCTAACTGGGAACTTATCTAGGTGTGTGGTGAGAATTTTGAACCCCCAAGTGTTTCACTTAAATTTATAACGCCCGGGCGTGAAAATAAAATATCCTATTTTTTCCTACAAAAATGATCATTTAGTCCCCAATTTTTAATTTTCCCAAGTGTAACAGGAGAAATTGGACCCCAAAAGTTGTTGTCCAATTTGTCCTGAGTACGCTGATACCCCACATGTGGGAGAAAACTACTGTTTGGGTACACTTCGGGGTTCGGAAGGGAAGTAGTGACGCTTTGAAAAGCAGACTTTGATGGAATGGTACGCGGACATCATGTTCCGTTTGCAGAGCCCCTGATGTGCCTGAACAGTAGAAATCCCCCACAAGTGACCCCATTTTGGAAACTAGACCTAATTGGGAACTTATCTAGGTGTGTGGTGAGAATTTTGAACCCCCAAGTGTTTCACTTAAATTTATAACGCCCGGGCGTGAAAATAAAATATCCTATTTTTTCCTACAAAAATGATCATTTAGTCCCCAATTTTTAATTTTCCCAAGTGTAACAGGAGAAATTGGACCCCAAAAGTTGTTGTCCAATTTGTCCTGAGTACGCTGATACCCCACATATGGGAGAAAACTACTGTTTGGGTACACTTCGGGGCTCGGAAGGGAAGTAGTGACGCTTTGAAAAGCAGACTTTGATGGAATGGTACGCGGACATCATGTTCCGTTTGCACAGCCCCTGATGTGCCCAAACAGTAAAAAAAAAACCCACAAGTGACATTTTGTAAACTAGACCCCCAATGAACTTACATAGATGTGCCCCCTTTTTGGAACTAATCTACTGTTTCCTGTAAAGTAAATTAGTAGTGCATGGAGGTGTGGTACAATCTGAAGCAATCCTTCATACACAGGCCAGGTTTTTCGGGGCAGGTGTCGCATTGATAAGTGGTGTCCTTGCGTATTCCCCTTTTGTAACACACTCGGCACCTTTTTTGCGACCTACCTCTTTTTGCAGTTTGCGGGACCTCCCCCGGGAAATGCTGACCTGGTACGATACGAGCACCTTCAGTTCCGGAAGTACTGGGGCCCGCTCCTTCCCTCGTGCCAAATAACAGGGCCTTAACCACTACCTCCTGGAACTGAAGGTACGACGTATCGCTGTGGCGTGCACATTGTGACAGCAGGAAAGCGTTGAGCATTGCCATTTGTACGATGTACACGGACAGCTTTTTGTACCACACCTTGGCCTTCCTCAAAGCACTGTACGGTTGGAGGAGCTGATCGGAGAGATCAACGCCCCCCATGCTTTTGTTGTACCCCAGTACACAGTCCGGTTTGCAGACCTGTGTAGAGGTACCCCGTACAGTGCTGAGGGCACTGCCATCACCGTGGATGGTGGTCAAGAGAAGGACATCCCTCTTGTCCTTGTACTTGACCACCAGCAGGTGGTCGCTACATTGGGCTCTGCTCTCACCTTTTCTGAGCATCTGCCCAAGTAGCGTCTTTGGGAGGCCTCTCTGATTTTTGCGGACAGTACCGCAGGCTGCGGTACCTCGCGCAGAGAGGGATTTGTAGAGTGGGATGCTGGTATAAAAGTTATCAGTATAGAGGTGATAACCTTTATCCAGCAGTGGGTGCACCAAATCCCACACTATTTTCCCACTCACTCCCAGGACAGGGGGACACTCAGGCGGTTCAATCCTGCTGTCCTTCCCCTCGTAGACTCTAAAGCTGTAGGTGTACCCTGAGGTACTCTCACATAGCTTGTAGAGTTTGATTCCGTACCTGGCCCTCTTGCTGGGCAGGTATTGACGGAATCTGAGCCGCCCCTTAAAATGAACCAAGGACTCATCCACGCAGATGTCCCTTTTGGGCACGTACACTTCACCGAACTTTTTGTTGAAGTGTTCGATGACAGGCCGAACTTTGAACAGACGGTCAAAGTTGGGGTCATCTCGTGCGGGACACTGTGCATTATCGGAATAATGCAGGAATTTATGGATGGCCTCAAAACGCGTTCGGACCATGACCATTCGGAACACTGGAGTGTTGACTAAAATATCAACACTCCAATATTGCCGAACTTCTGGCTTCTTCAGGAGCCCCATATGAAGCATCAGGCCCCAAAACTGCATCATTTCAACTGCGTCTACAGGAGACCAGTTAGAATATGATGAACTGGTGTTTTGCTCCAAAAATTGACGAGCATACAAATTAGTTTGCTCCACCATGAGGTTAACAAAATCCTCAGAGAAAAAGACTTTGAAAAAGTCTATTTCTGTGAGGCCGGTGGTGTCAAAACTGATTCCTGATTCTGCCACAAAATCAGGAATCAGTGGCTCGTAATTTTCGGGGGGCGAGGTCCATACGGGGTTCCGAAGAGGGGCGCGCTGGTTCATCTTCAGGAGTGGGCCCTGCCTCATCTTCATCTTCATGAATGATGGGCACTTCTTCTGTCCTGCGGCGTCTGCGTGGCGGTTCCGCAGGGCCGGAGGAGGAAGATGAGGAGGAGGAAGAGGAAGAATCAGAAAAATAATGAAAAGTGGGATCCTCTCCCTCGCTATCAGTGTCGGAAGCAAGGAAAGCATATGCCTCCTCCGCTGAATAGCGCTGTTGGGACGAACGGGACGAGCGGGACATTTTTTTTATGAGTATGGTGCTTGGGTGTAATTTATTGGGAACTATGTGTACGTGTGGGGGGATAGTGTTTGGTGCAAACTATTCTTAAAAGAAAAAGCTAAAGGGAAAGAAAAAGTAAAGGGGAGAAAAAAATACCTGTGAAAGGAAAAGTCTAAAACAGCAGGCCCTAGCTCTGATAAGTGAACCGCGTCAAATTTCGGCGCCTGCTGGGTGTACGAACGGGGATGTGGAAAAAACGCCAGGCACGAGAGCTCTAAGTGACACGGTTCACTTATCAGAGTTCGGTGGCTGCTGGGTGTGCGAATGGGGATGTGAAAAGGGAAGGCACAGATTAGACGCGGCGGCTGGGGGAGCGCAAGGGGATGGGGGAAAAAAAAAAAGAAAAGGCACGGATTAGACGCAGCGGCTGGAGGAGCGCACGGAGATGGGGAAAGAAAAAAAAAAGAAAAGGGAAGGCACAGATTAGATGCGGCGGCTGGGGGAGCGCAAGGGGATGGGGGAAAAAAAAAATAAAAAAAAGGCACGGATTAGACGCAGCGGCTGGAGGAGCGCACGGAGATGGGGAAAGAAAAAAAAAGAAAAGGGAAGGCACAGATTAGATGCGGCGGCTGGGGGAGCGCAAGGGGATGGGGGAAAAAAAAAAAGAAAAGGCACGGATTAGACGCAGCGGCTGGAGGAGCGCACAGAGATGGGGAAAGAGAAAAAAAGAAAAGGGAAGGCACAGATTAGATGCGGCGGCTGGGGGAGCGCAAGGGGATGGGGGAAAAAAAAAAGAAAAGGCACGGATTAGACGCAGAGGCTGGAGGAGCGCACGGAGATGGGGAAAGAAAAAAAAAAGAAAAGAGAAGGCACAGATTAGACGCGGCGGCTGGGGGAGCGCAAGGGGATGGGGGAAAAAAAAAAGAAAAGGCACGGATTAGACGCAGCGGCTGGAGGAGCGCACGGAGATGGGGAAAGAAAAAAAAAAAAGAAAAGGGAAGGCACAGATTAGACGCGGCGGCTGGGGGAGCGCACGGGGATGGGGAAAAAAAAAGCGAGCACGAGTGTTGATAGGTGAACTGCGTCACCAATCAACGCTCGGCGGCTGCTAAATTTGGGCACGGATACGGCGCAAGGAGGGTGGATTGGAGAAGGGGGGATGGGAGAAGGGGGGATGGAAGAAGGGGGGATGGGAGAAGGGGGGACGGGAGAAGGGGGGATGAATAGAGATCGGGCCGGGATCGGGGTATCAACACTTACGGTTTGTAGTCTCTCTTCTTTCTTCTCTCTTCTTTCTTTAGCTAGAATTGTGGTGTCACAGGCTACTGTGGCACCACAAGTCTCAGCACAGGAGGGGATCTCAAAGCGTGACCGCTCTGAAGGAATCCTCACCAAGTGTGAGGATTCCTTCAGAGCAGTTACACAGGTCAGGGGCAGGTGAGACAGGTCACAGAGCGGTCACACCGCTGCTGTGACCTGTGATTGGTGGGATCGATGATCACATCGATCCCACCAATCAAAGAAGGCCCTGGTGACGCTGGTGTTGCTATGCACCAGCCTATGATCGGAGCTCACAGCTCCGATCATAGGCAGGTCACCGGCAGGTCACCAGCAGGTGACAGGCAGGTGACAGGCAGGTCACCGGCAGGGCACAGCGCGGTCACACCGCTGCTGTGCCCTGTGATTGGCGCGATCGACGATCACATCGATCGCGCCAATCAGACTGGGAACACGGGGCTGCAGAGCGCGCAGGTAGGCAGGACACAGCAGCGGCGGTAACACCGTCGCTGTGTCCTGCGATTGGCGCGATCGATGTGATCGTCGATCGCGCCAATCAGAGTTGAATGCTCCGGAGCCATGGCAGGAGATCCGGAGCCATGGCCCGGGGCTGCAGAGTGCGCAGATAGGGGCAGGGCACAGAGCGGTAACACCGCCGCTGTGCCCTGCGATTGGCGCGATCGATCTATCGCGATCGCGCCAATCCCGGGGGGGTTTGGGCCCATGCCTGGCATTGCCAGGCACTGGCCTAGGATCGAGTACATCGGTACTCGATCCTAGGCTGGGACCTCACTGTTTCAGCCAAATTGATTGGCTGAAACAATGAGAAAGGCTGCGATTGGCTGCTCAGAATTGAGCAGCCAATCACAGCGATCGGGAGGCCGGGGGGGCGGCGACAGGCCCTAGGATGCCGACACCATCTTCCTGCAGGTAAGATGGCGTCGGAATTTTAATGCGATCACTGCGACTTAAGTCGCAGTGTCGCATTAAAGGGCATGACGTACTATTGCGTCCTTGGGAAGTAGGGCCCACCCCACATGGACGCAATAGTACGTCAGATGGCAGAAAGGGGTTAAATCACAGAGATATGTCACACAAAATACTTAATAAGTAACATTTCCCACATGTCTACTTTACATCAGCTCAATTTTGGAACCAACATTTTTTTTTGTTAGGGAGTTATTAAGGGTTAAAAGTTGACCAGCAATTTCTCATTTTTACAACACCATTTTTTTTTTTTTTAGGGACCACATCTCATTTGAAGTCACTTTGAGGGGTCTATATGATAGAAAATACCCAAGTGTGACACCATTCTAATAACTGCACCCCTCAAGGTGCTCAAAACCACATTCAAGAAGATTATTTAATTTTTTTTCACAAAAAATTTACTTCAGCTTCAATTTGTTTTATTTTACAAAGGGTAACAGGAGAAATTGGACCTCAAAAGTTGTTGTACAATTTGTCCTGAGTAC
Organism: Ranitomeya imitator; assembly: GCF_032444005.1. Lineage (NCBI taxonomy): Eukaryota > Metazoa > Chordata > Amphibia > Anura > Dendrobatidae > Ranitomeya > Ranitomeya imitator. Next base: position 303,034,281 of record NC_091282.1, read on the forward strand.
ACCGATACCCCATATGTGGGGGTAAACCACTGTTTGGGCACATGGCAGAGTTCGGAAGGGAAGAAGCGCCGTTTGACTTTTCAATGCAAAATTGACTGGACTTGAGATGGGACGCCATGTTGCGTTTGGAGAGCCCCTGATGTGCCTAAACAGTGGAAACCCCCCACAAGTGACACCATTTTGGAAAGTAGACCCCCTAAAGAACTTATCTAGATGTGTGGTGAGCACTTTGACCCACCAAGTGCTTCACAGAAGTTTATAATGCAGAGCCGTAAAAATAAAAAAAATCATTTTTTCACAAAAATGATCTTTTCGCCCCCAATTTTTTATTTGGGTAAGAGAAGAAATTGGACCCAAAAGTTGTTGTACAATTTGTCCTGAGTACGCTTGTCCATGTGCTCTGAGCAGGCGCTTGTAAGCCACCTCCCTGAAGGACCCAGAAGCAGCCCCACGGCCATTTTGGATCCGGGGCCTGCAGAGAGAAGGAGGTAGGAGACCCTCGGAGCAACGCAGGGAGGGATGCTTCCCTATGCCACCGGAACGCTGCGATCATCTTTGATCGCAGTGTGCCGGGGTTAATGTGCCAGGAGCGGTCCGTGACCGCACCTGGCACATAGTGCCGGATGTCAGCTGTGATAGTCAGCTGACACCCGGCCGCGCTCCCCCGTGAGCACGGCAGATCGCATATGACGTACTATCCTGTCGGTGGTCATACGGGCCCACCCCACCTCGACGGGATAGTACGTGTAATGTCAGAAAGGGGTTAAAGATACCATTTTGGTGCAGATACGATCTTTTGATCACCCATTATTGCATTTTAATGCAATGTTGCAGCGACCAAAGAAAGCCAATTCTGGCGTTTTCACTTTTTTTTCTCGTTTAGCGATCAGGTTAATTATTTTTTTTATTGATAGATCAGGTGATTCTGAATGCAGCGATACCAAGTATATGTATGTTTTTTTTTTATTGTTTTATTTTGAAAGGGGCAAAAGGGGGGTGATTTGAACTTTTAGATATTTTTTATTTTTTTAATATTCTTAAAAACTTTTTTTTTCCTTTACTTTTGGCATGCTTCAATAGTCTCCATGGGAGACTAGAAGCTGCCATAACCTGATCTCCTCTGCTACATACAGGCAATGATCACATTGCTTGTATTTAGAGGAATTGCTGACTTGCTACAAGCGCTGACCACCAGGCGGCACTCATAGCAATATGGCAGTGACAACCATAGAGGCCTGGTGGGGACCTCTGGTTGTCATGTAAAACCAATTGGCGACCCGCGGTCATGTGATACAGGCGCCGATGAGCGGGATTTCTGGGAGCGCATGTTAAATGCCGCTGTCAGAGTTTGACAGCGGCATTTAATGGGTTAACAGCCGCGAGAGGATTTGCAATTGCTCCCGCAGCTGTTAGCGGCACATGTCAGCTGTTCAAAACAGCTGACATATGCCGAAAAAGATGTGGGCTCACCGGCGGAGCCCACATCAAAGTAAGGGTGTCTGACATCGGCATATTATTACGCCTGATTTCGGAAAGGGGTTAAAAGTGTAAATTATTATCTCCCTTGTGCACCCTGCCATACTTGTTAGTCATGGCCAGGGTATGCATGGGTGGACCAGGCTCAGCAGCTGTGTCCACTCCTTATAGCTCAGATGCCGGCTATAATTCATAGCCGACATCTGGACACAATAGCAGCGGACAGCATTAGCCACAATCACAAATGTATAACTATTTAAATATCACTGTCAATCACTGACAGAGGCACTTAAATAGTTTGATCCTTGCTGTGCTTGCTCACTGGTACCCACCGGCCACCTGTGAGATCGTAGGGGACCAATGGCTAATTGCCATCTTTATTGTAGTAGTGCAGTATATAGTATAAGTGATGAAACAATTGCAGGTTAACCCCAAGTTTTCACCTTCATGACCAGGTCAAATTTTACAATTCTGACCACTGTCCCTTTGTGGTGTAATAACTCTGGAACGCTTCAAAGGATCCCACCAATTCAGAGATTTGTCTTTTCTTGATATATTGTACTAAAATTTGGTCAATTTGACTTGCGTTTATTTGTGGAAAAAAAATGGAAATTTGGTGAAAATTTGGAAAATGTTGAAATTTTCAAACTTTGAATTTGTATGCCCTTAAATCACAGAGATATGTCACACAAAATAGTTAGTAAATTACATTTCCCACATGTCTGCTTTACATCAGCACAATTTTTGAAACAACTTTTTTGTTTTGAAGTTACAAGGGTTTCAAAGTTGACCAGCGATTTCTCATTTTTACAACAAAATTTACAAAACCATTTTGCCTATATGACAGAAAATACCTCAAAATGACACCATTCTTAAAACTGCACCCCTCATGGTGCTCAAAACCAAATTTAGGCTGTGTGCACACGTTGCAGTTTTTTCGCGGTTTTCCCGATAAAAACGCTATAAAACCACAAAAAAAACGCATACAATAAGCATCCCATCATTTAGAATGAATTCCGCATGTTTTGTGCACATGATGCATTTTTTTCCGAGAAAAAACGCATCGCGGTAAATACCGCCACATGTTCATTAATTTTGCGTTTTTTTTGGCGGATTTCCCGCCACAAAATGCATTGGGAAGTGTCCGGAAAAAACCGCGGCAAAAAAGCGTCAAAACCGCATGCAGATTTCTTGCGGATTTCTTGCAAAAAATGTCCGGTTTTTCTCAGGAATTTTCTGCGAGAAATCCTGAACGTGTGCACATAGCCTAACAAAGTTTATTAATCCCTTTGTCCAGTTTCCCTGGACGACCGCATGCCGGGACCAAGTCACTTTACTCATGCAGTGCATAGCACGCTGTATCCTCCGGATCGCAGCTGGGAAAACAAAAGACAGTTTGAAACACAGGGTGTCTGTTTGGTTCCTCTTGCCCCTGTGTTGCCTCACACAGGGATTGCTCTGCAGACAAGCGCTCTGTCTGCTTCCAAGACCAACACTGACACCCCTCTACTACAGGGCTTTTAATCAGTCACTGCTTCACCATTCTAATCATAGCTGCACCTGTGACTGCAATATGCCCTCATGGCCTCACTACGCCTCCATGCGCCTTCTGGAGAGCACAAATAGCGCCCCCTAGCTGTAACATAGGTCACTGCCTCACATTCTCTAATCCTAATCCACCCGTTTAACTGGATGATTTTGCAGCATTTTGTTGACAACCCCTTTTTAACCCCTTTACCCCCAAGGGTGGTTTGCACGTTAATGACCGGGCCAATTTTTACAATTCTGACCACTGTCCCTTTATGAGGTTATAACTCTGGAACGCTTCAACGGATCCCAATGATTCTGACATTGTTTTCTCGTGACATATTGTACTTCATGACAATGGTAAAAATTCTTTGATAGTACCTGCGTTTATTTGTGAAAAAAAACGGAAATTTGGCGACAATTATGAAAATTTCGCAATTTTCCAACTTTGAATTTTTATGCAATTAAATCACAGAGATATGTCACACAAAATACTTAATAAGTAACATTTCCCACATGTCTACTTTACATCAGCACAATTTTTGAACCAAAATTTTTTTTTGTTAGGGAGTTATAAGGGTTAAAAGTTGACCAGCAATTTCTCATTTCTACAACACCATTTTTTTTTAGGGACTACATCTCATTTGAAGTCATTTTGAGGGGTCTATATGATAGAAAATACCCAAGTGTGACACCATTCTAAAAACTACACCCCTCAAGGTGCTCAAAACCATATTCAAGAAGTTTATTAACCCTTCTGGTGCTTCACAGGAATTTTTGGAATGTTTAAAATTTAATTCAGCTCCAATTTGTTTTATTTTACCAAGGGTAACAGGAGAAAATGGACCCCAAACATTGTTGTACAATTTGTCCTGAGTATGCCAATACCCCACATGTGGGGGTAAACCACTGTTTGGGCGCATGGCAGAGCTCGGAAGCGAAGGAGCGCCATTTGACTTTTCAATGCAAAATTGACTGGAATTGAGATGGGACGCCATGTTTCGTTTGGAGAGCCCCTGATGTGCCTAAACATTGAAACCCCCCACAAGTGACACCATTTTGGAAAGTAGACCCCCTAAGGAACTTATCTAGAGGTGTGGTGAGCACTTTGACCCACCAAGTGCTTCACAGAAGTTTATAATGTAGAACCGTAAAAATAAAAAATCATATTTTTTCACAAAAATTATCTTTTCGCCCCCAATTTTATATTTTCCCAAGGGTAAGAGAAGAAATTGGACCCAAAAGTTGTTGTACAATTTGTCCTGAGTACGCTGATAGCCCATATGTGGGGGTAAACCACTGTTTGGGCGGATGGAAGAGCTCGGAAGGGAAGGAGCGCCGTTTGACTTTTCAATGCAAAATTCACAGGAATTGAGATAGAACGCCATGTTGCGTTTGAAGAGCCACTGATGTGCCTAAACATTGAAACCCCCAACAAGTGACACCATTTTGGAAAGTAGACCCCCTAAGGAACTTATCTAGAGGTGTGATGAGCACTTTGACCCACCAAGTGCTTCACAGAAGTTTATAATGCAGAGCCGTAAAAATAAAACAAAATTTTTTTCCCACAAAAATTATTTTTTAGCCCCCAGTTTTGTATTTTCCCGAGGGTAACAGGAGAAATTGGACCCCAAAAATTGTTGCCCAATTTGTCCTGAGTGCGATGATACACCATATGTGGGGGGAACCACTGTTTGGGCACATGGGAGGGCTCGGAAGGGAAGGAGTGCCATTTGAATGCAGACTTAGATGGAATGGTCTGCAGGTGTCACATTGCGTTTGCAGAGCCCCTGATGTACCTAAACAGTAGAAACCCCCCCACAAGTGACACCATTTTGGAAAGTAGACCCCATTAGGAATTTATCTAGATGTGTGCTGAGCGCTTTGACCCACCAAGGGCTTCACAGAAGTTTATAATGGAGAGCCGTAAAAATAAAACAAAATTTTTTTCCCACAAAAATTATTTTTTTAGCCCCCAGTTTTGTATTTTCCCGAGGGTAACAGGAGAAATTGGACCCCAAAAATTGTTGCCCAATTTGTCCTGAGTGCGATGATACACCATATGTGGGGGGGAACCACTGTTTGGGCGCATGGGAGGGCTCGGAAGGGAAGGAGCTCCATTTGGAATGAGGACTTAGATGGATAAAAATAAAGATTATTATTATTATTATAATGGTCTGCAGGTGTCACATTGCATTTGCAGAGCCCCTAATGTACCTAAACAGTAGAAACCTCCCACAAGTGACACCATTTTGGAAACTAGACCCCCTAAGGAACTCATCTAGATGTGTTGTGATAGCTTTGAACCCCCAAGTGTTTCACTACAGTTTGTAACGCAGAGCCGTGAAAATTAAAAAAAAAATCTTTCCCCCCAAAATTATTTTTTAGCCCCCAGTTTTGAGCGCATGGCAGAGCTCGGAAGGGAAGGAGCGCCATTTGGAATGCAGATTTAGATGGAATGGTCTGCAGGCGTCACATTGCGTTTGCAGAACCCCTAATGTACCTAAACAGTAGAAACCCCCCACAAGTGACCCCATATTGGAAACTAGACCCCCCAGGGAACTAATCTAGATGTGTTGTGAGAACTTTGAACCCCCAAGTCTTTCACTACAGTTTATAACGCAGAGCCGTGAAAATAAAAAATATTTTTTTTTCCCACAAAAAATATTTTTTAGCCCCCAGTTTTGTATTTTCCCAAGGGTAACAGGAGAAATTGGACCCCAAAAGTTGTTGTCCTATTTGTCCTGAGTACGCTGATACCCCATATTTTGGGGTAAACCCCTGTTTGGGCACACGGGAGAGCTCGGAAGGGAAGAAGCACTGTTTTACTTTTTCAACGCAGAATTGGCTGGAATTGAGATCGGATGCCATGTCGCGTTTGGAGAGCCCCTGATGTGCCTAAACAGTGGAAACCCCACAATTATAACTGAAACCCTAATCCAAACACATCCCTAACCCTAATCCCAACAGTAACCCTAACCACACCTCTAACCCTGACACACCCCTAACCCTAATCCCAAACCTATTCCCAATTGTAAATGTAATCTAAACCCTAACTGTAACTTTAGCCCCAACCCAAACTGTATCCCTAACCCTAGCCCTAACCCTAGCCCTAACCCTAGCCCTAACCCTAGCCCTAACCCTAATGGGAAAATGGAAAAAAATACATTTTTTTAATTTTTCCCTAACTAAGGGGGTGATGAAGGGGGGTTTGATTTACTTTTATAGTGGGTTTTTTAGCGGATTTTTATGATTGGCAGCCGTCACACACTGAAAGACGCTTTTTATTGCAAAAAATATTTTTTGCGTTACCACATTTTGAGAGCTATAATTTTTCTATATTTTGGTCCACAGAGTCATGTGAGGTCTTGTTTTTTGCGGGACGAGTTGACGTTTTTATTGGTAACATTTTCGGGCACGTGACATTTTTTAATCGCTTTTTATTCCGATTTTTGTGAGGCAGAATGACCAAAAACCAGCTATTCATGAATTTCTTTTGGGGGAGGCGTTTATACCGTTCCGCGTTTGGTAAAATTGATAAAGCAGTTTTATTCTTCGGGTCAGTACGATTACAGCGACACCTCATTTATATCATTTTTTTATGTTTTGGCGCTTTTATACGATAAAAACTATTTTATAGAAAACATAATTATTTTTGCATCGCTTTATTCTCAGGACTATAACTTTTTTATTTTTTTGCTGATGATGCTGTATGGCGGCTCGTTTTTGCGGGACAAGATGACGTTTTCAGCGGTACCATGGTTATTTATATCTGTCTTTTTGATCGCGTGTTATTCCACTTTTTGTTCGGCGGTATGATAAAGCGTTGTTTTTTGCCTCGTTTTTTTTTTTTTCTTACGGTGTTTACTGAAGGGGTTAACTAGTGGGCCAGTTTTATAGGTTGGGCCGTTACGGACGCGGCGATACTAAATATGTGTACTTTTATTGTTTTGTTTTTTTTTATTTAGATAAAGAAATGTATTTATGGGAATAATATTTTTTTTTTTTTTTCATTATTTTGGAATATTTTTTTTTATTTTTTTTTACACATTTGAAAAAAATTTTTTTTTACTTTTTTACTTTGTCCCAGGGGGGAACATCACAGATCGGTGATCTGACAGTTTGCACAGCACTCTGTCAGATCACCGATCTGAGAGCAGTGCAGGCTGCTTCACAGTGCCTGCTCTGAGCAGGCTCTGTGAAGCCACCTCCCTCCCTGCAGGACCCGGATCCGCGGCCATCTTGGATCCGGGTCTGGAACAGGCAGGGAGGGAGGCAAGACCCTCGCAGCAACGCGATCACATCGCGTTGCTGCGGGGGGCTTAGGGAAGCCCGCAGGGAGCCCCCTCCCTGCGCGATGCTTCCCTGCACCGCCGGCACATCGCGATCATCTTTGATCGCGGTGTGCCAGGGGTTAATGTGCCGGGGGCGGTCCGTGACCGCTCCTGGCACATAGTGCCGGATGTCAGCTGCGATAGGCAGCTGACACCCGGCCGCGATCGGTGGCGCTCCCCCCGTGAGCGCCGCCGATCGCGCTGGACTTACTATCCATGGTCATTGGGGCCCACCCCACATGGACGGGATAGTACGTCCGATGTCAGAAAGGGGTTAACCCTTAGGCTATGTGCAAACATTGCAGATTATTTGCGGTTTTCTAGCGTTTTTGCGCTATAAAAACGCTATAAAACCGCAAATAATCTGCATACATTAAGCATCCTATAATTTTTAATGAAATCCGCAATTTCTGTGCACATGATGTGCGTTTTTCCGCATGAAAAACGTATTGCGGAAAAATAATGAACCTGCTCATTAATTTTGCGTTTTTTTCGCGATTTTCCCACTGTCTAATGCATTGGGAAATGTCCGGAAAAAAACACGCAAAAGACGCATCAAAACCGCGTCAAAACCGCGCCAAAAAACGCGCAAAAAAACGCATGCGGATTTCATGCGGAAATCTCCCAGAAATGTCCGGATTTTCACAGGAATTTTCTGCATGAATTCCTGAACGTGTACACATAGCCTTAAGGTGCTTCACATGAACTGAAGCAATATGGAAGGAAAAAAAAGAACATTTAACTTTTCAGTCACAAGAAGTTTACTTTAGACCCATTTTTTTATTTTCACAAAGATAACAGGAGAAAATGGATGCCAAAATTTGTTGTGCAATTTGTCTTGAGCGTGCACATACCCCATATGTGGGGGAAAAACACTGTTTGGGCGAGAGCAGGGCTTGGAAGAAAAAAAGCACAGGTTGACGTTTTGAACACAAAATTGGAAGGAATTGAGAGCGGACGTCATGTCCCGTTTGCCTCTTCTTATGCGCCTAAACAGTGGAAAGCCCCCCACAAGTGACCCCATTTTGGAACTGAATTAGTGCTTCCTGCTATGTAAATTTTATAATAAAAAAAGCTCTGTAGAGTGCATCAGGTTGGCATACGTGAGTGGTGTAGCATACGTCAGGATAGCATACGTGAGTTGTTCAAGTCAGAAATTAATTTAGCCTAAGGATGTATGGTAGAGTTTGAAGCATTCTTTTGCTACCTTCCTTTCTTTGTGGTTTGAGGGACCTCTCCGGGGAAATATTGGCCTGGTACGATACGAGCACCTTCAGTTCCGGAAATACTGGGGCCCGCTCCTTCCTGACCTCCAAAGATTAGGGCCTTGGATCACTACCTTCTGGAACTGAAGGTGCAATGTAGCAGTCTGGCCAGCACATCATGATAGCACATAAGCATTGTACATTGTCATCTTTACGATGGGCACAGTCAGCTTCTTGTACCACACTTTGGCCTTTCTCATCGCACTGTACGGCTGGAGGACTTGATCAGAGATCAACTTCCCCCATGTTCTTATTGTACCCCAGGACACAGTCTGATTTGGTGACCTGTGTAAAAGTATTTCGCACAGCGGTGGGGGTGATGCTATCACCATGTATGGTGGTCAAGAAAAGGACATCCCTTTTGTCCTTGTATTTTACCACCAGCATGCTGTTGCTACATTGGGCTCCACTTTCACCCTTTCTGAGAAGCTGCCTAATTAGCGTCTTAGGGAGGCTTATGATTTTTGCAGACAGTACTACAGGCTGTGGTAGCTCGTGCAGAGAGGGACTTGAAGAGTGGGATACTGGTATAAAAGTTATCTACGTAGAGGCGATAACCTTGATCCAGCAGTGCGTGCACCAAATCCCACACAATTTTCCCACTCACTTCCAGGACAGGGGGGACATTCAGGGGGTTCATTCCGGGTATCCTTCCCTTCATAAACTGTAAGCCTGTGGGTATACCGTAGGGTACTCTTGAACAGCTTGTAGAGTTTAATTTCGTACCTGGCCCTCTTACTGGGAAGGTATTGCCGGAATTTTAGCTTCCCCTTGAAATGTATTAGGGACTTATCCACGCAGATGTCCCTTTGGGAAATGTACATCTCAGCAAACTTGTTGCTGAAGTGATCAATGACCGGCTGAACTCTGAAAAATTGATCAAAAATGGGGTCATCTTGGGGATGACATTGTGCATTATCGTTGTAATGCAAACATTTTTTACTTGCTTCAAATCGTTTACGGGTCAACGCCATGTGGAACAACAGAGTGTTGTATAAAACATCAACACTCCAATATTGGAAGGAAAAGTCCGCAAAACGTAATCATTTCTATTGCGTCTACAGCGGTCCAGTTAGAAAATAATTATGTGAGGTTTTGGGGCAAAAATTGCTGGGAGTACAAATTTGTCTGGCCCAACACTAGGTTTTACAAAATCCTCAGAGAAATAGACTTTGAAAAAGTCTATTTCTGTGAGGCCAATGGTGTCAAATTTGAGTCCTGATTGCGCCACAAAATCAGGAATCAGTAGTTCATAATCTTCGGGGGTGAGGTCCATACAGGGTCAGTAACGGCTGGTGCTGCTTCATTTTGTGTCATGGTGCACTCCGTGGCGGTTTAGTAATCACTTGAGGAAGAGTAGGAGGAGGAAAAATAAAAGCAAGGTGGAACTCTCTACCTCACTATCAGTGATGGAGGCAATGAAGGTGTATGCCTCTTTCAGCTGAACACAGTGATTAGGACATTTTTTCAAGTATGCGGTGCCCGAGTGTGTACCAAATTTTATTCTGATAAAAAATTCAGTAAAATTTAGAAAAATGCATTCAGTAAAAAAAATACTGTAGCAGCTGCCAATTACTACGGTATATTTTTACTATCCCTAATCTCGTCTTATTAACTGATCTAAAAAAATGTTTTATTCTTTTTTCACACCAAATAAGAAAAAAAGCAACAACACGAGGCCGATCACTGATGTGCGTCAGTGATCATCGTTCGATGGCTGTAGTATGCAGGCACGGATGTGGCACAAAAATGGGCTAAAAAATAAAATTAAAAAATTAAAAATAAAGACAGAAAAAAAATAAAATAAAAAAGTCCTTGCCAAAAGCGAGCACGAACTAGCGAGCTAATCAGAGATGGTGCAAAGGGAGGGGGAAAGAAAAAATAGGGACAAAAAAAGTCCATGGAAACAGTGAGATTTGCATCACTGATAAGGGATCTGCAGAAAAGTCCACTGTATCAAAATATAAAACTATTTAAAACATAAAATGAATGTGGTTAACAAAAGTAGAAATCAAAACTCCAGATTTGCGCTTTTTCAGTCACCATAGTTCCTCACAAAAAAATGCAACAAAAAATGATCAATGTGTCATAGTGTCATACGTACCCAAAAATGGTATCAATGAAAACTACAGGTTGGCACGCAAAAAAACAAGCCCTTTTTACAGCTCCACCAAGACAAAATACATTTTTTTATGAATTTCAGAAAATGACGACATTTTTTTAAATTTTTTTTCTTACAAATTTCTGAATTTTTTTCACTACTAAAATATAAAATAAACTCTACAAGTTTTTTTTCCACAATATCATCCCTCTTGGAATATTATTCCCAATTCTAACTACATGATACATTAAAATGAATACTGTAATTCAAAACTTCTACTCGTCCCATAAAGAACAAGCCCTCACACAGTTCAGCTTTATTAATGGAAAAATATAAAAAGTTATGGCTGTTGGAAGGAAAGGAAAGGAGAAAATTAAAGTGCAAAAATGAAAAATCGGATGGTCACAAAGGGGTTATAGCCAATATGTGAATGCTCTGTAAATGTGTGGAGAAAGTAATTTCCAAATCTTAATACTCAGACCTCTACAGTGGCCACTTACTTCTCCTTTTTTAACAGTCATTGACTGCCGACGTGGTGTGATCTCCTCATTGATGCTAGATAAGAAGTTTTGGGAAATTCGAAGTGCATCTTGAAGTAGGGGGTAGTCTGGATGCCCACTGGGTGTATGCTTCAGCAAGTCCTACAAGCATTAAAATGATTCAGAAATCAAAGTATTTATTTGTTTCATCTAAGGCCTCTTTCACACTTCCGTCTTTTACCTCCCGTCATAATCCGTCGATTTTTTAAAAAACAGGATCCTGCAAATTTTTCTGCAGGATCCTGTTTTTTCCCATAGACTTGTATTAGCGACAGATTGTGACGGATGGCCATCCGTTCCATCCGTCGTGCACTGGATCCGTCTGAAAATAACTGTCTGCCGGGCGGAGAAAACGTACAGAGGAACGTTTTTTGTGCACGTCAGAAAATCGCTCAGTGACGGGTCCTGCGCTGCCCGTCGGCAGCTATAATGGAAGCCTATGGGCGCAGGATCCGTCACTGAACGTCAAAAACAGGAATCCAGTGAAGTATCCCGTTTTTCTCTTCTGAGCATGCCTGGAAGAATTTTCTAGTCAGGGGAATCTCTCTCTCTCAGCGCCAACTTCAACGCATCCATCAGGACACATCTTTTTTCCACTATTTTTAAGATATCCGTCGCATCGACACATTCTAACGGCCACCTGCCGACGGAAGTGTGAAAGAAGCCTAACTATACATTGCAGACTTAAATTTATGTGAATAAATAAAAATATCAGGGATTTACATAGTCTTTCATGTTAAACTGAAAACAGGATGTACTGTATTTTGCGAACTATAAGGCAAACTTTTTCTCCTAAAAAATTTGGAGGAAAGTGGGAGATGCATCTTATAGTCCAGATGTACCTTCTAGTCTGGCTGTGGAAAGGGGGGAGGATATGGAGGGGCTGCGGAGGAGCAGGTCACGGGAGGCAGGAGTAGGCTGCTACAGCTAACAAGTGTGCCAACTATTAAAGAACATGAATGTTCACTGCTCCCCACGCCCATAGTCCCTCCCAATCATCTCTTTAATATCGGGCACATGTGTTAGCTGCAGCCCTCCACTCCTGCAGTGACGAGGGGATCATGTGTGTCCGCAATTAAGGAAAATGAATATTCACTGCTCCCCACTCCAATTGTTCTGGGCGTATGAAGCAGTGAATATTCCGGAAGCGGACGTCGGCATATGGGGGAGTATGGCAGTGACGTCACATGCTTCTCACATCCCTAAGTCAGCTGCCGGCATCAAAACTGGACGGCGCGCTGCGAGGAAGCAGAGAGAAGGTAAGTAGAATTGTTGCTTATTTTTTATGTGTGCAGCATGATTGGGGTCATGTATACAAGGAAGGGAGCCATGTACAGTACAGACCAAAAGTTTGGACACACCTTCTCATTTAAAGATTTTTCTGTATCTTCATGACTATGAAATAGGGATTTTTGTTTTACTCACCGTAAAATCCTTTTCTCCGAGACGCTCATTGGGGGACACAGGACTGTGGGTGTATGCTACTGCTGCCAGGAGGCTGACACTAAGTAAACATAAAAAAAAAGTTTAGCTCCTCTTCCGCAGTATACACATTGACACCGGCCGCAGGCGAATCCAGTTTGGTCCAAAAGCAGTAGGAGAGAAAAGGAAACATATCAGCATTAATACAAAAAACAACATGTCTAGAAATAATCCCACTGACTGAACAAGTCAGAAGAAAAATGAAACAAAGAAAAGAGCCATCTGGGTAACAGGGAGTCCCCCAATGAGCGTCTCAGAGAAAAGGATTTTACGGTGAGTAACACAAAAATCCCTATTTCTCCTTCGCCTCATTGGGGGGACACAGGACTGTGGGATGTCCTAAAGCAGTCCCTGGGTGGGGAATTAACTCACCGGTATGACATCCAGGCATCTGCCGACTATAAGTGCGCTACCGCTGCCTGAAGAATCCTTCTACCCAGACTTGCATCTGCAGAAGTCTTAGTATGTTCCTTATAGTGTTTGGAAAAGGTATGCAAACTAGACCAGGTTGCGCCCTTGCAAACCTGTTCTGCTGAAGCCTGGTGCCGAAGCGCCCAGGACGCCCCCACTTCCCGAGTGGAATGCGCTTTGATTCCGGCCAGAAAGGCTACTCCCTTGACGCAGTAGGCCTCCTGAATAGCCGATCGTATCCACCTGGCCAAGGTTGATCTTGAGGCCGCAAGATCCTTCCTGTGACCATCAGGGAGGACAAACAGCGCATCCGTCTGCCGAAAAGGTACTGTCCGAGACACGTACCTTCTCAGCGCTCTTACTAGGTCTAATGTATGGAGAGGTTTTTCCACACGGTGCGTTGGCGCCGGACAGAAAGAAGGCAAGACAATGTCCTCGTTAATGTGGAACGAAGAAACCACCTTTGGTAAAAAGGAAGGTGCTGGTCTGAGCACCACTTTATCCTGATGGAACCTTAGAAAAGGAGCCAGACAGGATAGAGCAGCCAGCTCCGATACCCGTCTAATTGAAGTAACGGCCACCAAGAATGCAACCTTCCAGGAAAGGTAAGTTAAAGAGACGTCCTGAAGGCATTCAAAAGGAACTTCCTGCAAGGCACTTAAGAACAGATTAAGGTCTCAAGCATCCAGGGGGGTTCTGTAATGAGGAACCTTATGAGCTACTCCCTGTAGGAAAGTTTTTACCTGTAGATTAATAGCGATCCTGCGCTGAAAAAGTACCGACAAGGCTGATATCTGTCTTCTAAGTGTACTCGGTGCAAGGCCTGAATCCAGGCCGGTCTGGAGAAACGCAAGAATGTTTGGGAGCCCACGCCCTCTGCACCATGAAAGGAAAACCTTCCAGGTGTGATGATAACTACGTGCAGACGGATTTCCGGGCGCTAATCATGGTAGCGGCTACCTCTTGGGAAAACCCAGCCTGTGTTAGGATCCAAGATTCAATGGCCAGGCCGTTAAACACAGGGCCCCTAAGTTATGGAGGTAGATTGGGCCCTGCGAATGTAGATCCGGGAGGTCCGGAAGCCGCCATGGAGCTCCGGCGAGCAGCTGCACTAGGTCTGCGTACTATGATCGACGAGGCCAATCTGGAGCGACTAGGATAGCTGGAACTTCTTCTGACTTGACCTTTCTGATTACCTTCGGGAGCAGTGCTAGAGAGGGAAACAGATATGGGAAATGAGACTGGCCCCAAGGCAAAACTAACGAGTCTATAGCAATCGCCTGTGGATCTCGATATCGGGCGACAAACCTGGGTACTTTGGCATTCCTCCCGGAAGCCATCAGGTCTACGTCCAGGGTCCCCCAGAGTTGACTTATCTGCATAAATACTTCGGGATGTAGAGACCATTCCCCGAACGCAAGACCCTGTCGACTGAGAAAATCCGCAGCCCAGTTTTTTTCGCCCGGGATGTGGACTGCCGAAATCACCGAGTGATTCCTCTCGGCCCAGCAGAGGACCTATTTTACCTCGTGCATGGCCGCCCTGCTGCGGGCACCCCCTTGATGATTTATGTATGCCAACATTGTAGCATTGTCCGATTGAATCCAGACAGGGCGGCCTGCCAGGAGATGATGGATATGCTGCAACGCCATCCGAATTGCCCGAATCTCCAACAGATTGATCGGGAGGGTTGAATCCTGCAAGGACCAGCGTCCCTGGGCTGTGTGGCGGTAAAATCCTGCTCCCCAACCTAGAAGGTTGGCGTTTGTCGTGACCACCAGCCAATAGACTGGGAGAAAAGGTTTCCCCTGTTGAATAGATGGACTCGTTGACCACCAAGAGAGATCCTGTCTGACCTGGAAAGATAGACGGCACCTGAGGTTGAGAGAGAATGGGTTCCTGTCCCACGCTGATAACAGAGCATGCTGGAGAGGGCGAAGATGGAGCTGTGCAAAAGGCACTGCTTCTATTGTCGCCACCATTCTCCCTAAGACCCTCATGCAAAACCGAATTTTGTGATAGACTGGCCGGCGAAGGGTCTTCACCTCTTGCCGAAGTTTCAGGGCCTTGTCCCGAGGTAGGATTGTCAAGCCTTGTAAGGTGTTGTAAAACATCCCTAGAAAATAAATTCTCCGGGATGGTACGAGGGACGATTTTTCTCGGTTTACCAGCCACCCTAGACGAGAAAGAGTGTCTAGAGTAATGCTGACGTTTTTCTCGCAGGCCCGAAAAGACGGCCCCTTGATGAGGAGATCGTCTAAGTAAGGTAAAATGAGTATGCCCCAAGAATGCAGGATGGACACAACAGCCGCCATGACCTTTGTGAACACTCTGGGGGCGGTGGCTAGCCCGAAAGGTAAGGCTGTAAACTGAAAATGCAGATTGCCTTCGGCGAAACGTAGGAATCTTTGATGCACAGGAAATATGGGAATGTGCAGATATGCATCTTGAATATCTATTGAAGCTAAGAACTCTCCTTTTTCCATTGACGCAATGACCGATCGAAGAGACTCCATTCGAAAGCGACGAGTGTTGACAAACCTGTTTAAACGTTTCAGGTCCAGAATGGGCCTTACCGATCCGTCCTTTTTGGGAACTAAGAACAGGTTGGAATAAAACCCCTGAAATCTTTCTTCATTTGGAACTGGAATGATGACCCCGCAGAGCCGAAGAGACTCTATAGAATTGAACAGGGCCTGTAATCGCGATTTTGAGCTGGGAAGGCAGGAAGGAAAGAACCAGCATGGAGGAAGGTTGACAAACTCTATCTTGTATCCTGAAGACACCAGTTCTCTTACCCATCTGTCGTGAACCACAGTGAGCCAGGACTGGTGAAAAAAAGAGTAGGCGGCCGCCTACTTCGTCGGCGGGGACCAGAGGCCGACTCCAGTCATTTGGCCGAAAACCTATGGGACCTAGATCCCCTTCCCCCTCCCCTGAGATCGCATTCTTCCCAATGGGTTGGCTCTGTATGAGACCTGATGATCTCTGTCCTGATTGGGTCGCCCCGGAGCAGAGGGATATGACGTTAGGGTCCACCTGGTATTGCGAAAGGGCTTAAAGCGAGCCTGGAACTGACAACGAAAAGGCTGCGTAATCTGCTGTGGAAGAAAATTGCTTTTTCCTCCTGTTGTATCAGAAATGAGCTGATCCAATTTTTCTCCAAATAATCGACCCCCCTGATAAGGAAGGGTTGTAAGAGTTTTTTTAGAGGTAGAATCTGCTCGCCGTGTTCTCAACCAAAGAGCCCTTCTGATGGCAATAGCGTTTGCTGCCGCTGAAGCTGCACAGTTTGCGGTGTCTAAAGACGCATTGATCAGATAGCTCCCAGCCAGAGCTATTTGATTTGATATCTCAGTCAACTCCACTGGAAGATCCCTCTCCTGAAGAGCCTTGGTCAAAGATTCTAACCAGGACATCATGGCATTAGCTCCCACGTCAGGAGGGCGAGAGAGCTGAACCTGAAGCCTCAAAGACTGAACGAGCCAAACTATCAATAAGTCGATCACTAGGATCCTTAATAGATGAGCCATTGGGAAGGGATAACAGTGTATTAGAGGCCAAACGAGAAACCGGGGGATCTACCAAAGGGTAGTCTGCCCATTTTTTACGCAGTTCAGGAGCAAAAGGCTATCTAGCATTCAGAGCCTTTTGTGCCGCAAAACGACTGTCTGGATGCTCCTTGTGACGTTGGACCAAGTCCTCAAACTCGGGGTGAGAAGCAAACACCCTATGAGACTGCTTGGCCCTCTTGAATGATACCTTATGACCGGAGGTCAAGGTAGATTCGTCCTCTATACCCAGGGTCTGGTTGACAGCCTCGATTAGACTGTCTACTGACTCCTGGTAATCAGAGGCCTCTAGATTGAGGGATCCCTCGGAATCGTAGTCCGAACAGAGTTCACTGCTCTCCACTGGAGAAGGTGAACGAGAAGGGGAACTCCAGGAAGCAGATGCCCCTGATGGACCGGGAGACGCTGTGTGGGTTCGCTTTTCCCGCGTCTGCCTAGTGCGAGCGCTGCCCCTGCAGGCCGAAGGCTCCTGAGAGTCGGAGGACCTCTCAACGGCAGGTGAACCGCTGTCCATGGCCCTAGCCGGGGTCTGCAGGGACTCGATTGCCTTAGTTAGGGAGTCGCAGGGGAGGGCTCCTGAGCGCGTTCGGAGTCGCATGCCTCACAGAGATGATTACTCTGGGCATGCGGAAAAGCGGACCGACAGACTACACATACGGTATATAGCACCGTGTGAGATTTGGCCCTTCTAGACATGGTGCCCTGCAAATGCTATAATCAGGGGATCTAGATAGGCCAAAGTAATGCAGCGCTTAATGCTGTCAGGCTGGAGGGAGTAGCACTAACCCCAGTCCTGTGTCCCCGTTTGTTCTGTGGAACGTGTCCCAGAGCGAAGAATCCGAGCTGCCTTTTTTGAAAAAGAGTGCCCCCACTAGTGGATGGAACCGGAAACAGCGGCGTCTGCGGCCTAGAAGTTGGCAGTGCTTCAGCGAGGAGAGGGGGAGGGGCGGCCGAAAATGATGCAGCCGGAAGAAGCAGGGCTTCCATCCGCAGCCTATTTCCTGCTAGAAGCCGGGGACTAAATTATCGGATGCCCTGGAAGTGACACTGGCGGTCCACAGTGTGGCGCCGCCCATAACACACAGGCCGTGGCGCCGCCGGAAACAGGAGACCGCGGCGCCTACCAGCAGAAAAAGACTAGTCGCCATCGCCGCCAGACCGCAGGGATGCCAGGAAAGAAATGCAGACCTGCTCTCCAAACCCCCGGTACGATGCGTGCTTCAGGAGCCCTCATAGCCGCTCCCCCCCCCCCCCCCCGGCAGCCCTTCTCGAATGCCGGCGCCCGCGTGAGGGAGGCTGTGTAACCAAAAAGACGGTGTAGGCACCCTAACTCCATCTTCCTTTCTATAGGAAGAGGAGAGGGACCGTCCGCCCCCCTTTATTACTGCTGTCTAGCATTGGTGGTGCAGTGGGGGGCCGCACGGACAATGCATACGCACCTGTACAGCCTAGGGTTTCATTACCTTAGGGTGGTCAGGGCTTAGTCCGGCAAGTCCCACGTCGCGGGAGAGGATAGGTGGAGGCGACACTCAACGAGCTCGCCCGTTGATGGTTTGGGGAGATTGGACCCCTTCAATAGGGTCCGTCGCCCCTGTCTCACTTCCAAAAAAGGGTCCAAAAAGGTCTGGGAACTAGACGTGTGCCTCCTTCAGACACTAAGCATGAACTGGATTCGCCTGCAGCCGGTGTCAAGGTGTATACTGCGGAGGAGCTAAACCTTTTTTTATGTTTACTTAAGTGTCAGCCTCCTGGCGGCAGTAGCATACACCCACAGTCCTGTGTCCCCCAATGAGGCGAAGGAGAAAATTGTACATTCACACTGAAGGCATCAAAACGAAGTATATAATTCCACATGTGTTAATTCATAGTTTTGATGTCTTCAATGTGAATGTACAATTTTCATAGTCATGAAAATACAGAAAAATCTTTAAATGAGCTGTGTCCAAACTTTTGGTCTGTACTGTATATCTGGACGGGGAGCCATGTACAGTATACCAGGACGGGGAGTCATGTATACCTGGACGGGCAGCCATGTATACCTGGACTGGCAGCCATGTATACCTGGACGGGCAGCTATGTATACCTGCACGGGCAGCCATGTATACCTGCACAGGCAGCCATGTATACCAGGATGGGGATTAGTACAGAATGAGGGGACATTACCCCTATAACAGTGTCAGCAGCAGATCCCCCCCATAAGTGTGTCATTACATTTTTTGCTTACTTTTTTCTATTTTCCTCCTCTAAAACCTAGGTGTGTCTTAAAATCTGGTGCGTCTTATGGTCCGAAAAATATGGTAATAGTTGCTGCAGAGAAGAATACTTTTTTTTTTTTTAAATTTCACTTTCCTGTCG
Organism: Ranitomeya imitator; assembly: GCF_032444005.1. NCBI lineage: Eukaryota > Metazoa > Chordata > Amphibia > Anura > Dendrobatidae > Ranitomeya > Ranitomeya imitator. The sequence continues at coordinate 303,053,343 of NC_091282.1, forward strand.
GCGGAGATATTAGAAATCAAAGAATTTTGCATCTAATGAGTTAATTTGTATTTAACTGTGTGTTATCCAATAGTTTTCACTGGGGCATGTATTTATTTCCCCTATAGGATGCTGACTAATGTTGGGCAGGCAGCAACACTCATGGGATAAAAAGAACACGCCCCCACCACAGCCTGATCTTTGTCTAACCTCCTGCATGAATCACTCTAGGGGGAAGAGGTAGCACAGCTGAGTTTACTATGTTACACTACAAACCCTTCAATCAGCTCTCCTATTCTCACAACACAGCCTGCTCTACTGAACTGCCCCTCCCCCACACTGCCTGTCCAAAGATGTGCTGTTAAACTTATGTCTGCTGTGCTCAAGGCACGTTGTAATCACTCTGCAGTTATATTAGAGTAGGGTGTCATTATATGTCTCACAAAGAAGTAACCTGTCTGTTCTGGACTACTCCTATCTGAGATATCTTTTTTTCTTCTTTTTTATTTTTATAGATATGACACCCTGCTCTGATCTCACTGCAGAGCGATTATAAGTTCCCTAGCGAACAGCAGACATACAGTTGCTTCTCACAAAATTATTATATCATCAAAAAGTTAATTTCTTTCAGTTAGTCAATACAAAAAGTGAAACTCATATCATATAGAGTTATTACAAACAGAGTGATCTGTTTCAAGTGTTTATTTCTGTTAATGATTATGCTTACAGCCAATGAAAACCCAAAAGTCATTATCTCAGTAAATTAGAATACTTTATAACACCAGCTTGAAAAATGGTTTTAAAATCCGAAATGTTGGCCTACTGAAATATATGTTCACTAAATGCACTCAAAACTTGGTCAGGGCTCCTTTTGCATGAATTACTGCTTCCATGCGGACCGGCATGGAGACGATCATCCTTTGGCACTGCTGAGTTGTTATGGAAGCCCAGGTTGCTTTGATAGCAGTCTTCAGCTCATCTTCATTGTTGGGTCTGGTGTCTCTCATCTTCCTCTTGACAATACGCCATAGAATCTCTATTGGGATAAAGTCAGGTGAGTTTGCTGGCCACTCAAGCACAGTGATACTGTTGTTTTTAAACCAGGTATTGGTACATTTGGCAGTGTTGACAGGTTCCAAGTCCTGCTGGAGAATGAAATTTCCAGGTCCAAAAAGCTTGTCGGCAGAGGGAAGCATGAAATGCTCTAAAATTTCCTGGTAGACGGCTGCGCTGACTTTGGTCTTGATAAAACACAGTGGACCTACACCAGCAGATGACATGTTTCCCCAAACCATCACTGATTGTGGAAACTTCACACTAGACCTCAAGCAGCTTAGATTTTGGCCTCTCCACTCTTCCTCCAGACTCTGGGACCTTGATTTACAAATGAAATGCAAATTTTACCTTCATCTGAAAACAGCATCTTGAACCACTGAGCAACAGTCCAGTTTTTTTTCTCCTTGGCCCAGGTAATACACTTCTGGCCCTGTCTATTGGTCATGAGTGGCTTGACACAAGGAATGCAACACTTGTAGCCCATGTCCTGGATACGTCTGTGTGTGATGGCTCTTGAAGCAATGACTCCAGCAGCAGTCCACTCCTTGTGAATCTCCCCCAAATTCTGAATAGCCTTTTCTTAATCCTTTCAAGGCTGTGTTTATCCTGGTTGCTTGTGCACCTTTTACTACCACACTTTTTCCTTCCACTCAACTTTCCATTACTATGCTTGGATGCAGCACTCTGTGAACAGCCGGCTTCTTTAGCAATGACCTTTTGTTTCTTAAGGTACCGTCACATTAAGCGACGCTGCAACGATAGACAACGATGCCGATCGCTGCAGCGTCGCTGTTTAGTTGTTGTGTGGTCGCTGGAGAGCTGTCACACAGACAGCTCTCCAGCGACCAACGATACCGAAGTCCCCGGATAACCAGGGTAAACATCGGGTTACTAAGTGCAGGGCCGCGCTTAGTAACCCGATGTTTACCCTGGTTACCATTATAAATGTAAAAAAAAAAAAAAAAAAACACTACATACTAACATTCCGGTGTCTGTCACGTCCCCCGGCGTCAGCTTCCCTGCACTGTGTAAGCGCCGGCCGTAAAGCACAGTGGTGACGTCACCGCTGTGCTCTGCTTTACGGCCGGCTGGCGCTGACACAGTGCAGGGAAGCTGACGCCGGGGGACTCGACAGACACCGGAATGTAAGTATGTAGTGTTTTGGTTTTTTTACATTTACAATGGTAACCAGGGTAAATATCGGGTTACTAAGCGCGGCCCTGCGCTTAGTAACCCGATGTTTACCCTGGTGACAATTGAAGACATCGCTGGATCGGCGTCACACACGCCGATTCAGCGATGTCAGCGGGTGATCCAGGTGCTGGCCTTCTAGCTCCGACCAGCGATGTCACAGCAGGATCCTGATCGCTGCTGCGTGTCAAACACAACGATATCGCTATCCAGGACGCTGCAACGTCACAGATCGCTATCGTTGTTAAGTTGTTCAGAGTGAAGGTACCTTTACCCTCCTTGTGGAATGTGTCAATGACTGCCTTCTGCACATCTGTCAAGTCAGCAGTCTTCCCCATGATTGTGGAGCCTACTGAAACAGACTAAGGCTACTTTCACACTTGCGTCGTTTTAGATCCGTCGCAATGCGTCGTTTCGGGAAAAACGCATCCTGCAAGTGTGCACGCAAGATGCGTTTTTTTTCCCATAGACTTGTATTGCCGACGGATCGCGATGTATGGCCATGGATGTGTCGTGTTTTGGCGGACCGTCGTCACGAAAAAACGTTCAAGGGAACGTTTTTTCGTACGTGGTGTCCGCCATTTCCTACCGTGCATGCGAGGCCGGGACTCCGCCCCCCCTCCTCCCCGGGACTTTGCAATTGGCAGCGGATGCGTTGAAAAACTGCATCCGCTGCCCACGTTGTGCCGAATTTGCACAACGTACCGACACAAGTGTGAAAGTAGCCTAAGAGACCTTCTTAAACACTTAGGAATCCTTTACAGGTGTTTTTTGTTAATTAGTCTAATTTACCGAGATAATGACTTTTGGGTTTTCATTGGCTGTAAGTCATAATCATCAACATTAACAGAAATAAAAACTTGAAATAGATCACTCTGTTTGTAATGACTCTATATAATATATGAGTTTCACTTTTTATACTGAAGAACTGAAGTAAGTTAAGTTCTTGATGATATTCTAATTTTGGGAGAAGCACCTATAAATGCATGCTGTCAGCAGGATTGTGCTGAGTAACCTACAGTTTTAGGTTGGCGCCATTATACTGATTAAAATGATACCTTGGTTGATGAAATCCATCTTGTGGTTGTTGTTTAATTTGTATTTGTAGTTTTCAACTAATGATATGCCCGAGCTCCAGTGCGGCCTGTGGTCGGTAGGGGGGTCTTTATGTGGTGCTCTGCTTAGGTATTCATCTGTATGGGCTTATGACAGGTCACTGATTCTTCACTGTAGTTTACTGAGCAAAATCCTGCTGACAGGTTCACTTTAAAGATAATCTGTCAGCAGGTTTTTGCCATTTAATCTGAGAGCAACATAATGCAGAAGCAGAGAGCCTGATTACAGCAATGTGTCACTTTCTCAGCAATACAATCAGTGTTTTAACAGAAGAAGATTATCACTGGCAGACTAGTTGTGGCCAGGAAATCCAACTAGATGTGTGTAATCTTGTCCCCACCACTGATTGGCAGCTTGCTGACAATGTACAGTGTACACATGAAGCTGCCAGTCAGGGGTGTGTGGGTGGGGTTATACACAGCTCAGCATTCTGAGCACTGCTACATCTACAGCTGAGAAAACAGGGATTTTATCAATACTACACCAAGCAGTTTGGGAAATGATACATCGGTGGAAATGAGGGTCTCAGCCCTATATCATCTCAGAATACATAGTAAAAAACCTGCTGACAGATTCCCTTTAACTGAAATTTAAGTCATTGAGGACCAAATACTTTGATTGCTAATATCTTCGTAAAGGAGAGGTAAAATAAAAACAAAACAAAAACACAACAACAATGTTTTATTCCGCTCTGCAGCCATTATTATATTATGTGTCCAGTTCAACATGAAATGTTTGGTGAAACAAAAGCCACAGCTGTATTACTGGGGGGTATATCACTGTAAGATTGCATAATGACTGGAGTTTGCCTGTATACATTATAGTCACATATAATATAAAATCACTCACATGTAGGACAAGTGTACTGCGTGTCACACGATCCACTGGCTTATAGAGAAGAGCTACAGACAAAGAACAGACAGGGTGGCACATTTTACCATTACAGCATAGAACAGGATGACACACCCAGGACTAGCCAATATTCCAAGATTCCCGTCAACACCAATTCGGCCATTATAAGTATGTTTCTGAAGATCACAAAATGTCCTGCCCCAATAATGCCAACCAGCCCATCCCTATCCCTTTCCAAATGCAATCACTCACCCTCCAGGGAGGTTTTAGCCGGCTGCTCCTTGGACTCACGGGTGCTTCTGGCTCTTAAATTCTAGAAGCAAAAATTCCAGGATATTCATGCTATTTTTATTTCAGACAAATTCCATCTTAGAGATTCAATAACTACTGACTGTCTTTGTATATGGATGAATTAAGAACAAATGTGAGGAGAAAGAACATGGAAGATTAATGTTTATTTATACTTGATTGAACACATAGCCATAAGTAGACCAGACTAGCCATAAGTAGTTCAGACTAACCATAAGTAGTCTATATATCCATAAGTAGTCCAGACTAACCATAAGTAGTCTATAAATCCATAAGTAGTCCAGATTAACCATAAGTCGTCTATAAATCCATAAGTAGTCCAGATTAACCATAAGTAGTCTATAAATCCATAAGTAGTCCAGATTAACCATAAGTAGTCTATAAGTCCATAAGTAGTCCAGATTAACCATAAGTAGTCTATATATCCATAAGTAGTCCAGATTAACCATAAGTAGTCTATAAATCCATAAGTACTCCAGACTAACCATAAGTAGTCTATAAATCCATAAGTAGTCCAGATTAACCATAAGTAGTCTATAAATCCATAAGTACTCCAGACTAACCATAAGTAGTCTATAAATCCATAAGTAGTCCAGATTAACCATAAGTAGTCTATAAGTCCATAAGTAGTCCAGATTAACCATTAAGTAGTCTATAAATCCATAAGTACTCCAGACTAACCATAAGTACCGTAGTCTATAAATCCATAAGTAGTCCAGATTAACCATAAGTAGTCTATAAATCCATAAGTACTCCAGACTAACCATAAGTAGTCTATAAGTCCATAAGTAGTCCAGATTAACCATAAGTAGTCTATATATCCATAAGTAGTCCAGATTAACCATAAGTAGTCTATAAATCCATAAGTAGTCCAGATTAACCATAAGTAGTCTATAAGTCCATAAGTAGTCCAGATTAACCATAAGTAGTCTATAAATCCATAAGTACTCCAGACTAACCATAAGTAGTCTATAAATCCATAAGTACTCCAGACTAACCATAAGTACCGTAGTCTATAAATCCACATGTAGTCCAGATTAACCATAAGTAGTCTATAAGTCCATAAGTAGTCCAGATTAACCATAAGTAGTCTATAAATCCATATGTAGTCCAGATTAATCATAAGTAGTCTATAAGTCCATAATAGAAGATTAATGTTTATTTATACTTGATTGCACACATAACCATAAGTAGTCTATAAATCCATAAGTACTCCAGACTAACCATAAGTAGTCTATAAGTCCATAAGTACTCCAGACTAACCATAAGTAGTCTATAAATCCATAAGTAGTCCAGATTAACCATAAGTAGTCTATATATCCATAAGTAGTCCAGATTAACCATAAGTAGTCTATAAATCCATAAGTAGTCCAGATTAACCATAAGTAGTCTATAAGTCCATAAGTAGTCCAGATTAACCATTAAGTAGTCTATATATCCATAAGTAGTCCAGATTAACCATAAGTAGTCTATAAATCCATAAGTACTCCAGATTAACCATAAGTAGTCTATAAATCCATAAGTAGTCCAGATTAACCATAAGTAGTCTATAAATCCATAAGTACTCCAGACTAACCATAAGTACCGTAGTCTATAAATCCATATGTAGTCCAGATTAACCATAAGTAGTCTATAAGTCCATAAGTAGTCCAGATTAACCATAAGTAGTCTATAAGTCCATAAGTAGTCCAGATTAACCATAAGTAGTCTATAAATACATATGTAGTCCAGATTAATCATAAGTAGTCTATAAGTCCATAATAGAAGATTAATGTTTATTTATACTTGATTGCACACATAACCATAAGTAGTCTATAAGTCCATATGTACTCCAGACTAACCATAAGTAGTCTATAAATCCATAAGTAGTCCAGATTAACCATAAGTAGTCTATAAATCCATAAGTAGTCCAGATTAACCATAAGTAGTCTATAAGTCCATAAGTAGTCCAGATTAACCATTAAGTAGTCTATATATCCATAAGTAGTCCAGATTAACCATAAGTAGTCTATAAATCCATAAGTACTCCAGACTAACCATAAGTAGTCTATAAATCCATAAGTAGTCCAGATTAACCATTAAGTAGTCTATACATCCATAAGTACTCCAGACTAACCATAAGTAGTCTATAAATCCATAAGTACTCCAGACTAACCATAAGTACCGTAGTCTATAAATCCATAAGTAGTCCAGATTAACCATAAGTAGTCTATAAATCCATAAGTACTCCAGACTAACCATAAGTAGTCTATAAGTCCATAAGTAGTCCAGATTAACCATAAGTAGTCTATATATCCATAAGTAGTCCAGATTAACCATAAGTAGTCTATAAATCCATAAGTAGTCCAGATTAACCATAAGTAGTCTATAAGTCCATAAGTAGTCCAGATTAACCATAAGTAGTCTATAAATCCATAAGTACTCCAGACTAACCATAAGTAGTCTATAAATCCATAAGTACTCCAGACTAACCATAAGTACCGTAGTCTATAAATCCACATGTAGTCCAGATTAACCATAAGTAGTCTATAAGTCCATAAGTAGTCCAGATTAACCATAAGTAGTCTATAAATCCATATGTAGTCCAGATTAATCATAAGTAGTCTATAAGTCCATAATAGAAGATTAATGTTTATTTATACTTGATTGCACACATAACCATAAGTAGTCTATAAATCCATAAGTACTCCAGACTAACCATAAGTAGTCTATAAGTCCATAAGTACTCCAGACTAACCATAAGTAGTCTATAAATCCATAAGTAGTCCAGATTAACCATAAGTAGTCTATATATCCATAAGTAGTCCAGATTAACCATAAGTAGTCTATAAATCCATAAGTAGTCCAGATTAACCATAAGTAGTCTATAAGTCCATAAGTAGTCCAGATTAACCATTAAGTAGTCTATATATCCATAAGTAGTCCAGATTAACCATAAGTAGTCTATAAATCCATAAGTACTCCAGATTAACCATAAGTAGTCTATAAATCCATAAGTAGTCCAGATTAACCATAAGTAGTCTATAAATCCATAAGTACTCCAGACTAACCATAAGTACCGTAGTCTATAAATCCATATGTAGTCCAGATTAACCATAAGTAGTCTATAAGTCCATAAGTAGTCCAGATTAACCATTAAGTAGTCTATATATCCATAAGTAGTCCAGATTAACCATAAGTAGTCTATAAATCCATAAGTACTCCAGATTAACCATAAGTAGTCTATAAATCCATATGTAGTCCAGATTAATCATAAGTAGTCTATAAGTCCATAATAGAAGATTAATGTTTATTTATACTTGATTGCACACATAACCATAAGTAGTCTATAAGTCCATATGTACTCCAGACTAACCATAAGTAGTCTATAAATCCATAAGTAGTCCAGATTAACCATAAGTAGTCTATAAATCCATAAGTAGTCCAGATTAACCATAAGTAGTCTATAAGTCCATAAGTAGTCCAGATTAACCATTAAGTAGTCTATATATCCATAAGTAGTCCAGATTAACCATAAGTAGTCTATAAATCCATAAGTACTCCAGACTAACCATAAGTAGTCTATAAGTCCATAAGTAGTCCAGATTAACCATTAAGTAGTCTATAAATCCATAAGTACTCCAGACTAACCATAAGTAGTCTATAAATCCATAAGTACTCCAGACTAACCATAAGTACCGTAGTCTATAAATCCATAAGTAGTCCAGATTAACCATAAGTAGTCTATAAATCCATAAGTACTCCAGACTAACCATAAGTAGTCTATAAGTCCATAAGTAGTCCAGATTAACCATAAGTAGTCTATATATCCATAAGTAGTCCAGATTAACCATAAGTAGTCTATAAATCCATAAGTAGTCCAGATTAACCATAAGTAGTCTATAAGTCCATAAGTAGTCCAGATTAACCATAAGTAGTCTATAAATCCATAAGTACTCCAGACTAACCATAAGTAGTCTATAAATCCATAAGTACTCCAGACTAACCATAAGTACCGTAGTCTATAAATCCACATGTAGTCCAGATTAACCATAAGTAGTCTATAAGTCCATAAGTAGTCCAGATTAACCATAAGTAGTCTATAAATCCATATGTAGTCCAGATTAATCATAAGTAGTCTATAAATCCATAATAGAAGATTAATGTTTATTTATACTTGATTGCACACATAACCATAAGTAGTCTATAAATCCATAAGTACTCCAGACTAACCATAAGTAGTCTATAAGTCCATAAGTACTCCAGACTAACCATAAGTAGTCTATAAATCCATAAGTAGTCCAGATTAACCATAAGTAGTCTATATATCCATAAGTAGTCCAGATTAACCATAAGTAGTCTATAAATCCATAAGTAGTCCAGATTAACCATAAGTAGTCTATAAGTCCATAAGTAGTCCAGATTAACCATTAAGTAGTCTATATATCCATAAGTAGTCCAGATTAACCATAAGTAGTCTATAAATCCATAAGTACTCCAGATTAACCATAAGTAGTCTATAAATCCATAAGTAGTCCAGATTAACCATAAGTAGTCTATAAATCCATAAGTACTCCAGACTAACCATAAGTACCGTAGTCTATAAATCCATATGTAGTCCAGATTAACCATAAGTAGTCCAGATTAACCATAAGTAGTCTATAAATCCATAAGTACTCCAGACTAACCATAAGTACCGTAGTCTATAAATCCATAAGTAGTCCAGATTAACCATAAGTAGTCTATAAATCCATAAGTAGTCCAGATTAACCATAAGTAGTCTATAAATCCATATGTAGTCCAGATTAATCATAAGTAGTCTATAAGTCCATAATAGAAGATTAATGTTTATTTATACTTGATTGCACACATAACCATAAGTAGTCTATAAGTCCATATGTACTCCAGACTAACCATAAGTAGTCTATAAATCCATAAGTAGTCCAGATTAACCATAAGTAGTCTATAAATCCATAAGTAGTCCAGATTAACCATAAGTAGTCTAGATTAACCATTAAGTAGTCTATGTATCCATAAGTAGTCCAGATTAACCATAAGTAGTCTATAAATCCATAAGTACTCCAGACTAACCATAAGTAGTCTATAAATCCATAAGTAGTCCAGATTAACCATAAGTAGTCTATAAATACATAAGTACTCCAGACTAACCATAAGTAGTCTATAAATCCATAAGTAGTCCAGATTAACCATAAGTAGTCTATAAATCCATAAGTAGTCCAGATTAACCATAAGTAGTCTATAAATCCATAAGTACTCCAGACTAACCATAAGTAGTCTATAAATCCATAAGTACTCCAGACTAACCATAAGTACCGTAGTCTATAAATCCATATGTAGTCCAGATTAACCATAAGTAGTCTATAAGTCCATAAGTAGTCCAGATTAACCATAAGTAGTCTATAAGTCCATACGTAGTCCAGATTAACCATAAGTAGTCTATAAATACATATGTAGTCCAGATTAATCATAAGTAGTCTATAAGTCCATAATAGAAGATTAATGTTTATTTATACTTGATTGCACACATAACCATAAGTAGTCTATAAGTCCATATGTACTCCAGACTAACCATAAGTAGTCTATAAGTCCATAAGTACTCCAGACTAACGATAAGTAGTCTATAAATCCATATGTACTCCAGACTAACGATAAGTAGTCTATAAGTCCATATGTACTCCAGACTAACCATAAGTAGTCTATAAGTCCATAAGTACTCCAGACTAACGATAAGTAGTCTATAAATCCATAAGTAGTCCAGACTAACGATAAGTAGTCTATAAATCCATAAGTAGTCCAGATTAACCATAAGTAGTCTATAAATCCATAAGTAGTCCAGATTAACCATAAGTAGTCTATAAATCCATAAGTAGTCCAGATTAACCATAAGTAGTCAAATGGAAGTCCAGTATGCATTCTGCAGCCCCAAAAAGACTCCTACATAAATGAGTTGATTTATAAGAAAAGCCAAAGATATGAAAGGATGGTGACGAGTTAATGCTATTATTGTGAAGAGCGAAAGATTAATTTCATTCAAGATGATCAAGTGCATGTTAAGATGTGGTGGTTTTACCTTGAAAGAGCTTTCCGACAATGGATATTTATGATATATCTACAATATTATTGATAAAAGTCTCATTGATGGGGTCCTCACCAATGGGATTCTGATTGATCAATAGAATGGAGACGGAGGATTTCAAAGCCCCTCAATTCCCCCTTACTTCACAATTAGGAGGAGTTTGAAGGGAGTGAAATTCAAGAACTGCCCCATTCACACTCCTTCTCTCTGCAATCGTGCAATGATGTGGACGGGCAGTACTAGGGACCCCCGTGGTGGTTCCAGTAGTTGCCCCCACAATAATCAGACATCAATCACTTCAGTAGCCATCCTGTCAGAAGGTGATAGATGGCAATTATGGCAAAACCCCTTTAAAGCTGTACAGCAGATGGTCACAGAGCATAGTTTTCTGCATTATCAAGGAATTACGAAGTCACTAAAATGATTTTTTTCTTATGTTGCACACTTTTTATTTTAAGCATGAAGGGATTAATGCTCTTCTCACCTCGGAAATTTCAGCAAACTGAGCGTTAGCTTGACAACATTTCTCCGCCGTTTCCATAGCAACCTCATAGTTGTCAACAAAGGCGCGATACACACCCAGCTGGCTGGCCTGTACACGGAAAGAACGAGGAAGAATTAGAAAGGTGGAAAATTTAAAAAAACGGTGTAGAGTGAAAATAGCAAAAGATAGATAATAAAATAATTGGGAAAAATGGCAAAGTACCGTATATTAGTCCTGATGTACTTCATATAATACCATAAAACTTCTAAATTCTTGCAAAGTAAGGACAGATTTATCTAGTGTAACAGGGAATCACTTATACATCAATGAGAGTGCAGACATACAGTGGCTTGTGAAAGTTTTCACCCCCTTGGCTTTTACCTATTTTGTTACATTACAACCCGTGCTAAAATATTTTGTAATCTGATTTGTGTGCGATGCATCAGAACTAAATAGTATAAGTTGGGGAAGTACGGGGGGGGGGGGAAACCGATCAAAAAGTCCCATATGGAGTAAAATAGAAACAAATCTTTATTAAGCAAATGGTAGTAGAACTTGGAAAAACAACATACCGTACACAAAACATATACAAAATAAGTGCATGGGACACTCAGAACAAGGAGCTATGTTATACCACAGTAATAGAATATTTGTAACAGGACAAATGTAGCAAAGTTAAAATATATGAGGTGACTGCAGTAAGAACCAAATGGTATCATGTCAGATAATCCAAATAGGCAGAAGCAAAAACAATGGTCACCACAGAGAAGGTAAATGTGAAATAGATGGCCCTAGAGTGGTGGCCCAAACATTGTCACCAAAGGTGATACCATGGTCACAATGAATGATAGGTAATATACCTGAGAACTGACACCAAAAGAAGCAGGGTCTCACAATGCCTGTGTGTCCACCCCAACGAGCGTTTCAGATACCAAAATTGCTGTTTAGAGGAAACCATCTACCTTGAAGGAGCTGGAGCAGTTTAGCCTTGAGGAATGAGCACAAAAATCACAGTGGCAAGATGTAGTACATTTATAGAGACTTATCCAAAGTGGCTTGCAGCTGTAATTGCAGCAAAAGGAGGCTCTACAAAGCAGGGCTGTGGAGTCGGAGTCGTGGAGTCGGAGTTTGAGCCCATTTTGGTGGAGTCGGAGTTGGAGTCGGTATAAAATGGACCAACTCCTAAAATACAGTGGGGCAAAAAAGTATTTAGTCAGTCAGCAATAGTGCAAGTTCCACCACTTAAAAAGATGAGAGGCGTCTGTAATTTACATCATAGGTAGACCTCAACTATGGGAGACAAACTGAGAAAAAAAATCCAGAAAATCACATTGTCTGTTTTTTTAACATTTTATTTGCATATTATGGTGGAAAATAAGTATTTGGTCAGAAACAAAATTTCATCTCAATACTTTGTAATATATCCTTTGTTGGCAATGACAGAGGTCAAACGTTTTCTGTAAGTCTTCACAAGGTTGCCACACACTGTTGTTGGTATGTTGGCCCATTCCTCCATGCAGATCTCCTCTAGAGCAGTGATGTTTTTGGCTTTTCGCTTGGCAACACGGACTTTCAACTCCCTCCAAAGGTTTTCTATAGGGTTGAGATCTGGAGACTGGCTAGGCCACTCCAGGACCTTGAAATGCTTCTTACGAAGCCACTCCTTCGTTGCCCTGGCGGTGTGCTTTGGATCATTGTCATGTTGAAAGACCCAGCCACGTTTCATCTTCAATGCCCTTGCTGATGGAAGGAGGTTTGCACTCAAAATCTCACGATACATGGCCCCATTCATTCTTTCATGTACCCGGATCAGTCGTCCTGGCCTCTTTGCAGAGAAACAGCCCCAAAGCATGATGTTTCCACCACCATGCTTTACAGTAGGTATGGTGTTTGATGGATGCAACTCAGTATTCTTTTTCCTCCAAACACGACAAGTTGTGTTTCTACCAAACAGTTCCAGTTTGGTTTCATCAGACCATAGGACATTCTCCCAAAACTCCTCTGGATCATCCAAATGCTCTCTAGCAAACTTCAGACGGGCCCGGACATGTACTGGCTTAAGCAGTGGGACACGTCTGGCACTGCAGGATCTGAGTCCATGGTGGCGTAGTGTGTTACTTATGGTAGGCCTTGTTACATTGGTCCCAGCTCTCTGCAGTTCATTCACTAGGTCCCCCCGCGTGGTTCTGGGATTTTTGCTCACCGTTCTTGTGATCATTCTGACCCCACGGGGTGGGATTTTGCGTGGAGCCCCAGATCGAGGGAGATTATCAGTGGTCTTGTATGTCTTCCATTTTCTAATTATTGCTCCCACTGTTGATTTCTTCACTCCAAGCTGGTTGGCTATTGCAGATTCAGTCTTCCCAGCCTGGTGCAGGGCTACAATTTTGTTTCTGGTGTCCTTTGACAGCTCTTTGGTCTTCACCATAGTGGAGTTTGGAGTCAGACTGTTTGAGGGTGTGCACAGGTGTCTTTTTATACTGATAACAAGTTTAAACAGGTGCAATTACTATGGGTAATGAGTGGAGGAAAGAGGAGACTCTTAAAGAAGAAGTTACAGGTCTGTGAGAGCCAGAAATCTTGATTGTTTGTTTCTGACCAAATACTTATTTTCCACCATAATATGCAAATAAAATGATTAAAAAAAACAGACAATGTGATTTTCTGTTTTTTTTTTCTCAGTTTGTCTCCCATAGTTGAGGTCTACCTATGATGTAAATTACAGACGCCTCTCATCTTTTTAAGTGGTGGAACTTGCACTGTTGCTGACTGACTAAATACTTGTTTGCCCCACTGTATATAATAAATTGGGTACAGTAGTTCAATGCAGTTTGTGGGGAATATTTTTATCATAAGATTTTGGGGAAGTTATGAAATGTCCTAAAAACGTCTGTCCTATTCCTGATCTAAGGTCTAGATTTTTAGCTGAGAGGAATCTGTGCTGGAGTTTATGTTCATGGTAAGTAGTGAAGCTCCTCCTCTACAGATAATGGGGAAGATAAACACACAGGGAAGCATTTATCTCAGAACCCCTGGAGTGAACAGGAAAGCAGGATTAAAGGCCCCTTCACACTAAGCGACGCTGCAGCGATACCGACAACGATCCGGATTGCTGCAGCGTCGCTGTTTGGTCGCTGGAGAGCTGTCACACAGACAGCTCTCCAGCGACCAACGATCCCGAGGTCTCCGGGTAACCAGGGTAAACATCGGGTTACTAAGCGCAGGGCCGTGCTTAGTAACCCGATGTTTACCCTGGTTACCATCCTAAAAGCAAAAAAAAAAAACAAACGCTTCATACTTACCTACCGCTGTCTGTCCCCGGCACTCAGCTTCTCTGCACTCCTCCTGCACTGACTGTGAGCACAGCGGCCGGAAAGCAGAGCGGTGACGTCACCGCTCTGCTTTCCGGCTGACCGACGCTCACAGCTAGTGCAGGAGGAGTGCAGAGAAGCACAGCGCCGGGGACAGACAGCGGTAGGTAAGTATGTAGTGTTTGTTTTTTTTACTTTTACGCTGGTAACCAGGGTAAACATCGGGTTACTAAGCGCGGCCCTGCGCTTAGTTACCCGATGTTTACCCTGGTTACCAGTGAAGACATCGCTGGATCGGTGTCACACACGCCGATCCAGCGATGTCCACGGGAGATCCAGCGACGAAATAAAGTTCTGGACTTTGTTCAGCGACCAACGATCTCCCAGCAGGGGCCTGATCGTTGGTCGCTGTCACACTAAGGCTACGTTCAGACTAGCGTTGTGCGCCGCTGCGTCGGCGACGCAACGCACAACGCACGCAAAAACGCGGCAAAACGCAAAAACACTGCGTTTTGCGACGCGTGCGTCGTTTTTTGCCGAAAATCGGACGCAAGAAAAATGCAACTTGTTGCGTTTTCTTGGTCCGACGCTTGCGGCAAAAAAGACGCATTTGTCGCAAAACGCAACAAGCAAAAACGCATGCGTCCCCCATGTTAAACATAGGGGCGCATGACGCGTGCGTCGCCGCTGCGTCGCCCGACGCTAACCCGACGCACACTAGCACAACGCTAGTCTGAACGTAGCCATAACGATTTCCTTAACGATATCGTTGCTACGTCACAAAAAGCAACGATATCGTTAACTATATCGTTATGTGTGAAGGTACCTTAAGGCAAGTACTTCTTAAAGCATATCTAAACTTTCAATAAATCGTGCATAAATAAATAGTCCAATATATGTTGTCTCTGTATTCTTGATGTTTTAGTTTGTTTTTCCTCTTAGCTCATGTTTGGAGAAATTTGCTGCCCTGATGATTTATATACACTATACATAGAATAAAAGGGGAAAAACTGTTTTCTAACATCTCAAATTCAGAAATAGAGTAACAGGATTCATGAGAACATATATATTTGTGTGCTGGTGTGTGTATTCTGCAATATGATTCAGCACAAACATGCTCCCTCCCTCGTCCCATCTTCATAGACTGTGAAGGAATATGATGTGAAACATTTAGTTAGCTGTACCCTGAGACAAGCCTGACATTGAAAGTTCAGCATAAAGCTATCTAACATATTTTACAAACTTTATACTGATCATCTGTCCTATTGATTTAAGCAAAGATTGTTTTATTTGTATCCTAAATTATACTGTGCATGATTCCCTATTCTTGCAAGAATTGCAATATACCTTATTTTTTTACAGGACAAAATTATTTTGAGAGCGAATTTACATAATTACAAAATGTCTAAGAAGCATCTTATGAAGTCAGCTGTATTTGAGCATTTCACAGTGACTCAAGATAAAAAATATTTTGTGTGTCAATGTATAAGTGACCCAGATGAAAACAAATGCTGTGATGCCAAAATCAGGCAGTGATAAAAATGCTCCTTCAAGGGCTTCCAATCTAAGAAGACATTTACAACCCAGAAGTTTGCAAAGCTGTGACTGAAAAAGATAACAGCAGCACCAAGAAACCAGAGACCAGCACTTCCCTCCAGGCAAAGGAGGAGGAAAGAGCGTCTTAAACATCAGTTACAAGATATTTTGTAAGTGACAAAGTTACTGTAACAATGACAGCAGGTGTGTTTAAAAGACAGCTCATCGAGCTTGTTGTGAAGGACAGTGTACCATTATAATTATTTGCACGACCAGCTTTTACAGCTCTTACTGGAGAAATGGCTCGCAAACTTGGTGTTTCTCTTGAAAGAGAAAGTATTAGAAAATTAGTGATTGAAGAAGCCCTTAACCAAAAGGAATATCTTAAAAAGACTCTCAAGAGACGCTTTGTATTTCTTAAAGGGACACTGTCACCTGAATTTGGAGGGAACAATCTTCAGCCATGGAGGCGGGGTTTTTGATTCACCCTTTCCTTACCCGCTGGCTGCATGCTGGCTGCAATACTGGATTGAAGTTCATTCTCTGTCCTCCATAGTGCACGCCTGCGCAAGGCAAGATTACCTTGTGCAGGCGTGTACTACGGAGGACAGAGAATCAACTTCAATCCAATATTGCAGCCAGCGGGTAAGGAAAGGGTGAATCAAAAACCCCAAAACCCCGCCTCCATGGCTGAAGATTGTTCCCTCCAAATTCAGGTGACAGTGTCCCTTTAAAATGGATGCCTGCACAGAAGCTCATCACAGCAACCAGTTTCTCCACACCTTAGCGGAAAAAATTCTTCAAGATTATGAACTAAAAAAAAAAAAAACACAGGTTCTTGCTATTGTAACTGATAATGCTGCAAACATGATAAGCACAACTAAACTGATGAATGAGAATAATGAGCAG
Organism: Ranitomeya imitator; assembly: GCF_032444005.1. Classification (NCBI taxonomy): domain Eukaryota; kingdom Metazoa; phylum Chordata; class Amphibia; order Anura; family Dendrobatidae; genus Ranitomeya; species Ranitomeya imitator. The sequence continues at coordinate 303,070,162 of NC_091282.1, forward strand.
GGCCGCGCTTAGTAACCCGATGTTTACCCTGGTTACCATCGTAAAAGTAAAAAAAACAAACACTACATACTTACCTTCGCTGTCTGTCCCCGGCGCTCTGCTTTTCTGCACTGACTGTGAGCACAGCGGCCAGAAAGCAGAGCGGTGACGTCACCGCTGTGCTTTCCGGCTGGCTGGCGCTCACAGCCAGTGCAGAGAAGCAGAGCGCCAGGGACAGACAGCGAAGGTAAGTATGTAGTGTTTGTTTTTTTTAACTTTTGCACTGGTAACCAGGGTAAACATCGGGTTACTAAGCGCGACCCTGCGCTTAGTAACCCGATGTTTACCCTGGTTACCAGTGAAGACATCGCTGAATCGGCGTCACACACGCCGATTCAGCGATGTCTGCAGGGAGTCCAGCGACGAAATAAGGTGCTGGACTTTCTGCAGCGACCAACGACATTACAGCAGGATCCTGATCGCTGCTGCGTGTCAAACTGAACGATATCGCTAGCCAGGACGCTGCAACGTCACGGATCGCTAGCGATATCGTTCAGTGTGAAGGTACCTTTACTTCTTGTGTGTCACTGTTCTCCACTGCCCTTACCTAATCTTATACTTGGTTAACCTCATGTTGCCCCAACCCCCCCTACTTACAATGTATGAAGCTGAAAGTGAAAATGTGTTGCAAATTCTTAATAGTAAAGCTCATCCTCTAGACTAGATGTTTGGTGTGCGTCTTCCAAGCATCTCACAGCTGCTACTCAGAAGAGGAAGACTGTAAGAAGTATTATCCTTTCAACAAACTTTGCATCAGTTAACTGTGAGTACATGAGGAATAACAGTATTACTGACTATATCAGTTGTACGACCTGGCAATAATTTTGTACAATTGTTTTTAGGAAAAACAATTGTCATTTGGATTGTGAATGCAGAATTAAAAACCTGAGAATGTCAAAGAAGCGTCACATTAAATCAGCTGTATTTGAACATTTCACCATCACTCAAGATAGAAAACATTATGTCTGTCAGTGTATGACAAATGATCCAGACGAAAACAAATGCTGCGAAGCCAAGATCAGTGCATATTCAGGCAAAGATAAAAATGCTCCTACCAGAGCTTCTAATCTAAAGAGACATTTACAGCGCTTTCATCCAGAAATACTGAGACAGTGGATGAGAAAGACTGCATCCAAACCAATGAACCAGTGCCCAGCTCTTCCAGCCAAACAAAGGAGCAGAGAACTTTGCAGCCATCAGTTGCAAGATATTTTGTCAGTGACAAAGTTACTGTGACAATGACAGTAGATACATTTAAAAAACAGATCATAGAGCTTGTTGTAAAGGATAGTGTGCCTATTTCATTATTTTCACGACCAGCTTTTATGTGTCTGAATGGGGAAATGGCCCGCAAGCTTGGTGTTTCTCTGGAGAGAGAGAGTATTAGAAAATTATTAATCGAAGAAGCTTTTAAACAAAAGGAAGAACTTAAAAAAACTCTCAAGGGACGCTTTCTGTTTCTTAAAATGGATGCCTGCACACGTCACAGAATGAACTATTTTGCCATCAATGTCCGATTTGTTTGTGACAAAAATGAAATAGTTACCAAGACATTGGCAGTAAAAGACACCAAAGCTCATCACACCAGTGAGTTTCTCCAGGTCTTGGTGGAAAAGGTTCTGCAAGACTATGAACTTAATAAAGAGCAAGTTCTTTCTCATAACTGACAATGCTTCAAATATGATAAGTACTATTAAGCTAATGAATGAGAGTAATGATGGTGACCAGCAGCTAGAAGAACATTCTGGGTCCACAGACACAGAAATGTTTGAAATAGAGGAACACAGTATTGTAACTGAGGAGCAAACTGAAGTTGCTTCAGATGAACAGCAACATGATAGTTTAGATGATCTTGTTGAAACTGTGTCAATACGTTCTTTCATTCATCACATGCGCTGTGTTGTGCATACGCTACAGCTGGCTATAAGAGACAGTCTGCAAGAAGGACATGCTGCTGCACTGATTGGCAAGGTGAGAAAATTGGCTACTTGTTGCCAGAACCCCTAAAGTTGACTCAATTTTGAAGAGACGTGCTGGAAAAGGGGCAATTATTGATCAAGCCACACGATGGGGCAGTACTTAATGATTCAGCGCTTTGTTGAACTGAAAACCTTTCTTGTAGACATGGCTAACCCTCAACTGACTCTAAATGAAAGTCAGTGGAATCAGGTGACTGAGCTGGAAAAATTGCTAGCGCACCCATTTACAGTGACTAAAAATTACAAGCAGAGGACTTAACTACAGGCATTTTCTTAAAGGAGTGGAAGAACCTGATGTTTCGCCTGTCCCAAAGAAGAGGGTTAATTGCAAGTGGCATTGCTACATCAATGAAACGGAGAGAGGAGCTACTATTACAAAATAACATTCTTTTGGCAGCTGTTTATGTAGACCCCATGCATCCGATTCTTCTAGATGATCAACAGCTAACTAAAGGAAAAGAAGCTCTGTTTGAAATAGCAGTAAGGATGAAAGGGTTGCAGAACAGTCAGGAGGAACAAGAAGAATTTGGTCGTCCTGCCACATCTTCACCCTCATCAACTGATGAAGAATTTGATTTAAAAAAATATTTGGATCACAAGGACCGTGCAAAGCGTTCCTGCATAGAAGAGTCATCCCCATCAAAGAACACAGCCAGTACATTTCAGCAGAATTTTTCATGTGAACTAAAAGAAATTGAGAAATTTGACCGTTCATCAAAAATAACAGTGCAACAAGCGATTCCTCTGTATCCTGACATTGTCAGAGATGTTGCCCGAGTGGTTACTGCTTTGCCACCAACCCAATTTAGTGTAGAGAGGTTGTTCTCTGCTCTCAAAATAATTAGATCAGATTTGAGGTCATCTATGAAGGAGGATCTGATGGGGGTGATACTATTTCTCAGAACAAATTCATAGACTGCAAAAATGCTATTCAGTACGTTTTTGTTGAAAACTTTTTTTTTTTTTTTTTTTACACTTACTACATAGTGTATAATAAATTGTAAATATAAAAAAGTTTTTTGTTCTAAAGTTGTATTCCAATAAATATATTTTATGTTCAATCTAAATGGCTTGATTTTTGTATCATAATGATTAAAAGCTTGATGTTACCATTTTACCACAGTAAATTTGTCACTAAAACTTAAACATGAGCCATGTATGAGGGAGTCGGAGTCGGTGTCATGGAAATTGAGGAGTCGGAGATTTAGCCTACCAACTCCACAGCCCTGCTACAAATACTGACTTCAGGGGTGTGAATAGTTTATATACACTGAAATTTTCAGTTATTTGCTCTTATTTGTTGTTTGCTTCACAAAAAAAAGAAAAGCCAAATGTTCTTTACATTAACTGATGCAAACCCTCAAAACAGTGAAATTCCAGGTTGTAAGATAGCAAAACATGAAAAATGCCTAGGGAGTGAATACTTTTGCAAGCCACTGTATACAGTCCTATGATAGAGGATGGGAGATTCCAACAACGATATACTCAGCAATATCACCCACCCTTTCTTTGTGACAATGGGGATCACAGGGCACATGTCCGGGACCAAAGATTTATTTTTTTTTTTTTACGTCAGATTATTTTCAAACCAGTATTACAAAAAACATTTGTTGAAAAATAAATCATTCTCGGGAAAACTATCAGAACTTGTAAACCCTAAATTATGTTCTGAGATCCTTCACTGACCAGTTTTTGGAAAAGATCCCCAACTCGTTGCTGATGACTCCATTTTTGGACTCGAGGGAACAAGGCATCATAAAATTCCTTGTGGATCTCATACAACTCTGGAACCTTGAAGAAAATAATTTCGATCTGCTGGATGGTCAAAACAGGCTGTGAAGTAGTTGCTGCTGCTTTAAGAGGTTTCATTGGCTACCAGACAAAATGGTAAAAACAAACAAAAAAGGTTGGATACTCATATGAGTTGTTGATTAAATGAAAAGCACAGTAATATCTATATACTTACCAACAGCAAGGCTTCAAGATGACTTAGGTATGTTTCTTCACTAGCCAAAATTGCAGACAGGACCCACTTCCTCATCTCCAGGCCCTTCTCCAGATCCAACTCATTCTATAAACCAGAAGAAAAAACATCACAGCTAAACATGGCTAATGTGAGGCTGTCATATCAGGCTGGGCGTTGGACTGTGTATGTGGAGCCATGAAAGTCTTCTGGAGATCAGGAGTACTTAATACCTCTAAAGGCATCTCCCCCAACATCCCTCTGTCAGAGACTAAGGAGATGTCTCAGCAACAGTGAAATGTCTCATGGTGTTTGGCTAACAGCCACTTGATCCAGTCATTTAACTAAATATATCTTGAGGTTTTTAGAATAGAGATAGTTCAGGATGGATTCAGACATCCGTGAAACCTGGTCCAAGTATAGACCGTGATGCACGGACTGACCAAGGGTCTCTTGACTTGAACTCAGCAGCCTAGTATGTTCCTATGAGGCTGTCAAGCTCAGTCAGGAGACCCGCAGACATTCCGTGCAGCACAGTCCATACACCGATGGTGTTTTTGGACATCCAAATTTGCTGTTAGCCTGTGTGGTTCCCTAAGATGCAACCAATGTACTATCTGTGGTTACTTCTCCATACAAGAATTAGACTATGTGAGCAGATCTCCTTGTGTGAACAACCCTAACTCTAAATGATGACTAGCTGTGATCAGCTGGTAGTCATTGGCCGGGCACTAGAAAACCCCAATGACAAGCTGTTTTTCTCCAGTAAAGCTGAGGGTGACCACACGTGGTATATAGCCATGGATCACTAAGTGTTTGTCGCGCGGCCAGTGACAGTCCAAGGTGCGGGTGAAAAGCAGTCACTTCATAAAAGTCACAGCAACTTTTTGCTAAGTTATTGGAACTTAATTGTTAATGGTCATGTGGTTTTGTAGAACGCTACTTAAGACCCAAGTCCTGATGGGTCAATAGAAGTGGTCCTATCAATACTACTCACCGATTTACTGGAATCCAAAGACGCAGAGGAAAGGGTGTCTCTGCTACTGTGGCTCTTCGCACTGAGCTGAGGAGAGGAGCTGGGGGAATCATCAATATATGGCATAAGTTCATGCTGTGTCCTCTGCTCTTCTGTCCCACCAGGGGGTGTCCTGCAAAGTGACCCATCTAAAAGGAGAGAAACCACAAAATTAGCCAGTATGAAAAAGAGCATGTCACTAGGGCATCAGCATGGAGTTAAATCATAGAAAAATACATTATTCTTCTGAAAACAGTTGTAGCTTCCACTTTGCAGTATTGTAAGTCTACGTTCCCACGATGATCTTTTGGTGAGTTTTTGATGCTGCAGCATTTCTGCACCTATTATGTAAATTAGGTTACTTGCAGTTTTTTTCAATGCATTTTTTTAGTGTGTTTTTTTAAGGCTGCATTTGTACAAGCCTAGAAACCTGCAACAATTTTAGATTTAACTACAGTTTCCGGAGGCCTGTGGAGTCAGTGGAGCATGTTGATAAAGTGCAGCACAGATTCATCTCAACTAAACGCCGAGATCCTTAGATCAGGAACAGAACAAACATTTATAGAACATTTCATAACTTTCCCAAATTCTTATGAAAACATTTACAGCATTCCTCATTGTACTACTGGACCCAATTTATTATATATTTTAGGACTTGGTCCATTTTATACTGACTCCAAATCCACCAAAATTGACACCGACTCCAACTTCACAGCCCTGAACTTTCCAGCAGATTTCAAAGATTTTGTCCATGAATTAAATTTGCTCCCCAAAGCCACAGCAAAAAGGACGGCACACTTCTGAACTTCTGCAGCAAGTCTAAAATTGACTGAATCTTTTACTTGGTAATTAAGTGGATTTTTTTTTAATTAAAATCACAATGATTTATACTTTACAGTTCTGAAACTGAAATTCTGCAACAAATATGAAACACAGAAACCCAATGAAGTGAGAACTTAAAGGGGTACTCCCATCTCGTACATTTATGGCATACCCACATTAGACACACAGGTAAGCAGATGGCTCTGACTTAGGCCTCTTTCACACTTCCGTTTTTACAATCTGCACAGGATCCGTCAAAATGTTGAAAAGACGGATCCTATGCAGATTGTAAAAAACGGATGCACTGGGCCCATTTTTCTGACGGACCCATCGAGGCTATGTGCACCTGTTGTGTATGCGTCAAAAAACGCATACACAACACAACCCAGGTTAAAAATAATTTATTTATTTTTTTTTTTTTAAATCGCAATATTCTCACCTTCTGGCGTCCCGCGCAGCATTATTGATGCTCGCGATGCTCCCAGCAGCTGGTGTTCCCAGTAATGCCTTGCGTACAATGACCTCTAATGACGTCACGGTCTCGCGAGAAAGTGACATCATCGGGTCATTTCGGAAGGCATTACTGGGATCGCCAGCTACCGGGAGCATCGCGAGCATCGGTAACGCTGCACGAGATGCCGGAAGGTGAGAATATTGCAATTTTTTTTTAACATTAGATCTTGTTACTATTGATGCAGCATAGGCAGCATCAATAGTAAAAAGAGAGAGAGCGAGCGAGAATTTCCCTGACTGGAAATTCTTCCACGCATGCTCAGTTTCAAAAGATGGAACCCGTCACTGGATTCCTGATTTTCACAGACAGCGACAGATCCTGCGTCCATAGGCTTCCATTATAGCCAATGACGGATGGTGCAGAATCCGTCGCTGAGCGATTTTCCGACGTGCAGAAAAAACAGCCCTTTGTGCGTTGTCCCCGCCTGATGGACAGCAATTTTCTGACAGACCCAGTGCACGACGGATGAAACGGATGGCCACAATCCATCGCTAATACAAGTCTATGAGAAAAAATAGGATCCAGCAGAAAAATTTGCTGGATCCTGTTTTTTCAAAAATTGATGGATTTCGATGGGAGCTCAAAGACGTAAGTGTGAAAGAAGCTAGCTGCTACTATTACCATAGAATATTATTGTTGGAAAGAACCTAAAGGCTCATTTTGTCCAACCCCCTTCTAAATGCAGCAGAGGATTTACTAAACCTCTGTTTGAAGACTTCCTTTAAAGGGAACTCACCACTTCTCGTGGCATGTTCCACTCATTGATCACCCTCACTGTCAAAAAGTGTTTTCTAATATCTAAGGGTGGTTTCACATTTGCGTTTTTTTATTTGCGTTTTTGCGGTAAAAACCGCAAAAAAACGCATGCGTTTTTTCCCCTATATTTAACATTAAAAACGCATGCGTTTTTTTGTATGCGTTTTGACGCGTTTTTGCAACGCATGCGTTTTTTTCTGCATGCGTTGTGTTGCAGAAATGCAACATGTAGTATTTTTAGCGGCGTTTTTTTGCCGCAAAAAAAACGCATGCTTTTTTTGCGGCAAAAAAATGCATTGCTGTCTATGTAAACGCATGCGTTTTTAACCACATGCGTTTGCATGCGTTAAAAACGCATGCGTTTAAAAAAAAAAAAAAAAAACACACTGATAAACCACCCCACACCATAAAATTGATAAAGGGATCCCACCCCTAACCCTACCCCTAACCCCTTTAAGGGTAGGGTTAGGGTTAGGATCCCTTTAGGGTTAGGGGTAGGGTTAGGATCCCTTTAGGGTTAGGGTTAGGATCCCTACCCCTAACCCTAGCTCTTTCTGTTTATAGTGGGTTTTAACTTTATTTTGATGATTGGCAGCTGTCACACATTTATCTGCATGCGTTTAAAAAACGCAAACGCATGAAAAAACGCATGTAAACGCGTCAAAACGCCGCGTTTTTTCACCACATGCAAAAACGCATGCGTCAAAAAAACGCAGCGTTTGAACGCGTTTACATGCATTTTTTCACCATGCGTTTTTTTTTAAAAAACGCATGCGTTTTGAAACGCAAGTGTGAAACCAGCCTAATCTGTATCTTCTCCCTTTCAGTTTCATTCCATTCCTTCCTATGTTTCCTTGTGTACATGAGAAAAAGGATGATCCCTCTACACTATGACATCCCTTCAAATATTTGTAGACAGATATTAGGTCTCCTATTAGCCTTCTTTTTTGCAAGCTAAACATTCCCTCGTAGGACATACTTTGCAGTCCGCTAACCATCCTGGTAGCTTTTCTCTGAACTTGCTCCACTTTTTTAAAATGTGGTGCCAAAAACTGGACACAGTATTCCAGATGAGGCCTGACTAAAGGTACCGTCACACTAAGCGACACTGCAGCGATACCGACAACGATGTCGATCGCTGCAGCGTCGCTGTTTGGTCGCTGGAGAGCTGTCACACAGACAGCTCTCCAGAGACCAACGATGCCGAGGTCCCCGGGTAACCAGGGTAAACAAACCCACTACATACTTACATTCCCGGTGTCTGGTCATGTCCCTCGCCTTCAGCTTCCCGCACTGACTGAGTGCCGGCCGTAAAGCACAGCGGTGACGTCACCGCTGTGCTTTGCTTTACGGCTGGCCGGCACTCACCAGTCAGTGCGGGAAGCTGACGGCGGGGGACATGACCAGACACCGGGAATGTAAGTATGTAGTGGTTTTTTTTTACATTTACAACGGTAACCAGGGTAAACATTGGGTTACTAAGCGCGGCCCTGCGCTTAGTAACCTGATGTTTACCCTGGTTACCAGTGAACACATCGCTGGATCGGCGTCACACACGAAGATTCAGCGATGTCAGCGGGAGATCCAGCGACAAAATAAAGTGCTGGACTTTCCCCAGCGACCAACGATCTCCCAGCAGGGGCCTGATCGTTGGTCGCTGTCACACATAACGATTTCGTTAACGATATCGTTGCTACGTCACAAAAAGCAACGATATCGTTAACGATATCGTTCAGTATGACGGTACCTTAAGGAGGAGGGAGATAATTATTTCACGTGATCTAGACAGTATGCTTCTCTTAATAGATTGTAGAACTGTTTGCCTTTTTTTCTGCTGCATCACACTGTTGACTCATGTGCAGTCTGTGATCTATTAGTATACCCAAGTCTTATTCACACATGCTGTTACTTAGTTCTATTCCTCCCATTCTGTAGATATTTCGTTTCTCTTGTCCAGATGTAGAAACCTGTGTCTTTTCCTGTTATAATGATGGGTCACTCCTTTTCACAAACTTTGCTTGACTTTGTCACTCTCTAACTGTACGTGCATACTATCGGTATCCATTTGCGTCACATTTCACCCTTTCTATCACAAAGACCCATAGATGTGCAAGGGTAAATCTGAACCGTGAGTTGGATCAAAGTAGCATGTCTCCACATTATTATTATTATTTTTTTTTTTTGGGGGGTGGGGGGTGGGAGACAAGCTGGAAAAAAGCACAGACGTGAACTATGAACATGCGGATGTTAGAATGCTGCCAATTGTTGGAGATGAACTTCTCAGGTACAAATACCTGTGTATCAAGTCTCTATAAATAGTGTCATAGTAGAACGAGAACGAGGTATTAAATATTGGGCACATAGACAGAAAACATGATTTTGGCTAGATAAAATATAGCATTCTTCCCACACACATTCCTCTAATGTTCATTTCATTTATGCTCTAAATTTTTTTTTAACCTGTTCCTCCACATTTTTCTCTTCGCTTCTGCCCTTTCTCACCCTCTTACACTGAGGCGAAAGGAATCTGAAAGAGCGGATTTTCCAGCTTGATAAGCGAGTTAGGAAACAACCAGTTTCACAGAGATGTTATCTCACAGACAAACATGTACTGGGTGAGGGAGTGTACACGGATGATCGCAGGACGATAAATAGAAGTGACATGTATGTGCCACATACTCCTGTAATGAGGCCAGGAATGCAAACAGACAAGTGAACGCGAGCCATCTATGTGACGGCAGCTCCCAGGGTGTGCTCACAGGAAACATGACCAGCAGACCAGGAAACTGGACTTCTCATGGAAACACAGGCCAGGAGCCAACATTAAAGCGCCACTCCAGCAGTTTTTTTAGTTAAGTGCTGGAGTGGTGATTCAAATCTAAGGTCCCTGACCCAACTCTTATACTTACCCACGGTCTACACACCTTCTATCGTCACTGCTCCTGTCAGTATCCACCAGTTTGAGACCTGCTGGATTGCTCCAGTGTTTGCTGGAGGTCACTTTTCATTGCAAGTCTTTGACAGCCTCGTTCTGGCCTTGTTGTGGCGCTCAGATAGGCTACGTTCACATTAGCGTCACGTCGCTGTTGCGTCGGCGACGCACGGAAAAACGCGCGAAAACGCGCGCAAAAACGCGCGCGTTTTGCGACGCGTGCGTCGTTTTTTGCCGAAATCGGACGCAAGAAAAATGCAACTTGTTGCGTTTTCTTGCGTCCGACGCTAGCGTCTAAAACGACGCACGTGTCGGAAAACGCGTGCAAAAAGACGCACGCGTCCCCTATGTTAAACATAGGGGCGCGTCGCCGCTGCGTCGCCGCTGCGTCGCCGACGCAACAGCGACGCACATTAGCGTAACGCTAATGTGAACGTAGCCATAGACTTGCATTGAGAGCGTATGACATAACGTCTCATTTCCAGCCAGTCAGAAGCTGCAGACACAAGATGGCGCCACAGTACTTGAGAAAAGGTGAAGACGGCAGCGAGTAAGTATATGGTCAGGTACCTTACATTGAAAGCGCCACTCCAGTGCTGAAAAAAATCAAACGCTGGGGTGGTGCTATAAACCATGCTATTCTCAATAGTAATTTGCTGTGATTCGACAGCATCACATACCTGCAGAGATCATACCCATTTCCTCAAATAGCATGTGTTTTTCAATGATACGTCTCAGAAACACTCTTATTTACCAACGATTATGAAATAAACTGTTCCGGTCTTATTTCTTTTAAATATATCCAGATAGCCAAGTAAAGAAAAAGACAAATGGCAAATTGTTTTAGAAGAAATGTGTCACCAAGTATGTTTTCTAGTTTGAGAGAGGCATGATGTAGGGGCAGAGACCCCAATATGAGCAGTGTGTTACTTACCTGGCTTCTTGCCACACTTTTATTTGTTGCAGATCTACCAATACTCTGAATGATGGGCTGTGCATAACCTAAACCAACATCATTGACAGCTTTTTATCTACACTGTGCATAGGCAGAAAGCCGCCAAACAGTGGTAGTCATATACAGAGCTCAAAAATATCAAGGACCACATAGCAAAATGTCATCATTGAGAAGACTAGCAGAACTGCAGCAGGTCAGCAGTGTTTTATCAAACTTACAGCAAGAAGCCCGGTAAGTGACACATTACTGGCATGGGAATCTCTAGGGGGGAAATAAACCACAGCAAACCGAATGCTAAGACCTTTAGAGGTTAATAGTTTCAGACATATGAGACTAATGCTACACAATATGCGCAAAGGTTAATCAGGCAAAACTAAAGTTTCAATATAGTGAAAACCCATGTACGTCTATGAAACCAAAATCACGGAACAAGAAAGAAACGTTTCTATTCTGGAATGGCTGCATGTATTGCAGTGTGAGGCAGTCACACAATGCCATCCTGACTAATACTGCTGCAATGCCAGGCAACACCCAACTACAGTGCTCAATGCCACAAATGCCAAGGTATAAATATATTTTGGCTCAGTTCCACGTGAATGACAAATCGAGTTCTGTATCAATGCACTTAATTAGAGGAGTCTTCCGCGTATACCATGGAGCTCCCCGGTACCCTCCGCTCCAGAGCAGCTGTACGGCTATGCCATCACTCTGCAATGTGCTGCGGGCACCCTAGGGACCACACTGTATTAGTAACCAATGGCAAAAACAGCTGGAACACACATGTGGGCTGACAGCCCTGTCTTGGATACAGTGCACCTGTTACCTACTGTGAGCCCAAGGGTAGCCCAATATATGCTGCTGGAACGGCCCAATAATTGGGTTACACAGCCACAGAAATATTACTGACCCAATGGAACATAAACTGCTACAAATAAACACATACAAGAAATCTGTATGCCTGCTACAAAGCATTTATTAACATAAGAAAACGAAGATCCCAGAACTGAAGCACTGCTACAGTGGGCATAAAAAGTATGGCGCCACGTATGGTGTCAATACGTGAGAAATGTAGAGGCAAGTTGTCTGTCTGGGGTGGGACTGATCCAAGCAATATGGATCCCACGTCTTCAAAAATCACCCCTCTGCTTCCATCGCCCATAAATTAAAGGGATCAGCTTTGATGCCGATGGACACACAGGATGTGCACTTACCACAAGTCAGCGCCATTTTATTTTTATTTATTTTACTCACTTATATAGCGCCATTAATTCCACAGTGCTTTAGACATTACCATCACTGTCCCCATTGGGGATCACAATCTAAATCCCCTATCTTTGGAGTGTGGGAGGAAACCCGCAAACACATGGAGAACATCCAAACTCCTTCCAGATGCCGTCCTTGTTTGGATTCGAACCCAGGACTCCAGCGCAGTAAAGCAGCAGTGCTAACCACTGAGCCACCATGCAGACCTGTTTTCATATGATTATTAAAGTCTGCACTTTACGTGCTATGAACGATGTGTACTGCACTTGCAATCTCACCAGATCTCCTAATCGGTATGGTTCCGACCCAGCGCTTGAACATCCATCAACCAATAACGGTACTGCATATCCTATCACTGTGTCAGAGATAATTCTGGTAGGAAAAACCCTTTAATAACCTGACATAGGACAAAACGTAGTGACTCATATTCACCGGCTGCGGGATGTGTTGGCACTATATAAAGAACAGGAAATATGTTACTAAAATAAAGTGATTTTGGTGGGGATTTTCGGAGGAGTGCTCGCCAGCTTATTTCGCCCCTGCTCACATACAGCTGCAGTTTCCCATTCTGAGCATTGCCATCACAGACGGTGCATTGGTGCCATCACGTCTTACATAATAAGGATCCCTCCTATAGCCGCACAAGGACAGCATATCAAATATTTACACTGGGGCTTACTCAGGCAATAGTCCTACTGTGGGGGGCAGGGACCACTTTCCCAAACAGGAGGAGAGAAGGGAGCAGAGAGAGGTGGTATAAAAGACAAATACAAAGCCCGGCCATTAGCTGAGCTGGAGGTGCCCAGAGCCTGGTAAGGTTGAGTGGACACAATGGGATTAGGCTGTAACTATCTGGCGCCTGAGAAGAACCACGTCACATGGCCTCGCTTTATCTCTTTTTTTTTTTTATATGAGCGCTGCTTATTTTCAATTTTAGAGATGCCCTAGATAATCATACCCAAGAGCACTGGGAGTCCGAAAGTGAAGCAATGTCAGTATTTCAAGATGAATATGACAAGAGAACAAGTGGGAAATAAAAGAGTGCCCCCCGTTTGCCCTGGTGGGATCAGAATTCTTTAGGATTAGCAGGTGCTTCATGCAGCCAGGCTATTGTTCTCAGGACAGAGAACCGGCCCACTGTGCGGAGACAGATGGTCTCTACAAGACGCTCCTCATTAACATCTGTCCATCTTTTCCTTCTCCGTGTATCCTGCCCATAAAAATTCAATAAGCACACGCAGGAGAGGCAATGAATGGATAGTAGCAGACTGGACAATCAATGTAGCCGTCACACCAGCACACATGAGATAACGAGTGTTATATGGCGCTACTACACCAGCCGCCTCGTCAGCACTCAGCACAAAGTCTCACCCAGAGATATTTACATGGGTCCTCCTGTAATTTGCAAAAGGCAAATAATGGAACATGTCAGTCCAAAGTGCGCTGTGCTTCACCCTCCCCAAAATGCCCCTTTTACAACATCTATAGTGGCTTACAAAAGTATTCACTCCCTTGGTGGCTTTTTACCTATTTCGAAACACTACAACTTGTGTTTAAATATTTTTGCAACCCGATTTGTATGTGGAACATTAGCACAAAATAGTCTAAGGCTACTTTCACACTAGCGTCGGAATCTCCCCATCGCAATGCGTCGGGGAGAGATTCCGACGCTAGCGTTTGCTGCATTGCACAGTGGGTGCAGCGGATGCATTTTTCCGGCGCATCCGCTGCCCCATTGTAAGGTGCGGGGAGGTGGGGGCGGAGTTCCGGCCGCGCATGCGCGGTCGGAAAAAGCGGTCCGTCGGGAGAAAAAAACGTTACATGTACGGTTTTTTTCTCCCGACGGTCCGCCAAAGCACGACGCATCCGTCGCAAGACGGATGCGAAGTGTGCCAATCCGTCGCAAATGCGTCGTCAATAGAAGTCTATGAGGAAAAAACGCATTCTGCAAGCACTTTTGCAGGATGCGTTTTTTCTGCAAAACGACGCATTGTGACGGATTTAAAAAAACGCTAGTGTGAAAGTACCCTAAGTGAAGTAAGAAGAATATAGGCATAAATTACATTTACAAATAACTAAAAATTGGCCTGTGCATATGTATTTACCCCTTTTGCTATAAAGCCCCTAAAAATTTCTGGTGCAAGTACCGTATTTTTCGGACTATAAGACGCACCGGACCATAAGACGCACCCCAAATTTGGGGTGAAAATTGCAGAAAAAAAGATTTTTTATAACATGGGGGTCCGTCTTATTGTCCGAATTTACAGTATCTTATGGCGGTGGCAGAGCAGGGTCACAGGAGGCAAGGTGGGGTGATGCTGGGATGAGGAGGTGCTGGGATGAGAAGGTGCTGGGATGAGAAGGTGCTGGGATCAGGAGGTGCTGGGATCAGGAGGTGCTGGGATCAGGAGGTGCTGGGATCAGGAGGTGCTGGGATCAGGAGGTGCTGGGATCAGGAGGTGCAGTGAGAGGTATGGCGTGAGAGGGGTCCCTGGCGTACCATGCAGGCTTACCTAGGTGGCAGAGGTGCGGTGGCAGAGGTCCGGTGGCAGAGGTGCGGTGGCGGGGGTGTGGCAGCAGAGGAGGCGCAGGAAGCGGGGTCCCTTTCCCCGGTATGGTGATGCAGCAGGCCCGGTATGCAGCAGAGCCGGGTGAATCCTCTTGTTATCGGTGGGCGCGGCCATCTTCCTGAGGCCGCGCGTGTGCAGATGAAGCGCTCTGCTCCCGGGGCTTCAGGAAAATGGCCGCGGGAGGCCGCGCGTGCGCAGATGGAGATCGTGGCGGCCATTTTCCTGAAGCCCCGGGAAGCAGAGCGCTCCATCTGCGCACGCGCGGCCTCCGGAAAATGGCCGCCACCACCGATAACAAGAGGATTCACCCGGCTCTGCTGCATACCGGGCCTGCTGCATCACCATACCGGGGAAAGGGACCCAGCTTACTGCGCCTCCTTTGCCGCCACACCCCCGCAACCGCACCTCTGCCACCGGACCTCTGCCACCGCACCTCTGCCACCTAGGTAAGCCTGCATTGCGACTATTAGACGCACCCCCCATTTTCCCCCCTTTTTTTGGGGGGGAAAAAGTGCGTCTTTTAGTCCGAAAAATACGGTAATTACTGTACCTTCGTAAGTCACATGCTTAGGCTATGTGCACATGTTCAGGGTTTTTTGCGTTTTTTCGCACTAAAAACGCTATAAAAACTCATTAAAAACGCATACATTATGCATTCTATCATTTAGAATGTATTCTGCATGTTTTGTGCACATGGATGCGTTTTTTTCCGTGAAAAAAGGCATTGCGGTAAAAAAATGAGCATGTTCATTATTTTTGCGGATTTTCTGCGTTTTTCTATGCATTTGGGAAAAAACGCACAAAAAAACGCACCAAAAGCACGTGAAAAACACGGTAAAAACGCATGCGGATTTCTGACAGAAATGTCCGGTTTTTGTCAGGAAAATTTCTGCAAGAAATCCTGACGTGTGCACATACCCTGAGTGACAGGAAGTCCACCTGTGTACAATCTAAGTGAAACATGGTCTGTCAGTATATACACACCTTTTCTGAAAGGCCACAAAGGCTGCAACACCATTAAGCAAGAGGCACCACTAACCAAACAACAACATGAAGACCAAGGAGATCTCCAAACAAGTCAGGGACAAAGTTGTTGAGAAGTACAAGACAGGGTTGGGGTATAAAGAAAAATATCCCAATCTCTGATAATTCCCCGCAGCACCATCAAATCCATTATCAACAAATGGAAAGAACATGGTACCACAACAAACCTGCCAAGAGAGGGCTGCCCACCAAAACCTTCATCCCGGGCAAGGGAGGCACTAACCAGAGAGGCAGCACAAAGACCAAAGGTAACCATGAAGGGGCTGCAGAGTTCCCAAACAGAGACTGGTGTATCTGTTCATACATCCACAGTAAGCCATACACTTCATAGAGGTGGCATTTATGGAAGAGTGGGCAGAAAAAAGCCTTTACTTACACTCAAAAATTGTAAGGCTTGTTTTGAGTTTCACGAAAGACAAGTGGGAGACTTGTTTGGAGGAAGGTGCTGTGGTCAATTGAGAGCAAAACTGAACCTTTTTGGCCACCAAGGTAAACACTATGTCTGGCGCCAAAACAACACAGCTCATCAGCCCAAGAACACCAATCCCAAAGTGAAATATGGTGGTGGCAGCGCCATGCTGTGTGGATGGTTTTTGGCAGCAGGGACAGGTAAAATGGTCCAAGAAGAGAGGAAGATGGATGGTGCAAAACACAGACCCAAAGCATACTGCTAAAGCAACACTCTGAGTGGTTTAAGGGGAAACGTGTAAATGCTTTGGAGTGGCCTGGTCAAAGCCCAGTCCTTAATCCAATTAGGGTATGTGCACACGATACGGAAAACACTGCGGATCTACAGCGTTTCCGCAGCTGCGGGTCCACAGCAGTTTCCCATGAGTTTATATTACAATGTAAACCTATGGGAAACAAAAAACGCTGTGCACATGCTGCGGAAAAAACAGCGCGGAAACGAAGCGGTTTACATTCCGCAGCATGTCATTTCTTTCTGCGGATTCCGCAGCGGTTTTACAGCTGCTCCTAAATCATTTATCAAATCCACAGTGGACCATTATACGTGTGCACATAGCCTTAAAGGGCACCTGTCACCCTGAAAATCGCGGGTGAAGTAAGCCCACCGGCATCAGGGGCTTATCTACAGCATTCTGTAATGCTGTAGATAAGCCCCCGATGTTACCTGAAAAAGGAAAAAAAGACGTTATATTATACTCACCCAGGGGCAGTCCCGGTGCTGGTCAGGTCGGATGGGCGTCTCTGGTCCGCTGCGGCGCCTCCCATCTTCTTTCCATGACGTCCTCTTCTGATCTTCAGCCACGGCTCCGGCGCAGGCGTATTTTGCTCTGCCCTGTTGAGGGCAGACAAAGTACTGCAGTGCGCAGGCGCCGGGCCTCTGACCTTTCCGGCGCCTGCGCACTGCAGTACTATCCTCTGCCCTCAAGAGGGCAGAGCACATGCGACCTGTGATGCCTTTCAATTCGGCCCCCAAACATCTGGCCACAGAAATGCCTGCCTGTGTGTGGTTGTCCAAATACAGTTTTCTAATCAAAGAAAAGCAGGTGGCAAACAGTCATCTTTGTGTCTCCCATCAGTTTTAGAAGAATGGGGACCCTGAATCCTCCTTTGTTACTCCAGAAAAATGTGGCCACCTGTAAACCTCGTATACCTCTGTTCTCCCATTCATGCACAGCTTTCCCACTTCCCTTACTGCAAACAGGTAAGGAGGACCCAGTTCATTCTCGTAGATGAAGGTTCTTCTTATGGACTACTATCCATCAGGCATTTAGGACATAAATTTGATATGCAGATTTTTTTTCCATGAGAATACCCCTATAGGGTTTTTCCTTTAAACAGCGGAAAGATGTTGACCATATTGCTCAAATTGTGTCTAAAACACTAAGATTCTTAGACTAGCTTTACATTCATACAGTGCATTCTTCAAGACATATATGCCTGGATTGCAAAAAAGATAACTGCATTCAGATGTATATATGGTGGCATAGCCAAAGAAATATTACAAAACAAACTAGTTCTTCCATGTGGCTTGAAGACTAGAGTAATTTGCAATTAGATGATATGTATAAATGATCATTTGGTGGTGATTCATTACCTGGGGCCTGGTAAGTTAGGGACAAAATAAAATTGTCCTGGGGAATGGCTATGCATCAATTATTTACATGGGAGATGATGAGGGTATGCGCAAGCATTTTATTAGATTGACGGTTGAGGAAAGGATGGATTCTGGAGATATTTTTGAGCTGGAGGCGACAGGAGGTGGCGAGAGCTTGGATGTGCGGTTTGAAGGACAGCGCAGAGTCAAAGGTTACTCCGAGGCAGCGGACTTCCGGAACGGGGGAAAGCATGATGTCGTTAATTGCGATAGATCGGTCAGGTAAGGAAGATCTATGGGATGGAGGAAAGATGATGAGTTCAGATTTGTCCACATTGAGTTTGATTAAGCGAGAGAAGAAGAAGGAGGATATGGCTGATAGACACTCCAGAATTCAGGACAGCAGAGCAGTGATGTCTCGGCCAGAAAGGAAGATTTGAGTGTCATCAGCATAAAGGTGGTACTTGAAACCATGAGACTTTATGAGTTGTCCCAGGCAAAGTGTATAGATTGAGAAGAGTAGGGGTCCTAGAACAGAGCCTTGGGGGACTCCAACAGAGAGAGGGTGAGATGAGGAGGTAGTGTGGGAGACGCTGTATGTGCGATTGGAAATGTACGAGGAGATCCAGGATAGGGCGAGGTCTTTGATGCCAAAGGAGGAGAGGATCTGTAGTAGAAGGCAGTGGTCATCTGTGTAGAAAGCAGAGGACAGGTCTAGAAGGAGGAGTACAGAGTATTGTCCGTTAGCTTTGGCTGTAAGTAGGTCGTTAGTGATTTTGGTCAGGGCTGTCTCAGTTGAGTGATGGGGGCGGAAACCAGATTGTAGATTGTCAAAGAGCAAGTTAGATGAGAGGTGGGAGGAAAGTTCAGCGTGCACAAGCTGCTCCAGGAGTTTGGAAGCGAATGGGAGCAGCAATATTGGGCGATAGCTGGACATAGCAGTTGGACCGAGGGTTGGCTTTTTAAGGATAGGCGTGATAGTGACATGTTTGAAAGCAGAAGGGAAAGTGCCAGAAGTTAGTGATAGGTTGAAGAGGTGGGTTAGGGATGGGATAACTGTGGTGGTGAGGTTGGGGAGGTGGGATGGGGTCGAGCGCACAGGTGGTGAGGTGCGATTTGGAGAGGAGACAATTAAGCCCTCCTTCAGTGATGTTGGATAGGGAGGTTATGGGGTTTGGGCATTGGTCTGATATACAAAGGGGTTGTGATGGTTGAACAAAGAAGACTTGCCTTTTTTGGTCGATCTTATTTTTAAAGTGTGTGGCAAAGTCCTCAGCAGAGATGAGCAGATCTTCTCCGTCTTTCAGGTGTTGGGGCTGTCGCTGGGCAACATTGAGTTTCAGCTCCCTCCAAAGATTTTCTATTGGGTTTAGGTCTGGAGACTCGGTGGCTAGGCCAGTTCAGGACCTTGAAAAGCTTCTTGCGGAGCCACTTATTAGTTGCCCTGGCTGTGTGTTTTGGGTCATTGTCATGCTGGAAGACCCAGCCATGACCCATCTTCAATGCCCTTACTGAGGGAAGGAGGTTGTTGGCCAAAACCTCATGATACATGACCCCATCCTTCCTCCCTTCAATGCACTGCAGTCGTCCTGTCCCCTTTGCAGAAACCTCCCCCCCTTGAAGTATGATATTTCCCCCGCCATGCTTCACGGTTGGGACGGTGTTCTTTAGGTCGTACTCCTCCGTCTTCAACATGACTTTCTCCCATGCCTCCTCTGGATCACCCAGATAGTCATTGATGAACTTCAAATGGGCCTGGACATGTGCTGGCGCGAGCAGAGGGACCTTGCGTGCCCTGCAGGATTTTAATTTTTGGTGTGTTACTAAGAGCTATGTTTTAGACTGTGGCCCCAGCTCTCTTCAGGTCATTGACCAGATCATCCTGTGTTCTGGGCTGATTCCTGACCTTTCTCAGAATCATACTTAACCCACAAGGTGAGATCTTGCATGGAGCCCCAGACCGAGGAAGATTGACAGTCATCTTGTATTTTTTTAATAATTGTGGCAACAGTCATTGCCTTCTCACCAAGCTGCTTCCCTATTGTCCTGTACCCCATCCCAGGTTTGTGCAGGTCTACAATTTTGTCCCTGATGTCCTTAGACTGCTCTTTGGTCTTGGCCATGGTGGAGAAGTTGGAATGTGAGTGTGTGGATAGGTGTCTTTTGTACAAGTAACAAGTTCAAACCGGTGCAATTGCTACAGGTAATGAGTGCAGAGCAGGAGGGCTTCTTAAAGAAAAACTAACAGGTCTGTGAGAGCCGGAATTCTTGCTGGTTGGTAGATGATCAAATACTTATTTCATACAATAAAATGCAAATTAATTACGTAAAAATCATACAATGTGATTTCCTGTTTTTTATTAGATTCTGTCTCTCACAGTTGAAGTGTACCTGCGATAAAAATTACAGACCTCTCTATCCTCTTTCGGATGTGAAAACGTGCAAAATCGGCAGTGTATCAAATTCTTATTTTCCCCACTGTATTTGGCATACGTTACAGTAGGGTATAGTAGGATCTTGCCCCTCAGAGGAGGAGCTTGAAGCTAGATGCAATATTGTGATGTGATAGCTTCATGGGAAAATACCGAATGTGAAAGTAGGAGCCCTAAATATACAGTGGGGCAAAAAAGTATTTAGTCAGTCAGCAATAGTGCAAGTTCCACCACTTAAAAAGATGAGAGGCGTCTGTAATTTACATCATAGGTAGACCTCAACTATGGGAGACAAACTGAGAAAAAAAATCCAGAAAATCACATTGTCTGTTTTTTTAACATTTTATTTGCATATTATGGTGGAAAATAAGTATTTGGTCAGAAACAAAATTTCATCTCAATACTTTGTAATATATCCTTTGTTGGCAATGACAGAGGTCAAACGTTTTCTGTAAGTCTTCACAAGGTTGCCACACACTGTTGTTGGTATGTTGGCCCATTCCTCCATGCAGATCTCCTCTAGAGCAGTGATGTTTTTGGCTTTTCGCTTGGCAACACGGACTTTCAACTCCCTCCAAAGGTTTTCTATAGGGTTGAGATCTGGAGACTGGCTAGGCCACTCCAGGACCTTGAAATGCTTCTTACGAAGCCAGTCCTTCGTTGCCCTGGCGGTGTGCTTTGGATCATTGTCATGTTGAAAGACCCAGCCACGTTTCATCTTCAATGCCCTTGCTGATGGAAGGAGGTTTGCACTCAAAATCTCACGATACATGGCCCCATTCATTCTTTCATGTACCCGGATCAGTCATCCTGGCCCCTTTGCAGAGAAACAGCCCCAAAGCATGATGTTTCCACCACCATGCTTTACAGTAGGTATGGTGTTTGATGGATGCAACTCAGTATTCTTTTTCCTCCAAACACGACAAGTTGTGTTTCTACCAAACAGTTCCAGTTTGGTTTCATCAGACCATAGGACATTCTCCCAAAACTCCTCTGGATCATCCAAATGCTCTCTAGCAAACTTCAGACGGGCGCGGACATGTACTGGCTTAAGCAGTGGGACACGTCTGGCACTGCAGGATCTGAGTCCATGGTGGCGTAGTGTGTTACTTATGGTAGGCCTTGTTACATTGGTCCCAGCTCTCTGCAGTTCATTCACTAGGTCCCCCCGCGTGGTTCTGGGATTTTTGCTCACCGTTCTTGTGATCATTCTGACCCCACGGGGTGGGATTTTGCGTGCAGCCCCAGATCGAGGGAGATTATCAGTGGTCTTGTATGTCTTCCATTTTCTAATTATTGCTCCCACTGTTGATTTCTTCACTCCAAGCTGGTTGGCTATTGCAGATTCAGTCTTCCCAGCCTGGTGCAGGGCTACAATTTTGTTTCTGGTGTCCTTTGACAGCTCTTTGGTCTTCACCATAGTGGAGTTTGGAGTCAGACTGTTTGAGGGTGTGCACAGGTGTCTTTTTATACTGATAACAAGTTTAAACAGGTGCCATTACTACAGGTAATGAGTGGAGGAAAGAGGAGACTCTTAAAGAAGAAGTTACAGGTCTGTGAGAGCCAGAAATCTTGATTGTTTGTTTCTGACCAAATACTTATTTTCCACCATAATATGCAAAAAAAATGATAAAAAAACAGACAATGTGATTTTCTGGATTTTTTTTTCTCAGTTTATCTCCCATAGTTGAGGTCTACCTATGATGTAAATTACAGACGCCTCTCATCTTTTTAAGTGGTGGAACTTGCACTATTGCTGACTGACTAAATACTTTTTTGCCCCACTGTATGTAAATATACTGCCTCAGTGATTTCTATGGGGAAACATTGGTTGTCATTACACATTTAATGGGGGCCCTGGGTGTCACTACTGTAGTTAAATGGGAGGGTTGAAGCAGGGTCTGGATGTCACTATTCGGGGGACGTCGATGTGGATCATGATCGTCCATCAGAGTTGCAACGTGGATCTCAAGGAAAGAAGGGTTGGGGAGCACTGCGTTAGAGATATATGCTAGGCAATACCCTTGACATACAGGATAAACCTACCCGAGGGCAATTCACACGACCACATCGTGGCCGTATTTTCTTGCCTTTACTGTGGCCGCAGCTCCTGGCCCAACTGCAGATTATGAGACGTGTAGTTGGGCCATCCCTGTGCTATCCATATGCAAAGCGGGCAGCATATTACAGCACAAGGACCAATGCAAGTCTATGTAGTACTTCACATGAACATTTTTATGGTGGTCAGTAAGAAAAGGGAAAAAAAACGCAGCATGTACCGATTTGATCCACATTCTGGATCAGACTCACCGATTATTATTATCATTATTAAGTCAATTGGTGAGATTAAAACCACATTCAGATACCATCCTTAGGTCATGCCTTTTTTCGCTCATCCATTACAAATAATAATTTAGCAAACTGTATTTGACCTTATTATTTATTAAGTTGTTTGTGTAAAAACTGGATGCCATATGGATGTTCCAAACAGACGTACAGATGGAAAACTGATGATTTTAAAACCTGCCTTAATGAGTTGTTAAAAAAAATGACACAAACATGACCATTAGTGATGAGCTAATGGCCTCCGAGTATTTATGACTGCTCGGAGATTTAGGGCTCCTACTCACTTGCGTGAAATACGGCCGAGTCTCGCATAGTAACACCTGG
This sequence comes from Ranitomeya imitator, assembly GCF_032444005.1. Taxonomy (NCBI): domain Eukaryota; kingdom Metazoa; phylum Chordata; class Amphibia; order Anura; family Dendrobatidae; genus Ranitomeya; species Ranitomeya imitator. The sequence goes on from NC_091282.1 coordinate 303,093,178, forward strand.
CTCTGCTGCCGGCACTCCAGAGCGGAGATGGAGCAGCTCCATGCATTGCTGTGCGGCCGCACGCTCCGCTCTGGAGTGCCGACGGCAGAGCCGGGTTTTAACCTACGAGACTCGGCCGTATTTCACGCAAGTGAGTAGGAGCCCTTAGTTTTCATCGCAGCAGCTGAATGATTTACATCTGTTAGCCTGCTTGATTACATGTGGGGATTCCCTAGCAACCAGACAACCCCCACTGTTATGATCCGGTGACCTTGGAGCCGCATGAATAACTTTCACTGGAGTAGGTGGTAACTGTACTGACCACAAATCCTGATCTGACACCGCAACTAGAAGTAGCCGTGGGGTGTGCCTAACAAACCCTAGACACCTTGTCACAGCCGGAGGACTAAATACCCCTATAGATGGAAATAGGAATTCTACCTTGCCTCAGAGCAGAACCCCAAAGGATAGGCAGCCCCCCACAAATAATGACTGTGAGTATTAGAGGAAAAGACACACGCAGGCAGGAAACAGGATTTAGCAAAAGAGGCCACTCTAGCTAAAATAGGAAAGGATAGGACAGAGTTCTGTTCGGTCAGTATTAAAACCCTTCCAAAAATATCCACAGCAGATTATACAAAAAATTCCTCCATCTAACTAAAGACGTGGAATGTATATCTGCAACTCCAGAGAATCCTACAAACAGAGCAGAAATACAATAAAAAAACAAGCACACAGCATGTGTGCCATAGAAAAAGAAACAGACACTTATCTTTGCTGAGTTGGCAGCTAAGCAGGAGAAACCAGACAGAGGTCCAACACCTCCCAAGAACCATTGACAACTGGCAAGGACTAATGAATCCTGCAAACCTAAATACCCCAGTCAGAATTGCAATCAGCAGAAACACCTGACCATGACTGCAGCCCTGGGACAACTGCATTACCACCTACAACCACCGGAGGGAGCCCAAAAGCAGAATTCACAACACCCCACATGTATTCAGCCTGGCTAGTAGCTGTAAATCATTCAGCTGCCGTGATGAAAACTAAATCTCCGAGCAGTCATAAATACTCGGAGGTCACCCGAGCGTGCTCTGGAAAACACGAGCAACGAGTACACTCACTCATCACTAGTGACTATGTGATTTAGACCTTAAAATGTTTTTGCTATGAAATCTGAGAGCACCATGATGCAGGGGCAGAGATCCTGATTATAGAGATTTATCACTTACTAGGCTATGCTTTGCTGTTTCAATACAACAAGTGTTTTATCAGAAGGAGATTATCACTACAGCTCAAGCTGGTTGGGTGCCTCCTACTCTAAACGTACCCGCAGCACTGATTAGCAGCTGTCACAATACACTGTTCTGAGAAAGCTACTAATCAGTGGTGTAATGAGGGTTTTACCGGGCTAAAAATTCTAGCTCTGCTAAATCTACAGAAAAAAACTGTAATTCTATCACAAGTGCTGCACCCAGTAAACTAAGTGATACATTGCTGGAATCAGGATCTCTGTCCTTACCTCATGCTGCTGTCAAATTACACAGTGAAAAAAAATGCTGACTGATTCTCTATAAGCTGCATTCACACAAAGAAAATGGTCAACGAGCATTCTTAAAAACATTTGTTTCATGATTACAGTGCCAAGTAAAGCTGCCGATCACCCATTGAAATGAAAACATTATCACTATCTATCTAGATACATTTAGTATATTAGATAGTGGAGGGGATGAGCTAAATCTCCTGTGTGGAAGGTCTGCATTTAGTAAAATGGAACAAGCAATGCTTTGGGGAGCAGAGAGTGATGTCAGCAGCGTCGCCGTAGTATTCAGGTTTCAGATGATGAAACTAATTCTTTCCATCTCAGGTGTTTCCGAACATCAGAGCTGTATTCTCACGGATGACTCCTGACTCATTAGTTCATCACGAGTCTCACAGAAAGAATTAACAGATACAAGTAATCCCATTAAACCTGGGAACATTTAGCCAGTATAAGCCTTCCATGTTCTTCCCGTGCTCAGACATAGAGGAGCGAATGTAGGACACATACTCGGAGACGCTCACAGTCAGCAGCATTTGCTGCTCTAGTTAACCAACATGATTAGCAGATAGCTGACTTTTACTGGAGGAGGTAAAACAATATATTCACACATTGAGGTTACAGCGAGGTTTTAGGTCATTATATCTGAAGGGGTTGTCCTGTCATCTGATATTGATTAGCCATTTTCACCTCAAAAGGTCATCATTATCAGATTGGGGAAGGTCCGACAAGCAACTCCAACAGAGGTGGCCGGATGTTAACATTTAGGCTATGTGCACACGTTGCGGATTCCATTGCGGAATTTTCCGCAGCGGATTTGCAAAATCCGCAGTGAAAAAACCGCTGCGGTTTTTACTGCGGATTTACCGCGGTTTTTAATGCGGATTCTGCTGCGGTTTTCCATCTGCAGTTTTCTATTGGAGCAGATGGAAAACCGCTGCGGAATCCGCACAAAGAATTGACATGCTGCGGAAAATAAACCGCTGCATTTCCGCGTGTTTTTTTTCTGCAACATGTGCACAGCGGTTTTTTGTTTTCCATAGGTTAACATGGTACTGTACACCACATGGAAAACTGCTGCGGATCCGCAGCGTCAAAAACGCAGCGGATCCGCAGTAAAAACCGCAACGTGTGCACATAGCCTTAGGCTGTGTGCACACGTTGCTGTTTTTTCACGTTTTTTCCCCGATAAAAACGCTATAACACCACAAAAAAAAAAAAATGCATACAATAAGCATCCCATCATTTAGAATGAATTCCGCATGTTTGTGCACATTATTCCTTTTTTTCTCCGCGGAAAAAAATGCATCGCGGTAAAAAACGCAGCATGTTCATTAATTTTGCTTTTTTTTTTTTGCGGATTTCCCACTACAAAATGCATTGGGAAATGTCCGGAAAAAAACGCATCAAAAAACGTGGCAAAAACGCATGCAGATTTCTTGTGGATTTCTTGCAGAAAATGTCAGGTTTTTCTCAGGAATTTTCAGCGAGAAATCCTGAACGTGTGCACACAGCCTTAATGGAGCTCAATGTAAAAGCTGCCACCGGGGGCCGAACAACTGGCGCCTGAACATCCGGGGGCGGTGGTCCTTCCATTGGAAGAATAGCAGCTGCTCGGTTCTCCATATCACATAATCGGACTTCTTTTTTAAAAAAGCACAGACGTGTCTAATGGGTGTGTTAGTGTAGCCTAAGGGGATGTGGATATGGTGTCTTTTAGGCTACTTTCACACTAGCGTAGTACCGACGCATACTGTGGAAGCGCCGCACAAGGGGGGCAGCGGATGCATTTTTCCAACGCATCCGCTGCCCCATTGGGAGTTGCTGGGAGGTGGGGGCAGAGTTCCGACCACGCATGCACGGTCGGAAATGGCGGACACGACGCTCAAATAAACGTTGCAAGCAACGTTTTTTGGTTCGGACGGTCCGCCACAACACGACGCAACCGTCGCACATTGCGTGGCAATGCGTCGCTAATGTTAGTCTATGGGGAAAAAAACGCATCCTGCGGACAACTTTGCAGGATGTGTTTTTTCCCCAAAACTACGCATTGCGACGTATCCCAAACGACGGAAGTGTGAAAGTAGCCTTAGACACTGGCGTACCTGCTGAATTTTTCAAACGGAAGACGCTTCAAGAAGACATCGGCAGTGTTTTTCCTGATGAGTCTTCTTTGGCATCTCTGGTTGTTTTTCGGCAGTCAGGTAAATTGTTTTCTCTGCTACACAGGTTTCAAAACTTGAAACGGTTAAAAAAAAACAGCTAAAAAGACTGAACATCTGCACAGCAAGTTGTATTTACATTGCTGTACACTATGTTCCATCTTTTGGCCATTTTTAAACATTTTTTTAAGCAGAATCAGCATGCAAAAGACGTGTTCTCATACCCCAAAGCCAGTATTACACATGCGTTTAGCAGTCTGTACTTGGATCTGAATGCTCGGACGTGCTGCAGGTCTCATGAACCCAATGTGACAGCCGGGTTTCATGGTGTCAGTATGGACCATGATGCATGGACTGACCATAGGTTTCCTGACCACATAGACATGTATGAATTCAGGTCAGAGACCTGAGGCCGATCTGTTCATCACGGTCCATACTCAATCCATGAAACTGGGATGTGTAAAAACCTAAGGGTATATGCACCCGCTTCACGATTCCAAAGACGGTTAAAAGAAGTGACCTGACCACTCTTCAGATGTCTTCCACTCCGGAGATGCTCTACACTATACAATACAAAGCAATAGGAAAGCTCACTGACACGCTGACGGAAAAAAAAAACAACGCAAGAAAAGTCTCTTTAGGGAAAAAACAAAACAAGTACACTCCTGCCTTTCCTAAAGTCTCTTCCTCTTGGTTCACCAACCTGAAAAAAATCCTTGTGTGCACAAACCCCAATAAGGCTGTGTAAAAAACTCTCCAAATCAAGCTCAAAAACTCTGCAAAAAGACTTGTGAGCACGTACTCCAAGGCGGTATCCAGACTGCTTCCACCGTAATTACCTTTGGTGCTTGCACTGGGAAGTGCAGGCTGCATACATAGGCCCAAGGGCACAAAAAAAATATCCATTTGGCCACCATCGAGGTGCTATGCAGAGGTATACCCATTTTTTCTACTGTAAAGAAAAGTGCGGAGGTCTGAGAATCTTTAAACATTGGACAATGGCAAAAGAACATAAGGGTTTTTTCTTGCAGTGGAATTACGGTAAATGGGCAATTGATGCTTTGAATGCAGTGTGCATAGAGCCTTAGGATTACTGCATCTTCAGGGGCTTATAAAAAAAACTTGTAAAGCTTGATTATTCACAAAAACACACTTCCCAGAATGCCATGAAAGCTGACCTATTTATTATTCAGAGTTTCCTTCCCATTTATGAGCTCTGCATAGATTTCACAATTTAGGAAGTAACATCAGTGGTCAGCAGAGTGCGGCTCTCCAGCTGTTGGGAAAGTTCAGGCTAGTCCCTGGTCTCCATCCTGGTGCTTCCCAGCCATCAGGGAATGCTGGGAGTTGTAGTTTTCCAACAGCTGAAGAGCAGGTCAGAGATCACAGCTGGGAAAGGGTAAATATGAAGCTTAAATATATGTCTTTATCTGGAGGGCACAATCCATGTCTGCGCACAGTGTGTAAAGGTTGGGAGGGGACAAGGTAAAGGTTGGGGTGGAAGGCAGAAGGGTTGTTAATATGATAATACGTCTATATATCTTTTATACAGCGCTGAGGGACAGCTAGTCACCACAATGACAGAGGGCAGCCTATCTAAGGTGTTCAGGGGGCTTCCAGCCTCTCCCGATGGATGGTATCGGGGGATGGGGGTCTGAGGACCAGTCTATTGAGTTGTCTCCTACTACCCTTCTCCCCACTAAGGCCACACTCACACAATCTTGTAAATCTGTTTTTCTTCAGTATCAATTTTTCTTCTCATCCGTTTTTTTCTCTCACTGAAATAAGTAGATCGCCTGAGCCTCTATTTATCTTTACTCTCTTAGCAATGAATCAGTGACCAACGGATGAAAGACAGATGGAAAACTGAAGTACAAAGTATGTCTTCTCTTTCTCATCCGTATTATACAGCTCCGCATCGACTTCAATGGCTGAGACTGATCCGGAGATACAGATCTGATTGTAGAATTGATGGATATATGGGTCAGTGTTCTGTCCGAGAGAAAAAACTGGACCGCACTAGTGATGAGCGAGTATACTCGTTACTCGTGATTTTCCGAGCATGCTCAGGGGTCCTCCGAGTATTTGTAAGTACTCGGAGATTCAGTTTTCTGTGCCGCAGCTGAATGATTTACATCTGTTAGCACATGTGGGGGTTGCCTGGTTGCTGGGGAATCCCCACATGTAATCAAGCTGGCTAACAGACGTAAATCATTCAGCTGCGGCACAGAAAACTGAAACTCCGAGTACTTACAAATACTCGGGACACCCGAGCGTGCTCGAAAAATCTCGAGTACCGAGTATATTCGCTCATCACTAGACAGCACATAAATGTGGCTCGAGTCCAAACAGAATTATAGGGTGGGTCTGTTAACATTGTACGCAGCTTTTACAAAAACGTTACTCATGTACAGGCTCATGGGCACCGCCAGCTTTAATGTGGCTAAAGGTAAGCTTCATCACTTCTTCAGGTCTCTTATTTACCATAGTTCACAGATTAAAGTTATCTCTGAATTACAATGGGATAGAAGGATAGCCAGGCAGAAGGATAGCCAGGCAGAAGGATAGCCAGGCAGAAGGATAGCCAGATGTTTAAAAAAAAAAAGGCAGGGAATGAAAATGTGGAAAGATGTTGAAACGTTTCGGCGATACTGGAAGGAAAAAAAGGGATAAAATAGAATATTCTCACCACCATCTGCATGGTATCCTCCATCCCTTCCCGGCGGGTCAATACAACTTGGCCAGATCTGTCCACTACGTCTCACACCAACAATTGCGGCTTCAGATACCCTCAGCTGACAGTGGCGAGCGGGTGCCTGAGGTGTGGGAGGACTGGCACTGCCAGGAGAGGGAGGAGACCGACCCCAGGGACCTCGTGGTGAAACCCTTCCTGAGGGTCCAGAAGACAACTCCTCCTCACTGGATGTCAAGTTCTCGTTGGAGCTGCAGTCAGGTGTATATCCGCCCCCTAGATCCTCAAAGCTTTGCGGTGAAACTGAGCGCCTAGGCCACGGCCCTCCCCAATGACCTCCAGGACCAGGTAGTGCATTATCTCTAATGAAGCGTGGATTCAACTCGGTTTCTTCGTAGTCGCCATCCCAGCCACAACTGCTGTCTGACGAGCGTCCACGGCGAGGTTCTATGGGCTGTAGGGGCCTTGGATTCCCTTCTGGATGAGACGCTGCCCTGCGAAGTCTTTCTGAACGAGGTTCTGGGGCATCCCTTTCTGTCAGACTTGATAGCCTGCGGGGGCCCCTAGGCTTGTCCCCTGGAGACAGATCAGGGGCTCCGACTGGTGGCTCCCTGCGACCTGGTCCTCTAATTCTTTCCTCTGGGCTCTTCGGCTCCCGTGCCGGACCCAGTGCCCTCTCTTCTCGCCCAGGACCCAAAGGTCTCTCCTCGCCACCACCTGGTTGATCCCTTTCTTCGAATCCCCAGCGCTGTCGATCATACCCTCGTCTTTCTTTGGCCAGGAGGGTCTGCAGGTAGATCATACGGAACCTCTCCCGGCTTAGCTCCCGCTCCAGTCTACGTACGGACACTCGGCATCGCTCCAGCTCCTGCTCCATGTCCCGCACCGTGCGCAGCTCCATGCGTGGCGGTTCCGCGTCCGGAAACTGGGCACGCCACGCCTCGACAAACCCTGCTGGCTCCAACATCCTGACCTGGGCCCCTGGGGGACACTTTGCCAAAGAAACTCAGCATGGGGCTTCTGGCATCACCAGTGTGTGTCCAGCAAAACCAGTATGGAGTAACCAGTGAATGTGGCACCTAGGGGCGGTCATCCAGGTGGTCTTCTATCAGATCGGGGCCATGGAGGACACGGCTGCTCTGCCCCCGCCAGGTGTCACCAAATGTCACTGTATGCCCGGCTCCGGTGCACCCATGTTAGTGTCCACTCCACAGCGCTCTCTTACCAGGACTCCTGCCGCCAAGGTGGCTGTAGTGCTCCGGTCTCAGCTCTCCGGTGATAAGAGGATGAGTCCAGGGCGTCTCAGCTCCGGAGCCGTCTCCGTACTCCTCTCGTAGTATCCTCGGCCTCTATTGTGTCAGTGCCCGGCTGCTTGTGTACGTGTGGGCGGGGCCCGGCGCGGCTCCTCCCCCGGTGTCAGCCGGAGTGTACGCTCCCTGTCAGGGAGGGAGACAGAGAGAGGCAGCCAGGCAGTGGCAGCAATGGTGTCCACCGGGAGAGCACTGCACGTTGCCCCGGTCACAATGCCGGGACTACTCGGCGTACACACTGCTCCTTCCACAATGCTGGAGCTCCCGGGAGAGCCCTGAATACAGCTCCTACACAATGCGGGGAGAGCACTGTATACAGCTCCTACACAATGCCGGGAGAGCACTGTATACAGCTCCTACACAATGCCGGGAGAGCACTGTATACAGCTCCTACACAATGCCGGGAGAGCCCTGAATACAGCTCCTACACAATGCCGGGAGAGCCCTGAATACAGCTCCTACACAATGCCGGGAGAGCACTGTATACAGCTCCTACACAATGCCGGGAGAGCCCTGTATACAGCTCCTACACAATGCCGGGAGAGCCCTGTATACAGCTCCTACACAATGCCGGGAGAGCCCTGTATACAGCTCCTACACAATGCCGGGAGAGCCCTGAATACAGCTCCTACACAATGCCGGGAGAGCACTGTATACAGCTCCTACACAATGCCGGGAGAGCCCTGAATACAGCTCCTACACAATGCCGGGAGAGCCCTGTATACAGCTCCTACACAATGCCGGGAGAGCACTGTATACAGCTCCTACACAATGCGGGGAGAGCACTGTATACAGCTCCTACACAATGCCGGTAGAGCCCTGTATACAGCTCCTACACAATGCCGGGAGAGCCCTGTATACAGCTCCTACACAATGCGGGGAGAGCACTGTATACAGCTCCTACACAATGCCGGTAGAGCCCTGTATACAGCTCCTACACAATGCCGGGAGAGCCCTGTATACAGCTCCTACACAATGCCGGGAGAGCCCTGTATACAGCTCCTACACAATGCGGGGAGAGCACTGTATACAGCTCCTACACAATGCGGGGAGAGCACTGTATACAGCTCCTACACAATGCGGGGAGAGCACTGTATACAGCTCCTACACAATGCCGGTAGAGCCCTGTATACAGCTCCTACACAATGCCGGGAGAGCCCTGTATACAGCTCCTACACAATGCCGGGAGAGCCCTGTATACAGCTCCTACACAATGCCGGGAGAGCCCTGTATACAGCTCCTACACAATGCGGGGAGAGCACTGTATACAGCTCCTACACAATGCGGGGAGAGCACTGTATACAGCTCCTACACAATGCGGGGAGAGCACTGTATACAGCTCCTACACAATGCCGGGAGAGCCCTGAATACAGCTCCTACACAATGCCGGGAGAGCCCTGAATACAGCTCCTACACAATGCCGGGAGAGCACTGTATACAGCTCCTACACAATGCCGGGAGAGCCCTGTATACAGCTCCTACACAATGCCGGGAGAGCCCTGTATACAGCTCCTACACAATGCCGGGAGAGCCCTGTATACAGCTCCTACACAATGCCGGGAGAGCCCTGAATACAGCTCCTACACAATGCCGGGAGAGCACTGTATACAGCTCCTACACAATGCCGGGAGAGCCCTGAATACAGCTCCTACACAATGCCGGGAGAGCCCTGTATACAGCTCCTACACAATGCCGGGAGAGCACTGTATACAGCTCCTACACAATGCGGGGAGAGCACTGTATACAGCTCCTACACAATGCCGGTAGAGCCCTGTATACAGCTCCTACACAATGCCGGGAGAGCCCTGTATACAGCTCCTACACAATGCGGGGAGAGCACTGTATACAGCTCCTACACAATGCCGGTAGAGCCCTGTATACAGCTCCTACACAATGCCGGGAGAGCCCTGTATACAGCTCCTACACAATGCCGGGAGAGCCCTGTATACAGCTCCTACACAATGCGGGGAGAGCACTGTATACAGCTCCTACACAATGCGGGGAGAGCACTGTATACAGCTCCTACACAATGCGGGGAGAGCACTGTATACAGCTCCTACACAATGCCGGTAGAGCCCTGTATACAGCTCCTACACAATGCCGGGAGAGCCCTGTATACAGCTCCTACACAATGCCGGGAGAGCCCTGTATACAGCTCCTACACAATGCCGGGAGAGCCCTGTATACAGCTCCTACACAATGCGGGGAGAGCACTGTATACAGCTCCTACACAATGCGGGGAGAGCACTGTATACAGCTCCTACACAATGCGGGGAGAGCACTGTATACAGCTCCTACACAATGCCGGGAGAGCCCTGAATACAGCTCCTACACAATGCCGGGAGAGCCCTGAATACAGCTCCTACACAATGCCGGGAGAGCACTGTATACAGCTCCTACACAATGCCGGGAGAGCCCTGTATACAGCTCCTACACAATGCCGGGAGAGCCCTGTATACAGCTCCTACACAATGCCGGGAGAGCCCTGTATACAGCTCCTACACAATGCCGGGAGAGCCCTGAATACAGCTCCTACACAATGCCGGGAGAGCACTGTATACAGCTCCTACACAATGCCGGGAGAGCCCTGAATACAGCTCCTACACAATGCCGGGAGAGCCCTGTATACAGCTCCTACACAATGCCGGGAGAGCACTGTATACAGCTCCTACACAATGCGGGGAGAGCACTGTATACAGCTCCTACACAATGCCGGTAGAGCCCTGTATACAGCTCCTACACAATGCCGGGAGAGCCCTGTATACAGCTCCTACACAATGCGGGGAGAGCACTGTATACAGCTCCTACACAATGCCGGTAGAGCCCTGTATACAGCTCCTACACAATGCCGGGAGAGCCCTGTATACAGCTCCTACACAATGCCGGGAGAGCCCTGTATACAGCTCCTACACAATGCGGGGAGAGCACTGTATACAGCTCCTACACAATGCGGGGAGAGCACTGTATACAGCTCCTACACAATGCGGGGAGAGCACTGTATACAGCTCCTACACAATGCCGGTAGAGCCCTGTATACAGCTCCTACACAATGCCGGGAGAGCCCTGTATACAGCTCCTACACAATGCCGGGAGAGCCCTGTATACAGCTCCTACACAATGCCGGGAGAGCCCTGTATACAGCTCCTACACAATGCGGGGAGAGCACTGTATACAGCTCCTACACAATGCGGGGAGAGCACTGTATACAGCTCCTACACAATGCGGGGAGAGCACTGTATACAGCTCCTACACAATGCCGGTAGAGCCCTGTATACAGCTCCTACACAATGCCGGGAGAGCCCTGTATACAGCTCCTACACAATGCCGGGAGAGCCCTGTATACAGCTCCTACACAATGCGGGGAGAGCACTGTATACAGCTCCTACACAATGCGGGGAGAGCACTGTATACAGCTCCTACACAATGCCGGGAGAGCACTGTATACAGCTCCTACACAATGCCAGGAGAGCCCTGTATACAGCTCCTACACAATGCGGGGAGAGCACTGTATACAGGTCCTTCTCAAAAAATTAGCATATAGTGTTAAATTTCATTATTTACCATAATGTAATGATTACAATTAAACTTTCATATATTATAGATTCATTATCCACCAACTGAAATTTGTCAGGTCTTTTATTGTTTTAATACTGATGATTTTGGCATACAACTCCTGATAACCCAAAAAACCTGTCTCAATAAATTAGCATATCAAGAAAAGGTTCTCTAAACGACCTATTACCCTAATCTTCTGAATCAACTAATTAACTCTAAACACATGCAAAAGATACCTGAGGCTTTTATAAACTCCCTGCCTGGTTCATTACTCAAAACCCCCATCATGGGTAAGACTAGCGACCTGACAGATGTCAAGAAGGCCATCATTGACACCCTCAAGCAAGAGGGTAAGACCCAGAAAGAAATTTCTCAACAAATAGGCTGTTCCCAGAGTGCTGTATCAAGGCACCTCAATGGTAAGTCTGTTGGAAGGAAACAATGTGGCAGAAAACGCTGTACAACGAGAAGAGGAGACCGGACCCTGAGGAAGATTGTGGAGAAGGACCGATTCCAGACCTTGGGGAACCTGAGGAAGCAGTGGACTGAGTCTGGTGTGGAAACATCCAGAGCCACCGTGCACAGGTGTGTGCAGGAAATGGGCTACAGGTGCCGCATTCCCCAGGTAAAGCCACTTTTGAACCATAAACAGCGGCAGAGGCGCCTGACCTGGGCTACAGAGAAGCAGCACTGGACTGTTGCTAAGTGGTCCCAAGTACTTTTTTCTGATGAAAGCAAATTTTGCATGTCATTCGGAAATCAAGGTGCCAGAGTCTGGAGGAAGACTGGGGAGAAGGAAATGCCAAAATGCCTGAAGTCCAGTGTCAAGTACCCACAGTCAGTGATGGTGTGGGGTGCCATGTCAGCTGCTGGTGTTGGTCCACTGTGTTTCATCAAGGGCAGGGTCAATGCAGCTAGCTATCAGGAGATTTTGGAGCACTTCATGCTGACCTGGCACCTGCTCACAGTGCCAAAACCACTGGTAAATGGTTTACTGACCATGGTATTACTGTGCTCAATTGGCCTGCCAACTCTCCTGACCTGAACCCCATAGAGAATCTGTGGGATATTGTGAAGAGAAAGTTGAGAGACGCAAGACCCAACACTCTGGATGAGCTTAAGGCCGCTATTGAAGCATCCTGGGCCTCCATAACATCTCAGCAGTGTCACAGGCTGATTGCCTCCATACCACGCCGCATTGAAGCAGTCATTTCTGCCAAAGGATTCCCGACCAAGTATTGAGTGCATAACTGAACATTATTATTTGATGGTTTTTTTGTTTGTTATTAAAAAACACTTTTATTTGATTGGATGGGTGAAATATGCTAATTTATTGAGACAGGTTTTTTGGGTTATCAGGAGTTGTATGCCAAAATCATCAGTATTAAAACAATAAAAGACCTGACAAATTTCAGTTGGTGGATAATGAATCTATAATATATGAAAGTTTAATTGTAATCATTACATTATGGTAAATAATGAAATTTAACACTATATGCTAATTTTTTGAGAAGGACCTGTACAGCTCCTACACAATGCCGGGAGTGCACTGTATACAGCTCCTACACAATGCGGGGAGAGCCCTGTATACAGCTCCTACACAATGCCGGTAGAGCCCTGTATACAGCTCCTACACAATGCCGGGAGAGCCCTGTATACAGCTCCTACACAATGCCGGGAGAGCCCTGTATACAGCTCCTACACAATGCGGGGAGAGCACTGTATACAGCTCCTACACAATGCGGGGAGAGCACTGTATACAGCTCCTACACAATGCCGGGAGAGCCCTGTATACAGCTCCTACACAATGCCAGGAGAGCACTGTATACAGCTCCTACACAATGCGGGGAGAGCACTGTATACAGCTCCTACACAATGCCGGGAGTGCACTGTATACAGCTCCTACACAATGCCGGGAGAGCCCTGAATACAGCTCCTACACAATGCCGGGAGAGCCCTGAATACAGCTCCTACACAATGCCGGGAGTGCACTGTATACAGCTCCTACACAATGCCGGGAGAGCACTGTATACAGCTCCTACACAATGCCGGGAGAGCACTGTATACAGCTCCTACACAATGCCGGGAGAGCACTGTATACAGCTCCTACACAATGCCGGGAGAGCACTGTATACAGCTCCTACACAATGCCGGGAGAGCACTGTATACAGCTCCTACACAATGCGGGGAGAGCACTGTATACAGCTCCTACACAATGCCGGGAGAGCACTGTATACAGCTCCTACACAATGCCGGGAGAGCCCTGAATACAGCTCCTACACAATGCCGGGAGAGCCCTGAATACAGCTCCTACACAATGCCGGGAGAGCCCTGTATACAGCTCCTACACAATGCCGGGAGAGCCCTGTATACAGCTCCTACACAATGCCGGGAGAGCCCTGAATACAGCTCCTACACAATGCCGGGAGTGCACTGTATACAGCTCCTACACAATGCCGGGAGAGCACTGTATACAGCTCCTACACAATGCCGGGAGAGCCCTGTATACAGCTCCTACACAATGCCGGGAGAGCCCTGAATACAGCTCCTACACAATGCGGGGAGAGCACTGTATACAGCTCCTACACAATGCCGGGAGAGCCCTGAATACAGCTCCTACACAATGCCGGGAGTGCACTGTATACAGCTCCTACACAATGCCGGGAGAGCCCTGAATACAGCTCCTACACAATGCCGGGAGTGCACTGTATACAGCTCCTACACAATGCCGGGAGAGCACTGTATACAGCTCCTACACAATGCGGGGAGAGCACTGTATACAGCTCCTACACAATGCCGGGAGAGCCCTGTATACAGCTCCTACACAATGCCGGGAGAGCCCTGAATACAGCTCCTACACAATGCCGGGAGTGCACTGTATACAGCTCCTACACAATGCCGGGAGAGCACTGTATACAGCTCCTACACAATGCGGGGAGAGCCCTGAATACAGCTCCTACACAATGCCGGGAGTGCACTGTATACAGCTCCTACACAATGCCGGGAGAGCACTGTATACAGCTCCTACACAATGCCGGGAGAGCACTGTATACAGCTCCTACACAATGCCGGGAGAGCCCTGTATACAGCTCCTACACAATGCCGGGAGAGCACTGTATACAGCTCCTACACAATGCGGGGAGAGCACTGTATACAGCTCCTACACAATGCCGGGAGAGCCCTGTATACAGCTCCTACACAATGCCGGTAGAGCCCTGTATACAGCTCCTACACAATGCCGGGAGAGCACTGTATACAGCTCCTACACAATGCCGGGAGAGCACTGTATACAGCTCCTACACAATGCCGGGAGAGCCCTGTATACAGCTCCTACACAATGCCGGGAGAGCACTGTATACAGCTCCTACACAATGCGGGGAGAGCACTGTATACAGCTCCTACACAATGCCGGGAGAGCCCTGTATACAGCTCCTACACAATGCCGGGAGAGCACTGTATACAGCTCCTACACAATGCCGGGAGAGCACTGTATACAGCTCCTACACAATGCCGGGAGAGCCCTGTATACAGCTCCTACACAATGCGGGGAGAGCACTGTATACAGCTCCTACACAATGCCGGGAGAGCACTGTATACAGCTCCTACACAATGCCGGGAGAGCACTGTATACAGCTCCTACACAATGCCGGGAGAGCCCTGTATACAGCTCCTACACAATGCGGGGAGAGCACTGTATACAGCTCCTACACAATGCCGGGAGAGCACTGTATACAGCTCCTACACAATGCCGGGAGAGCACTGTATACAGCTCCTACACAATGCCGGGAGAGCACTGTATACAGCTCCTACACAATGCCGGGAGAGCACTGTATACAGCTCCTACACAATGCGGGGAGAGCACTGTATACAGCTCCTACACAATGCCGGGAGAGCACTGTATACAGCTCCTACACAATGCCGGGAGAGCCCTGAATACAGCTCCTACACAATGCCGGGAGAGCCCTGAATACAGCTCCTACACAATGCCGGGAGAGCCCTGTATACAGCTCCTACACAATGCCGGGAGAGCCCTGTATACAGCTCCTACACAATGCCGGAAGAGCCCTGAATACAGCTCCTACACAATGCCGGGAGTGCACTGTATACAGCTCCTACACAATGCCGGGAGAGCACTGTATACAGCTCCTACACAATGCCGGGAGAGCCATGTATACAGCTCCTACACAATGCCGGGAGAGCCCTGAATACAGCTCCTACACAATGCGGGGAGAGCACTGTATACAGCTCCTACACAATGCCGGGAGAGCCCTGAATACAGCTCCTACACAATGCCGGGAGTGCACTGTATACAGCTCCTACACAATGCCGGGAGAGCCCTGAATACAGCTCCTACACAATGCCGGGAGTGCACTGTATACAGCTCCTACACAATGCCGGGAGAGCACTGTATACAGCTCCTACACAATGCGGGGAGAGCACTGTATACAGCTCCTACACAATGCCGGGAGAGCCCTGTATACAGCTCCTACACAATGCCGGGAGAGCCCTGAATACAGCTCCTACACAATGCCGGGAGTGCACTGTATACAGCTCCTACACAATGCCGGGAGAGCCCTGTATACAGCTCCTACACAATGCCGGGAGAGCACTGTATACAGCTCCTACACAATGCCGGGAGAGCACTGTATACAGCTCCTACACAATGCCGGGAGAGCACTGTATACAGCTCCTACACAATGCGGGGAGAGCCCTGAATACAGCTCCTACACAATGCCGGGAGTGCACTGTATACAGCTCCTACACAATGCCGGGAGAGCACTGTATACAGCTCCTACACAATGCCGGGAGAGCACTGTATACAGCTCCTACACAATGCCGGGAGAGCCCTGTATACAGCTCCTACACAATGCCGGGAGAGCCCTGTATACAGCTCCTACACAATGCCGGGAGAGCCCTGTATACAGCTCCTACACAATGCCGGGAGAGCCCTGAATACAGCTCCTACACAATGCGGGGAGAGCACTGTATACAGCTCCTACACAATGCCGGGAGAGCCCTGAATACAGCTCCTACACAATGCCGGGAGTGCACTGTATACAGCTCCTACACAATGCCGGGAGAGCCCTGAATACAGCTCCTACACAATGCCGGGAGTGCACTGTATACAGCTCCTACACAATGCCGGGAGAGCACTGTATACAGCTCCTACACAATGCGGGGAGAGCCCTGAATACAGCTCCTACACAATGCCGGGAGTGCACTGTATACAGCTCCTACACAATGCCGGGAGAGCACTGTATACAGCTCCTACACAATGCCGGGAGAGCACTGTATACAGCTCCTACACAATGCCGGGAGAGCCCTGTATACAGCTCCTACACAATGCCGGGAGAGCCCTGTATACAGCTCCTACACAATGCGGGGAGAGCCCTGTATACAGCTCCTACACAATGCGGGGAGAGCCCTGTATACAGCTCCTACACAATGCGGGGAGAGCACTGTATACAGCTCCTACACAATGCCGGGAGAGCCCTGTATACAGCTCCTACAGAATGCCGGGAGAGCCCTGTATACAGCTCCTACACAATGCGGGGAGAGCCCTGTATACAGCTCCTACACAATGCGGGGAGAGCCCTGTATACAGCTCCTACACAATGCCGGGAGAGCCCTGAATACAGCTCCTACACAATGCCGGGAGTGCACTGTATACAGCTCCTACACAATGCCGGGAGAGCCCTGAATACAGCTCCTACACAATGCCGGGAGTGCACTGTATACAGCTCCTACACAATGCCGGGAGAGCACTGTATACAGCTCCTACACAATGCGGGGAGAGCCCTGAATACAGCTCCTACACAATGCCGGGAGTGCACTGTATACAGCTCCTACACAATGCCGGGAGAGCACTGTATACAGCTCCTACACAATGCCGGGAGAGCACTGTATACAGCTCCTACACAATGCCGGGAGAGCCCTGTATACAGCTCCTACACAATGCCGGGAGAGCCCTGTATACAGCTCCTACACAATGCGGGGAGAGCCCTGTATACAGCTCCTACACAATGCGGGGAGAGCACTGTATACAGCTCCTACACAATGCCGGGAGTGCACTGTATACAGCTCCTACACAATGCCGGGAGAGCACTGTATACAGCTCCTACACAATGCGGGGAGAGCCCTGTATACAGCTCCTACACAATGCGGGGAGAGCACTGTATACAGCTCCTACACAATGCGGGGAGAGCACTGTATACAGCTCCTACACAATGCCGGGAGTGCACTGTATACAGCTCCTACACAATGCCGGGAGAGCCCTGAATACAGCTCCTACACAATGCCGGGAGTGCACTGTATACAGCTCCTACACAATGCCGGGAGAGCACTGTATACAGCTCCTACACAATGCCGGGAGAGCCCTGAATACAGCTCCTACACAATGCCGGGAGTGCACTGTATACAGCTCCTACACAATGCCGGGAGAGCCCTGAATACAGCTCCTACACAATGCCGGGAGTGCACTGTATACAGCTCCTACACAATGCCGGGAGAGCACTGTATACAGCTCCTACACAATGCCGGGAGAGCACTGTATACAGCTCCTACACAATGCGGGGAGAGCCCTGTATACAGCTCCTACACAATGCGGGGAGAGCACTGTATACAGCTCCTACACAATGCCGGGAGTGCACTGTATACAGCTCCTACACAATGCCGGGAGAGCACTGTATACAGCTCCTACACAATGCGGGGAGAGCACTGTATACAGCTCCTACACAATGCGGGGAGAGCACTGTATACAGCTCCTACACAATGCCGGGAGAGCACTGTATACAGCTCCTACACAATGCCGGGAGAGCACTGTATACAGCTCCTACACAATGCCGGGAGAGCACTGTATACAGCTCCTACACAATGCCGGGAGAGCACTGTATACAGCTCCTACACAATGCCGGGAGAGCACTGTATACAGCTCCTACACAATGCCGGGAGAGCACTGTATACAGCTCCTACACAATGCCGGGAGAGCCCTGTATACAGCTCCTACACAATGACGGGAGAGCACTGTATACAGCTCCTACACAATGCCGGGAGAGCACTGTATACAGCTCCTACACAATGCCGGGAGAGCACTGTATACAGCTCCTACACAATGCGGGGAGAGCCCTGTATACAGCTCCTACACAATGGTGGGAGAGCCCTGTATACAGCTCCTACACAATGCCGGGAGAGCCCTGTATACAGCTCCTACACAATGCCAGTGCTCCCCGGAGTGCACATTGCTCCCACACAATACCGGTGCTCCCGGGAGTGCTCACTGCTCCCACACAATACCGGTGCTCCCGGGAGTGCACACTGCTTGGTGTTATGCTGTAAGAAGAAGGCTGCACTCAGATGACACCTGAGTGCAGTCCTATAGGGAGTGTGATGATTCAAAGAGGGAAAACGGAGAGTGGACCCTCTACACCGCGACGACGAACCCCTCACGGATGAGCTGACCAGATGGACCGCCCCCTATGCAGGGAGCGTTAGGGCCAGGCCCGTGAGGGACTATCGCCATGGAAGCTGGAGGACCAGGACGGGAGAAGACCAAGAAGAAGCGGCGATAGTAGAACCACAGTGTTATGCTATAAGAATCAGGCTGCACTCAGATGACACCCGAGTGCAGTCCTATAGAGAGTACTGCAGAGACACAGGACTGATGGGTAAACTGCAGCAGTACAGGGACTGGCGGAGGAACTGAGGAAACGCAGAGGATACAGGAAAGACAGGATAAACCCAAAGTCAGAGGGAAACCGAACTTCACAGAGACTAAGAGCGGCCAGGAACACCTGAAGGAACAAATGATAACCAGGCACAGAGGGACGGCAGGAAGCAGTTTAAATACCTATAGGCAGGGTAGCACTTCCAGGTAACAGAGCTCCAGAACCATAGAGAGGACAATAAGGAGAACCGACCTCCGGGTACTAGTCCTCCAGGACCATAGAGGAGACGAAGAGGAGGACCGACAGAAGATTAGAAGTGCACACGCGCAGCACTGAATCTGGTATGCGCGCGCGCACGAGAAGCAGAGGCCGGGAGCGAGCGCGGAGAGAGAGACGCTGACGGGGGAGGCGGCAGCAGCGGTATGACACTTGGTACACAATTTCGGTGGCTGCACTGGTGCTAAGGGTCACAGGCCGAAGCCGCACCAATGTGTCTGTGGCCTGGAGTGGAGGCCGCGTCGGGTTCTCTAGCGCTTCGTGTTGCTCAGTTTCTCAAGGTGGAACGTTATTGTTACAAAAAAACCAACAACTTGCTGTGTCCAAGTAACCTCTTCATGACCAGGTGATTTTTCATTTTTGCGCTTTTGTTTTCTCGCCTTCATCCAAGAGCCACAACCTTTTTAGTTTTCCGCTGACATATCCATATGAGGACTAATTTTATAGTTTTGAATGACTCCATTCATTTTACCTTTCAATGTTCTGAAAAAAGAGGGGACAAAAAGTCAAAGAAAAAAATCCTTGCAATTCTGTAATTGTTTTTGGATCTTGTTTTTATGACGTTCACTGTGTGGTAATTATAACCTGGTCAAATTTTCTTCAGATCACTACGATTACTTGTACTGTGAGAATACGAACAAAACAATTGGTTTGTGTTGCCATTTTCTAAGGGCTGTGGTGATTTCATGTCTTTGAAGTGGTTTCTGCTTGAAAAATTCATAATTTTTAACACCCATATGAACATGGCCTTAGTATGGAGCTGTATTATTATTATTATTATTATTTATTTATATAGCACCATTAATTCCATGGTGCTGGACATGAGAAAGGGGTTACATACAGGGTTATAGATATCGTTTACAGTAAACAGGTTTACATTGACAGACTGGTACAGAGGGGAGAGGACCCGTCCTTGCGGACTTACATTCTATGGGATCGTGGGGAGGAGTGTTTCTGCCCAGTTATGAACTGGGGACGTAGAGACACTGTAGAGACACTGTGGGTGCTAGCCACTAAGCCACATTTTGGAGTCCTGTTCTCGGGATATGTAGGGGTTACCTGCTCCTTAGTGGAAAATTGTATGCATACAACGCTTCATAAAGGATTATCAGGACCACTAGTTTGCAGATAATCAGACAATGTAAGCAGGCTACCAATCACCTGACAAACGAGCAAAACATTTGTGGGTGAGATTTTTTTTCAAGCTTCACTGTCAATAAAGTCCCTTTGCAGAATATGGGGGTTATAATTTCTTGCCAATCAACTATCATATCCTCTTCAAGATTGTAGTCCTCTTACAAAGTGTGAACCTGAAACAGGAAACCCTTCTCAGTAGGTGGCCGAGTTAAATTCACGCCTCCCTCAGATAGCTGGGACCAGGATGGATCCTTATCCAGAGTGTAAAGCTATTTAACTGATGAAAGACGGACGGAAGCTGTAATTTCATGAGGAGTTATAGACTTATTTATTATTATTTATTTATATAGCACCATTAATTCCATGGTGCTGTACATGAGAAGGGGTTACATACAGGGTTATAGATATCGTTTACAGTAAACAAGTTTACAGTGACAGACTGGTACAGAGGAGAGAGGACCCTGTCCTTGCGGACTTACATTCTATGGGGGTAGATAGACTTATCATACAGTACAGACCAAAAGTTTGGACACACCTCATTTCAAGATATTTCTGTATTTTCATGACTATGAAAATTGTACATTCACACTGAAGGCATCAAAACTATGAATTAACACATGTGGAATTATATACTTAACAAAAAAGTGTGAAACAACTGAAAATATGTCTTATATTCTAGGTTCCTCAAAGTAGCCACCTTTTGCTTTGATGACTGCTGTGCACACTCTTGGCATTCTCTTGATGAACTTCAAGAGGTAGTCCCCGGAAATGGTCTTCCAGCAATCTGCGGTCCAGCTCACCCCAAACCATCTCGATTGGGTTCAGGTCTCGTGACTGTGGGGGCCAGGTCATCTGGTGTAGCACCCCATCACTCACCTGCTTGGTCAAATAACCCTTACACAGCCTGGAGGTGTGTTTGGAGTCATTGTCCTGTTGAAAAATAAATGATGGTCCAAATAAATGCAAACCGGATGGAATAGCATGCCGCTGCAAGATGCTGTGGTAGCCATGCTGGTTCAGTATGCCTTCAGTTTTGAATAAATCCCCAACAGTGTCACCAGCAAAGCACCTCCACACCATCACACCTCCTCCTCCATGCTTGATGATGGGAACCAGGCATGTGGAGTCCATCCGTTCACCTTTTCTGCGTTGCACAAAGACAGCGTGGTTGGAACCAAAGATCTCAAATTTGGACTCATCAAACCAAAGCACAGATTTCCACTGGCCTAATGTCCATTCCTTGTGTTCTTTAGCCCAAACAAGTCTCTTCTGCTTGTTGCCTGTCCTTAGCAGTGGTTTCCTAGCACCTATTTTACCGTGATGGACTGCTGCACAAAGTCTCCTCTTAACAGTTGTTGTAGAGATGTGTCTGCTGCTAGAACTCTGTGTGGCATTGACCTGGTCTCTAATCTGAGCTGCTGTTAACCTGCGATTTCTGAGGCTGGTGACTCGGATAAACTTATCCTCAGAAGCAGAGGTGACTCTTTGTCTTCCTTTCCTGGGGCGGTCCTCATGTGAGCCAGTTTCTTTGTAGCGCTTGATGGTTTTTGCAACTGCACTTGGGGACACCTTCAAAGTTTTCCCAATTTTTTGGACTGACTGACCTTCATATCTCAAAGTAATGATGGCCACTTGTTTTTCTTTACTTAGCTGCTTTTTTCTTGTCATAATACAAATTCTAACAGTCTATTCAGTAGGACCATCAGATGTGTGTCCACCATACTTCTGCTCAACACAACTGATGGTCCCAACCCCATTTATAAGGCAAGAAATCCCACTTATTAAACCTGACAGGGCACACCTGTGACGTGAAAACCATTTCCGGTGACTACCTCTTGAAGCTCATCAAGAGAATGCCAAGAGTGTGTAAAGCAGTCATCAAAGCAAAAGGTGGCTACTTTGAAGAACCTAGAATAAAATACATATTTTCAGTTGTTTCACACTTATTTATTAAGTATATAATTCCACATGTGTTAATTCTTAGTTTTGAAGCCTTCAGTGTGAATTTACAATTTTCATAGTCATGAAAATACAGAAAAATCTTTAAATGAGAAGGTGTGTCCAAACTTTGGTCTGTACTGTATGTCCTAGCTGTATACTGGTTACATTTTCGATCAGCTCAGTGAGTTCACAGCAGATCACCGTGAGCATTTCTCACGGTGATCTGCAGTGAAGTCACTGAGCTTGAACTGCAGTGACCTTATCACTGACTTTTTACTATGGTGCTGAGGTCACTGCAGTTCAGCCTGACTGTGAATGCACCCTCACTGACCGGCAGTAACTATGATGATGTCACCACTGGTCAATGATACTGCAGCTCATTCACCAGTGGTTCTCAGCCTGGACGGTCGCATCTTGGCACCTTCCAGGCTGAAAACTATTTATTCCCCAGACATGGATTACGGCGTGGGACAGAACGACGGACAGGTGAGGGATATTGTTGTTTTTTATTTTAGTTTTTTTACAGGAGATGAGGGATTCAGTGGAATTAGGCGTTAGGTGAATATAGCTGTTTTGTTATTTTTAAATAAAAATGGAAAAGTGTATTTTGTTTTATTTCTGATAAAGGACTTTATACTGGCTGTGTCGTTATTTACTATATAACTATAAGGGCCCCTTTCCACTTGTGTGAGAAAAAAACGGTCCGATTTACGGACCGAAAAAACTGATGTAACGTCTGCGAGTGTCATGCAATTTTTTTTTTTATCGCAACATCCGTATGACATCCGTATTGCTGTCCGATTTTTACGCACGGGTCTCCTTTGAAAAGCCGGTAATTCAGCGCAGAGTACAGTAAAATCACACTGACAGGTTAGATTAGAGTAGATATATACACATAGAATAGGTATATATACATATATATATGTCAGGGAGACACCTATATATATATATTTATATTTAATGCAGCGCGAGACAGCTTTAAAGCTGGTAATTCAATTACCGGCTTTTGCTTTCTCCTTCCTAAACCCGACATGATATGAGACCTGGTTTACATACAGTAAACCATCTCATATCACCATTTTTTTGCATATTCCACACTACTAATGTCAGTAGTGTGTCTATGCAAAATTTGGCCGTTCTAGCTATTATATTTAAGGGTTAAATGGCGGAAAAAATTGGCGTGGGCTCCCGCGCAATTTTCTCCGCCAGAGTAGTAAAGCCAGTGACTGAGGGCAGATATTAATAGTCTGGAGAGGGTCCATGGTTATTGGCCCCCCCTGGCTAAAAATACCTGCCCCCAGCCACCCCAGAAAAGGCACATCTGGAAGATGCGCCTATTCTGGCACTTGGCCACTCTCTTCCCATTCCCGTGTAGCGGTGGGATATGGGGTAATGAAGGGTTAATGCCACCTTGCAAGGTAACATTAAGCCTAATTAATAATGGAGAGGCGTCAATTATGACACCTATCCATTATTAATCCAATTGAATGAAAGGGTTAAAAAAAACACACACACATTGTTAAAAATTATTTTAATGAAATAAAAACAAAGGTTGTTGTAATATTTTATTTAACGCCCAATCCAATCACTGAAGACCCTCGATCTGTAAATAAAAAAACATAATAAACCAAAAATATACATACCTTCCGAGGATCTGTAAAGTCCAACGATGTAAATCCTTCTGAAGGGGTTAAAACATTTTGCAGCCAGGAGTTCTGCTAATGCAGGCTACTCCTCACTGCAAAACCCCAGGGAATGAAGGTAAAGTAGGTCAATGACCTATATTTACCTGCATTTGCGGTGAGGCGCCCTCTGCTGGCTGTTCATAGATCGTGGGAGCTTTCCTTGAAGGCTGCAAAACTTTGAAGCACTTGGAGGTTCAAAGTGCTCACCACACATCTAGATTAGTTCCTTAGGGGGTCTACTTTCCAAAATGGTGTCACTTGTGGGGGTTTCCACTGTTTAGGCACATCAGGGGCTCTCCAATCGTGACATGGGCTCCGATCTCAATTCCAGCAAATCTTGCATTGAAAAGTCAAATGGCGCTCCTTCCCTTCCGAACTCTGCCATGTGCCCAAACAGTGGTTTACCCCCACATATGGGGTATCGGCGTACTCAGGACAAATTGTACAACGACTTTTGTGGTCCAATTTCTCCTGTTACCCTTGGTAAAATGAAACAAATAGGACCTGAAGTAAAAATTTTGTGAAAAAAAAGTTAAATGTTCAATTTTTTTAAACATTCAAAAAATTCCTGTGAAGCACCTGAAGGGTTAATAAACTGTTTGAATGTGGTTTTGAGTACCTTGAGGGGTGCAGTTTTTAGAATGGTGTCACTTTTGGGCATTTTCTGTCATATAGACCCCTCAAAGTCACTTCAAGTGTGAGGTGGTCCGTAAAAAAATGGTTTTGCAAATTTTGTTGCAAAAATGAGAAATCGCTGGTCAACTTTTAACCCTTATAACGTCCTAACAAAAAAAATTATGTTTCCAAAATTGTGCTGATGTAAAGCAGACATGTGGGAAATGTTGTTTATTAACTATATTATGTGATATAACTCTCTAATTTAAGGGCATATAAACTAAGAGTTTGAAAATTGCTAAATTTTCATAATTTCCGACAAATTTTTGTTTTTTTCACAAATAAATGCAAGTCATATCGAAGAAGTTTTACCACTATCATGAAGTACAATATGTCACGAGAAAACAATGTCAGAATCACCAGGATCCGTTGAAGCGTTTCAGAGTTATGACCTCATAAAGTGACAGTGGTCAGAATTGTAAAAATTGGCCCTGTCACTTAGGTGAAAACAGGCTTTGGGGTGAAGGGGTTAAATATAATAGCTAGAACGGCCAAATTTTGCATATACACACTACTGACATTAGTAGTGTGGAATATGCAAAAAAAATGGTGATATGAGATGGTTTACTGTATGTAAACCAGGTCTCATATCATGTCGGGTTTAGGAAGGAGAAAGCAAAAGCCGGTAATTGAATTACCAGCTTTAAAGCTGTCTCGCGCTGCATTAAATATAAATATATATATATAGGTGTCTCCCTGACATATATATATATATGTATATATACCTATTCTATGTGTATATATCTACTCTCATCTAACCTGTCAGTGTGATTTTACTGTACTCTGCGCTGAATTGCCGGCTTTTCTAAGGACACAGGTGCGTAAAAATCGGACAGCACTCGCATGGTGCGAGTGCTGTGCGTTTTTTTTCTCGCACCCATTGACTTGCATTGGCGAGTCTCGTCCGAGAATCTCAGCAATACGCAGCATGCTGCGATTTTTTTTTCTCAGCCAACACAGATTTTTCTCAGTCCGATTTCGGCTGGGAAAAAAATCGCTAATGGAATGTCACCTATTGAAAAACATTGGTCCGAGTGCAATCCGATTTTTAATCGGATTGCACTAGTCCGTTTTTCTCACAAGTGGAAAGGGGCCCTAAGATTGATAATGGAGAGGTGTCTTATAGACACCTCTCCATTACTAAGCTGTGGGCTTGATGTCACCAGACAATACAAAGGTGACATCAACCCCACAAATATAAACGCCTCTTGCCACCGCTACAGGGCAAGTGGGAAGAGCCGGGTAAAGCACCAGAAATGGCACATCCAATAGATGTATCTTTCCTTAGAGGCTGCGGGCTGCTATTTTTAGGCTGGGGGTCAATATCCATGGCTCCTTACCAGCCTGAGGATACCAGACCCCAGATGTCTGCTTTAGCAAGGCTGGTTGTCAAAAATGAGGGGGGACCCCACAACGTTTCTTTAAATTATTTAAATAACTAAAAAAAAACAGTGTGGGGACCCCTTTACTCTTGATAACCAGACAAGCTGACAGCTGAGGGTTGCAGCCCCCAGCTGTGAGTTTTGCCTTGCTGGTTGTAGAAAATACAGGGGAACCCATGCTGGATTTTTTATTTATTTATTGCGCAGGTGGTGAGTGAGGAATACTCCCATCAGCTGGTCCTGCTGTTATTGTTATTAGCAGGTGCAGGTCAATGGGAGTAATAGTCCCATCAGCCACCACCTGCTCTCATTATTATCACTTGAATATAACTCTCATCATTCTCCCCTGCTCACGCTGATCGTCGGCAGAGCAGGGGAGAATGATGATAGCCGTCTTCAGCTCCCAGCACCGGGGAACAACGCTTAGGCTAGGTTCACATTGCGTTAGTGGGTGTCCGCTATCGGAATCCGTTACATAGTGCCACTAACGCAATGTAACGGATCCGTTAGTGCACCCATTGACCGCAATGTATGTAACGCATCCCTACGATGTTCCGTTATTTTGTGACGGACCTCGAACGCTGCTTGCAGCGTTTTTGGGTCCGTTCTCGCTAGCGCAGATTGGGCATCTGAGCTAGCGCGATCGCTAAACGCGATCCTTTTTAGACATTACGTTAATGCAGTCCGTTAGCGTATGCGCTAAACGGACTGCACTAACTGAACCTAGCCTTAGGCTAAGTTTACATTAGCATTTGAGTCCGCAGCGTGGTGCTGCAGACTTTCCTTAAGCTCTGCCTACTTCCGCATGCGTCCTGCGTACCTATCTTTAACATTGGGTACGTAGGGACATGCATTGTATGCGGATCCGTCCACGTGTGTCGTTTTGACGTGCCGTCCGAACGCAAGAAAATGCAACATGTTGCGTTCGCAGGGCACGTCAAAAAACGACACGCGGATACAACGCATGTCCCTGCGTACCCAATGTTAAAGATAGATACGCAGGATGCATGCGGAAGTAGGCAGAGCTAAGGAAATAGTCCGCAGCACCACGCTGTGAGCCCGGCCTTATTGTACCACTGCTTCTCAGGTGCCGGAACGTGTCACACGAATGACATCCCAGTGTTTCATCCGTGTGCACATGTGTGGGACGTTTTGCGGCCCGTGCTGCTGGTTAAAAATGGACACATCTACATGTGGGTCACACGGTCCGTGGAAACACACTGACATGTGCATAGCAACATAGGTTTCAATGTGTCTACGTGTTTAAGCGTCACCACATGTACTGGAGACAATGACTTCTGAAAGAGGACTAAAACTGTGCCGAACTGACCTTACGTGTTCCCATGGTTTGCAGAACGTTACATTGGTGCAAGTGAGGAGAGCGTACCACGTGATCCCTTCAACTTAATAGTGACATCAGGTGGTGTGCCGAGGTGCGGGTTCATCACAGTTCCCAATTGTGCAAAGTCGATAACATGACAAACTGATTAGTTACTCCCTCCTTGTGTCCATCAGTGAATTCCCACAGTTGCCATAGTCCTGGTGTTGGAACTAGAGCGATAGCCTTAAGTCAGCAGCGCACATCACCAGTTTAGTTTATTCACTCACCGAGCTTAGTGCTCGTGAAGAGGTTGATGGCAAACGACACTGAACTCTGTGCATGAGCTGCTGAAGTCATTTGGCCAGCGCTAAACCCAGGGTGGGTGGGTGGTTGATGACTTTGGTATGTTATGGACTTTAGATATCACTTTATTGAAAAAGGACATCCCCTTTAAAAATCATTGTTTTCGGCAGCACATTCTCAAAAGAACAATGTGCTGCCTAGGACAATACCAGTCTATTACTGATCGTACTGTACTGTTGCGACACCCCAGGTAACCGGTTGTAACAGTGATGTTGCCTTCCTTTTGGGGAGGGTTAGGTCACGCTTGGAGGCATGGGAGATTCTTTCTATCAGGTAAGGCACTCACATTCAACACATCTGAATCTAGGCCAGGAGGGGGCGCTCAGGACCTGAATTCAGGGGAGCTTCCTTAGACTTTATGTATCCTGGTCTGGAGGAGGAGTTAGGCTGTCTGAGAGAGGAGAGGAGAGAAAGACATCTAGAATAGACAGAGGGGCCGAGCAGCCACGTGGGAGCTGCGACCCCTGGAAAGAGTGAGAATTTGAAGGAGTTGAATAGTGGAGGAGCTTAGAGGAAAGGAGCACAGTGGAGGAAGAGGCTCAAGAGGGTAACAGCGGAAGGACACCCTAGGAGCCAGAGTGCAGAAACCGGGTACTGAGAGCCCGAGGTCGTGTTGTTCTCCAGGACGCGCAACAGAATCGGAGGGCATAGGACTGTATGTCAATTGCCCGCATCAAGTGTGAGGTGAAGCAGTAACCTGAGAGCCCGGGTCATAGTAACATAGTTAGTAAGGCCGAAAAAAGACATTTGCCCATCCAGTTCAGCCTATATTCCATCATAATAAATCCCCAGATCTACGTCCTTCTACAGAACCTAATAATTGTATGTTACAATATTGTTCTGCTCCAGGAAGACATCCAGGCCTCTCTTGAACCCCTCGACTGAGTTCGCCATCACCACCTCCTCAGGCAAGCAATTCCAGATTCTCACTGCCCTAACAGTAAAGAATCCTCTTCTATGTTGGTGGAAAAACCTTCTCTCCTCCAGACGCAAAGAATGCCCCCTTGCGCCCGTCACCTTCCTTGGTATAAACAGATCCTCAGCGAGATATTTGTATTGTCCCCTTATATACTTATACATGGTTATTAGATCGCCCCTCAGTCGTCTTTTTTCTAGACTAAATAATCCTAATTTCGCTAATCTTTCTGGGTATTGTAGTTCTCCCATCCCCTTTATTAATTTTGTTGCCCTCCTTTGTACTCTCTCTAGTTCCATTATATCCTTCCTGAGCACCGGTGCCCAAAACTGGACACAGTACTCCATGTGCGGTCTAACTAGGGATTTGTACAGAGGCAGTATAATGCTCTCATCATGTGTATCCAGACCTCTTTTAATGCACCCCATGATCCTGTTTGCCTTGGCAGCTGCTGCCTGGCACTGGCTGCTCCAGGTAAGTTTATCATTAACTAGGATCCCCAAGTCCTTCTCCCTGTCAGATTTACCCAGTGGTTTCCCGTTCAGTGTGTAATGGTGATATTGATTCCTTCTTCCCATGTGTATAACCTTACATTTATCATTGTTAAACCTCATCTGCCACCTTTCAGTCCAAGTTTCCAACTTATCCAGATCCATCTGTAGCAGAATACTATCTTCTCTTGTATTAACTGCTTTACATAGTATAGTAACATAGTGATAGAGACCCTATAAACAGGCTCGCACTGCTTATCGTACAGATATCTGTCTTAGGACAGGAGAGAGGGGACTTTGCAACCAAGCTTCAAGCGGCAGGGACCTCGCCAACTAAAGTAGCGGAAGTAGGAAAGGCTTATGGACCTCACCTGGGAGAGGGATCCCCTATTGCCTCCAAGCTGGCCGGACCACAGCTACCCTGCACTTGGTACCCTGCACTGAGGACTGCTATCATCAGTAAACCAGGTAAAGACTACAAACTTGTGTCCTCGTTCTTTACTATACCATCCATCACACCATGGGTGCCCTACACCTGGGAAGCCCTGGGGACCACACTTCACCTGTGGGAAGCGTCACCATCTTGCTGCATATCATCATCCCAGAGGACCCCTTTAAGCAGCATCGGTCCTCACTGACCGAACACCACAGGTGGAGTCAAGAACAATAGACTTTTCACAATACCCCTTTAAAAGACTGTTCCCCTTTAATTGGGCACCCAGGGCCACAGACCGGGTTTCAGCCACCGTGACATCCCCTTTAAGACTGGACCCAGTACCGAGTATCCCACGGCCCAGGCAGGGCGTTCCAAATTGGCGTCACGAACAGGATGGACCGACCCAGCGAAGTGGATCATGTGCGCCTTAGAGACTGTGATTTGCTGAGAGACTGTGCACTATAAATTGCGCCGAAACCGCCGCCATTAGAGCACCATCTGGCGTGCAGGAGGAAATGGGCGGCACCTGGAGAAACGGCGCGAAAACCATGGCCGCCCCTCATCAGTATTACTACGTCCGAGAAATATGCCCATCAACTAGAAGGTCCTCCTCCTGAACTGGGATGGCGGGGAGAAGAAAAGGAAGCACCCACAAAGATGGGCGTGGTACAGCAAAACCGCGGAAAACAACACCAAGGAGGCAGAAACGGGAATCAACATGGTGGAGGGAGGTGAGCGGACACCGGAGTGTGGGATGGAACAAGAAGACTCCCAGCCGGGACCTGCAAGAACTGCACCCATCACCGACGATGAACCTGGACCTCCTGCTGAGAGAAGTGGAGGAACTGACCCGACAACTCATGCGGTTACAGCAGGAAACCATGACTGAGTGGAGAGAGGCCTTGATCAGAAGTCTTGCCGGACGACCGCTAACTACCCTGACCGGTCTGGAGCTGAAGAGGAGTTCCAGTGCTCCGGAGGCAGAGATAAGGGGCATGACCCTGACAACCCCAACGGCGGAAGACCCAGGAGACATTCCCGACTCACCTCCCTTGCTGTATACACCCGACCAGGGTTATGAGGCCCTTGATGACACGCCACCGCACCTCGAGAGTATCCCTTCCACTAGCTCGACACCAACCTCTGAGCTTGACGACACCTTGCTAGGCCCCTTTCCGATCCCGCCGACACCGCCACCCGGACAGACATGTCACTGGCTACCGCAGAACACCAGCGGCCTGAGGCAGATGACAGCTCCGCTAATCCCTGTTAGTGGGCCCCAGGCTAGCTCCTCAGAACCCATGATATTTGCAGAGGGACCCGTGGAGGAGGACATGATCGTGCTACAGGGTGAGATCCCCATGATTACCTGGTGGGAGCACTGCAGGCGCAGAGAGGAGAGGGAGAGATGTGAAGCAGCATTTGAAGAGAGAAATCAGGCAGGGAAGGCCCGTATGCGTAAGATGCCATGGGCAGAACGAGGACCACTGCGTCTGGGGGAAGTAGTGGTATTCAACAAGCAGCGAGACTGGGGCTTTATTAGGAAGCCGGGATGATTAATGAGATATTAATCAACCGGAGGGATGTGGAGTCTCATCTACTGGAAGGGCATCCTGACAGGGACCTAAATGCTGGAAACCGTGTAACCTACACCCGTCACATTGGGGAAAAGGGGTGGTATGCGTTAGGCTGCAAAAGACGTATACCACCCTCAGTCCCTGTAAACGTAACAGGCCAGACCAAATCCCAAATGTGACCAATCCACCCAGACACCAGTAGTGGTACTAGCCAGCAGACCCTGGTGTGCAGTACCCATGGAAAAATACGATCCAGAATATTCCCGGCCAGGGAATAGCAATCCTTCCTAGTTACCCTGGAAAAGGAAGTAAACAATTTTTCAAAGTTTGATTATGACTGCAGAAAGTTCAACCTTCATTATTCTAGTTGGAATGTTACGTTAAACCCGATCAGGTTTCAGTTTTGAAAGTTTAGTTGATCATTAAAAGACAATAGAATCATGGACGGTGAATGGTTCACAGACTGTACTGTAAATAGTTGGCACCTCCTTAGGTGCTTTCTACTGGTTTTACGTGGAACCCTTAAAGAGAATGTTCCAAAGTTGCCTTTAATTGTTGATCTGTTTACACAGAGACCTGAAGAAAAACCTGTTGGCGTGGCAGAACACCCTGTCTGGATATGCCTTGTAGCCCGCCCAACCCTACGTTGGAGGTTGGCAACGGGTTCCTCGCATCATTGCTGCTGTTCAAGAATGTGATTGATGGACTTGAATACTAATTTGAATGATACAATTGCACTACCTCAGTACTGAGAAAAGTTAGGAAGTTAGAATTAATTTTGATATGTTAGAGAGTTTTGTAGATTAAATTTTGCACTTTTACCAGGTAAAGTATTGCACTTTTGAACAAAATAAATTTGTTGTAGTATACCTGCAAAAGTAGTCGATGGTTATGAGAAAACTTGAGCACTCTAATCGTGAAGATAGTATACCCTTAGAGGGTAATTGCACTGCATAGTCTGTGATAGTACGGTTATATATTTTTGAAAGTTAATATATTGGTTTAAATACATTTGCAATGTTCAAATATTAATTCCTCCCATAAAGGGAAGTCAAAGTTCATATTAATTTGTTATACCTATTCTTAAGCATTCAAAAAATGCTTTTGCATGTCTTATTGTAACCTGCTGTTTATGTTTTCTTTTTGCCAGTCTGGGAGTACTGGAATTAACGGGGTTTGGGGAGTGTAACACCCCAGGTAACTGGTTGTTACAGTGATGCTGCCTTCCTTTCAGGGAGGGTGATGTCACGCTTGGAGGCAAGGGAGATTCTTTTGGGGCGCCCCAGGATCCTAGTTCTTCCCGACTCCACATACGGCAATCAGACTAGTTCCCTGGATCAACGCCCTATCGAGGAATCTAGTGTATATAACCTGTAACATTATACTTTTCAAGAAAGGTATCCAGTCCCCTCTTAAATTTTATTAATGAATCACTCATTACAACATCATACGGCAGAGAGTTCCATAGTCTCCCTGCTCTTAGAGAAAGATTTTTCGAATCATAGTTTCCCTTTAAGTCTCTGCTTTGTATTTCCTTTATTAAATTTTCATCTTGAAAACTCCTTTCACAAATAGAAAAAAAAACAATTTCGGAATTGGGGCATGCTCTCAATTTTAGAATGCAATGCAAAGGGAGAAATCTATGCCAAATGACAGCAAAGTGCATTGTAAAATCTGCTTATTACATTCAGATTTGCATCAAAATTTTCAGATCAAAAATTCTACTACACCTCTACTTACCCTAAAGAAGACTGAGTCTAAACAATACCTGTGCTTGACTGGGACACCCAATCATAGCAGTGGTAAAGTACGATCCATCAGGTTTTTGCCATCAGGCTGAATCCGGCGAATGTTGATTGTGAAAAACTGATGCGACGGATCCGTTTTTTCTACGGATCCGACTAGCTGATCCAGCTAATTGGATCCTAAAAAAATCTGAGCATGCGCAGTTAAAAAAAACGGAATCCGGCGCCAGAATCCAGCATTTGACGGATCCGGCGCCTTCCAGCGCCCATAGACTTCCATTCTAGCAAAAAGCCGGAAGTGCCGGATCCGGTGCTGTCCGGTTTTTCACCGCAGGCAAAAAATGTAACTTTGTATCTTTTTTCCAGATGCCGGAAAACCCCTTTTCTCCGGCGAAAGGTGGATGAAACGTGAGGCCATCCGGCACTAATACAAGTTTATGAGAAAAAAAAAGGATCCAGCGACAGCTTTTGCTGGATCCAACTTTTTTTTTAAAAAGCCGGATTTAGCCTGACGGCGAAAACCTGATGTGTGAAAGAGACCTTAAAGATGGCCATATCTGACCTTGAATTGTGTTAAGGTACCTTCACACATAACGATATTGTTAACGATATCGTTGCTTTTTGTGACGTAGCAACGATATCGTTAATAAAATCGTTATGTGTGACAGCGACCAACGATCAGGCCCCTGCTGGGAGATCGTTGGTCGCTGAAGAAAGTCCAGAACTTTATTTCGTCGCTGGATCTCCCGTGGACATCGCTGGATCGGCGTGTGTGACACCGATCCAGCGATGTCTTCACTGGTAACCAGGGTAACTAAGCGCAGGGCCGCACTTAGTAACCCGATGTTTACCCTGGTTACCATCCTAAAAGTAAAAAAAAACAAACAGTACATACTTACCTAACGCTGTCTGTCCTCCAACGCTGTGCTCTGCACTCCTCCTGTACTGGCTGTGAGCGTCGGTCAGCCGGAAAGCATAGCAGTGACGTCACCGCTCTGCTTTCCGGCCGCTGTGCTCACACAGACAGTACAGGAGGAGTGCAGAGCACAGCGCTGGAGGACAGACAGCGTTAGGTAAGTATGTACTGTTTGTTTTTTTTACTTTTAGGAAGGTAACCAGGGTAAACATCGGGTTACTAAGCGCGGCCCTGCGCTTAGTTACCCGATGTTTACCCTGGTTACCGGCATCGTTGGTCGCTGGAGAGCGGTCTGTGTGACAGCTCTCCAGCGACGCTGCATCGATCCGGATCGTTGTCGGTATCGCTGCAGCGTCGCTTAATGTGAAGGGGCCTTTAGTCACCTTTCTGCCTTCTTTTCAACCATAGGAGATGATAGATTGGAGACTGGCAGGCACTGCATGACTCAGGAAGCATTTATTGTTTGGTGATCTGGTTAGTACAAGAAAGAGAGGAGACTGGAGACTTTTAGATTAAAAAATAATAACTTTAACCATCAATAGCTTAATTGATTTTATTCACATGCCAATGAGTCAAGGAGAGAGCTCATTGACCAAATGACCTGCTACTAATACCCGCATGTGACTGGCATATGTAGTGTTGTCTTGTTCTACAATAAAATAGGTCACAAATGCAGTTTGGTTTTTAAATATCACTTCTATTATTCATGTAATAAAATGTAGAGAGATATTTTCAAAAGGATCAACAATTCTAGAATAAAAATCTCTTCCTGGACAATGTATAAAGTATAGAAATAAAGCTATAACCGTAAAAATACTCCATGATGCATTTAATGAGAATATTGCCTTCATCAGTTTCCGGAGTCACTACGACAGAATGGTAGTCAGGTGGTGGCATGCAATATGGCATGTATGCCAGGGCACCAGGAAAGCTCAACTTTTACAATGTTTCATTTACATCAGCTAATCAAATGCTATAAATGCATCAAACAGATGGCAGTGAGGGAAAACACAATAAAACACAGGGACAGAATGAGAAAACCCAGGCTTGGAGGCTGGAAATGTCATGATTCATATATATATACTAATTAAGACAAGGAATGTGCTGCCATTATACCACATCACTAAAGTTAATGCCTTTGGCATCTTCAAAAATATGTAAAGAAAAAAAATGATAAATGAATGTTTCAATGTCTATTGTAGAAATCACTATAGTTTCCTCCATGTTAAATACATCACACAAAGTTTTAAAAGTAAGGCTATGGCAAAGTGGCATTTAGTACATAATCCAGCTGCAGGGCGGTATGTAGTCTTGATGCAGTGAATGGCTGTATTGTCCCAGTGCCGAGAATGAATACCTCCAGTCATTCATGCCCACGATGCAGCATCCACGGCAAGTTCAAGAGTAGAAGACACACTTCAGTCAATATTCACGCCAACCTTGGTGAACTGGCCACTGATCCCAAGCTAGTGTTGTCAGATCTGCTCAGCAGCAGTTCATATTATTCTGCAGATTTTCATTTTCCTTTTTCTCGGAGGGATTCCCCTCTAGTTCTGAAATAAAAAAGGAACTGGCTCATGGATATACTTTGATCGTTGTAATGAATATAAGTCCGGTATTTCTACATAAAGCTTCGAAAATCTGGACGCAGATCTTCATTTGGATAAAGATATCACAGCTGAAAAATCTACTGTATTAAGAGGTGTTTTCATGTATCAAATTTGCACAGAAACATCTCTGACTGTCCCATACTCCTGAATTGGGTTCAGAGGTACAGAAACGATAGTCTGTTTTGGGAAAATGTGAAAACATCCATATTTCATTGCATCCGGTAAAATCAAATGCCATAGCCTTATTGAAGACAAGTGCTCAAAATTTTAGTAAGACATAGCTTACGGGCGCTGCATATTGGGTCTAAAAGGAAGAGAAACTGTAAATACCACTGGGACAAACCTGAAAGTATGCGGTGTGGTATCGTTTTCCCATAACAGCACTAACCTTTGGTATCGTTTTTGGGATTCTAACTAGAGTTGTTCTAAATAAGTCGAATAAACCTGAAATACAAGTTGGATTTATGAACTTTGCTACACAGAGGTAATTTTACTACAGTCATTATGCATAAGGGGGATGACGTTTTTTGTACAGAAACATTAAAGAGCAGATCCCAAATCTTTTAAGGGAACCTGTCTCATCTATTAAGTCTCCAAAACTGTTTCCATATCATATAGGTCTTGAAACCTGCATCCTCAACATGGTGCTGTAATGCTAAATAGCCCAGGATATCACAGAATATAGCTGCTATGCAAATTACTAGTCAAGCGGGAAGGGGCAGACTCACAACAGTCAAGCGGGAAGGGGCAGACTCACAACAGTCAAGCTTTAGAACCTATAATCTCCTCCCACTTGACTGGAAGCCAAAGGTTCAAAATGTTTTTTTGGTTTTTTTTAGATATGCTTATCGTTTCAGTATGGTATTGTGAATGCAGGCGTGTTTTCTGATTTTTATTGTACAGGAGTGGTTGGGAAGGCATAAAGGACATGATAGCTACATGAGGGCTTGGTTTTTGTGGGATGAGTTTTGATTGACATCATTCATCTTGCTATATAATGTAC
The DNA here is from genome assembly GCF_032444005.1 of Ranitomeya imitator. NCBI lineage: Eukaryota > Metazoa > Chordata > Amphibia > Anura > Dendrobatidae > Ranitomeya > Ranitomeya imitator. The sequence continues at coordinate 303,129,554 of NC_091282.1, forward strand.
GGAAAAATGGGGAAGAAACTCCAAGTGTAGTGGAACTGAACAAAATCCTGAATTGTCGCTGTTAGTTTTTGAGTGCCTGCAAAGTTCACATTTGTTCTATGGGTCAGTACTAGTGATACCAAATTTATATAGGTTCTTTGGTTGCTTACTTAGAAAATGGTGGCTGAAACCAATTTATTTCTAAGAGTTATATCTTTTTGGGGGGGCAGATAGCAATGTGTGAGAGCTTGTTATTTCAAGGCAAATTGTAGTTTTTATGGATACTATTTTAGGTTCCATACAACATATTTTCTTTATTCTTTTTGGCGGTTTGCAAAACAACAAAATAAAATGATAATTCTCATTTTTTCCCCACATTCGCCGTATTGGGAAGATATTTTATTAGTTCTGACATTTACGCACGCAGCAATAGCAAATATGTTAATATTTTAATTTGTTAGACATTGCTTACGTTTTGAGATATTGTTTTTCATTTTCTTTTTTTTTCGTTTTTAATTGGTTACTTTAGAGCACTTGAATCTGTGATTGCTTGGTTATCTATGCAATACACTACAATGCTATGGTATACAGTTATATGAAAAAGTTTGGGCACCCCTATTAATCTTAAGCTTAATGTTTTATAAAAAAAATTTTTTTGCATTTATGCAGAGGAACAATTACACTGTTCTGGAATGGCCATCCCAGTCCCCAGACCTGAATATCATTGAACATCTGTGGGATCATTTGAAGAGGGCTGTTCATGCTCGGCGACCATCAAACTTAACTGAACTGGAATTGTTTTGTAAAGAGGAATGGTTAAAAATACCTTCATCCAGGATCCAGGAACTCATTAAAAGCTACAGGAAGCGACTAGAGGCTGTTATTTTTGCAAATGGAGGATCTACTAAATATTAATGTCACTTTTCTGGTGGAGTGCCCATACTTATGCACCTGTCAAATTTTGTTTGAATGCAGATTGCACATTTTCTGTTAGTACAATAAACCTCATTTCAAGGCAGAAACATTACTGTGTCCAACAGTTATTATATATATGAAACTGAAATAGCTGTTGCAAAAAATTTTTTTCTTATAAAACATTAATCTTAAGATTAATAGGGGTGCCAAACTTTTTCATATAACTGTAGTTAGTAAATATATGGTGAATGTTGCCAAGGGGTTGAAAATGGGCATAAAGCAGTGAGTGCGATAAAATAAGTTAAACTTATCAGGGAAAATCCCTGCGACTCTTGTAAACCTTCCAATCTTGACCTGGGGTGCCAAGAACACACACATGAACGCTTCAGCTAGTCACTGCTAAAATCAGTCACTGGCTGCAGCAGTCATGTGCACATGGTAGGTAAGCTATAAAGTCAGGATGGTTCACCAAAACCAGCAGAATGTATCTGTTATTTTATCACCTTTTTTTGGTCTGTGGTCATTTTAAAAAATCTTGGACAACCCCAATCATGGTCTGATTCTAACAGTTATTGTAGACAGCAAATGCTTCCTTCTTTTCATTCTCCCAAACTTTTGTGTGAAAGAGCTTATTATGCCTTTACTACACCAAATTATTCACACTACATACGTATGAGATTGCCATCGCCAATCTGAGCTGTACTAAGTCTGTTCTTCTCCAGCTCTTTTTTCATGGACAGTTCAAAGGCAAGAGCTGCCACTCGGAAAAAGAAATCTCTTACATTTTCACCTGGGCAAAGAAACAAATCAAAGCAGTGTGTTATCAAAATTACAAATGTACTACAGTTTTATAAATACTACATAAATGTGGAAACAGTGGTACCTGTTTTTGCCGAGACAGACCAGTATTCAGCCTGCATTTCCACAGCAAATTTCAAAGCATCTCGCTCTGTCCGCTCACACTCTGCTTCTGACTGCAAGAAAAAGTAGAATAAGGAGGAACTAGCTAAGCTTTTTACCTGTGCCAGATCATGTTAGCAACATATGGCATCTTCAACAAAGTCAATGTCATGATCCAGGCCGGGTTTTGGTTTTGTCTTTCCTTTCCCGATGTCAGGGGTTAACTTTCCCTGCCTCGTTCCAGTGTCCGGTCTGCTATATCTTGGTGCTGCTACCTGTGGGCAGTGCCAGTCAGTTATATTGCTTGCCTTCGGCGTGCTAGCTGGCTCTGGCGAGTTCCTGATCTGTCCTGCTGTGCTTTTCTGACCCGACCCGTGTCTGTTTACCTCCCACCTACCCATTCCTGTCTTTTTTTCCCTTGTGTGTTTTGATTCCCAGGTATTGACTTTAGCTTGGCTCTGACCTGATTCTGCCTCTCCCTTCTGGTATTTCTGCTACTGACCGGTACTGATCTTTTGCTCTTGTCTGACTCCTTGGTTTTTCCTTGATACTGCGTTATCTCCTGGTATTGACTCGGCTCTCTGACTACTCCACTGCCACCTAGTGGTAGCTCTGCTGTATTACTGTGGGTCTGCTTCATAGCAGCAGGATTTTCAGCTCACTCTCCACTCTGTTACTCATAAAAAAAAGTCTTATCTAAAGTAGGTAAAAAATGTGATGATCTGCAATAAATATACTGAGAGATATAAAAAAAACTATTCAAAATATTTCTAGTGATAAACCATATGCAGGCCAACATAAAGTATTCTAATTTACTGAGATAATGACTTTGGGGTTTTTATTGGCTGTAAGCCATAATCATCAACATTAACAGAAATAAACACTTGATATAGATCACTCTGTTTGTAATTACTCTATATAATATATGAGTTTCACTTTTTGTATTGAAAAACTAAAATAAATTAACTTTTTGATGATATTCTAATTTTGTGAGAAGCACCTGTATATTACCTCTAAAGTCATCTTATAAAATGGAGCTATAAACATAATTCACAAATGTAAATGTTTCTGGGTTATGGGTGGGTGACAATGTGTATATGCATGACCAGTTTTAGATATCTCTTTGATGGCGGCTACACACAATTTGTCCCCATAGTAAAAAACAAACAAAAAACAAAATAAAAGATTATTTCAAGCTGCACAGCAAAGATAAAAATGACTACGGGCCTGATTCTTTTCTGCATTTGCACCTTTTTGTCTATGTTTTTAGTGTATTTAGCCTGTTTTTGTTTTGTGTCAATTTTTTCTTTTAATTTACGCTCTTTTTAAGTCATTTTATTTGTGTACGGGTATTTTGGGTTACTTTTTAGTCATCGTTGTGGGAGGGGTTTTGGGTTTCCAGTCATTTTCATAAAATACAACTTTTTAAAATGGCCCTTTACGTTTTAAATGTAACTTCTATGTCTATATAACAGGATGACATTACATGCTTCCAAAATCAGCAGTTCTAAAAAACTTGTAGGATATTGCCATGCAAAACCACCATGTAGGCTTTTCTTTCACAAACTCCCCTCTCCCACTCTCTGACCACCACCTTCTTTCATTCTCTATCAAGAACTGCCATCCCGCTCAGGTCACCCCCACTTTCCACACTTATAGAAACATACAGGCCATTAACACCCAGGAACTTATGAAGAACTTGCAGTCCTCATTGGCCCCAATCTCCTCCATCTCATGTCCTGATTCTGCTCTGAAGCATTACAATGAAACCCTGCAAAGTGCCCTGGATGAAGCTGCTCCTCCTATACATAAAACAACTCGGCACAGACGGCAACAACCGTGGCACACGCTGCAAACACGTTTCCTGCAGCGGTGCTCCAGGTGCGCAGAACGTCTGTGGAGAAAATCTAATCTACCCGAAGATTTCATCCATTATAAGTTCATGCTAAAGACATACAATTCTGCCCTTCACCTCTCCAAACAAACCTACTTCAACACCCTCATCACCTCCCTGTCCAATAACCCTAAACGTCTCTTTGACACGTTCCAGTCCCTACTCAACCCAAGAGCGCAGGCCCCAACCACGGATCTCCGTGCTGACAATCTGGCCAATTACTTCAAAGAAAAAATTGACCATATTCGACAGGAAATCATCTCCCAATCTCTTCATACCATGCACTGTCCTCCCTCCCCCACTGCATCTAGTTCACTCTCTGACTTTGAACCAGTTACAGAAGAAGAAGTAAGCAGGCTCCTTGCATCTTCTCGCCCGACCACTTGCACCAGTGACCCCATTCCGTCACATTTCCTCCAGTCCCTTTCCCCGGCTGTCACCTCTCACCTAACAAAAATATTCAACCTTTCCCTCACTTCCGGTATTTTTCCCTCCTCATTTAAGCATGCCATCATACATCCATTACTTAAAAAACCATCCCTCGACCAAAACTGTGCCGCTAATTATAGACCTGTCTCTAATCTTCCCTTCATCTCTAAACTCCTCGAACGCCTGGTCCACTCCCGTCTTACCCGCTATCTCTCAGATAACTCTCTTCTCGACCCTCTTCAATCTGGTTTCCGCTCTTTACACTCTACTGAAACTGCCCTCACTAAAGTCTCTAATGACCTACTAACAGCTAAATCTAATGGTCACTACTCCATGCTAATTCTCTTGGATCTCTCTGCAGCATTTGATACTGTGGATCATCAGCTCCTCCTCACTATGCTCCGCTCCATCGGCCTCAAGGACACCGTTCTCTCCTGGTTCTCCTCCTATCTCTCTGACCGATCCTTCACTGTATGTTTCGCTGGTTCCTCCTCCTCTCACCTTCCCCTTACTGTTGGGGTTCCTCAAGGATCAGTCCTAGGCCCCCTCCTCTTCTCTTTGTATACTGCCCCTATTGGACAAACAATCAGTAGATTTGGCTTCCAGTACCATCTCTATGCTGACGACACCCAACTATACACTTCTTCTCCTGATCTCACGCCTGCCTTATTAGAAAACACCAGTGATTGTCTTACCGCTGTCTCTAGCATCATGTCCTCCCTCTATCTGAAACTAAACCTGTCAAAAACTGAACTCCTCGTGTTTTCTCCCTCTACTAACCTACCTTTGCCTGACATTGCCATCTCCGTTTGCGGTTCCACCATTACTCCAAAGCAACATGCCCGCTGCCTTGGGGTCATCCTTGATTCTGACCTTTCATTCACCCCCCACATCCGATCACTGGCTCGCTCTTCTTACCTGCATCTCAAAAACATTTCTAGAATTCGCCCTTTTCTTACTTTCGACTCTGCAAAAACTCTTACTGTTTCACTTATTCATTCTCGTCTGGACTATTGTAACTCTCTACTAATCGGCCTCCCTCTTACCAAACTCTCCCCGCTCCAATCTGTCCTGAATGCTGCTGCCAGGATCATATTCCTCACCAACCGTTACACCGATGCCTCTACCTTGTGCCAGTCATTACACTGGTTACCCATCCACTCAAGAATCCAGTACAAAACTACTACCCTCATCCACAAAGCACTCCATGGCTCAGCACCACCCTACATCTCCTCTCTGGTCTCAGTCTACCACCCTACCCGTGCCCTCCGCTCCGCTGATGACCTCAGGTTAGCATCCTCAATAATCAGAACCTCCCACTCCCGTCTCCAAGACTTTACACGTGCTGCGCCGATTCTTTGGAATGCACTACCTAGGATAATACGATTAATCCCCAATCCCCACAGTTTTAAGCGTGCCCTAAAAACTCATTTGTTCAGACTGGCCTACCGCCTCAATGCATTAACCTAACGATCCCTGTGTGGCCTATATTAAAAAAAAAAAAAAAAAATTAATTAACTGGTTCATGCAGCTTTACATGAACACCCAAGCCTTACACTATGGCTGGTCCGAATAACTATAGCAATTGTTACCATCCACCTCTCGTGTCTCCCCTTTTCCTCATAGTATGTAAGCTTACGAGCAGGGCCCTCACTCCTCTTGGTATCTGTTTTGAACTGTATTTCTGTTATGCTGTAATGTCTATTGTATGTACAAGTCCCCTCTATAATTTGTAAAGCGCTGCGGAATATGTTGGCGCTATATAAATAAAAATTATTATTATTATTATTTACGTCTCTTTTTCAATTGATCACTCATTGGATTAAATGTCTTATCCTCACATTCCAGACGTTATAACCACTCATGTGAACAGTTTACCTTGGCTAAGAAAGCTCACAACCTAAACTGTGGCCCCTGGCAACAGGCGTACAACAAATCCCACATAGATTAATAATTAAAAAGGACAGACGGCCTCCTTGCATCTCTAAATGTAATTTAAAGCCAAAGAAAATTCTTATAATCTAAATTAGATTAAATATACAATCACAATGTACATTTACATAATACTTGATTCCTATATCCCTAGACGGACATGTAAATACTTTTTTTCTGTGTGTTCACATACATAAAAGAATATTTTGTTCATGTTCATCTGAAGGTGCAATTGACCATAAGTCCCTGTCAGAAGTTGGGGGAAGGGCTACATAGTAATTCATCTCTGGATCTCGATCCCCTGTGAATGAGGCTGTACGCTGTCACTAGTGAAACTGCTAACATAAAACGTTGTAACAAAAGCTTGAGCATCTTTTAATGAGAATACGTTTATTCTAGATATAAGACTTTGAGATACCGTAAAGTTACACCTCAGTACATCAAAACAGAGGATCAAAAATCGTTATCTGCTTGGTGCACGCTTGTGTTTCTATTATAAAGCTGGAAATAATAATTCTGCATTAATGGTAAAAAAAAAAAAAAAAAAAGATTGGGCTTGAAAGTTGTTCTTCGTTTTGTCTTCTTTCAACTGTACAACTAAACAATAACGTTCTGATTTGTTTTCATGTTCGACGATAAACAAATACAATTATTTATGCTAGAAAACAAATGTCCCCTTGATCGATTTCTCAGAATTCTTGCTTCTTTTGAAATTTTTTTTAAGAAATTTGATATGGAAAAAGGGGGAATCATATTTTTAAAATGAGAAATACTGCATAAGACAATGATAGCTTAGATTTTACAAACTCAGTATATTGGCTGCACAGGGTCAATTGTTATGACCTGGTGGTCAGGACAATAATGGACCTGGTGGTTAAGAGCACACGGAATGACCTGATAGTTACTGATAATAAAGGACGAGCTCTGGGACGTGGGAACTCTGCTGACCGCAATCCCTAATCCTATCAAACACAATAGAAATAGCCGTGGATTGCGCCTAACGCTCCCTATGCAACTTGGCACAGCCTAAGGAACTAGCTAGCCCTGAAGATAGAAAAATAAAGCTTTCCTTGCCTCAGAGAAATTCCCCAAAGGAAAAGGCAGCCCCCCCACATATAATGACTGTGAGTAAAGATGAAAATACAAACACAGAGATGAAATAGATTTAGCAAAGTGAGGCCCGACTTACTGAACAGACCGAGGATAGGAAAGGTTACTTTGCGGTCAGCACAAAAACCTACAAAAAGACCACGCAGAGGGTGCAAAAAGACCCTCCGCACCGACTCACGGTGCGGAGGCGCTCCCTCTGCGTCCCAGAGCTTCCAGCAAGCAAGACAACAATAAAAATAGCAAGCTGGACAGAAAAATAGCAAACCAAAGAAATACACGCTGGAACTTAGCTTCTGCTGGGAAGACAGGTCACAAGAACGATCCAGGAGTGAACTAGACCAATACTGGAACATTGACAGGTGGCATGGAGCAAAGATCTAAGTGGAGTTAAATAGAGCAGCAGCTAACGAATTAACTTCGTCACCTGTGGAAGGAAACTCAGAAACACCCAACAGAGGAAGTCCATGGACAGAACCAGCCGAAGTACTATTCATGACCACAGGAGGGAGCCCGATAACAGAATTCACAACAGTCAATATTATAAGCGCTGGTAAGATTCTTGGGAAACACAGACTTCCAACAATAGTTTCTATACATAAAGTTTGAGCTACAATGAAGTATCAGCGGAATTTAGTGCATGATTTAGACCATATGGCCAAACATATATACTGTATATACGGTATACACCTTCTCACCCAATTGTCTACCCTCTATCTCCACCCCCCGTTTATTTGTTTGAAAGCTCTCCCATTATAGAGCCAGAAAAGAGTGGCCATAGAATGAAAACAAGTAGGTGGGAAGGTGCATTTAAATGTTTGGCCATAGTGCTCCATACAGTATAATGGCCCCACATAGTGCTCCATACAGTATAATATCTTGCTCTATACAGCGTAATGGACCCCATATAGTGTGCCATACAGTGTAATGCGCCCACATAGTGCTCCATACAGTATAATGTGCCCCAAATTGTGCTCCATACAGTATAATGGGTCCCACATAGTGCTCCATACAGTATAATGTGTCCCACATAGTGCTCCATACAGTATAATGGGCCCCACATAGTCCTCCATACAGTATAATGGGCCTCACATTAAAAAATAGAAATACTCACCTCTGTCCATTCCCCTGATGCTTCGGTCTCTTCAGATCTTCTGCACAACTTGGTACAGGGGGCACGTTGTAGTGACGTCATCGTGCTCACTGAGATGAGACGTCAGAGGCAGAGGGGGAAATGATGGGAGAGTGAGCATCAGCTGACGCTCCCTCCTTCATCATTGCATTCAACTGATATAGTTGAAAGCGCAATGCCGGGCGGGGGACTGGGCCAAATATACTTGTTGGACTTACCTGGCATTGCGGGCCAAATATACTCACCCTGTGGGCCAGATTTGGCCCGCGGGATAAAGTTTGATATATGTGCTGTAGAGAGAATATAAGATAATTTTCTCCCTCTAGCTGCTGTTTAAGTTACATTGCCAAACATGATTAAAATGCTATTTACCTGCAGATTACCACTATATCTACATGTAAATACCGTTTTGTAAGTGACAGGTTCCTTTTAATAAAAATTATTTGGTTTAAAAAAAATGAAAATGAATGTTCACTGTTTATAAGATGAGCATGCTGATAAAGGCCTGCCTGCAGAAGGTTTTTTTTTTAGAACTAGGGGGCAGGTCAGTGAGGGATCAGTTTGAAGAATTGATGTTGAAAAACATTCAATAAAAATATTAAGAAAAAGAAGACGCTGTGTACAAATACAAAACACCTTTAAAGGTGTCCTGCCCAATCTATAGAGATGATGATTTATATAAAATAAGGACAAATCATGTCTATTCTGCATTTTTAACTTTATTTTATCAATTCAGATAAAATGGGACAAATAAAGATAAAAAATTTGTAATCGAATGTACAATATATCAATAGAGGAGCGCTCTTACCAGTGTGTCTTTTTTAGTTCCGACAAGGAAGACTGAGCAAGTATCAGGTTCATTCTCCCTAAGAGCATCTTGTAGCCAACGCCTAAAACAGCAGATGAGATGTGACATCAGATCGGGTTCTGATGTGCAAACAAGTCACTTGTGTTTGCTAATGCTTACTTTGTGTGCTCCAGGGTCTGGATGTCACCAAGATCAAAGGCGGTAATAATCACTGTAAGGTAAAAGAAACAATGAACAAGTCTCATGAGCTCCCCATACATAAGGTAGTCGGTTGTATCACCTAACCTATGGTAGGGTGACATGTACCCATTAACGAGACCACTCACCCCACTTGCCTGTGAAACTGCCCAAGAAACTGTCCTTTCTGTTGTGTGATCATCATTACCTCCCTCTACACAGCCTGTCGAATCGAATCGTATAGGGCAAATCACTACCAGGAACTTGTTTTTATCTTTTAGTCTTTATCTTTTAGTAAAAAGTAATCAACATCTGATAAAGTAGTAGCAATGCTGTTCATTTTCTTACCAGGTGCTTTATTCCTGATTTTGGAGCCTTTGTTCTGTTCCTTGGCTCTACCATGTAATCTCCCTCTAAGGCTACAGTCACACGTTCAGTATTTGATCAGTATCTTACATCGGTATCTGTAACCCAAAACCAGGAGTGGGTGATAAATACAGAAGTGGTGCATATGTTCCTATTATACTTTTCCTCTGATTGTTCCATTCCTGGTTTTGGCTTACAAATACTGATGTAAAATACTGACCAAATACTGATAGTTTGACCCTAGCCTAACTCTCCAAATCACAAGACATCGTCAGTGTGGCCCGTCAGTCTCTATGCATTCAATTGAGAGCCTAGATATGAATCTCTTAGGCTACGTTCAGACTAGTGTTGTGCGCCGCTGCGTCGGCGACGCACAACGCACCGAAAAACGCGGCAAAAGGCACGCAAAAACGCTGCGTTTTGCGACGCGTGCGTCGTTTTTTGCCGAAAATCGGACGCAAGAAAAATGCAACTTGTTGCGTTTTCTTGGTCCGACGCTTGCGGCAAAAAAGACGCATTTGTCGCAAAACGCAACAAGCAAAAACGCATGCATCCCCCATGTTAAACATAGGGGCACATGACGCGTGCGTCGCCGCTGCGTCGCCCGACGCGGCGCCGACGCACACTAGCACAACGCTAGTCTGAACGTACCCTTAGGCGTACATAGAGAGACTGACTTCTGGTTCACAAAGAAGATGCTGTATGATTTGGGTAATGTGTAGAAAAACTTGGCACTCAACAATTTCTTGAAGAAGTATAGTAAAGATATTTATTTCACATCCAGACAAACCGTTCAATTGGTGCTAAACGTTTTCGGTCCCGTGCGGACCTTCCTCACAGCATGTTTATCTGGAGCGCTGTATCTGGGTATATGATCAGATAAATGAGCCTTCTGCTAAGACGTATATTGGCCAATTTAGACGCAATTTATGGAGACTGTGGTCTCAAGCATACTCTGCTGCTTTAATGTGCGGTGGGCCCACACTGCACATGCTGTGAGTCCTGAGCGCTGGTGGCGTGCTGAGACGCTGGGGAGAGCTTGCTCTCCCCAGCGTCTCAGCACCTATACCCACATTCTTACAGAGTGCCATCTAGTTCTTTTGTATGATTTGGGTAGTCACTGTGTGGGTCCCAAGGTATGGCTGAGGAATGGAGTTTCAAAAATCAGGAATAAAGAACCTAATAAAAATAATTAGGATGTTCACTTTTGTGTATTTAAAAGGAATCATGTGCCCTCCAGAAACACTATTTACCTGCAGATGTAGAAATAGTGTTCCGGTAAATCAAGTTTGGCAGGCTTCTGTGCTAAACAGAGAAAATGAAGTACCGTATTTTTCGGATTATAAGATGCACTTTTTTCCCCCCAAATTTGGGGGGAAAATGGGGGTGTGTCTTATAATGCGGATATACCTTACTGGTACCGTTGCTGCAGGCAGGGATGAGGGGGTGTCTGGCGCTGCTGCGGGTACCCGGCGGTGCTGCGGGGGTGTCCGGTGCTGCAGGGAGCTCTGCTCACATTTTGTGAAAGGCCAGAGGCTCCCACAGTTCCATGGTTTCCTGTGCGGTGGACTCCTGGAAAATGGCCACCAGGGGGAGGTTCATGTGCAGATGGAGATCTCGGCACCAAGATCTCGGGAAATGAGATCTCAGCAGAGTTCCTTCACTTCCTTTGCTCCGGGGGCTTTACCGAGGCCTGTACTCATCAAATTACTACATTTTAAAGATAGAGACCTTATCCTACGAAAGGTCAGGGATCACTCTTGACTTATCATTAATGGAAGAAAAATATCCACTTTTAAACAGAAGTTCAGAAGAAGAGAGCAAAGTTCTGGGATATAAAAAGGAGGCTCAGTGAAAGGCAAATTTCCTATTCTATGATCTACCTTACTCGGCTCAGGATGGTTGCCCTTGGTGGTGTCCATATGTTTGACTTCCCTACAGATGCTTTATTATTGTTGGATGCCAATGAGATCTCTGCGAAATGGAGCTGGATGAGAGACTTCTCCTAGAGGCGGTTTTCTCCAAGTATTTTTCATATACTATTATGGAAAAGTGGCTATACTATGTGGCCGATTCTTTTCCGCTACTCCACTATGAGTGGGAAATGTTAAGTTATGATAGTATACAGTATGTACCTGCGTTATTGTACATACAAACTATTCTTCTTTTAAGGGCAGTCAGGTTGGTAATAAACCCCAATTCTCTTAAGTTAAAGGGGTTGTCCACTACTATACAATATACAAACTGAACATGAAGCCCTGGCTTCTTCTTAGTGTTCAGTCATACGAAGGTGGAGACAGTGACGCCAGTGCTTATTGGCACAGCACTGCATCACAACCCCGGGAGGGCGAGTATCGACACCGTGGGAACGGCGCTGTCATGGGAGGTGAGTATAAGCTTTATTATTTTATCGGGCCCGAAAATTTCGTATAGCAAGGGGTTGCCCTAGTAGTTGACAAGCCCCTTTTAGAGGAATGTGCCAATATTCTTGTTTGAATGGTTTCTGGTTTTATGAAGGAGAATAGTCCCAGAAAGGTTTTCTACACTATGCAAGGAAATATTCTTAAGAGATAAGCAATTCAAAGGGGGGAAATTATGTTTTAGGCATTATATTTTTTATATGATTTATCTTGCTCTAAAATGACATACTACTTAATGTGGCGCATGTGACTAATGTGATAGCCTGGAATGTCAGGGGCTTTGGGGGAAGCGGTCAGGAGATGTGCTGTGTTCTCTTGGATCCAACAATTTCAGCCTGGTATTATTGGTATTCCCAAAACTCATATGACCCATGAGAGACTCCGATTTCTACGGAGGTCGTGGGTGGGTCCAGAGTAGCATTCAGTTTTTTCTACTCATGCACGGGGAGTAAGCATTTTAATGCATAGATCAATTCCATTTGTCTGTTCCTCCTCTAAAATAGATATGACGGAAGATTTATATGTCTTGCTTGTACTATATACAATATTAACTTTTATTATAGTAGCTTGGTATATTCCATCCCCTTACTCAGCAGGAATCCTTAAAAGGATTACAGTATTTCTTTCAGAAATTCCCTTCCAGAGTCACCAGTTATTCTTTAGCATCTACCTACACCAGTTCTTTTGATAAAATTCATATGGGAAATATTTCTTAAAATGGGACATATACATCACTACATCATCTCCTAGAGGAGGTTGGCACAGTGGACCTATGGAGAATATGGCACCCTGATATTCCTGTCTTCCACATCCCATTATTTTTTGCCAAGAATAGACCTAGTCATTGGGTCTGAATCAATCATACCCTATACTAAATCAGTGAGGCATCTGCCAAGGAGTATCTCTGCCCACTCACCTGTTGTGAGTTCTGTTTTTGGGCTCCCTCTGGTGGTTGCTGATGGTACTGGGTGACTTGTCTTTCCTGGGTTTCTGGGTTCCACCTGTTCCATCAGCATATGGGAGTTTCCTATTTAACCTGGCTTTGCTGGCATTTCCTCGCCGGTTATCAATGTATCCAGTGTGTCTTGTTACCTCTGCTCCCTGCTCCTAGAACCTTCTGGTCAAGCTAAGTTTGGATTTTCCTGTTTTGGTGTTTTGCTTTATTTGGTTTTTAGTCCAGCCTGCAGATATGTGATTCTTGCTGCTGGTTGCTCTAGTGGGCTGAAATTGCTCCTCATGTACCATGAGTTGGCACATGAGTTCAAGTAATTTCAGGATGGTTTTTTGAAGGGTTTTTCGCTGACCGCGCAGTTCACTTTTGTATCCTCTGCTATCTAGCTTTAGCGGGCCTCATTTTGCTGAAACTGTTTTCATACTGCGTATGTGCTTTCCTCTCATTTCACCATCATTATATGTGGGGGGCTGCTATTTCTGTGGGGGATTTCTCTGGAGGCAAGAGAGGTCTGTGTTTCTTCTAATAGGGGAAGTTAGATCTTCGGCTGGAGCGAGACGTCTAGGATCATCGTAGGCACGTTCCCCGGCTACTTTTATTTGTGTGTTAGGTTCAGGGTCGCGGTCAGCTCAGGTTCCATCGCCCTAGAGCTTGTTTGTATCTGTGCTTGTCCTTTAGTGATCCCCTGCCATTGGGATCATGACAGTATAACCGGCCCACAAAGTGTTAATTGTATTGGCTGAAGTAGGAGGATAAGTAGTCTGAGGAAGTTTTTTTTTTTTTTTTTTCTTTCTCTTTCCCTCAGAGTTTGCTGCCTAGCCTTATTGCAGCCTGGCTACTTCCTCCTCCTCTTAATCTTTGAATGGCTTTGATCCCAGCTGTTTATCATGGACGTCCAGAGTTTGGCTTCCAGCCTGAATAATCTTGCCACTAAGGTTCAAAATATACAGGATTTTGTTGTACATGCTCCTATGTCTGAACCTAGAATTCCTGTCCCAGAGTTTTTTTCTGGAGATAGATCTCGTTTTCTGAATTTTAGGAACAATTGCAAGTTGTTTCTTTCTTTGAAATCTCGCTCCTCTGGAGACCCTGCTCAGCAAGTCAAGATAATTATATCTTTCCTGCGGGGTGACCCTCAGGATTGGGCATTTGCATTGGCACCAGGGGACCCTGCGTTGCTTAATGCGGATGCGTTTTTTCTGGCATTGGGTTTGCTCTATGAGGAACCTAACCAAGAGATTCAGGCTGAAAAAGCTTTGTTGGCCCTCTCTCAGGGGCAAGATGAAGCAGAAATTTATTGTCAAAAATTTCGGAAGTGGTCGGTACTTACTCAGTGGAATGAGTGCGCTCTGGCTGCAAAGTTTAGAGATGGCCTTTCTGAGGCCATTAAAGATGTTATGGTGGGGTTCCCTGCGCCTGCTGGTCTGAATGAGTCTATGACTATGGCTGTTCAGATTGATCGGCGTTTACGGGAGCGCAAACCTGTGCATCATTTGGCGGTGTCGTCTGAACCGTCACCTGAGATAATGCAATGTGATAGAATTCAGTCCAGAAGTGAACGGCAAAAGTATAGGCGGAAAAAAGGGTTGTGCTTTTATTGTGGTGATTCAGCTCATGTTATATCAGCATGCTCTAAACGCACAAAAAAGGTTGATAAGTCTGTTGCCATTAGTACTCTACAGTCTAAGTTCATTCTGTCTGTGACTCTGATTTGTTCATTATCATCCATTTCCGTCGATGCCTATGTGGATTCAGGCGCTGCCCTGAGTCTTATGGATTGGTCATTTGCCAATCGCTGTGGGTTTAGTCTGGAGCCTCTGGAAGTCCCTATTCCTTTGAAGGGAATTGACTCTACACCTTTGGCTATGAATAAACCTCAGTACTGGACACAAGTGACCATGCGTATGACTCCCGTTCATCAGGAGGTGATTCGCTTCCTGGTACTGTATAATTTGCATGATGTCCTAGTACTTGGTCTGCCATGGTTACAAACTCATAATCCAGTCCTTGACTGGAAATCAATGTCTGTGTTAAGCTGGGGTTGTCAGGGGGTTCATGATGATGCACCTCCAATTTCTATCGCTTCATCTACTCCTTCTGAGATTCCTGTGTTTTTGTCTATCGGGATGTTTTTGAGGAGCCTAAGCTCAGTTCGCTTCCTCCTCACAGGGATTGCGATTGTGCTATAAATTTAATTCCAGGCAGTAAATTTCCTAAAGGTCGTTTGTTCAATCTGTCAGTGCCAGAGCATACTGCTATGCGGGATTATGTTAAGGAGTCCTTGGAAAAGGGACATATCCGTCCATCTTTGTCCCCTTTGGGAGCAGGTTTTTTTTTCGTGGCCAAAAAAGATGGTTCCTTGAGGCCTTGTATAGATTATCGTCTTTTGAATAAGATTACCGTAAAATATCAGTATCCTTTGCCATTGTTGACTGATTTGTTTGCTCGCATTAAGGGGGCTAAATGGTTCACTAAGATTGATCTTCGGGGTGCGTATAATCTTATACGAATAAAGCAAGGTGATGAGTGGAAAACCGCATTTAATACGCCTGAGGGCCATTTTGAGTATTTGGTAATGCCTTTTGGACTTTCTAATGCTCCTTCAGTCTTCCAGTCCTTTATGCACGATATTTTCCGTGAATATCTGGATAAATTTATGATTGTGTATTTGGATGATATTTTGGTTTTTTCTGATGACTGGGAGTCTCATGTTCAGCAGGTCAGGAAGGTGTTTCAGGTCCTGCGGGCCAATTCCTTGTTTGTAAAAGGCTCAAAGTGTCTCTTTGGAGTCCAGAAGATTTCTTTCTTGGGGTATATTTTTTCCCCTTCTACTATTGAGATGGATCCCGTCAAGGTTCAGGCTATTTGTGACTGGACGCAGCCTACATCTCTTAAGAGTCTACAGAAGTTCTTGGGCTTTGCTAATTTCTATCGTCGTTTTATAACTAATTTTTCTAGTGTTGTTAAGCCTTTGACGGATTTGACTAAGAAGGGTGCTGATGTTGCTAATTGGTCTCCTGCGGCTGTGGAGGCCTTTCAGGAACTTAAGCGCCGGTTTTCTTCTGCTCCTGTGTTGCGTCAGCCTGATGTTTCGCTCCCTTTTCAGGTTGAGGTTGATGCTTCCGAGATTGGAGCGGGGGCGGTTTTGTCACAGAGAAGCTCCGATGGCTCAGTGATGAAGCCATGTGCGTTTTTTTCTAGAAAGTTTTCGCCGGCTGAGCGGAATTATGATGTTGGTAATCGGGAACCTTTGGCCATGAAGTGGGCATTTGAGGAGTGGCGTCATTGGCTAGAGGGTGCTAGACATCGTGTGGTGGTCTTGACTGATCACAAAAATTTGATTTACCTTGAGTCTGCCAGGCGTCTGAATCCTAGACAGGCTCGTTGGTCACTGTTTTTCTCTCGTTTCAATTTTGTGGTTTCATACCTGCCAGGTTCAAAGAATGTGAAGGCGGATGCTCTTTCTAGGAGTTTTGTGCCTGACTCCCTTGGAAATTCTGAGCCCTCTGGTATCCTTAGGGATGGGGTGATTTTGTCTGCTGTCTCCCCAGACTTGCGACGTGCTTTGCAGGAGTTTCAGGCAGGTAAACCTGATCGTTGTCCGCCTGAGAGACTGTTTGTTCCGGATAATTGGACCAGTAGAGTCATCTCCGAGGTCCATTCTTCTGCGTTGGCAGGTCATCCTGGAATATTTGGTACTAGAGACTTGGTGGCCAGGTCTTTTTGGTGGCCTTCCTTGTCGAGGGATGTGCGTTCTTTTGTGCAGTCTTGTGAGGTTTGTGCTCGGGCTAAGCCTTGCTGTTCTCGGGCCAGTGGATTGTTGTCACCTTTGCCTATCCCGAAGAGGCCTTGGACGCACATTTCCATGGACTTTATTTCGGATCTCCCTGTCTCTCAAAAAATGTCCGTCATCTGGGTTGTGTGTGATCGCTTTTCTAAAATGGTTCATCTGGTACCCTTGCCTAAGTTGCCTTCCTCCTCTGAGTTGGTCCCTCTATTTTTTCAGAATGTGGTTCGTTTGCATGGGATTCCTGAGAACATCGTTTCTGACAGGGGATCCCAGTTTGTGTCTAGATTTTGGCGGACGTTCTGTGCTAAGATGGGCATTGATTTGTCCTTTTCGTCTGCATTCCATCCTCAGACGAATGGCCAGACTGAACGAACTAATCAGACCTTGGAAATTTATTTAAGGTGTTTTGTTTCTGCTGATCAGGATGACTAGGTTACCTTTTTGCCGCTGGCCGAGTTTGCCCTTAATAATCGGGCTAGTTCTGCTACCTTGGTTTCTCCTTTCTTTTGTAATTCGGGGTTTCATCCTCGTTTTTCCTCTGGTCAGGTGGAACCTTCTGATTGTCCTGGAGTGGACATGGTGGTGGATAGGTTGCATCGGATTTGGAGTCATGTGGTGGACAATTTGAAGTTGTCCCAGGAGAAGGCTCAGCAGTTTGCTAATCGCCGTCGCCGCGTGGGTCCTCGACTTCTTGTTGGTGACTTGGTGTAGTTGTCTTCTCGTTTTGTTCCTATGAAGGTCTCTTCTCCTAAGTTCAAGCCTCGGTTCATCGGTCCCTATAGGATCTTGGAAATTCTTAACCCTGTGTCGTTTCGTTTGGATCTCCCGGCATCGTTTGCTATTCATAATGTGTTTCATCGGTCGTTGTTGCGGAAGTATGAGGTACCTGTTGTTCCTTCGCTTGAGCCTCCTGCTCCAGTGCTGGTGGAGGGAGAATTGGAGTATGTTGTGGAGAAGATCTTGGATTCTCGTTTTTCCAGACGGAAACTCCAGTATTTGGTCAAGTGGAAGGGTTATGGTCAGGAGGATAATTCTTGGGTGGTTGCCTCGGATGTTCATGCTGATGATTTGGTTCGCGCTTTTCATAGGGCTCATCCTGGTCGCCCTGGTGGTTCTCGTGAGGGTTCGGTGACCCCTCCTCAAGGGGGGGGTACTGTTGTGAGTTCTGTTTTTGGGCTCCCTCTGGTGGTTGCTGATGGTACTGGGTGACTTGTCTTTCCTGGGTTTCTGGGTTCCACCTGTTCCATCAGCATATGGGAGTTTCCTATTTAACCTGGCTTTGCTGGCATTTCCTCGCCGGTTATCAATGTATCCAGTGTGTCTTGTTACCTCTGCTCCCTGCTCCTAGAACCTTCTGGTCAAGCTAAGTTTGGATTTTCCTGTTTTGGTGTTTTGCTTTATTTGGTTTTTAGTCCAGCCTGCAGATATGTGATTCTTGCTGCTGGTTGCTCTAGTGGGCTGAAATTGCTCCTCATGTACCATGAGTTGGCACATGAGTTCAAGTAATTTCAGGATGGTTTTTTGAAGGGTTTTTCGCTGACCGCGCAGTTCACTTTTGTATCCTCTGCTATCTAGCTTTAGCGGGCCTCATTTTGCTGAAACTGTTTTCATACTGCGTATGTGCTTTCCTCTCATTTCACCGTCATTATATGTGGGGGGCTGCTATTTCTGTGGGGGATTTCTCTGGAGGCAAGAGAGGTCTGTGTTTCTTCTAATAGGGGAAGTTAGATCTTCGGCTGGAGCGAGACGTCTAGGATCATCGTAGGCACGTTCCCCGGCTACTTTTATTTGTGTGTTAGGTTCAGGGTCGCGGTCAGCTCAGGTTCCATTGCCCTAGAGCTTGTTTGTATCTGTGCTTGTCCTTTAGTGATCCCCTGCCATTGGGATCATGACACTCACCTATACAGGTATAACTGCAGATAGGTGGTGTGAGGTCTCCGGGGGGAGATATACATGGCTCCTCAATCCTTTTTGGCTGCAACTAATTGGCCCTACTCTTAGCTCTGGAATTTTAGAATATCTTTGTTTTATTGATGGGCCGTCTTGTACAAGATTTATATGGGAAGGAATATGTATAGGGGAGATCAATCCAAAACAAAGGAATTAACCCAAAAATTGCAACAGAATGTTTGGGAAAAGGAGACACATTATGTGGCAGATATGCCTGTGACAAGAATAGAATGGGAAGATGCACAGAAAATATTAACTGATCATTAGCTTCTCAGAAACAACTGTTTGCTAAGCAAAAATACCTTATAGAGGGTGAGAGTGCAGGCCACCTACTGGCAGCGATAGTTAAAGCACAACGCGAATAGCCTATACAAATAGACTGGTCACAACAGATGGGAAGGTGGTTACGGACACTGATGAGGTTATTAAACCTCTCCATTCTTATTACATGAATGTGTACACATCTAAGACTAATGCTTTGGAGAGAGATATTGCCTCTTACCTAGATGGAATTGCTCATCCTAGACTGTCTTGAGCTACAAGTGAGGCTTTGTGTCAACCCCGGAGGACTTGGAGGAACTAGAGGATGCATTGCACAAACATTGAAAAATTGAGAAATCACCTGATGCCGATCAAGGAGAATTTTATAAACTAAATGAAGAGGTTCTGTTGCCAAAGCTCTTAGATGTACTTAACCCCTTAACCCCCGGAGCTTTTTTCGGTTTTGCATTTTCGTTCCTCTTCTTCCCAGAGCCATAACTTTTTTTATTTTTCCGTCAATATGGTCATGTAAGGGCTTGTTTTTTGCAGGACGGGTTGTACTTTTGAACGACACCACTGGTTTCACCATGTCGTGTACTAGAAAATGGTAAAAAAAAAATTCCAAGTGCGGTGAAATTGCAAAAAAAAGTGCAATCCCACACTTGTTTTTTGTTTGGCTTCTTTACTAGGGTCACTAAATGCTAAAACCGATCTGTCATTATGATTCTCCAGGTCATTACGAGTTCATAGACACCAAACATGTCTAGTTTCTTTTTAGAATGGAGCAAAAGGGGGGTGATTTGAACTTTTATATTTTTTTTTTATTTTTTTTATATTTTTAAAAACATTTTTTTCTTACTTTTGGCATGCTTCAATAGTCTCCATAGGAGAATAGCAGTTACCATAGGCCGATTGGCTCTGCTACATAGAGGCGATGGTCAGATGTAGTAGAATTCATGACTTGCTATGAGCGCCGACCACTGGATGGAGCTCTCACAGCAATCCGACACTGACAACCATAGAGTTCTCCAGGAGACCTCGGGTTGCCATGCCGACACACCGGTGACCCGCGATCACGTATCGCAGGTCACAGGTGTTTTTATTTCTGGCGCGATTGCCGGAAGCGCCATTTAAATGCCACGGTCATTCGTTTCACCTTGTGAATATATGATTTTTTATATATTTATTTTTTATATATTTTTTGATGTATTTTTCTGGCGTTCTCGGTTCACAAGTATGATCCATATTTTCAATCCCTATCTTGCTTGTGCATTGTAGTGATTATATACACATTCTGTTTTTTTTATGTATTATTATTTTTTATGTTTGGTGCTTATACCTCTTAGGGGAAATATTATAAAATATATATTTTATCTTGTTAATTATACCTTATCCGCTACATGCAAAATTGGTCTTTTTTATATACAAAAATTCTTTAATAATTTTTATTTTTTGCGCACATCTTGATACGTGCACATTTATTGTATGCCTTTCTATTGTCATATTTCTAATTAAATAAAGATATTCTTTTTTATTACACATTCTCTGTTTTGGTGGTTCTTGGTCTTTTCACGTTTGGAGAATGGATTAGTTTTTTCTTTTAAGTGGTTTCCACTAAATCCTTTGCACAAACAGTGGTTCTATGGTATTTAATTATTTCTTTATAAATATTTTTTGAGTTAATGAGGTATTCCTATATAATATCCAATTTGCATAATAATTTGGAACACTGTGTATTTACTGCAGATTATTCCTATATCTGCCAACAAATAGCATTTCTAAATGTGATAAAATCCCTTAGAACATTATTCCATTATTTATAAATAATAATCACCTTGTGCTCCCCGATAATAAGCTGATGCAATGCATTTGAATTTCTCTTGACCTGCAGTGTCCCAACTTTGTAGGGAAGAAAAAAAACATAGACCATTAATTTAAAAAAATATATTAATATAAATAAAATTATTAACATGTTACAACTATTCATTAAAAATGTTCCTCGGAAGGATCATTTCATGATAATCCTACAGTCTAAATAGGCTGCGTATTACCAGACAAACAAGCAAACACTCGTTTGTTGGGTGAAATTATCTTTTGTGCTGCATCATCCCGTGTAAACAGGAACAGTGCTGTCAAGAAAAATGGCAGCCTGTCTGAACAATCTGCTACAGTACACATCTGAAGTGTAATCTGTCTGTGAAAACAGGGTGGTAAACGACTGGGATCAGCAAACATTTATTCAGTGATTGCTTAAAACCAACAGTCGGTTTATGTAAATTGACTTTTAAGCTAACCAAAGTAATAACAGTCAGATTGTTATAATTTACTAAATATGTAGGAGATCTAGAGGTCTGTATCAGAAAGACAAGAGTATCTTGAGAAATGAAAAAGCTCAGACTTTGAACCTGAAGAGGATGTGTCACTTGCTCAACAAAATGAAACGGGTATTCTCATCTCCAAAACCTATCCAAATATGTAGTAGGTGTGGTGATAATAATAATATTAGCACATACCTCCAAATAGAAATGTAATATAGTTCTTCTGATTCACTATGTCCCTTACCCCATGTGCAGGGCATTGGAGTAGCTTACAATGGGTACGGAAAGTATTCAGACCCCTTTCAATTTGTCACTTTTTGTTTCATTGCAGCCATTTGGTAAATTCAAAAAAGTTCATTTTTTTCTCATTAATGTACACTCTGCACCCCATCTTGACTGAAAGAAACAGAAATGTAGAAATTTTTGCAAATTTATTAAAAAATAAAAACTGAAATATCACATGTTCATAAGTATTCAGACCCTTTGCTCAGTATTGAGGAGAAGCACCTTTTGAGCTAGTACAGCCATGAGTCTTCTTGGGAATGATGCAACAAGTTTTTCACACCTGGATTTGGGGATCCTCGGCCATTCTTCCTTGCAGATCCTCTCCAGTTCCGTCAGGTTGGATGGTGAACGTTGGTGGACAGCCATTTTCAGGTCTCTCCAGAGATGCTCAAATGGGTTTAGGTCAGGGCTCTGGCTGGGCCAGTCAAGAATGGTCACAGAGTTGTTCTGAAGCCACTCCTTTGTTATTTTAGCTGTGTGCTTAGGGTCATTGTCTTGTTGGAAGGTGAGCCTTCAGCCAAGTCTGAGGTCCAGAGCACTCTGGAAGAGGTTTTCATCCAGGATATCTCTGTACTTGTCCGCATTCACGTTTCCTTCAATGGCAACCAGCCGCCCTGTCTCTGCAGCTGAAAAACACCCCCATAGCATGATGCTGCCACCACCATGTTTCACAGTTGGGATTGTGTTGGGCAGGTGATGAGCAGTGCCTGGTTTTCGCCACACATACGTCTTAGAATTATAATCAAAAAGGTATATCTTGATCTCATCAGACCATAGAATCTTATTTCTCATAGTCTGGGAGTCCTTCATGTGTTTTTTAGCAAATTCTATGTGGGCTTTCATATGTCTTGCACTGAGGAGAGGCTTCCGTCAAGCCACTCTGCCATAAAGGCCCGACTGGTGGAGCGCTGCAGTGATAGTTGACTTTGTGGAACTTTCTCCCATCTCCCTACTGCATCTCTGGAGCTCAGCCACAGTGATCTTGGGGTTCTTCTTTACCTCTCTCACCAAGGCTCTTCTCCCACAATTGCTCAGTTTGGCTGGACGGCCAAGTCTAGGAAGACATCTGGTGGTCCCAAAATTCTACCATTTAAGGATTATGGAGGCCACTGTGCGCTTAGGAACCTTGAGTACAGGAGAAATACTGTTGTAACCTTGGTCAGATCTGTGCCTTGCCACAATTCTGTCTCTGAGCTCCTTGGCCAGTTCCTTTGATCTCATGATTCTCATTTGGTCTGACATGCACTGTGAGCTGTGAGGTCCTATATAGACAGACGTGTGCTTTCCAAATCAAGTCCTATCAGTTTAATTAAACACAGCTGGACTCCAATGAAGGAGTAGAACCATCTCAAGGAGGATCACAAGGAAATGTACAGGATGTGACTTAAATATGAGTGTCTGAGCAAAGGGTCTGAATACTTTTGCCCATGTGATATTTCAGTTGTTCTTTTTTATTACATTTGCAAAAATTTCTACATTTCTTTTTTTTCTCAGTCAAGATGGGGCGCAGAGTGTACATTAATGTGAAAAAAATGAACTTTTTTAAATTTACCAATGGCTGCAATGAAAAATTGCAGTGAAAATTGCAGTGAAAAATTTAAAGGAGTTTGAATAGTTTCCATACCCACTGTATGTATCCATAGTTATGGCCATTAATAACTAACTGTCACTATATGAGTAGTTGGAACCATGGATACCTAAGTTACTGCACTGCCCTACATGGCGTAAATGACATAGCGAATAAGAAGAACTATATTTCTAATTGGAGCTATTTGCTAATATTATTATTACATCTACTACATATTGGGATAGGATCTTGGAGATGGGAATAGACCTTTAAGTTAAATACTGTGACAGAGTCACTGGCACAGTGTACGAGAGGAGATTTGTGTCGCTGCGCATATTGGCATCAGTGATGTGAAACCAGGATATTTTTCCTCCAGCATACTAAGTGTTGAGAGAGTTAAATTAAAGTTGCATATGTTAGAGGCCGGGACTTCCCTGCCCTGTGGGATCTATCGCAGGAACTGTTTGTTGCTCTGGTCCCAGCATCTTGCTCAGGCTCCTGTTGTATGTGTGGTTACTACTGGCTCTCCAGCTAAAGTCTATGGCAACCAGTGGTATACAGAGGCAGCCCCACTCTCTGTAGTCTAAGGGTATATGCACACGTATCTGTGAGGGCTGCGGATTTTTCCACAGCGAATTTGATAAATCCGCAGTGCAAAACCCGCTGCGGTTTTTCCTGCGGATTTATCGCGGTTTCTATTGTGGATTCCGCTGCGGGTTTGCACCTGCAGTTTTTTATTGGAGCAGGTGTAAACCCGCAGCGGAATTCGCACAAAGAATTAACATACTGCGGAATGTAAACCGCTGCGTTTCCGCGCATTTTTTTCCGCAGCATGTGCACTGCGGATTTCGTTTCCCATAGGTTTACATTATACTGTAAACGCATGGGAAACCGCTGCAGACCCGCAGCTGCGGATCCACAGGAAAATCCGCAGCGTGTGCACATACCTCAAGTCCAGAAATCACCTTAGTGAGCATGTCCGTGATGTGGCGCCTTGTCATTGGTGCTCGGATGCTTTCTGCTCTGGTGATGTGGCAACTCCTGATTGGCCCACGGGCGATGCCCTGTCTGACTGGGCGTGAGTGTTTGGGGTTGAGCCTGGTGCATAAAGGTATTTCAGCGAAGCACGCGGGCGTATTAGCGTCACTTGTGTTTGGTGTATGTGTGGTTGGATACACTATTGCGCTGGCTGTGCGTTTTGTGTGTTTAGCACTGTATCAGCTACCAGTGGGACATCTGTGATCTTGTCAGAATGTGTTCAGGGCTGGCCCTGTGCCATTAGAATTCCGGCACCTCCGGAGAGGAGGTTTGCTGCGTGATCTTGCTGAATGTTAGTTTTTGCTGTCTGTTTCCGTCCCGTGTGTATGCTATACTTTCTTGTGGGGTTAACAGGGTATTGCACACAAAGCAAGTTCAACCCACATGTTCTTTCGCAGTGGTTCTAACAGGGAATTGCACACTTCCTATTGTCCCTGTATCCCTCGGTGGTTAGCTGAGCTGGTATTTACTGTCCCTTCACCTCTCGGTGGTTAGCTGAGTAGTTACTCCTCTCCCTGTGCATCTGAGTAGTATCTGGGTTTAGTTTTCTGCGTTCCATTCACACTTTATGGAGTTAACTCAGTGTGTTTAAGGAGGAATGTTCGCTAGTTTTTTATCCGTCTTTATTCATATTAGCAGCAGTTTACTGCACGGTGGACCCCGGGTTACGATTGCACCTTATTTATTTGTTTTTATTTGGTGCAATCCGCCAACCCTAACAGCATACATGGGCTGGTTTTATGTGGGCACCCACAGAGCGGGTGGGAGGGTGCTCACCATATCTCCACCTGTACAGCCAACATCAGCATGTGTACTGACAGGACCTGGGATGATGGCACAAGCTATTTAAGCCAGACAATTTGATCACCTGATCATCACATTGTCTGGCTCAAAAAGCTTGTCTAGAAAGTCAGAGTGTATTGTAACTTGGGACAGGAGGAACTCCCACGTGGCTCCAGGAGGAGCTGAGGACATTATGTGGTATCTGCGGGTGAATCCTGCAGGGAAAGGACTCTTTTGCACTTTATCTTTGTTTTGTTTTTCTGTTAGGCTAGAAAGGCCACGTTTACTTTATTCAACCCTGCTACGGTTTATGCTGTGTTTTAATAAACTAGCGTGTAAGGTTTCCGGATGTTTTATGGAGCCTGTTTTGCCTTCGTCCAAGATGGAGTCTGGTACTTCGCCCTGTCCTTTAACTTCCTGTCAATTCTGTTGTTTAAGTCCGGGTCGGGAAATACTCCTTGCCTGAGTATTTTGTTGCTGTTGGCTTCTGAGCTTCCTTCTGGAATTCTTGCTGCTGCTCATTTACTCTGTTCTCTGCCTCATTACTTCAAGCTGCGTTCAGTCCTCTGTGTTGCGTACTCCATCTGTGTACTAATTCTTGGACTGTTCTGTGCGGGCTGCTGTGCTGGACTTGAGCAGGACTTTTCAACCCAAGAGGGACACTGAAAAACCTTCTCCTTATTGTGCTCCACCTGTATATTTCTGGACTTCCATGAAAGGTGTCGTCTCCACTCTGCCTATTTCTGGACCACCACGTAGGAGTGCCGGTCGCACTCTTGCCTCAAATAACTGCTGGACTTGCTTGTATTAGCGGTCGCGCCCCGCTATCATAGCTGATGGACATTTCAGTTTTGTGCTGCGCACTTTGCTGTAATTTCAGAATTGTCTCTGTTAGTTTGTTATATTCCTTGCTTTGTTAAATACAGTTTTATTTGTCTCAACTTTGGTCTCAGATTCTTTTTATCCCAAGCAATCAGATTTCATAGTATCTTCATAATTGTTACATAGCGTGTGATTTACCTCAAGAGGCGTTCCTGAGTCTACCTTTGAAAGCAGCCAAGTGAGTCAACCCCTCACAATACCTTAAAAACTCCCGAGCTCTCCTGGTTTTACCACTTTTTTCCATTTTGCGGTGTGTCATTCTATTGCAGGGATATTCACATTTGTTACTTTTGGAGCACAGTATATAAAAACTCTGCTAGCAATCCAAGTGGGCGTTTCTTCAGGATTTTTTCTAGGGGTGTACACTTTCAGTTCTTGCTCTGAAATGCAACCAATCACAGCTTGGCAGCTCATCTAGCAGTCTAGTAGTCTCCCATGTTGCCAAGCTGTGAGGGATAGCGATTAATAGGAAAGGGTGAAAGCACACATTCACAGGGGAAACGCTGAAAAAAATACCTGGAAGCAGAGATTTCACATACTGCTCTCCCAAATCAACAAATATGAATATCTCCGCAATGGTGAGATGCAACGCAAACCAGAAAAATCGGCAGAATCAGGAGAGCTCAGGGATTTACAACTTATTTAAATGGCTGGTCCGAATCTAAAGTTGATATTAATCCTAAATGTCTGTCTATGTCTATTTAATGTAATAATCTGTTTGCTGAGTTTTTGTGACAGGTTCACTCTAAAATGACATGGTGATAAAGGATGCAGATTGATTTTACTCCTTAACGACTGCCGATACGCCTTTTAACGGCAGCAGCTAAGAGTACTTATTCCTCAGTGGCGCTTTTTAATGGCACTGAAAATAAGTCTGTAGGGCCCCCCAGCGTAAAAAAATTTCAGAGGTCTCAATTACTTGGGGTAGCTGAGACCCTAGAGAGCATGATCAGGGCAGGTTTTTCCAGTTCCCTATCACGTGATCACCGGTATTCACCGAATAACGGCGATCACAAAAAAAGACTGATTTAAAATCCATTTCTCTCTCCTCTGACATGATCTAACATTTCAGAGAAAAGAGAAATCGAGTCCCCCGAACCTCCCCTATACCTCAGCCATCACCGGGCTCCTGCGTCATTTTCCTGGAAAAAAATGGTGAGCGCATGCCCAGTGCGCCCGCTGAGATTTGCCGGCTGGTACCCAGCAACAATAGGGAATTTTTCCTATTTGTTCTTTTTGATCACTGTGATCACCCTATCAAAAGACAAAAAAAAAAAGATGGCTAGCATTGAGCTCAAGTGCTCGCTACTTGAGTTTGAATTGGGTATGCATAGAGTATCGCGGATCCCCGCATGTTTTTATTTGGGTGTCTTAACAGACAGGAAACATGCAGGGCAGAGACCTCAGCATATCAGTTGAGCATCCGCCATATTCGGTGCATACCCGAGCACCCGATGCAAACTGGAGTAGCGAGCACTTGCACTGAACACTAATGAAGACATATTCAATATGACAACCTGTTATCAAATTCTGTGTGAGTTCAAAATGCTCACTGTAACCCAGGATAAAATCCTTGAGGGGAGTGGTTTCCAAAAATGGAGTCACTTGTGGGGGTTTCCACGGTTTAGGCACATCAGGGGCTCTCCAAACACGACATGGCGTCTGTTCTCGTTTCCAGTCAATTTTGCTTTCAAAAAGTCAAATTTCACTCTTTTCTTTCCAAGTCCTGCCGTGTGCCCAAACAGTGGATTGTCCCCACATATGGGGTATCGGTATACTCAGGAGAAATTGCACAATAAATTTTGGGGTACATTTTCTCTTGTTACCCTTGTGAAAATAACAAACTTTGGGTCTAAAAGTATATTTTTTTGTATAAAAAGTTCAATGTTCATTTTTTCCTTCCACATTGCTTCAGTTCCCGTGTAGCACCTGAAGGGTTAAAAAACGTCATGAATGTGATTTTGAACACATTTGGGGATGCAGTTTTTATGTGTCACTTTTGGGTATTTTCTGTTATATTGGCCCCTCATATTCCCTTCAAATGTGATGTGGTCCCTAAAAAAAATAGTTTTGTAAATGTTGTTGGAAAAATGTGAAATTGCTGTATAACTTTAACCCTTCTAACTTCCTAACAAATAGAAAATGTTTCCAAAATTGTGGTGATATGAAGTAGGGAAATGTTATTTATTAACTACTTTGTGTGACATTACTCTCTGATTTAAGGGCACAAAAATTAAACTTTTGAAAATTGCTAAATTTAAAATTTTTTTTGCCAAATTTCATTTTTTTCAGAAATAAATGCAAGTCATGTCAAAGAAATGTTATCACTGTCATGAAGTACAATATATCACAAAAAAACATGCTCAGAATCAGTGGGATCTGTTGAAGCGTTCCAGAGTTATTACCACATACAGTGACACTGGTCAGAATTGTAAAATTTGGCTTGGTCATTAAGGTCAATATTGGCTCTGTCACTAAGGGGTTAATATGTGTAAATGAGCATTATCTAGTACAATTTATTTGTTTCATCAGTCATTTTCTATGAAGGGTACTTACTCACCACATACACAACAAAATACCTGGGTATATTAGATATAGAAACACTGTTAGTTACTTACACCTGCAGGTTAAAAGGGACACCCAAGATTTCAAACCGTTCAATCTCAAAGTCAACACCAATGGTGGCTTTATAGTCACGATCAAATACATTCTTGCAAAACCTGTAGAAACATATTTAGTTACAACTTTTCATTTGCTACTGATTAGATATAATTAACTTTACTATAACCTTCGGAAAATACATTTTAGGGTGGGTTTGAATGGCCTGCATCATAGCTCTAGAGAAGTGATAGCCAAACTCCAGTCCTCATGGCCCACAACATATCATGTTTTCAGGATTTCCTTAGTATTGCACAGGTGATGGAATGATTGCCACAGGTTCCATCACGTAATCCCTTAAAAATATTAAATTTAATGCAAAATTCTTTTAAAAATACCTAATCCCAGTGTAACACAAATAATGATATAGATCTACTCCATAACAATAACCTTACGATTTCCCTATGCTTAGCTGCTGTCCCTACCTAACAGTGGAGGTTGGCACCCTAATAGATACGATTTTTTGGCACCCCCACTCAGCGGCGGCTATCCCCAACTCGCCCAGCTCTGTACATTCATCGTGATACCTGCATCTATGGAATAGCTTGTTCTGTACTCTGCCTACCGATGAACCGTGGCATGGGGAAACGCGTCGAGGCTATGAGGCTATTTGCTGGAAGCTAAGTTTTCTTTGGGTTAACACCCGCATATGCTTCTTTTTTGTATCACTCATCAGTGTTCAGAAAATTGTTTATTGCTTTGAGTGTGTATGTGAATTATGATGGGTATATTATCACTATTTTGAAGAAGGCCGTTTATCTTGTTATCTTACGGCTATATTATTCCCCCTCCTGTCTTGTCATCTCTGAGTCCTATGGAGTACAGGCTTTGTCTATATATGAAGCGGCCATTATAGCCATGACAATATAGGATCTCTGTCTGCTATACGCAATTGTATTCTAAGTTATATACTAGCACTGTATGGATGGGGGAATCAAATTATCTGCTGTACTATAGCCTTTTTTATTAAGTACTTTCCTTTCATTTCTTTTTGCTGCTTATTGTTTTCCCACCTTTAGTCTAACAGGTATTTAACAGGGCGAGTTGGGGATAGCCGCCGCTGAGTAGGGGCGCCAAAAAATCGTATCTATTAGGGTGCCAACCTCCACTGTTAGGTAGGGACAGCAGCTAAGCATAGGGAAATTGTAAGGTTATTGTTACGGAGTAGATCTATATCATTATTTGTGTTACACTGGAATTAGGTATTTTTAAAAGAATTTTACATTAAATTTAATATTTTGAAGGGATTACATGTTACACAGTTGATTATTTTCCCTGTTTTTGTACTTTAGACTTTTTGTTTGGACAGGTTCCATCACCTATGCAATACTAGGAAAATCCATAAAACATGATGTGCTGAGGACTGGAGTTTGGGAAAACTGCTATAAAGTAAAGACAGAGAGGTTTTCATTATTTCACAAAAAATCCAAGTTCTTCCACAAGCATCATAGCTCTACTATTCTTCACTGTAACGTTCTCAGAACCTGCACCCCCATTAAAACTATTTTTGTGCCCATAATTGAATATTTTTCCTAAATAAATGTTAGAAAACATGCTTATGTTATTCTGCTGCTATGCATATTATGGGCCCAATTCATAAAAGCTTTTACATCAGTATTCTGTTGTAAAAAGATTTGAAAAGTCACATAGTTTTGGTGCAACTGGTGCCTGTTCTAGCATTAGGCCAATTTTGGTGTTGTCAAGCCATTTTCGTCCAGCTCTGACAAAGGAGGTGGAACTAGGGAAAGACGGGGGCATGGAGACTACCACCAGTCTAATTCATGAAGATGGCTGATGGAGTAGGATTTGTTGCGAGGTGCACAGAAAAATGCACGTCACTCATTCGGCACTTCTGATTTATGAAGAGACGTACACTTCTTCTGAATCAGGAGTGTGTGACTCCAGTCCATCTCTTTATCAAGAATGGCGTGAACAACGCTGGTCTTGATGTATCGGTGATATGGGTTTTCCAGATAGTAAGACATCAAGGGCCTATTCATGGAAGCTTTCGTACCAGAATTTTGGGGAAAAATTTGGCATTTTCACCCCCGTTTCTACCAACTCCAACAAAATGGGCAAAGTTGCGGTCAGACAGTGGCGTGACACCACAGCTCGTCTAATTCATCAAATCTCACTCAAGTAGGTGACTGAATTTCTGGGGTGGTGCATGAAGGAGCATGCCACTGGTCAGAAGCTTCAGATTTCTGAAGAGGAGTGCACTTCTTCATGAATTAGGAGCATCTGACTCCTGCACACTCCATGATCAAGATGAATCGGGCCCATAGTATATTGCGTTAGATTCCTTTACTACTGAAGGACTCTTCCTCTTTTACTGACGAAAATATGAAGGTTCTACACCATATTCCAATATTAGTAACTGTGAATACTTTCTCACTACCTTGTCTTCATCTATAGTCACGTATTGATAAAACATTTTTGTCTCCTTCAGTACCAAATAATTTGCAGACCGCATCTTATGTAATATAAATCACTTAACACATGTTCATCCTGCACTGATTTGTAAGAAATCTAATAAAAAGTAATAAAATTAATATTTAAAAAATGTACCTGTTGATCAAACTTGTTTTCCCAACATAAAGATCCCCCACCATCACAACTTTTGACATCTTCAATCTGTGGAACATGTTTATATATATATATAAAAAAAAAAATTAAAGTGCATCCATGTATTCGATGGTTTAAGGAAACATTTTACTGTGTCCGTTTGATCATTCTACTATTGAGGCTCATTTGTTTTAGAAAGACAACATGTAGCAATTAGTGGTTCATTAGAGGTGATTTTGATAATTTTTACTCATTCTGCCCTTGCAGTGTTCCCTAAATCCAATGAGCTTGCAGTGGGCTTGTGATTACACATATCTTTAACATTAAAAGTACCACGTCAGATCCATTAAGGTTTTTTAACTGCCACCATGACCTTTCATGGTTTTATTTAGTTAGTGCAATAATGATTTTATTATTTTATAGTACTGCACATATTTCAGTAAAATGAATATACTGTATACACACCACCTCACTGGACGCTAATGAACCAGGACTAGTCCAGTGAGGCATATACTTGCTGAGAGTAGTCCAGGGACAGCAGCCATTCTCATCAGTCGCTGCATTGCATGAGTCTTCTTGATTTGTGCTTCTTTCTTCCCATCATGGCTCTCCTGAGCGCACAGATGCGACATGGTAACCAAGATGCCAAGCGTTATGGAAATTGTGAAGACGCCAGCTGTTATGAACAGGTGATTCAGAACCCCAATGGACCTGGTGGTTACGAGCACAGAAAATGACCTGATAGTTGCTAATCACATAGGACGAGCTCTGAGACGTGGGAACTCTGCTGACCGCAATCCCTAATCCTATCACACCACACTAGAGGTAGCCGTGGATTGCTCCTAACGCTCCCTATGCAACTCGGCACAGCCTGAGAAACTAGCTAGCCCTGAAGATAGAAAAATAAGCCTACCTTGCCTCAGAGAAATTCCCCAAAGGAAAAGGCAGCCCCCCACATACAATGACTGTGAGCAAAGATGAAAACACAAACACAGAGATGAAATAGATTTCAGCAAAGTGAGGCCCGACTTACTAAACAGACCAAGGATAGGAAAGATAGCTTTGCGGTCAGCACAAAAACCTACAAACAACCACGCAGAGGGCGCAAAAAGACCCTCCGCACCGACTAACGGTACGGAGGTGCTTCCTCTGCGTCCCAGAGCTTCCAGCAAGCAAGACAAACCAATATAGCAAGCTGGACAGAAAAAATAGCAAACAAAAGTAACACAAGCAGAACTTAGCTTATGCAGGGCAGACAGGCCACAAGAACGATCCAGGAGAGAGCAAAACCAATTCTGGAACATTGACTGGAGGCCAGGAACAAAGAACTAGGTGGAGTTAAATAGAGCAGCACCTAACGACTTAACCTCGTCACTTGAGGAAGGAAACTCAGAAGCCGCAGCCCCACTCACATCCACCAGAGGAAGCTCATAGACAGAACCAGCCGAAGTACCGCTCATGACCACAGGAGGGAGCTCGACCACAGAATTCACAACAGTACCCCCCCTTGAGGAGGGGTCACCGAACCCTCACCAGAGCCCCCAGGCCGACCAGGATGAGCCAAATGAAAGGCACGAACCAGATCGGCAGCATGAACATCAGAGGCAAAGATCCAGGAATTATCTTCCTGACCATAACCCTGCCACTTAACCAGGTACTGGAGTTTCCGTCTCGAAATACGAGAATCCAAAATCTTCTCCACTATATACTCCAACTCCCCCTCAACCAAAACCGGGGCAGGAGGATCAACGGATGGAACCACAGGTGCCACGTATCTCCGCAACAATGACCTATGGAATACGTTATGGATGGAAAAAGAAGCTGGAAGGGTCAAACGAAAAGACACAGGATTAAGAACCTCAGAAATCCTATACGGACCAATGAAACGAGGCTTAAACTTAGGAGAGGAAACTTTCATAGGAATATAACGAGATGACAACCAAACCAAATCCCCAACACGAAGTCGGGGACCCACACAGCGCCTGCGGTTAGCGAAACGTTGAGCCTTCTCCTGAGACAATGTCAAATTGTCCACTACATGAGTCCAAATCTGCTGCAACCTATCCACCACAGTATCCACACCAGGACAGTCAGAAGACTCAACCTGCCCTGAAGAGAAACGAAGATGGAAACCAGAATTGCAGAAAAACGGCAAAACCAAAGTAGCCGAGCTGGCCCGATTATTAAGGGCAAACTCAGCAAAAGGCAAAAAGGACACCCAATCATCCTGATCAGCAGAAACAAAACATCTCAGATATGTTTCCAAGGTCTGATTGGTTCGTTCAGTCTGGCCATTTGTCTGAGGATGGAAAGCCGAGGAAAAAGACAAATCAATGCCCATCCTAGCACAAAAGGCTCGCCAAAACCTCGAAACAAACTGGGAACCTCTGTCGGAAACGATGTTCTCCGGAATGCCATGTAAACGAACCACATGCTGGAAGAACAATGGCACCAAATCAGAGGAGGAAGGCAATTTAGACAAGGGTACCAAATGGACCATCTTAGAAAAGCGATCACAAACCACCCAAATGACCGACATTTTTTGAGAGACGGGGAGATCCGAAATAAAATCCATAGAGATATGTGTCCAGGGCCTCTTCGGGACTGGCAAGGGCAAAAGCAACCCACTGGCACGAGAACAGCAGGGCTTAGCCCGAGCACAAATCCCACAGGACTGCACAAACGAACGCACATCCTGTGACAGAGACGGCCACCAAAAGGATCTAGCCACCAAATCTCTGGTACCAAAGATTCCAGGATGACCAGCCAACACCGAACAATGAACCTCAGAGATAACTCTACTCGTCCATTTATCAGGAACAAACAGTTTCTCCGCTGGGCAATGGTCAGGTCTATTAGCCTGAAATTTTTGCGGCACCCGCTGCAAATCAGGGGAGATGGCAGACAAAATTACCCCCTCCTTGAGAATACCCGCCGGCTCAGGCAAACCCGGAGAGTCGGGCACAAAACTCCTAGACAGGGCATCCACCTTCACATTTTTAGCGCACGGAAGGTACGAAACCACAAAGTCAAAACGGGAGAAAAACAGCGACCAACGAGCCTGTCTAGGATTCAACCGTTTGGCAGACTCGAGATAAGTCAAGTTCTTGTGATCAGTCAAGACCACCACGCGATGCTTAGCTCCTTCAAGCCAATGACGCCACTCTTCGAATGCCCACTTCATGGCCAGCAACTCTCGATTGCCAACATCATAATGACGCTCAGCAGGCGAAAACTTCCTGGAAAAGAAGGCGCATGGTTTCATCACCGAGCCATCAGAACTTCTTTGCGACAAAACAGCCCCTGCTCCAATCTCAGAAGCATCAACCTCGACCTGGAACGGGAGCGAAACATCTGGTTGGCACAACACAGGGGTAGAAGAAAAATGACGCTTCAACTCTTGAAAAGCTTCCACAGCAGCAGAAGACCAATTGACCACATCAGCACCCTTCTTGGTTAAATCAGTCAATGGTTTAGCAATACTAGAAAAATTATTGATGAAGCGACGATAAAAATTAGCAAAGCCCAGGAACTTTTGCAGACTCTTCAGAGATGTCGGCTGAGTCCAATCATAAATGGCCTGAACTTTAACAGGGTCCATCTCGATAGTAGAAGGGGAAAAAATGAAACCCAAAAATGAAACCTTCTGAACACCAAAGAGACACTTTGACCCCTTCACAAACAAAGAATTCGCACGCAGGACCTGGAACACCATTCTGACCTGCTTCACGTGAGACTCCCAATCATCCGAGAAGACCAAAATATCATCCAAGTATACAATCAGGAATTTATCCAGGGGACTTCCGGGAGGCGGAGCCTGACGATGGCCGCTTTTTGAAAGAGCTCCTGAGCCATAGGCGTTTTATAATATCTTAAACGCCGCAATATTAAACCACAGGCCAGGATAAGGTCCGGACAACGATCGGGATTACAGATCCAGCTCTCCGGTCGCCTCGGAGTCACCAGACGCAGGCAGCGTCGCAGACAGTGACACTCATAGCAGAGAGCCAGAAGCAGGAGTCGGTGGGGGAAGGGTGAGTCACGCATCACCCAAAGGATCATAAAAGCTTACCAAACAGTAGCTGGACGTGGGTAAGCGGCGTCGGAGGGAAGCGGCAGAATCCTCTGTCCACCTGATGGTAAGAGAGGTGAAGGAGGTGAAGAAGACGGCATAAGACCGGCGCCATCTTGCAGACTCACGTGCACAGCCTCTGTGCATTCTTCCCAGACTGATATCGCAGCACCACAGCCCTGTGCCAGCACAAGCACTGTTGAATACTGTCAGGCAACAGCAGGAGGTGGGAGACAGAGCGGAGGGAGGCAAAGGAAGGTGAACGGAGAAAGTAGGGGACAGCAAAGACCTCTGGCTGTGGGCGGTGGGTACAGAGGGGGAAGTAGGAGAGACTTGGTGCCATCTTGCCTGTAAAAAGCGCGCTCAGCAGTCACCAGACACAGGCAGCACCTCTAACAACTTTCATCTCGGGGCTTGCAGCAGCAGCTGAAGGAAAGGGAGCCCATGAGTTTTTAAACTTAAAGGAGAAGAATTATATATACCTTCGGTGCTGTTGTTTTTCTTTGAGCGACAGTTAAAAAAAAAAAAAAGTGGGCGCAATACCTGTTCCACACTGCGGAGGGCAGCAGACACTGAATCAGAATATACTTACAACATGACAACATAATCTGATACTGATGTGATTAACAATATAAACGACATCACTGCCTTCTGTGCACAATATTACGAGCATCTGATTTATTATGGATAAATATGTGGGCAAAAATGCCAAGGCTGGCAGAAATGTTACACGTAACCAAACAAATACCTCTCCTACATCAAAAACTCCTGAAGCAAATAGCGATAATCCGCAATCTATTGCAAACGCTATCATAGACCGTTTAATGCCTGAAATTGATAACCGATTGGCAGCTTTTCAAACCTCCTTGGACGTGATTGTTTCACAAGTTAATGCCCAAGCATCACGTATTGAAGAAGCTGAACAGAGAATATCAGACTTAGAGGACTCTACCAAGGCTCTTAAGGAAAAACTAGACAATAAAGAGAAAGATATCTCTGGCCTCATAGATAAGGTAGATGACCTTGAAAACAGGTCTCGCCGCAACAACTTAAGAATTATCGGTCTCCCAGAATCGATCCCCCCTTCAGAGTTGGTTAAGGTAGCATCGGAATGGCTACCAAAGTCACTGGGCATTTTACCTACGTCGGGAGCGATGGCCATTGAAAGAGCCCATAGGTTGGGACCCCCAAGGGGAGGAGAAGGGGTTAGACCACGTCCGGTCATCTTTAGAGTCCTTGACTTTCAGGACAAAACACGTATACTGTCAGCTTACAGAAAGAAGCAATCCCTATTCTATGATGGCAGCAAAATTCTCCTCTTTCAGGATTACTCGGCCGCCTTGGCAGCTAGACGCAGGGCCTTCAATCCAGTCTGCAAAATATTGGTAGACAAAAACATCCGTTTCGGGTTGCAGTACCCTACGATTCTGCGGTTCAGTATGTCAGGAAAAAACTGGTCCTTTGACGATCCAGTAAAGGCCTTGAAATTTCTTCAAAAGGATCCTCAGCCACAATCGAACCCTGATAATACCTGATTTACAGATGCTGGTTTAGATCATTTGTCTTTGGTGATGTCGTCGTTTATGACTTTGTTTATTTACCCTTTTGGGACATGTTTATTCTCTACGCTTTGCTCACTCTGCTTTTGAGCATAGCAGTTTCAGGTTTAAAGCTTAAATTGTTAGGGATTGGGGGGGGAGGGGAGGTTCTCTGCGTGCACAAACCTAATATTTTTATTTTAAGAGCTTTCATGCCCACTCGCTGGGATGGGAGGGGGGCTCATTTACAGCTTTTGAATAAGGGTCCAATGTTTAACAGTATGGGTGTGGGATGATGACAGATCAGGTCAATATTGAGAACCCCATGATTCGCTCTCTACAATGGTGCTCGTGGAATGTCAATGGGTTAAATACACCGATTAAGAGGAAAAAGGTACTGAATTTTTTACAAAAGAAAAATTTCCATATTATTTTCCTACAGGAAACACACTGGAAAAAGGACAATCATCCGTCCTTGTTCAGTAGGAAATATACTCTATGTGCCGAGGCCTCATACTCTAAAAAGCAGCGGGGAGTAGCCATACTAATCCACAAATGCCTTAACTATGAAATCCTGGATGTGTTGGAAGACCCACAGGGAAGGTTTCTTTTGGTTAGAATTGTAATAGAGGGTATGAGTTTTAGCTTGGTTAACATCTACGCCCCTAATGTTCCCGATCCACACTTTCATGCTAAAATATTAGAGAACATGGCAGGGTGGGATACGTCCCGAACAGTCATGGGAGGTGATTTCAATGAGGTGAGTGATGCTTTAATGGACAGATCTAAGATGAGGTCAACACAACATGCCGCACAGGGACATTGTATACAATCTCTGTCAGACCAATTGGACTTGGTAGACATCTGGAGAATACAACACCCGCTAGAGAAAGATTACTCCCATTATTCTCATGTGCATGACTCGCACGCCAGAATTGACTGTTGGCTTCTACATTCATCACTACTACCATTAGTACTGCAGACGGATATACAAAATATCCATATATCAGACCATGCTCCAGTAACATTTAAATTAAGTTTAACAAATCCAATACATCGAGAGAGAAGGTGGCGTTTCCCCTCATATTTATATCAGTCGGACGATTTTAAAAAATATCTCCAGCTTTCGTGGGAAGTTTATAAAAATGATAACCGCAGTCACTGTGATGATGCACAGCTGTTTTGGATGGCCTCTAAGGCTGTGCTGAGGGGCCAGATTATATCCTATGTCAGCCATAAAAGGAATAAATTAAGGAATTTATCCAGGTACTCTCGGAAGATGTCATGTATAAAGGACTGAAACACTGATGGAGCATTAGAAAGCCCGAATGGCATAACCAGGTACTCAAAATGGCCCTCGGGCGTATTAAATGCTGTTTTCCATTCATCGCCCTGTTTAATACGCACAAGATTATACACCCCACGAAGATCTATCTTGGTGAACCAACTAGCCCCCTTAATCCGAGCAAACAAATCAGACAGCAGCGGCAAGGGGTACTGAAATTTGACTGTGATTTTATTGAGAAGGCGGTAATCAATACAAGGTTTCAACGAACCATCCTTCTTGGCCACAAAAAAAGAACCCTGCCCCCAATGGCGACGACGAGGGGCGAATATGACCCTTCTCCAAGGATTCCTTTACGTAACTCCGCATAGCGGCGTGCTCAGGTACAGACAAATTAAACAGTCGACCTTTAGGAAACTTACTACCAGGAATCAAATTGATAGCACAATCGCAATCCCTATGCGGAGGTAGGGCACTGGACTTGGGCTCATCAAATACATCCCGGTAATCTGACAAGAACTCTGGGACCTCAGAAGGGGTGAATGATGAAATAGACAGAAATGGAACATTACCATGTACCCCCTGACAACGCCAGCTGGACACAGACATTGATTTCCAATCTAATACTGGGTTATGGACTTGTAGCCATGGCAACCCCAAGACGACCACATCATGCAGATTCTGCAACACCAAAAAGCGAATATCCTCCTGATGCGCAGGAGCCATGCACATGGTCAGTTGGGTCCAATACTGAGGCTTATTCTTGGCCAAAGGCGTAGCATCAATTCCTCTCAATGGAATAGGATACTGCAAGGGCTCCAAGAAAAACCCACAGTGCCTAGCAAACTCCAAGTCCATCAAATTCAGGGCAGCGCCTGAATCCACAAATGCCATGACAGAAAAGGAAGACAAAGAGCAGATCAAAGTAACGGACAAAAGAAATTTCGACTGTACCGTACCAATGGTGGCAGACCTAGCGAAACGCTTAATGCGCTTAGGACAATCAGAGATAGCATGAGTGGAATCACCACAGTAAAAACACAGCCCATTCCGTCGTCTGTGTTCTTGCCGTTCAGCTCTGGTCAAAGTCCTATTACATTGCATAGGCTCAGGTTTATGCTCAGGTAATACCGCCAAATGGTGCACAGTTTTACGCTCACGCAAGCGTCGATCGATCTGAATGGCCAAAGACATAGACTCATTCAGACCAGCAGGCATAGGAAATCCCACCATGACATCCTTAAGGGCTTCAGAGAGGCCCTTTCTGAAAATTGCTGCCAGAGCACATTCATTCCATTGAGTGAGCACAGACCACTTCCTAAATTTCTGACAATATATCTTTACCTCATCCTGACCCTGACACAGAGCCAGCAAGATTTTCTCTGCCTGATCCACTGAATTAGGTTCATCATAAAGCAACCCGAGCGCCAGAAAAAACGCATCAATATCACATAATGCAGGATCTCCTGGCGCAAGGGAAAATGCCCAGTCTTGAGGGTCACCACGTAATAAAGAAATAATGATCTTTACTTGTTGAACTGGGTCACCAGAGGAACGGGGTTTCAAAGCCAGAAATAGTTTACAATTATTTTTGAAATTCAGAAACTTTATCTCCAGAAAATAACTCAGGAATAGGAATTTTAGGTTCTAACATAGGATTCTGAACCACTAAATCTTGAATGTTCTGTACACTTATAGCGAGATTATCCATCAAAGAGGACAGACCTTGAATGTCCATGTCTACACCTGTGTTCTGAACCACCCTGACGTAAAGGGGAAAAGAAAGACAAAACACAGTGCAAAGAAAAAAAATGGTCTCAGAACTTTTCTTTTCCCTCTATTGAGAAGCATTAGTACTTTGGGCCTCCAGTACTGTTATGAACAGGTGATTCAGAACCCCAATGGACCTGGTGGTTACGAGCACAGAAAATGACCTGATAGTTGCTAATCACATAGGACGAGCTCTGAGACGTGGGAACTCTGCTGACCGCAATCCCTAATCCTATCACACCACACCAGAGGTAGCCGTGGATTGCTCCTAACGCTCCCTATGCAACTCGGCACAGCCTGAGAAACTAGCTAGCCCTGAAGATAGAAAAATAAGCCTACCTTGCCTCAGAGAAATTCCCCAAAGGAAAAGGCAGCCCCCCACATACAATGACTGTGAGCAAAGATGAAAACACAAACACAGAGATGAAATAGATTTCAGCAAAGTGAGGCCCGACTTACTAAACAGACCGAGGATAGGAAAGATAGCTTTGCGGTCAGCACAAAAACCTACAAACAATCACGCAGAGGGCGCAAAAAGACCCTCCGCACCGACTAACGGTACGGAGGTGCTTCCTCTGCGTCCCAGAGCTTCCAGCAAGCAAGACAAACCAATATAGCAAGCTGGACAGAAAAAATAGCAAACAAAAGTAACACAAGCAGAACTTAGCTTATGCAGGGCAGACAGGCCACAAGAACGATCCAGGAGAGAGCAAAACCAATACTGGAACATTGACTGGAGGCCAGGAACAAAGAACTAGGTGGAGTTAAATAGAGCAGCACCTAACGACTTAACCTCGTCACCTGAGGAAGGAAACTCAGAAGCCGCAGCCCCACTCACATCCACCAGAGGAAGCTCATAGACAGAACCAGCCGAAGTACCGCTCATGACCACAGGAGGGAGCTTGACCACAGAATTCACAACAGCCAGCAATGCAGGGACTATTCAGCTTGAAAAGAATTACTGAAAACGGACTAGTGTCGATGAGTTAATGCCTCACCAGATTCACGCTGGCTGAGCATACAGCAAGGTACTGTATTTTACTGTACTTTTACTGTATTTAAGTTAATTTTACTGAAATATGTGCAGTTCCATAAAAGAATAAAATTACTGAATTAACTAAATAAAGAGCTAAAAGTTATGAGCGCAGTTTTAAAATATCAGTGGACCTGTCAGATTCCCTTTAAAAGGAATCTGTCAGTAGAAGTACGATCAATCCTCCTAAGCCGTTTAATTGGACATGTAGGTCATAGGACAATTAATAAAATGAGACCTTGATATCTGTAATCCGATGTCTTATTCCAGAGAAATCCAAGCATTTTGTAAATGTAAATGAGCTGTTTAGGGCTATGGGCCAGACACAGATCTGCATGAGAGTCTGCCTCCAGGGAATATTTTTAATAAAAGGTGGCAATACCAGTGTGAGACAAGTAATTAACACAGAACAGGAGAGTTGAAGTTTGTCTCATCACAAACCTATTTGCTGCAGCTCTCACAACTCTGCTGCATTGCAACCCTGACTATCTGAGAGATGGAAGCTGAAGCTGAGAGGAATCGGCAGATGAGTCAGGTATAATCTCACACAGCTCTGCAGTGAGATTAGGAGCAGAGAGCGGCCATTACACATCACACTGGTAACTCCCGTTTCATGTAAAACAACCTCTGGAGGCAGATTCTCAAGCAGATCTATATCTGGCCAATAGTCCTGAACTGCTCATTTATCGATTAGAAAAACATGGATTTCTGTGGAATAAGACATTGGATCGCAAATATCAAGGAATCATTTTATTGAGCTTCCTATTACCTAAAAGCCCACATAGACGGCTTAGGAGGCTGATCGTACAGAATTGGACAGATTCCCTTTAAGTATGTTATCAGCAAAAAGCCTTGACCTTTCTGCAGCAAACTGTTAGTTAATGCCTTCATTGCAGTATAGTAACTGACGTCATGATGACATCTCATCACATTATCATGATTGCTAACACAATGGCACTCTCTTCCGTCAATATCCTAGTATAGGAATGATATCACAGTGTTTATTGTAGTGAATAAACTCTTTCAAAATAAATTATCAACTACCCACTGGATACATGATAATTGTTAGATCAGTCTGGGCTCCACCACTGGGACACCCACTGACGGCCTTGTATTTCATTCTCCCATGGACACAATTCAGGAGGAGATTACCAAATAGTGAACATAGTAAACAAATCCATACGCATTGGATGATAATCATCCAAACATACCATTTTCGGTGGGAAAGGCCAACCATTTCATTTGTATGATGACCTCACGACTCTCTTCCAACAGATGATGGCAGGGTGAAATAGATTGGCGCATTGGAATTTCAACACTCAATTCTTTTGTCAGACTCCCCCATACGTCCTCTTCCTGTGTATGGGGGAGTTTGACAGATATTTGTCGGCTGACTAAACATCCAGCTGATGTTATGATCCAGTTCTGAGTTTGTGTTCAGCTGTCTTATCTCTGGACTGGTCATGTGGGAGTTAATCTCCTCTGCTTCACTTTGAAGCTGGCTGAGCTATTTAAGTCCTCTGCAGCCTGTGGGCCAGTGTCAGCTATAGTTCATGCTGCACAGTTTGAGCACCTTACCTGGATACTTGTACTAGAGTTCCTTTTGCCTCTGACTGCCTGCACCCGTTTATGACTTGTTCTGACCTCTGGCTTGTACCCCGACTCTGTCTTACGTCTCACGTTTTGGTTACCACGTTCCCGGTAGGCTCTGACTTCTTGCTTGTCCCCGACTATTCTCTGCGCGCCCCTTCTGTACTGCGCTGCTATCTCCGTGTATGACCTTGGCTTGTCTGACGTCTCTTACATTACCTGTGACACCTGTGTTGTTGTTCAGTGTTGCTGCGCTGTGTGTACAACCTGTTTTCCTTAACCAGCACCCCCTGGTGGAGGTTGCTCTCTACTGCACTGCAGCAGAACATAAGACTGAAGAACAGATCTTACTCTTATACCTCAGCGGTGTAGCTAGAGAGGCAGCAATTACACCTAGATCTTACTCCACACCTGAGCGGTGTAGCTAGAGAGGCAGCAATTACACCTAGATCTTACTCCACACCTGAGCAGTGTAGCTAGGGAGGCAGCAATTACATCTGGATCTTACTCCACACCTGAGTGGTGTAGCTAGAGACGCAGCAATTACACCTGGATCTTACTCTACATCTGAGCGGTGTAGCTAGAGAGACAGCAATTACACCTGGATCTTACTCCACACCTGAGTGGTGTAGCTAGAGACGCAGCAATTACACCTGGATCTTACTCTACATCTGAGCGGTGTAGCTAGAGAGGCAGCAATTACACCTGGATCTTACTCCACACCTGAGCGGTGTAGCTAGAGAGAC
This sequence comes from Ranitomeya imitator, assembly GCF_032444005.1. Lineage (NCBI taxonomy): Eukaryota > Metazoa > Chordata > Amphibia > Anura > Dendrobatidae > Ranitomeya > Ranitomeya imitator. Next base: position 303,172,696 of record NC_091282.1, read on the forward strand.
AGCAATTACATCTGGATCTTACTCCACACCTGAGCGGTGTAGCTAGAGAGGCAGCAATTACACCTGGATCTTACTCCACACCTGAGCGGTGTAGCTAGAGAGACAGCAATTACATCTGGATCTTACTCCACACCTGAGCGGTGTAGCTAGAGAGGCAGCAATTACACCTGGATCTTACTCCACACCTGAGCGGTGTAGCTAGAGAGACAGCAATTACATCTGGATCTTACTCCACACCTGAGCGGTGTAGCTAGAGAGACAGCAATTACATCTGGATCTTACTCCACACCTGAGCGGTGTAGCTAGAGAGGCAGCAATTACACCTGGATCTTACTCCACACCTGAGCGGTGTAGCTAGAGAGGCAGCAATTACACCTGGATCTTACTCCACACCTGAGCGGTGTAGCTAGAGAGACAGCAATTACATCTGGATCTTACTCCACACCTGAGCGGTGTAGCTAGAGAGGCAGCAATTACATCTGGATCTTACTCCACACCTGAGCGGTGTAGCTAGAGAGGCAGCAATTACACCTGGATCTTACTCCACACCTGAGCGGTGTAGCTAGAGAGGCAGCAATTACATCTGGATCTTACTCCACACCTGAGCGGTGTAGCTAGAGAGACAGCAATTACATCTGGATCTGATTCTACATCTGAGCGGTGTAGCTAGAGAGGAAGCAATTACACCTGGATCTTACTCCACACCTGAGCGGTGTAGCTAGAGAGGCAGCAATTACACCTGGATCTGACTCTACAGCTGAGCGGTATAGCTAGAGAGACAGCAATTACTCCTGGATCTTACTCCACACCTGAGCAGAATGGCTAGAAAGGCAGCAATAACACCTGGATCTTACTCCACACCTGAGCGGTGTAGCTAGAGAGACAGCAATTACATCTGGATCTTACTCCACACCTGAGCGGTATAGCTAGAGACAGCAATTACATCTGGATCTTACTCCACACCTGAGCAGAATGGCTAGAGAGGCAGCAATTACACCTGGATCTGACTCTACATCTGAGCAGTGTAGCTAGAGAGGCAGCAATTACAACTGGATCCCATAATCCGCACCGCAGTCATTTTCTGTATAGTCTTATAAAAAGTGCTCTTTTTAGAGACAATTCTCCAATTATTCCAGGAGTAAAGAAAACCACACAACTTTAATTACCATCATCTGCCAGTTTAGTGTACAGCATTACCGAATATGTTGGTGCTATATCAGTAATGAGATAAATAGGCAGTGTGACATTGGTGTACACTCACTTTCAACCCAAATGTCAGGCTTTGTAACACAAATTGTCTTCCAGAATTGAACCAGAAGGGAACTGAAGGCAACTGGCCAGTCACTGTAAACAATGTTTCTGTTTGTTTTCACTTTCATCCCTATAATTCTTCACTTTCTGCAAACTCCCCTAATCCCTACTCCTAGTAAAGAACTGTTCATCTTTTCTTCAATCCTCCCCATCCACCTCACCTCCTCCTCAAAACTGTTCCTTAACATACAATCCTCTGTCTCCAAACACAGACAGCCCCTTCATGCCCTCTTCTGCTCAATAGTTACATAGTTACATAGTAATTAAGGTTGAAGGAAGACTATAAGTCCATCTAGTTCAACCCTTAGCCTAACCTAACATGCCTTAACATGTTGATCCAGAGGAAGGCAAAAAAAAACATGCTCCCACCTGCTAACACTTTCTCTGCTCCTTCTCACTGCTGGTGATATCTCTCCAAATCCTGGTCCTCCTCACCACATTCCCACAGTCATTTCTACCTTCCATTCACGCTCTATCACAACCTTCCGTAACCTCTCTAACCTTATACCCATTCACCCAGCCCCCGCTGCCCCAGTCCCACTAACAGGAGCTTTGGAACGCTTGCTCTGTCTGCAACAAGTTTTCCTACATCTTTGATCTTTTTGTTACTACCAAACTTTCCTTCCTCGCCATCACGGAAACCTGGCTCATCCCTTCTGACACAGCCTCTCCTGCTGCACTTTCGTATGGTGGCTTCCACCTTTCTCACACACCCCTGCCCCAGCAGCAAACATGGCGGAGGAGTTGGCTTTCTCCTGTCAGATACCTGCTCCTTCACCCCAATCACACTGCCAACATCTGTTACCCTCCCTTCCTTTGAGGTGCACTCTGTGCGCATCTACTCCCCCTCTAACCTCCAACTGGCTGTCATCTAACGCCCCCCAGGGCCAGCTACCACCTTCTTTGACCACTTCACCACCTGGCTACTTCATTTCCTTTCCGCGGACATCCCTACTATCATCATGGGCGACTTCAACATCCCTATTGACACTTCCCTCTTAGCTGCCACTAAACTTCTATCTCTCACTTCCTCCTTCAGCCTCACTCAATGGTCTTCTACAGCCACCCACAAAGATGGCCACACACTGGACCTCATCTTCACCCGCCTCTGCTCCCTATCTAACCTCTCTAACTCACCTCTTCCTCTCTCTGACCACAACCTTCTCACATTCTCTTCCCTCTGCACTCCTTGTCTACAATCCCCACCCCACAAACTTTCACACCCTCGCAGAGATCTTAAACATCTTGACCTACACTCATTCTCTAAATCCCTCCTCCCTCTCACAGATATAAGTTCCTTACACAATGTGGATGACGCTGCCGCTCTATATAACACCACAATAGCTGCAGCTTTGGAATCTGCTGCCCCACTTACACATACCAAAGCTCGCAAAATCAACAGACAGCCCAGGCACACCAGCCTGACCAAAGAACTTAGGCGAGCTTCCAGGGCTGCTAAGCGCAGATGGAAAGGATCCCACTCCAACGAGCACTTCATCGCATTCAAACAGTCCCTCACTACTTTCAAGACCACACTCGCCACAGCTAAACAAACCTACTTCTCATCTCTCATATCCTCCCTGTCTCACAACCCTAAGCAGTTATTCAACACCTTCAATTCTCTCCTCCGTCCCCCAGCACCTCCTCCCTCCCCACTCATCTCAGCTGAAAACTTTGCCTCATTTTTCAATCAGAAGATTGATAACATCAGAGACAGTTTTGGTCAACAACCCACAGAGCCCTTCCTCCCGACTTCCAAGCCCTCCACCTCCAAAACAAACTTCTCCACCATTACAGAGGATCGACTCTCCACTCTACTCTCAAGATCACATCTCACCACCTGTGCACTTGACCCGATCCCATCCCACTTCATCCCAAACCTCACCACAGTCTTCATCCCAACCCTAACCCATCTCTTCAACCTATCACTAACGACTGGTGTTTTCCCCTCAAGCTTTAAACATGCCTCCATCACACCTATCCTCAAAAAGCCCTCTCTTGACCCATCCTCTGTATCTAGCTATCGCCCTATATCACTTCTCCCCTATGCCTCCAAGCTACTGGAACAACACGACTACCTTGAACTGTCTTCCCATCTCTCTTCTTGCTCCCTCTTCGACCGCTTACAATCTGGCTTCCGGTCACACCACTTTACTGAAACTGCCCTAACTAAGGTCACCAATGACCTCTTAACCGCCAATAGCAAGCGACACTACTCTGTCCTCCTCCTCCTGGACCTGTCAGCTGCCTTTGACACAGTGGACCATTCCCTATTATTACAGACCCTCTCATCCCTTGGCATCACAGACTTGGCCCTATCCTGGATCTCATCATACCTAACAGACCGGACATTCAGCGTCTCCCACTCACACACCACCTCCTCACCTCGCCCCCTATCTGTCGGAGTCCCACAAGGTTCAGTCCTAGGGCTCCTGCTCTTCTCCATTTACACCTTTGGCCTGGAACAGCTCATAGAATCTCATGGCTTTCAGTATCACCTCTACGCTGACGACACACAGATCTACATCTCTGGACCAGATATCACCTCCCTACTAACCAGAATCCCTCAATGTCTATCCGCCATTTCATCCTTCTTCTCCGCTAGATTTCTAAAACTTAACATGGACAAAACAGAATTCATCTTTCCACATCTCACGTGAACCCCCCCCCAACCAGCCTACCCATTACAGTAAATGGCTGCCCACTCTCCCCAGTCCCACAAGCTCGCTGCCTCGGGGTAATCATTGACGCTGATCTCTCCTTCAAACCACATATCCAAGCCCTTTCCACTTCCTGCCGACTTCAACTTAAAAATATTTCACGAATCCGTTCATTCCTCAACCAAGAATCTGCAAAAACCCTATTCCACGCCCTCATCATCTCTCGCCTTGACCTCCTGCTCTGTGGCCTCCCCTCGAACACTCTTGCACCCCTCCAATCTATTCTAAACTCTGCTGCCCGACTAATCCACCTGTCCCCCCGCTATTCCCCTGCTTCTCCCCTCTGTCAATCCCTTCACTGGCTCCCCATTGCCCAGAGACTCCAGTACAAAACCCTAACCTTGATGTACAAAGCCATCCACAACCTGTCTCCTCCATACATCTGTAACCTTGTCTCCCGATACTTGCCTACCCGCAACCTCCGATCCTCACAAGATCTCCTTCTCTACTCCCCTCTTATCTCCTCTTCCCACAATCGTATACAAGATTTCTCTCGTGCATCCCCCCTACTCTGGAACCCTCTACAACACATCAGACTCTCACCTACCATCGAAACCTTCAACAAGAACCTGAAGACCTAACTCTTCCGACAAGCCCATAACCTGCAGTAACCACCGATCGACCAAACCGCTGCATGACCATCTCTACCCTCGCCTACTGTATTCTCACCCACCCCTTGTAGATTGTGAGCCTTCGCGGGCAGCGTCCTCTCTCCTCCTGTACCAGTTATGACTTGTATTGTTCAAGATTATTGTACTTGTTTTTATTATGTATACCCCTCCTCACATGTAAAGCGCCATGGAATAAATGGCGATATAACAATAAATAATAATAATAACTCATATAACTCATGTCTTATGGTATCATTTTGAAGTCACAGACATGATAATGACATGAGATACCTGCGACACAATTTGTGGTGTGACCCAGCTTAGGTTTTTTCTAGCATAGATTAAAATGTAACCTCACCCAAAGTTTCCGGCCTGGCGTTGCTGACAAGCGCTCTTCACTACCGCATCAAAATGAGTTTTATACTGGAGGCAAGACTCTGCTGTGTAACACTGAAAGGGAGAAAGCGTGGAGAATCTGGTGAGAACACATTCCCTGAGATTTCGACAATAGAGCCGGTATGGTGTGCAGGCAATGGTTAAGGACGCTGCGGCAAGGGAGACGAAAAGCGGCACATCAGCCTCCTGCAAGGTCAGTCCCCCTAATACAGACCGAAACCTAGGATGTTTAAAGGGGTTTCCTGCTTCCGTAAAACTTAAAGGGCTTTCCCATAAAGTACACTCTAATCAATGGAGCTTGTAATAAATAAGTGTCACAATTGGATGTGTTAAATACAATGTCCCTGTGCTGAGATAATCTTATACATGTGCCCCTGCTGTGTACTGTGTAATGGCCGTGTCTGACTGTACAGGAACATTGTCTGATGATAGCACAGCTCCTGGGCAGGGAAGAAAAAGAGTATACAGATATTACAGTACGGGATCACGAGTGAGTCTTTCTGTGAGGTGAAACATTTCCCTGCCTGTTTAGAAACTTGTTTTACCTCACAGAAAGATCAGGTGCCTGGTGGCTGGACAGTCATCTCTTCTGGAAGTGGCAGAGCTGGAGCGGAGTGAGGAATCTGGGGCAAAGTGTGACTTCTTTTGCTTTTAGAAGCATTACTCCTCACTATATAGGAGCTCGGGTCAGGAGAGCCGTGGCTAGACTGGGCATTATACGGAAATCTGACTGCACCCCCATAGGTTGTCTCACTGTCATTCTTCAGGCGCACTGCTCCCCAACCTCCTGCTTGATTAACAATTTGCCGTGCTGTCTCAGATGCTCCTTTTCGAGGCAGCTTTGCCTGCGGAGCGCTGGAGGGAATCTGTATTCAAGTTTTTGCTATGTAATCTGAGCTCAGCGTGTGATAGGGGTTAAAACACTGAACTCAATGATGTGTCGCATGTCTGGCTGTGTGCTGTTGCTTATTCAGACTGAAGGTTTAAATAGTTAGTGATTAACATTGCTGTGACTAGCTGGTGTGTGTATGCTAGCCCGCCTTCGCACCCTCCTATGATAAGCAGCTCACTGTATATAGAGAGCCTGGTGTGGGCGGGGCTACTGTGATGTGGGCGGGGTTAGCTCTGCTGCATTGTTAAATCTAAAGGCTCTGATTCTGTCACAAATGCTGCACCCAGTTACATCACTGGATTCAGGGTCTCTTTTCCTACATTATGCTGCTGTCAGAGGAGGTAACAAAAACCTGCTGACAGATTCACTTTAATATGGCTGGATCAGTGAACTAAAAGTGCTAAAGAGACCCGCCAGCTTCAGAGCAGTGCTTACAAGCTCTATAGGAAAGCACTGCACATGTTCGGCCACCTCTAACACCCTGCAGCAGTAGACGGTAACCTAGGCAACCAGCTGTAAACAATAGCATAAAATCTGTCTCTGGTGTAGAGAATTGTAAAGCACCAGCAGTGCAGATGAGAATAATGGAAAGAGGAGCAGTAACCTTCTGACTCAGGCACTCTGGGTACAGCAGCCTGCACTCTGCACCGCACACAGGGTGACGATCGCTGAGCACAGGACACACAGGGTGACGATCGCTGAGCACAGTGCACACAGGGTGACGATCGCTGAGCACAGGACACACAGGGTGACGATCGCTGAGCACAGTGCACACAGGGTGACGATCGCTGAGCACAGTGCACACAGGGTGACGATCGCTGAGCACAGGACACACAGGGTGACGATCGCTGAGCACAGGACACACAGGGTGACGATCGCTGAGCACAGTGCACACAGGGTGACGATCGCTGAGCACAGGACACACAGGGTGACGATCGCTGAGCACAGTGCACACAGGGTGACGATCGCTGAGCACAGTGCACACAGGGTGACGATCGCTGAGCACAGTGCACACAGGGTGACGATCGCTGAGCACAGGACACACAGGGTGACGATCGCTGAGCACAGTGCACACAGGGTGACGATCGCTGAGCACAGGACACACAGGGTGACGATCGCTGAGCACAGTGCACACAGGGTGACGATCGCTGAGCACAGTGCACACAGGGTGACGATCGCTGAGCACAGTGCACACAGGGTGACGATCGCTGAGCACAGGACACACAGGGTGACGATCGCTGAGCACAGGACACACAGGGTGACGATCGCTGAGCACAGTGCACACAGGGTGACGATCGCTGAGCACAGGACACACAGGGTGACGATCGCTGAGCACAGGACACACAGGGTGACGATCGCTGAGCACAGGACACACAGGGTGACGATCGCTGAGCACAGGACACACAGGGTGACGATCGCTGAGCACAGGACACACAGGGTGACGATCGCTGAGCACAGTGCACACAGGGTGACGATCGCTGAGCACAGTGCACACAGGGTGACGATCGCTGAGCACAGTGCACACAGGGTGACGATCGCTGAGCACAGGACACACAGGGTGACGATCGCTGAGCACAGGACACACAGGGTGACGATCGCTGAGCACAGTGCACACAGGACACACGGGCGGACGCCGCGGTTACCTACCTTGGGCATGTAGCAGATGAGCCTGTCTCTGGGGACCGGGGACACCGGCTGGTTCTGCATGCTGGGCTGGCAGCTCCCTTCTGGCTCGGCCTCTGGGGACGCGGCGGGTTACGGTTCTGGGGTACCGGATTTGTCAGGGCAGCGTTACCAAGACAACGGCTGGCAAGCTATGGGCGTGGTGTGAAGGTAACAGACGGCGTGGGGGAGGGACAGTAGAGTCGGTTATTGGGCGGGGCTTACACACTAACTTTCTAGGACGGTTTTCCTCGGTGAGTATGACCGGACCGGCTGCCTCCTGTTTTATACACGTGCCGGTAAAAGTGCCAGACGTGTACAAGCACCGGGCGGTCCCATCACTGCGGTAATGAGAGAGGCGCATTTTCCTGTTTGCGCTTATTGCGTAGCTAGCAGAAGAGAATGCTCTACGCTTACGTAAAGTAGTATTCTACACCGCGCACGCCGCGTTCGGCCCCTGGTTGCCTGGTAACCGTAGCACGCTGTCCTGTGTCAGGCTGCGGAGTGCGGGCAGGTGCTGGGGTCGGACACAGCTGACGGGTGAGCCCCTAACAGAGAGACTCGTACCCCGCCGTGTGCCCCCTGCAGGACGGGCAGCGCAGTGTCACCCAGTAACCCCCTGCTTTTCCCCTAGGACACAGACGACTGTACAATGGCTGCTGCCAGGAGCTCCCCCTACCTGCCCCCTAACATCGACCCCACTAAAGCAGCTGTTGCCTTTGGAGACAGGGCATTACCCAAGCTAAACGAGGAGCTGAGGGAGCCCGCCCTACTCACCAGGCAGCGGGCACTGATGGCGGTGTGTGACCTGCTGCACGATCCGGAGAACGTCTACCAGGCCGTACAACTGGGTACGTCGCGAGCTCACGTCTTCTAGGAGTTATTTGGGTAAAATGTGTCTGGGAGACAAAAAAAAATCTAATTCCACACGATAAATCCCTGGGATCTCCTTATGGCCTAGAATGTGCGCCCCCAAGAGATCACCATTCGTGGTCCGCGAACACGCGTCCATGGAGATGAACGGGGCCATTAGAGGTCTGCAGTGATTGCAGTCACATAACCCCTGCAGGCAATCACTGGTCCCCATGGTGACGTTTGTATGTCTGACGGGACGGCCAAAGCCGATGATTGCTGGCAGCGGTCACGTAAGCGATAAGTGGGGCATGACCTCTGCAGAAGCAGCAGGGACCCCTCATGCACTGGAGCCGAGGGGTGCAGGCCAGGGTGAGGATTTCTGGATTTTAGTTCTTACATGCTCTATTCTTTGCCAACGCTTACAAATTGATGGAAAACCTCATTTTTGCACTTAAAGGGACACTGTCACCTGAATTTGGAGGGAACAATCTTCAGCCATGGAGGCGGGGTTTTCGGGTGTTAGATTCACCCTTTCCTTACCCGCTGGCTGCATGCTGGCTGCAATATTGGATTGAAGTTCATTCTCTGTCCTCCATAGTACACGCCTGTGCTGTGCAAGATTGCCTTGTGCAGGCATGTACTACGGAGGACAGAGAATGAACTTCAATCCAATATTGCAGCCAGCAGGTAAGGAAAGGGTGAATCAAACACCCGAAAACCCCGCCTCCATGGCTGAAGATTGTTCCCTCCAAATTCAGGTGACAGAGTCCCTTTAAATCTTTTGTTTTTGTTGTTGTCTTCTTTATATTTTTTCACAATATTTTGTCATGCATTTTAGTAATCTCTTTAGCAGACTTGAACCTGTGATTGCTACCCTGCCTTTAGAATACATTGCTATCCTGTAGTATTACAATATATTGCATAATTACTGGTCTTTTATGAAAGCCAGCCACTGGCCAGACATAGGGGCCTTCAATAGGCCTCCAGGTGCCATCACAACCCATTGGCATCCCGCAAGGGTGTTGTGGGGGGTCCGATGGACATCCAAATGCTTCCCCCGTTTCTAACCTCTTAAACCCCGCTGTCGCAATTGACTAGCTCCAATCATAGTACTCCTGAACCTGCTCTATATAGTTAGTGCATCTATCTGCCGCACCTACTTACACAGTGCATGTCGCCAAAGGTCATTGTGCTGCTGGTACTTATCAATGTGTGTCTCATTTTTCAATATAATTTACAAAAGAAGATCTTACCAAGACATTGTAGAGCTGGCGTTATAACCTCGGGGTCGGATTCTAACTTCCTTCCACCTGACAGTGTGACAGTATGCTGTGAGCTGCCATTCATGGTGTTGTAATGTGGAGGGCACAATGGCAGTGCCCACTCCATCACTCGCTGGCTTTTTCGTGCATGGCCATAGACTGTGATGACACCAGTGCTGTCATGTCACCACCTGCATGCTTCAGTCTGCGTTACCTGTCACATCACACATAATGCTATTACAGAGGCAGCTCCCCTCAAAAAATAAGTTCTTATGAGACTTTGTCAATGGAGAAATTGAAAAGGTTACAGATCTTTGTACTTTTATTGTGCAAAAGATGTTTCTCAAGTTAGAATATTAAAGGGATTGTCCTGTCTAAGAAGCAATGTCTGCAGTCACTCCAGTGTGCCGTCAGCCTCCTCCCTGAGCCTGCACCACAGCGCTCCTAGGGGCCGGGAGGACGGTAACATTTCTTCCTCTTGTAAAGTGTGGCACCCATGAGCGTGACATGCTGACAGCAATAACATATTCTTCACTTCAACCAAAGGGTGGCGTGGACCTAGTACATTGCAGTCAGTCTATGTGACTGTGCCATGATTCCCGACACTCCCGGTGTGGGTGGGTGGACACGTGCCGGCATGTATACCATTGTCATACTCATACCGGCTGCTCAATTCTCTTCTATTGAGAAAAGCTTTGAGACTAGTTGGCCCGTGACAGCAAGTGTGCAAATCGCCCTATTGCACGGGGCACACTCGGGAATCGTGACGGTGTGCGCACGGCAGACTTTGCTTTTTAGACAACAATCTTTCATTTGTTCCAGAAGTTTAATATTTTGTAACTGGGAAAATAAGCTCCGGAAAACTACGAGATGTGTGTCTTTCTAGCCCCAGTATAAAGCGTAGTTTCATCTCCCATTGAAGCCATTTTAATCCTCCTCCGTCATCCACATGGAGCCGCCATTAGCTGTCACCATTGAGCCGAGGCACAAGACATTTGTTCACAGTTCCAAGCAATCTACTTCTATAGTATAGACCCTGAACCCCAGCATTGCAGTATGGTGTGCTCGCTGTACTCGGCAGGGTCTCTCCGCGCTTCCATATATTGATTTCTATGGCTACTTTCACACTAGCGTTGGTACGGGGCTGTCACCATGTGTCGGCCCGACGTACCGACGCAAACTGCGAAAAAAATGAACAACGGGGGAGCGGATGCAGTTTTACAACGCATCCACTGCCCCATTGTAATGTCCGGGGAAGAGGGGGTGGAGTTTCGGCTGCGCATGCGCGGTCAGAAATGGCGGACACGAAGCACAAAAAAAGTTACATGCAACGTTTTTTTGTGCCGACGGTCCGCCAAAATCATGACACATCCGTCGCACGACAGATGCGACGTGTGGCCATACGTCGCAATGCATCGGCTAATGCAAGTCTATGGAAAAAAAACACATCCTGCGGGCAACTTTGCAGGATGCGTTTTTTTCTCCAAAACGACGCATTGTGACGTCTGTCACACAACGCTAGTGTAAAAGTAGCCTAAGCCAGCGCCGTCCAAATACCTTCTGATACCTATGACAGGGACTTTTTATTATGTGCTAAATAGCCTTCATACTTCTCTGCTTCCATCCACTAAACCGTTATATAGGTGGGATTTATCATTCTTATTGCACCACTGTTAGCTGCGCTTTGTGTGTTTGCATTGGTTTTCTTTTCTGGATTATTTATGATGTTGAGCGATACCGTCCGATACTTGAAAGTATCGGTATCGGATAGTATCGGCCGATACCCAAAAAGTATCGGATATCGCCGATACCGATATCCGATACCAATACAAGTCAATGGGACACCAAGTATCGGAAGGTATCCTGATGGTTCCCAGGGTCTGAAGGAGAGGAAACTCTCCTTCAGGCCCTGGGATCCATATTAATGTGTAAAATAAAGAATTAAAATAAAAATATTGATATATTCACCTCTCCGGCGGCCCCTGGACATCACCGCGGGTAACCGGCAGGCTTCTTTGTTTAAAATGCGCGCGTTTAGGACCTGAGGAATGACGTCGCAGCTTCTGATTGGTCGGCGTGGCGGTCACATGGGCGGCACGCGACCAATCAGAAGCCGCGACGTCATTCCTCAGGTCCTAAACGCGCTCATTCTAGGAATTTAGGACCTGAGGAATGACGTCGCGGCTTCTGATTGGTCGCGTGGCGGTCACATGGGTGGCACGCGACCAATCAGAAGCCGCGACGTCATTCCTCAGGTCCTAAACGCGCGCATTTTAAACAAAGAAGCCTGCCTGTTACCCGCGGTGATGTCCAGGGGCCGCCGGAGAGGTGAATATATCAATATTTTTTATTTTAATTCTTTATTTTACACCTCACTATGGATCCGATACCGATACCCGATACCACAAAAGTATTGGATCTTGGTATCGGAATTCCGATACGCAAGTATCGGCCGATACCCGATACTTGCGGTATCGGAATGCTCAACACTGTTTATGACATGTTTGCCCCAGTATTTAGCCTTTGTGCTCCTGGTCTGTCATTTTATCAACCTTTTTTAATACCTGTAAATTATTAAAGTTGAAATACCAGTCAGGCCGGGTGCACACAATCTGGAAGTGGCAGCGCTTTGGATGCGGCACATGTCCGCTGCGTCTAAAGCGCTGCTATCTATTTAACACAGGTAAATCTGCATGTGTTCTGTGAGACAGTGACCGGCGTTGTTGTGAGTGACCGGTATGTGTCGCAGACTAGGAGGTTCTCTGCACTGTAAGCCTGAAATGTTGTTCTGGGACCTGTAGTTCCATGAGCTTTGTTTAGCTTGTAAGGGGCTGGGCTTACAGTTTTGATGGGTCGTTCGTGAACGATCCGGTACAAAGAGTCGACTCCGTGCTGCGAACGATGGGAGCCGGCACCCCAGTGAGAGCCACCAAATTCTCTGAATGGCTCTCACTGGGCATAAAATTCTGGTGTTCGCCGGATGTAACTCCGCCCACCTGACACAAACTACGCCCATTTATCAATTTAATTGGCTGCCCAAGTGAGCGGAGTTTCGGCCATTGGTGAGCGGAGTTTTGGCCACATTCACGTAATTTCACAATATGTGAACACATATTTAAACGCATATTTAATAGGGATCCATTTAGGATCCAAAAGAGCCAGCTCTTCTTGGTGAGCGGAGCCAAAAGAGCCGGATCACCAAAAAGAGTCGGACTGCCCACCACTAGCCTACAGGGTTGGTCGGAGAGCTGGGTGGGTCTGGCCAACCACCTACCTCCCATCAAGGAGTGTGTCTCAGATGATATCGTGAGACTGTGGTGTGATCACATGGTCTCTGTGTTGGAAGGTCCTGCAAGTGGAGACTTCCTGAAGAGCACATGGTGAGGCCATGTTCCAGGATGGTCTATGTTGGAAGCTCCTGTAAGTGGAGACTTCCTAAAGAGCACATGGTGAGGCCATGTTCCAGGATGGTCTGTGTTGGAAGCTCCTGTAAGTGGAGACTTCCTGAAGAGCACATGGTGAGGCCATGTTCCAGGATGGTCTCTGTGTTGGAAGGTCCTGCAAGTGGAGACTTCCTGAATAGCACATGCTGAGACCATATATCTGCAGAGTCTGTGATGGCTAACTGCATTGGGGAAGCTACCGACCTTCTGGGGGTCTGGAACTGTCGAGTTTAACCTGTTGAGCAAGTGATCATCCGGGACAGTGATCCCAGTAAGGCAGCTTCCCTGGAAGCCAGGACTGACAAGGAGTCAGCGTGTGGAGTGGAGCTCCTGGAAGGTAACCTCAGACAAGGGGGTTGCAAGTAGGCAGAAAGGTGTATCTGCTACATGGACAGACTGGTGTCTTATTATGTTTCGTGGATGTAACAGTACTTACTGTACTCTATCTGATTTATGCTGCATTTAAATAAACCGGATGGTATGATTAAGTGAGAAACCGTTTCTGGGTGCATTAATCCCGTTGCCAAGCAAGTGTTCCGTTCCCCAACACACTCAAGGAGCGCTATCTCACAGTTCACTGAAACATGCGGATTCACCACGTTCAATACATTCTATAGGTGAAATTGACATGCTGCGGTCTGGAAAGATGCGCCGCATGTCCGTCTCCGTAGGTGTCTCTGGACGTAAAGTGGACTTGGCATTTCTTGAAATCCCATCCACTATGCTGTAACATCTGGAAGCTGCGGGTTGGACGCTGCACAAGTATGCAACGTCTGGATCGTGTGTACATACCCTTACAAGGTGGCGTAAAAGCTGGAGAACAATTTCCTGCCTCAAGTGTTGAATTGATACATTTGGCAGAAATAAATGTAACAAAGCATTTAGCGAAATCTCTCCTACAGTATTATCACTCACAGATCAATGTTGGTGATAGATATTTCCGTAGTCCACAGGCCGTCCATATCATGCCTAGCGGTGCAGAAAGTCCACGAGGGACATGCTGCCAAGTGCGCCAGTTGTTTCCACTGCCCTGAATAGTGCAGTCTGAAATGCACATGTGCCAGGCTTCAGCTCCGCAGCTTGATGTGTATGATGCCGGACGTCATCCACATCAGCCAAAGAGGCACAGGATTGTCAGGCTCAGATTAGACGATGATGATGGTCAGGGCCTTTAGAGGGCACACAGAACTGTCACAGAAATATGCAAAGAGGAATCCTGATAACACACTCTCAATACCTTCCGCTAACTCAATGTGGGAGTATGATTGCCTAAAAATTATACTTAAAATACTGATATCCTTGCTTTTCACCATGTGCAAAACAGAATTGCGAATTAACTAGTAACAGCCACATGTGATTTTTGTTTCCACCACTAGGTGGCGATGTTATGTGCACATTAATTTCCTAGAGCTTTTCCTTTATTGGGGATTCACAATGAAAACTGAAAATGCTCCAAACCTTTCCGTGTTCTACCTATGACCGCTTACATTGTTACGACCACAGTGCTATAGCTTTATTAAACATTTCTTTAGCCTAAGGTGTATCTCATTGCAGTAACAGGTAACCTGACGCTTGCTTATATATTGGATATTAGTATAGAAGATAACCTCTAAATGTATCTAACACCCCAAATGGTGAGAACAGAAAACTGTAAGAAATGTGCTGTTTGTACAATGTTTTCTATCCATATGGGCTGAGAGGGATGAAGTGGCCCACAGTGCACCTTAGGAATACGGAGCTTGCACTGGCACAGGTTTAACCTTTGATAAGGTTCATCCCCACCATGTGATGCCCATTGTTAAACAACCACCGACCTGACTTCAGATACATATTGAAAAATGACTAATTTATTGCTCAGTTTGCACAGGCTGCCATTGTTTTCAGCATGGCAAGTCCTGTTTACACAGAGCGATGCACTGCCAAGAACGGTGATCTTTTGTGCAGTACAAAAGATAATTACAACCGACAAACAAGCATTTTGTCCCCCTGAGTCAATACTTTGTAGGACCACCTTTCACTGCATTTACTGCATTGGGGTATGGCTCCACCAGCTTTGTACATCCAGAGGGTGAAATGTTTGCCCGCTTTTTTTTTGCCACCCAACTCTACTTCACTGACATTGGATGGAGGCGTCTGTGAACAGCAATTTCCATGTCTCGCCACAAATTCTCAATGGGATTTAGGTCTGGACTTTGACACATGAATATGCTTTGATCCAAACTATTCCATTTTAGCTCCGACAGTATGTTTAAGGTCAATGTCCTGCAGAAAGGTAAACTTAAGCCAGTCTCAGGTTTTTTGCAGCTTCTAACAGGTTTTCCTCCAGGATTGCTCTGTATTTAGCTCCATCCATCGTCCCATCAACTCTGACTAGCTTTCCTGCCCCTGCTGTAGAGGAGCATAACCATGGCATAATGTTGCCACCACCATGTTGGATAGTGTGGATGGTGTTTTCAGGGTTATGTGTGGTGTTTGGATGCTGCCACACATAGAGTTTTGCACTTAGCCCAAAAGGTTCTACTTTGGTCTCATCTGACCAGAGTACTTTCTTCCATATGCTAGCTGTGTCCCCTGCATGGCTTTTTGCATACTACAAACAGGACTTCTTATGGCTTGCATTCAAAAATGGCTTCCTTCTTGTAACTTCTCCATAACTTCCAGATTTGTGGAGTATGCAACTAAGGGTTCGCTAACACTAGCGTATAGCATCAATTGATTCCCTCATGCGAGAGAATTGTATACAAATGACCCTCGGCTCAAACTCTGCTGCAATCATGAGCTGAATGGAATCCAATTCTCTTGCATGCGACAATTGGATCACAAGAGCGGACAAGATGGAGAACTTAATTTTTCCATCTTCTATATTGTGTGAGTCGACCTATTTCGGATGACATCTGAGTGCAGTCCTATGTTTCACACACACCAATAGACTTGTATGGGTGTGAGCCGAGTCTCGCAGCCACTCACAGTTAGCATGAGAAAAAAAACACTACTCTCTCGAACATTGCGATAGACTGAAGGTGACTGCTAAAGCCAACAGTGCACTTACGAACCTATTTTGTATATCATGAAGAGCCAAAGTTTAGCTCAACTGCCTAGTGGATAGCGCTGTAAGAGGCATCGTTCATAATGTTTTACAGTGTTCTTCGCTACCTCTAGTTGCATAGAGGTAGTGTTACCGACAGGTTTCCCTTAAAAGCAGTGGGGATAATGTACAGTGGCTTATGAAAGTATTCACCCCCTTGGATGTTTACCTATTTTGTTACATTATAACCTGTGTGATTCATTAGCGCTAAATGGTCTAAGTTGGTGAAGTGAAGTGAGAAAAATGTCGGAATTAATTATAGGATCAAATAACTAAAAATTGTCAGATGCATATGTACTCACCCCTTTTGCGATGAAGCCCCTTTAAAATTTCTGGTGCGAGCAATTACCTTCATAAGTCACATGCTTAGTGACAAGGCGTCCCGTTGAGTGCAATCTAAGTGTCACATGGTCTGAAAGTAGATACACACCTTTTCTGAGAGGCCACAGAGGCTGCAACACCATTGACCCCCTTCTTGACATTTGCAGTATATATACGGCACAGCTGACAGCTGACACCCGGCACTCAGTACCAGGAGTGGTGCCCGCACCACTCCCGAAACCTTAACCCACTAAATGCTGCGATTGATATCGATCACAGCATTTAGCAGGCATGCAGAGGGAGGGAGCTCCCTCTGCTCTCCAGTCGGCGCCCCCTTGACGTCATCGTGAGGGGCCGATCATTGCCATGCCATGGTTACCTGAGGTCAGTGTAGCCCTGACAGCTTGTAAAGCATGGGAACGCTGCTGCATTCCAATGCTTTACAATCGATCAGCCTGCAGAAGTAAAAGTCCCACAGTGGACAAATTTAAAAAGTGAACACAAATTGTAAAATTATATAAAAAAAAATCACAAATATATATATATATATATATATATATATATATATATATATATATATATATATACAGTTAGGGCCAGAAATATTTGGACAGTGACACAATTTTCGCGAGTTGGGCTCTGCATGCCACCACATTGGATTTGAAATGAAACCTCTACAACAGAATTCAAGTGCAGATTGTAACGTTTAATTTGAAGGGTTGAACAAAAATATCTGATAGAAAATGTAGGAATTGTACACATTTCTTTACAAACACTCCACATTTTAGGAGGTCAAAAGTAATTGGACAAATAAACATAACCCAAACAAAATATTTTTATTTTCAATATTTTGTTGCAAATCCTTTGGAGGCAATCACTGCCTTAAGTCTGGAACCCATGGACATCACCAAACGCTGGGTTTCCTCCTTCTTAATGCTTTGCCAGGCCTTTACAGCCGCAGCCTTCAGGTCTTGCTTGTTTGTGGGTCTTTCCGTCTTAAGTCTGGATTTGAGCAAGTGAAATGCATGCTCAATTGGGTTTAGATCTGGAGATTGGCTTGGCCTTTGCAGAATGTTCCACTTTTTGGCACTCATGAACTCCTGGGTAGCTTTGGATGTATGCTTGGGGTCATTGTCCATCTGTACTATGAAGCGCCGTCCAATCAACTTTGCAGCATTTGGCTGAATCTGGGCTGAAAGTATATCCCGGTACACTTCAGAATTCATCCGGCTACTCTTGTCTGCTCTTATGTCATCAATAAACACAAGTGACCCAGTGCCATTGAAAGCCATGCATGCCCATGCCATCACGTTGCCTCCACCATGTTTTACAGAGGATGTGGTGTGCCTTGGATCATGTGCCGTTCCCTTTCTTCTCCAAACTTTTTTCTTCCCATCATTCTCGTACAGGTTGATCTTTGTCTCATCTGTCCATAGAATACTTTTCCAGAACTGAGCTGGCTTCTTGAGGTGTTTTTCTGCAAATTTAACTCTGGCCTGTCTATTTTTGGTATTGATGAATGGTTTGCATCTAGATGTGAACCCTTTGTATTTACTGTCATGGAGTCTTCTCTTTACTGCTGACTTAGAGACAGATACACCTACTTCACTGAGAGTGTTCTGGACTTCAGTTGATGTTGTGAACGGGTTCTTCTTCACCAAATTAAGTATGCGGCGATCATCCACCACTGTTGTCATCCGTGGACGCCCAGGCCTTTTTGATTTCCCAAGCTCACCAGTCAATTCCTTTTTTCTCAGAATGTACCCAACTGTTGATTTTGCTACTCCAAGCATGTCTGCTATCTCTCTGATGGATTTTTTCTTTTTTTTCAGCCTCAGGATGTTCTGCTTCACCTCAATTGAGAGTTCCTTTGACCGCATGTTGTCTGCTCACAGCAACAGCTTCCAAATGCAAAACCACACACCTGGAATCCACCCCTGACCTTTTAACTACTTCATTGATTACAGGTTAACGAGGGAGACGCCTTCAGAGTTAATTGCAGCCCTTAGAGTCCATTGTCCAATTACTTTTGGTCCCTTGAAAAAGAGGACGCTATGCATTACAGAGCTATGATTCCTAAACCCTTTCTCCGATTTGGATGTGGAAACTATCATATTGCAGCTGGGAGTGTGCACTTTCAGCCCATATTATATATATAATTGTATTTCTGAACATGTTTTTGTAAACAGCTAAAATAACAAAACTTGTGTCACTGTCCAAATATTTCTGGCCCTAACTGTATATATATATATATATATATACACTAGATTGTGGCCCGATTCTAACGCATCGGGTATTCTAGAATATGCATGTCCCCGTAGTATATGGACAATGATGATTCCAGAATTCGCGGCAGACTGTGCCCGTCGCTGATTGGTCGAGGCAACCTTTATGACATCATCATCGCCATGGCAACCATTATGACATCATCGTCGCTGTGCCCGTTGCTGATTGGTCGAGGCCTGGTGGCCTCGACCAATCAGAGACGCAGGATTTCTACGTTGACACCCTGCCCGTCGCTGATTGGTCGAGGCCGCCAGGCCTCGACCAATCAAAAACGCGGGATTTCCAGGACAGACAGACAGACGGACGGAAAAACCCTTAGACAATTATATATATAGAGAGATATATATATATATATATATATATATATATATATATACTAGATGGTGGTCCGATTCTAACGCGTAGGGTATTCTAGAATATGTATGTATATAGCAGCCACATAGTATATAGCACAGGCCACGTAGTATATAGGAGCCATGTTAGCAGACAAATACGACGTGGCCTGTGCTATATACTATATGGCTGCTATATAAAAACATACATACATATTGTAGAATACCTGATGCGTTAATACAGGCCACGCAATATATAACAGTGGCCACGCAGTATATAACACAGCCCACGCAGTATATAGCAGCCACGCAGTATATGACACAGGCCACGCAGTTATAACACTGACCACATAATATATAGCACAGCACACACAGTATATAGCACTGGCCACATAGTATATAGCAGCCACGCGGTATATTACACAGCCCACGCAGTATATAACACTGGCCACGTAATATATAGCACAGCACACACAGTATATAACACTTGCCAGGTAGTATATAGCAGCCACATGGTGTATTACACAGCCCACGCAGTATATAACACTGGCCACATAATATATAACACTGCCCATGCAGTACATAACACAGCCCACATAGCATCTAACGCTGGCCAGGTAGTATATAGCAGCCACGCGGTATATTGCACAGCCCACGTAGTATATAGCAGTGTGGGCACCATATCCCTGTTAAAAAAAATAATTAAAATAATAAATAGTTATATACTCACCTGCCGGGATCCAATCCAGCGAGTCTCTGGCGCAGGAGATGAGCGTGCGGCTGCCGCCATCTTCCGTTCCCAGGATGCATTGCGAAATTACCCACATGACTTAGCGGTCTCGCGAGACCGCTAAGTCTTCTGGGTAATTTCGCAATGCATCTATGGGAACAGAAGATGGCGGCAGCCGTGTGCGGCTTGGCGGAATACGGAGGGTGAGGATAGCAGGTTTTTTGTTTTTTTTTTAAATTATTTTTAACATTACATTATTTTACTATTGATGCTGCATAGGCAGCATCAATAGTAAAAACTTGGTCACACAGGGTTAATAGCGGCGGTAACGGAGTGCATTACCCGCGGCATAACCCTGTCCGTTACCGCTAACATTAACCCTGTGTTAGCGGTGACCGGAGGGGAGTATGCGGGCGCCGGGCACTGACTGCGGGGAGTAGGGAGGGACTAATCGGACTGTGCCCGTCGCTGTTTGGTCGTGGCAGCCATGACAGGCAGCTGGCGAAACCAATCAGCGACGCGGGATTTCCATTACGGAAGTTGAGGACAGAAAGACGGAAGTACCCCTTAGACAATTATATAATATAATATATATATATGTGTATATGTGTATATATATATATATATATATATATATATATATATATATGTATGTGTGTATATATATATATATATATATTATTCATTATTATTATTATTATTTATTGTTATAGCGCCATTTGTTCCATGGCGCTTTACATGTGAGGAGGGGTATACATAATAAAAACAAGTACAATAATCTTGAACAATACAAGTCATAACTGGTACAGGAGGAGAGAGGACCCTGCCCGCGAAGGCTCACAATCTACAAGGGAAGGGTGAGGATACAGTAGGCGAGGGTAGAGCTGGTCATGCAGCAGTTTGGTCGATTGGTGGTTACTGCAGGTTGTAGGCTTGCCGGAAGAGGTGCGTCTTCAGGTTCTTTTTGAAGGTTTCGATGGTAGGCGAGAGTCTGATGTGTTGTGGTAGAGGGTTCTAGAGTAGGGGTGATACGCGAGAGAAATCTTGTATACGATTGTGGGAAGAGGAGACAAGAGGGGAGTAGAGAAGGAGATCTTGTGAGGATCGGAGGTTGCGTGTAGGTAAGTACCGGGAGACGAGGTCGCAGATGTATGGAGGAGACAGGTTGTGGATGGCTTTGTACGTCAAGGTTAGGGTTTTGTAGTGGAGTCTGTGGGCAATGGGGAGCCAGTGAAGGGATTGACAGAGGGGAGAGGCCGGGGAATAGCGGGGGGACAGGTGGATTAGTCGGGCAGCAGAGTTTAGAATAGATTGGAGGGGTGCGAGAGTGTTAGAGGGAAGGCCACAGAGCAGGAGATTGCAGTAGTCAAGGCGAGAGATGATGAGGGCATGGACTAGGGTTTTTGCAGATTCTTGGTTGAGGAATGTACGAATTCGTGAAATATTTTTGAGTTGAAGTCGGCAGGAAGTGGAAAGGGCTTGGATATGTGGTTTGAAGGAGAGATCAGCGTTAAGTATTACCCCGAGGCAGCGAGCTTGTGGGACCGGGGAGAGTGGGCAGCCATTTACTGTAATGGATAGGTTCGTTGGGGGGGTCGCGTGATATGGGGAAAGATGATGAATTCTGTTTTGTCCATGTTAAGTTTCAGAAATCTAGCGGAGAAGAAGGATGAAATAGTGGACAGACATTGAGGGATTTTGGTTAGTAGGGAGGTGATATCTGGTCCAGAGATGTAGATCTGTGTGTCATCAGCATAGAGGTGATACTGAAAGCCATGAGATTCTGTGAGCTGTCCCAGGCCAAAGGTGTAAATGGAGAAGAGCAGGGGCCTAAGGACTGAACCTTGTGGGACTCCGACAGATAGGGGGCGAGGTGAGGAGGTGGTGTGTGAGTGGGAGACGCTGAATGTCCGGTCTGTTAGGTATGATGAGATCCTGGATAGGGCCAAGTCTGTGATGCCAAGGGATGAAAGGGTCTGTAATAATAGGGAATGGTCCACTGTGTCAAAGGCAGCCGACAGGTCGAGGAGGAGGAGGATAGAGTAGTGTCGCTTGCTCTTGGCAGTTAAGAGGTCATTGGTGACCTTAGTTAGGGCAGTTTCAGTGGAGTGGTGTGACCGGAAGCCAGATTGTAGGTCGTCAAAGACGGAGCAAGAAGAGAGATGGGAGGACAGTTCAAGGTAGACGTGTTGTTCCAGTTTGGAGGCATAGGGGAGAAGTGATATAGGGCGGTAGCTAGATACAGAGGATGGGTCAAGAGAGGGCTTTTTGAGGATAGGTGTTATGGAGGCATGTTTAAAGCTTGAGGGGAAAACACCAGTTGTTAGTGATAGGTTGAAGAGATGGGTTAGGGTTGGGATGAAGACTGTGGTGAGGTTTGGGATGAGGTGGGATGGGAGCGGGTCAAGTGCACTGGTGGTGAGATGCAATCTTGAGAGTAGAGTGGAGAGTTGATCTTCTATAATGGTGGAGAAGTTGGTTTTGGAGGTGGAGGGCTGGGAAGTCGGGAGGTAGGGCTCTGGGGGTTATATATATATATATATATATATATATATATATATATATATATATATATTATATATTGTAGTGTTTCCCTCACTTCGTGTCTTGGGGGACACTCTCTTGGCACGGGAATAACGCATACAGGCACAGTTTTCTTACAAAAACACAGTCTCTTAGGTTTATTTCACAACACTATAAACCACATCCTCAGGAACTTGATAACAGCATGAACACCGACTGTACATATTCAGCTTTACCACAGTACCTCACTGACCCCGGTCGGCATAACACACGGACCTCGTCCGTTACCTGTTGGCGACCTTCACAGTTTCCTGGACACCTCTTGGTGTCAGAGGTGTCCCATATACAATGTCTCTCTCTTTCTTTCTCTCTGACCCCGGTCAGTATAACACGGATCCCTTTTTGTTACCTATTGGTGCCGCACAGGTTCTCGGATACCTCTCTTCCTCAGAGGTATCCTTCAGACGTTCTCACTGACCCCGGTCAGTATTACCCACAGTTATCAGACCGTTCCACACACTGGCATGTGCCAGGTCCAGAGCCCCGCCATGAGCTCTTCAGGGAGACGACACTCCCAACACATGGGCTCTCCAGGACCTTCCAGCACAGACCATTCAGGTCCACACTCAGAGACCATGTGACCAGACCTCAGTCACATTATATGGTTGGAACCACTCCCCTAGATGGGAGTGTGTGTGGCTAGTTTGACCCTCCCATCTCTCAGAACTAGCCCTGCCAGCCTCCCTAGTTAAACAACACAATTTACTTGTAGGACTACAGGTCCCAGAACATAAATAAACATACACCATATAAGGTACAAAAGGTGAAATGGTGCTATCAGAACGAACTACAGTATTCATATCCGTGCACCAGCCGGACTCTCCCTATCAGATATAGCACATATGAAAAAATGGAGAACGGTCCAGAAATATCAAAAATAACAATTTTATTGAATAAATAACAACTAATCAAAAGTACAAAATACAAAATATAAAAGACTAGGATCGGGAAAAAGGGGGCCCGAAGTCCCGACCAAAAAGATGGAAAAAATAGCCTGTGTGTCTTTCCCATGCTGGCCAAGTGCCATACATAAATAAAGGAACCCTGAGTAATAAATCCGTTTGAGTCCAATGACTATTTACATCAGATATGTAGTGCGCACTACCTCCTGACTACACTCCGGTTCATGTATTATCACATTTGCTTACCCATGCTTCTGCCAGGTCGGGATCAATGCCCCCTGCCGCCACCGACGCGCGTTTCGCCTTCTTTGTCAAGGTGCGCGTCGGTGGCGGCAGGGGGCATTGATCCCGACCTGGCAGAAGCATGGGTAAGCAAATGTGATAATACATGAACCGGAGTGTAGTCAGGAGGTAGTGCGCACTACATATCTGATGTAAATAGTCATTGGACTCAAACGGATTTATTACTCAGGGTTCCTTTATTTATGTATGGCACTTAGCCTGTGTGTCTTTCCCATGCTGGCCATTTTTTCCATCTTTTTGGTCGGGACTTCGGGCCCCCTTTTTCCCGATCCTAGTCTTTTATATTTTGTATTTTGTACTTTTGATTAGTTGTTATTTATTCAATAAAATTGTTATTTTTGATATTTCTGGACCGTTCTCCATTTTTTCATATGTGCTATAGGTCCCAGAACATCCATACTTCAGGCTGACAGTGCAGAGTGTCTTCCTCTGTGACACACATACCGGCTATTCACAATCATGCCGGACTTTGACTCATCACCACAGTTATATCTGCGATTGTCATGCATTCCTATGGCCTCAATACGCCTCCATGCGCACTCTGGGAAGCCCAGACGGCGCCTCCTACCTGTAACAGGGGTCACTACACCACAATATATATATAAATATATATATATATAGTACAGACCAAAAGTTTGGACACGCCTTCTCATTTAAAGATTTTTCTGTATTTTCATGACTATGAAAATTGTAAATTCACACTGAAGGAATCAAAACTATGAATTAACACATGTGGAATTATATACTTAACAAAAAAGTGTGAAACATCTGAAATCAGGTCAATGCCACACAGAGTTCTAGCAGTAGACACATCTCTACAACTGTTAAGAGGAGACTTTGTTCAGCAGGCCTTCATGGTAAAATGGCTGCTAGGAAACCACTGCTAAGGACAGGTAACAAGCAGAAGAGACTTGTTTGGGCTAAAGAACACAAGGAATGGACATTAGACCAGTGGAAATCTGTGCTTTAGTCTGATGAGTCCAAATTTGAGATATTTGGTTCCAACCACCGTGTCTTTGTGCGACGCAGAAAAGGTGAATGGATGGACCCTACATGCCTGGTTCCCTGTTATGAACAGGTAATTCAGCACCACAATGGACATTGAAGTTCAGAGCACACAAAGTGACCTGACATTTACCAAAAACATAGGACGAGCTCTGAGACGTGGAAACTCTGCTGACTGCAATCCCTAATCCTATCACACCACACTAGAGGTAGCCGTGGATTGCGCCTAACGCTCCCTATGCAACTCGGCACAGCCTGAGAAACTAACTAGCCCTGAAGATAGAAAAATAAGCCTACCTTGCCTCAGAGAAATTCCCTAAAGGAAAAGGCAGCCCCCACATATAATGACTGTGAGTAAAGATGAAATACAAACACAGAGATGAAATAGATTTAGCAAAGTGAGGCCCGACTTACTGAATAGACAGAGGATAGGAAAGATAGCTTTGCGGTCAACACAAAAACCTACAAACAACCACGCAGAGGGGCAAAAAGACCCTCCGCACCGACTAACGGTACGGAGGTGCTCCCTCTGCGTCTCAGAGCTTCCAGCAAGCAAGAAAAACCAATATAGCAAGCTGGACAGAAAAAATAGCAAACAAAAAACAACACAAGCAAAACTTAGCTTATGCAGGATAGACAGGCCACAGGAACGATCCAGGAGGAAGCAAGACCAATACTAGAACATTGACTGGAGGCCAGGATCAAAGCACCAGATGGAGTTAAATAGAGCAGCACCTAACGACTTAACCTCATCACCTGAAGAAGGAAACTCAGAAGCCGCAGTACCAATCTCATCCACAGGAGGGAGCTTGGCCACAGAATTCACAACAGTACCCCCCCCCCCCCTTGAGGAGGGGTCACCGAACCCTCACCAGAGCCCCCAGGCCGACCAGGATGAGCCACATGAAAGGCACGAACCAGATCGGCAGCATGGACATCAGAGGCAAAGACCCAGGAATTATCTTCCTGACCATAACCTTTCCACTTAACCAGATACTGGAGTTTCCGTCTCAAAACACGAGAATCCAAAATCTTCTCCACTATATACTCCAATTCCCCTTCAACCAAAACCGGAGCAGGAGGATCAATAGATGGAACCACAGGTGCCACGTATCTCCGCAACAATGACCTATGGAACACGTTATGGATGGAAAAAGAAGCTGGAAGAGTCAAACGAAAAGACACAGGATTAAGAACCTCAGAAATCCTATATGGACCAATGAAAAGAGGCTTAAATTTAGGAGAGGAAACCTTCATAGGAATATAACGAGATGACAACCAAACCAAATCCCCCACACGAAGTCGGGGACCCACACAGCGCCTGCGGTTAGCGAAACGTTGAGCCTTCTCCTGGGACAAAGTCAGATTGTCCACTACATGAGTCCAAATCTGCTGCAACCTATCCACCACAGTATCCACACCAGGACAGTCCGAAGACTCAACCTGCCCTGAAGAGAAACGAGGGTGGAACCCAGAATTGCAGAAAAACGGCGAAACCAAAGTAGCCGAGCTGGCCCGATTATTAAGGGCGAACTCAGCCAAAGGCAAAAAGGACACCCAATCATCCTGATCAGCAGAAACAAAACATCTCAGATATGTTTCCAAGGTCTGATTGGTTCGTTCAGTCTGGCCATTTGTCTGAGGATGGAAAGCCGAGGAAAAAGACAAATCAATGCCCATCCTAGCACAAAAGGCTCGCCAAAACCTCGAAACAAACTGGGAACCTCTGTCAGAAACGAAGTTCTCTGGAATGCTATGTAAACGAACCACATGCTGGAAAAACAACGGCACAAAATCAGAGGAGGAAGGCAATTTAGACAAGGGCACCAAATGGACCATCTTAGAGAAGCGATCACAAACCACCCAAATGACCGACATTCTTTGAGAGACGGGGAGATCCGAAATAAAATCCATAGAGATGTGTCCAAGGCCTCTTCGGGACCGGCAAGGGCAAAAGCAACCCACTGGCATGAGAACAACAGGGCTTAGCCTGAGCACAAATCCCACAGGACTGCACAAAAGAATGCACATCCCGCGACAGAGACGGCCACCAAAAGGATCTAGCCACCAAATCTCTGGTACCAAAGATTCCAGGATGACCAGCCAACACCGAACAATGAACCTCAGAGATAACTCTACTCGTCCATTTATCAGGGACAAACAGTTTCTCCGCTGGGCAACGGTCAGGTCTATTAGCCTGAAATTTTTGCACCACCCGCCGCAAATCAGGGGAGATGGCAGACAAAATTACCCCCTCTTTGAGAATACCCGCCGGCTCAGGCAAACCCGGGAAATCGGGCACAAAACTCCTAGACAGGGCATCCGCCTTCACATTTTTAGAGCCCGGAAGGTACGAAACCACAAAGTCAAAACAGGAGAAAAACAGCGACCAACGAGCCTGTCTAGGATTCAACCGTTTGGCAGACTCGAGATAAGTCAAGTTTTTGTGATCAGTCAAGACCACCACGCGATGCTTAGCTCCTTCAAGCCAATGACGCCACTCCTCGAATGCCCACTTCATGGCTAGCAACTCTCGATTGCCAACATCATAATTTCGCTCAGCAGGCGAAAATTTCCTGGAAAAGAAGGCGCATGGTTTCATCACCGAGCAATCAGAACTTCGCTGCGACAAAACAGCCCCTGCTCCAATTTCGGAAGCATCAACCTCGACCTGGAACGGAAGCGAAACATCTGGTTGGCACAACACAGGGGCAGAAGAAAAACGATTCTTCAACTCCTGAAATGCTTCCACAGCAGCAGAAGACCAATTGACCACATCAGCACCCTTCTTGGTTAAATCAGTCAACGGTTTAGCAATGCTAGAAAAATTAGCGACGATAAAAATTAGCAAAGCCCAGGAACTTCTGCAGACTCTTCAGAGTTGTTGGCTGAGTCCAATCATAAATAGCCTGATCTTTAACAGGGTCCATCTCGATAGTAGAAGGAGAAAAAATAAACCCCAAAAATGAAATCTTCTGAACACCAAAGAGACACTTTGACCCCTTCACAAACAAAGAATTAGCACGCAGGACCTGGAACACCATTCTGACCTGCTTCACATGAGACTCCCAATCATCCGAGAAGACCAAAATATCATCCAAGTATACAATCAGGAATTTATCCAGGTACTCTCGGAAGATGTCATGCATAAAGGACTGAAACACTGATGGAGCATTAGAAAGTCCGAATGGCATAACCAGGTACTCAAAATGGCCTTCGGGCGTATTAAATGCTGTTTTCCATTCATCGCCCCGTTTAATACGCACAAGAATATACGCACCACGAAGATCTATCTTGGTAAACCAACTAGCCCCCTTAATCCGAGCAAACAAATCAGACAGCAGCGGCAAGGGGTACTGAAATTTGACCGTAATTTTATTTAGAAGGCGGTAATCAATACAAGGTCTCAGTGAACCATCCTTCTTGGCCACAAAAAAGAACCCCGCTCCCAATGGTGACGATGATGGGCGAATATGACCCTTCTCCAAAGACTCCTTCACGTAACTCCGCATAGCGGCGTGCTCAGGTACAGATAAATTAAACAGTCGACCCTTAGGAAACTTACTACCAGGAATCAAATCGATAGCACAATCACAATCCCTATGCGGAGGTAGGGCATTGGACTTGGGCTCATCGAATACATCCCGGTAATCAGACAAGAACTCTGGGACCTCAGAAGGGGTGGATGATGAGATAGACAGAAATGGAACATCACCATGTACCCCCTGACAGCCCCAGCTGGACACAGACATTGATTTCCAATCTAATACTGGGTTATGGACTTGTAGCCATGGCAACCCCAACACGACCACATCATGCAAATTATGCAACACCAGAAAGCGAATATCCTCCTGGTGCGCAGGAGCCATGCACATGGTCAGCTGGGTCCAATACTGAGGCTTATTCTTGGCCAAAGGCGTAGCATCAATTCCTCTCAATGGAATAGGACACTGCAAGGGCTCCAAGACAAACCCACAGCGCCTAGCAAACTCCAAGTCCATCAAATTCAGGGCAGCGCCTGAATCCACAAATGCCATGACAGAATAGGAAGACAAAGAGCAGATCAAAGTAACGGACAAAAGAAAGTTCGACTGTACCGTACCAATGGTGGCAGACCTAGCGAACCGCTTAGTGTTCTTAGGACAATCGGAGATAGCATGAGTGGAATCACCACAGTAGAAACACAGCCCATTCTGACGTCTGTGTTCCTGCCTTTCAGCTCTGGTCAAAGTCCTATCGCACTGCATAGGCTCAGGTTCATGCTCAGATAATACCGCCAAATGGTGCACAGATTTACGCTCGCGCAAGCGTCGACCGATCTGAATGGCCAAAGACATAGACTCATTCAGACCAGCAGGCATAGGAAATCCCACCATGACATCCTTAAGGGCTTCAGAGAGACCCTTTCTGAAAATAGCTGCCAGCGCACATTCATTCCATTGAGTGAGCACGGACCACTTTCTAAACTTCTGACAATAAATCTCTATCTCATCCTGACCCTGACACAGAGCCAGCAAATTTTTCTCTGCCTGATCCACTGAATTTGGTTCGTCGTACAGCAATCCGAGCGCCAGAAAAAACGCATCAATATTACATAATGCAGGATCTCCTGGCGCAAGGGAAAATGCCCAGTCTTGAGGGTCGCCACGTAATAAAGAAATAATTATCTTAACTTGTTGAACTGGGTCACCAGAGGAGCGGGATTTCAAAGCCAGAAATAATTTACAATTATTTTTAAAATTCAAAAACTTAGCTCTATCTCCAGAAAATAACTCAGGAATAGGAATTTTAGGTTCTAACATAGGATTCTGAACCACTAAATCTTGAATATTCTGTACATTTATAGCGAGATTATCCATCAAAGAGAACAGACCTTGAATGTCCATGTCCACACCTGTGTTCTGAACCACCCTGATGTAAAGGGGAAAAGAAAGACAGAACACAGTGCAAAGAAAAAAAAATGGTCTCAGAACTTCTCTTTTCCCTCTATTGAGAAGCATTAGTACTTTGGGCCTCCAGTACTGTTATGAACAGGTAATTCAGAACCACAATGGACATTGAAGTTCAGAGCACACAAAGTGACCTGACATTTACCAAAAACATAGGACGAGCTCTGAGACGTGGAAACTCTGCTGACTGCAATCCCTAATCCTATCACACCACACTAGAGGTAGCCGTGGATTGCGCCTAACGCTCCCTATGCAACTCGGCACAGCCTGAGAAACTAACTAGCCCTGAAGATAGAAAAATAAGCCTACCTTGCCTCAGAGAAATTCCCCAAAGGAAAAGGCAGCCCCCCACATATAATGACTGTGAGTAAAGATGAAATACAAACACAGAGATGAAATAGATTTAGCAAAGTGAGGCCCGACTTACTGAATAGACCGAGGATAGGAAAGATAGCTTTGCGGTCAACACAAAAACCTACAAACAACCACGCAGAGGGGCAAAAAGACCCTCCGCACCGACTAACGGTACGGAGGTGCTCCCTCTGCGTCTCAGAGCTTCCAGCAAGCAAGAAAAACCACTATATCAAGCTGGACAGAAAAAATAGCAAACAAAAAACAACACAAGCAAAACTTAGCTTATGCAGGATAGACAGGCCACAGGAACGATCCAGGAGGAAGCAAGACCAATACTAGAACATTGACTGGAGGCCAGGATCAAAGCACCAGGTGGAGTTAAATAGAGCAGCACCTAACGACTTACCCTCACACCTGAAGAAGGAAACTCAGAAGCTGCAGTACCACTCTCATCCACAGGAGGGAGCTTGGCCACAGAATTCACAACAGTTCCCACCGTGAAGCATGGAGGAGGAGGTGTGATGGTGTGGGGGTGCTTTGCTGGTGACACTGTTGGGGATTTATTCAAAATTGAAGACCTACTGAACCAGCATGGCTACCACAGCATCTTGCAGCGGCATGCTATTCCAACCGTTTTGCGTTTAGTTGGACCATCATTTATTTTTCAACGGGACAATGAATGGGAATGGTCTTCCAACAATCTTGAAGGAGTTCCCAGAGATGCTTATCACTTAATAGCCCTTTTGCCTTCACTCTGCGGTCCAGCTCACCCCAAACCATCTCGATTGGGTTCAGGTCTGGTGACTGTGGAGGCCATGTTATCTGGCGTAGCCCCCCTCTCCTTCTTGGTCGAATAGCCCTTACACAGCCTGGAGGCGTGTTTGGGGTCATTGTCCTGTGGAAAAATAAATGATGGTCCAACTAAACGCAAACCAGATGGAATAGCATGAGGCTGTGGTAGCCATGCTGGTTCAGTATGCCTTCAATTTTGAATAAATCCCCAACAGTGTCACCAGCAAAGCACCCCCACACCATCACACCTCCTCCTCCATGCTTCACGGTGGGAACCAGGCATGTAGGGTCCATCCATTCACCTTTTCTGCGTCGCACAAAGACACGGTGGTTGGAACCAAATATCTCAACTTTGGACCCATCAGACCAAAGCACAGATTTCCACTGGTCTAATGTCCATTCCTTGTGTTCTTTAGCCCAAACAAGTCTCTTCTGCTTGTTGCCTGTGCTTTGCAGTGGTTTCCTAGCAGCTATTTTACCATGAAAGCCTGTTGCACAAAGTCTCCTCTTATCAGTTGTTGTAGAGATGTGTCTGCTGCTAGAACTCTGTGTGGCATTGACCTGGTCTCTAATCTGAGCTGCTGTTAACCTGCGATTTCTCAGGCTGGTGACTCCGATAAACTTATCCTCAGAAGCAGAGGTGACTCTTGGTCTTCCTTTCCTGGGGCGGTCCTCATGTGAGCCAGTTTCTTTGTAGCGCTTCATGGTTTTTGCCACTGCACTTGGGGACACTTTCAAAGTTTTCCCAATTTTTCGAACTGACTGACTTTCATTTCTTAAAGTAATGATTGATGGCCACTCGTTTTTCTTTACTTAGCTGCTTTTTCTTGCCATAATAAAAATTCTAACAGTCTATTCAGTAGGACTATCAGCTGTGTATCCACCAGACTTCTGCACAACACAACTGATGGTCCCAACCCCATTTATAAGGCAAGAAATCCCACTTATTAAACCTGACAGGGCACACCTGTGAAGTGAAAACCATTCCCGGTGACTACCTCTTGAAGCTCATCAAGAGAATGCCAAGAGTGTGCAAAGCAGTCATCAAAGCAAAAGGTGGCTACTTTGAAGAACCTAGAATATAAGACATAATTTCAGTTGTTTCACACTTTTTTGTTAAGTATATAATTCCACATGTGTTAATTCATAGTTTTGATGCCTGCAGTGTGAATCTACAATTTCCATAGTCATGAAAATACAGAAAAATGTTTAAATGAGAAGGTGTGTCCAAACTTTTGGTCTGTACTGTACACTCCCTGACAGAAGTTATGTTGCTTATCCATGTTATGTAAATAAAAGCTTATAACCTGATGTTAAATTCATCCATTGGTTGTATAATTTATTCTTTTGAAAGCTGAAACACTCCGAAATATGGTTTAGGTTAAGAAAATAAATTGGCATCAGTGCAGAAATATTGATCAGTTAATGGACAAAGAATGGTCAGATTTTGGCAAGGCAAAAGTTTTGTTGCCTGGTCATATAATGCACCTAATCCTAGTTTACATCCTCACCTGTGCTCAGTAAGGCTACGTTAACACTAGCGTTGTGCGCCGCTGCGTCGGCGACGCGACGCACAACGCACCGAAAAACGCGTGCAAACGCACGCAAAAACGCTGCGTTTTTCGACGCGTGCGTCGTTTTTTGACGAAAATCGGACGCAAGAAAAACGCAACTTGTTGCGTTTTCTTGGTCCGACGCTAGCGTAAAAAAAGACGCACGTGTCGGAAAA
Source organism: Ranitomeya imitator (assembly GCF_032444005.1). NCBI lineage: Eukaryota > Metazoa > Chordata > Amphibia > Anura > Dendrobatidae > Ranitomeya > Ranitomeya imitator. The sequence goes on from NC_091282.1 coordinate 303,205,219, forward strand.
CACAACAAGCAAAAACGCATGCGTCCCCCATGTTAAACATAGGGGCGCATGACGCGTGCGTCGCCGCTGCATCGCCCGACGCTAGCGCGACGCACACTAGCCGAACGCTAGTGTGAACGTAGCCTTAATGATCGGTTAATTACTGTGTGTGTATAAAAGAAACCCAGCACCCCAGACCTTCACTTGAGCTGCAACTTGAGCTCCGACAATATGCCAAAAATCCACCCTGCGACCAAAGCCTGGATTATCAAAGGCTGAAGACCATATCCACTGCAGAGGTGGCTGGCACCTTTAATGTGTCTCCGCATCAAGAACAAAGAATTAAAAAAAAAGATTTGAAGAGACTGGAGATGTGTTTGACAAGCCCAGGTCTGGCAGACCCCGCAAGACAACTACTCAGGAGGAACGATTGTTGGTTAGAAAATCCAAAGCAAGCCCCTCTTCCACTGCAGCAGAGCTCCAACAGGCCTGGTCACCTCAAGTCCCTGTGTCAACTGGAACAGTTTGTAGGATTCTGTCTTGAAATGACCTCCATGGTTGAATCAGTGCCCAGAAGCCAGCACTAAACAAAAGGCAAATAAAAAACCGTGTGGCATTTGCAAAGTTCCACAGCCTGCTAAACAGGTGGATGCTGGATAAGTGGCAGAAGGTGGATTTCTCTGATGAATCTTCAGTAGAATTACACCACAGCCGCCACAAATACTGCAGGAGACCTACTAGAGCCCGTATGGATCCAAAATACACTCAGAAAACAGTTAAATTTGGTGGTGGAAAGATCTTGGTCTGGGGTTACATTCAGTATGGGGGTGTGCAAAACATTTGCAAGGTGGAAGGCAATATCAATAGCCTAAAATATCAAGAACTATTAGCTACCTCTTATATTCCAAATCATAAAAGGGTCAAATTCTGCAGCAGGATTGTGCTCCATCTCATACATCCATCTCTACAACAAAGTTCCTCCAGGCAAAAAAGATCAAGGTGCTCAAGGACTGGCCAGCCCAGTCACCAGATAGGCACATCATTGAGCATGTTTGTGGTAGGATGAAAGAGGAAGCTTGGAAGACAAAACCAAAGAATCTAGATGAACTCTGGGAGGCATGTAAGACTGCATTATTTGCTATTTCTGATGACTTCATTAATAAATTGTATGAATCATTGTTGAATCGCATGGATGCAGTCCTTCAAGCTCATGGAACTCACACAAAATATTAAATATGACTCTAATAGCACCACAACTTCATTCTGTTGCAGAGTGCGTCTTCTTGCAGTCACCGCTGTACTCAGGAAAGCTTCAATCAGCAAGATATCTTGAGTAAACAGTATTTACTTCATACTGGATAAACATGAGATACAATTCAGTGTCACACAGTCCGTGCACTGAAGACAACACATTCATGAAGAAAAGCAAAACCGAAAGTAAGAAAACAACCAACCACTGAGAGCTTCCCTCCCCACATTACAGCAAGTATATGACTTTACACACTATCGCCATCTGCTGTCTGGTTAGTATAAAGTCCTCCTTTCACTTATAATAAGTCCCAATCTGTTGCATATGCCAACACCCTTTCTCAACAGTAAGGACTTATTCAATCAAACCCAACTTTTTTATTAGTCTCTGATGTTTATCAGCATTCAACGCCTTCGTGAAAATGTCTGCTGTCATTTCTTCAGTAGGACAGTACTCTAACTTCAAGACTCCTTGTTCCTGATGATCTCTCAAGAAATGATATTTCACATCAATATGTTTGGTTCTTGGATTGACTCTTTCCATCTGAGCAAGAACAAGACATCCTTGATTGTCCTCTTTTAGTTTTGTTGGTGCCAACTGTGGTTGTCCTAATTCTGTCAACAATTGTCTTAACCACAGTACTTCTTGACTCGCATGTGCTGCGGCAACATATTCTGCTTCTGTTGAAGATAGTGTCACAATTGACTGTTTCTTACTTGTCCAACTTATTGGTCCACCTGAGAGGAAAAAAATATGTCCACTGGTAGATCTTCTGTCAGTTGGATCTCCAGCCCAATCTGCATCAACATATCCTGTTAAAATGCAATCATCGCTTGTGGGTAATTTCAGCTTAACATTGCTAGTTCCTTTCAAATAACGTATTACTCTCTTCACGGCATTCCAATCAGCTTTATTTGGTTTTGATACCTTTCTACTCAAGATTCCTACTGCTGCTGCGATGTCTGGTCTTGTAACGGTTGCTAGATACAGTAGTTTTCCTATTGCTGTTCTGTATTCTTCATTATTTGGTAGCATATTTTGTTCACTGTTCATCTCTTTGAGATACCGTATATACTCGAGTATAAGCCGAGATTTTCAGCCCATTTTTTTGGGCTGAAAGTCCCCCTCTCGGCTTATACTCGAGTCATATACCCGGGTGTCAGCAGGGGAGGGGGAGCGGGGGCTGTGTAGTCATACTTACCTGCTCCCAGCGCGGTCCCTGCAGTCCCTGGCTTCTCCGGCGCTGCAGATTCTTCCTGCACTGAGCGGTCACATGGCACCGCTCATTACAGAAATGAATAGGCAGCTCCACCCCCATAGGGGAGGAGCCGCATATTCATTGCTGTAAATGATTGGTGCCATGTGACCACTCAATTACAGGAAGAAGCTGCAGCGCCGGAGAAGCCAGGGACTGCAGGGACCGCGCCGCAGCAGGTAAGGGGAGCGCAGCGCTATAATTACCTGCTCCTCGCTCCGGCTCCAGCGTCCTCTAGCAATGACGCTCAGGTTAGAGGGCGCTGTGACGTAGTCAGTGCGCGCCCTCTGCTGAGCGTCAGTGCTGGAGACGGAGCCGCAGAGGAGCAGGTAATTATTGAAAGCGCCGGCGTCCTGAGAAGAGAGGTGAGTATGTGATTTTTTTTTATGGCAGCACCAGCAGCATTCTAAGGAGCACCTATGGGGCCATAAAGGTGCAGAGCATATAAGGGGCACAGCATTATAAGGAGCACCTATGGGGCCATAAAGGTGCAGAGCATATATGGGGCACAGCATTATAAGGAGCACCTATGGGGCCATAAAGGTGCAGAGCATAAATGGGGCACAGCATTATAAGGAGCACCTATGGGGCCATAAAGGTGCAGAGCATATATGGGGCACAGCATTATAAGGAGCACCTATGGGGCCATAAAGGTGCAGAGCATATATGGGGCACAGCATTATAAGGAGCACCTATGGGGCCATAAAGGTGCAGAGCATATATGGGGCACAGCATTATAAGGAGCACCTATGGGGCCATAAAGGTGCAGAGCATATATGGGGCACAGCATTATAAGGAGCACCTATGGGGCCATAATCAAAGGTGCAGAGCATATATGGCACAGCATTATAAGGAGCATCTATGGGGCCATAATCAAAGGTGCAGAGCATATATGGCACAGCATTATAAGGAGCATCTATGGGGCCATAATCAACGGTGCAGAGCATTCTATATAGCACAGTTGTATATGGAGCATCTATGGGGCAATAATGAACGGTATGGAGCATCTATTTTTATTTTTGAAATTCACCGGTAAATGCTGCATTTTCTACCCTAGGCTTATACTCGAGTCAATAAGTTTTCCCAGTTCTTTGTGGCAAAATTAGGGGGGTCGGCTTATACTCGGGTCGGCTTATACTCGAGTATATACGGTAATTAGTTTCCATTGGAGACTTTACTGTTTTTGCATCTTTTAATCCAAATTTTTCTGTTATGTCTTGAATCATATGATTTTGATTCAGTAGGAAACTTCCATCTTCTCTTTCTACTTGTATTCCTAGATATTGTTTTACATTTCCCAAGTCTTTGATTTCGAAATGTCGCTTCAGGATTTTTAGAATGTTTTCGTTATCCCTTTCTTGTTCAAAATAAATCAAAATGTCGTCTACATATATGAGTATGTAAATCCATCTATTAATCAGCCTTTTTGTGTATAAGCATGGATCAGCTTTGCTTCTTTGAAATTTTTCATTTGTAAGTACTTCCGTGATTTTGTCATTCCACGCTTTAGCTGCTTGCTTTAAACCATATATGCTTTTCTGTAGTTTACAAACTTTGGATTTCTTTCATCTTTCAATCCTGGAGATTGTTCCATATAAATGTCTTCTGTTAAATCTCCATTCAGAAAAGCTGTCTTTACATCCAGATGTCTCAGTTGCATCTGTTTCATTGCTGCAACTGTAAGTAAAGTTCTTATTGTAGTGTGTTTGACAACTGGAGCAAATGTTTCATCATAGTCTTCTCCATATTTTTGAGAATACCCTTTAGCTACGAGTCTTGCTCGGTATCTTTCAGCTGTGCCATCTGTTTGGTATTTAACTTTAAAAATCCATTTACATCCTATGGTTTTTCTTCCTTCTGGTAAATCTGTCAGTGTCCATGTATTTGAATCTTGCATGGATTTAATTTCTGTTTCTGTTGCTTCTATCCATTTATTAGCTTCTTCTACAGGCAGTTTAGATATTTCTTCCCAAGAAGTAGGCTCATAGATTTTTCTTGTGCTTGTATTGTATGAGAGACGTTTCGGTGGTTTTCCTTTGTTCTCTCTCATTGAACGTCTTGGTTCTGTGTCTGTTTGTAGTTGTGATTCTTCACTTTCAGTATTTTGTTCTTCATTAACTTCTACTTCTTTCTCATCAGATATTTCTTCAGTTGTGTCATTATTGGTTTTCTCATTTTTTGTTTCAACTGAAATCATAATATCTTCATTCAAATCTTCAATGAATGTCACACTGTTACTCACCGTAACTCTGTCTGTTTTGGGATCTAGGATTCTGTATCCTTTGCAATTTTCACTATATCCAACAAATATTCCTTCCATGGATCTGTTTTGAAGTTTGGAACGTTTTTCTGTTGGAATGAATATGAAAACTTTACATCCAAAAACTTTTAAATGATTGACACTTGGTTTCATACCTTGCCACAGTTCATATGGAGTTTTCGTCAGTTTTCTGGAAAAAAGTCGGTTCTGTAGATAAGTAGCTATCATTGCTGCCTCACCCCAATATTTCTCTGGTAGTTTGGAATCTGTCAGCATACATCTTATCATCTCTGTTAGAGTTCTGTTTTTCCTTTCTGCTACTCCATTTTATTCAGGTGTGTATGGAACCATTTTTTGGTGTTTTATCCCATTTTGTCTTAAGTAGTCTTCTATTCTGTGACCTGTAAATTCACCTCCATTATCACTTCTGATGACAATTGGCTTCCTTTGAAATTTGTTACTTGATCTTGTTACATAGTCTACAAGTTTATCAAAAACTTCACTTTTGTTCTTAATTAAGTATGTGACTGTGTATCTTGAGTAATCGTCTATAAAAGTCAACATGTATCTATTGCCTCCTGATGTAGTCACTTTCAAGGGTCCACATACGTCAGTATGCACCAAATCAAGTGGTCTTTCGCTTTTCATCTCACTTTCTTTTGGAATAGATATCCTTGTGGCTTTGGATTTTATACAACAATCACATCTTATGGTAATTGAGCAATCTGATATCTTTTGTCAATTCTTTTCTCTGTAGTTCCCTTATACTGTCAGGGTGTCTATGTCCTAGACGTCTATGCCACATGTGAATACAGTTTTTGTGATCATGTGTACATACCTTCATCTGTTCCTTTGGAGTGTCAAAATGATATAATTGTTCATCTGCCTTGACTTTGGTTATCACCTTGTTTCCTGCAATAATTGCACACTCATTGTCTTTGAATTTCACTGTAAGTCCTTTTGCTGTTAAACGTTTCACAGATAATAATCCGCCTTCCAATTTTGGAACATACAACACATCTTGTACAAGTATCTTTGAATCTTGTCCGAACTTGTTTGAACAATTCAGCATACCTTGTCCGATACCTTCTGCGGTTATTTTGCTTCCATCTGCAAGATAAATGGCTTCTTTCTTATCTAAATCAAGATCAGTAAAGAAATTCTTGTCACTTGTCATATGACTCGTTGCTCCTGAATCAATAAACCAACCAAGTGATGATTTCTTGTCTGTTACTTTAAATGTGCCATTCCAATTATTCTCACATGAATCGGAAATTGTGTTTTTTACTTTCTCTGTATGCTTTTTATGTTGTAATTTTTGTTGTTCTGCTTTCCATATGGTACAGTCTTTCTTTAAATGACCTTTTTTCTTACATCTGTAGCATTCTCTTGTCTCTTTATTATAGGTTTTTTTTTTAATTCTGTAGCTTTAAGATCGTTTTCACTGTCCTTTTCAGTAGAATCATTTCTTTGTTCTTTTCTTCTCTGATATTCATCTATTAGTCTTGTTTTCACAAAATCTAATGTAATGTCAGTTTCTGGTCTTGTCTCAAGGGCATTTATCAAGGCTGTATACGAATCTGGTAAACTGCACAACAATATAGCTGCTACATGACTTTCTTTAATATCTTCACCAATAGATCTTAGCTGTGATATCACTTCCATCATTGAGAATATGTGCTTCTGCATATCGTCATTTGCACTCAATCTCATACTGTACAGCTTTCTTAATAAAAATAACTTGTGATTCAAGCTAGGTCTTTCATACAGTTTTCTTAATGCTTCCCACATTCCCTTAGCTGTTTCTTCATTTCTTATATGTATTAATTGAGCATCATCCACTAATAAGCTAATGGTGGCTCTCGCTTGTATATCCTACTTATCCCATGTCTGATTATCTTGATCTGGTCTTGCTGTAACAATTACTTCCCATAGATCATCCTTAGATAACAACATCTCTACTTTGAATTTCCATAACTGATAATTTTCACTATTCAGTTTAGCTACTGTAAATTTCAGTTCTGTGTTACTCATCATCTTTATATAGTCTTACTTGTTTAGAGAGTTGTACTGAAGATATTCTCCTGTATGTCCTGTGAATTCTCTGCAATTATTTCCAGCTCCTGGGATGGTAAATTCCTCTGTCACTCTGTATCTGGATTTAGTTCCTTCTGTTTACAGAGCTTATCTGTGTGCTCCGTTATCTGGGCTATAAACCAGGATCCTTCTGCCTGAGCTTGTAGTGCAGACCTGTAGTGTCTGGGGTGCCTGGGTTTATCTGGAGTTATCTGGGATGCCTGGGGTTATCTGGGGTGATCTGGGATGCCTGGGTTGATCTGGGGTTATCTGGGATGCCTGGGCCCATAACCTGTTGCAGAGTGCGTCTTCTTGCAGTCACCGCTGTACTTAGGAAAGCTTCAATCAGCAAGATATCTTGAGTAAACAGTATTTACTTCATACTGGATAAACATGAGATACAATTCAGTGTCACACAGTCCGTGCACTGAAGACAACACATTCATGAAGAAAAGCAAAACCGAAAGTAAGAAAACAACCAACCACTGAGAGCTTCCCTCCCCACATTACAGCAAGTATATGACTTTACACACTATCGCCATCTGCTGTCTGGTTAGTATAAAGTCCTCCTTTCACTTATAATAAGTCCCAATCTGTTGCATATGCCAACACATTCACCAATGTTATGCAACATATATTTGGATTTTAAGTTAATTTTTTGTTTGAATATCACATTACTTTCTGTGGGCGACACAACTTTTCTCTTGCCAAAATCTGACCATTCTGTGTCCATTAACTGATCAATATTTCTGCATTGATGTCAATTTATTTTCTTAAAATAAACCACATTTCGGAGGGTTTCAGCTTTCAAAAGAATAATTTATACAACCAATGGATAAATTTAATGTCAGGTTATATACTTTTATTTACATAACATGGGTAAGCGACAAAACTTCTGTCAGGGAGTGTGTATATGTACAGTGCCTACAAGTAGTATTCAACCCCCTGCATATTTAGCAGGTTTACACATTTGGAATTAACTTGGCATTGTGACATTTGGACTGTAGATCAGCCTGGAAGTGTGAAATGCACTGCAGCAAAAAAGAATGTTATTTCTTTGTTTATTTTTTTTTAAATTGTGAAAAGTCTTTTCAGAGGGTCATTTATTATTCAACCCCTCAACCCACCAGAATTCTGTTTGGTTCCCCTAAAGTATTAAGAAGTAGTTCAGGCACAAAGAACAATGAGCTTCACATGTTTGGATTAATTATCTCTTTTTCCAGCCTTTTCTGACTATTTAAGACCCTCCCCAAACTTGTGAACAGCACTCATACATGGTCAACATGGGAAAGACAAAGGAGCATTCCAAGGCCATCAGAGACAAGATCGTGGAGGGTCACAAGGCTGGCAAGGGGTACAAAACCCTTTCCAAGGAGTTGGGCCTACCTGTCTCCACTGTTGGGAGCATCATCCGGAAGTGGAAGGCTTATGGAACTACTGTTAGCCTTCCACGGCCTGGACAGCCTTTGAAAGTTTCCTCCCGTGCCGAGGCCAGGCTTGTCCGAAGAGTCAAGGCTAACCCAAGGACAACAAGGAAGGAGCTCCGGGAAGATCTCATGGCAGTGGGGACATTGGTTTCAGTCAATACCATAAGTAACGTACTCCACCGCAATGGTCTCCATTCCAGACGAGCCCCTAAGGTACCTTTACTTTCAAAGCGTCATGTCAAGGCTCGTCTACAGTTTGCTCATGATCAATTGGAGGACTCTGAGACTGACTGGTTCAAGGTTCTCTGGTCTGATGAGACCAAGATCGAGATCTTTGGTGCCAACCACACACGTGACGTTTGGAAACTGGATGGCACTGCATACGACCCCAAGAATACCATCCCTACAGTCAAGCATGGTGGTGGCAGTATCATGCTGTGGGGCTGTTTCTCAGCCAAGGGGCCTGGCCATCTGGTCCGCATCCATGGGAAGATGGATAGCACGGCCTACCTGGAGATTTTGGCCAAGAACCTCCGCTCCTCCATCAAGGATCTTAAGATAGGTCGTCATTTCATCTTCCAACAAGACAACGACCCAAAGCACACAGCCAAGAAAACCAAGGCCTGGTTCAAGAGGCAAAAAATCAAGGTGTTGCAGTGGCCTTGTCAGTCTCCTTATCTTAACCCAATTGAAAACTTGTGGAAGGAGCTCAAGATTAAAGTCCACATGAGACACCCAAATAACCTAGATAACTTGGAGAAGATCTGCATGGAGGAGTGGGCCAAGATAACTCCAGAGACCTGTGCCGGCCTGATCAGGTCTTATAAAAGACGATTATGAGCTGTAATTGCAAACAAAGGTTATTCCACAAAATATTAAACCTAGGGGTTGAATAATAATTGACCCACACTTTTATGTTTAAAATTTATAAAAATTTAACTGAGCAACAAAACTTTTTGGTTTGTAAGATTTATGCATCTGTTAATAAATCCTGCTCTTGTTTGAAGTTTGAAGGCTCTAACTTATTTGCATCTTATTAAACCTGCTAAATCTGCAGGGGGTTGAATACTACTTGTAGGCACTGTATATACTGTATATTGTACCTATAAATAAATATTTTTATGAAAATAAAAGAAAACAAAAAGAACCCCACATATTTGGTATCGCTGCATCTGGAACGACTCAACCTATAAAACTAGTTAACCCCTTTAATAAACACCATAGTAGGCAAAAAACTACACTACAGCGTACTGGTCACTAGTTTTGAGCCACCTCCCTAGTGTTCGGGTTTGGTTCGGTTCGTCGAACAGGGACGTGTTCGACGAACACCGTCAAACCCCATTGAAACCAATGGCAGGCAAACACAAACACATACAAACACATAGAAAACACCTTAAAAGGTGTCCAAAAGCTGACAAACTGCTCAGAAGACACAACAAACACATGGAAAAGTCACAACTACATATAGGAGTGAAAGGAGGAGGAGACACAGATATAGGCATGTTATGCCCTTCTAAAATCAAGAAAGGCTGGAGTAAAAATCTAAACACCCAGACGTCTTGACAAAAAAAAATAAAATAAATATCTTTAGGTAGAATGGCGGCGAGTCCATTCAGAACACTTTCCTTAGAAGACGTAATGGTACCCCCATTGGGAGTTGTGCCAAAAAACCCAATACATTCAGACTAATCCACCATTTGTCATATCCAAGGGGCAGGTCAGTAAACGACAACATCGACGTGGAACCAAGTACAGTACTATGTACTGTACCTCCTTTGACGAGGCAATCAGGCAGGTCAAGAAGTTGGTAAGGGGCACCCTAATGGCCAAAACAGACATTGAGGGGGCGTTCCGGTTGCTACCTGTGCCTCCGAATAGTGTCCTCCCATTGGGCTGCTTCTGTGAAGGAGCATACTACATAGATAACTGTTTGCCCATGGGGTGCTCCATATCCTGCTCACTATTTGAGGCATTTAGTTGCTTCCTCAAATGTGTTGTCATGGACGTTTGTAAGGCGGCACATATTATCCATTACCTCGACGACTTCTTATGCCTGGGCCCAAAAGATTCGCCACAGTGTGAAAACACGCGATAGTCCATCTGTGAGAAGGAGAGAACTGGAGGGAGAGTGGACACCACAGAGCCGAGGGATTATATTGAGAAAGAAAGAATGCGGTGTAGCTTGCTTCATGGGTGGGGTTCTCTGCTGAGTAGCAGAAATTGCTACTAGGCCCAAAAGGATTTCCTGGGCCAGATGCCGTTAAAAAATAGTACTTAGGTAAACAGGCGGTATAGCTTGCATCATGGGTGGGGTACGCTGCTGAGTAGCACTAAATTCTACTAGGCCCAAGAGGATTTCCTGGTCTAGATGCCGTTAAAAAATAGTACTTAGGTAAACAGGCGGTGTAGCTTGCTTCATGGGTGGGGTACGCTGCTGAGTAGCACTAAATTCTACTAGGCCCAAGAGGATTTCCTGGGCTACATGCCGTTAAAAATAGTACTTAGGTAAACAGGCGGTGGGTGGCTGGGCTACTCTGCTGACGTGCAGACACTGCTCCTAGGCCCTAAACTATCAACTGGATTAGATGCAGTGAAAATTGAGATACACAGGCGGTATAGTATTGCGCAAGTAGTGGAAGTATCATCAAGGCATCAGGAATTGTTTCACCTGTGCAACACTATGGAAATCATTAAAACCTGATCCATGGGGTCCGTGAGGACTGGAGTTTGGGAAATACTGATATAGTTGAACGTATCTTATACTGGTTTGCATCTTGCACAGCGATCATTAGATTTTACATTAATATCACATAAAAATGGGAGTGATTTGAACTTGTGTGGTTTGGGGTTTTCCTTTTCTTATTTTTAAAAACTTTTTTTAAAACCTTTTACTGTATTTAACTTGAAGCTGTGATCGTTTGACTATCAGACAATGCTACTAGCCCAAAAGGATTGGCTGAGCTAGATTACACCAAATGCTGTGACAAACTCTTGCACAGCACTGGCACAGACCTGCCTGGCAAACAGTGCTATGAACTGCTGTAACATACACTGAAAAGGGCTGATATTATAACTAGTCCCGACTCCTCCCGACTCCCTAAACCTATCTCTCTGACAATTCCCTCCAAAAAAACGCTCTTAGTCTGTATAGTGCCCACAGCAGCAGCAGTGCCGTCTAACACTAAGCTGCAGCAGTGAGGAAATGGTGGCGACGGGGCAAATGGCTGGTTCTTATAGGGCAAGGACATGTGACATACACAGCCAATGACACATGCCCTTGCTTGTGTGCTTCACATGCACATTGCTTTGTGTGTGTGCACTGCCGATAGGCTGAGAGACTGCACCGCCCCACTGTAAATGCGGGAAAGAAAAAAAACATGGAGATCGGCGTTATTTCAGCAAAGATCTATCCCCCGCCCCCCCGCCAACTATACACTGAAACAGTCTATTAACAATGATAAACAGTTTTAATGTGCAAATCAAGCTAGGCTTTTGGTGAACGAACAGTTATCGAACAGAAATTCGAACAGCCGAGTTTTAAGCAAATTGTTTGGGTTCGTCGAACGACTCGAACACCGCCCAAAACAGCTCGAATTTGAAATTGGTGAACAGTTCGACTCGAACACCGCTCATCTCTACTGGTCACTTTAATGGCATTTTGCAATTTTCACTCAGCAACATCCAATGCTGCCTGTTTCTGGAAAACACCCATGGAGTCAATATCCTCAATACATCTGTAGATAAATTCCCAAAAGGGTATAATTTTAAGGGGGACTTTGCTCTTCTAGCACTTAGGGGCTCTGTATATGGAGTCCGCAAACTATTCTACTAAAATCTGCGCTCCAGAAAGCAAATAGCACTCCGTCCCTCCTGAGTCTCGCCATAAGTCTAAACAGTACTGTACAGCCACATAGTTCTACATAGCTACATTCAGCAGAAATTTTTGGGACAAGTTTATGTGCCATTGTTACTAATTTCTCAGTGTGAAAATGTAAAATCTGGGTCTAAAACAAAATTTTGGTGGTAAAAATGTACCGTATAAACTCGAGTATAAGCCGAGATTTTCAGCCCATTTTTGGGGCTCAAAAGTGCCCCTCTCTGCTTATACTCGAGTCATTGTCCCAGGGGGTCGGTGGGGGAGGGGGAGTGGCAGCTGTCTAATCATACTTACTTGCTCCCGGTGTGTCTCTGCACGTTCCTGCTTCTCTGGTGCCCGCAGCTCTTCCTGTGTTCAGCAGTCACATGGTACCGCTCATTAAAGTAATGAATATGGACGCATATTCATCACTTTAATGAGCGGTACGATGTGACCGCTGAACACAGGAAGAGCTGTGGGTTCCGAAGATCACCTGTTAGTGAGAAGCTGCCAGGGACCGCGTCGGGAGCAGGTGAGTATAATGGGGACTGGAGGGTGAGTATTGCGCGATATTCACCTGTCCCACCGCTGGGTGTCGCTTTGTCTTCTGCGTCCTCTGCCTGTGATGTTCAGGTCAGATGACACGATTAGTGTGCGCGCCGCCCTCTGCCTGAACAGTGAGTGTGGAGGACGCGGAAGACACAGCGGCGCCCGGCGGTGGAACGTGGACAGGTGAATATCGCAAGTTCCGGGGCAAATTTTTTTATCTTAGCAGCCAACTATGGGGCAAATATTTCTATGGAGCATCTTATGGGGCCATAATCAACATATGCAGCATTGTATGGGGCATATTATCTATGGAGCATTTTATGGGGCCATATTCAACCTATGCAGCATTGTATGGGGCACATTATCTATGGAGCATCTTATGGGGCCATAATCAACCTATGCAGCATTGTATGGGGCACATTATCTGTGGAGCATCTTATGGGGCCATAATCAATCTATGCAGCATTGTATAGGGCACATTATTTATGGAGCATCTTATGGGGCCATAATCAACCTATGCAGCATTGTATGGGGCATATTTTCTATGAAGCATCTTATGGGGCCCATCATAAACTTTATGGATCATTTTATGGGGCATATTTTATTATGGAGCATCTTATGGGGCCATTGTGAACTGTATGGAGCATTATATGGGGCTCCTGATTCAATATGGTTATTCAAAAACACTTACCGTATATACTCGAGTATAAGCCGACCCGAGTATAAGCCGACCCCCCTAATTTTGCCACAAAAAACTGGGAAAACTTATTGACTCGAGTATAAGCCTAGGGTGGAAATGCAGCAACTACCGGTGAATTTCAAAAATAAAAATAGATCATTATTTCCCCATAGCTGTGCCATATAGTGCTCTACACCATTCATATTTCCCCATAGCTGTGCCCCATATAGTGCTCTGCACCGTTCACTGTGCCCCCTAGCTGTGCCATATACAGTGCTCTGCACCGTTCACTGTGCCCCATAGCTGTGCCATATACAGTGCTCTGCACCGTTCACTGTGCCCCATAGCTGTGCCATATACGGTGCTCTGCACCGTTCATTGTGCCCCCTAGCTGTGCCATATACGGTGCTCTGCACCGTTCACTGTGCCCCCTAGCTGTGCCTTATACGGTGCTCCGCACCGTTCACTGTGCCCCCTAGCTGTGCCTTATACGGTGCTCCGCACCGTTCACTGTGCCCCCTAGCTGTGCCATATAGTGCTCTGCACCGTTCATTGTGCCCCCTAGCTGTGCCTTATACGGTGCTCTGCACCGTTCATTGTGCCCCCTAGCTGTGCCTTATACGGTGCTCTGCACCGTTCACTGTGCCCCCTAGCTGTGCCTTATACGGTGCTCTGCACCGTTCACTGTGCCCCCTAGCTGTGCCTTATACAGTGCTCTGCACCGTTCACTGTGCCCCCTAGCTGTGCCTTATACGGTGCTCTGCACCGTTCATTGTGCCCCCTAGCTGTGCCTTATACGGTGCTCTGCACCGTTCACTGTGCCCCCTAGCTGTGCCTTATACGGTGCTCTGCACCGTTCACTGTGCCCCCTAGCTGTGCCTTATACGGTGCTCTGCACCGTTCACTGTGCCCCCTAGCTGTGCCATATACGGTGCTCTGCACCATTCATTGTGCCCCCTAGCTGTGCCTTATACGGTGCTCTGCACCGTTCATTGTGCCCCCTAGCTGTGCCTTATACGGTGCTCTGCACCGTTCATTGTGCCCCCTAGCTGTGCTTTATACGGTGCCCTGCACCGTTCACTGTGCCCCATAGATGCTCCACATTAATCTGTGCTGCCGCTGCTGCTGCTGCAATAAAAAAAAAAAACCACATACTCACCTCCCTTGATTGCAGCTCCCGGCGTCTCGTTCCGGCGCCTCCATCTTCCCGGCGTCTCTGCTCTGACTGATCAGGCAGAGGGCGCCGCGCACACTATATGCGTCATCGCGCCCTCTGCCCGATCAGTCAGAGAGCGCAGACGCCGGGAAGATGGAGGCGCCGGCCGGGAAGATGGATCGGCGCCCGGCGGCTGGAACGAGGACAGGTGAATATAACATACTCACCTAGTCCTGGCGATCCTCGCGCTGTCCCCTCCTGTCTTCGGCGCTGCAGCTTCTTTCTCTATCAGCGGTCACCGGCACCGCTGATTAGAGAAATGAATAAGCGGCTCCGCCCCTATGGGAGGTGGAGCCGCTTATTCATTTCTGTAATGAGCGGTCCCACGTGACCGCTGAAGAGAGGAAGAAGCTGCAGCGCCGAAGCCCGTGGGACGGCAGGGACAGCGCGAGGATCGCTGGGACTAGGTAAGTATACCTCAGCGCCCTCAGCCCCTCACCTGCCGACCCCACCGCTACCGTGACTCGAGTATAAGCCGAGGGGGGCACTTTCAGCCCTAAAATTTGGGCTGAAAATCTCGGCTTATACTCGAGTATATACGGTAACCTACTGATGTCTCAATTAATTTTAAATTTATTGGTATCTATTTTTATTCTTGAAATTTACCAGTAGCTGCTACATTTCCCACCCTAGGCTTATACTCGAGTCATTAAGTTTCCCGTTTTTTTTTTTGTGGCAAAATTAGGGTACTCGGCTTATACTCAGGTCGGCTTATACTCGAGTATATACGGTAATTATTATTTTTTTCTTCACTGCCCAATAGTATAAAATTCTGTGATACATATGTGGTGTCAATATAATCACTGCACTCCTAGATGAATTTGAGAGGTGTAGTTTGTAAAATGGTGTCTCTTATGGGGGGGGGGGGGTTCTGCTTTTCTGGCATTTCAGGGGCTCTGCCAATGTGACATGGCACCCTCAAACCAGTGCAGCAAAATGTGAACTCCAGTATGGCGCTTCTTTCCTTCTGAGCTTTGCATTGCGCCTCAAAAGTAGTTTTCAACCACATATGGGGTATTGGTGTACTCTTGAGAAATTGCAAAACAAATTTGGAGTACATTTTCTCCTGTTACCCTTGTGAAAATAAAAAAATTGGGGCTAAAATAACATTTTTTATTTTCACGGCTCTACGTCATACACTTCCGTGAAGCCCCTGGAGGTTCAATGTGCTCACCACATATCTAGATACATTTCTTGAGGGATCTAGTTTCTAAAATGGTGTCACTTGTGGGGGGTTTCCACTGTTTAGGCACATCAGGATATGTCCAAATGTGACATTGTGTCTGCTAATTATTCCATCAAATTTTGCATTCAAAATAGCGCTCCTTCCCTTCTGAGCCCTGCTGTGTGCCTAAACATGGGGTATCGGCATGCTTAGGAGAAATTGCACAACAAATTTTTGGTCCATTGTTTCTGGTTACCCCTGTGAAAATAAGAAAATTTGAGTCTAAAGTAAAATTTTTGTGAAGAAAAGTTAAATGTAAATTTTTTTCTTTCCACATTCTACAAATTCCTGTGAAGCACCTGAAGGGTTAATAAACTTTTTGAATGTGGTTTTGAGCCCCTTGAGGGGTGCAGTTTTTAAAATGGTGTCACTTTTGGGTATTTTCTGTCGTTGAGACCCCTCAAAGTGACTTCAAATATAAAGTGGTCCTTTTAAAAAATGTTTTTTGTAAATTTTGTTGAAAAAAAATAAAATAAATTGCTGGTCAACTTTTTACCCTTATAACTTCCTAACAAAAAAAAAATCTGTTTAAAAAATTGGCCTCATGTAAAGTAGACATGTGGGAAATGTTATTTATTAACTATTTTGTGTGATTGAACTCTCTGATTTAAGGGCTTAAAAATTGCAACATTTTTGCCATATTTCCTTTCACAAATAAATGCAAGTCATATTGAAGAAATGTTACCACTATCGTGAAGTATAATATGTCTCAGAATCACTGGGATCTGTTGTAAAGTTCCACAGTTATGACCTCATAAAGTGACAGTGGTCAGAATTGTAAAAATTGGCCTGGTCACGAAGGTGAAAACAGGCTCAGGAAAGAAGGGATTAAGCGAGAGGCACCACTAACCAAACAACACTGTGAAGGCCAAGGAGATCTCCAGACAAGTCAGGGATAAAGTTGTTGAGAAGTACAAATTAGGATTGGGTTTAAAAAAAAAAATCCTATTCTCTGATAATCCCACGGAGCACATATTATCAAATGGAAAGAACATGGTACCACAACAAACCTGCCAAGAGAGGGCCGCCCATCTCATCGAGGGCATTAATCAGAGAGGCAGCACAGAGACCAAATGTAACCTTGAAGGAGCTGCAGAGTTCCCAAACAGAAGCTGGATTATCTGTCCTTGTAACCACAATAAGCTGTGTGCTCCATAGGTGTGTATCTTCCTATATAGCACGAGTACTCTGTATAGGGCATCTATGTCTACGCTATGAAAAAGACAAGGCGGTTATAATTTTAGAGATCTGTCTTTTATAATTGCTGCCAAAGTATAAGGATACCTAATTCTAAGGTCAGAAATACCCCTAATCAGAGTAGTAAGTCGTATCCTACATTTTGTAATGAGAAATCGTGTTATAACAGTACACGGATTAATATGTAGCTGTTTTCTGTTTTTGCTGCCTCATCTGTGAGCAGCCTGATGTAGACAAAGAGACCCTGAATCCAATGATGTGTCACTTAGATTACTGGATACACTGATTCTGACACAGAGTTGTTAGATTTAGCAATGCAGCAGAGCTGAGATAGCGAACCCCACTCTCACCAGATTCTCTATGTAAATTGTCTATAGACAGTGAGCTGTTTATCACAGGAGGGGGGCGGAGTTAGACTAGCATGCACGCCCTGCTGTAGCTGGTGTAGTCCAGAAAGGCATGGACGTTCACAGAACACAACAATGGTGGATGATCGCAGAATCTTTTCCATAGTGAAGAAGAGCCCCTACATAACATCCACCCAAGTGAAGAATGGACCCCAGGAAGTGTTTTACTATCTAAGTCTAACATATAGAAAAAACTTCATGGGAGCAAATAGAGTTTTCACTGCAAAATGCAAACTATTAATCGGCCTTAAAAATAGAAAGAACAGATTAGACTTTGTTAAAAACATCTAAAGAAACCAGTCCAGTTCTGGAACAGCATTCTTTGGACAGATGAAACTAAGATACCAGAATGATTGGAAGAAGAAAGCATGGAAAAGGCTTGGAACGGCTCATGATGCAAAGGACACCACATCCTCTGTAAACCATGGTGGAGGCAGTGTGATGGCTTGGGCATGCATGGCTGCCAGTGGCACTGGGTCACTAGTGTTTATTGATGATGTGACTGAAGACAGAAGAAGTAGGATGAATTCTGAAGTGTGTACAGGATGTTACTTTCTGCTCAGATTTAACCAAATGCAGCAAGTTTGATTGGACGGCGCTTCACAGGACAGATGGAGAATGACCCAAAATATACTGTGAAAACAACCCAGGAGTTTTTTATGGAAATGAAGTGAAATATTCTGCAATGGCCGAGTCAGTCACCAGATCTCAACCCCATCGAGCTGCATTTCACATACTCTAGATAAAACTTAAGGCAGAAAGACCCACAACCAAGCAAGAACTGAAGACAGCTGCAGTAAAGGCCCGACAGACATCACAAAGGAGGAAACCCAGCGTTTGGTGACGGCCATGGCTTCCAGACTTCAGGCAGTCACTGTCTGCAAAGGATTCTTTACAGAGTATTAAAAATGAATATTTTATTTATGATATAGGCAATTGTCCAATTACTTTTGAGCCCCTGAAATGAGGAGGCTTTGTAGAAAAATGGTTACAATTCTTAAATGTTTCACAGGATATTTTTGTTCAACCCCTATAATTAAATCTGAAAGTCTACAATTTCTCAGCTGTTTCATTTTATATCAAACATAATAGCATGCAGAGCTGAAATCACAAAGCTTCGGTCACTGTACAAATATTCCTTTATCTAATTCTACTGTATGTGCACAAGTAATTGCTTGGTTTATCCTCCCGGCGTGCAATGCAGGCTGTCCGCTGCTGCCCGGTCACAGTTATGTGGCTACAGCTCTGACACCGTGACGTCAGCGCTGCAGCCTTGTGACTCCATCCCCAATGTATACATGCCATATATTCACATGCTTGACAAAGGTCCTCTGACCGAAACGTTGCCGCAGGAGGCAGAATAAAATGTGAGCTGCTTTTTCACTATCTGGTGTGGCGCTGTCCCTTTCTTCAATTTGGATCTATATATTCACATGCATCTGCGAGATGAGATATGGAAAGTTGTCAACTACTTTTTTTTTTTTTTTAAGGTGGTCGTACATCTGGGATATCGGCTCATTTGGCTGTGCTCTTAACTCCTCCATATACAGTACCGTGCAACCATTTTAGCCCCTTCATGATCTTGCGATTGTCTGTTTTTGCATTTTCACTTCTTCCTCCCCTTGTTAAAAGAGCCATAACTTTTTTTTATTTTTCTATCCCCATAGCTGTTTGAGGGGTTGATTTTTTTTTTTTTGCGGGACAGGTGGTGCTTTTCAATGACACCATTGAATTTCTCATCTGATGCACTGGAAAGCTGGGAAAAAAATTCCAAGTGCATTAAAATTGTAAAAAACAAAAACAAAAGATAACTCTAAATCAAGTCAATATTTGGTGTGACCACCCATTGCCTTCAAAACAGCATCAAGCACTTGAACGCATTTTTTTTTCTCTAAGGAACTTAGCAGAGAGATTGTTCCAAACATTTTGGAGAAATAACCACAGATCTGCTGCGATGTAGGTTTGCATTTCTGTCTCTTTGTTATTCCCACACAGACTCGATGATTTTGAGATCCAAGCTCTATAAGGGCCAAATCATCACTTACAGGACGTTCTTTTCTAAGCAGATTATAGTTCTTGGCATTGACATTGGTTGTATGTTTTGGGTTCTTGTTTTGTTGCAGACAAAATTTGGAGCTAATCAGAGGCCTCCCTGGTTTTATTCCACGATGGATAAGTCCTTGTATTTGCAAGTATTTCTCTGCATTGAGAACACCAACAAATTGGCAACATAGATGCAGTGGTCATAATACTTAGTGCAGCAGCAGAAAGACACATCACACTTACTTCCCTCTGATATCGCAAGATGCCCAACAATGCCATTGGCTCAGAACTGTCAGCAACTAGTGGGGCCCCACTATACCCAATGTACTGTTCAGAGAAGCTTGGCCAGAAGTGATTTTCATGGAAGAATTGTTGCCCAAAACCATATATTTGACATAGAAGCAAGGCCAAGCTACTCAACTATTAAAGAAAACCTAACCGGGATACACAAAAATGGCAGCAGGTGCTCTGGAGTGATCAATATGTGAAATATTTGGCTGTCATAAAAGGCAGTTTGTTTGCTGCAGGGCTGGAGAGTGGTACAGTATTGAGTGTCTGCAGGCAACAATGAAGCATGGTGGAGGTTTCTTGAACACTTGGCGCAGCATTTCAGCAAATGAAGTTGGGGATTTGGTCAAGATTAATGGTGTTCTCACTGCTGACAAACACAGGCAGATAATTACCCATCATGAAATACCACCAGTGAGGCGTCCGTCTGATTGGCTCAAAATGTATCTTGCCGCAGAACAACGACCCCAACATAGTCAATGTCATTAAGGATTATCTTCAGTGTAAAGAAGATCAAGGACTCGTATTTGTGCCTCACATCGGTGTCTTATGCTCTTGGCTAAGGTATCAGACCCATGGTATATGTAGGGCAAGGTTACCTTTGCCAGACAGTATTAATGAGCGATGAAATATACTGTTTGTTGTATGATGTAACCTTGTTATATTGTATAATCTTCAATAAAATGAGCTTAAAAAAGGAGGAGTAGTCCTGGAAGTGATGGTATGGCCTCCACGGAACCCTGATCTCAACATCTGTCTGGGATTACATGAAGAGACAGAAACATTTGCACAAGTCTACATCCAGAGAGAATCTGTGGTTAGTTCTCTGAGATGTTTGGAACAACCTCTCTGCCAAATTCCTTCAAAAACTGAATTGAAAAACTGAACAGAAGAATTGAAATTGTTTTGAAGGCAAAGGATGGTCACACGAAATATTGATGGGATTTAGATTTCTGTTTATTCATTCACTTTATTTTCATACATTAACAAAATGCAACTGATGAACACTTCTATTTTTGAAAGCTTTTTTACTTAACAGTATTTTTTCTACACATGCCTAAAAACTTTTGCACAGTAGTTGCTTATATACATTCAACTCAGCTATGCCATCATTTTTAATAGGGAAGGGAATAAGACATTGTAAAACCTCACACGCATATACTATACAGTTGGCTTCTCCACTGAAATCTGTGGGTTCAGTTGACTTATATCTAATGCTGATGGTCACTTTACCAGAATACCAGTTTGTATTTTGACTCTTTTTTTTTTTTCCAACAAACTTTATTGGGTTTTTAATTTTTTAACTGGGGAGGAAAGACTAGGAAGGGGAGGGGGGGATAAAGGGGAGGGGTACGAGTGTGGGGAAAAAGAAACCCCTATAGAAATAGGGGAACAGACAATCATACGATATTGTAAGAATTTACAAGATAGACGCATTATAAAAATATTACTTAGTAGAGTGATGAGTAAAATATATGAGTAATGAATATTTGAAGACCGCATACTCTGACGATATATTGTAGCTGAGTAAACAAAGCCTAAAAGAGGTTTAACTAGTAAATATGATAACATAGGTAATGTCATAATACACATGTTAATATGGGTGGCACTAAAGCTATCCAGTAGAAAAGAACATCATACGAAGGCCTGTTGTCTCCAGGTCATCTTCAGATGACCCTTGGACCTTGTGGGCTTAATGTTCGGTTCAGACACAGGCTGTGACGTGGACTAAACGTAAAGAGGTGAAATGACCCTCAGAGCTCTCAATTTGGTTTGGGTTTGGACGGAGGGTCAGAAGAAGGGAATCCGGGAGGGCCAATTCCCGCACAGTCAAGAAAGTCCGCCGCCCCATCCGGAGAAGTGAAGGTACGCCACTTTGCCGCAAAGTAAAATCTCAGACTGGAGAATTGGTGCCATATGTACTGTATTCCAGCCTGATGCAGTCTATAGGTGACGTGTTGGAATGATTTTCGTTTTTGTAGAGTCTCTTTGAATAGATCCCTGTAGAAGGTTAAGTGACCGTATGGGGAAGAGAGGAATCTTGATTCTCTTGCGATGTCAAGCAAAGAGTCTCTCAACCAGTTAGGGTATGTTCACACGTTCAGGATTTCCATCCTTTTTTTTTCCTGACTGAAACCGCAGGTCTCTGCAGAAAACGCAGGTGCGTTTTTTGGTGCGTTTTTGGTGCGTTTTTGGTGCGTTTTTTGGTGCGTTTTTTAGTGCGTTTTTTAGTGCGTTTTTTGATGCAGTTTTGTCTGCAGATTGTCTGTGTTTGACAGAAATAAAGTTTACTGCAGTGGGGGGAAGAAAAAAAAAAAAAATGATGTCATTTCCTTGTCCAACCCTTTTCTTCTTCCATCCTCCATTTTGGAACTTACACATCAAAATGAGTGGACGTGCAGAGCGTCGTCCAGATGACAGCCCACGGATCCAGCTCCGCACGCCACACCGGATTGCGATCCTGGGGTTGATGCTTCTAATTTTGAATCGACATGCATGTCAGGTAAGCAGATGTCTGTTTGTTTTATATATTGGGTTATGGGTACTTGTCCACATTCTGGAAACGTTGTATGTTTGGCGCTGCGTGTGGCCGCAGCGCCAAACATGCAGCGTCCACATGTCAGCATACTGGAGGTGATGTCATGAAATCACGTGTCCACTGTGTGTCATCCGTCAGCCCTGCGACTCCGGACATGCTGCGCGTCTTTTATGATCACAGCATGTCTGTGTTCCTTGTTGTGAAACTGCGGCTCCGCAATGAATAAAACAGGGCCCTATGCGTCGGGTGTGATGATGCTGGATTTGTACAATGAACACATCTGGCATCATTGCGTACTAGAATGGGGTGGGCCTTCCTGAATGTGGACACGTATCCTTACATAATCGACATTGTTTTCCTTGCATGTTTGATATATTTTTCTAATTGTTGTGTTTACGAAATATTTTTTTATTTTTCTATTTAGCGGCGGCAGAGAAGACGTGTGCAGAAACGATTGTGGGTGCACCCGCTTGTAGAAGACCGAACTGAGAAGGGGCACTTTCATGTGCTGTACAATGATTTGAGGAGGTAAGTAGAAATATATAGAATGACTAATTTACCTTTTTTGGCTAGCAATACTTGTGAAGTAACCCTTTTTTGTTGTTCTTTTGCAATTTTCAGATATCCTGAAAAATTTATATCGTTTTGTCGGTTACCAATTATTGCCTTTGACAGACTGCTTACCATCCTGGCACTCCATTTAACACTGCAAGACACGGTAATGAGGAAGTCCATCTCTGCTGAAGAAAGGCTGCTCATCACCTTGCGGTAAGTAACAATTTTTGGGGGGAATGTTGTTAGGTCTGTATTTTACTTGTGTGTGTGTCCAGTATGTGTGATTAAACCCACCCAGTCCTCTTTTTGGACAGGGGGCACACATACACACACACACGTGAGATACGGGCGAGTGTTGCATGGTAAACCCCGGCTCTGCCGCCTGCACTCTGGAGCGGAGTGTGCACCCACATACCAATACATGGAGCCGCACGCTCCACAACGGAGTGCATGCAGCAGGTCCGGGGATTACCATGCAACATTTGGTCATATCTCGCATGCGTGTGTGCACAAGTCCCATCAGGCCTTTTATTAATGTTTTTTACACCCTTTGTGTTGTGCTGGGTGTTAATGCCAGCATTATTGAATGGTGCTGGACGCATATAATAGCGGCCTTAACTTGTGACATGTTGTAATTACCTTTTTGTGTGACATTTCTAATTTTCTTTTTTGTTTCTTTTCAGATTTTTGGCCACAGGAGAGAGCTATACATCCCTGCACCTCCAATTTAGAGTTGGTAAATCTACCATCTCTAACATTGTGAGGTGTACATGTACCGTCATCTGGCAGAAGTTGCAGCCCATGGTGATGCCTTCCCCAACCGAGGAGACTTGGCTGCAGGTTGCAGCAGGCTTTCAGTCTGTGGCCAATTTCCCAAACTGCATAGGTGCAGTCGATGGTAAACATGTTCGGGTTCAGCAGCCACCACGATCAGGATCACGCTTCTTTAATTATAAGAAGTATTTTTCAGTGGTCCTGATGGCGGTGGCTGATGCCCATTACAAATTTGTTGCCATTGACGTTGGTGCCTATGGTAGTACTGGGGATTCTCGGGTGTTGCGAACGTCACAGATTGGGATGCAAATTCTTCGAGATGGCGGCACGCTCCCAGCCCCACGACCTTTGCCGGGTTCCACACATCCAGTGCCGTTCGTGATGGTATCGGATGAGGCGTTTCCCTTAACGACAACCCTGCTGCGCCCATACCCACGAAGGGGACTGGATGCCCGACGGAGGATTTTTAATTATCGGCTGAGTCGTGCACGCAGATATGTGGAATGCACCTTTGGGATCATGACTAGTCAGTGGAGGATCTTTCACACTGCCATTCAGTTGGACACAGACACCGTTGATGCTGTGATAAAGGCTTGCTGTGTACTCCACAACTATGCTCGTGAATACAACACTGACGTTGATGTGGAGTACCAGCAGCCAGTATTTAATCCAGTTGACAACGGGGGTCTGGGTAGGCCGTCCAACTCTGGTGTGCGTGTGAGAGAATCCTTCACTGACTACTTTATGAGTCCTGAAGGTGCCGTGCACTGGCAATACTCCTGTGCTGGTGTTGAGCAGCCTGACCAGCAGAGAAGGATGCATCTACACTGACCCCCCCAGAAATGTTGCCGACATCGCTGATAACAGTTTTGACAACATCCCGAAGAATGAGAAACGCCAGCAACCAACACAAAAGTTTGAAAAAAAAATTTTTTGTTTCATGTTACCAAAAAAACTGTGTTAAATAATTGATTGTAATATCAATAAAAAATCTATTTGGGTGTAATTATTTTTTTTTTGTTTTTTTTGGCTACAAAAATTTTGGTGTTTTATGAAAATAATAGCAGTATGACGTATACAATTGTTAACACATCAACACATAAACCACTAATTGATAGCCCATAAACCCAGGATAGCGGCCTTGACCGCATTGTAATAAAGAAGAGAATAGTATGTTTGAAATATAATATATTTAAAAGAACACAAATTCTTTGCAATATTTACAAAAGATTTTTCAATTAGAAAAAACAAAAAAAAAGCCCCTTTCAAAGCCAACTGGCAACTGGAGCTAAAAAACAAACCAAAAAAAACTCGGTGCCACTGAAAATTTTTGCCCATGTTCAATTCAGAAAAGTATATTCTGGAGAATAGAGGAAATTTGATCCCTCTGATTGATATGGTGCTCCCCCCATATGCTGCGAACTTCCTCTATCTCCAGAAGTAACTTGGCTGTGGGCCAAATACTGGGGTCTGGTAGCTTGTGTTTCCGGTGTTCGGTGTCGGGGCCTGAAAAGTCCCAACACCCCCATCAGAACTTCATTGTATGGAGATATCGGAGCAGGGTCCTCCAGAGCAGTGAGGGACATCTGGACCATGGACATGAAAAGAGATTGTCTATCCGGTGGCAGGGAGCGTGTTTTTCTTGCCACAGTTAGTGCGAAGGAGTCGCAGTGGTCATCAGAACTAGATTTTTTTAATAGATCTAACGTGTCGCAAGCGATTTGGACAGTTTGGTCATCTTGGTTTTTCTTTGTTTTTTTTTTTTTTTTCTCTGCTGCCACCGGATAGACAGCTCTCTTCTCCACTCTCACAGCTTCTGCGGAATCAGATGCTTCAGCAGCTGCTGAACTAGATGTTGATGCAGCAGCTGCTGAAGTGGATGCTGATTCAGCAGAAGCTGTGGGAGTGGAGGTAGAGATGGTCCCTCCCACTCCAGAGGAACTGCCTGCTCCATCCTCTTTGTCGCTGTCCTCCAAATCAGCTACCGACATGTTTCCTTCCGTCCTGTTGGAGAAAAAAAAAACATCAATTTTTCGCACAACATATTATATTTAAATAATCATGTGGAGTGGATTTTAACTTACTTTCTCAATGTCCTACTGGACACAAGAAACTGCAGCTCTTCGCTAAATGGAAATTTACTTTTGCTCGGCGAAGAGCCACTCTTAGAACATTCGTTCAGGAACTTCGTGAAACGGTCTCTGATTGAGCGCCACCGTTTCCTCACATCGTTATCTACCAAAAAAAGGTTACAAAATACAACAACATTTTTTGTGAGATCTAAACAAATTATATTTTTAATATACTCAAGGTTTACTAAATAAATTTAATTAAAATTACCAATTTGCTGCTGTGTACTCCCTGGATACTTGTCCCAATCTGGGATAAGGTCTCGTACAATTTTGGTCCAGGCTAGTTCCCGGAAATATTTATCCTTGTAGGATTCATCGGCTGGGTCCCACAAGGCCGGATAATCCCGAACCTACAATAAATACAATAGTGTCATCTCATAATCTATAGCGCGACCAAGTAATGTTACACAATTGCTGGAAATATTTCAAAGTAACCCCTAATAACTGAACACAAGCACAAACTGAAAACACAAACACCAATAAAAACGCTTGTGTGCAGTTGTTTTACCACTAGCTCTGTCGCCGTCAATCCTGAGTGGTTCGTGCGACAATCAACAACATTCATTAAAAAACACACTATAAAGTGAAATAGTTAGGGTAGGGTTAGGGCTCATAACCCTAAGCACTCTACCCCAAAAGGGATCCTAAACATAACACAACCACAAAAGGGATCCTAACCCTACAGGGATCCTAACCCTAACCCTACAGGGATCCTAACCCTAACCCTAAAGGGATCCTAACCCTAACCCTAACCCTAAAGGGATCCTAACCCTAACCCTAACCCTACAGGGATCCTAACCCTAACCCTAACCCTAAAGGGATCCTAACCCTAACCCTAACCCTACAGGGATACTAACCCTAACCCTACAGGGATCCTAACCCTAACCCTAACCCTACAGGGATCCTAACCCTAACCCTACAGGGATCCTAACCCTAACCCTAAAGGGATCCTAACCCTAACCCTAACCCTACAGGGATCCTAACCCTAACCCTAAAGGGATCCTAACCCTAACCCTAAAGGGATCCTAACCCTAACCCTAACCCTACAGGGATCCTAACCCTAACCCTAAAGGGATCCTAACCCTAACCCTAACCCTACAGGGATCCTAACCCTAACCCTAAAGGGATCCTAACCCTAACCCTACAGGGATCCTAACCCTAACCCTAAAGGGATCCTAACCCTAACCCTACAGGGATACTAACCCTAACCCTACAGGGATCCTAACCCTAACCCTAACCCTACAGGGATCCTAACCCTAACCCTACAGGGATCCTAACCCTAACCCTACAGGGATCCTAACCCTAACCCTAAAGGGATCCTAACCCTACAGGGATCCTAACCCTAACGGGATCCTAACCCTAACCCTACAGGGATCCTAACCCTAACCCTACAGGGATCCTAACCCTAACCCTACAGGGATCCTAACCCTACCCCTAAAGCTATTGTAAGGTGGCATTAAGCACTGTTAGTAATGGCGAGGCGTCAATAAGACGCCGATCAATTATTAATCCTAATAAGGTTTACTATAATATATGTGGACCCCCCTAAAAAAAAAAAACGTGTTGGGGTCCCCCTATATTTTTAGGCCAGAAAGGCTAAGCAGACAGCTGTGGGCCAATATTTGACGCCCGGGAAGGGGTTAAAATACCCATGGCTGTTCCCAGGCTATGAATATAAGCCCACGGCTGTCTGCGTAGCCTTTCTGGCACTAAAATATAGGGGGCCCCGAAAAAAAAACGTGTTGGGGTCCCCCTATATTTTTAGGCCAGAAAGGCTACGCAGACAGCCGTGGGCTTATATTCATAGCCTAGGAAAGGGGCCATGGATATTTGCCCCCCCCTGGCTACAAATATAAGCCCGCAGCCGCCCCGGAAAAGGCGCATCAAAAAGATGCGCCAATTCCGGCACTTAGCCCCTCTCTTCCCACTCCCGTGTAGCGGTGGGATATGGGGTAATGAGGGGTTAATGCCACCTTGCTATTGTAAGGTGGCATTAAGCCCGGTTAATAATGGAGAGGCGTCAATGAGACGCCTATCCATTATTAAGCCAATGAAAGGGTTAAAAAAAAAAAACACAAACACTAGAAAAAATATTTTAATGAAATAAAGACACACACTTTTTGACAATTCTTTTATTGCACGCTCAATCCATCCTGAAGACCCTCGACCTGAAAAAAAGGCAAAACAAAAAAACAAATTCATACTCCCTGGCCCTGTCCGCAGAAATCCATCGAGGGTCCCACGAAGATCTTCCATGGAGAACAGACACATCCAGAGATGTGTCTGCTCTCCACGGCTGCAGCAACACACTGACAGGAGCCATAGTTCCTGTCGGTGTGTCACTGCGCATGCGCGAGCGAGTTTACCGGCGGTCATTGACCCCGGTACTCTCGCTTAACGGCAGTGCTGCGTGGGAAAGTTCAACGCAGCTGTACTGCCGTTAACCGAGACGCCGGCGCCATTGAGCTCCGGGACAGTACGCGATACACTGCTAGGAGCTTCGCTCCTGGCAGTGTATCACCGGAGAGCAGGAGATCGGCGTGGGACACTCGGTTATGGATTCTGCGGACAGGGAGTATGGATTTGCTTTATTATTTTGGGATTTTTTCATTGAGGATCGAGGGCTTCGCCTACAAGTGTGGTGTATGGTGAGTATATACTCTATGTTATGTGTTGTATGTACTGTACTGTGTGTCATGTTTGTGTATTGTGTGTTTGTGTTTGGTGTGAACTTTAGTATTGTGCTAAGTCGCCGGACACAGGGACAACTCTCCCATCCTAAATACCGGATGGGAGTAGTAGTCCGATACGGCGACTTAGCACAATAGAGGCATATCGTCGCATGGGGACGGACACACAGACTTACCAAATCAATCAGACGCCCGACATCGATCCCCATGCGACGGTATGCCTCCATAGTGACAGTCTCTTCGTGATACAGTCGGGACCACACACGCCGCCCACGGACTTCCGCCCACGCACTTCCGCCCGCTTCCCCGAACTTCCTGCAGCAGCGGTTCTGCACATCAAACCGCAGTAAAACACGCAGATATATTTTTGATCTGCGTGTTTTACTGCGATTTTGACCTCACAATGGAGGTCTATGGGTGCAGAACCGCTGCGGTTCAGGAAGAAGAATTGACATGCTCCTTCTTTTTTCCGGGAGCTATTCAGCGCGGCTTTTTTTTTACAATTTCCGGACCATGTGCACAGTGTGTCCTGTTTTCCATAGGGTACAGTGTACTGTACCCTGCATGGAAAACAGCTGCGGAACCGCAGCGGCAAAACCGCCGCGGTTCCGCGGTAAAAAACGCACTGTGTGAACATGGCCTTAGGATAAAATGAGATAATAACGTCTGCGGCTAAATTGTATTTTGACTCTTTAACCCTGGTAAGCTATGATTACATTAAAGTGGCTATCAATGTAAAGATTTGGCTACAATATCACAAGCATTACAATATTTTTACTCAGAAAGCTCATCAGGATTAGGGCATTCGGGAAAAAAAGTTTCCTATAATATGAAGAATATACAGTAGACCTGTAGTATAGGATTTAAAGGATAGGAGCTGTCATGCTTGAATTTATAGGTTGAATGGAGAAAGCTTTAATAACAAGGTTATAATTCTACAAGAGTAAGACATTATGGTCCTGTAATCTTTTATATCATCTCTTTATGACACAGGTTTTATGGAAAGTCTGAAAGATCTGTTGTCTGATGAAGACTGCACAGTTCGACAGAAGACTACTGAGATTTTCTACATAATGGCTGGTCATAATATTGGAAGGTTGGTGAGCTCTGATTGGAATTAAAATGAAGCTATCAGCTATTTCATGCAAGCCCAAACTATGAGCAGCAAGAAATCCAGATAGACACCCTCATTACAGAGATTTATATTATATTCTGACATGCTGCCGCATTGATCCTCATAGAAAACCTAGCTTAAAGGGAACCTGTCACCCCCAAAATCGAAGGTGAGCTAAGACCACCGGCATCAGGGGCTTATCTACAGCATTCTGTAATGCTGTAAGTAAGCCCCCAATGTATCCTGAAAGATGAGAAAAAGAAGTAAGATTATACTCACCCAGGGGCGATACCGCTGCGGTCCGGTCCGATGGGAGTCGCGGTCCGGTCCAGCGCCTCCCATCTTCTTACGATGACGTCCTCTTCTTGTCTTCACGCTGCAGCTCCGGCGCAGGCGTACTTTGTCTGCCCTGTTGAGGGCAGAGCAAAGTACTGCAGTGCGCAGGCGCCGGGAAAGGTCAGAGAGGCCCAGCGCCTGCGCACTGCAGTACTTTGCTCAACAGGGCAGACAAAGTACGCCTGCGCCGGAGCTGCAGCGTGAAGACAAGAAGAGGACGTCATCCTATGAAGATGAGAGGCCCCAGACCGGACAGCGACACCCATCGGACCGGACCGCCCCCCCCAGGTGAGTATAATCTAACCTCTTTTTCTCGTCTTTCAGGATACATCGGGGGCTTATCTACAGCATTACAGAATGCTGTAGATAAGCCCCTGATGCCGGTGGGCTTAGCTCACCTTCGATTTTGGGGGCGACAGGTTCCCTTTAAACGGTTTGTCCACTACTTGGATAACCCCTTCTGAATCTTTATGTTCCCCTTCCAGTAAAATAATAACACTTATACTCGCCTCCGGGGCTGGTGCCATTCCAGAGTTTGCGCACTGGCTATCCGGAGGCTCGGGTAACATTATGTCACGTGATCACTGTGGCCAATTAGCACAGGCTTCACGCTCCCCTCCTTTGTTCAAATCAAGACATATGGAAGAAGTGAGAGCAGCTGCTGCCCTCTCACTTTCTCTGGAGAAGTGATTATCCACAGGGACATAGTAATGTCACATAAGCCCTGGGAGAGCCAGTACTGACACCTCTAGTACAGCTCCGTCACATAAGAATTGAGCCTAAATGTTCTTATTTTACTGGGGGGGGGAACATAGGGATTCAGAATGGGTTGTCCGAGTAGTTGACAACAGGGTGGATTTGATTTAAATCTAACTGATTTAAATCACGATTTAAATCACAATTTAAATCACTAGTCAGTAAGGCTTGATTTAAATCAGTGATTTCAATCAAAGTTTCTACCTAAACTAGTTCTTGCTACTTTAACATGCAAGTAGATGAAGATTTTTAGAATCACTTTTTATATTACTTTTTTCTCCCCAGTTTAATGGGTTAATCATTCATATTTGGACACCACTGTTCTGTTGTACTTAGGAAGGAGAAAAATAATCCTGACCTTAATAACAATTTAAATAGATTTATTCAACTGAAACAATAACAACATTACAGCATAAGTTATTTGCTTAAACAAACATCCATGTTTGTTAACTAATTTGGCTAAACAAAATATATATATATATTTTAAGAAACTTAGACTGTCAGCCCAGCCGACACATGAAAAACTTAAATACTACTGTCCCTGCTGTCCTCTGTAGCTCACTTGTCGTCATCTTCATCATCATCTTCTTCTTTGTTTCTATTCATAATCTGGAAAAGAAAAACAAGCTTTCCTGCTTTATTGTGTCCCAACTGATTTCTCAATTTAGAATGAATGAGTCCAAAGGAAGAGAATATTCTTTCAACACCTGCAGAAGAAGCTACTGCTGTTAAAAGTGAAATCATTACTTGAACAGTCTCTAAATCCAAGCGCTTAAGTGACTTCCACCAGTTTACTGGTGTGACCTTCCTTAAAATATCTTCAGCAAACATATATTTCTTGAATGGTTCCCCCTTAGCTCTGAAGTTTATTATAGTTGGCATTAAAGATGGATGATTGCTGGATACCCATGTCATAACTAACTCCTCTTCCTCAGCACTTAGGATTTGACCCTGATATTGGATATTGACAATATTTGCCAAAAAATGAGCTGGAGTCAGTGCTTGTCCCATTCGTTTGTTTACTGCTTGTAATTTAATTCTGTCCATGTGTAGTTCTGTTTTTAAGTGTTCACTCAGTTCCTTCCAAATTTCAACAGCATCCGCAATAAAACAGCTATTTTTCTGTATTTTGTTTAAAGCTTGAGAGATGGGTTTCAGGAAGCTCAGCATATGTTCAACATTTCTCTTAAGCCCAATGTTGAGGATTTTGGCCGTGACAGTGCCATCTATTTTATCTCGATTTTCTTCACAAAGTGTCATCAGAATAGGCCAGTTTTTGATATACCGTATATACTCGAGTATAAGCCGAGATTTTCAGCCCATTTTTTGGGGCTGAAAGTCCCCCTCTCGGCTTATACTCGAGTCATATACCCGGGGGTCGGCAGGGGAGGGGCAGCGGGGGCTGTGTAGTTATACTTACCTGCTGCGGCGCGGTCCCTGCAGTCCCTGGCTTCCCCGGCGCTGCAGATTCTTCCTGTACTGAGCGGTTACATGGCACCGCTCATTACAGAAATGAATAGGCGGCTCCACCTCCCATAGGGGAGGAGCCGCATATTCATTGCTGTAAATGATCGGTAACTGTGACCGCTCAATTACAGGAAGAAGCTGCAGCGCCGGGGAAGCAGGGACTGCAGGGACCGCGCCGCAGCAGGTGAGTATACGGGGATCGCAGCGCTGCGCTATATTTACCTGCTCCTCGCTCCGGTGCGGCTCCGTCTGCAGCGTCCTCTAGCTGTGACGCTCAGGTTAGAGGGCGCAGTGACGTAGTCAGTGCGCGCCCTCTGCTGAGCGTCAGTGCTGGAGACGGAGCCGCACGAGGAGCAGGTAAATATTGAAAGTGCCGGCGTCCTGAGCAAGAGAGGTGAGTATGTGATTTTTTTTTATTTATTGCAGCACCAGCAACATTCTATATGGCACAGCTTTATATGGAGCATCTATGGGGCCATAATGAACGGTGCACAGCATTCTATATGGGGCACAGCATTATATATGGAGCACCTATGGGGCCATAATCAACGGTGCAGAGCATTCTATATGGGGCACAGCATTATATATGGAGCACCTATGGGGCCATAATCAACGGTGCAGAGCATTCTATATGGGGCACAGCTTTATAAGGAGCATCT
The DNA here is from genome assembly GCF_032444005.1 of Ranitomeya imitator. Lineage (NCBI taxonomy): Eukaryota > Metazoa > Chordata > Amphibia > Anura > Dendrobatidae > Ranitomeya > Ranitomeya imitator. Next base: position 303,237,947 of record NC_091282.1, read on the forward strand.
ATGGGGCCATAATCAATGGTGCAGAGCATTCTATATGGGGCACAGCTTTATAAGGAGCATCTATGGGGCCATAATCAACGGTGCAGAGCATTCTATATGGGGCACAGCTTTATAAGGAGCATCTATGGGGCCATAATCAGCGGTGCAGAGCATTCTATATGGGGCACAGCATTATATATGGAGCACCTATGGGGCCATAATCAACGGTGCAAAGCATTCTATATGGGGCACAGCATTATATATGGAGCACCTATGGGGCCATAATCAACGGTGCAGAGCATTCTATATGGGGCACAGCTTTATAAGGAGCATCTATGGGGCCATAATCAACGGTGCAGAGCATTCTATATGGGGCACAGCATTATATATGGAGCACCTATGGGGCCATAAACAACGGTGCAGAGCATTCTATATGGGGCACAGCATTATATATGGAGCACCTATGGGGCCATAATCAACGGTGCAGAGCATTATATATGGGGCACAGCTTTATAAGGAGCATCTATGGGGCCATAATCAACGGTGCAGAGCATTCTATATGGGGCACAGCTTTATAAGGAGCATCTATGGGGCCATAATCAACGGTGCAGAGCAATATATATGGGGCACAGCTTTATAAGGAGCATCTATGGGGCCATAATCAACGGTGCAGAGCAATATATATATATGGCACAGCTTTCTATGGAGCATCTATGGGGCCATAATGAAAGGTATAGAGCATTCCATATGGCACAGCTTTATGTGGAGCATCTATGGGGCCATAATGAACGGTGCAGAGCATTCTATATAGCACAGTTGTATATGGAGCATCTATGGGGCAATAATGAACGGTATGGAGCATCTATTTTTATTTTTGAAATTTACCAGTAGCTGTTGCATTTCCTACCCTAGGCTTATACTCGAGTCAATAAGTTTTCCCAGTTTTTTGTGGCAAAATTAGGGGGGTCGGCTTATACTCGGGTTGGCTTATACTCAAGTATATACGGTACTGCTCAAAACAGTCCACCACAGAGTTCCATCTAACATCTTGTGGGAGCGTTAGCTTGGTTCCACCCATCCTTCTCAGAGCTGCTGCAGCAAAATGATTATTACGGAAGTATTTAGCAATTTCAACAACATTAGCCTTTATTTCTGGAACACTTAAGTCTTTGGCTAAGAGGTGCAGCAAATGAGCACTGCAACCATATGTTATTAGCAGCTTTGTATTCCCTCCCTGCTCTTCTAAATCTCTTCTCATCTTGGATACGTTTGCAGCATTGTCAGTGACCAAACTGCGTACTAGACATTTGAATTTTTGTTCACATGTCGTTATAGCTTTTACTGCCACTTCTTGTAAGTATTCTGCTGTGTGTGCATTTCCTGACGTATCAGTTGTTTGTGCAAGGAAGACTTTACCTTCTTCTGTTGTTATACAAGCACATACAATAGGATCATTGTGGACATTACTCCACCCATCAATACTTAGGTTAACAATTTTACCCTCCAGAGCTGTTGCACATTGCTCCATTTCTCTGTCATACACTTGATCCAGCAGTTTCCCTGCAACATCAGCTCTGCTGGGTGGACTGTATCCTGGTCTCAGTGACTGAACCATATTAATGAAATGTGGGTTCTCAGTCAGACGGAAAGAAGAGTTCGTTGCATAAATAAACTGGGCAATTTTTTCATCAATCAACTCTTTTTCTAAGCTGCTAGTTCTTATCACAAACCTATCTATGGTGGTTCCAGGAGGTAAAGGTTTTTTCTTCCTTTTGGGTGATGGAGATATGTGGCTGTGGGTGTCTGATGATGATGCTGCTGCTAATGAAGCACTATCCTGGATGGATAACTCTGAAACTGTAGAACAGGATGATGGTGATCTTGGAGGTGGATAGTTTCCAGAATCTGTGAATTCCCCTAAACAAAAAAAGTCAATGCTGTTATTTTATTGTTTATACAATTTCTGCTTATTGTACACAACAAATCACTGCCCCTGCCCCAAAAGGAATATTTGTTTTTCTTCATAACTGTACCAAATGACAGTAACATGCAGTAATAATAAGAAATATAATTTTTCTCACACATGACAGTTCAGTCTTTAGAAATAGGATTCAATAAAAATGTTTACCAACCTGAAGATCCTGCCTGTTCAGAAGTGTTTCTTTGGTCATCTTCATCACCGCACTTCTCATGATGTTGCCTCATTCGCGCCACCAGGCCTTGCATCTCTTTGTTGCATCGTTTGCATTTTGCACGCATGCCTGCCTTACCGATAGGCGAAGGAGCTTCATTAAAATATTCCCAAACTGGGTCTCTTTTACGGCCTGCTGCCATTATAAGGGAAGAATGTAATAAACCTCAGATCGTACACACAAACAGATCCAGACTTGTCTGTCTGTGGCTATGCTGCAGTATTGTGCTCAAAGTTTCACTTTCATTTTCTTGTCTGCTTGCCCTTCCTCCTCCTCACACTTAGATTCACATTCTTCTTGTGTTGTGCAGATCTATTCCACTCCAAACAATCAGAAACATATTGTCTAACTTCTTGGACTTGGCACTGAAGGGGTTGATTCTGTATTCATAGGTTTGTAGAACAATAGGATTAAGGTCTTTTTCTCAACTCTGTTCATGTTGTAACATTTTTGCCGTGAAGAAGAGGCTGGGACCTCTGCGGAGTCAAATTCAGTTTTGAGAACTGCGTAAGTAAAGCGAGCGTCTGTGATAATATAGGAGAGAAACTGCCCACTAATCCTACAGAAACCTCTGGAAGAGCATGGCATTGTGAATGTTACACATATACAGCCTTTATTCTACTGAGTTAAACAACTCAGCTTTATCTCATGATGGAAGAACCTTTGGACGGTAAAATATTTTCCTCAAAAAGCAGTTTATTGAAAAAAATCCGATTTAAATAAAAAAATCCGATTTAAATAAAAAAAATCATATTTTTTTTAATTTAAAAAAAAAAAAACATTGATTTTTATCCACCCTGGTTGACAACCCCTTTAAGCAGAAGCTGGGTATAGGGAGAAGAGTATACAGGATGGCTCCCTCCAGCATCTCCCTGTAAATCTTGGCTTTATTTCTGTAGGGAGAGAGCTGTCAATCAAGCTGAGTCAGGCGGAGAAGTGGTGGAGGAACCGCCCAGAGGACTCCTTCATTTGTGCTTGGCTCATTTTTTCCAAGCTAGGTTTTTTTTGAAAACTCTGTAATGTCTCACAATAAAACATAGCTCTTTGTAGTAACGTGGCCTGTGTGGATGTTATGCTGCCCGTGGTTTAAGCAACCAGAAAAGTCTGACATGTTCTTTCCAAAGGTTATGGGAATGAAGAACATGTAGGCTGTGCATATGAATTTACTTTGATAGATACAAGCTCGGTGGCTTCCAGGATAGTCTCCTAAAGACTGAATGTTAACCCCTCTGTGACCTTGGACGTACTATCCCGTCGAGGTGCCCTGGGCCTATCTGACCCTTGACGGGATAGTACGTCCTGCCCTTTAATGCGATACCGCGACTTAAGTCGCGGTGATCGCATTAAAATTCCGACGCCATCTCACCTGGGGGGAGATGGCCTCGGCATCCAGGGCATTGTCGCCGCCCACCCGCCCTCTCGATCGCTGTGATTGGCTGTTCAATTCTGAACAGCCAATCACAGCCATTCTCATTGTTTCAGCCAATCGGAGCGGCTGAAACAATGAGGTCACAGGCTAGGATCGAGTACCGATGTACTCGATCCTAGGTCCGGTGCCTGGCAACGCCAGGCACCGGCAAGAACACCCCGGATTGGCGCGATCGCCGATCGCGCCAATCGCAGGGCACCGCGCGATATTACCGCGCTGTGCCCTGCCGGAACCTGCGTGGATCGGTGCTCTAATAGCACCGATCCTAGGATAGGACACAGTGCAGGCCCAGCAGGGCCTGCAGGAGCCGATTGGCACGATCGATGTCATCGTCGATCGCGCCAATCACAGGGCGCAGCGGCGATCACGCTGTGACCGCTCTGTGCCCTGCAGGTGACCTGGCTGTGACCTGCCTAGGATGGCGCGAACAGATCCGATCCTAGGCAGGTCACAGCCAGGTCACCAGGAAAGCTCTGATTGGTGGGATCGATGTTATGGTTGATCCCACCAATGACAGGTCACAGCAGCAGCATGACCGCTCTGTGACCTGTCTGTGTCACCTGCCTGACCTGTGTATGACCGCTCTGCAGGGTCCTCATTCTAGCTGAGGATTCCTACAGAGCGGTCATACTGCTGGATCTCCCTGCTGGATTTTGTGCCTGGATCTCCCTGCCGTGCTGGGTATTGTGGTGCCACAGCAGCCTGTAGCACCACAATCCCTGCTAAAGAAAGAAGACAACTAAACGTAAGTTTTATCCCTGATCCCTGCCCAATCCCCGTTCATCCACCCCAATCCCCGTTCATCCACCCCAATCCCCGTTCATCCACCCCAATCCCCCCTTCCCCCTCTTTTTACCCCCTCCACCCCCATTTGTGCCGCCTCCGTGCGCACATTTTGTAGCCGCCGAGCGTTGATTGGTGACGCAGTTCACCGATCAACGCTCGCGCTCGCTTTTTTTCCCTCGCCCCCGTTGCGCCAACTCCGTACACACATTCCGCAGCCGCCAAAGTTTGATAAGTGACGCAGTTCACTTATCAGAGTTTGTGCCTGCCGTTTTCCTTTTTTTTTTTTTTCACCCCCCTTTTGCGCCACCTGACTACAACCGTACGTTTTGATCACTGATCCCTGCCCAATCCCCACTTCCACCCCCATCTCCCTTCCCCCTCTTTTTACCCCCCTTTGCACCTCCTTCCGTGCGCCCATTTAACAGCCGCCGAACGTTGATTGGTGACGTAGTTCACCGATCAACGCTCGCGCTCGCTTTTTTTGCCTCACCCCCGTTGCGCCAACTCCGTACACACATTCCGCAGCCGCCAAAGTTTGATAAGTGACGCAGTCCACTTATCAGAGTTTGTGCCTGCCGTTTTCCTTTTTTTTTTTTCACCCCCCTTTTGCGCCACCTGACTACAACCGTACGTTTTGATCACTGATCCCTGCCCAATCCCCACTTCCACCCCCATCTCCCTTCCCCCTCTTTTTACCCCCCTTTGCACCTCCTTCCGTGCGCCCATTTAACAGCCGCCGAACGTTGATTGGTGACGCAGTTCACCGATCAACGCTCGCGCTCGCTTTTTTTCCCTCACCCCCGTTGCGCCAACTCCGTACACACATTCCGCAGCCGCCAAAGTTTGATAAGTGACGCAGTTCACTTATCAGAGTTTGTGCCTGCCGTTTTCCTTTTTTTTTTTTTTCACCCCCCTTTTGCGCCACCTGACTACAACCGTACGTTTTGATCACTGATCCCTGCCCAATCCCCACTTCCACCCCCATCTCCCTTCCCCCTCTTTTTACCCCCCTTTGCACCTCCTTCCGTGCGCCCATTTAACAGCCGCCGAGCGTTGATTGGTGACGCAGTTCACCGATCAACTCTCGCGCTCGCTTTTTTCCCTTCAGCCTTTTTGCGCAACCTCCGTACACACATCCCGCAGCCGCCAAACTTTGATAAGTGACGCAGTTCTCTTATCAGAGTTTGTGCCTGCCTTTTTTTTTTTTTTTACAGGTTTTTCTTCTCCTTTTAGCATTTTCTTTTCAGATAAGTTTGCACAAATCACTATCCCCCCACACATACACATACAGTTATCAATAAAGTGCACCCAATCACCATATTCACACAAAAATGTCCCGCTCGTCCCGTTCGTCCCAACAGCGCTATTCATTGGAGGAGGCATATGCTTTCCTTGCCTCCGACACTGATAGCGAGGGAGAGGATCCCACTTTTCTTCACTTTTCTGATTCTTCATCCTCTTCCTCCTCCTCTTCCTCCTCGGGTCCTGCGGAACCACCACGCAGACGCCCCAGGACAGAAGATGAGGCAGCCCCCACCACTCCTGAACCAGCGCTCCCCACTGCGGAACCCACATGGACCTCGCCCCCCGAAAATTACGAGCCACTGATTCCTGATTTTGTGGCAGAATCAGGAATCAAGTTTGACACCACGGGCCTCACAGAAACAGACTTTTTCAAAGTCTTTTTCTCTGAGGATTTTATTAACCTCATGGTGGAGCAAACTAATTTGTATGCTCGTCAATTTTTGGAGCAAAACCCCGGTACATCATTTTCCAACTGGTCTCCTGTAGACGCAGTTGAAATGATGCAGTTTTGGGGCCTGGTCCTCCACATGGGGATCGTGAAGAAGCCAGAAATGCGGCAATATTGGAGTGTAGATGTTTTATATAACACTCCAGTATTCCGAATGGCCATGGTTCGGAGACGTTTTGAGGCCATCCATAAATTCCTGCATTATTCCGATAATGCACAGTGTCCCGCACGAGATGACCCCAACTTTGACCGTCTGTTCAAAGTTCGGCCGGTCATCGAACACTTCAACAAAAAGTTTTCTGAAGTGTACGTGCCCAAAAGGGACATCTGCGTGGATGAGTCCTTGGTCCATTTTAAGGGGCGGCTCGGATTCCGTCAATACCTGCCCAACAAAAGGGCCAGGTACGGAATCAAACTCTACAAGCTGTGTGAGAGTGCCTCAGGGTACATCCACAGGTTTAGAGTGTATGAAGGGAAGGACAGCAGGATTGAACCCCCTGAGTGTCCTCCTGTCCTGGGAGTGAGTGGGAAGATCGTGTGGGATTTGGTGCACCCACTGCTGGATAAAGGTTATCACTAGAGTTGAGCGACCTTGACCTTTTTAGAGTCGAGCCGGGTTTTGCGAAACCCGACTATGTCCAAAGTCGGGTCGAGTGAAATCGGCCGATTATGACGTAAAGTCGGGATCGACCGAAACACGAAACCCAATGCAAGTCAATGGGGCAGCATAGTCGGCAGTGAGTGGGGGCCAGGAAAACACCTAGAGTGGCCATTTTAATGTCAAAACCATCCATTCTTCTTAATGAAGCTTGTCAAGCGTAATTTACCTTATAATAATTGGAAGGCATTTGAAATTGGGGGTCATTTGGCTAAAGTTGTGGGGGGTAGGGCTGGTTCAAGTAATTAGTGGGCCCAGGAAATCTGGACCACGTCACGGCAGTGGAGCAGGGAGAGGTAAGTATTTCAACTTTGCAAGTGCTGTGAACCTGAGCAAGCAGGGGGGGCCCACTCGTTGGCATTGGCACTGGCACAGGGCCCCTCAAAGTACAGCGGTGTGTTTGCACGGCGGGGGCGCCTCCCACCGGCAGCAACACTTTTGCGTACTATGAGAGGCCCTGTGCCAGTGACGTCGCCAACTAGTATTCCTCCCCCCACCTGATGAAGGAACCTGCACTTTCATCTGCACCTTCCTCTTTGTCCCCGTGTAAGGTGGTATGGTATGCGGGAAGAGCAACCTGACTTTCAGCAGGGTCACAATGTTGTTGTGTAGCGTGCACGGGGAATGTTGCGTTATGGGTCAATGTACCAGCAGACTCATCTATCACTGGCTGGGCAATGGGCACGATGAAGTGGAAACACAGATATAGGCCCAAAGAAGAAAGTGGGCTAAATGCAGTTCAAAATTGGTAACACAGGAATAACCAGGGGGCATTGCAGTGGAGGACAACTGGAATGAGAGGCTGACACAGAGAGTAGGGCCAAATCAGTAAGTAGTCGAAATGCAGTTCAAAATTGGCAACCGTAGTAAACAGGCGGCACAGCTTTGTTCAGTGGAGGAGAACAGCAAGGAGTGGCAGACACCGATAGTAGGCCCCAAACCAACTAGTACGCCAAATGCAGTTGTTCCATTTAACCACAATTTAATGAGAGCCTGAAGATAGAAGCTCAGGAAAGGCAACCTGGGGAACACCTTGGAGTGTAACACACCATCTCTCTCCACCCCATACCCATTTTGTATGGCCTAATGCAGTGTACTTTTCTACAACTACTAAACGAGAGTCGGAAGACCGAAGCAATGGCAAGGAAACCTGGGGAACACCTTAGAGTGTAACACACCCTCTCTCTACACCCCATACCCAATTTGAAGGCCTAATGCAGTGTAGTTTCCAAGAACTACTAAACGAGAGCCGGAAGATCGAAGCTCAGGAAAGGCAACCTGGGGAACACCTTGGAGTGTAACACACCCTCTCGCTACACCCCATACCCAATTTGAAGGCCTAATGCAGCGTAGTTTCCAACAACTACTAAACGAGAGCCGGAAGATCGAAGCTCAGGAAAGGCAACCTGGGGAACACCTTGGAGTGTAACAAACCCTCTCTCTACACCCCATACCCAATTTGTAGGCCTAATGCAGCGTAGTTTCCGACAACTACTAAACGAGAGCATGAAGATCGAAGCTCAGGAAAGGCAACCTGGGGAACACCTTGGAGTGTAACACACCCTCTCTCTACACCCCATACCCAATTTGTAGGCCTAATGCAGCGTAGTTTCCGACAACTACTAAACGAGAGCCGGAATATCGAAGCTCAGGAAAGGCAACCTGGGGAACACCTTGGAGTGTAACACACCCTCTCTCTACGCCCCATACCCAATTTGTAGGCCTAATGCAGCGTAGTTTCCGACAACTACTAAACGAGAGCCGGAATATCGAAGCTCAGGAAAGGCAACCTGGGGAACACCTTGGAGTGTAACACACCCTCTCTCTACACCCCATACCCAATTTGAAGGCCTAATGCAGTGTAGTTTCCAAGAACTACTAAACGAGAGCCGGAAGATCGAAGCTCAGGAAAGGCAACCTGGGGAACACCTTGGAGTGTAACACACCCTCTCGCTACACCCCATACCCAATTTGAAGGCCTAATGCAGCGTAGTTTCCAACAACTACTAAACGAGAGCCGGAAGATCGAAGCTCAGGAAAGGCAACCTGGGGAACACCTTGGAGTGGAACACACCATCTCTCTACACCCCATACCCAATTTGAAGGCCTAATGCAGAGTAGTTTCCAAGAACTACTAAACGAGAGCCGGAAGATCGAAGCTCAGGAAAGGCAACCTGGGGAACACCTTGGAGTGTAACACAACGTCTCTCTACACGACGGAAGGGCTGATTCTTAGGAAGGAAGGCTGTTGGAAATAAGCATTGCGCGTCCGAGGGTGATTATATTCTTATTAGGTATATACTCACCCTCGGACGCGCCCTGCTTCTTTATTTGGAATGAATGTTTATTTGCAATGTGGTGTTGACTTTCTCTATTATTTTGGTAATTAATGATTTTATTATTTTCATTATTTTGCATCTTCTCGGCAATAATATAAAGAAGACGCGACAGGACAACACTCGGTGGATGCCATATGTGTGTTTTCAATTTAAAAAAACTTTCAGTTAACTACTTGCAGGAGAAAGTAATTGTAGCTGGTGGCCATTTTTAGTACTGTACCAGATTAGAGTTGTGTGTTTGTTTTTAATGTTAAAATGTCTGCATTTGATATCTCACCAGTATTTTCTTTTTTATAAGCAAAATACTTATTTTTATATTTTCTGATGTTGGTTCCAGGGGTACACGGCCAGCAGTGCCCTGGTCAGTGTAGTAGTAGTTGAAAGAATGGACCGCAGACAGGCATCGAAGGCCTAAAATAATAACACATGGCTGTAGGCAATTTTAAATTGGTTCCAGGGGTACACGGACAGCAGTGGTGTGGTCAGTGGAGGCCTAGTGGAAGGAGTGACCGCAGACAGGCATCGAAGGCCTAAAATAATAACACATGGCTGTAGGCAATTTTAAATTGGTTCCAGGGGTACACGGGCAGCAGTGACCTGGTCAGTGTAGTAGTAGTTGAAAGAATGGACCGCAGACAGGCATCGAAGGCCTAAAATAAAAAAATTGGGCTGGCTGTAGGCAATTTTAAATTGGTTCCAGGGGTACACGGGCAGCAGTGGTGTGGTCAGTGGAGGCCTAGTGGAAGGAGTGACCGCAGACAGGCATCGAAGGCCTAAAATAATAACACATGGCTGTAGGCAATTTTAAATTGGTTCCAGGGGTACACGGGCAGCAGTGACCTGGTCAGTGTAGTAGTAGTTGAAAAAATGGACCGCAGACAGGCATCGAATGCCTAAAATAATAACACATGGCTGTAGGCAATTTTAAATTGGTTACAGGGGTACACGGACAGCAGTGACCTGGTCAGTGTAGTAGTAGTTGAAAGAATGGACCGCAGACAGGCATCGAAGGCCTAAAATAAAAAAATTGGGCTGGCTGTAGGCAATTTTAAATTGGTTCCAGGGGTACACGGACAGCAGTGGTGTGGTCAGTGGAGGCCTAGTGGAAGGAGTGACCGCAGACAGGCATCGAAGGCCTAAAATAATAACACATGGCTGTAGGCAATTTTAAATTGGTTCCAGGGGTACACGGACAGCAGTGGTGTGGTCAGTGGAGGCCTAGTGGAAGGAGTGACCGCAGACAGGCATCGAAGGCCTAAAATAATAACACATGGCTGTAGGCAATTTTAAATTGGTTCCAGGGGTACACGGACAGCAGTGACCTGGTCAGTGTAGTAGTAGTTGAAAGAATGGACCGCAGACAGGCATCGAAGGCCTAAAATAAAAAAATTGGGCTGGCTGTAGGCAATTTTAAATTGGTTCCAGGGGTACACGGGCAGCAGTGGTGTGGTCAGTGGAGGCCTAGTGGAAGGAGTGACCGCAGACAGGCATCGAAGGCCTAAAATAATAACACATGGCTGTAGGCAATTTTAAATTGGTTCCAGGGGTACACGGGCAGCAGTGACCTGGTCAGTGTAGTAGTAGTTGAAAGAATGGACCGCAGACAGGCATCGAAGACCTAAAATAAAAAAATTGGGCTGGCTGTAGGCAATTTTAAATTGGTTCCAGGGGTACACGGGCAGCAGTGGTGTGGTCAGTGGAGGCCTAGTGGAAGGAGTGACCGCAGACAGGCATCGAAGGCCTAAAATAATAACACATGGCTGTAGGCAATTTTAAATTGGTTCCAGGGGTACACGGGCAGCAGTGACCTGGTCAGTGTAGTAGTAGTTGAAAAAATGGACCGCAGACAGGCATCGAATGCCTAAAATAATAACACATGGCTGTAGGCAATTTTAAATTGGTTACAGGGGTACACGGACAGCAGTGACCTGGTCAGTGTAGTAGTAGTTGAAAGAATGGACCGCAGACAGGCATCGAAGGCCTAAAATAAAAAAATTGGGCTGGCTGTAGGCAATTTTAAATTGGTTCCAGGGGTACACGGACAGCAGTGGTGTGGTCAGTGGAGGCCTAGTGGAAGGAGTGACCGCAGACAGGCATCGAAGGCCTAAAATAATAACACATGGCTGTAGGCAATTTTAAATTGGTTCCAGGGGTACACGGACAGCAGTGACCTGGTCAGTGTAGTAGTAGTTGAAAGAATGGACCGCAGACAGGCATCGAAGGCCTAAAATAAAAAAATTGGGCTGGCTGTAGGCAATTTTAAATTGGTTCCAGGGGTACACGGGCAGCAGTGACCTGGTCAGTGTAGTAGTAGTTGAAAGAATGGACCGCAGACAGGCTTAGAAGGCCTAACATAACAAACTTGGGCTGGCTGTAGGCACTTTTAAATTGGTTCCAGGGGTACACGGGCAGCAGTGGTCTGGTCAGTGGAAGTCTAGTGGAAGGAGTGACCGCAGACAGGCTTCCAAGGCCTAACATAACAAACTTGGGCTGGCTGTAGGCACTTTTAAATTGGTTCCAGGGGTACACGGGCAGCAGTGGTCTGGTCAGTGGAAGTCTAGTGGAAGGAGTGACCGCAGACAGGCTTCCAAGGCCTAACATAACAAACTTGGGCTGGCTGTAGGCACTTTTAAATTGGTTCCAGGGGTACACGGGCAGCAGTGGTCTGGTCAGTGGAAGTCTAGTGGAAGGAGTGACCGCAGACAGGCTTCCAAGGCCTAACATAACAAACTTGGGCTGGCTGTAGGCACTTTTAAATTGGTTCCAGGGGTACACGGGCAGCAGTGGTCTGGTCAGTGGAAGTCTAGTGGAAGGAGTGACCGCAGACAGGCTTCCAAGGCCTAACATAACAAACTTGGGCTGGCTGTAGGCACTTTTAAATTGGTTCCAGGGGTACACGGGCAGCAGTGGTCTGGTCAGTGGAAGTCTAGTGGAAGGAGTGACCGCAGACAGGCTTCCAAGGCCTAACATAACAAACTTGGGCTGGCTGTAGGCACTTTTAAATTGGTTCCAGGGGTACACGGGCAGCAGTGGTCTGGTCAGTGGAAGTCTAGTGGAAGGAGTGACCGCAGACAGGCTTCGAAGGCCTAACATAACAAAATTGGGCTGGCTGTAGGCACTTTAAATTGGTTCCAGGGGTACATGGGCAGCAGTGTATGGTCAGTGGAAGTCTAGTGGAAGGAGTGACGGCAGACAGTCTTCGAAGGCCTAACATAACAAAATTGGGCTGACTGTAGGCACTTTTAAATTGGTTCCAGGGTAACACGGCCAGCAGTGGCCTGGTCAGTGTAGTAGTTGTAGAAAGAAGGGACCGCAGACAGGCTTCGAAGGCCTAACATAACAAAAATGTCAAAACAATGGTATTGTCAGTGCCAGGCATTGAAGGATGTCAGCGGCTAGACTACACATTGGTGAAGCTGTGAGAGATAATTTTGCTAGTGGTAGAGCACTGTTTGAGCTGGGGGGGGGAACTGTCTTGTGGCCGGCGGTACAGGCACAGGGCCCCTCATATTACAACGGTGTGTCTGACGTTGGGTGCGCACCACCACCGCCAGAGACACTTTATTGTACTATGAGGGACCCAGTGGCAGTGCCGTCGACCAAAAGCGGCCACACCCACCTCTTCAGACAAACAGCACTCTCAAGGGTCCAAGCGCAAAGTGGCGATAGCACGGCCCCGTGTGGGGAGTTTGGCCATTTCGTGAGGTGGAAACATGTCGTATGCTGGACAATCAGGTGAAGAAAATTACGAGATTGGAAAAGTCATTCAGAATAGTCCACAGGCAAGACCTTTTCATAGGAAAGCTAGGTGTCAGCCGGGCAGGGTGGGGCAAAAGATTTTGAAATCCAGTTGTGGTTCATTTTAATGAAGGTTAGATCATCTACATTTTGGGTAGCCAGACGAGTCCTTTTTTCTGTTAGTATTGAACCTGCAGCACTGAATACTCTTTCTGATAGGACACTAGCTGCCGGGCAAGCAAGCTCCTGCAATGCATATTCTGCCAATTCTGGCCAGGTGTCTAATTTGGATGCCCAGTAATCAAATGGGAATGACGGTTGAGGGAGAACGTCGATAAGGGATGAAAAATAGTTTGTAACCATACTGGACAAATGTTGTCTCCTGTCACTTTGAATTGATGCTGCAGTACCTGTCCTGTCTGCGGTCATAGAAAAATCACTCCACAACCTGGTCAGAAAACCCCTCTGTCCAACGCCACTTCTGATTTCTGCCCCTCTAACACCTCTGGTCTGCTGGCCCCTGGAGCTCGTGTGAGAACGATCACGGGCGCTGTGTGCAGGGAATGCCAGAAGCAAACGGTCAACAAGAGTTGATTGTTTTGTTGCTAATATTAGTTCCAAGTTCTCATGTGGCATAATATTTTGCAATTTGCCTTTATAGCGAGGATCAAGGAGGCAGGCCAACCAGTAATCGTCATCGTTCATCATTTTTGTAATGCGTGTGTCCCTTTTGAGGATACGCAAGGCATAATCCGCCATGTGGGCCAAAGTTCCCGTTGTCAAATCTGCGGTTGTGCTTGGTTGAGGGGCAGTTGCAGGCAAATCTACGTCACTTGTGTCCCTCAAAAAACCAGAACCCGGCCTTGCCACGCCACCAATTTCCCGTGCCCCCGGGAAAGCTTCCTCATTAAAAATATACTCATCCCCATCATCCTCCTCATCCTCCACCTCCTCTTCGCCCGGTACCTCGTCATGTACACTGCCCTGACCAGACAATCGCTGACTGTCATCAAGGCTTTCCTCTTCCTCTGGTGCAGACGCCTGATCCTTTATGTGCGTCAAACTTTGCATCAGCAGACGCATTAGGGGGATGCTCATGCTTATTATGGCGTTGTCTGCACTAACCAGCCGTGTGCATTCCTCAAAACACTGAAGGACTTGACACATGTCTTGAATCTTCGACCACTGCACACCTGACAACTCCATGTCTGCCATCCTACTGCCTGCCCGTGTATGTGTATCCTCCCACAAAAACATAACAGCCCGCCTCTGTTCGCACAGTCTCTGAAGCATGTGCAGTGTTGAGTTCCACCTTGTTGCAACGTCTATGATTAGGCGATGCTGGGGAAGGTTCAAAGAACGCTGATAGGTCTGCATACGGCTGGAGTGTACAGGCGAACGGCGGATATGTGCGCAAAGTCCACGCACTTTGAGGAGCAGGTCGGATAACCCCGGATAACTTTTCAGGAAGCACTGCACCACCAGGTTTAAGGTGTGAGCCAGGCAAGGAATGTGTTTCAGTTGGGAAAGGGAGATGGCAGCCATGAAATTCCTTCCGTTATCACTCACTACCTTGCCTGCCTCAAGATCTACAGTGCCCAGCCACGACTGCGTTTCTTGCTGCAAGAACTCGGACAGAACTTCCGCGGTGTGTCTATTGTCGCCCAAACACTTCATAGCCAATACAGCCTGCTGACGTATGCCAGTAGCTGCCCCATAATGGGAGACCTGGTGTGCAACAGTGGCAGGTGCGGATGGAGTGTTTGTGCGACTGCGGTCTGTGGACGAGCTCTTGCTTCTGCAGGAGGACGAGGAGGAGGAGGGGGTGCGAACGGCTACAGACAACTGTTTACTAGACCGTGGGCTAGGCAGAACTGTCCCAAACTTGCTGTCCCCTGTGGACCCTGAATCCACCACATTTACCCAGTGTGCCGTGATGGACACGTAACGTCCCTGGCCATGCCTACTGGTCCATGCATCTGTTGTCAGGTGCACCTTTGTGCTCACAGATTGCCTGAGTGCATGGACGATGCGCTCTTTAACATGCTGGTGGAGGGCTGGGATGGCTTTTCTGGAAAAAAAGTGTCGACTGGGTAGCTCGTAGCGTGGTACAGCGTAGTCCATCAGGTCTTTGAAAGCTTCGCTTTCAACTAACCGGTAGGGCATCATCTCTAACGAGATTAGTCTAGCTATGTGGGCGTTCAAACCCTGTGTACGCGGATGCGAGGCTAAGTATTTCCTTTTTCTAACCATAGTCTCATGTAGGGTGAGCTGGACTGGAGAGCTGGAGATCGTGGAACTAGCGGGGGTGCCGGTGGACATGGCAGACTGAGAGACGGTGGGAGATGGTATTGTTGCCGCCGGTGCCCTAGATGCAGTGTTTCCTACTACGAAACTGGTGATTCCCTGACCCTGACTGCTTTGGCCTGGCAAAGATACCTGCACAGATACAGCAGGTGGTGCGCTAAATGGTGGTCCTACACTGCCGGAAGGGATGTTGCGTTGATGACTAGCTTCATTGGCCGAGGGTGCAACAACCTTAAGGGACGTTTGGTAGTTAGTCCAAGCTTTCAAATGCATGGTGGTTAAATGTCTATGCATGCAACTAGTATTGAGACTTTTCAGATTCTGACCTCTGCTTAAGGAAGTAGAACATTTTTGACAGATGACTTTGCGCTGATCAATTGGATGTTGTTTAAAAAAATGCCAGACTGCACTCTTTCTAGCATCGGATACCTTTTCAGGCATTGCAGACTGAGCTTTAACCGGATGGCCACGCTGTCCTCCACCAGGTTTTGGCTTTGCCACGCGTTTTGGGCAAGATACGGGCCCGGCAGATGGAACCTGTGGCGATGTTGATGCCTGCTGCGGCCCCTCCTCCTCCTCTGCTTCAGAACTGCTGCCGCCTGCACCCTGTTCCCCCAATGGCTGCCAATCGGGGTCAAGAACTGGGTCATCTAATAACTCTTCTTGTACCTCCTGCGCAACTTCGTCTGTGTCACCGTGTCGTTCGGTGGTATAGCGTTCGTGATGGGGCAACATAGTCTCATCAGGGTCTGATTCTTGATCAGCACCCTGCGAGGGCAATGTTGTGGTCTGAGTCAAAGGACCAGCATAGTAGTCTGGCTGTGGCTGTGCGTCAGTGCACTCCATGTCAGATTCAATTTGTAATGGGCATGGACTGTTAACTGCTTCACTTTCTAAGCCAGGGACGGTATGTGTAAAGAGCTCCATGGAGTAACCCGTTGTGTCGCCTGCTGCATTCTTCTCTGTTGTTGTTTTTGCTGAAGAGGACAAGGAAGTGACTTGTCCCTGACCGTGAACATCCACTAACGACGCGCTGCTTTTACTTTTACCAGTTTCACGAGATGAGGCAAAAGAGCTAGAGGCTGAGTCAGCAAGATAAGCCAAAACTTGCTCTTGCTGCTCCGGCTTTAAAAGCGGTTTTCCTAATCCCAGAAAAGGGAGCGTTCGAGGCCTTGTGTAGCCGGACGACGAACCTGGCTCCACAGCTCCAGACTTAGGTGCAATATTTTTTCCCCCACGACCACCTGATGCTCCACCACTACCACTACCCTCATTACCAGCTGACAATGAACGCCCCCGGCCACGACCTCTTCCACTAGACTTCCTCATTGTTTTAAAAACGTAACCAAACTAACGTTATTTGTTGCAGTCACACAACTTACACGGTGAGCTATAACTTCAGTATGATTTAGCTACCCCTTTACAGGTTGGTGAGACCACAGCGAAAATCAGGCCCAATGTTACACACTCTTTTTTTGGTGGCTGCAAATTAGAGAGATGCCCCACACGCAGGACTGTCACTGAAGCACAAATGTTAATATTAATGTCACACTATTATTTTTTTTTTATTTTTATTTTTTTCAGGAACACTTTAGAAACCCCCCCAAAAAAAAAAAATAGATTTTTGCAGGGAGAATTTAGAAAACAAATGTAACAAACTATATGCTTTCTATGGGCCACTGAGTGAGAGATGACGCACACAGGAATCAGGAGTGGCACACAAGCCCAGAGGCCAATATTTTTCTACCAATGATTGATGGAGTTATTTTCTCTGGTAGATTTTGGAACCCAAATCAAGGAAAAAAAATGTAGGCTTTCTATGGACCACAATTGGAGAGAGAGAGAGAGAGAGATGGCACACCCAGGAGTCAAGACTGGCACACAAGCAGAAAGGCCAATATTAATCTCCCACTGTTTTTTTTTTTTTTTTTTTTTTTTTTTTTTTTTTTTTTCAGGGAGACTTTAGAAAAAAAAATAATAAAAAAAATATGATTTTATCAGGAAGAATTTAGAAACCAAATAAAATAAAATGATTTTTTCAGGGAGAATTTATAAAACAAATAAAAACAAAAATAGGCGTTCTATGGCCCACTGACTGAGAGATGACGCACACAGGAGTCAGGAGTGGCACACAAACCCAGAGGCCAATATTTTTCTACCAATGATTGATGTAGTTATTTTCTCTGGTAGATTTTAGAACCCAAATCAAGGAAAAAAAATATAGGCTTTCTATGGACCACAATTGGAGAGAGAGAGAGAGAGAGAGAGAGAGAGAGAGAGAGAGAGATGGCACACCCAGGAGTCAAGACTGGCACACAAGCAGAAAGGCCAATATTAATCTCCCACTGTTTTTTTTGGTTGTTTTTTTTTTTTTTTTTTTCAGGGAGACTTTAGAAAAAAAAATAATAAAAAAAATATGATTTTATCAGGAAGAATTTAGAAACCAAATAAAATAAAATGATTTTTTCAGGGAGAATTTATAAAACAAATAAAACCAAAAATAGGCGTTCTATGGCCCACTGACTGAGAGATGACGCACCCAGGAGTCAAGACTGGCACACAAGCAGAAAGGCCAATATTAATCTCCCACTGTTTTTTTTGGTTGTTTTTTTTTTTTTTTTTTCAGGGAGACTTTAGAAAAAAAAATAATAAAAAAAATATGATTTTATCAGGAAGAATTTAGAAACCAAATAAAATAAAATGATTTTTTCAGGGAGAATTTATAAAACAAATAAAAACAAAAATAGGCGTTCTATGGCCCACTGACTGAGAGATGACGCACACAGGAGTCAGGAGTGGCACACAAACCCAGAGGCCAATATTTTTCTACCAATGATTGATGTAGTTATTTTCTCTGGTAGATTTTAGAACCCAAATCAAGGAAAAAAAATATAGGCTTTCTATGGACCACAATTGGAGAGAGAGAGAGAGAGAGAGAGAGAGAGAGAGAGAGAGAGAGATGGCACACCCAGGAGTCAAGACTGGCACACAAGCAGAAAGGCCAATATTAATCTCCCACTGTTTTTTTGGTTGTTTTTTTTTTTTTTTTTCAGGGAGACTTTAGAAATAAAAATAATAAAAAAAATATGATTTTATCAGGAAGAATTTAGAAACCAAATAAAATAAAATTATTTTTTCAGGGAGAATTTAGAAAACAAATAAAACCAAAAATATGCGTTCTATGGCCCACTGACTGAGAGAGAGAGAGAGATGGAACGCTTAGTACTGGCACACAAGCCCAAAGGGCAATATTAATCTCCCTTTTTTTTTCCAGGGAGAATTTCTGAAACCCAAAAAAAAAATAAAATAGGCTTTCTATGGCCCACTATTTGTGAGAGAGATGGGACGCTCAGGACTGGCACAGATGGCACGCTCAGGACTGGCACAGAAGCCCAGAGGCCAATATTAATCTCCCTTTTTTTCTGGGAGAATTTATAAAACCAAAAAAATATTTAAATAGGCTTTCTATGGCCCACTATTTGTGAGAGAGATGGCACGCTCAGGACTGGCACAGATGGCACGCTCACAACTGGCACACAAGCCCAGAGGCCAATATTAATCTCCCTTTTTTCAGGGAGAATTTCTAAAACCCAAAAAAAAAATAAAATAGGCTTTCTATGGCCCACTATTTGTGAGAGAGATGGGACGCTCAGGACTGGCACAGATGGCACGCTCAGGACTGGCACAGAAGCCCAGAGGCCAATATTAATCTCCCTTTTTTTCTGGGAGAATTTATAAAACCAAAAAAATATTTAAATAGGCTTTCTATGGCCCACTATTTGTGAGAGAGATGGCACGCTCAGGACTGGCACAGATGGCACGCTCACAACTGGCACACAAGCCCAGAGGCCAATATTAATCTCCCTTTTTTCAGGGAAAATTGATAAAACAAAAAAAAAAATTAAATAGGCTTTCTATGGCCCACTATTTGTGAGAGAGATGGCACGCTCAGGGCTGGCTGGCACAGATGGCACGCTCAGGACTGGCACACAAGCCCAGAGGCCAATATTAATCTCCCTTTTTTTCTGGGAGAATTTATAAAACCAAAAAAATATTTAAATAGGCTTTCTATGGCCCACTATTTGTGAGAGAGATGGCACGCTCAGGACTGGCACAGATGGCACGCTCACAACTGGCACACAAGCCCAGAGGCCAATATTAATCTCCCTTTTTTCAGGGAAAATTGATAAAACAAAAAAAAAAATTAAATAGGCTTTCTATGGCCCACTATTTGTGAGAGAGATGGCACGCTCAGGGCTGGCTGGCACAGATGGCACGCTCAGGACTGGCACACAAGCCCAGAGGCCAATATTAATCTCCCTTTTTTTCTGGGAGAATTTATAAAACCAAAAAAATATTTAAATAGGCTTTCTATGGCCCACTATTTGTGAGAGAGATGGCACGCTCAGGACTGGCACAGATGGCACGCTCACAACTGGCACACAAGCCCAGAGGCCAATATTAATCTCCCTTTTTTCAGGGAAAATTTATAAAACAAAAAAAAAAATTAAATAGGCTTTCTATGGCCCACTATTTGTGAGAGAGATGGCACGCTCAGGGCTGGCACAGATGGCACGCTCAGGACTGGCACACAAGCCCAGAGGCCAATATTAATCTCCCTTTTTTTCAGGGAGAATTTATAAAACCAAAAAAAAAAATAAATAGGCTTTCTATGGCCCACTATTTGTGAGAGAGATGGCACACTCAGGACTGGCACACAAGCCCAAAGGCCAATATTAATCTCCCACTGTATTTTTATCAGGGAGAATTTATACACCCCACAAAAAAAAATACAGAAAAATGAAAAGGCTTTCTATGGCCCACTATGTGAGAGAGATGGCACACACAGGGATGGCACTCTAGCAGAAATGCCAAATTGCCAATCTTAATCTCCCACCAAAAAAAAAAAAAAAAAAAAAACAGGGAATGTCCTACAATTACTATCTCCCTGCCTGCAGTAATCTCAGCCAGGTATGGCAGGCAGCTACTATCTCCCTGCCTGCAGTAATCTCAGCCAGGTATGGCAGGCAGCAATAAGGAGTGGACTGATGCACAAATGAAATAAAAAGTGTGGACAAACAAAAAAGATAGCTGTGCAGAAAGGAAGGAACAAGAGGATTTGTGCTTTGAAAAAAGCAGTTGGTTTGCACAGCGGCGTACACACAGCAATGCAGCTATCAGGGAGCCTTCTAGGGCAGCCCAATGAGCTACAGCGCTGAGGGGAAAAAAAAAAAAAAAAAAACTTCCACTGTCCCTGCACACCGAGGGTGGTGTTGGACAGTGCAAATCGCTGCAGCACAAGCGGTTTTGTGGTTAATGGACCCTGCCTAACGCTATCCCTGCTTCTGACAAAGCGGCAGCAACCTCTCCCTAAGCTCAGATCAGCAGCAGTAAGATGGCGGTCGGCGGGAACGCCTCTTTATAGCCCCTGTGACGTCGCAGACAGCAAGCCAATCACTGCAATGCCCTTCTCTAAGATGGTGGGGACCAGGACCTATGTCATCACGCTGCCCACACTCTGCGTTTACCTTCATTGGCTGAGAAATGGCGCTTTTCGCGTCATTGAAACGCGACTTTGGCGCGAAAGTCGCGTACCGCATGGCCGACCCCGCACAGGGGTCGGATCGGGTTTCATGAAACCCCGACTTAGCCAAAAGTCGGCGACTTTTGAAAATGTTCGACCCGTTTCGCTCAACCCTAGTTATCACCTCTATACTGATAACTTTTATACCAGCATCCCACTCTACAAATCCCTCTCTGCGCGAGGTACCGCAGCCTGCGGTACTGTGCGCAAAAATCAGAGAGGCCTCCCAAAGACGCTACTTCGGCAGATGCTCAGAAAAGGTGAGAGCAAGGCCCAATGTAGCGACCACCTGCTGGTGGTCAAGTACAAGGACAAGAGGGATGTCCTTCTCTTGACCACCATACATGGTGATGGCAGAGCCCTCAGCACTGTACGGGGTACCTCTACACAGGTCTGCAAACCGGACTGTGTACTGGGCTACAACAAAAGCATGGGGGGGGTTGATCTCTCTGATCAACTCCTCCAACCATACAGTGCTTTGAGAAAGGCCAAGGTGTGGTACAAAAAGTTGGCCGTCCACATCGTACAAATGGCAATGCTCAACGCTTTCCTGCTGTTACGATGTGCACGCCACACCGATACGTCGTACCTTCAGTTCCAGGAGGTAGTGGTTAAGGCCCTGATATTTGGTACTCCGGAAGGAGAGGGCCCCAGTACTTCCGGAACTGAAGGTGCTCGTATCGTACCAGGCCAGCATTTTCCGGGGGTGGTCCCGCCAACCGGCAGAAAAGGTAAGCCGCAAAAAAGGTGCCGAGTGTGTTACAAAAGGGGAATACGCAAGGACACCATTTATCAATGCGACACCTGCCCCGAAAAACCTGGCCTGTGTATGAAGGATTGCTTCAGATTGTACCACACCTCCATGCACTACTAATTTACTTTACAAGAAAGCGTACATTAGTTCCAAAAAGGGGGCACATCTAGATAAGTTCCTTGGGGGGGGTCTAGGTTCCAAAATGATGTCACTTGTGGTTTTTTTTTTACTGTTTAGGCACATCAGGGGCTCTGCAAACGGAACATGACGACCGCAGACAATTTCTGCATTCCAAAACGTCACAACTTCCCTTTCGAGCCCCAACGTGTGCCTAAACAGTTTTTTCCCACATATGGCGTACCAGCGTAATCAGGACAATTTGGACAACAACTTTTGATGTCCAATTTCTCCTGTTACCTTTGGGAAAATTAAAAATTGGGGACTAAAATATCATTTTTGTGGGAAAAAATAGGATTTTTTATTTTCACGCCTGGGCATTATAAACTTTAGTGAAGCACGTGGGGGTTCAAATTTCTCACCAAACACCTAGATAAGTTCCTTAGGGGGTACAGTTTCCAAAATGGGGTCACTTGTGGGGGGTTTCTACTGTTTAGTCACATCAGGGGCTCTGCAAATGGAACATGATGCCAGCAGAACATTCCATCAAAGTCTGCATTCCAAAACGTCACTACTTCCCTTTCGAGCCCCAACGTGTGCCCAAACAGTAGTTCCTCCCCACATATGGGGTATCAGCGTACTCAGGACAAATTGGACAACAACTTTTGGGGTCCAATTTCTCCTGGTACCCTTGGGAAAATTAAAAATTGGGGACTAAAATATCATTTTTGTGGGAAAAAATAGGATTTTTTATTTTCACACCTGGGCATTATAAACTTTAGTGAAGCACGTGGGGGTTCAAAATTCTCACCACACAACTAGATAAGTTCCTTAGGGGGTACAGTTTACAAAATGGGGTCACTTGTGGGGGGTTTCTATTGTTTAGTCACATCAGGGGCTCTGCAAATGGAACATGATGCCAGCAGAACATTCCATCAAAGTCTGCATTCCAAAACGTCACTACTTCCCTTTCGAGCCCCAACGTGTGCCCAAACAGTAGTTCCTCCCCACATATGGGGTATCAGCGTACTCAGGACAAATTGGACAACAATTTTTGGGGTCCAATTTCTCCTGGTACCCTTGGGAAAATTAAAAATTGGGGACTAAAATATCATTTTTGTAGGAAAAAATAGGATTTTTTATTTTCACGCCTGGGCATTATATACTTTAGTGAAGCACGTGGGGGTTCAAAATTCTCACCACACAACTAGATAAGTTCCTTAGAGGGTCTAGTTTCCAAAATAGGGTCACTTGTGGGGGGTTTCCACTATTTAGGCACATCATGGGCTCTCCAAACGCGACATGGCGTCTGATCTCAATTCCAGCCAAAGTTAGCTTGAAAAAGTCAAACGGCGCTCCTTTCCTTCTGAGCCCTGCCATGCGCCCAAACAGTGGTTCCCCCCAAATATGGGGTATCAGCGTACTCAGGACAAATTGGACAACAACTTTTGGGGTCCAATTTCTCTTTTTACCCTTGAGAAAATAAAAAATTGGGGACTAAACGATCATGTTTGTGGAAAAAAATAGGAATTTTTTTTTTCACGCCCGGGCGTTATAAACTTTCGTGAAGCACTTGGGGGATAAAAGTGCTCATGACACATCTAGATAAGTTCCTTAGGGGGTCTAGTTTCCAAAATGGGGTCACTTGTGGGGGGTTTCCACTGTTTAGGCACATCAGGGGGTCGCCAAACGCGACATGGCGTCCGATCTCAATTCCAGCCAAAGTTAGCTTGAAAAAGTCAAACGGCGCTCCTTTCCTTCTGAGCCCTGCCATGCGCCCAAACAGTTGTCCCCCCCCACATATGGGGTATCAGCGTACTCAGGACAAATTGGACAACAACTTTTGGGGTCCAATTTCTCCTTTTACCCTTGAGAAAATAAAAAATTGGGGACTAAACGATCATGTTTGTGGAAAAAATAGGAATTTTTTTTTTCACGCCCGGGCGTTATAAACTTTCGTGAAGCACTTGGGGGATAAAAGTGCTCATGACACATCTAGATAAGTTCCTTAGGGGGTCTAGTTTCCAAAATAAGGTCATTTGTGGGGGGTTTCCACTGTTTAGGCACATCAGGGGGTCGCCAAACGCGACATGGCGTCCGATCTCAATTCCATCCAAATTTAGCTTGAAAAAGTCAAACGGCGCTCCTTTCCTTCTGAGCCCTGCCATGCGCCCAAACAGTGGTCCCCCCCCACATATGGGGTATCAGCGTACTCAGGACAAATTGGACAACAACTTTTGGGGTCCAATTTCTCCTTTTAC
Source organism: Ranitomeya imitator (assembly GCF_032444005.1). Taxonomy (NCBI): domain Eukaryota; kingdom Metazoa; phylum Chordata; class Amphibia; order Anura; family Dendrobatidae; genus Ranitomeya; species Ranitomeya imitator. Next base: position 303,261,844 of record NC_091282.1, read on the forward strand.
CCTTGAGAAAATAAAAAATTGGGGACTAAACGATCATGTTTGTGGAAAAAATAGGATTTTTTTTTTTCACGCCCGGGCGTTATAAACTTTCGTGAAGCACTTGGGGGATAAAAGTGCTCATGACACATCTAGATAAGTTCCTTAGGGGGTCTAGTTTCCAAAATGGGGTCATTTGTGGGAGGTTTCCACTGCTTAGGCACATCAGGGGGTCGCCAAACGCGACATGGCGTCCGATCTCAATTCCAGCCAAATTTAGCTTGAAAAAGTCAAACGGCGCTCCTTTCCTTCTGAGCCCTGCCATGCGCCCAAACAGTGGTCCCCCCCACATATGGGGTATCAGCGTACTCAGGACAAATTGGACAACAACTTTTGGGGTCCAATTTCTCCTTTTACCCTTGAGAAAATAAAAAATTGGGGACTAAACGATCATGTTTGTGGAAAAAATAGGATTTTTTTTTTTCACGCCCGGGCGTTATAAACTTTCGTGAAGCACTTGGGGGATAAAAGTGCTCATGACACATCTAGATAAGTTCCTTAGGGGGTCTAGTTTCCAAAATAGCGTCACTTGTGGGGGGTTTCCACTGTTTAGGCACATCAGGGGGTCGCCAAACGCGACATGGCGTCCGATCTCAATTCCAGCCAAATTTAGCTTGAAAAAGTCAAACGGCGCTCCTTTCCTTCTGAGCCCTGCCATGCGCCCAAAAAGTGGTTCCCCCTCACATGTGGGGTATCAGCGTACTCAGGATAAATTGGACAACAACTTTTGAGGTCCATTTTCTCTTTTTACCCTTGGGAAATTAAAAAGATTATTGCTGAAAGATCATTTTTGTGACTAAAAAGTAAAATGTTAATTTTTTCCTTCCATGTTGCTTCTGCTGCTGTGAATCACCTGAAGGGTTAATAAACTTCTTGAATGTGGTTTTGAGCACCTTGAGGGGTGCAGTTTTTAGAATGGTGTCGCTTTTGGGTATTTTCTGCCATATAGACCCTTCAAAATGACTTCAAATGTGAGGTGGTCCCTAAAAAAAATGGTTTTGTAAATTTGGTTGTAAAAATGAGAAATTGCTGGTCAAATTTTAACCCTTATAACTTCCTTGAAAAAAAAAAGTTTGTTTCAAAAATTGTGCTGATGTAAAGTAGACATGTGGGAAATGTTATTTATTAACTATATTGTGTCACATAACTCTCTGGTTTAACAGAATAAAAATTCAAAGTTGGAAAATTGTGAAATTTTCAAAATTTTCGCCAAATTTCCGTTTTTTTCACAAATAAACGCAAGTTATATCGAAGAAATTTTAGCACTATCATGAAGTACAATATGTTACAAGAAAACAATCTCAGAATCGCTAAGATCCGTTGAAGCGTTTCGGAGTTATAACCTCATAAAGGGACAGTGGTCAGAATTGTAAAAATTGGCCTGGTCATTAACGTGCAAACCACCCTTGGGGGTAAAGGGGTTAAAGAGGTTATTCTACAAAACCCCATATTTAAATTGTATAACCTGACAACTATGGCTGTCATAACAGTAGAGGGGTAGGTGCGACTTCAGGGATACCTAGTGTTACTATGGCTCAATTCATACTAGATCATGACTTCCATTTATTACACAGCATAACAGCTTTTCTGCAGCCATTTTTAAACAGATACTGTAGATTTTTGACAGTCCACTCGTTTTGCCTCTACAAGAGGCATTTTAGCCCGAGGTAGTTGACAAATGGGAAACATTATGTGACAGCAAAACTGCACAGAATACACAATACATAATTTGTTTGCTGTCTGTTACCATGGAGACACTCAATCTGCATAAAAGCTGTAGAAACAAAACCATAGTTTTATTTTTAAGACATATAGCAAAAGTGCTTTGCTTTTATTTCAGATTCAGCGATACAAACACTTACTTACATTTTAAATCCATTTTGTGGAAAAAAAAAATATTTTTTATTTTCACGGCTCTGCATTATAAACTTCTGTGAAGCACTTGGGCATTCAAGGTTCTCACCACACATCTAGATAAGTTCTATGGGGGGTCTAGTTTCCAAAATGGGGTCACTTGTGGGGGATTTCTACTGTTTAGGCACATCAGGGGCTCTCCAAACGCGACATGGCGTCCGATCTCAATTCCAGCCAATTCTACATTGAAAAAGTAAAACGGCACTCTTTCTCTTCCAAGCTCTGCGGTGCGCCCAAACAGTGGTTTACCCCCACATATTGGGTATCAGCGTACTCAGGAGAAATTGCACAACAACTTTTGTGGTCTAATTTCTCCTGTTACCCTTGTGAAAATAAAAATTTGTGGGCAAAAAATCATTTTTGTAGAAAAAATGCGATTTTTTTTTTCACGGCTCTACGTTATAAACTTCTGTGAAGCACATGGGGGTTCAAAGTGCTCGCCACACATCTAGATAAGTTCCTTAAGGGGTCTAGTTTCCAAAATGATGTCACTTGTGGGGGGTTTCCACTGTTTAGGCACATCAGGGGCTCTCCAAACGCGACATGGCGTCCAATCTCAATTCCAGCCAATTCTACATTGAAAAAGTAAAACGGCACTCCTTCTCTTCCAAGCTCTGCGGTGCGCCCTAACAGTGGTTTACCCCCACATATTGGGTATCAGCGTACTCAGGAGAAATTGCACAACAACTTTTGTGGTCTAATTTCTCCTGTTACCCTTGTGAAAATAAGAATTTGTGGGCGAAAAGATCATTTTTGTGTAAACAAAAGCGATTTTTTATTTTCACGGCTCTACGTTATAAACTTCTGTGAAGCACTTGGGGGTTCAAAGTGCTCACAACACATCTAGATAAGTTCCTTAAGGGGTCTAGTTTCCAAAATGATGTCACTTGTGGGGGGTTTCCACTGTTTAGGCACATCAGGGGCTCTCCAAACGCAACATGGCGTCCGATCTCAATTCCAGCCAATTCTGCATTGAAAAAGTCAAACGGCGCTCCTTCACTTCTAAGTTCTGCGGTGCGCCCTAACAGTGGTTTACCCCCACATATGGGGTATTGGCGTATTCAGGAGAAATTGCATAACAAAATTTATGGTTACATTTATGTTTTTACACTTGTGAAAATAAAAAAAATGGTTCTGAATTAAGATGTTTGCAAAAAAAAGTTAAATGTTCATTTTTTCCTTCCACATTGTTTCAGTTCCTGTGAAGCACGTAATGGGTTAATAAACTTCTTGAATGTGGTTTTGAGAACCTTGAGGGGTGTAGTTTTTAGAATGGTGTCACACTTCATTATTTTCTATCATATAGACCCCTCAAAATGACTTCAAATGTGATGTGGTCCCTAAAAAAAAATGGTGTTGTAAAAATGAGAAATTGCTGGTCAACTTTTAACCCTTATAACTCCCTAACAAAAAAAATTTTGTTTCCAAAATTGTGCTGATGTAAAGTAGACATGTGGGAAATGTTATTTATTAGCTATTTTTCGTGACATATCTCTCTGATTTAAGGGCATAAAAATACAAAGTTTGAAAATTGCAAAATTTTAAAAATTTTCGCCATATTTCCGTTTTTTTCATAAATAATCACAAGTAATATCGAAGAAATGTTACCACTAACATGAAGTACAATATGTCACGAAAAAACAATCTCAGAATCAGCGGGATCCGTTGAAGCGTTCCAGAGTTATAACCTCATAAAGTGACAGTGGTCAGAATTGCAAATATTGGCCTGGTCATTAAGTACCAAATTGGCTCTGTCACTAAGGGGTTAAAGACCTTGCCTTTTTTTGCAATTCTGACCAGTGTCCCTTTATGAGGTAATAACTCAGGAACGCTTCAACGGATCCTAGCGGTTCTGAGATTGTTTTTTCGTGACATATTGGGCTTCATGTTAGTGGTAAATTTAGGTCAATAAATTCTGCGTTTATTTGTGATAAAAACGGAAATTTGGCGAAAATTTTGAAAATTTCGCAATTTTCACATTTTGAATTTTTATTCTGTTAAACCAGAGAGTTATGTGACACAAAATAGTTAATAAATACCATTTCCCACATGTTTACTTTACATCAGCACAATTTTGGAAACAAAATTTTTTTTTGCTAGGAAGTTATAAGGGTTAAAATTTGACCAGCGATTTCTCATTTTTACAACGAAATTTACAAAACCATTTTTTTTAAGGGACCACCTCACATTTGAAGTCAGTTTGAGGGGTCTATATGGCTGAAAATACCCAAAAGTGACACCATTCTAGAAACTGCACCCCTCAAGGTACTCAAAACCACATTCAAGAAGTTTATTAACCCTTCAGGTGCTTCACAGCAGCAGAAGCAACATGGAAGGAAAAAATGAACATTTAACTTTTTAGTCACAAAAATTATATTTTAGCAACAATTTTTTTATTTTGCCAATGGTAAAAGGAGAAACTGAACCAAGAAAGTTGCTTTCCAATTTGTCCTGAGTACGCTGATACCTCATATGTGGGGGTAAACCACTGTTTGGGCGCACGGCAGGGCTTGGAAGGGAAGGAGCGCCATTTGACTTTTTGAATCAAAAATTGGCTCCACTCTTTAGCGGACACCATGTCACGTTTGGAGAGCCCCCGTGTGCCTAAAAATTGGAGCTCCCCCACAAGTGACCCCATTTTGGAAACTAGACGCCCCAAGGAACTTATCTAGATGCATAGTGAGCACTTTGAACCCCCAGGTGCTTCACAAATTGATCCGTAAAAATGAAAAAGTACTTTTTTTTCACAAAAAAATTATTTTCGCCTCAATTTTTTCATTTTCACATGGGCAATAGGATAAAATGGATCATAAAATGTGTTTGGCAATTTCTCCCGAGTACGCCGATACCTCATATGTGGGGGTAAACCACTGTTTGGGCACTCGGCAGGGCTCGGAAGGGAAGGCGCGCCATTTGACTTTTTGAATGGAAAATTAGCTCCAATTGTTAGCGGACACCATGTCGCGTTTGGAGAGCCCCTGTGTGCCTAAACATTGGAGCTCCCCCACAAGTGACCCCATTTTGGAAACTAGACCCCGAAAGGAAATTATCTAGATGTGTGGTGAGCACTTTGAACCCCCAAGTGCTTCATAGAAGTTTATAATGCAGAGCCGTGAAAATAATAAATACGTTTTCTTTCCTCAAAAATAATTATTTAGCCCAGAATTTTTTATTTTCCCAAGGGTTACAGGAGAAATTGGACCCCAAAAGTTGTTGGCCAGTTTCTCCTGAGTACGCTGATACCCCATGTGTGGAGGTAAACCACTGTTTGGGCACACGTCGGGGCTCAGAAGGGAAGTAGTGACTTTTGAAATGCAGACTTTGATGGAATGGTCTGCGGGCGTCACGTTGCGTTTGCAGAGCCCCTGGTGTGCCTAAACAGTAGAAACCCCCCACAAGTGACCCCATTTTAGAAACTAGACCCCCCAAGGAACTTATCTAGATATGTGGTGAGCACTTTGAACCCCCAAGTGCTTCACAGTCGTTTACAACGCAGAGCCGTGAAAATAAAAAATCATTTTTCTTTCCTCAAAAATGATGTTTTAGCAAGCAATTTTTTATTTTCACAAGGGTAACAGGAGAAATTGGACCCCAGTAATTGTTGCGCAGTTTATCCTGAGTATGCTGGTACCCCATATGTGGGGGTAAACCACTGTTTGGGCACACGTCGGGGCTCGGAAGTGAGGGAGCACCATTTGACTTTTTGAATACGAGATTGGCTGGAATCAATGGTGGCGCCATGTTGCGTTTGGAGACCCCTGATGTGCCTAAACAGTGGTAACCCCTCAATTCTACCTCCAACACTAACCCCAACACACCCCTAACTCTAATCCCAACTGTAGCCATAACCCTAATCACAACCCTAACCACAACCCTAATTCCAACCCTAACCCTAAGGCTATGTGCCCACGTTGCGGATTCGTGTGAGATCTTTCAGCATCATTTTTGAAAAATCCGCGGGTAAAAGGCACTGCGTTTTACCTGCGGATTTTCCACGGATTTCCAGTGTTTTTTGTGCGGATTTCACCTGCGGATTCCTATTGAGGAACAGGTGTAAAACGCTGCGGAATCCGCGCAAAGAATTGACATGCTGCGGAAAATACAACGCAGCGTTTCTGCGTGGTATTTTCCGCACCATGGGCACAGCGGATTTGGTTTCCATAAGTTTACATGGTACTGTAAACCTGATGGAACACTGCTGCGAATCCGCAGCCAAATCCGCACCGTGTGCACATAGCCTAATTCTAAAGGTATGTGCACACGCTGCGGAAAACGCTGCAGATCCGCAGCAGTTTCCCATGAGTTTACAGTTCAATGTAAACCTATGGGAAACAAAAATCGCTGTACACATGCTGCAGAAAAACTGCACGGAAACGCAGCGGTTTACATTCCGCAGCATGTCACTTCTTTCTGCGGATTCCGCAGCGGTTTTACAACTGCTCAAATAGAAAATCGCAGTTGTAAAACCGCAGTAAAATGCGCAGAAAAAACGCGGTAAATCCGCCATAAATCCGCAGCGGTTTAGCACTGCGGATTTATCAAATCCGCAGCGGAAAAATCCGCAGAGGACCAGAATACGTGTGCACATACCGAAACCCTAACCCTAACCCTAGCCCTAACCCTACCCCTAACCCTAGCCCTAACCCTACCCCTAACCCTACCCCTAACCCTACCCCTAACCCTACCCTTAACCCTAGCCCTAACCCTACCCCTAACCCTATTCTAACATTAGTGGAAAAAAAAAATTATTTACTTTTTATTGTCCCTACCTATGGGGGTGACAAAGGGGGAGGGGTCATTTATTATTTTTTTTATTTTGATCACTGAGATATAATCCATCTCAGTGATCAAAATGCACTTTGGAACGAATCTGCCGGCCGGCAGATTCGGCGGGCGCACTGCGCATGCGCCCGCCATTTTGGAAGATGGCGGCGCCCAGGGAGAAGACGGACGGACCCCGGCAGGATCGGTAAGTATGATGGGGGGGGATCGGAGCATGGGGGGGTGGATCAGAGCGCGGGAGGGGTGGAACGGAGCACGGGGGGTGGAACGGAGCATGGGGGGGTGTAATGGAGCATGGAGGGGGGTGGATCGGAGTGCAGGGGGGGTGATTGGAGCACGGGAAGAGTGATTGGAGCACGGGGGAGCGGACAAGAGCTCGTGGGGAGCGGAGCACAGGACGGAGGGGAGCCGGAGCAGTGTACCGGACAGATCGGAGGACTGGGGGGACGATGGGTGGGGTGGGGGCACATCAGTGATTCCAGCCATGGCCAATGATATTGCAGCATCGGCCATGGCTGGATTGTAATATTTCACCAGTTATAATAGGTGAAATATTACAAATCGCTCTGATTGGCAGTTTCACTTTCAACAGCCCATCAGAGCGAACGTAGCCACGAGGGGATGAAGCCACCCCCCCTGGGCTAAACTACCACTCCCCCTGTCCCTGCCGATCGGGTGAAATGGGAGTTAACCCTTTCACCCGATCTGCAGGGACGCGATCTTTCCATGACGCTACATAGGCGTCATGGGTCGGATTGGCACCGACTTTCATGACGCCTACGTGGCGTCAAAGGTCGGGAAGGGGTTAATTTAATAGAACGGCCAAATTTTGCATATACACACTACTAACATTAGTAGTGTGGAATATGCAAAAAAAATGGGGATATGAGATGGTTTACTGTATGTAAACCATGTCTCATATCATGTCGGGTTTAGGAAGGAGATAGCAAAAGCCGGCAATTGAATTACCGGCTTTAAAGCTATCTAGCGCTGTATGAAGTAATAATATATATACATATATGTGTCTACTGACATATATATATATATATATATACATATATATATATATAGACAGTATATATGTTTTTTGTTTTTTTTTATACATAGATCCCTTGTATAGCGGTATGTTGGTTTTGCAAGCCTGCGATAAAAACACGCAGTACGGATGCCATACGGATTACATACGGAGGATGCCATGCGCAAAAAACGCTGACACACCCTGCCTACGGAGGAGCTACGGACCACTATTTTGGGGACTTTTCAGCATATTACGGCCGTAATATACGGACCGTATTGTCTTACGCTGAGTGTGACTCCAGCCTAAGAATTACTGTATTTTTTTTCGGAGTATAAGACACACTTTTTTTCCCTCTAAAAATGTGGAGGAAAATGAGGTGTGCGTCTTACAATCAGGATGTACCTGTTCTGGCTGAGGTGGGGGAGCGGCAGTGGGCCACAGGAGGCTGCGGCTTACTCCCGTGCCTGCTTCTAAAGAGAAATGAATATTCACTATATTCCACACCCATGGGCATGGAGGGCCGTGAATTTTCACTTCTGTATAATAGCATCTAGGTATGACTGGCCCCCATCCCTGTCCTGGTATGCATGGCCCCATCCTTATCCTGGTATGCAGGGCCCCATAAAAAAAAACACTCCCTCGCAGCGTCTTATTCCAGTGGCAACAGCTACTTTATGCTTGTAAGCAGCTCATGGCAGGGATGTCATGTGCTGCTTACAAGCCGAAGGACAGCTGACGGAATACTCATTGCTCGCCACGCCGGGACTATGTGGGTGGAGAGCAGTTATTATTCATTGCTCTTTACTAGCGAGCACAGTGTCAGCCACAGGCTGGGAGCTTATAGAGCACATTCATGCCCCCCAGCTTATTGCGGCTTTCGAGCATGGTGAACCTCGTGGGGGTAATGTTAGGCCCCGGGATTCTTCCGCTGCACATGGTAGATCCCAAGCCTTGTCTGCCTTGGTGTCCTCCCATTCAGACTCGGCCGCTGCAGGTGCTGCTCAGCATAGACGTCGGTCCCAGCGTCTATCTCAGGCTCGTGGTGTGTGCTTGGTTACTGCTGGCTCTCCAGCCAAGTCCTTAGTAACCAGTAATATTCAGGGACAGTCCAGCACTCTGGAGAATAAGTCCGGAGATCACCATACTGCGCATGTCCGTGACTTGGCATCTTCTAATTGGTGGTCGGACGTCAACTGCTCTGGTGATGTGGCAGTGCCGGATTGGCCCACGGGCAAGGTCCTGTCCGACAGGACATGAGCCTAGTGTATAAAAGGTTCTCAGAGGTGCACGCTGGTGCGCTAGCATCATTTGTGTGTGGCTATGTGAGTGAAGACCCTACCACTCTGTCTGCAAGTGTCATATGTCTGTCTAGCTTTGGGACTGTACTGTAGCCAGGCAGCTATCGTCAGTGGGGGCAATTAGCTGTTTGGCTTAGCATCTGTTACCTACATGTGTGCGGTTAGCACAGTGGAGTTTAGAGCAAGCTCAACCCTAGTTGGTATTATGCAGAGCATCTGTTTTGTTTCTGTGTGCGATTGACACAGCATAGGTGCAGTGCATCTGTTTAGTTTCTGTGTGCGAGTTAAGTTCACGTGCTTGTCCTGTGACGTATCACAGGACAGAGCACTTAGTACTCGTTTCTACTGTTCCTTCCTATGGAGTAACAGAGTTTGGAACTCGGCGTCCTGTTCGCACTGAGTGGCATTAACTCAGTGTGAACAAGTAATTGCTCGCTGTGTGTTCCGTCTTGGTTTACCAGCAGCAGTTTTCCATCTCTGCACGGTGGACCCTGAGTTGCGATTGCACTTTATTATTTATTTTATTTAGCGCAATCCGCCAACCCTATCGGTATAGTAGCGCCAGGGTCTGGCTAGTAATGGGAATGAGCAGCATCTACAGCGGTACATCCAGCAGCTGGAGGGCAGGTTGTCCACTCTTGAGTGGTGGCGACTTCAGCAGTGGATCTTACTGCAGTAGCGGTACAAGCTACCAGTGACCCTGCTACTAGGGTTTCTACTGCAACTCCTATTCCGTCTTTCCCACGTTTCCCGCTTCCTGATAAGTTCTCTGGGAACAGCAAGGCTTGCAGGGGATTCGTGAACCAGTACGCTATTCAGTTGAAGCTACTGGCCTCACGTTTCCCATCTGAGCGGGCCAAAGTGGGATTTGTGGTGTCTCTATTGACGGACAGGGCGTTGGAGTGGGCTACGCCGCTGTGGGAGCGTAAAGACCAGGTGGTTCAGAGCATCTCTCGCTTTCTGGGTACCCTGAAACAGGTCCTTTTAGGACCTCAAGTTACTCATGACGCCACGCTCCAACTCTTGGCGTTCTCCCAGGGCTCTTCCTTGGTCGGCCAGTTTTGCCATCCAGTTTCTGACTTTTTAGCGTCTGAGTTGGAGTGGCCAGATAAGGTCTTGATTCCCGTGTTCTGGAGGGGTCTTGCTGACCATGTAAAAGATGCTCTGGCCACTAGGAAGATTCCCATTACACTGAAGGACTTAATGTTGGTGTCCATTCGCATCGATCTTCGGCACGTTGAACAAAGGTTGGAACATGCCCAGTGTAGACAAAGGATTCGGTTGGCCCCACGCTTTACCAATCCTTTGGAGTCTCCGGCTCAGACAAGCGAGCCTGTAGAGGCCATGGATGTATCTCGATCTGAACCTAGGTCCTGTTCCGTTTGTCCACGCCCATCCTGCTTTGTTTGTGGGCAGATCATTATGCTAACAAGTGTCCCAGGCGGCAGGGAAACGACCGCTTCTAGTGGCTATCGGAGGAGGCTCACTAGACACGGCAGGTGACTCTATCATATGGGTTGATCACTCACATTACTGAGACTTGTGTGGATTCCGGGGCTGAGGGCAATTTTCTGTCTCCCACCTTCACCTGACAGCACGCAATACCCTGTTGTGAATTCCGCTCTTGGGCTCCCTCCGGTGGTTGTAAGTGGCACTTTTGTGAGTTCTGCTCTTGGGCTCCCTCTTGTGGTTTCTAGTGGTATGGCTGCTCCTTGGCGTTAGCTGTCATCAGCTGCCTCCACTTATCTTCTCTTCTGCTCGGCTATTTAGGTCTGGCTCTGTCTTCAGCCAGTGCCACTTGTAAATGGTTTCTGGTTGGATTCACATCTCTTTGGAGTTCCCTGTTATCCTGACCAGTTCAGCTAAGCTAAGTTTTTGCGTGCTCTTTTCTGTCCATAGATTGTGGACTTATCCATTCTGTGCTTTCTATGTTTGTCCAGCTTATCAGTGTGAATTTATTCTGTCTTGCTGGAAGCTCTGGGAGGCAGATTTGCCCTCCACACCTTTAGTCAGGTGCGGAGTTTTTTTTTTTGTAAACTCTGCGTGGATTTTTGTAGTGTTTTATACTGACCGCACAGTATTCCATCCTGTCCTGTCTATTTAGTTAGACTGGCCTCCTGTGCTCATCCTGGTTTCATTCTGTGTATGTCTTTTCCCTCTCCACTCACAGTCATTATTTGTGGGGGGCTAATCTATCCTTTGGGGATTTTCTCTGAGGCAAGATAGTTTTCCTGCTTCTTTCTTTAGGGGTAGTTAGCTCTTAGGCTGTGACGAGATGCCTAGGGGGATAGTTAGGAGCATTCCACGGCTACTTCTAGTGTTGTGTTGAGCTTAGGGACTGCGGTCAGTACAGTTACCACGTCCTTCAGAGCTCGTTCCATGTTGCTCCTAGACCACCGTATCATAACAGTACAAGTGGCCGAAAATGAATTAAATGCATCTCAAAAGAAGGAAAAGAAAGTTCTGAACCATTTTTTTTTCTGTGCTTTGGTTTGTCTTTTTTTTTCTTCTTTTCCTCTTAATATCTGGGTGGTTCAGGATATATGCTTTGGCATGGATGTTCAGGGTTTGTTTTCTCGTGTGGATCAACTTGCTGCAAGAGTACAGAGTATCCAGGACTATGTTGTCCAGACTCCGGCTTTAGAGCCCAGAATTCCTACTCCTGATTTGTTTTTTGGGGACAGATCCAAGTTTTTGAACTTTAAAAATAACTGCAAATTGTTTTTTTACTTTGAAACCCCGTTCTTCTGGTGATCCCATTCAGCAAGTAAAAATCATCATATCCTTGCTGCGTGGTGACCCTCAAGACTGGGCTTTTTCTCTTGAAACAGGGGATCCGGCATTATTGAATGTAGATGCATTTTTTCAAGCGCTCGGATTATTGTATGACGAACCTAATTCTGTGGATCATGCAGAAAACACCCTGTTGGCCCTGTGTCAAGGTCAGGAAGCGGCAGAGTTATACTGCCAGAAATTTAGAAAATGGTCTGTGCTCACTAAATGGAATGAAGAGGCTCTGGCTGCTATTTTCAGAAAAGGTCTTTCTGAAACCCTTAAAGATGTTATGGTGGGCTTTCCTACGCCTGCCGGTTTGAGCGAATCTATGTCTCTAGCCATTCAGATTGATCGGCGTCTGCGCGAGCGCAAAGCTGTGCACCATATGGCAGTGTCCTCTGAGCAAAGTCCTGAACCTATGCAATGTGATAGGATTTTGACTAGAATAGAACGGCAGGAATTCAGACGTCAGAATAGGCTGTGTTTTTACTGTGGTGATTCGGCTCATGCTATCTCTGATTGCCCTAAGCATACTAAGAGAGTCGCTAGGTCTGTTACCATTAGTACTATACAGCCTAAATTTCTCTTATCTGTGACCCTGATTTGCTCATTGTCGTCCTTTTCTGTCATGGCATTTGTGGATTCAGGCGCTGCCCTGAATTTAATGGACTTAGAATTCGCCAGGCGCTGTGGTTTTTCCTTGCAGCCTTTGCAGAGCCCTATTCCTTTGAGGGGCATTGATGCTACACCCTTGGCCAAGGATAAACCTCAGTACTGGACACAGATGACTATGTACATGGCTCCTGCACATCAGGAAGATTGCCGTTTTCTGGTGTTGCATAACCTGCATGATGTTGTTGTACTGGGATTTCCATGGTTACAGGAACATAATCCGGTGCTGGATTGGAAAACTATGTCGGTGACTAGTTGGGGTTGTCGAGGAGTACATAGTGACGTTCCTTTGATGTCAATTTCCTCTTCCCCCTCTTCTGAGGTCCCTGAGTTTTTGTCAGATTTCCAGGATGTATTTGATGAGCCCAAGTCCAGTTCCCTTCCTCCACATAGGGACTGTGATTGTGCTATTAACTTGATTCCTGGTTGTAAGTTCCCTAAGGGCCGACTTTTCAATCTGTCTGTGCCAGAGCATGCCGCCATGCGGAGCTATGTTAAGGAATCTTTGGAGAAAGGGCATATTCGGCCCTCTTCGTCACCATTGGGAGCGGGTTTCTTTTTTGTTGCTAAGAAGGATGGCTCCTTGAGACCCTGTATTGATAATCGTCTTCTTAATAAGATCACGGTCAAATTCCAATACCCCTTGCCTTTGCTTACTGATTTGTTTGCTCAGATTAAGGGGGCTAGTTGGTTTACTAAGATTGACCTTCGAGGGGCATATAATCTTGTTCGTATTAAACAGGGTGACGAATGGAAAACTGCATTTAATACGCCCGAAGGCCATTTTGAATACCTTGTGATGCCATTTGGGCTCTCTAATGCTCCATCTGTGTTCCAGTCTTTCATGCATGATATTTTCCGCAATTATCTTGATAAATTCATGGTCGTATATTTGGATGATATTTTGATTTTTTCCGATGATTGGGAGTCTCATGTGAAGCAGGTCAGGATGGTGTTCCAGATCCTTCGTGATAATGCTTTATTTGTGAAGGGGTCTAAGTGCCTATTCGGAGTTCAGAAGGTCTCTTTTTTGGGTTTTATTTTTTCTCCCTCGTCTATAGAAATGGATCCTGTTAAGGTCCAAGCTATTCATGACTGGATCCAACCCAAATCTGTGAAGGGTCTTCAAAAATTTTTGGGCTTTGCTAATTTCTATCGCCGTTTCATTGCCAATTTTTCCAGTGTGGTTAAGCCCCTTACTGATTTGATGAAGAAAGGCGCTGATGTGACTAATTGGTCCTCTGAGGCTGTTGAGGCCTTTCAGGAGCTTAAACGCCGATTTACTTCTGTCCCTGTGTTGCGTCAACCGGATGTTTCTCTTTCTTTTCAGGTTGAGGTCGACGCTTCTGAGATTGGGGCAGGGGCCGTTTTGTCTCAGAGGGAGTCTGATGGTTCTTTGATGAAACCGTGTGCTTTTTTTTCCAGAAAGTTTTCGCCTGCGGAACGCAATTATGATGTCGGCAATCGGGAGTTGTTGGCTATGAAGTGGGCGTTTGAGGAGTGGCGACATTGGCTTGAGGGAGCTAAACACCGTGTTGTGGTCCTGACCGATCATAAGAATCTGATTTACCACGAGTCGGCCAAGCGGCTGAATCCTAGACAGGCTCGATGGTCCCTGTTTTTCTCCCGTTTTGATTTTGTGGTCTCGTATCTTCCGGGATCTAAGAATGTTAAGGCTGATGCCCTCTCTAGGAGTTTTTCGCCTGATTCTCCTGGAGTCCTTGAGCCGGTTGGCATTCTTAAGGAGGGGGTGATTCTTTCTGCTATCTCCCCTGATTTGCGGCGGGTGCTTCAGGAATTTCAGGCTGAAAGGCCTGACCGCTGTCCAGTGGGGAAGCTGTTTGTTCCTGATAGATGGACAAGTAAGGTAATTTCTGAGGTTCATTGTTCAGTGTTGGCTGGTCATCCTGGGATTTTTGGTACCAGAGATTTGGTTGCTAGGTCCTTTTGGTGGCCTTCCTTGTCGCGCGATGTGCGGCCTTTTTTGCAGTCCTGTGGGACTTGCGCCCGGGCCAAGCCTTGCTGTTCCCGCGCTAGTGGGTTGCTTTTGCCTTTGCCGGTCCCTGAGAGGCCCTGGACGCATATTTCCATGGATTTTATTTCGGATCTTCCTGTTTCTCAGAAGATGTCTGTTATCTGGGTTGTTTGTGACCGGTTCTCTAAAATGGTCCATCTGGTACCTTTGCCTAAGTTGCCTTCCTCCTCAGATCTGGTTCCATTATTTTTTCAGCATGTGGTTCGTTTGCATGGCATTCCGGAGAATATTGTGTCTGACAGAGGTTCTCAGTTTGTCTCTAGATTTTGGCTGGCCTTTTGTGCTAGGATGGGCATTGATTTGTCTTTTTCTTCGGCGTTTCATCCTCAGACTAATGGCCAAACTGAGCGAACTAATCAGACCTTGGAGACCTATTTGAGATGCTTTGTGTCTGCTGATCAGGATGATTGGGTGTCTTTCTTGCCGTTGGCCGAGTTTGCCCTTAATAATCGGGCTAGTTCGGCTACTTTGGTTTCACCTTTCTTTTTTAATTTTGGTTTTCATCCTCGTTTTTTTTCTGGGCAGGTTGAGCCTTCTGATTGTCCTGGTGTTAATTCTGTGGTGGACAGGCTGCAGCAGATTTGGACTCATGTGGTGGACAATTTGACGTTGTCTCAGGAAAGGGCTCAACGTTTTGCTAACCGCCGTCGGTGTGTTGGTCCCCGGCTTCGTGTGGGGGATTTGGTTTGATTGTCTTCCCGTCATGTTCCTATGAAGGTTTCTTCTCCTAAGGCCGGGGACACACACAACGTATAAAAAAACGGTCCGTTTTTGACGGACGAGAATCGCACAAATGTTACCAAAACAATGATCCGTGTGCAGTGCGAGGATGCGATTTTCTCGCATTAAATGATCCGTGTGACATCCGTGTGATATCCGTATGGCATCCGTATGGTGAGATTTTCTCACACACTTGCAAAATGAGCAAATAATGGCTGAGCCTTTCCTGTCACCTGCCCAATGCCTGAGAATTTCTCGCAAGTCACACTGCTGGTCCGTGTGCTGTGCGATTTTTTTCTCACCCCCATAGACTTTCATTGGCGATTCTCGGCCGAGAAACGCTGACAATCGCAGCATGCTGCGATTTCACTCGGATCCTGAATACGGCCGAGAAAATATCGGATGATGGGAGCTGCCCCATTGATTAACATTGGGACGAGTGCTATGCGATTTTTTATCGCCTTGCACTCGTCCGTATTACGGTCTAGTGTGACCCCGGCCTAAGTTTAAGCCTCGGTTTATTGGTCCTTATAAAATTTCTGAAATTATTAATCCGGTGTCTTTTTGTTTGGCTCTTCCTGCCTCTTTTGCCATTCATAATGTTTTCCATAGATCTTTGTTGCGGAAATATGTGGTGCCCGTTGTTCCCTCGGTTGACCCTCCTGCCCCGGTGTTGGTTGAGGGAGAGTTGGAATATGAGGTTGAGAAGATTTTGGATTCTCGTTTTTCGAGGCGGAGGCTTCAGTATCTTGTCAAGTGGAAGGGTTATGGCCAGGAGGATAATTCTTGGGTTGTTGCCTCCGATGTCCATGCCGCCGATTTGGTTCGTGCTTTTCACTTGGCTCGTCCTGATTGGCCTGGGGGCTCTGGTGAGGGTTCGGTGACCCCTCCTCAAGGGGGGGTACTGTTGTGAATTCCGCTCTTGGGCTCCCTCCGGTGGTTGTAAGTGGCACTTTTGTGAGTTCTGCTCTTGGGCTCCCTCTTGTGGTTTCTAGTGGTATGGCTGCTCCTTGGAGTTAGCTGTCATCAGCTGCCTCCACTTAGCTTCTCTTCTGCTCGGCTATTTAGGTCTGGCTCTGTCTTCAGCCAGTGCCACTTGTAAATGGTTTCTGGTTGGATTCACATCTCTTTGGAGTTCCCTGTTATCCTGACCAGTTCAGCTAAGCTAAGTTTTTGCGTGCTCTTTTCTGTCCATAGATTGTGGACTTATCCATTTCGTGCTTTCTATGTTTGTCCAGCTTATCAGTGTGAATTTATTCTGTCTTGCTGGAAGCTCTGGGAGGCAGATTTGCCCTCCACACCTTTAGTCAGGTGTGGAGTTTTTTTTTTTTGTAAACTCTGCGTGGATTTTTGTAGTGTTTTATACTGACCGCACAGTATTCCATCCTGTCCTGTCTATTTAGTTAGACTGGCCTCCTGTGCTCATCCTGGTTTCATTCTGTGTATGTCTTTTCCCTCTCCACTCACAGTCATTATTTGTGGGGGGCTAATCTATCCTTTGGGGATTTTCTCTGAGGCAAGATAGTTTTCCTGCTTCTTTCTTTAGGGGTAGTTAGCTCTTAGGCTGTGACGAGATGCCTAGGGAGAGATGGGAGTATTCCATGGCTACTTCTAGTGTTGTGTTGAGCTTAGGGACTGCGGTCAGTACAGTTACCACGTCCTTCAGAGCTCGTTCCATGTTGCTCCTAGACCACCGTATCATAACAATACCCCTAGTGATGCTCCCAAAGCCAATCACCATCCGGATGGTTAATGGGTCTGCCCTTTCTACTCAAATCACTCATCAAACCATTCCTCTTACACTCAAAATCTTTCCAAAACATCAGGAGATAATTTCCTTGTTGGTCATTCCTTAGGGTATTGATGAGGTACTGTTGGGTATACCTTGGTTGTGCCGCCATTCACCTCATATAGATTGGACAATTGGGAGCATACTGGGATGGAGTAGGTCATGTGAGGGATAGTGTCTTAGGGCCCAAGTTCTGGTTGGGTCGTCTGAGGTCACTTCTGATCTAACCTCTCTTCCTAAGCTCTTGTAATGGGGGCCAGGGTGGTAGCCGTGGAGAGGGGCTGCTGTTGTTCCCTTCACCCCGCTGCATTAATAAACTGTTCTTTCTCTGGTGTGCTGTGTTTGCAATGTATTTCACCCACCTGTGGGTCAGCATTCTCCTCAGACTGCAAAGTCCCGATTTGTCTCAGCAACATGCAATTACTCTTAAAGTCCAGTTTCATTTTCAACAGAACTTAACTTAATTCCTTCAGCTTCATTACAGACACCATCCAACAGTCCTCACAAGTCACAGATGTTCCGCTTTCCAAGCTGTCCCTGAACTTCTGTACTAACACATCATCTGGTCCCTTGATCTCCATTCCTGCAGTTTTCTGGATTACCAGTCTAGTTGATCCCCGGTGCTCCCCGTCCACTTTCCCCTTCCTTACGTGGAATTACAAGATTACGCTTCTAATCCTTGTCGGACCGTAGGTCCCGGACGTCACGGGAGTTCCCAAAGGCCTTACCGCTGACCACTCCAACTGCCCAGATCACACCAGTCACGAGGACAGACATGTCACACTTCAAATCTTCCAGCTGCCTTGTCCCACAGCTTCTCTGTTCAACTCTACTAGCCAACTGATTACCTCAGGGAGACACTCTTCCCGTCACTACACTGGCCCCGCCCACTTTTTCAACTATCACAACTCTGGCTGAAACCAGTTCTTATCTCAATCTAATCTCCTGCTCTACAGTGCCCCCCCAGTGTTCTAACCCGCAACTACACTGCCATAACCCTTACCAATGCTGACCTATCACTGCCATTGACTGTCCCTATTTTTGTTCCCAACACATAAATATAAGAACAGTGTCAGCCATTATTATATTATACAGTGTCAGCTATCATATATTACACAGGGCACAAGGTAAACATAAAACGTACCCAGTTTCATTAGGTAGGCATTTACAGGAATGTAGGGCCCAAACCAGCCGCCTTCCCACCCCCTTACATACTAGCAATATGCTGACGTGTTCTCAAAGAAGGCCGCGGAGACTCATCCTCCCCATCGTCCTTATGATTGCCCTATAGACCTCATTCCTGGAGCAGAGCTTCCTTGTGACCGTGTTTACCCTTTGTCTCTCTCCCGGAGACTGAGGCTATGCCTGAGTACATCAAGGAGAACCTGGCGAGAGGGTTTATTAGGGAGTCAGTGTCTCCTGCAGTGGAGGCTTGTGATATCTGGGATCGCACGCAGGATGTCATCAAGGTTTCTAAGGAGAGAATGAGGGTCTCCGCCGACGCGCATCGTAGTCCCGCTTCGATCTTTGCTCCTGGCGATTCAGTGTGGCTGTCAGCTCGTAACATCAGGCTGTGAGTAGAGTCCACTAAATTAGCTCCCCGCTACCTAGGTCCTTTCTTGGTCCTTGAACAGGTGAATCCTGTAGTCTATCTCCTCAGCCTTCCACCACATTTGAACATCACCGACATCTTCCATGTGTCTCTGTTAAAACCCGTATATATGACCCGGTCTTCTGGGACTCCTGTTGGGTGTTCGTATACGTCCTCGGACAATTTTTGAGATCAATGCCATTGTCGCGTCCATGTTGGTGCACGTCAAATTGGGTGGACTGGAAGGGTCATGGACCAGAGGATAGGACCTGGGAGTCTATAGAGCACATTCGTGCCCCCCAGCTTATTGTGGCTTTCGAGGGTGGCGAATGTCGCGGGGGGGTAATGTTAGGCACCGGTGGGGGGTAACGTTGGGTACTGGGATTCTCCCACTTCACAGGGTAGATCCCAAGCCTTGTCTGCCTTGGTGGTCTCCCATTCGGACTCGGCCGCTGCAGGTGCTGCTCAGCATAGACGTCGGTCCCAGCGTCTAGCTCAGGCTCATGGTGTGCGCTTGGTTACTGTTGGCTCTCCAGCCAAGTCCTTAGTAACTAGTAATATTGAGTGACAGTCCAGCATATTGAAGTCCAAGTCCAAAGATCATTGTACTGAGCATGTCCGTGACGTGGCATCTTCTCATTGGTAGTCGGACGTCAACTGCTCTGGTGAAGTGGCAGTGCCGGATTGGTCCACGGGCAAGGTCCTGTCCGACTGGACATGAGCCTAGTGTATAAAAGGTTATCTGAGGCGCACTAGTATCATTTGTGTGTGGCTATGTGAGTGAAGATCCTACCACTCTGTCTGCAAGTGTCGTATGTCTGTCTAGCTTTGGGACTGTACTGTAGGCAGGCAGCTAGCATCAGTGGGGGCAGTTAGCCATTTGGCTTAGCATTTACCTACATGTGTGCGGCTTGCACAGTAGAGTTTCAGAGCAAGCTCAACCCTAGTCAGGGTATTATGCAGAGCATCTGTTTTGTTTCTGTGTGCGAGTGACACAGCTCAGGTGCAGAGCATCTGTTTTGTTTCTGTGTGCAAGTTAAGTTCACGTGCTTGTGCTGTGACGTTTCCCAGGACAGAGCACTTAGTACTCGTTTGTACTGGTCCTTCCTATGGAGGAACAGAGTTTGGAACTTGGCGTCCTGTTCACACTGAGTGGCGTTAACCAGTGTGAACAAGTAATTGCTCGCTGTGTGTTCCGTCACGGTATACCAGCAGCAGTTTTCCATCTGTGCACGGTGGACCCCGGGTTGTGATTGCGCTATTTTATTTAGCGCAATCCGCCAACCCTAACACTTTTATACGTAAATTTAATCCGTGACTCCGATAAAAAGATGTCTCTGATTTTTTTACATTTTTTTTTGCAGATACGGTCCACAAAAAAATATGAACGTGGGAACAACTCCATAGATTATGATGGGTAGTTACGTGAAAAAACATATCTGAATGAGGTTTAATAGAGTATCTACTTGCAACAGTTAGAAGAAAAACATTAAGGGTGTCATGATTTTACATTTAAAGTGTATTCATAAGAGTACTGAAAGGAGATGAACAGTTTAAAGAAAATCTTACTTTTGTCTTTAAAAGGGAATCTATCTGGAGGTTTTTGCTATATAATCTGACAGTAGCAGGAGGTAGGTACAGAGACCCTGATTCCGGCGATGTATCACTTAGTTTAGTGGATGCTGCAATTGTGATACAATCACAGTTCTCTCTGCTACAGTTCTTGCAGAGCTCAACCGTTGATCCCTTTGTAACCTGCCCACACCAATGATTGGCTGCTTTCTGTGTACAATGTATGTTGTCATAAAGCTGCTGGTCAGTGGTGGGGTTAGGATTGGAGTAGGAGGCACGAGGCCTCTTGTTCTGTAGTAATAATTGTCTGCTGATAAAACTGATTGTATTGAAACAGCAAAACACAGTCCAGTAAGTGACACATCGCTAGAATCAGTGTCTCCTATAACATGCTGCTTTCAGATTGTAGCAAAAACCTGCTGACAGATTCCCTTTAAGTATTCATGTGCGATGTGGACAACGTAAGTAAAAAATCTCACACTCCCCTCCTGCATCGGCACTGTTGCAGCCAGCGCTAAAGGATTGCAGCGCTCACACCTCCCCGGACGTCCAGGTGGTGGAACCTGTTTGAATCTGATATGGATGAACAGACAATACATCCCTGCACTGACATGAGATTGATCCTGTTTCTTACAGCATCCAATAAGAGTTCATGGGTGATTTTTTTTTCCCCCCACAAACCTGTAAGCTAAACTATGATTGGGTTTTTGGAAATACAGCCAAGTTTCTCTGAGACTGGCATCACATCCATTTGGGGTTCCTGCCTCGGGCATTGTTTGGTACTTGTCTTCTAAGTGAGTGAGATGCGGTGTCGCCACTGGGCACGGTTAGGTAGAACAGAGGCTTTAGTTAGGATTATGAGCAATGAGTGACACATGATCAAATCGTTAAAAAGAGAATGGCATGTTTAGGAAAAAGAACCAGTGTAAAATTCGGTTCTGTTGGCACTATCTTGGGCTTTCCCAAAGGTTGTGAAAAAGTGATCTGTTTGGTAAAGCTGTCAACCACACTAGTGGGCTGAGTGCCAATGCCAGGTACATTCCCTGGGCAAGGGGGCAGCTTTACAGGAACTATATTTCCAAAAATTCATTCAGCCACTATTAAAGGGTTTTCCTATTTAAAAATAATAATGGTATTTAACGCCATGCTTTGTTGGCAAGTTGACCTCTCCCCAGGGGAAGATGGTGCTGGAGAGGCCCCCTGCATATAGAGAGGACCTTCAACACTATATGTCCCATGTTAAGCTGTAAGGTCGCGTCTGACCGCAGAACGATGCGGTGTCTCCAGTAAAGTGCAGTTTAGTGGCTATCTGACACTAGACAGGCTGGACAAATGTCTTTTTTCGGCCTTGCTAACTATTTTACTATATCATCACTATATTGTGAATAAGCAGTTCTTTTTCTCCACGTTTATTCCTAATCCATCCATTTATATTTCGTTTTTAGAGATGGCATTCTGAGAAGTGGTATTATTGTCGCCATTTCTCACCTCCTTGATGATCCCATAAATGTCTGTCGGAGGAATATGCATCTGATGTATGAAATGCTATCCGAGCTTCCCGCTGGTGAGTGCATACTGTATATTTGGTGTATTTGGGCATAATTCATACTAGTTAGCTCTCTGGCATAATGCATTGTCTATAAGTCTCCACACTCAGCAGGTCTTTCTAAATGGAATCTGTCAACAGGTTTTTGCTACCTAATCTGAGAGCAGCATAATGTAGAGACACAGACCCTGATTCCAGCGATGTGTCACTTACTGGGTTGCTTGCTGTAGTTTTGATGAAATCATTCATGTGCTCTGTGTAACCCCACCACTGATTGGCAGCTTTCTGCCTATGCATAGAAAGCAACCAATCAGTGGTGTGGGCGGGGTTCTACAGCGCTCAGCATTCAGAGAACTGTTAAATCAGCAAATAAAACTGTCATTTTCTGGTACGCAACAAAATGAGTGGCTTTCATCAGTATTTTGGATTAGTGATCAGTTAGTTTTTTAAAACATAGCAGTAAAAAGGCAGCCGTATTTACCAGCACGAGTCACAAGCTAAGGCACTTACAGGGTGCACCTCAAAATTGGACATGTGATTTCATCCGAGCACATAAGGTCCATGAACAACCACGTACATATGTACAACACTATCGATTATATCATGGGGTTGTGTTTTATCTGTGAAAAAGGGACTTCTGAGTGTGCCGTCAAAGGAATCATGGAGCAATTCATGAAAATCGATACATAGGAAAAATGATGCGAGCCATTGGATCAGAGGTGTTTTATCCTACGGCACAGTACAAATATGAACTCTAGTGATCTATGCTATGATTATAACCCGTATTATTGCCATTTACAATGTATACACATTATAGTAATAAATGCCTCCATGGCTTAAGAAATCTGTATATTAAAGGGGTTGTTGCCTTTCACTTAATTGTCTCCTTGATTGGCTGCAGCGCTGTTGACGTGATGTCAACGCCACAGCTAATGTCAGACACCGGGGACAGTGGCGGAGACTCAGCAGGTGACCTGAGCAAGGGGATTGATTAGTGTGAATTTGCTTTTTTTAGAAAACTGCAGCCAAGGAAGGTATGCAATTGTAAAGCGCTGCGGAATATGTTGGCGCTTTATAAATAAAGATTATTATTTTTGAAAGGTTACAATCCTTTTTATGTTTATGGAAATCTGTACTTTCATATGGAAACCGAACTGGTGACAGCAGTAGCACAAGACTGCCTCTAGATGGCATGATTGCTGCGATCGGTCCCTGGGTCTTTGGAGACTTGTCTATTCAGTAGCTTCTGACTCGTCAGTAATAATATTCAATCTGTTTCTGAGTGACATGGGTGAAAGGTGCAGCGGGGTAAGGGAAACACTTTTAAGTATTGAGCATCTCCTAGTTTTGTATCATTCTTAGAGGCAAACTTACCGTCAGTCTGATAGATTGTGTGCAGTGGGTGGGCGCATTATTATAGCCATATGTATAGTCACAGTGGTATGATGGCATAGAGTGTGTGGCACAAAGGTGCCATCATATCAGCGACTACCTTGACAAGTCTTTATGTAACGGTAGGTTCACATGATTGGTGTCTCCTCATCCAAGAAAAACAGTCTGATTATTCTCATCAGAGTTTGATCAGAGCGGCATCACTTTTTCTCCGATGTGCCATTCTGTGAGTCTGCGAAAATTCAATGCCATCTGAGTGTGTTTTTGACAGACCCATAGACTTGAATTGCCCACTCAGTCTGACACTCGGAGCAAAATTGGTCTTGTCTCCAATTTTCTCTGCGGACCACCTGGTCCTAGGAAAAAAACGGGACATATGCACAACCCCATAGAATATCCTAGTTACGAGTGCGATCAGTGAAAACCATTGATAGCAGTAGTATGAGCTCTTAGGACACATTCAGATGTTCGTACAAATCCGTCTAGGATTGGACCACAAGGCATGGACTGGCCGTGGGCCTCCCGACCCGAGCATAACAACTTCATAGAAATATATGAAGCTGGCACGCTCTGGAGTACAAGAGGAACAGGTAAAAAGAAATGGAGACCTGCGGTCAGTCCGTGCATTGCTGTCCGATCCCAGACCGATTTGTACTGACGTTGAATGTGACCTTCTTAGGCTAGACTAGCAAGACTGAGCAGGCAGCTATGTAAGCCTGACATGATTGTTTTTCGGAGATAGACTCCATAACACGCCTGCTTCTAACATTTGTATTTTTTTAAGTCACTTTTTTTGTCTTGTGGTATTCATTGTTGCTTTTTGGTGCCAGTTTCCTCAAAGTGGAGCATGCGGTTCATAAATTTTTGTGCATAGTCAAAGTTTTGATTTCGGTCTTTAACCTTTTCTGTAACAATATTTTTGTCAAAACTCCTTGATCAAACCCTCACCGATCATATATGAATAGGCTACCAATGTCAAATCCTGGAATACTGTATAGACTGCAGCTTTCTGCTTCGTCTGTTGTCGGGCAGCAGTACAAACTTACTTGGTAACTGCCTTAAAATCAGAGTCCAAAACATTTTCATTAGGCCTCACTCAGATATCAGTGATGTTTATCATTAGTGATGAGCGACCGTGGTAGTAGTGTCTTCGGCATGCTCGAATACTACATTCGAGTCGCTGTGGCTATAGGTCTCGCAGCTGTTCGACAGACGTAACAGATGCAGGGATTTCCTATTTGTTAAGCAACCCCTGCATGTGTTGCGGCTGTTGAACCATGCACCCTGCCATCTAGATGTAGCAGAGCTAGACTCGTCATGGGACAAATGGATTAGCAGCATCTCTTCTGAAAGGTGAGGAATATTGTGTTTTTTTTTAAACTCTTTTGCAGATGATGAGGGCATCGGGGGAATGGGCAAGATCGTAAGTAGTTTAATTAAGATGTATTAGAGGAATCTGTGTCATTCTTTCAGTTAAAGGACTTTATTCTGGGTGTCTGTGTTTTCATACAGTGTGTCTATGGGATTAGTAATGGGGCGTCTTATTGACACCTCTCCACTACTAACCTTGGGGCTTGATGTCACCTGACAATACAAAAGTGACATCAACCCCCCAACTATCATCCCAATTGCCACCGCTACAAAGCAAGCGGGAAGAGCGAGGCTAAGGTTCAGAATTGGCGCATCTGGCCCATCCGGGGGGGGGGGGGGGGTGCAGTATCCATGGACCCTTCCTAGGCTATTAATATCAGCCCACCGCTGTCTGCATAGCCGTTGCTGGCTATTAATTATAGGGGGACCGTACGTCATTTTTTTTAGGGTCCTCCATTTTAATAGCTAGTAAAGGCTAAGTATACAGCTGTGAGCTGATATTAATAGCCTGGGAAGCACCATGGGTATTACCCCCTTCCCAGGCGATAATCCGCTGCCCCTAGCCGGCGGCTTTCCCTCTGCTGTTTAAGAAAATTACATGGGAACCAACGCCATTTTTTCAGAAAAATAATCTTTTATTAATTTAAATGTGTACAGTAAGCTGCACACACACACTGCACTAATTGTATTTGTCACTGCTGTCTATATATCTACCTATTCTGTGTACTTGCTGTATGTAATCCATCTCTTCTATCCTGTCGGCTCCTGGTGTGATATTACTGTACACAACAGATGAATTGCCAGCTTTTCTTCTATCTATGTAATATACAGTACAGACCAAAAGTTTGGACACACCTTCTCATTTAAACTGGCAGTTCTCATGTGAGCCAGTTTCTTTGTAGCGCTTGATGGTTTTTGCCTCTGCACTTGGGGACACTTTGAAAGTTTTCCCAATTTTTCGGACTGACTGACCTTCATTTCTTAAAGTAATGATGGCCACTTGTTTTTCTTTACTTAGCTGCTTTTTTCTTGCTATAATACAAATTCTAATAGTCTATTCAGTAGGACTATCAGCTGTGTATCCACCAGACTTCTGAACAACACAACTGATGGTCCCAACCCCATTTATAAGGCAAGAAATCCCACTTATTAAACCTGACAGGGCACACCTGTGAAGTGAAAACCATTCCTGGTGACTACCTCTTGAAGCTTATCAAGAGAAAGCCAAGAGTGTGCAAAGCAGTCATCAAAGCAAAAGGTGGCTACTTTGAAGAACCTAGAATATAAGACATAATTTCAGTTGTTTCACACTTTTTTGTTAAGTATATAATTCCACATGTGTTAATTCATAGTTTTGATGCTTTCAGTGTGAATGTACAATTTTCATAGTCATGAAAATACAGAATAATCTTTAAATGAGAAGGTGTGTCCAAACTTTTGGTCTGTACTGTATATACCTGTATGTCATCTCTTCTGTATATACTATATACCTGTATGTCATCTCCTCCTATATATAGTATATACCTGTATGTCATCTCGTATGTCGTGAAAATACAGAAAAATCTTTAAATGAGGTGTGTCCAAACTTTTCGTCTGTGCCGTGTGTGTGTGTGTGTGTGTGTGTGTGTGTGTATATATATATATATATATATATATATATATATATATATATATACACACACACACACTGCTCAACAAAATAATGAACACTTAAACAATAAAATATAACTCCAAGTAAATCAAACTTCTGTGAAATCAAACTGTCCACTTAGGAAGCAACACTGATTGACAATCAATTTCACATGCTGTTGTGCAAATGGAATAGACAACAGTGGTTCTGAAGGTGGGGACCACAGACCACATCTCAGTACCAATGCTCTCTGGCTGATGTTTTGGTCACTTTTGAATGTTGGTTGTGCTTTCAAACTCGTGGTAGCATGAGACGGACTCTTCAACCCACACAAGTTGCTCAGGTGGTGCAGCTCATCCAGGATGGCACATCAGTGTGAGCTGTGGCAAGAAGGTTTGCTGTGTCTGTCAACGTAGTGTCCAGAGGCTGGAGGTGCTACCAGGAGACAGGCCAGTAACATAGTAACATAGTTAGTAAGGCCGAAAAAAAGACATTTGTCCATCCAGTTCAGCCTATATTCCATCATAATAAATCCCCAGATCTACGTCCTTCTACAGAACCTAATAATTGTATGATACAATATTGTTCTGCTCCAGGAAGACATCCAGGCCTCTCTTGAACCCCTCGACTGAGTTCGCCATCACCACCTCCTCAGGCAAGCAATTCCAGATTCTTACCGCCCTAACAGTAAAGAATCCTCTTCTATGTTGGTGGAAAAACCTTCTCTCCTCCAGACGCAAAGAATGCCCTCTTGTGCCCGTCACCTTCCTTGGTATAAACAGATCCTCAGCGAGATATTTGTATTGTCCCCTTATATACTTATACATGGTTATTAGATCGCCCCTCAGTCGTCTTTTTTCTAGACTAAATAATCCTAATTTCGCTAATCTATCTGGGTATTGTAGTTCTCCCATCCCCTTTATTAATTTTGTTGCCCTCCTTTGTACTCTCTCTAGTTCCATTATATCCTCCCTGAGCACCGGTGCCCAAAACTGGACACAGTACTCCATGTGCGGTCTAACTAGAGATTTGTACAGAGGCAGTATACACCAGTCAAGTAGAGGAACAGCGCTCCATCCAGGTGTAGACCTAATGATGGTCGAAACGTCGCTTCACATTATGGCAGAATAAGGTTCTCTTTTCTACTACACCTGGATGGAAAAAAAATCTACACAACAAAATGACAGAAAGGTCCAAAGTATGCAGAAAAATACAAATTTTATTCCTTAAAGATAGCCAAAATTGGGCCAATATTTAAAGTGCAAGGGAGAAATGTGTAATAGATGTAACATATAATATGGAACATTGCAAGAGTATGGGCGCGCACAGGACATTGGTATACAAATGAGGAAAATAAAATAACCTCACTAATGGGCAAAAAGTATTGGGGCGGACGCGCTGGGTCATTGGTATGCTCGTGCCCTGGATCGTCCTTGTTGATGGGTAATTATGAATCTATATTGACTATAAGACGGTCATCCTACACTATGTATGGTGCTGTATGTACTCACTATGGCACTTATGTAGGGCACAATAGGAGTCTAATTATAATTTAACTCTTTTGATACTGGCTCTATATGGTAAAATACTTTTTGCCCATTAGTGAGGTTATTTTATTTTCCTCATTTGTATACCAATGTCCTGTGCGCGCCCATACTCTTGCAATGTTCCATATTGTATGTTACATCTATTACACATTTCTCCCTTGCACTTTAAATATTGGCCCAATTTTGGCTATTTTTAAGGAATAAAATTTGTATTTTTCTACATACTTTGGACCCTTCTGTCATTTTGTTGTGTAGATTTTTGTATGTCAGGACAATGATAGGGTGTGAATAGTCCGTTTTGCACACACAGGGACCTGATTGCTCATCAGGGTCTGCTGTGATAACATGTGGTTCTGTTCTTTAAGAGTTTTGTACACCTGGATGGAGGACTGTTCTTCTACTTGTTTGATTGCTTGGACTATCCATGACTGTTCCTTGGATTTGGAAGGGGCACCCCAATATAATGAGTGCTGTCAGCCTTCTCTTACTTATAGGCCAGTACACCAGGAGACGTGGAGGGGGCCATAGGAGGGCATCAACCCAGCAGCAGGACCGCTACTCCCGCCTTTGTGCAAGGAGGAACAGGAGGAGCACTGCCAGAGCCCTGCAAAATGACCTCCAGCAGGCCACAAATGTGCATGTGTCTGCACAAACTGTTAGAAACCGACTCCATGAGGATCGTCTGAGTTCCCGATGTCCACAGATGGGGGTTGTGCTCACAGCCCAACACCATGCAGGACGCTTGGCATTTGCCACAGAACACCAGGATTGGCAAATTCGCCACTGGCACCCTGTGCTCTTCACAGCTGAAAGCAGGTTCACACTGAGCACATGTGACAGACGTGACAGAGTCTGGATATGCCGTGGAGAGCGATCTGCTGCCTGCAACATCCTTCAGCATGACCAGTTTGGCAGTGGGTCAGTAATGGTGTGGGGTGGCATTTCTTTGGAGGGCTGCACAGCCCTCCATGTGCTCGCCAGAGGTAGCCTGACTGCCATTAGGTACCGAGATGAGATCCTCAGACCTCTTGTGAGACCATATGCTGGTGCGGTTGGCCTTGGGTTCCTCCTAATGCAGGACAATGCCAGACCTCATGTGGCTGGAATTCCCCAGACCTGAATCCGATTGAGCACATCTGGGACATCATGTTTCGCTCCATCCACCAACGTCACGTTGCACCACAGACTGTCCAGGAGTTGTCGGATGCTTTAGTCCAGGTCTGGGAGATCCCTCAGGAGACCATCCGCCGCCTCATCAGTAGCATGCCCAGGCGTTGTACACTATGGAGGTCATACAGGCACGTGGAGGCCACACACAATACTGAGCATCTTCTCCTTGTCATGGGGCATTTCCACTGAAGTTGGATCAGCCTGTAATTTGATTTTCCACTTTGATTTTGAGTATCATTCCAAATCCACACCTCCATGGGATATTCATTTTGATTTACATTGAAAATTGTTCTGAACACATTCCACTATGCAATGAATAATAATTTGCAACTGGAGTATTTCATTCAGAGATATCTAGGATGTGGTATTTTAGTGTTCCCTTTATTTTTTTGAGCAGTATATATATATAACAGTATACTTACCGAAACTGTGATTGCTTTCTGCGTCTTTCTTAAGATTGTTTACATACCGCCAATATTGCTCACATCTGGATTCTTATGAGCAAATGTAATAAATGCCATAAAAGTTGCAATAGTATAGCTCTGAAGAATTGAGGGGTTCGAAATCAGGAAAGGCCACAATGCTTTCATTTTTCAATGGAGGTCCTAGTGGTCAGACCCACTGATTAGACAAAGACCTATCCAATTGATATGCCATGAATAGTTAAGGTGGAAAGCCCCATTTAAGGTGTTATGGTGACGAGATGAATCAAGTGACAGAAAAGCTGGATGTGATTTAATTTGCGAGAGATATGAGTAGCAGATTTAAGGATTATTCTTAATGAGTAGAGGATTATCCTGTGATGACTGAGCATGCCACAAGCCTGTCACTACGTAACGAAACACTCCCTATGCACGATATGACAGAATCCAGCAGAGAAGTATTTATTTCTACCTTCGGCCTCATTCAGACTTCAGTTTTCTTTTTTTGCTCATACATGAAAAAAAAAAATGGACCAAATTTTAATCAGTGTTTTGGGTTAGATTTTCAGCAGTATCTCAGTTTTTACCATCAGTGTTACATTAGCGATTTTCACTCATGAAAAAATAAATTGCCAAGTCTGTCCTGGTGATTTGAAGTTGTATGTTTTAAAAAAAAAAATCTGAAAAAATCTGAATTTTCTATTTTAGCCTTTCTGATAAACTTTAATTGATTTTTTTCTTCACTTGGAAATATGCAGTTTGTATAAATGCAAATAACGATGACCGATCACCAAGATGGACCCATTGAAGGGTTCCTGAAAAGGCATGGGCATTATGCAGTGAAGCAAATCCCACTAGTTTAATTGGCCAAGTGGGATCATCTTCCAGGCTCTAGATCTTATTTAGAAGAATTTTGCCAAGCAGCTTGTCGTTAGATAATCTCAGCCAGTTAGCCAAGAAGAATGAAGGTTTGGATATGGCAGTGCACACTTTCTCCTGATCAGATTTCTTGAGGTGCTTATTCACAACACACAAAGGGTGTGTGGCACATGATATCTTTCTCAGGCGCCAAAAAATACTCCAAAAAAGTGAACATATGCACAGCAATGTCAAAATGACTTGAAAAACATATGTTCGGTGTTTTGTCACTTAAAAGAAGTGATCTGATTATTCTTCAGTATTGATGCCGCCAATACATTACTATGGAATCTAAAACTCTGCCATGACGAAAGATGTCCAAATTGCTGTCAAAGATGTTTCAAGAAAATGCAGGAATTTAAAAAAAGGATGCAGTTACGCTGGCCTCTGAAAAATGCTATGTGCACATACACTAACTCTTAGGCATAGCCTTTATGGTAGTTGCAAAATTCATATATCAGTAAGATTATCAGAAAGCAGGGCTGTGGAGTCGGTGTCCATTTTTGGTGGAGTTGGAATAAAGTGGACCAACTCTGACTCCTAAGTTACCGTATATAATAAATTGGGTCCAGTAGTACAATGCAGGATGTGCTGGAAATGTTTTCAGAAGAATTCGGAAAGTTATGAAATGTCCTATAAATGTCTGTTTGGTTTCTGATCTAAGCATCCAGGCCAGAGGTGAGGAACCTTTTTTCTGCCAAGGGCCATCTGGATATTTTTACCATCCTTCAGGGGCAAATTGCGCCCACAAAGTACATCCTGAAGCTGTGCTTGGTATCAGGACGTAATATTTCATGGCATGCGCCTTAGTTCTCAGTAGTAAAGACAGTGCACGAGCTCAGGGTAAGAAGAAATTACTGGGCCGGCAGCCATGAAAATTCACTTGCCGACCCAGGTACTGCGGTCCCCAGGAATCTGCCCTGGGGCCGGTTAAAAGGTCATGGAAGGCCATAAACGGCCCTCGGGCCTGAGTTTCCTCACCCCTGATCTAAGCTTTTAGGTGAGACTTTATCTACATGCTCTGTAGGGGGCAGTGCTGTGGGGTCGGGGAAATTTGAGGAGTCGGAGGTTTGGCTTACAGACTCCACAGCCCTGTCAGAAACCTAACCCGAAAAACAACCAATTAGCCATCTAGAAGAATGAAACACCAAGTTAACCATTCAGAATCTTTATTTCCCTTTCGCCAGTAGAGATTTAATTCTGAAATTGTAGTGTCATTAGTCTTCAGGGGCGAAGAAGCCTGCAAGGCACCCTGGGCAGTGCCAGGTACCAGGTACATACAGTGTGTTGCAGGCATCATGGACCCTGAGGATATAAGCCCTTGGCAGAGGAGTCATACACTTTTTATAGGGGGGTTGTGTTTTCAGGAGGACACTGTGTGACTTGACTTGAGTTACACATGAAGCTGGAAGGAGAGGAATTTACAGACTAAGTGGATGTGCTTTACACGGTCTCAACTTATTTACACACAGACATCACACAGACATCCAGAGCCAGCAGCCCTACCGCCAGAAAATGGAGAATATCCTTATGTTGGGCCTATGGAATGTCACACTTCCAGCTCCCAAAAACCTTGTAAAAAGCAAAAATGTGAAGATATTGTTCATATTGCTCCACTGATGCTTCTTTAAAAACGTACTGCTGTAGTTTAAGGGAAAGAAAAGCCGGGCCTCGCCACAACGTCTTTATTACCATAGAAAGTCTTTGTCTCTCAGTGTAAATACTCAAAAGCTTCTTTTCATTGCTTTGTATGTTTGTTTGTTTTTTTGCAAAATAAATAGCCAGTGTTATATGTTCCAGTGTTTCTTTGCTTTTTTTTTTGATACATACCTTTTTTTATTTCATAACAAACAAAAATAGTCAAGCATGTCTTTAAAATGTCTTAAAATTTTCCCCCCTTTTTTTGTTTATGAAAAACAGCATGGGACGTTGCAGAAAAAAAAGAATCTTGACAGCTGTATTTGAGTGGGCAATCTGCTGCTGGAGCCTGTTCCAAGCCGTCCTTGTGTCTTTAGAGAAGATGGTTGGGTTAGAAGGATATTACCTCGAAACAAAGTGGCAGAGGACAGGCTCTTCTAGTGCAGATACGGGTATACAAAATATAGGTTCAGAAATTTCAAAAGAAAATGTCTCCAAAGTGACCAAGCTTTGGATTCTACCTACTGTGGTTCAGATGCAACAGAGAGCAGCTGCAAAACAGGATTCCAATATAGAGGCCCATTTTCCACATTGAAAACGAGAAGGTGAAGACGGGAGAAAGTCCTTCTGGTACATATATTAGCAACTGTAAGGCAGTGAACACTGGGGAGCAATCCTGGCCTAAACCATGAGAAGAACACACTGTTGGGGAGCTTGGCCTGCTGCGTTTTCACAGCAAGGTCATTTGGCATGCTTTACGTTACCAGTCTATAATATAGCAGTATGTTGTATACTGCCTTCCAGAAGACAAAACATTCTGGAGAAATACTATTGATACGGTGTCATCATATCAGTACATATGACTACTAGTTTCAGAAATATTTCACCTTCTCACCAGCAGCATCTGTGTAATACCATTGATACTCTGAACAAATCAGACGAAGCAGTTAAATCGATGGTTCAAGATTTTCTAAAACTTGTAGAACACAGGGGACCCCCTAAAATGACCATGTGAATTACAGTCCATTGACCTGGAGTCCCACCGATCTTCGTTACCTACACTGCGGTGACCAAGCTTGGACTAGTCTTGTGCCTGCTGTAGCCACTGCCAAACCTAGGTAGTGGGAACGTCGCCGTTGGAGGACAGTTAGACTGGTGAAAGCACTAGAGCTTGCGGGGTTTATTAGAGAGTCTGTCAGCAAGTTGAAGCAATCCGTGCACTCTTGGAGTGGAAAAACAGTCAAGTGCATCTTTTCACCTACCTTCATTCCTTACTTGTTTTCCATCTATCTCTTCTCTTCGCTGACTCTATAAAGCCAGAGCTGTCAACCAAAGAAGAGGGAGGCAGACAGAGGGAAAAACAAGAAGGTGGTAAAGCGCAGTGACATGTTTGGCCAAAGCAAGGGTGCTCCGTGTGACTGTATGAACA
Source organism: Ranitomeya imitator (assembly GCF_032444005.1). Classification (NCBI taxonomy): domain Eukaryota; kingdom Metazoa; phylum Chordata; class Amphibia; order Anura; family Dendrobatidae; genus Ranitomeya; species Ranitomeya imitator. The sequence continues at coordinate 303,295,109 of NC_091282.1, forward strand.
GTCATACTGTGCTGACGAGAGTCCCTTTAATCATACATTGTGTGTTCTAGTACAAGCGCGTGCTCTAGTGCGTTCGTTTGTCTTCCAGTGTGCGCGCGTGTGTTCTAGTGCATGCATGCGTTCTTGTGTGTTCTAGTGCGTGCGTGTTCTAGTGCTTGCATGCGTTCTTGTGTGTGTTCTAGTGCATGCGTGCGTGTTCTAGTGCTTGCATGCGTTCTTGTGTGTTCTAGTACGTGCGTGTGTGCGTGCATTCGTGTGTGTGTTCTAGTGTGTGCGTGCATGTGTGTGTGTGTGTGTCCTAGTGCGTGCATGCGGGGGTTCTGGCTATATATCTGTTAATATGGAAAAAACTGAACTATTGTTGCTGTTCTCCTGCTGCCTTTCGAGTGGTGTATGAAGGAGGAGTAGCCGGTCCAGAAGGATAGTTAAAATAGAGACGTAGGTTCATAATGGTACATCACTTGGGAATGTGGTTGTGTTTTGGTTTATCTTGTCCCATCTCTGTATGAAGTAAGGCTACATGAATAAGACAAGCTATTGGCACCTTGATTTGTAGAAACTTAAGCCTCTGCAGCCATATTTGGACCAAAGAAAAAAAGAAATATCTTGTATTGCAGCTATAAAGTTGCAAATGTACAACAATTTTAAATACATATTAAAATATATAACCCTGTGTAGCTTTGGCACATATCGTAGGTGCCAGGCCTAGTTGGAATAATTCTTGATTGTTTGATCGGTGCTGGCAATAAAGCATCCTTTCTGACCGAACCTAGTGACATTTGGGACTTCTGCCGAGCTGACATACCTTAGATTCCCATTGGTAGCCAGTAACCTTTTATCAAACGGAGCTTGTCGCAGATTTACTACATCGGGCACCAGTCAAGCACAGTAGATCCACACACAACACACACACACCACACATACTTGATACAGGGAGCAAATAAAAAAAAAAACATTTTTCTGGTCTGACACCAGAAAAATCCAGATCACCCTTTCAGTCTGAAGACATCAAGTTTGTGAGGGTGAGGAATTCACTCTGGACTTTCAGTGCTGTATGTGGGGACCTTCTGGATCTGGCCTCACCCCTTGCTTAGTGTTGGCTTTAACCCCTGGCATGTAGTGTCAGGGATAAGGACGTGCCCTATTAACGTTGCAGGCTCCAGGGGAAACACTTAGCACAGTCCAATGTATTTGAGATTGTTCTGGATAATAACATCTGTCACTGCGTCAAACACAAACTGAATGTTGCTGGTGTCCGTAGCGCAGGTGAAGTGTGAATAAATCTCCTTGGTCTCCTTGTTACGATTCAAGTCCTCAAACTGACGCTGGATGTAAACTGCCGCTTCCTCATACGTATTCTGTCCCTTATAGTCGGGAAAGCAGACTGTGAGGGGGATGCGTCGAATCTTCTCAGCTAAGAGGTCCTTCTTGTTAAGGAAGAGGATTAGAGAAGTGTTGATAAACCAATTGTTGTTGCAGATGGAGTCAAACAGGCGAAGGCTTTCTGCCATGCGGCTCTGTATAGAAAAGAAAAGAGAGTTAGCTGTATGTCATAGATACAGTATAATACCCAGGTATTAACAGATCTTCTGGAGAAGGATTTCCTGAAACATTCTTAAACCACAAGATGAAATTCTGAACGCAGTTACAGCATTTGCAGGTGCAACAGTTGAATTAGTTGCCAACCATACTGTCAAATATGTAGACTCACATTATAGAACAATTTATACTGATAAAACCTCTTTATTAATCTATCGAGCTAGTAATGTGATATCAGTGACCGATTTGCTTTAAAAAAATATGTATAAAATAAACTTAGGCCAATTAACAGTGGGGTGCCACAGAGGGTCACTATTGGGCCCTCTTCTTTTTAACATATTTCAAAGATAATACATATTTAGTAGAATTTCAATATTGGAAGAGGATACTAAACTCGTCAAGGCAATAAACAGAGGAGGATAATTTAATATTACAAAAGGATTTATATAATCTGGAGGCTTGGGCAGAGAAACTGCAATTGTTTTAATTTAGATAAATATACGGTCGTACACTTGGACTGAAGAAATAAAATGTACAGTTATGTACAAATGGTAAAAACTTATGGGTGGGCAGGAAACTCTGCTTTGGTGACCAGTGCCAGACAGCTGCTGCATGGGATGCATTAAAACAGGCATAGATGCTTATGACAAGAACATTGTTTTGCCTCGATAAAAGTCACTAGTGTGGCCACACTTCTCCAATGGAGCCCAAAATTGTACACCGTATTCTGAAAAGGACGTGAACCAGAGCCGATGCACGCATATTGAGGGAATGCGTGAGCTGAAATACCAAAGCCTGGTTTTCACACCTAGGGTTATTTAGCTTTCAAAAATGAAGGCTTTGGGGCGATTATACAACAATGTACAAATATGAGGGGACAGTACAGAGATCTTTCTAGTGATCTTTTTACACCTGGGCCTGCAGTGACGACATCGCATAGAGCAAAGAAGGTTTAATCATAATCCCAGATGCAGATTCTTTACTGTAAGAGCAGTGAGACTATGAAACTTTCTGCCACATGATGGTTGATTAACTAAAAAACTACAATGAGGGCCTGGATGCCTTTCTCAAAAAATGTAATATTACAGGTTATGGGTACTATATTCTACGATGGGAGGTTGATCCAGGTAACTAGTCCAATTGCCGTATCAGAAGTTGGGATGTAATTTTTTCCCTAATCTGGGGCAATTAGCTTTTGCCTTCCTCTGCATCAACATGTTACGGTATAGGTAGAACTCAATGGACTGGTCTCTTCTTTCAGCCGTAAAACTATGCAACCAAGATATAAATAAAAAGAAAACTAAACCATTTCACATAAAGCTCTGGCAGACCACTGCAAAAATGTTCAGTTTGTCTGATTTTTCTCTTTATAGATATCAGTTTGAGTAAAATGTAAATTGTTTTTTTTTTTATTCTATAAACTTCTGACAACATGTCTCCGAATTTCCAAGCAATAAATTTTGTATTTTTTTTTTCGGAAAAGGAGAAAAGGTCAAAATTAAAAAACAAACAAAACAAAACAGTGCTTTCATATATCTCTATAGGAGACATAGAAACAGCTGAGCGCTTGCCATGAGGTTGGCCAAGAGTATGTAATATTGCTAGAGTACATACCTGCTGTGAATAGAACCCCCCCACCCCCGTACGGATCACATCCTGTATTTGTTTATTCAGATCAGTTTGCTTTTTAGAGAACAAGGGCCTGGCAGAAATCCCATTTTACAGACACTTCCGTGTCCTTGTCACCGATGCCCAGGTGGCTCCCTGCTCCTGCTAGATAATTAACAAGCCAATAGCAACGATAAGCGAGAGTATGCCGTCGGTGACGGAGCCCACTGTGTACATGCACATTCAAGTAATGTCACGGATCCCCCAGGTTACATTACAGCCACCACAATCTAATTAATCTCGCAGACTTTGGATGAAGAATTAACATGCATATGGCTCCAATATGGCTCGCTAACCTAGAAATATTATCCCGATAGTTTTACAATAAACTATGCTTTACATATGCGATCGCTCAGCAAGCAAGATTAATAAATGTCTCATACAGAATTAATCATTCTAATGGTGTAATTTAATTTATCCAGTAGCGTAATTTATTAATATGGACGCTTGGGCTAATAAAACTCCAGGTTGCACTCAGATTGTTAATTACTTAGTTAATTAGTCATGCTGCGGCCCTACCCAATACAGTCACGTGCATCCAAAATGGGCACATAGGCCTCTGACCGGTTGTGTGTAGAGAATGCCTACATCTGTTCATTGTATTTTTAGCAAGAAAAGACACCACCATAAAGTCACAACTTGGTGCAGCCTTTTACCTAGGTTGATATGACGGATTACATTGTTTTTTTTCTTCTGTAGAAGCCAGTGCTAAATAGAATTAAAGCACCGCTCTAGTGTTTTTTTATTTCAGCACTGGAGTGGTGCTACTAAGTACCTAGTCTTATACTTACCAGCCGCCGGTTTCCGCTCTTCCTGGCGGCGCCATGTTGTGACCACAACTTGTCACTGATCAGAAGTAACAGTAACGAGCTCTCAATGTAAAGCTACCGTCACACTCAGCAACGAGAATGACAACGATCCGTGACGTTGCAGCGTCCTTGATAGCGATCTCGTTGTGTTTGACACGCAGCAGCGATCTGGATCCCGCTGTGCCATCGCTGGTCGGAGCTAGAAGTCCAGAACTTTATTTTGTCGTCAGGTCGGCGCGTATCGTCATGTTTGACATCAAAAGCAACAATGCCAGCAATGTTTTACATGGAGCTAACAACCAGCTACAACGATAAGTGAGTCGCCGTTACGTTACTGGATCGCTCCTGCATCGTTCTGGAGCTGCAGTGTTTGACGTCTCTACAGCGACCTAAACAGCGACGCTCCAGCGATCGGCTCGTTGTCTATATCGCTGCAGCGTCGCTGAGTGTGACGGTACCTTAAGTCTATGACATCCTCGTTCCGGCTCTCATAGACTTACATTGAAAAGTGACTCATTCTAGCAAACAATGGAGCGATCAGACAGGTCACAAACTGCTGGAGACTGCCTGGAGTGACGCAGATAACAGAAGAAAAAGGCAGCTGGTGATATAAGACAGGGGGATGAGGGAACTTAGATTAGTTGCACCACTCCAGCGCTGCAACAAAAAACAAAACAAGAAGAAAACACTGGAGTGGTGCTTTCCATTGTCAGTCTCTCTACTGAACATTGCAGGTTTGTTGTTCTTTTTCTTAACTACAAATTAATTAATTAGGGGCCACATATGGAATAAAAAGAATGGCTCCTCATATCCCAGAGCAGCACCGTTCCAGTAATGTTGACGCCACCGTTCTTGGAGGGTGACGGGACAATGCAACTCCTGAGCGGCCAGATGCAGCTCATCAATATTCCTTCAGGGCAGACGTCCGCACATGCAAATGACACAACGATGTCACGTCACTGTCCGGGAACAGTGGTGCGGACATCACTGAACAGCACCAGGCAATTATCCATTGTTTTTGTCAGGACTGTGGAATCGGAGTCGTGGAGTCAGAGGTTTGGCTTACCGACTCCACAGCCCTGGTTTTTATTGCACATGGAGTCCTAAATTGATTAAGCTAAAACCATGTTCACACATAGCATTTTTGCAGCGTTTTTTTTTCCTGAAGCAAAACCTACTCTGTTGACATTAAAAACAAAACACAGATTTTGCTGCTTTTTTGGTGCTGATTACATGTTTGAATTGTCTACAATACATGCGGCAAAGCCTGTTTGTTGTATTTTTTCCCCACCTTCTTATTGCTGTCTACGGTTAAAAAAAGGTGCAAAAATTGACATGCCCCGGATATCAAAAACACTGCAGTACCGTACTTAAATTCAGTCAGGAAACAAAACAAGAGTATGCCTGAGGATTCGGAATCTCCTAGCTTTTAGGCTGTGTGCACACATCAGGATTTCTTGCAGAAATTTCCTGAGCAAAATCGGACCTTTTCTGCAAGAAATCCGCATGCATTTTTTTTTTTTTGCTTTTTTTCCGGAGATTTCCCAATGCAATAATATAGTGGGAAATCAGCAAAAAAATCCTCAAAATTAATGAACATGCTGCGTTTACCGCGATGCGTTTTTTTAGCGGAAACAAACGCAACATGTGCAAAAAAATTGTGGAATGCATTCTAAATGATGGGATGCATATGTATGCGTTTTTTATGCATTTTTATCGCATTTTTATAGCGAAAAATCTGCAACGTGTGCACACAGCCTTACAGCTGTTCAGCAGGCAGAAAAAAAAAAGCTATGTTCACACCCAGCGTTTTTGTAGTGTTATCTGTTTTCTATTCTTATTCTACGGGGGTATGCTTTATTGTGGTACGAGTTATGGTTTAGAAAAGCAGCATTAATTTTAATATAGAATGTACTGGAAAATGTGAACAAAAACTCCGAAGTAAAATCATTAACACCCCTCAACCCCCTCTGCAATTCCACTATTGTTTTTCAGATCTTATTTTTACAACGTTCATTGTGCCCTAAAAGTGACCGGGAGATAGGTTTGTACGGGCCAATGCGTTTACGACTATATCAAATTTGTAAACATTCTTTTTTTCATTTAAATTTTGAGCAGTGAAAAGAATTCAGAAAAATGTCATTTTTTTTGCGTTTTGAACTGACACATTTTGCTAGCTTTTTATTGCATTTATTTATTTTTTATGAGGAGCAGGGTTCAGAAAAAAAAATGCAGTTTTGCCATTTCAACTTTTACCTTTGGAGTCAATTTTATAATTTGATAGGTTGGACTTTTCCAGACGCAACACTACCAAACATTTAGTTTTTATGTCTTTTAAAAAGGAAAAAAGTGAATTCGAAATTTTATATATTTTTTAAAATGTGTTTTCTTTACTTTATCTTTTAGTCTCTGTGGAACTCTGATCACTTGTGTTACATACCGCATACCATGTTGGTGTATAGATAAATTCATGGTGTCCTATGAAGGCCAGCCAAGTGTGCTGGACTATCTAGGAGTACCTTCATAGCAATCACCCAATGGCTGCCTATGCAGCCTCAATAGTAAAAAGATCTAATGTGAAAGATAATTAAAAAAAATAAAAAAATCATCATATACTCACATTCCGGCGCCTTTGCCGCTCCTCGCGACGCTCCGGTGACCAGTCCATGCAAGCGGCAGGTTCCGGTGGCAAAGATGGTATGCGACAAGGACCTGTCATGACGTCACGGTCATGTGACCACGACGTCATCACAGGTCCTGCGAGAAAGACCTGCCATGACGTCACGGTCATGTGACCGCGACGTCATCACAGGTCCTGCGCCCATACCAACCCTGGGACTGGAAGCTGCCGGGTGCACCGCACGCAGGGCCAGGACTTCAACGGAGGGTGAGTATATGTTTATTTTTTATTTTAAGTCTATATGCTACGTGACTGGGCAATATGCTACGTGGCTGGGCAATATGCTACGTGGCTGGGCAATATGCTACGTGGCTGGGCAATATACTACGTGACTGGGCAATATACTACGTGGCTGGGCAATATGCTACGTGGCTGGGCAATATACTACGTGGCTGGGCAATATGCTACGTGACTGGGCAATATGCTACGTGGCTGGGCAATATACTACGTGGCTGGGCAATATACTACGTGGCTGGGCAATATGCTACGTGGCTGGGCAATATACTACGTGGCTGGGCAATATGCTACGTGGCTGGGCAATATGCTACGTGGCTGGGCAATATACTACGTGGCTGGGCAATATGCTACGTGACTGGGCAATATGCTACGTGGCTGGGCAATATACTACGCGGCTGGGCAACTGGGCAATATACTACGTGGACATGCATATTCTAGAATACCCGATGCGTTAGAATCGGGCCACCATCTAGTATGTATATGTATGTATGTGTATATAATATTAATATATATATATATATATATATATATATATATATATATATATATATATATATAATCTTCTGCCATATTACTTTTATTGGAACAAAGAACTATAAATATATATGGGTAGGCAACTATGCCCATGAAATCTTTATATCTGTGCTTGCTTGCCAGAAAAAGAATGTGTTACTCCATGAGTCAGTGACCTTTAATGACTCAATGATAATTACCATCATTCATGAATACTGGGCATGAAGTGTTCTGTTGATTTCACTGGTTCCTAATAAAAGGATATGCTCAGTTCTGATTAACACTGGTTTAGTTTATATATTGCATCGTTTGTGTATCGAGATAACTATAAGCCACCCACCTTGGGTTACGGCAATTTCATATCCAAATAGAGCCATATAATTGTGGTTATAGACAGCCGGGTCATCTTTTTCCTATTTATACACATCAATATCTCCACAAGCATAGTATAGGGCCCAGGAGGAACTAAGCAGACTAAAATATGTATTATGCTTCTTTTACACTTGCTGTGCTTTTTGCGGGCTGTATTGCCGTAATTTTCACGGTTTGTCACAAAAACGAACTGCAAAAATCTTCTCGGATCGCCGTTTTTCTGGTTTGGAATAGGTCCATCTCGTGTCTCTGCAGGCCTTCGAAGTGATAAACAGGAAGTACATGGGAGTGTCTAGTAAATATACGGCGTTCCGCATATATGGTCTTCACGGTGTACCGCAAAATCAACACACTGGGCAAGCTTCCGTTGTTTTTACAGCCCCATTGATTTCAATGGGGGCTGTATCCGTAAGCCATGAAAAATATTGAGCAGGCACGATATTTTTTCACGGCCGTAAATACGGCCATACGGCATTCGGCGCTCCGACGAATTTTATATAAATCCTCTGGTACTGAAGTGGTTAATACTTGGGTGGAATTCATCACTAGTTAAGTGGGTGTCCCACCAGTATTCCGTTTACACAAGCCATATACCCACAGGCAGCCTGAAAGCTTACAAAGTGGCAAGGAGGGCATTCCAACTTCTGACAACATATTCCATTTTTATTTTGTCATTAAAATGCCATGCCAAATGAAACAAAAAAAGGGGGATAGAAAAAAAAAGGAATACAGTTCTTGATAAAGAATTTTAATGACAAAATAAAATTGGATATTTATCTGGAAGCCCTGTTAGCCACTTTGCATCCACACAGTGATCAGCATGTGTGTCTGTTCATTTTGGACTTCATTTGTCCACAGTGAGCTGGCTTCCCTTTCCTTTTCGTTGGCTTACAAGCTTAAAATAATGTATTTCTTTCTGGTTTATGTGCTAATTAATATGTGGGTACATGACAATGTTGCAGGAGGGCTGTATCCGCACCCCACATCAACCAACCGGGCACACGTGCGTGTTCACAAGAAATCCAGCTACTGTCTATGAACTTCTTGCCAAAAGCAAAGCCGTTGAAGAGTGACTAGAAAAGCGTCACTTATCCCAATGCTGCATATGGCTGCTCCCCTCCTCCTCCCCTCGCTCCATTCTGTCTCCCTTTCCCTTAGGCCTATACAGCGCACTTGCCTCTCGTTAATTAATTTAGGTGTATGGGCTAATTAAAATTTTTACATTGCGACCCAAGTGAGGTATTCAGCTGGGAACAATCAAGACACATGTTTCCCTCATGTGGTCCTGCCTGTTGCTATTCCCATGGTTACCACCAACATGGCTGTCTGGGCGAGCGTCTCTCCGCTGTTTCTTTGTACGCCGTTGAACCCCACTGATTGGGTTGGTTATTAATGAGAACAACGGACTGCAGATCTATAAAACGTACAGACAAATCAAGACAAATGGCATAAAATAGCAGCTACACTGAGAGGCTACTTAATCCTTACAGAACAAAAGACAACAAGCTTATTTGGCAATTAAATTTTTAATATTCTTCATTAAAGATAATGTAATTATTCACAATTCATTTTTTTTTTATACCTAATTCCGAAAACTAGTGACTAGACTGAATTCCGTCGCACATAGCAGCAGCCACGTTCCTCCGTCCTACACAAATTGTGTAGAAATGACAAGCAAATATGTAACAGGCATTTCTTTGGGACTAATCGGCATCTACATGTAAAGAATCTATATATATAATTGTCTAAGGGTTTTTCCGTCTGTCTGTCTTTCTGTCTGTCTGTCTGTCTCTGTCCTGGAAATCCCGCGTCTCTGATTGGTCGAGGCCGCCAGGCCTCGACCAATCAGCAACGGGCACAGCGACGATGATGTCATAAAGGACGTAGACATCTCACGTTTCTGATTCAGCGACGGGCACAGTATCGACGTAGATGTCATAATGGTTGCCATGGCGACGATGATGTCATAAAGGTTGCCTCGACCAATCAGCGACGGGCACAGTCTGCCGCGAATTCTGGAATCATCATTGTCCATGTACTACGGGGACATGCATATTCTAGAATACTCGATGCGTTAGAATCGGGCCACAGCGACGATGATGTCATAAAGGACGTAGACTTCCCACGTCTCTGATTGGTCGAGGCCGCCGCCAGCAATGGGCACAGCGACGATGATGTCATAATGGTTGCCATGGCGACGATGATGTCAAAGGTTGCCTTGACCAATCAGCGACGGGCACAGCATGGCGACGATGATGTCATAAAGGCTGCCTCGGCCAATCAGCGACGGGCACAGTCTGCCGCGAATTCGCCTCGACCAATCAGCGATGGGCACAGTATCGACGTAGATGTCATAATGGTTGCCATGGCGACGATGATGTCATGAAGGTTGCCTCGACCAATCAGCGACGGGCACAGTCTGCCGCGAATTCTGGAATCATCATTGTCCATATACTACGGGGACATGCATATTCTAGAATACCCGATGCGTTCGAAACGGGCCACAATCTAGTATTAGTAATAATTGTCATCATCAGGGTTAACACAAACAGCAATTTCCAAGAAATATGTCTAAAAACCATAATTCTGGATTAAGAGGAAACCTAATCAAAGAATATGCCCCCCTCCCCCACTCGCCTCAAAAAAAAAAATCAACAGCAACTGTCCTTTTTTAAATGGCCACTAGCAATTTTTAGGTGTATCGTCTGTTTCCCACTCTCCCCTCCCCCGACTAGGACGCTGACTCACTGACCATCCTGGCCCAGCCCTTGTCCTGTGTGTCCTCCTCCTCCTACTGCTGTTTCCTGGGGTCTGCGCATGCCTGACACTGCATTTAAGGTGTTTAGGTCTTAAAGAGATTGTGTGCACCGTCCTAAAGTATTCCCAGCCAATGGCTGTTGGGAGGTGCTTGAGCAACGTGCTAAGTCAGTTAGTCTGAACACTTACTATTTCTCAGGTCCCCTGTCTGTTAGTACCTACCAGTACCCACTTGAGCCTGCTCCTTCTTGCCTGTGCCTTTCAGTATCTGCTCTTCTGTATACCAGCCACACCTGCGGTGCCAGTGTGTATACCACCTGTACCTGTCTGCACCTGCCTGTACTTGTCAAGGTCCTTCCATTCCTGGTCATTCCAACTACCTGCCCCTTTGGGGGTCAGCTGCCATATGTCCGAGGTCTGTCATGGAGTAGTACCTGGCTCTCATCTGGAGCCGAGTCTAACCTCACCTTCAGGGGCTCTAGCGAAGAGTCAGGTGTTCGCCTAATAATGCACCGCCAGGCTCTCTTCGGTCCACGGCACAGTGGTTCCACCACTATACCCCTTACACTAGGATGGCCAAAAAGGCTAATTTAGACCATTTTCTGGTAACCATCAGTGATTTTTTTCTTACATCATCTGTTTTGACAGATGCCCTGAAATATCTGTCGACAAGCCAATCTGCATGTTTTTTTGGGGGTCATTGTCAGGTGCTGTAGTTGAAAAGTTGTTTATGCTGAGGATCTGTATCCCATCAATGGAAAACCAGACTAGCTTTTCCAATCTAAAAATTAATGACTTGTTAGAAAAATGGCTAGTTAATATTCCTAATGTATGGCATGCTTAAAGGGGATGTTCGGTATTTTAGAATAGATGATCTATGCTAAGGATAGGTCATCAATATAAGGTGGGGGTAAAACACATGGCAACCCCTGCTGATCAGCTGTTACCGATGGCGGCTGGATGTCATCAGTCGCGGAGATGCACAGTACAGAGCTCTGTCAACTGTATAGTGGTCATGGCCAGGTACTGCACATTGGCTCCTATTCAAATGAATAGATGTGGATCTGCAGTAACCTGCTGTGGCCTCTATACAGTTGGAGCTGTGCGGTTTCACGCCCCAATTGCGTATATCCGGCCACCACCGAGAACAGCCAATTGGAAGGGTGTGCCAGTTGTCCAACCCCCACCAATCTGGTATAGATGACCTATCCGAAGACTAAGCCATCAATAGAAATGTACTGAACAGCTCCTTATTCTGTCATATTGCAATTAACAAAATATATATATATATATATATATATATATATATATATATATATATATATATATATATATATATATATATATATATACACAGTGGGGCAAAAAAGTATTTAGTCAGTCAGCAATAGTGCAAGTTCCACCACTTAAAAAGATGAGAGGCGTCTGTAATTTACATCATAGGTAGACCTCAACTATGGGAGACAAACTGAGAAAAAAAAATCCAGAAAATCACATTGTCTGTTTTTTTAACATTTTATTTGCATATTATGGTGGAAAATAAGTATTTGGTCAGAAACAAAATTTCATCTCAATACTTTGTAATATATCCTTTGTTGGCAATGACAGAGGTCAAACGTTTTCTGTAAGTCTTCACAAGGTTGCCACACACTGTTGTTGGTATGTTGGCCCATTCCTCCATGCAGATCTCCTCTAGAGCAGTGATGTTTTTGGCTTTTCGCTTGGCAACACGGACTTTCAACTCCCTCCAAAGGTTTTCTATAGGGTTGAGATCTGGAGACTGGCTAGGCCACTCCAGGACCTTGAAATGCTTCTTACGAAGCCACTCCTTTTGCACTATTGCTGACTGACTAAATACTTTTTTGCCCCACTGTATATAGTAGATGCGACATAAACCAATGTGAAGTGAAAATAAACATATATTAGATTGTGGCCCGATTCGAACGCATCGGGTATTCTAGAATATGCATGTCCACGTAGTATATTGCCCAGCGACGTGGTATATTGCCCAGTCACATACTATATTGCCCAGCCACGCAGTATATTGCCCAGCCACGTAGTGTATTGCCCAGCGACATAGTATATTGCCGAGTCACGTAGTATATTGCCCAGCCACATAGTATATAGCAGAGCCACGTAGTATATTGGCCAGTCACGTAGTATATTGGCCAGCGACGTAGTATATTGCCCAGCGACATAGTATATTGCCAAGTCACATAGTATATTGTCCAGCCACATAGTATATTGCCCAGTCATGTAGTATATTGCCCAGCGACGTAGTATATTGCCCAGCCCACGTAGTATATTGCCCAGCCACGTAGTATATTGCCCAGCCACGTAGTATATTGCCCAGTCACGTAGTATATTGCACAGCGACGGAGTATATTGTCCACCCACATAGTCTATTGCACAGCGACGGAGTATACAGCACAGAGCCACGTAGTATAGAGAGTTAAAAAAATAAATAAACATATACTCACCTTCCGAGGGCCCGTTGAAGTCCTGCTATACTCACCATCCGCCGCCTTTCCCACTCCTCTGGACGCTCCCGGGATCGCTACATTGCAAGCGGCAGCTTCCGGTCCCAGGGCTGGTGTGCGACAAGGACCTGCCGTGACGTCACAGTCATGTGACCGCGACGTCATCACAGGTCCTGCTCATACCAGCCCTGGGACCGGAAGCTGACGCTTGCAATGGAGGGATCCCGGGAGCGTCCAGAGGAGCGGGAAAGGCGGCGGATGGCGAGTATAGCAGGACTTCAACGCAGGACCGTGACGTCACGGCAGGTCCTTGTCGCACACCAGCCCTGGGACCGGAAGCTGTCGCTTGCAATTGAGCGATCCCAGGAGCGGGAAAGGTGGCAGAGGGTGAGTATAGCAGTTTTTTTTTTTTTTATTATTATTTTTAACATGACATTTTTACTATTGATGCTGCACACAGGGTTAATACCAGTGGTAACGGAGTGCGTTACACCGCGGGCCGTTACCGCTGCCATTAACCCTGTGTGAGCGGTGAGTGGAGGGGATTATGGAGCGGGTGCCGGGCAGTGAGTGCAGGGGAGTAGGGAGGGACTAATCGGACTGTGCCCGTCACTGATTGGTCGCGGCAGCCATGACAGGCAGCTGCTGAGACCAATCAGCGAATGAATAACCATGACAGAAGGACAGACAGACAGACGGAAGTGATAAGACAGCTATATAGTAGATTTTATATATATATATATATATATATATATATATATATATATATATATATATATACACACATACTAGATGGTGGCCCGATTCTAACGCATCGGGTATTCTAGAATATGCATGTCCACGTAGTATATTGCCCAGTCACGTAGTATATTGCCCAGCCACGTAGTATACAGCACAGAGCCACATAGTATAGTGCCCAGCCACGTAGTATATAGCCCAGCCCACGCAGTATATAACAGTGGCCACGTAATACATAGCACAGCCTACGGAGTATATAACACTGCCTATGTAGTATACAGCACAGAGCCACGCGGTATGTAACACAGCCAACGTAGTATACAGCAGTGTGGGCACCATATCCCTGTTAAAAAAAATAATTAAAATAAAAAATAGTTATATACTCACCTCCTGGGATCCAGCGGAGCTCCGGCAATAGGCGCGCGGTTGCCGCCATCTTCCGTTCCCAGGATGCATTGCGAAATTACCCAGATGACTTAGTGGTCTCGCGAGACCGCTAAGTCTTCTGGGTAATTTTGCAATGCATCGCTGGGAATGGAAGATGGCGGCAGGCGCGAGCGGCTCAGCGGACTACGGAGGGTGAGTATAGCAGGTTTTTTGTTTTTTTAATTATTTTTAACATTACATATTTTTACTATTGATGCCGCATAGGCAGCATCAATAGTAAAAGGTTGGGGACACACAGGGTTAATAGCGGCGGTAACGGAGTGCGTTACCTGTGGCATAACGCGGTCTGTTACCGCCGGCATTAACCCTGTGTGAGCGGTGGCTAGTATGCGGGCGCCGGGCACTGACTGCGGGTAGTAAGGAGCGGCCATTTTCTTCCGGACTGTGCCCGTCGCTGATTGGTCGTGGCTGTTTTGCCGCGACCAATCAGCGACTTGGATTTCCAGGACAGACAGAGGCCGCGACCAATGAATATCCATGACAGACAGACAGAAAGACAGACAGACAGATGGAAGTGACCCTTAGACAATTATATAGTAGATAGAGATATATATATACGGTATCGTTCAAAAATCAGTGAATATCTCGGCTTACTTTTATTCTGTTCTGTTTTTTTACACAATACTGATCCTCCATTCTGCGTCTGAGACCGGTATACACCGTTCAGGAATTTCAAAAGAAAAGTACAAGGATTGAAATCGCTGAGCCATGCATTGATACAAGCCAAATCCTGGACGAGGCAGAACCTGTTCCAAGTACGAGAGTAAGGCTGGCAATGTGCCATCTAGCTAAGGAAGCAGACTAAAGGGGATTGTTCAATTTTGACTTTTATGAAATGTCACTGACATTAATGAGAAATTCACTAGCGGGAATGCAATGGGTGTACCACCTACTTGCGCAACTAAAGCTACCCAGGGTGCTTCTGGGATTGCAGTCAACAAGGAGATATGGTCCCCACACCTGTTGGATGTGACCAAAGTAGTTTTGTCTGGTATAGAATGTAATGTCTTATTTTTTTTCTGTTCCAAATCCAGCTTTGAGGAACAATTTTGAGAAGCCTAGCTTTATTTTAAAATAGCCCAACGTATGGTCTTCCAATTACGACCTTTATTATTAACATTTTTGACTGCTAAGCAGACTATTAGGCCAGTGTCACATTACGCATACGAAAATATGGTCCGTTTTTTACGGCCGTAATACGCAGAAATGTTCCCAAAATAGTGATCCGTATGTCATCCGTAGGCAGGGTGTGGCAGTGTATTTTGCGTATGTCATCCTCCGTATGTAATCCATACGGCATCCGTACTGCGAGATTTTCTCGCCGGCTTGCAAAACGGACATACAATGGATCCATGGGCTCAAATATTCGTTAAAAAAAAAAAAAATTAAACCTATATTTATTGCTAATACACTGATTATTTCACCACACATCTGCATTGTGGGATTTGTTTGTTCCCCCGTTTCCGTTTGTCCCTTTGCAATCTGTGCATTTGATTACATGTTTATTTGTCCACTGTTTCCACATACTTGTAATTTATACATTTATATTAATAAAGTTATTTTTTTTATGCGTTACGGACTTGGTCGTTTTTGGTTTCCCTCCCCCCTCTTCTCTTAGTGCATGACGACCAGTCCGCATTGTGGTCCATCACTTAGGTCAGCTGGTTTCTGAGCCATATTTGAGGCAGATAGGCACATGATGAGGCTGATGTATGTATATTAATAAATCCATGTTAGACTTTTATGAGTCTCGCTAAAGAGTGACAAAGCACAGGGAGTCCTGTGTATTCAGTCCCCATCTACCCAGTCTGATAGCTGCGGCTTGTGCTGAGCAGGTTCAGCAGCAGAGAGGAAGTACACTGATGGAGTATAAACTTTCACAAAGGATAAAATCATTAGGTCTGATCTATGCAGTGACATGCAGGTTTTATTTAGAAATCTAGTGATAGATCGTCTTCAAATGTCAGCCTTTTATCTACCTCCTCAAAGCTGACCTTTTAGTTTGCCTAGTCAGTTTTATACGACTTAATTTTAACGTTGTGAAAGGGAATGTCTTGTCAAAAAATAGCATAACGGTTAACACTAGGTTTTTAGGGTAAACGTAGTCTAATGTTTTGTAATTTTTTTTATTTCAATTTTAAATAGCACTATCTATCCATATATTTATATATTTTCCTCCTTGTCTCCTTTCTTCTGACCCGCGTGTAACAAGCGACCTCAAAAGAAAGGAGCCAAGGAGAACACGTGTGTCTGCATTCAGACAGTGCTAGCTCGTGGAAGTGAGAACGGTCAATCGGAAGCAGAGGAAGACCCCTAATATGCAAATGCAACGTGCGCCAAACTATTGGCCACGCAGGGGTGCATGGAAGCCTCCTCATTTGTCTATAAATTAAGTTATTTTCTCAAGCACAGTACCAGTAAGGGTATGTGCACACGTTGCAGAAAGGTGTGCGGATTTTTCCGCACTGATTTCGGTAAATTTGCACTGCGGATTAATTGCGGAATTACCGCTGATTTACTGCAGTTTTTGTGCAGATTCCACTGCGGTTTTACACCTGCAGATTCCTATTATGGAGCAGGTGTAAACCGCTGCGGATTCCGCACAAAGAATTGACATGCTGCGGAATAAACAACGCTGCGTTTCCGCACGTTTTCTTCCGCAACATGTGCACTCGGATTTTGTTTTCCATAGGTTTACATGGTACTGTAAACTCATGGGAAACTGCTGCAGATCCGCAGCAAAATCCGCAACGTGTGCACATAGCCTAAAAGGTACACATGGTTGTGACAGAGGCCAAGTCCCCTACAGCGCTGTATAGCCCATTTAAAATGCATTTGAGGGTGGTTAAGCAATAGGTCATTTTCTGATGACACATTCCCTTTAAAAGAAAACGAGCAGGTCCTTGTTTATTCAAGATCGAACATACATACAGTATTAACAGGGCGTCCTACCTATGTATGGTCCTGAATAATAGACATTCTGTCATTTAGTGGTATATCACCTGGTGATTAATGGTTGCTATTTTCATAGTACACCTGCCAAGGTCAATACAAATACAAACTCTAGATAAAGCATAACTGTACTTGCAAAACCATTTTTTTTAAAGCTTTTAGCAGAAATGTGAGATTTACAGCCGTGCTTTACTTTTAAGTCTGCCCATCTGGATGATGATGTTGCGGGTTTTCTCCCCATGTTTAAAGAGAACCTGTCACCTAAATTTGGCGGGACCGGTTTTCGGTCATATGGGCAGAGTTTTCAGGTGTTTTATTCACCCTTTCCTTGCACAGGCGTGTACTACGGAGGACAGAGAATGAACTTCAATCCAATATTGCGGCCAGCATGCAGCCAGCGGGTAAGGAAAGGGTGAATCAAACACCCGAAAACCCCGCCCATATGGCCGAAAACCGATCCTGTCAAATTCAGGTGACAGGTTCCCTTTAAAGAGATAAAAAGGAGTCTAAAAACTAAACAGAATCAACCAGCCAGGTTACATCTCGCCTTCCTGCAGGTGTGACCACCAATCAATAGAACAATAAGTCATCTATTAAAATAAGGACATGTTACCTTCCACTAACTGTTACAACTACACTGCTATGCCCCCTCCTTACTCCGAACTAGGGTGGCAGAAATGCCCTGAAATCACCATGTGATACAGTCTTTGATTTTCATGATGTGAATGTCGCATCACCATTTTTTGATGGAATTTAACATTTTTTGTTTGTTTTTCCATCTCTTAGTTGGAAAATTCGTATCTACTTTTAGGGTCACACTAGGCTTTTTTTTAGCGTTTTTTTTCTGCAGCAAAAACATCTCTTGGCAGGAAAGAAGCTGCAGAAAAATAAAATGTCCTTTTTTTTCTTGCAGCTGTTTTGGCATGCTAGATTTCTCTTGTGCATGCTGATATAGTTTAGTGTTGAAAAATAAATTCCTATTCTATAGAATCAGGTTTTGTCCAAAAAACGCAGCAAAGCACAAAATACTGATGACAAAAAAAAGCAATGTGTGTGCATGAGATTTCTGAAATCTTATAGGCTTTGTGGTCCTGTAAAACCCAGCTGAAAATTAGCATAAAAATGAGCAGCAAAAATGCCCTGTGTGAACTTAGGCTGGGTTCACATTGCGTTAAACCCGTCCGTTAGATGGACTACGTTACACCGCGGCATAACGCGGTGTAATGCAGTCCATTAACACCGCCATTGAATCCAATGTCGGACGCATCGCTAGCCCACAATGGGCATGCGCTATCGATGTGCCATCATTGAGTGACGAACCCCGAGACGTGCGCTGCAGCATTTCCGGGTCAGTCACCGCTAGCGCAGATAGAGCTGGCAGATGCTCTATCTGCACTTGCGCTCTGCCATACCGGCACTTGCGTTAACAGCAGCCCATTAATGTATGTGTTGAACGGGCTGCTGTTAACGCAATGTGAACCCAGCCTTACCCTTATTTTTTAAAAGAATTATGGTTCTATGAAGTGGATTGACATGAGTCAGGCTTCACTAATCCTATTGATCTGCTATTATAGTCAGAGGAAGATGCTTCTGGTCAGTCATTTGTATTTTGAACTTAAAGGGAACCCGTCAGCAGGATTGTGCACAGTATCCTACAGACAGTGTCAGGTCGGCGCCATTATACTGATTACAGTGATACCTTGTTTGATGAAATCCGTCTTGTGGTTGTTGTTTATCTTTATTTTCAGTTTTGAGTTAATGATATGCTCCTGTTGCGGAGTGGGCCTGTGGTGCCCTGCTTAGCTCTGATCCCTCAGTGCCCTGCCCCCTAATTTACATAATGAATATTATATATACGGTACATGCTAAAAAAAAAAAAAAAACAACCCTTCTGCAGGCAGGTGCCAGCTGTGGCTCCTGTGCTGCAGCATAATCGCATGTGTACTGTGCATAAAATTATTATGGTTGAGGTTATCCTGATACTTAAAAAAAATCCATTTGAAAATGGTGCAGCTGTCGGTGTATATAGAGGCGATCCGATAGCTGCTACTGTGTACGCGCTGGCAGCACCATCTTGCTAGAGAAGAAAAAGAAAAGATGGCGCCGTTAACAACATTCATTATGTAAACTAGGGGGCAGGTCAGTGAGGGATCAGTGACCTATCAGCAGTCTTCATTATGAATACCTAATCAAAGCACACAGGCCGCCCCGAAGAATGAGCATATCATTAACTACAAACTGAAAATAAAGATAACCACCACAAGACGGATTTCATCAACCCAGGTATCATTGTAATCAGTATAACAGCGCCGATCTGACACTGTCTGTAGGCTACTGAGCACAATCCTGCTGACAGGTTCCCTTTAATGACCATTTATGTAATATACGGACAGGAAGATGTGTTAGAGCTCTTTATCAACTGTATATTTTGGTCCATACAATATACTTCTGTACTATTCATGTAAAGACATATGGACGGGCAGTTTTCATGACACACCCTCTGAGGCCGGGGTCACCAACCATTTTTACTTGAGAGCGACATTCAGCACTGAGAGAATTTAGTGAAGTTAGTGACTCTCCTCCGGCATGATCATGTTAAATGCTGCTGTCAGAGATTGACAGCGGCATTTAACATGTTAACAGCTATGGATGGATTGTGATTCCACCCGCGGCTGTTAGGGGCACATGACACAGCTGTCATGTGCTGGAAAAGATAGGGGGCTCAACGCCGGCGGAGACACGACACATGGCGTATGTATGTATGTGTGTATATATATATATATATATATATATATATGTATGTGTGTATATATATATATATATATATATATATATATATATATATATATAATATAACGCTGGGAGCGTCACTCTGTCCGATGCCTTTATAGACTGCGCAAGCGCCGGCGCAGTCTGGCCCCCACAGAGTGACGCTCCCAGGAGATCGCGGTATGCGTAAGCACTGAACGCATACCGCGATCTCCACCGGAGAGTCAGGGACCGCCAGGAGGGTAAGTATATTCACCTTTCCCCGTTCCAGCGCTGCGTGCGGCTCCATCTCCCGGGTCCTATGCTGTGACAGTTCAGAGGGCGCGATGACGCTTACAGTCACAGGCAGAGGAGCCGGAGTGTGTCTTCCTGCTGCCGGAATCAGCGCCTGCGCAGTCCGCGCTTTCCGGCGCCATTTTCTTGAAGACACACTGCCGGCGCCATTTTCTTGAAGACACACTGCAGGTGTGTGCAGGTATACATATACATACATATATATATATATATATATATACACACATATACATACATATATATATATATATATATATATATATATATATATATATATATATATATATATATATATATATATATATACACACATACATATACACACAAAAGCAGCACTGTTGTGAATTCTGTGGCTGAATTCACTCCTGTGGTCACAAGTGGTACTGCAGCTTCTGAGCTTCCTCCCTCAGGTGTTCTGGTGAGCTCGTTAACTGCTTCATTACTTAACTCCGCCTGATGCTGCTATCCTTGCTCCTTGTCAATGTTTCAGTGTTGGATCTGAGCTTCTCCTGATTGTTCCTGTGACCTGCTGCTCTGTATAGCTAAGTGCTTTTTGCTTTTTTGTTGCTTTTTTTCTGTCCAGCTTGTCTTTTGTTTTGCTGGAAGCTCTGAGACGCAAAGGGTGTACCGCCGTGCCGTTAGTTCGGCACAGTGGGTTTTTTTTTTGCCCCCTTTGCGTGGTTTTGCTTTAGGGTTTTTTGTAGACTGCAAAGTTCGCTTTACTGTCCTCGCTCTGTCCTAGAATATCGGGCCCCACTTTGCTGAATCTATTTCATCCCTACGTTTTGTCTTTTCATCTTACTCACAGTCATTATATGTGGGGGGCTGCCTTTTCCTTTGGGGAATTTCTCTGGGGCAAGTCAGGCCTATTTTTCTATCTTCAGGCTAGCTAGTTTCTTAGGCTGTGCCGAGTTGCCTAGGTAGTTGTTAGGCGCAATCCACAGCCGCTTTTAGTTGTGTTTAGGATAGGATCAGGTGTGCAGTCTACAGAGTTTCCACGTCTCAGAGCTCGTTCTTGTATTTTTGGGTATTTGTCAGATCACTGTGTGCGCTCTGATCGCTAAGCACACTGTGTTTCTGGATTGCCTTCATAACACCTGTCATTAGCAAACATAACACAGCACACAAGTTCAGGGTGAAAAAATGCGGCTATTTAATTGCCCAAAATGGTGACGTTTTGGCTCAGGATTGTGAGAGAGGCTCACAATCCTGAGCTGACACGTCACCATTTGGGGCAATTAAAATAGCTGCATTTTTTCACCCTGAACTGGTGTGCTGCCTTGGTTTTCTTTTTCTGTACATGGAGGTTTGGTCATTGTCTTGGAGGCACGGCACCCAGGAACGTTATCTGCTTGTGCTGCTTTTCGTTATATATACTTCCCTTTGTTATAGGCAGCAATTACATCCAGAGGCCTCAAGGATTTACATCGAGGGCCCCCCAGTATTCTTAAAGCACACTCACCAAACTATTTCATTTAACTTCAAGGACCCCTCTAAGGCCAGGATCACACACAGCGAGATACGGCCGAGTCTCGCAGGCTAAAACCAAGCTCTGGCGCCGGCACTCCAGAGCGGAGCGTGCAGCTCCATGTATTGCTATGCGGCCGCACGCTCCGCTCTGGAGTGCCGGTGCCAGAGCTTGGTTTTAACCTGTGAGACTCGGCTGTATCTCGCTGTGTGTGATCCTGGCCTTACTGGGAGTATCATCCTATCTCTAAATTACTATATACCCCCCGCCATTAAATGTACATTAAGATTTGCTGTTGTGTTCAGGACTACTCACAAAAGTCACCACCGGTAGACCTTTTCTTTATAGTGGTTTGCTGAATTTGTTGCTAATGCGCCAGCCAGGAACCACACATCATGCGCCTGCAAGCAACATGTGGCTCCCTGCTCTAAGTGTTGGCCAAAGTCTTTACCCTGATAGTCCCACCGTGGGCTTTTTTTTTTTTTTTAAAGGGAACCAGTCATGAGAAGCTTGCCTATTGAACTGACGCCACGCAGGTACAGTACATGTAAATCCAATTGTAAGTACAGTTAGGTTCATATATATTTGGACAGAGACAACATTTTTCTAATTTTGGTTATAGGCATTACCACAATGAATTTTAAACAAAACAATTCAGATGCAGTTGAAGTTCAGACTTTCAGCTTTCATTTGAGTGTATCCACATTAAAATTGGATGAAGGGTTTAGGAGTTTCAGCTCCTTAACATGTGCCACCCTGTTTTTAAAGGGACCAAATGTAATTGGACAGATTCAATCATTTGAAATAAAATTTTCATTTTTAGTACTTGGCTGAAAACCCTTTGTTCGCAATGACTGCCTGAAGTCTTGAACTCATGGACATCACCAGACGCTGTGTTTCCTCCTTTTTGATGCTCTTCCAGGCCTTCACTGCGGTGGTTTTCAGTTGCTGTTTGTTTGTGGCCTTTCTGTCTGAAGTTTAGTCTTTAACAAGTGAAATACATGCTCAATTGGGTTGAGATCAGGTGACTGACTTGGCCATTCAAGAATATTCCACTTCTTTGCTTTAATAAACTCCTGGGTTGCTTTGGATTTATGTTTTGGGTCATTGTCCATCTGTAATATGAAACGACGACCAATCCATTTTGCTGCATTTGGCTGGATCTGAGCACACAGTATGGCTCTGAATACCTCAGAATTCATTCGGCTGCTTCTGTCCTCTGTCACATCATCAATAAACACTAATGACCCAGTGCCACTGGCAGCCATGCATGCCCAAGCCATCACACTGCCTCCGCCGTGTTTTACAGATGATGTGGTATGCTTTGGATCATGAGCTGTACCACGCCTTCGCCATACTTTTCTCTTTCCATCATTCTGGTAGAGGTTGATCTTGGTCTCATCTGTCCAAAGAATGTTCTTCCACAACTGTGCTGGCTTTTTTAGATGTTTTTTAGCCTTTTTATTCTTGATGCTTATGTATTTACTTTCATGCAGTCTTCTCTTTATGGTAGATTGGATATTGATATGCCTACCTCCTGGAGAGTGTTGTTCACTTGGTTGGCTGTTGTGAAGGGGTTTCTCTTCACCACGGAGATTATTCTGCGATAATCCACCACTGTTGTCTTCTGTAGGCGCCAAGGTCCTTTTGCATTGATGAGTTCACCAGAGCTTTCTTTCTTTCTCAGGATGTACCAAACTGTAGATTTTGCCACTCCTAATATTGTAGCAATTTCTCGGATGGGTTTTTTCAGCTTAAGGATGGCTTGTTTCACCTGCATGGAGATCTCCTTTGACCACATGTTTACTTCACAGCAAAACCTTCCAAATGAAAACACCACACCTCAGATCAACTCCAGGCCTTTTATCTGCTTAATTGAGAATGACATAACGAAGGGATTGCCCACACCTGTCCATGAAATAGCCTTGGAGTAAATTGTCCAATTACTTTTGGTCCCTTTAAAAACAGGGTGGCACATGTTAAGGAGCTGAAACTCCTAAACCCTTCATCCAATTTTAATGTGGATACCCTCAAATGAAAGCTGAAATTCTGAGCTTCAACTGCATCTGAATTGTTTTGTTTAAAATGCATTGTGGTAATGTCTATAACCAAAATTAGAAAAATGTTGTCGCTGTCCAAATATATATGGACCTAACTGTATATATGCTTGTGTAAATAAGTTTAAGGCGCAGAGAGAAAGATGAAGAAACGCTCTGCAGATTGGGGTATGTAGCACAAGATCATTGTTGTACGATCGGGCCCCCAGGGTGCCTCTGCGGAGTAGCTGCTCACGGATTTAGCAGGCTGAATAGAGTAACCAAAAAACACCGGATCAGAACCAGAGAATAAGTAGACTGACCAACTAGAGTTCAAGAGGAAACGGCTAAAGCTGCGTCAGAATGCAGGATTGTTGGGCAGCAGCATTAGGCAAGGAGTCTGGCAGAGGAAAGTATGTGACACTGATCTAACATTTTTTAGCGGAGTTGCATTGCGGTAATATGCACATCAATGGCCAGGACTTTGCATGAGACAGCAGATTACGCCTTTCCACAAAGTACAGTGTAAACAACAGATTTTCCTGCCCAGAACATAGGAGATAAAGGTTGTGTCCTGGTGGAGAGGGATAAATACAAGCTGTCATAGCGCAGCTGGAATGTAAAGCTAAAGTCAATGAGTGGGGGCACACAAGGGAGTCTGCGCACGTCACAGTGCACAATTTCATCCCGGGCTACAGAAAAGACAATATGACGGTGGGTTACTGCTAATCACTTACTGAAACTGGTACAAGGCATATGCTTTTCTGTGCCCAGCAGCCAAGGGCAACCATAAAGGCCCCGGACAGGCGAGCGCATTATTTCAGATTCATTACACAACCGCTAAATTAAATAAATTGTGATCTCTGAATATAATGTGCCAAATTGTGCAATAAATGGCATCTCTCCTGGTTTTCATATAAAGCTACAGTCCTCACAGAACCTTTCATATGAGTATTAGCAGGAATGTGTTTTGTTTTGTAATAAATGTCCACAGGCCAATTCACCAGCCTATTTACACCGCTACTCCGGTGCTGCTTTCTATGTAATCTTTCTCAATGACAATTTCATCATTAAAGGGAACCTGTTAGCTCTACTGACAGTCCCCAACCAATCTTACAACAGTATTCCTTTATGTAATAGGGTGATTTATGCGACTTACTGGCGGTGCGATCTTTGAAATATTAAATTTAATCCAGCAGCGCCATGTATGCAAATGAAGCCGGACTAATCTGGTGGGGCGTATCTACTCCTGCCATTGTCCTGCATCAATTCTTCTAAGGCCGGGGTCACCCTTGTGAGAACTCGCACGAGTCTCTCCCTTCAATACCCAGCAATTGGGACCGGAGCGTGCGGCTGCATAGAAATACATACAGCCGCACGCTCCAGGCCCGAGTGCCGGCTGTAGTGTCGGGTATTCATGCAAGTTTCTCGCATTGTACTCGCAAGTGTGACCCGGCCTTAATTATGCATCTCTGGCGAGACTGGTGGACTGCATATAATACTCATGGTAGGACCATTATTCAGGTTGTCAATCATGCCCAGGGAGGAGTGTTTAGTAGATACAAGGTAGGACTAATGAGAACATATACCTCATCGGACTAGCCTTATTAGCATATGCAGAAATGCAGGATTGATTGAAGTTCAATTTTCAAAGATCGCAAAATTAGTAAGCCCAGTATTAGGCCCGGGTCACACTTGCGTGTGCAATGCGAGAAAGTCGCACATCAATACCCGACACTGCCGCCGGCAGTTCGGACCGGAGCGTGTGGCTGCATAGAAATACATGCAGCCGCACACCCCGATCCCGAGTGACGGGTATTGATGTGAGAGACTCGCTCGAGCTTCTCACATTGCACACACAAGTGTGACACCGGCCGTACAATAAAGAAATCTGCATCCATACTGCTATATTAGTGGTTGGGGACAGTTAGGAGACCTGACAGGATCCCTTTAATTTTTTTTTTATAAATGATTTATTTCTATCAGTCTTTGTACTTTAATTTTCTGGCATATTTTAAAGTTATGGTTTAGGCAGGCTTGACAGACTCATGAAATGTGACTATTATAAATGTCTAAATTTATTTGCACATTCATACTCCGTTGAATTTACCACTAACATTTCCCCAGTACAAACTAAGAATGAAGGTACAGTGTGACCCCCATGAAAAGTAAAGCAAAACAGCTTACGGTGTTGTCACCCAGTTGACTGCCCGGACCATATGACCACCTCCCCAGTTTTCATCGACTCAATAAATGAAAACACTCATGTTTATTTTATAACTTTATTGGAGAGTACCAACATAAACAACTCTCATCTTCAATTCAGACCCTTCTTTGTTGGAGGGGTAAGGGTGCAGCTCTCTCTCAGCTAACCACCGGAAGTTGTGGTGACTCCCGACACGTGTTAGGCTACGTTCACATTAGCGCTTTGCGTGTTTGCGTCGGGCAGCGACACATGCGTCATGCGCCCCTATATTTAACATGGGGGACGCATGGACATGCGTTGTGCTGCGTTGTGCGACGCATGCGTTGGGCACAAAAAACGCAACAAGTTGCATTTTTCTTGCATCCAAATTTCGGCAAAAAACGACGCATGCGTCGCAAAACGCAGCGTTTTTGCGTGCGTTTTTATTTGCGTTGTGCGTTGCATCACCGGCGCAGCGGCGCACAACGCAAATGTGAACGTAGCCTTACCAGTCTTGTTCTTCCGCCAACTGCTGCAACTTTAACCACATATACATAATCCAGACGCACCCCCAAATAACCAAATGTATAACCAAAACAACTCAGCTCTGTGACACCTGGCTCAAAAGAGGCAAAAAATGCCTCAGGCACCGCTTTTTATATCCCACCAACGGGAAACAGCTAAAACCCCGCCCCCTGGAAGTGACACTGCCCACATACAACTAACTGCAGCGTGATAAGACCCCATATTTAACCCTTTCACCGCATTGCCCCGATGAAAACTGGGGAGGGGGGGATTTGGGGTTTTATTAAAGGGAACCTGTCACCCCGTTTTTGCGATAGGAGATAAAAATATTGTTCAATAGGGTCTGAGCTCTGCTTTACAAGAGTGCCGTTATTATCCCGATTCCCCACCTTTGCAGAGAAAATACCGTATATCTGCTGTCAATCACCCCGGTCCGCTCCAATGGGCGGGGCTTAGTCGTCGATTCTCCCCACCTCCAGCTTTCACTACGAATTTTCGTCCTGGCGTTGCCGTTGTATTTAGCGTCTGCACATAAAAGTGTAATCTCGCGCCTGCGCAGTATGCTTTGCCCAGAGTTGGGCAAAGCATACTGCGCAGGCACGAGATTACACTTTTATGTGCAGGCGCATGCGCCGGTTTTTCACTGTAACCTGTGTGCTCCGGAAGTCTCGATATGTAAATTTTCATACCGAGACTTCCGGGCCACAGAGGTTACAGTAAAAAACCGGCGCATACGCAATGATGTATTGTATGCTTTGCCCACTGTTGGGCAATACATACTGCGCATGCACTAGCGGCAAAAAATCAGCGTGATCTGTGCTATTCACAGATCGAGCTAAGTCTGACACGCCGAGTAGCGGGGGGAGAGACAGCAATTAGGCGCAGCCCATCGGACCGGACCAGGGTGATTGACAGCAGAAAACGGCAAGATTAGTACGGTATTTTCTCTGCAAAGGTGGCGAATCAGGGGATAATAAAGGCACTCTTGTAAAGCAGAGCTCAGGCCCAATTGAACGATATTTTTTATCTCATCGCAAAAATGGGGTGACAGGTTCCCTTTAAATTGAGCAAGAAATAACTACAGTTAACAAAAAAAATGCCATTGTGCTAGTGCATGATTAAACAGCTAGATATAGACATTATCTCTAAAGCCCTGTGGAATATGATGGTTCTTAAGATTCGAGATCAAATTACTATATTTGTGAAGTGAAATGGATTAGCATACATCTTCAATATCGACATGTTAGACTGGTCATTTTCTAGGTGTTAAGTCTCTGAAGGATTTGGCAGAGTTTTCCTACATGGTGAAAGCTCACCGTCTAATGATTAGGATGACTGACTCTCACCACGCCGACTCTGTGTTTAGGGAAAGGATGCCATATGGTGAACAGAATGATCAAAATCCATTTGACAGGATTCTCTGGCATTAGGTCTTACATGTAGCGAGCAACCACACGGCTGTTTATTTAAGCCCTGCGTGTTATAGTGGGATTTACAAGAGCAGAATATGAATACCTATAATGGGCTAGTCGGGGGAAGGGAAATGTACTGAATATTGCCTAGACCAGTTAGGATGACATGAAACAGTACATAGGTACCGATCTTATATACAGTGGCAGTGAGCAAGAGGTTACTCGACATAACTCACGTGTGTACATAGTATAAGCGATAACCTTCTTTTATCTCCATGTTTGACCCGGTTGACTCTGACCTCAGTGTTTGGTGAGCACATAGGGGACATTCTCTACGCACAGGTTAGTCCCTTAATTTTTAACTTTGATCAGTTTTGCATTATTTAGCAAGGTTAATGTCTTTTTTTTTCAACCGAAGTAACTGTCTTCAGGCTGAAGAATTCAGTACATTGTGGTAATAGATTTTCCAGATATTGGACTACATTCACAATTTCATTGGCGTTATGTACACCAACCTTACTGAAAGCACAGCTCGAGTAACATATGCTTAATTAAGAGGCATACACCTCTCAATCAATTACAGTCCTGGCCGAAAGTGTTGGCACCCTTGAAATTGATCCAGAAAATTAAGTATTTCTCCCAGAAAATTACTATAATTACACATGTTTTGTTACACATGTTTATTTCCTTTGTGTTTATTGGAACAGCACAAAAAAAAGAAAAAAGGGCAAATTGTACAGAATTCCACACAAAACCCCCAAAAAGGCTTGCGAACTCTTAGGAATATATAACTGCAATCAATCGCTTCCTATAACCATCAAAAAGCTTTTTAGACCTCTCAACTAGAATTTTGGACCACTCTTCTTTTACAAAGTACTCCAGGTCTCTCATATATTTGTAGGGTGCCTTCTCCAAACTGCAATTTTAAGCTCTCTCCACAGATTTTCAATGGGATTTAGATCAGAACACTTTAGAGCTCTCCAGCACTTTGTTTTCATCCAACTCTTGAAGTATTTTTGGTGTCATTATCCTAATGGAAGGCCCATGAACTAGGACGTAAATCCAGCTTTCTGACACTGGACACTCCATTGCGACCCAAAATCCTTTGGTAATCTTCAGATTTCATGATGCCTTGCACACAGTCAAGACATCCAGTGCCAGAGACGGCAAAACAACCCCAAAACCGGTTTGAATCTCCACCATATTTGACTGTAGGTACTGTGTTCTTTTCTTTATAGTCCTTATTCCATTTTCATTAGACACTAGAATTATGTGCTTTAGCAAAAAGCTCTATCTTGGGCTCATCTGTCCACAAGACACTTTCACAGAAGGATTTTGGCAAACTGTGGTCTAGCTAATTTTTTGTCTCTGTATCAGTAGTGGAGTCCTCCTGGGTCTCCTGCTATAGCGTTTTGTTTTATTCAAAAAAGGCAAAGGATAGTTCGCGCTGACACTGATGCACCCTGAGGCCGCAGGACAGCTTGAATTTCTTTGGAACTTGATTGGGGCTGCTTATTCACTAGCTGTCCACTTCCAGGGAAATTAGCTACACTGCTATGGGTTGTAAACGTCTTGATTATGTTGCGCACAATGGACAAAGGAACATCAACATCTGTGGAGATAGACTTGTTATCTTAAGATTGTTGATATTTTTCAACAGTTTTGGTTCTCAAATCCTCTTGTCCTCTTTTTTTTCTATTCCCCATGCTTAGTGTGGCACATACGGACACACGATGCAAAGACTGAGTCAACTTCTCCCCTTTGTACACGGTTCCAGGTGTGATTTTCATATTGTCCACACCTGTTCCTTGCCACAGGTTAGTTTTAACAAGTATCACATGCTCGAAACAAAGTTGTTTACCCATGATTTTGTCCGGCTCATTTTTGTGGCTTTGTTTAGAATGATTACAAATTTGCCACTTTTTCTTTTTGTGTTGTTCCAATACACACAAAACAAATGAACATGTGTATGATAAAATGTGTATAATTTCCTGGGAGAAATACTTCATTTTCTGGAACAATTTCAAAGGTGTCAACACTTTTGGCCATGACTTTATGTGTATCTTCCAGCTGCTGGATACTTCCGTATGAAATGTTACTCCAGTCCGGGAGTACAATTCTGGCGTAGACTTGAAAAAATTTGCCAGGTGGGCCTCAAAGCACCCAGTCATACTGAAGCTCCTCCAACTTAGAGCGCACATGTATATGGGGTGGATAGACGGAAAGGATAGTTGTCGGCTGAACAAGTGTTCGCAAGCAGATATCTAAAGTCTACAATCAAGCTTATAATTTGTTTTGAAAATGCTAGTAGGTGCGTAGGTTGTTTTTTATCTAGTACAGTTAAGGTACCTTCACACTGAACAACTTAACAACGATATCGCTAGCGATCCGTGACGTTGCAGCGTGCTGGATAGCGATATCGTTGTGTTTTGACACGCAGCAGTGATCTGGATCCTGCTGTGACATCGTTGGTCGGAGCAGAAAGGCCAGAACTTTATTTCGTCGCTGGATCTCCCGCAGACAACGCTGAATCGGAGTGTGTGACGCCGATTCAGCGATGTCTTCACTGGTAACCAGGGTAAACATCGGCTTACTAAGCGCAGGGCCGCACTTAGTAACCCGATGTTTACCCTGGTTACCATTGTAAATATAATAAAAACAAACAGTACATACTTACATTCCAGTGTCTGTCCCCTCGCCGTCAGCTTCCCGTACTGACTGTGAGCGCCGGCCGTAAAGCACAGCGGTGACGTCTCCGCTCTGCTTTACGGCCAGCCGGCGCTGACACAGTGCAGGGAAGCTGAGGCCGGGGGACAGAGACCGGAATGTAAGTATGTACTGTTTGTTTTTTTTACATTTACAATGGTAACCAGGGTAAACATCGGGTTACTAAGCGCGGCCCTGCGCTTAGTAACCCAATGTTTACCCTGGTTACCAGGGGACTTCGGCATCGTTGGTCGCTGGAGAGCTGTCTGTGTGACAGCTCTCCAGCGACCACACAGCGACGAAACAGCGACGCTGCAGCGATTGGCATCGTTGCCTATATCGCTGCAGCGTCGCTTAATGTGACGGTACCTTTACTCTCCTGATTTATTGATATTTACTTACCATCCTATTAAAGGGAATCTGACAGCAGGTTTTTGCTATGTAATCTGACAACAGCATGATGTAATGACAAAGTCCCCAATTCCAGCTAGTTTAGAGTAGAGCGGTTGTGATAGCCACAGTCCTCTCTGCTGCAGACTGAGCTGTGTATAATCTCACCCACCCCACAGCTTTCTGTGTACATTGTACAGTGATAGAGAGCTGCTAATCAGTACTGAGGGCATGGTTGGATTACTCTTCAGGTGTCAAATTGCCCTGTACTGATAATCTCCTGCTGATAAAATGCTGATTGTATTCATACAGCAAAACACAGCCCAGTAAGTGACACATTGCTGTAATCAGTGACTCTGCTCCTACATTATGGTGCTCCTTGATTACATAGCAAAAACCTGGTGATAGAGTCTCTTTAAGAATTCCATAGTGGCTATTGTAACATGTTAGCTAATTAACTCACAGGATCGCGGTCTCCTGGGACAGGCCCTTCAAGAAACCGTCCACACCAGGCAAGTTTGATGCAACTGGCCCGCAAAGGAAAACACAGGCCTCCAATCATCAAGGCTGGTGTTTTCCACGTCCGTTTTCATGGTGCGTGCACGAATACGATGCGCCTTACTCATTTAGAGAAGAACTTGATGGGTGGGCATAGCCACACCAAGATCAGTCTCCTCCCAAGCTCCACCAATTTTGGAGACGCTGCAAAAATTTATGAGAAAACCCCAAAAGTGGCAACATTATTGTGCGATATTGCGTTGCACAAGCATTTTATGATTTTTTTTTTTAAGTATTTTATGCCAGTTGATGAATCTGGGCCAAAGGGTACAAAATAATATACTAGGCTGGCTGCTAGCTATACATGCCGGATTAACTAGAGCAGGGCCTAGTGCACAGCTCCCAGCAGTGTGTGGACTCTACCCTTTTAAGTCTCCCCTCGAGCATTGCAGGCGTTCAGCCAGGATCACCACCAGCACCTGGTGTGGCTAAACGGCACAGGAATATACACAGTTCCCGGCTACAAATTACCTGGCTGGTTCATTCACACCGTATAAGTCAGGACGCTAGGGAAAATGTACACACCTAAGCTTTACCTAGTCCTGCTATATTACCTATACTTGTCATGCCAGTTTTCCAACCTACAATTTGATTCTAGTCATTGTAGTTGTCAGCTAATGTGTAAATCTATAGATTAGTAAGTTGTAGTCGAACTTAATAGGGGCCTTAATGGCTGTTACTTTTCCAACTAAGAAATGACTGAAGAGCGTTCTCATTAAATGTGATGGAACATGACTGTATATTAATAGTAATCTTAATTATGGAGTCAAATGATCATACACAATTTCCTTTACATGGATAGCATATTTAATCATTCTGTGAACCGACTGATATCTCGACAATCATCAGTGTTTAATTCTCATTATCTGATCCTACCAAACTGTGTGAAATATAACAATCTTGAGAACGGAGATGCTCGTTCTTGTATTCATTCCTTGCTCACACGAGCGTATACCACGGCCGAGTGCTATACAATGTTTTATCAGATAGTACTTGGACTAATGTTACACTATTGGCAGTGCAGATCTGCTACTTTTTTATAATGCTGATCCGGCAGGAATGAAAAATTGCAACATGATGCAAGTGGTTCTGCAGATCGGAGCATATGCACCCATTCAAGTCTATGGGTGCATGGAAAACATAGGAATGCTTTCGGATGTCATCTGAGTGCAGACCAATATACGCAGACACAGACTATGGTGAACATGGAGAAATTAAAGCAGATATCCAGGACTTTAGGAAAAAAAATGCATGTAGATGCTAACAGAGTCATCTACCTGTCTGTTGCATCAGGGAAAGATAGAGTCCAGCTCACCCGCATGCACTTTAAAATCATTCACGCATGCTTCCTTTGCTCTGGATATTCAAAGAAAAAAAAACTCCAGCTCCACAAAAATGCCAAAACTCTTCTTTATTAGTGTAACTAGAAAACACTCCACTACCATGGTAGTAGATAAACAACTCGTTTCCGGTAATGAAACCATTGATCATGGTACCATGTTTAACTACCCGAATCTAGTTTGATCAACTACCATGGCATTTTAATTCACCCACTGGAGTGTTTCTAGTCACACTAATAAAGAAGAGTCTTGGGATTATTGTGGAGCTGGATTTTTCTGCCTTTGCACCTGTCTGTGGTACTCGGCCATTGACCGCTCCTGCCAGAGATTCAGCTACTCACTGTCAGAGCAGCAGTTTGTCTTCCTGTTCACAGAGTACTAATGTCATGCTGATTGAGAGTCTGCTCTCTGCTGCCTAATTGGGGAAAGCGCGCTGTCGATCAGCATGACGCCAGTAGTCCCGCCATGTCATCAGGAAGAGAATCTGCTGCTGTGTTGTCAGGGAGCAGCTGAATCTCTGGCAGAAGTGGTCAATGACCGGCGCTGGGTACAACAGGCAGGTAGTTGTCTCTGTTAGCTTTTTAAAGACCTGTATATCCTCTTTAAGTTGGCCATCTTCTAAACACCTGTGCTGAGATTCTCTTAGCCAAAAATCGAATCACCGTAAACTGACCCTCGGCTTAAACTCTGAAACAGTTTGAGCCGAGTGTGATTAGAGATTCTCTCACAGAGAGGAATATCACTCGCGTGACCTCGGCCTTAACGGGACTCTGTCAGCACAGAATGACTGTTTAAGCATAGTACAGGTGTTTAGTGCATAATCGCGTGGCCAAACATTTAAATACACCTTCCCACCTGCTAGTTTTCCATCCATCTCTGCCCTTTTCTAGCTCTATGAAGCCAGAGCTGTCAAAGAAGAGGTGAGGTGGAGATAGATGGAAAACAAGCAGGTGGAAAGGTATATACAGTGTGTCCATAAAGTCATGGTGCACTTTTGACCAGTCACTGGAAAGCTACAAAAACGATAGAAATGTGAAATCTGCTCCAAATAAAAGAAAAACTTTCCCAGTTTCATACCTATTCAGTGCAGTTCGATGTGGGCTCCATTTGTTGCCTTACACACATCCAAATGATAGTGAAGTTCTTGCCACACACGGGTAAGGACGTCTGATGTAACAGAGTGAATAACGTCTGCGATTCTCTGTTTTAAGTGATTAATGTTGTTGATACGTTCAATGTATACAAGTTGCTTCACATAACCCCAAAAGTAAAAGTCTAAGGGCGTCCGATCCGGCTTGACAGAATCCCTGCCTATCTACCGCCGAGGGAATGTTCTATCCAGAAACTCCCGAGCAATGGTGTCGTAGTGTGGAGGAGCACTGTCCTGTTGAAAGATGACACCTTCTGGAAATTGTGGCACTGCATACAATTCCAACATGTCAAGATACGCGTTTACCGTCACAGACCGCTCCGCCAAATAAAATGGGCCTATCATGCATCAGGCTACACCACACGTTCACTTAAAGGGTGTTACGTCCGTACTCAACGTAGGCATGAGGATGTTCAGCAGCCCATATTCGGACAATATGGCGATGAACATGTCCACAGATATAGAAGGTCACCTCATCGCTAAAAACAATCTTCTGCAAAAATCTTGCATCATTGTCGATCTCATGAAGCATATCTGTAGCAAACGTGCATCGTTTGGGTCTATCCGTCAGTTTGATAGCGTGCAACAGCCGCAATTTGAACCCCGTAAAACAGACATTTCTTTAGCACCTTATGAACTGTATTCTTGCTGAGGTGTCATTGTCGAGCACACGCACGCACAGATTTTTTAGGGCTCGTTAGGTAGTTATCCCGTATAGCCTCTACAGACTCGTCACGGACTGATGGCCTACCAGAACGGGGTTTCTCCACCAAACTGTTGGTTTCTTTTAACTGCTTATCCCACCGAATTGTTATTCCTATGTGGTGGCGCTTCGTTATCAACACGCCGATATTCACACAGCACTTTGGTCACGGACTCAAATTTAGCGAGCCACAGAACACACTGAACTTTCCTCTGTACCGTCCACATCTCAACTGGCATGGATGTTGTCACAGACCTGGCAGTCTATTAATCAGAGTTCAGTTTATCAGGGGTTAATCTGACTGGGGGCTCAGCAACAGCTTAAATGAGTTTGTGATGTTTGATTGGTTCGTGTTATCTCTCCTCATGAACAGGTCTGATATGATTGGGCCAGAGAAAGGGCGCCAAAATGTAAACTATTAATAGATCCTGTGACTGGTCAAAAGTGCACCATGACTTTACAGACACACTGTATAAGTGTTTGGTCCCGCTTTTATGCACCAAGCTTCCTGTACTTGCTTTGGCTTGATCAGTCATTCTGACAGAGCCCGTTTAAAGGAAATCTGTCACCAAGTTTTTGCTACACCATTTGAAAGCAGCATGATATAGGGGCAGAGACCCTGATCCCAGTGACTGGTCACTTTCCGTATATACTCGAGTATAAGCCGACCCGAGTATAAGCCGACCCCCCTAATTTTGCCACAAAAAACTGGGAAAACTTATTGACTCGAGTATAAGCCTAGGGTGGAAATGCAGCATTTACCGGTGAATTTCAAAAATAAAAATAGATCATTATTTCCCCATAGCTGTGCCATATACAGTGCTCTGCACCGTTCATTGTGCCCCATTGCTGTGCCATATACAGTGCTCTGCACCGTTCATTGTGCCCCATTGCTGTGCCATATACGGTGCTCTGCACCGTTCATTGTGCCCCATTGCTGTGCCATATACGGTGCTCTGCACCGTTCATTGTGCCCCATTGCTGTGCCATATACGGTGCTCTGCACCGTTCATTGTGCCCCATTGCTGTGCCATATACGGTGCTCTGCACCGTTCATTGTGCCCCATTGCTGTGCCATATACGGTGCTCTGCACCGTTCATTGTGCCCCATTGCTGTGCCATATACAGTGCTCTGCACCGTTCATTGTGCCCCATATCTGTGCCCATATACGGTGCTCTGCTCCGTTCATTGTGCCCCATTGCTGTGCCATATACGGTGCTCTGCACCGTTCATTGTGCCCCATTGCTGTGCCATATACGGTGCTCTGCACCGTTCATTGTGCCCCATTGCTGTGCCATATACGGTGCTCTGCACCGTTCATTGTGCCCCATTGCTGTGCCATATACAGTGCTCTGCACCGTTCATTGTGCCCCATATCTGTGCCCATATACGGTGCTCTGCTCCGTTCATTGTGCCCCATTGCTGTGCCATATACGGTGCTCTGCACCGTTCATTGTGCCCCATTGCTGTGCCATATACGGTGCTTTGCACCGTTCATTGTGCCCCATTGCTGTGCCATATACGGTGCTCTGCACCGTTCATTGTGCCCCATAGAAATCTCTGCCGCCGCTGCTGCAATAAAAAAAAAAAACCACATACCTCCCTTGATTGCAGCTCCCGGCGTCTCGTTCCGGCGCCTCCATCTTCCCGGCGTCTCTGCTCTGACTGATCAGGCAGAGGGTGCCGCGCACACTGTATGCGTCATCGCGCCCTCTGCCTGAACAGTCAGAGAGCAGACGCCGGGAAGATGGAGGCGCCGGCCGGGAAGATGGAGCGGCGCCCGGCGGCTGGAACGAGGACAGGTGAATATGCTATACTTACCTAGTCCTGGCGATCCTCGCGCTGTCCCTCTGCCTGGTCTTCGGTGCCGCAGCTCTTCCTGTCAGCGGTCACCGGCACCGCTGATTAGAGGAATGAATAGGCGGCTCCGCCCCTATGGGAGGTGGAGCCGCTTATTCATATCTCTAATGAGCGGTCCCACGTGACCGCTGAAGAGGGGAAGAAGCTGCAGCACAGAAGCCCGTGGGACGGCAGGGACAGCGCGAGGATCGCTGGGACTAGGTAAGTATACCTCAGCGCCCTCACCCGCCGACCCTGCCACCCACATTGACTCGAATATAAGCCGAGAGGGGCACTTTCAGCCCAAAAATTTGGGCTGAAAATCTCAGCTTATACTCGAGTATATACGGTACTTTTCTGATTGCTGCATTTTTTAGAAAATCACCATTTTATCTTCTGCAGATCTACCAGTTCTTTGAATGCTGAGCTCTGTATAACCCCGCCCTCACCACTGATTGGCAGATTTCTATGTATACTGTGCATAGGTAGAAAGCTGCCAATCAGTGCTGAAGGCATAGTTGGACTAGTCACATGGCAGCAGGTTTACTAGTCCTCTAATAATAATAAAATCACTGTTTTATCAGCAGGAGATTATCAAAACTACAACAAGCCAACCAATAAGAGACATCACTGGAATCAGCGTTTCTCTCTCAGGGTCTCAGTTTCTACATTATGCTACTCTTAGATTAGGTGGCAAAAACCTAGTGACAGATTCCCTGTAAGTGAAAAGGGACCTGCACACCCTGGTCATGTCGTGAGCAATATGAGTAAGGACACCATCAATTGTGAAATAAGTTGAGAGATGAAAATTATTTTGACATATACAGTTTAAGGGCAGAGACACACTGCCGTATTTCTCCTGCGATAATCGCATCACACTGCACGGACTGGCCGGCCCCTCTCCTGATCCGAGCATGACAGCATAATGGATTACTATGCAGCTGTAAAGCTCAGGTCAGGAAAGCCAACAGCCAGTACAAGGTTTACGATGTGATTATCGCATGAGAAATACGGCAGTGTGTCCCTGCCCTTAACTGCATGACATGTCAAAAATGACCATTTCCAGAAAATCCCTTTAGGCCATGTTCACACATTCAGTATTTGGTCAGTATTTTACCTCAGTATCTGTAAGCCAAAACAGGAGTGGGTGATAAATACAGAAGTGGTGACGTGTTTCTTCCCCTCTGATTGTTCCTTCCTGATTTTGGCTTATAAATATTGATGTAAAATACTGATCAAATACTGAATGTGTGAAGGTGGCTTTAAAGTGAGACCATGAGGTGTTGATTGGTGGAGCAGCTATGTGTAGATTAGGATCTGGTTATAAGGCCAAAGAGTGGTGATAGAAGCAGCAAGAATATGTACAGTGGAGGGGGTATAAGAATATGTACAGTGGAGGGGAAGCAGCAAGAATATGTACAGTGGAGGGGGTATTCCTATCAAGTGTGATAGATCGGCTCACTCGGCTGGACATGGAGCTAGACACCGATACACTGTCTCTTTAAATCTGCTGGTTTATTATACACTAGATGGTAGCCCGATTTTAACGCATCGGGTATTCTAGAATATGTATGCGTAGTGTATAGCGCAGCTCATGCAGTACATTGCGCAGCCCACGTAGTACATTGCGCAGCCCACGTAGTACATTGCGCAGCCCACGTAGTACATTGCGCAGCCCACGTAGTACATTGCGCAGCCCACGTAGTACATTGCGCAGCCCACGTAGTACATTGCGCAGCCCACGTAGTACATTGCGCAGCCCACGTAGTACATTGCGCAGCCCACGTAGTACATTGCGCAGCCCACGTAGTACATTGCGCAGCCCACGCTGTATATTGCCCAGCCCACGTAGTATATTGCCCAGCCCACGTAGTATATTGCCCAGCCCACGTAGTATATTGCCCAGCCCACGTAGTATATTGCCCAGCCCACGTAGTATATTGCCCAGCCCACGCAGTATATAGCAATGTGGGCATCATATCCCTGTTAATAAAAAGAATTAAAATAAAAAATAGTAATATACTCACCCTCCGTTGGCCCCCGGATCGAAGCGGTTAGGCTACGTTCAGACTAGCAACGCACGACGCACGCAAAAACGCGGCAAAACGCACGCAAAAACGCTGCGTTTTGCGACGCGTGCGTCGTTTTTTGCCGAAAATCGGACGCAAGAAAAATGCAACTTGTTGCGTTTTCTTGGTCCGACGCTTGCGGCAAAAAAGACGCATGCGTCGCCAAACGCAACAAACAAAAACGCATGCGTCCCCCATGTTAAACATAGGGGCGCATGACGCGTGCGTCGCCGCTGCGTCGCCCGACGCTAACCCGACGCACACTAGCACAACGCTAGTCTGAACGTAGCCTTACCGACGCTCCTCGCGCGCTCCGGTCTGAAGAGTGCATTGCGGTCTCGCGAGACGGCCTAGCGGTCTCGCGATACCGCACGTCATCATCTCACGAGACCGCAATGCATGGAGCGATCACCGGGGCATCGCGAGGAGCGTCGGTAACCGCTTCAATCCGGGGGCCAACAGAGGGTGAGTATATCACTATTTTTTTTAAATTATTTTTAACATGAGATCTTTTTACCATTCATGCTGCATAGGCAGCATGATTAGTTAAAAGTTGGTCACACAGGGTTAATAGCAGCGTTAACCGAGTGCATTACACCACGGTCAACGCTGCCATTAACCCTGTGTGAGTGCTGACTGGAGGGGAGTGTGCGGGCGCCGGGCACTGACTGCGGGGAGGAAGGAGCTGCCATTTTCTTCCTGACTGCGCCCGTTGCTGATTGGTCGTGGCTGTTTTGCCGCAACCAATCAGCGACTTGGATTTCCATGACAGACAGAGGCCGCGACCAATGAATATCCGTGACAGAAGGACAAAGACGGAAGGGACCCTTAGACAATTATATAGTAGATGTGACATAAACCAATGTGAAGTGAAAATAAAAATGTCCCAAGGGACAAAACAGGAAAAAAAACAAAATGATATCTAGTCTCTGCAGCTGTGGGTGATCCACCGGCTCAGGACATCACAGCCAGGCTGAGTATAGATCACGTGAACAAACCCACTTCTCTGGAGCGGTCGCCTCCAGACCCACTGAACACTGAATGCCTCAGGAGGCGGACTATTTAAACCCCAGAACACACTCTGGGGTGGAGATAAGGTGGACAACTTCCCACCCCCTCTATGGTTGTCCACAAAAACCCCGCCTTTAAAATGGCCAATTAACCCCTCTCAACACATTGTGCTGGAGCAAGCTTCTGGATTTCAAATCACTGAAGCTAATAGCCTCAGTGAGACATAACTACCCTCTAGCACTTTGCCACTGACTTTGTCACAATATATTTACCATACTCTCACTTAGGCCGGGATCACACATGCGAGAAACACGTCCGTGTCTCGCATGTGAAATCCAACCTCTGGCGCCGGCACTGTGGAGCGGAGCGTGCGGCCGCATAGGAACACATGGAGCCGCACGCTCCGCTCCGAAGTGCCGGCGCCAGAGCTTGGATTTCACATGCGAGACACGGACGTGTTTCTCAAATGTGTGATCCCGGCCTTAGAGTCAGAAACTTTTACCCAACTATTGAATAGCTGATGTTTGATTAGAGGGATCTAGATACTGGTTGTCTTTAACAATTGCCAGGTCTAGCATTGTACCTCACTTTAGAAAATAAAACGTAATGTTCTATGTACCGTATATTTGTAAGTGTATGATCTCCACTAGGATGTGATCCTATTAGGTCAGGTGTATGGAAAATGCTATATTAGTATAAAGTCTTGCAATAAAAATATGGGTTGGCCATATATGCGCAGGCTGGGATCTATGGTGAACCAAATGAGAGATAGGGGAGTGTCCGGCGACAATAATGCTCAGCATCACAATAAACATGGTGGAACCCCTAAAAATAACGTTAGCTTAGATTTGTATCATCTACATAACTGGCTCATGCAGTTTGAGCTTTACAAGCCATTAGGCCTCATTCAGATGGCTGCGAGTCACATACGTGTTCTGCAATTGTCCAGGATAAAACATATATGGGGCTTGTCACATGTCCATGTTTTTTTCGTACGGCCTCACAAATAATCAGAGAAATGTCTGTTTTTTTTAATCAAAATTACCCATACAAGTCTATGGGTCTGTGAAAATCACAGATAGCGCACGGATGGCATCAGTGACCAACAATGAAATGGGTAGGATAAAATTTGTATTTACCGTAATTGATTTATTCCATCAGTAAAAATCACTGACCAAACACTGCTAATAAAAACCGAAAATGACCAAACACTAGTAGAAAAATCATGGATGTCTGAATAAGGCCTAAAACGGTGTAAATGAAATGCTGTTACAGCAAATGAAGAAGACGAATGTGCTTCAAAATGTGAATCTATGACATCACTTTTGAACAGATGTCTATGCCATGTTTTTCAGGCACTGGTAACATGAGCGGCCAATGTAATAAATGGAGCCTAATTTTCATTTTTATAGAATTTACATGACATCAGTTGAACACGAGCAGTTGGCAAGCCGTAGACAATGCTGCAAAATGTTTGACAGCATCACTCGTCTGAAAAGGAAAAAAAAACCCTCAGTAAAAATTCGGTGGTGCGTTTGGAGCGGTTTTTTACAAGTTCTGGTCTAATGATGTCCAGCTGCTGCCATCCCGCTTGTCTTCTGCTCAAGGCTGTATCCTCAGTGTGAAGAAGCCGGGCACGGGCCCTCTTCCGTCTGCCCTCTCCATTCTCTTGGAATCCTATTGACTGAGCTTTTCCGGTTTCCATGGAAATAGCAGTATTCTCAGTGTAAAAAATATTCAGCGTGAGAGCAAGAGCTCCGAAGATCACACGGCAGATGCTGCTGAGGCAGACAGAGCTCAGTACGCAAGCATGGCTCCTACGCACAACATTATCAGACTGGAAATGTGCCCCGTACGCGCACGCCCACCCGCCCGCCCGCCCACACGCATACAACCGTCGCCTACTTGTACTTCCTGCACGCGCACCTACAGGATGACAACACTCAGATATGCATCTTGTAGAATTAATATTGATAAACAGACGATTCAAAGGTCACGAGCGTCAAGATCAAAAAATGTTCCAAATAACCAAGATACTGACAAGTGGCGTGTGATTGTAGAATACATACATAATGCACGTGGTTATATGGGGGCACTGCGACACCTCTCCTGCACCATACAGAAGCACACACTGTTCTTAAAGGGGTTTCCACTACTCAGACAAACCCTTCATAGTCCCCATGTTGTCCCCAGTAAAACAATAACACTTGGGGCCGGAGTCACACTACCGTAGTTCTGCGTGATAAATCACATAGCACTCGGCCAGTGTTATACTATGGGGCAGATCAGATCTGCCATTTTTTTCTCATGCCGATTCAGCATGCTGCGATTTGCAGCGAGACTCGGCTCACCTGCACCCATATAAGACTACGGGTGCAAGTGAAACATCCCATTGCACTCTGATATCACCCGAGTGCAGTGTGCTTTCAGCCAACACCGGCAGCAGAGGAGATGGAGAAATTACTTTTTCCTTCTCCTCCGATCCGGTCATACATGGGGATAGGAGCACAGTAGCATGACATTTGGCTCCCGCTCCCAGCGGAACTGGGGCTCAGCCCATTAGCATATCGCATTCCATGCTCTCACATCGGGTGCCATATGCTGGTGTAATTCCAGCCTTATACTCCCCTCCAGTGGCGGCACCACTCCATCGGTGTCGGCGGTGATCCCTACAGCCAATCAGCAGTGGCTTCACTCTTCTCAGGATGAAATGAGAGAGCGGAAGTCTATCAGCAGTGGCCTGTCTCCTAGGCACAAGGTCTTTCCCCTAGAGTTCTGTAAGTGCTTCCTCTAGCCGTCCAGCTTCAGTGCAAGCACCGGAGAGGGCATAGTTCAGGCCAATGGTTCAACGATGCCAGGTCCAAACTGAAAAGCAAGCAGGGATTCTGGAGGCTTGGGGGCGATGCTTCAACAAGATGAGACAATTCATTTAAGCTTGTTTTTTTTTTACAAAAAAACATTTTCAAAAAAATTTTTATATCCATATTGTATAAAGAAAACAAACAAAACAAATGCCTATTTCCACACTGGCCACCAGTAGTTGTGAGCAAACATGCTCGGATGCTATCCAAGTATTTTGGGCATGCTCCGATAATATGTTTGAGCCTCAACACATGACGAGATTGCCTAACAGACAACCCCTGCATGTGCTGCAGTTGTATAAGGCTGTCATCACACTAGTAGTATTTGGTCAGTATTTTACCTCAGTATTTGTAAGCCAAAACCAGGAGAGGAACAATTAGAGGAAAAATAATAATAGAAACATATGCACCACTTCTGTATTTATCACCCACTTCTGGATTTGGCTACAAATACTGAGGTAAAATACTGACCAAATACTGCTAGTGTGACGGCAGCCTAACAGCTGTAGAGAAAAATAAAATCTAACTTCATCAAAATGGCACCTGCGTAGTAGCATCTATTGCATTCCAATATAAGCTACTGCGCAAGCGCCGCCACCGGCTTCATTTTGCTGGAGAAACTTTTTTTTAGTTGCCGGCACTTGTGTAGTAGCATCTATCGGAATTACAAAGATGCTACTGTGCATGCGATAGCGGCATTTTGCTGGAGAAAAAAAAACTGTGCTCCAGCAGTATGGCACAGGCACAGTAGCATCTACCGGAACGCAATAGATGCTAATGCACATGTGCTGCCGCCATTTTGATTAAGTTCTTTTTTTTTTTTTTTTTTTTTTTAACCCAACAATAGTATGGGCAGCACGATGGCTTAGTGGATAGCACAGCAGACTTGCAGCGCTGGGGTCCTGGGTTCAAACCCCACCGAGGACAACATCTGCAAAGAGCTTTTATGTTCTCCCCGTATTTGCGTGGGTTTCCTCCGGGCACTCCGGTTTCCTCCCACATTCCAAAGACATACTGATAGGGAATCTAGATTGTGAGCCCCGTCAGGGACAGCGATGATAATGTCTGTAAAGCGCTGCAGAATATGTTAGCGCTATATAAAAATAAAGATTATTATTATTACAGGCATAAAGCGATACATGCTACAGCACAAGGCACTATTTTAAGTTAATTTTTTTTTCTAACACCAGAATACTATGTGTATTAGGTAAAATAGGAGGCAGGTCACTGAAGGATAAGCCCATACAGATGAATGTGTAAGCAGATCACCACATGAAGACTACCACAGGCCGCCCCGGAGCACGAGAATCTCATTATCTGAAAAGTACAAATACAGATTAAACAACTACAAGACGGGTTTCATCAACTAAAGGCCCCGTCACACATAGCGACGCTGCAGCGATACCGACAACGATCCGGATCGCTGCAGCGTCGCTGTTTGGTCGCTGGAGAGCTGTCACACAGACAGCTCTCCAGTGACCAACGATCCCGAGGTCCCCGGTAACCAGGGTAAACATCGGGTAACTAAGCGCAGGGCCGCACTTAGTAACCCGATGTTTACCCTGGTTACCATCGTTAAAGTAAAAAAAAACAAACGCTACATACTTACCTACCGCTGTCTGTCCTCGGTGCTCTGCTTCTCTGGTCTGGCTGTGAGCACAGTGGCCGGAACGCAGAGCGGTGACGTCATCGCTGTGCTTTCCGGCTGACTGGCGCTCATGGCCAGACCAGAGAAGCAGAGCACCGAGGACAGACAGCGATAGGTAAGTATGTAGCGTTTGTTTTTTTTTACTTTAACGATGGTAACCAGGGTAAACATCGGGTATGTAGTATGTAGCGTTTGTTTTTTTACTTTTAGGATGGTAACCAGGGTAAACATCGGGTTACTAAGTGCGGCCCTGCGCTTAGTTACCCGATGTTTACCCTGGTTACCAGCGAAGACATCGCTGAATCGGCGTCACACACGCCGATTCAGCGATGTCAGCGGGACCTCAACGATCAAAAAATGGCCCAGGCCATTCCGACACGACCAGCGATCTCACAGCAGGGGCCTGATCGCTGGTACGTGTCACACATAGCGAGATCAGTCAGTCAGCCTTCAGTCACTGCTGAGAGGGGTTTGGGAGAAACCAGGGATAGCACTCCCCTCATGACTACTGTATACTCTTAGCTATGTGTCCATTGTATTTTCGTATTGTTTTCATAGGGCAGATCTCCAGCTTTTACCCAGAGAGAACTATCCACCCCAATGCTTGCAGCCTGACGTCACACTCACCTCACCATCAGTTGGTGTAATGAACCTCCAAGGAACCTGTGCAGAAAATACCTTTCTGTGCAAGCAAGCTAGT
Organism: Ranitomeya imitator; assembly: GCF_032444005.1. Taxonomy (NCBI): domain Eukaryota; kingdom Metazoa; phylum Chordata; class Amphibia; order Anura; family Dendrobatidae; genus Ranitomeya; species Ranitomeya imitator. The sequence continues at coordinate 303,339,966 of NC_091282.1, forward strand.
ATACTTGGAGTGACCTCCAAAAATACCATCCTGGACCTCCAAACTTGGATTTACTTCAAGGGCAAGAGTTGAAAATCTCAGCTTTTTTAGTCAATTTTGTTTCATAGTACCAACGACTAGGAAAAAAAAAGGGATATGCTTTTTTTTAGATGCCAAATCATGTCTTCCCTCTCTCTCTTGAACTCATCATTCATTGTAAAAAAAAACGTCTTCCTCAAAACAAGACAGACTGTTGGTTCACTGGTGGGTTAGGTTGCATATACCTATTGAATTCTATGGACAGGATAGGAGGATGTATGTTGAGGGTGAGAATAGAGAAAAGTACAGACAAATCTAGATCAGTTGCAGGATTTACAGTTACCCTGCTCAGTACAACTATATGATGATCTCCATATTTCTGTGCTTGTGCTTCATGGAGATAGGAGAAAAGGAATCCCTCAAGTCTCTGAATGTATATTTAAGATTTTAACAACAAATTAAAATTAATTAGCAAAATATTGGATTACAAGTCATTTAATATCAAGAAATAGTATTATTTATCATGTGCTCACACAAAAGCAACTTTGAAAGGCCTCCTGATAACACAGGTATGCTTGTAGGATGGTTTCACGTATAGTTTTTCTAAAAAAACAAAAACGCAACGTAGTCCCTTATGTTAGTAAAACATCCATATACCCATCTCCTGACCTGGTGCCATTTCAGCAGTGTCAGCACTGTGTCTCCCAGCACTCATTATGCCATCTGAGTGCAGCAGCTTCAACTGAGGGAAGCATGAAAGCTGCAGTCGATCAATGGCCGCTAATCGACTGCAGCACTTACGTGAGACAATGATACGCAATCGTCGACAAACATAGCGCTGACATTGGTGGAATGGCATCGGTATGAGGGGGATTACGGTATGTTTTTTTACTGTACATGGGGAACTATAGCGCTTGAGAAATAGTGGACAACCCCTTTAACCTTCGTCCGGCTGAGTAGGTACAATTGTAACTATTCAGTTTTAAAATTGCAATAACTTTTTTTTCGAAAAGCCGTAGAGGGCTGAAATTTCGTGACATCTCTGCAGTTTTGGTCCAGAATATATTGGCCAAATTTCAATAAAATATATATGAAGGTACAATTGTACCTCTGCAGCCTGTTAACGTTGTAAAATGATGCAGCCTGACGAAGGTTAATGGAAGCTACTGTTATATGTAAAAAAAAAAAAAAAAACATGGTGGTTTCAAAATGACTGTATTCATTAATTATAAAAGACCTCTTGAAGGAAACCTATGGCAGAATGTGCTGTACAGATGGCCTGGTGCTTGTCCATATGGAATGCCTTTCAAAGAAAATAGTTCCTTGTCCATCACGGCACCATGGATAATTGATGTATAGCTTAATGGGGACATGACAAAAGAAAATCAAATCAATGAAATCTGTTCAAAACTGGAAGAAGTTCATGGCAAATAGTAAGACTGCATGTTTATTTAAATATCCTCATTTCTGCTGAAGCTTCCCACAGCATTCAGCATACTGTACCAGTTTATGTTGTGGATTTTCAGTTCGGATACTAGCTTTTGCAATGCGTAGGGTAACATTTGTAGCAAATCCGCACCAAAATTCACATGTAAAACAGTCAGATTTTTCTACAAAATCTAATGCTGGATACACAGTCAAAGAAATCGGGCACAAATTTGCCCGATGCAAACATTCCCTACTAAGGATGCGGTCTTATCTACCTTACCTACTATCTACTATCTAGCTATTGTGCACAGCATAATACATGAATGTAAAAACTAGATAGTTAATGCGGATCGGTCACCAGATTTCCCAATACATACATTATTCAATAGATCTATTAGACCTGATTAATTTATATTGTTTTACATCAGAATGGCTATATAATGCTTCTCTTTTTTGTAAAATGTATTTTATTGGTCAGTATAGTAACACATGTGATTGCAGGCCCTAACATTAGGGGTACAGTGCAGAAATAAAATGTTATAATCTGTTATCTAAACAGTATATTTTAAAATCCAGTTTCCATCCCCTCAGTGTTCCTCCTCCCTGCTGCTGCAAAATATCTCACACTGCTCAGTACAAGCTGCTGCTGTCGGTCAAGCTCTATACAGGACTCATGAGCTCACTCTCTCTCTCTCTATCTGGACTCCTAAAATTCTCACATACCAAGATTATACAATAAGTATATCAGCCCCATCAGGAGTAAGATCAAGTTAACAGTGTCCTCTGCTGCATAACGACAAGTCCAATGTAATAAGTGACTGGCAGCTGCTGGTGACCGCTGGCCGTGACCCCTCGCTGCTTATTGTAAGCTGCTTGTTACTTATCTATGTAGTGAGAAGGGTAGAGACCCCATGGGAAACCGGCCACGGTCCAACATCTGCTCATACGTTGGCTGCTCCGTTCGCGACTTAATTCCCAGCTTGTGCTAAAATATCAGCCCTAATCTGGCCAATGAGCAGGGCGTATAATCCAGCACGGCGCCTCCATTCGATGGAAGTATAAAGCGGCATACGTGAGTCCGGCTGACAGGCGAGCGCTGGTTTGGACAGGGCGCTATGTGTTCTGATGACATGGACCAGAGCAGAAGCTCATGAATTACCGCACATTGACTTTCTTGTATTTCTGCTGCCAAGACAGCACATCATAACCATTTGTTACTAGCCGACAACTCAGGGGTCTTTCATGGCGCTGAATTAATTTGCAATGTTATATATTTTATCTGACAGTTTCCCTTTTTTTCATTTTTATTATGCACTTTGATCCATTCATTTAGATTCTCACACCTGACACGTTTGCCCAGAAAGTGTATTTCCATTTTAGAAGTAGAAATGTTACTATATGTGCAGCCCGGAAAATTCTGGTATAGAAATTGCCTGAAATCCTTATGTTACATGCAGATTTGGCCACAGGTTTAAAGAGACTACAGGTTTACGTATGCATTTGTTTCGGCCTTTGTATATTCATGTATGTCATATTTGAGGATTTCTGGCACATGCTTGTACCCCGCATTTATATACCTACCTGGTACTACCATCATCTTGGCTAAACAGCATGCTGATATAACACTTCACATTGTTATATACCAAACACTGAATTGCAGTAATTTTATTGCTAGATTATCTGTCAGTGTACGACTACAGGTTTACGTATGCATTTGTTTCGGCCTTTATATATTCATGTATGTCATATTGGACTGTTACATGTTTAGACAGGACACATCTTGTATATATATATAGCACTTTATCCATGCAGTGTTGTTATTTCATGATATTTGTGCTTAGGGGTGGTGACTTATGGTTCTGTATTCAGACCTTTTTTAATGGTTTTATGTTTGTCATGTTCTTTGAGGTGTAATTAAACATTTTTTGATATTTTCTCATATTTTATGGGTGTGCATACCATTATTGGTCGAGTCTTTTTTTCTTTTGTGTTTATAGGATATTAACATGCGAGACTCATCCGAGTTTCTTGCAGGCGAGTATGAGCCCTAAAAGTGGCTTCAGTTCCCTTTGTGTGATCCGGTGAGTGGGAATTGAAGTCATGAGTTAGGAAGAACACAGCGTGAAAAATGGGGAAAATGGCGATCATTAAATATTTTAATGCACCTACAGTTGCTTCTCACTAAATTAGAATATCATCAAAAAGTTAATTTATTTCAGTTCTTCAATACAAAAAGTGAAACTCGTATGTTAGAGAGAGTCATTACAGACAGAGAGATCTATTTCACGTGTTTATTTCTGTTAATGTTGATGATTATGGCTTACAGCAAAAGAGAGTATACAGATATTACAGCACGGGATCACAAATGATTCTTTTTGTGAGGCAAAACATTTCGCTGCCTGGGTTTAAGCAATGTAGTTTCTTAAAGAAAAAAAAACCATCTGTGATCCCGTGCTGTAATATCTGTATAGTCTTTTGCTTCCTCCCCACCCAGGAGCTGTGGTGTGATCAGACCATGTCCCTGTACGGTCAGACACAGACATTACACAGTACACAGCAGGGGCACATTTGTAAGATTATCTCAGCACAGGGACATTTTATCTAACACATCCAATTGTGGAAATTATTATTCCAAGATCTATTAATTAAAATGTACTTTGCTCATAGGACAACCCCACTAAGGCCTAGGTCCATACACCTCAATAAGCTGTTAGCTAAACAACTGTTTGTCCCACAGCCATTTCTCCTGACCCAAGTACGTGTTCTGTATGGGGAGAGTGGCGAAAGCAGCGCCACCTCCAGCAGTTGCGGATCTCCCCCACCGCCCAATATCGTATGTCTGGAGTCCACCACACAGCCACTTCCGATGACTTTCTAATGTGCAGTGTGGTCTTTACACTAATATAATGGGGTGGCTGCAATCAATAGCAAGTGATGGCTTACTATATATTTGCAGGACTCTTATGGTCCAACTGAGCAAATCCGGCAGTAAGACAAGTCATTTAGAGGCATGCTGGTATTGTAGTTCTCCAATAAACAGTAGGATCACTGAAGGTAAATCTACATTGAATGCAGAGGGATGACGGGGAGCGTCACAAAGTGACTGTTTATCATCAGGACAGGAGCGAAGACGCGTGTTTACACTAATCCCATCCAGCGCGCTCCATGTAAAAGCTTTGGATGAATGCTGTTATTATAATGAATGCGTTCAGCCTGCAGATCACACAGCAGCTCTGGCTTCTTCACAGAGAACTGGACAAGACATCAAGTGGAGAATATCATCCTCCTGGCCCCATAATAATAAAGGATTGTTCATCATTAATATGACAGCGCCCCACTAGAATAAGCCAGAAGGGCTTCTACACCAACAGTCTGTGTTTTAACATGCACGTATGGCTACGTTCACACTAGCGTTGTGCGCCGCTGCGTCGGCGACGCGACGCACAACGCACTGAAAAACGCGTGCAAACGCACGCAAAAACGCTGCGTTTTTCGACGCGTGCGTCGTTTTTTGACGAAAATCGGACGCAAGAAAAATGCAACTTGTTGCGTTTTCTTGGTCCGACGCGAGCGTCAAAAAAGACGCACGTGTCGGAAAACGCAACAAGCAAAAACGCATGCGTCCCCCATGTTAAAACATAGGGGCGCATGACGCGTGCGTCGCCGCTGCGTCGCCCGACGCTAGCGCGACGCACACTAGCCGAACGCTAGTGTGAACGTAGCCTAAAAGAGCACGAAGTGCTGCAGAATAGGTTGCCATCATATATAAAATTACACATTTTAAGAATTTTTAATGCCATTATAAAAAAAAGTCTGAAATGTCAGAAAAGAAAACACAGAAAATACTTATTGGATGCTGTATGAGCAAAAAAAAAAAAAACAAACACCTATCAGCACTTCACTGTTGACTTGTAAGGCTATGTTCACACGTTGCGTTTTTTTCTGCAGGCAAAATCTGCTCTCTTGGCAGTAAAGAAGCTGCTTACAAAAAGAATTGTTTTGCTGCCGAGAAAACCACAACCGAAAATGAGTGAAAACACAGTGTAAACCCAGCCTAAATGAAAGCGTCCTGGGCATGCTCCGTGCAGGTCCCCATTTATGTGGCGGAAAGGGATAAAAATACAATGTCACGCTCACATTCTGACCACTGCTATATAGGGGGAGGACGGTTTTATGACGGGGGGAGAATGTGCTGATTTTTTAACAGCGTACCGAGATCTGGCCCAATAAATGGAGCTCAATTATTGCAAATGGCAAAGTTATGACCCTGGCTGATGATACGGGGCAGATATACTAACCCTAGACAGTCTAAACTTAGAGAAGACCGTCTGAAAATGTGCCGAATTTATCACAGAGGCTCATTCTGGATGAGAAATTTGGTGTATCTTTAGACATTGTTGTTTAACTTTACACCACCTTATGTTTTCGGGCCTTTTTTTTTGCACTTGGGTGAATAATAAGCCACACAGCCGTCATATATATGAAACACAAAAATTAATAAATAAATAAATTATAAATAAGTAAATAAATGGCGCTATAACAATAAATAATAATAAGTCTAAATCTAGATGGATGCAATAATTTGCACAATAGTTTCAGTAGCTATATCCTATTCATCATGTGATACAGCAGAACTCGGGGAAATTAACCAGTACAGTAGCCAATCCGCAGGGCACAGAGTGCTGGCCGCTATCTGGGCACCCCGAGTCTTTCCCGTCACACGCCCATCTTGTAGGCTGTGGCGGGCGGCTCTGATATTTACTGGAAATAGCGAGGTGTGTAAACATTAACAAATGTCTCGCTCCTGTTTACACTGTCAGTTAATGAGTAAAAGAGATTGTTGTTACTGCACATCTAGGAATCTGATGGAACAACACGCGCAGAGAACCAATGTCAGAGTGCCACCCCGGGACTAGGGCAGGACTGGCATTAGGATCAAGGAGTAAGTCAGGCGTTTATTATTATCTGGATTTTGCGCACATGAGGATGTAAAAATCCCCCGGAACGCACTGCTGTGAGCAGAACGCCTGCAGAGGTTTTTAACCCGGTTGACCTTGGCATGGCAGGTCTTTTGTGCTCTATAAACAACCAGTGACCCACCCATCTACCTTGACCTTGTTGTAACCTGTTCTAAGGAAACATATGCTGAGTAAATAGGACATTGCCATTTACAAGAAATGTTTCTTCTGGACTATATAAAGCTTATACCATTTCTGTTTTTTTAAACAGTGTAATCTGACTATAAACCCATAACAGGTAAACTACTGGTGATTAAGAGCTCAGATTATAGCACTCCTATATACTTGGCATCCAGCTGGAAAGGACATTCGGAAAACATTATCATGAACTGCTGCTGGTCGGTCAGCTGCTCTCTACCAAGCTCAGGGCCACAGCTTACATGCACCTCTGAAATTGATGCCAGGCAGCAGACTTTGGTTCTGGGAACTGTAAAATAAGAATTCTTAGCACCATCTCATGTAACCTTCCATGAGTATTAGAGGTGACTTCCTTTCAACTGCCTCTGTCTCATTACACCGCCGATCTAATAGTCTGGAAGCCCTCCCCTATTCTTTTAAGTAAAATAATATGAACATATACTTTTATATACTGTCCAGGCAATACAATCCTATCACTACTTGTATAATAGTGCCATATCAAATAGTGCCAATACACAGTGCCTACATAACACTGCAGCAGGTGCCATTGGGCATCTTTGTGGCAGGCTGCAAGAGATACATTTTATAAACATGTGGCTAGTGTATAGGCTCGAACAAAAAAACTTAAAACTTCAAGGGGGACAATTATTTAAAAAAAAATGCAAAGAGAAAAACCCCCATTAAAAACAATACCTATTAAAACTATACTTATAGTACAAAAAAACAAACAAAAAAAAAACACACTACAGCCTGGCAAGGAAATGGTTTAATCAGGAGCTCCACTGACAAATAACTAGGGGCACTAATAGGTATAACCAGTGTGAAGGATGACACCAGAGAGATCACACAGAATCCCACCATTACCACCCCGCCTGACTTCACTGACATCAGAAGGATCACATTGTACAGTCTCCCTACTTGCACCAACGTGACGTTCTGCACCCCCTGGGGACACGCAAGGTCAGCTTGGCACAGTATTACACAGTCATCCCCTGTACACGGGCCCAGGGAGGCACGGGGAGTAAGAAAAGGTGGCCCACGCAGACACTGACATGGCACCAACTCTCACAGGCTAAGAGACCCCTTCCACTAGCACCAGTGAAACAGAGCCCGGCCAGCCTGGTAGGACTGCCACCAGTTCCTTGTTAGATATAAGCCCAGTCTGTTAACAGGATTATATTGGACCAGAAATCAACCCCGGTAGCATAAAAAGTTAAAAACAGAGAACGCGGACGTGTGGATTCGAGGATCGAGACATGTTGATCCTTTTAAAGACGCCTCTCAAATTAATGACAATTTTATATCCTTTTGCCAAGCACATGTTGTACAGGATCCCCGGCATGTTCCCATACATATGACTTGAGTCATTTATTTCTTGAATATTAATACTGTAATTTCATAAAATGAGTAAACCTAGCAAGACCAGTATTACAGCCAGTTCATCTCTTATTCCACAATTCAGCTCTAGTACAGACCCCATGTGAGGATTTTTCATTGCATAAACAGGCAGTGATTGTAATACTTGCTGGCAACTGACAAGAAGGAAGAATAAGTAATAAAAGTGCCTTCAAGGACATTTTGTAGTTAGGTGGGTGCTCACCAAGTCTGCTCGATAATGGGCAGCTGCCTCAATCAGCTGACAGTGGTCAGACTTGACTTAACCTCTGCACCACAAACAATTTACATAATACTGAAGCTGCTACAATATGGAACATCAGACAGAACGAGACATCTCAGGCACAGAGAAAACGCACAAGACAGCTGTATCTACCCTGCTAAGTAGGCACATTTCCAGAGACTTCTACAGCCTGTTCTGGATCGGTTTGACCGTACAATAAAACGCTATATGTGTTAAAATCCAGAGTCTGACCTTCCTATGTACGCAGTTATCAATTAAATTCATCTTTATTAAACAGGTTACTTATTCCACCGCCGTGTGATTATTGAAATGTACTTCTCCAAATTCCCGTTAGTTTAATTTGCTTACACCATAGGCTTCATTCTGGAGTCAGTAATGGAAGGCACTTAGTACAACTCATCCTGCAAAACACAAGCCCTCACATGGCCATATTGGCTGAAAAATAAAGTTATGGCTCTGGGAAGAAGGGGAGCGAAAAACAAACGCAAAAGCAAAAAAGGGCTCCGTCGTGAAGGGGTTAAAGGCCAATTTTCACAGTGTTGAAAGACTGTTGACTGGCAACGTGTTAAGTAATAGCATGTTCACACAGGCCAATCCTGCTTCAGATGCACACTGAAGGATCAGTAATAGATTTCTGCAGCTATTGTTCTCAGCAGCACAGGCTCTGTTTACAAAGGATGATGCGCTGCCGAGAATGATGGTCTTTTGTGCAAGGCAAAGATCATCTAATGGGATTGTCAGCCTGTTTAAAGTGCACGATTGTTATGGAATGTGCGTACCTGGGAATGCTCGTTCATGATAATCATGCAGTGTCAATGCATCTTTAGTCTGTAACGGCTTGGTTGCTGTGAAAATAAGACCCCATCACTGCTGACTCTCCCCGGTCTTCGTAGATCTGGCGGCAGAGGTTGCAACTACAGCAGCAAAGGGCCAGCGCTGGATCAGAAGGGGATAAGTAATGTTGATCTTGTTATTTTACTACCCAAGAAGCCTACGCAATAAAAAATACATAAACCGGAAAAACTTCTTTAGCAGATAACTTTCTGGCCACTGTGATGCAGCGATAGGACCATATACAGTGAAACGGCAGTGACCCAAGCAAGTTCAAACAAAACGTTCTTTTATTGTGTTACTTCACACAGTCAATATGGTATACAGCTTCTTCATACAGTCCATTAATAATGCATGGCTATATGCTGTAACAGGGGCCACTGCCTCACATATCCTCCCCCCCCCCCTGTTCATACCTGTGGGATTGAACATTTGTTACCCCGTAAGGGCAAAAGACAGGGCATCGGTATGCCCCCTGACATCCCCGCTCACTACATTAAGAAACCAAAGTAGGGACCGGAACCATCACTCCACGCACGCATCCCTCCCCTTTGCGTTTCTCCTCCATATTTCATTACGGGACCACCCACCCCGATCTCCATTGCAGAAGCCAAACCCTCTTTTCTGATTAACCCCAGATTTGGGACAATTTTGGGTGGTCTTTACTTTGTTTACTTCAGGTTCACTAACCCCACGGGTCATCCTGTCACCTAAGTATCTGCTTTTGGGCCCCTGGTACCGCTTCCTCTGTACCCGTGCCTCAGGGACTATATCACACTGAAACGCCACGGACCGCGCTGGCAACTCTGGGCATATATCTGTACTACGCCGCACCCGAACCGGAGCCTCCCGAGAATGCTCTCTAGCGAGCACTCCATCAAAATTACTCTGATCCCCGGCCCCTTCCTTGACCGGTGCCAGAGGGTTCCTCGTGCGCACGTCCCCAGTCGCCTCTGCGATCGTACACTCTCGGCTCTTCTCATACCTGCATCTTTTATATCTGCGTCTCCAAAAGAGACCCGGAATCTGAGCTGTCCCAACCTTACCAGGGAACACCTCCAGCTCAGGGTTCAAGGGGGACCCCACAACCTCTACTGCCACAACCTCTAGAGGGAACCTATCGGGATTACACTCTAATCCTAAATTGGTGACCCCTGTGGCATATATCTTATGATCTTCGGGTTCTACGCCCAAAACATCTTTAGCTTCTCCTGCCATTACCTCTAGGGGGAGCCTATCGGGATTACACTCTGTCCCTAGGTTGGCGACCCCTATGGCAGGTATTTCAACATCTTTGGGTTCTGCACCCGGTATAACTTTTTCCATGAGAGAGTTTACCCTGGTCTCCCACAGGGACCAAAACAGGGGAAAATCTCTTCCCAACACAGTCCCATAGGGAAGGGTCTTTGCCACTCCCACCACATGTCTAATGTCTCCACATGGTGTAGAAACATTCACCTCCACGGTCGGGTACTTCCGGATTTCCCCATGGATACCCATCACCTCCACTTTCTGTCCGTTGGTGTTGTCCACAGCAACAAGGGAACGATGGACCAAAGTCACTTTACTCCCCGTGTCCAGGAGAGCCTCTGTTCGGCACCCATTCACAAGTACCTGGCACAGCTCTGGTTCGCTGCCAGCTGTGCCCCTAGTGGTGATACAGACAGGCTGGGCACACATAGACTCCTGACCAGTGTTCCCACAGTCCACGGGCTTAGATGTTACTGAACAGTTACTAGCCCCATGCCCGGGCTCTGGTGCAACGTCCTGAGTGGACGCTCACTCAATTCTATCAGCAGTTTCAGGTGGCCTAGGTCCCTCAGCCCGACCCAACGCTGCATGGCGGCCGGCATCCGATCAGCCACGATTCGCTCCATCATCTTATACGGAGAACAGAACTCAGGCTGGAGCCACTCCTCCACCAATTGCAACAAGTCACTTGCTTGAGACCTGGCAGACTGGTCCACCCAATGATCGCCCCTTACCTTTGGGGTCTCTTCAGGACTCTGCTGTTCACCCCTCACATTAGAAGTCTCCACTTTACATCGTTGAAGCTCTGCTAGCTCCCTCTGCATTGTCTCCTGCTGCCGCTGCTGCTGCTGAAAAATCTCTTGCTGGGAATGTTGAAACTGCAGCGTCTCTTGTTGAAACCTTTGCTGACTGAGCACAACCTGCTCCAAAAGTTCCTCCATTTTTTCAGCTGGCTCAAACTGTAGCCTTGCAGGCTTAATCAGTGACATGCAGCATGCTCTGGGTATGCCTCAGTTCACCTTGCCCGCATTCTCCACCATATGTGATGCAGCGATAGGACCATATACAGTGAAGCGGCAGTGACCTAAGCAAGTTCAAACAAAACGTTCTTTTATTGTGTTACTTCACACAGTCAATATGGTATACAGCTTCTTCATACAGTCCATTAATAATGCATGGCTATATGACGCAGTCAATACACAGGCCGAACTTCCCTCTGTCCAGTTTCCCTGGGTGACCGCACGCCGGTAACAAGTCTCTGTACTCACTCAGCACACTGCACTCTTTATCCTCTGGAGTGCAGCCCGGTACATATAAGAAAGCCCAAGACGCAGGGTGTCAGTCTCTCTGGTTCCTTTAGCTTCTGTGCTGCTCCACACAGAGAGAGCTCTGCAGACAACTGCCCTGTCTGCTTCCAAGAACACACTGACACCCTTCCCCCAGTACTACAGGACTTTTTTTTTCAGTCACTGCTTCACTCTTCTAATTACAGCCACAGCTGTGTCTGTAGTACACCCTCATGGCTTCACTACGCTTCCTTGCACATTCTGGAGAGCACATACAGCGCCCCCTAGCTGTAACAGGGGTCATTGCCTCACACCACTTACAGGTGTTTATGGAGTGAGCATGTGAAATCATTGCACACTATATTGCTAAGTGTTTTACAATACGTAGGTAGCTAAAACCTACAACAAACGGTTTTCTTTCCACTTAAAGGAGTTGTCCACTACTTGGACAACTGCATCTCATACCACGGATAAAATAAAAAAGCCTATACTCCCCTCCCATGCTGGCGCCGTTCCAGCGATGCCGCAACTTGCTCTCCCCGGGGCTCTTTTGCGGTGTAGTGACATGTGACCCTGGCGCCCCATCAGCGCCGGCATCACCGTTTAGAGGAAGTCCGGGCTGCAGCTAATCTCTGACTTCCGCTTCATGCTCAATTCAACAGGAGGCAGGGACAGTGACGCCAGTGCTGATTGGGCGTCGGGGTCACATGACAACACATGAGAGTCCCGGGGAGAGCAAGTGCCGACACCGCGGGAACAGCACCAGTACAGGAGGTGAGTATAGGCTTTTTTTTTTTTAATTTATTGGTGCCAAGCATGGGTTACGACAAGGAGTTGTCCAAGTAGTGGAGAACTTCTTTAGAGAAGAGAATCCCAAATATTTCCTGTCATGTAAAATAACAAAACTAGTGCTGGCTCTCAGTCAGTTCTCCAGCCATAGTGTTTTGGCGCGGCAAGCGGTGTCACAGCGGTAGCTCACATCATGGCTGCAGCGAATCATAGTAAACAGTTGGGTATAAGTGCTGAGATTGGTCAGTTCACACTCAGGTGTAAACGCTGCGATCAGTCAGTCCACAGTCGGTGTAAACACTGCAGTCGGTCAGAGCACAGTTGGATGTAAACGCTGCGATCAGTCAGTCCACAGTCGGTGTAAACGCTGCGATCAGTCAGTCCACAGTCGGGTGTAAACGCTGCAATCAGTCAGTCCACAGTCGGTGTAAACACTGCAGTCCGTCAGTCCACAGTCGGGTGTAAACACTGCGATCAGTCAGTCCACAGTCGGTGTAAACACTGCAGTCGGTCAGTCCACAGTCGGGTGTAAACACTGCAGTCGGTCATTTCACAGTTGGGTGTAAACGCTGCGATCAGTCAGTCCACAGTCGGGTGTAAACACTGCGATCAGGAAGATTTAGGTCTATGGTTTATAAATAAAATCGTGGCAGTTATGCGTCTATTATTGGGATGATTTCCATCGCCAGCTCTGAACCTGGCCACTATATGCAATGTAATAGTTTTCATCCAGTATTTCTCACGGTAATGAGGTTTGTAGCTGAAATTTGATAGAAGCTTAACCTACAGACATTTCTTTCTATCTCATTGCGAACTGTGATGAATAATTATGTAATGATGATTTTATTATGGTTAACCCTATAAAGACTTGACCCTTTATTACTGCATTTTTCTCTACTGCAGTATACAGGATGTCTGCTTTTCATACCAGATACAAGATAACCATGGAAATCTCACTACCAGGACCGTGACTCAGCAATACACCACATCTTAGCATATTTGTACACGGTCAGTAAACGCTGCTGGTTGGACGCTGGGTACATCCGCAGGCATCCAAATGATATATCAAAGTGGATGGGATTTCAAGAAATTCCATGTCCACCATGTGTGCACAGACGCCGGCGGATCACCCCCGGAGACTGACATGCGACGCATCTTTCCAGACCGCAGCACATCAATTTATCTTGAGGAGAAATTTCACCTATACAATGTATTGAACGCGGTGATTCCCCACGGTTTAGTGAACACTTGCCGAAATCACCTGTGGTCAAAAGCCGGCAGCTCTTTGGATGCAGCGGACATGTGCTGCTTCCAAAGTGCTGCCAATTACTGACCATGTGCACCTACCCTCAAAGATCTAATTCTGGGCTACTTTATCAGTCGTGCATGAAGAAATGTGTAAAATATACCATACAACATATTCTGTCTATATATGTGTGCCTGATAAGATGCAATATAGCTTGATGGGTGTGACACCACTAAGCCGTATGTAATAACACAGAATTAATAAGTTGCCCATACAGCTATTAAAGTACCCACTACATAGGCATCCAAACCGGAGTCTAGAGAAGTAAAGGGGTTATATACTGCTCCAGACGGGGCTCTGCTGACATTCTGTAACCAGACAGCAGATTAGATGAGTAAGAGCATCAGCATTTACAATAAAGACAAGGCTATAGCTGCCATCATAATGCCTCCCCATGGCTATACCTTCATAATACTGCCCCATGTGGAAAAGGATATACAGTGGTGCTTGAAATTTTGTGAACCCTTCAGAATTTTTTATATTTCTGCATAAATGTGACCTAGAACCAAATCAGATTATCACACAAGTCCTAAACGTAGAAAAAGAAAACCAAATAAAATGAGTTAAAAAATGTTATCCAATATCACGTCTGTGACAAAAGTATGATAACCTTTAGGATTAGCAAATAATTTGAAGGTGAAATGGATAATCAATATTCAAATCAGTGGAATGACAATCAGGTGTAAGTGGGCAACCTGTTTTAATTAAACAACACAGATCCATCAGAGTGATCTTCACAACACGTTTGTGGAAGTGCATCAGGACGTGGACAAAAGGTGATTTCTGAGGACTTCAGAAGAGATGTTCCTGCTAAGCAGGTAGGAAAAGATTACAAAACAATCTTTAAAAAGTTTTGACTCCATTAATCCACTGTCAGACTGGAGGTAATTCAAGACCTTTACCAGGAGTGGTTGACCAACAAAGATCACAGCATATAGTAATCTGTGAGGTAATAAAGGAACTCAAGGTAATCTATAAGCAACTAAAGGCCTCTCTCCCATTCCCTGATGTTAATATTCACAAATTGCATGTGTCCACCAACATGAGGACGCTGAACAACAATGGTGTGGATGACAGGTTTGCCAGGAGAAAGTCCCTGCTCTCAAAAAAACAAAACATTGCTGCCTGTCTGCATTTGAGAAAGTTCTCATGGACAAACGAGTAGGCTACTGGAACAATGTGTTGTGGACGATTGAGAACAAAATATAGCTTTTTGGTTTAAAGGACAAGCTTTATGTTTGGAGATCGAAAAATACTGCAATACAATATAAAAACCTCTTACCACCTGCGAAACACTGTGATGATAGTATCAGGGCTTGGGCCTTGTATGCTGTATCTGGGCCCGGCCAGTTTGCCATCGTAGTTGGAACAATGAACTATACCAGCAAATTCTAAAGAAAAACGTCAGGACATATGTCCACGATCTGAATCTCAAGAGGAAATGGGTCATAAAGAAGACAACATCGTGGACAACACAAGTTGTTCTATAAAATAAGGGGTAAAGAAGAATAAAGTTAAAGTTTTGAAATAACTAATTCAAAGTCTTGACCGCAATACTATAGAAATGTTGTGGAAGGACCTGAAAAGAGCATCTCATGGGAAAAACCACCAGCATAAGAGCTGCAACAGGTAATGCAGAATGGGCAGAAATTCCTCCAAGCTCTGCAGGACCAACCAACAAGTACCAAACGCTGGCATGCATTTATTGCTGCACTAGATCCTGGAGCAAAAGGTTCTCGTAGTTTTGCCACTCGGACACGTGATATTCATTTGATTTTATTCCATCTACTTTTAGGACTTGTATGAAAACCTTACTTTGTTTTAGGTCAAATATATGCAAAAATATGGAGATTTGTCAAGGGTTCACAAACTTTCAAGCACCTACGTACATACTATAACACTGCCCCCTATACCATAGGGGTAGTATGATAGAAGTATTATAGCAGGTGTACACATGGGGCAGCATTATAATACAACTTTATTTAGCCTACTGGAGCACTAGGCAGCATACTGGAAGTTATAGTTTTGGAACCACCTATATCACATAAACGATGTGCTTGATAACTTTCCCGAGTGCCAGTAACCAAGACCGGCCATACACAGCCTGACTACTGCTATCCCAGTCACCGGGAACACTGGAATTGCAGGGCATTCATTCATGGGTACGTTGCCTTATGTTGCTGGACAGAGCAAGGAAACACAGTGTGAGCGTATTCTGCACCTTACCACTGACTAAGAATGAATGAAGTCAAAAACATATACATATATATACCGTATTTTCCCGACTATAAGACGCACTTTTTCCCCCCAAAAAAGGGGGGAAAATGGGGGGTGCGTCTTATAGTCGTAATGCAGGCTTACCGGCAGTGGTGTGGCGGTGGCAGAGGTGCGGGGATGAGGAGGCGGTATGGTGTGAGCGGGGTCCCTTCCACAGGTGAAGTGATGCAGCAACCCGGTAAGCAGCAGAGCCGGGTTAATTACCGGTTTATCGGTGGCGGCGGCCATCTTCCTGAGGCCACGCGTGCGCAGATGGAGTGCTCTGCTTCCTGGGGCTTCAGGAAAATGGCCGCGCGTGCGCAGATGGAGATCGGGGTGGCCATTTTCCTGAAGCCGAGTTCGCAGATTTAGATCTCGGCTTCAGGAAAATGGCCGCCGCGATCTCCATCTGCGCACGCGCGGCCATTTTCCTGAAGCCCCAGGAAGCAGAGCACTCCATCTGCGCACGCGCGGCCTCAGGAAGATGGCCGCCGCCACCGATAAACCGGTAATTAACCCGGCTCTGCTGCTTACCGGGTTGCTGCATCACTTCACCTGTGGAAGGGAGCCTGCTCACGCCATATCACTCATTATCCCCGCACCTCTGCCGTCGCCACATCACTGCTGCAACCCTCCCATGGACACCAGGCCGTGGTGTCGCCCACCTAAGCAGGAAGGGACCCTGCTCAGGTGCACGCCGTACCGCATCACCCCACCTCTGCTGACACCTTGCCTCCTGTGACCCTGCTCTGCCACCGCCAGCCCTCAGGTAAGATACTGTAAATTCGGACAATAAGATGGACCCCCATCTTATAAAAAATCTTTTTTTCTGCAATTTTCACCCCAAATTTGGGGTGCGTCTTATGGTCCGGTGTGTCTTATAGTCCGAAAAATACGGCATATACATATATATATATATATATATATATATATATATATATATATACACACATATATATATATGTATATACCGTATTTTTACATTATAATATATAATGGTTGGAGATGGGGGTTTAAATACTGATATATGTGTATATATATATATATATATATATATATATATATATATATATATATATATATATATCAGTATTTAAACCCCCATCTCCAACCATTATATATTATTAAAGGAAATGTGTCACTAGGTCTCTGCTACCTCATCTTAAAGACCCCGATTCCACCGATGTATCATGTAGTTTACTGGGTGCAGCAGTTGTGATACTATCAGAGTTTTCTCTGCTGTAGATGTAGCAGTGCTCAGAAAGCTGGACCCGCCATTACTGATTAGCAGCTTTCTATGTACATTGTATATTGACAGTAAGCTGCTAATCCAAGCTAGGGGCCGAGGTTGGACCACGGAGGCACGCAGGCAGCTAGTCCGGCACTGATAATCTCCTGCTGATAAAACACTGATAGTATTTGAACGCCACACAGCCTAATATGTGATATATCACTGAATTCTGTGTCTTAATAGCATCCATCTCATGCTGCCCTCATATTGCACAGCAAAAACCTGAGGACAGATTCCCTTTAATATGCTTTATGTGGTACACACAGAATTTTCAGCATATACCACTGTAATGGGTTCTTGTGTATGTACTATGTCTCCTATGGGCTGGTACATTGAGGTCTAGAAACCTAAAATGACTTTTGCAAAGTATTTTACCAGTAGTGAATCTAAACTTTGCACTAAGCAGAGAGAGTCATTAAACTGCTGCTCTATTATCCACTGTCCTATTTCTTCATCATGAAATGTCCTATGGTCACAGGGAGACGGCCGTGTGTTCTGTATGAGAATTGGGAACCAATTAGCCTACTATCTACAATGGGAATTCACTTCCTGTGCCTCTATTCCCCAGGCATCATCTAGTTTTTCTAGGCTGGCATTTTACATTAGACTAATGCAAGCTGGCCACTTTGCACTAAATCATACAGGTCAGTGCAGAGAATATGTAGATAAGTGTTTTTTTTTTTTTTAAATAAATAGTATACGCTACCAGTGGGAGTGAGGATACCGGGGATGCTGCTAGGGGCATCTCACAAAAACCATTTTGGAACACTATATTAGTTAAGAGTTTATCAGAAAGAATACAAATAATGGTAGTTTAATTTGCAACACACAGATATATTGCATCCAAATATATATTTTTGTTAAAAAAGGGAATGTCCAGGTTTTTCATGCAAGTCTGCAGTCTCTCTATTTGAAGATTCTACGATGCCGGCAGTGAGACTGAACGGTCATTCCGACTAGACATGCACGGCCTCGCTCAGTACATGTGACATCGTATATCGTCTATGTACTGAATAAACTGTTTGTATAATACTTTGTGAATTGATGTAGTCAGTATATATTGTGCCACTTATGGGATTTGACCATTGAACACAAATACAAATTCAGATTATCTGTGTGCGCACAGTGCCCGATGTACCATCGCCGTTCAACCATTTCATGCACGATTTCCATATTCTTCTGCTGCAGATACTTACACCATTAAGATAGATGCATATATTTGCTGTTCTGTCTGAACACATTCTCTACAAAATGTGCCTTCATAAGCGGTGATAAATTGCATGTTTTAGCCCAGTATTATTTCCATTACTGAGATTTCTAGTATTTTTAGTAGATGTATTGGAAGAAAAGCAGGAGTGAATCAGCAACAGAATTGATAGAAGGAAGTAGGTCAGTATTTTCCCTTCTCTTGTTTTCTTAGAATACTGAATGAGTCAATGGATCTCTCTCTAAATAGCCACATACTAGAAATCTGGTGCCTTTAGAAATACTTATCTATGCTTCCACTGGGAAAATGTTCAGAACCTTTGATTTTTATTTACAGAAAAATGTCACACAAAGGACAGCAGCATAATCCCGTGTAAATCATATAATCTGTAGGGATATAAAATGTGAAACACATATCTGCGGCCGTTAATGTGAACTATCCTGAATGTATACCTCAACAGGTAATAAAAAAAACCTCCAAGAAGCAAAATGAACATAAACCCTGCTGTAACTAAGTAAAAAGCAAAAGTGTGTTTAAATAACATAGGACTCTTGTAGGCTTTGTATGCTTTATGGCCAATGTGCTACATGTCATGCTGCTGCAATGCAGGTAGGTGCAAGCTTCACTAGATGGCAGTAGAGAGGAAGCAGGTCTGCACCTAAACAGAGCTGACCTGCAGTGCAGCAGTGAGGCTGCCACAGGTGGCAGCAGAATATTCAAACAAGCCGGGTCAAATCCTAGACTGTAGAGCAGTACCAAAGGAATAAGCAAACTCGAGGTCAGAGGGGTCCGTAACGGTCAGAAGCGGATAAGCCAAAAACAAAGGACAGAAACAGGTCAGGATACAAGCCAGGTCAAAACCAGGGAGTCTGCACACTAAAGGGAAACACTGAATCAAGACGGGAACAGGGGAAACCGGAGACACGGGTTCAAACAGCAAACGCAGCAGAAGGCAATCAGAGCGATCAGAGTCAGCTACAGCAGCACTAGTCAAAAACTATAACTGACATGGTCTGCAGGACACAACGGGGATCAATAGTAAACCTGAGACCAGACTGAGGCTGAGAAAAGTTAACTCTTGACATGACCAGACCAGGAAAAAGGGAAAACAGGACCCAAAACCCGGTCTGGATCATGACAACATGTATACCAATTTAATCCAAGTAAAATTTTTGTGTTTTCTCAACAGTTAGTACAATCATTTCAAATAGAATCAGAACTTGTCATGTAAAATAATGCTATTAACCTGCAGATATGGGGTCAATCTGCAGATTAATAGCATTCCAACAGCCACTGAAGGGAGGAAATGAACTTTTTTCCCCTTGGCATAATTCGGCTTCCAGCCGTAGGGGTGGCGTTGGCATGATTTCACTCACGGCTCAGCGTATAAGTCGGCTGTAACCGCACCCCCGATACTGACTGACAGCAGGATCAGCATTAGAACTGGCTGTCAGTCAGTGCTGGAAGCGCAGTTACAGCCGCTCACTCTGAGCAGTGAGTGAAACCTTGCCAATGCTACCCATCCCAGCATTCTCAGTGCTGGCACCACTAGGTATCAGAACGTTATTAACATGCAGATTAACCTCATATCTGCAGATTAATAGTGTTATTTTATATGACCGGTTCCCTTTAACCCCTTAAAAACCAGGTGATTTTTTTTTGTGCTTCCGTTTTAACTCCTCTTTCCAAGAGCCATAACTTTTTTATTTTTCCATCGATATGGTGGTATTAGGGTTTTTTTTTTGTGTGTGTGTGGAACAAGTTGTACTTTTGATTGTCACTGTCAAAAAAAAAAGAAAAAAAAATACATTTTGGGGGGTTTTGCTGTTATGGCGTTCATTGTGGAGGAAAAATAACCTGGCATTACGGTTCTCCAGGTGAGTATTATTACAGAAATAGAAAATTTATGTAATGTAAAAAAAAATTGGTAATTTGTAAAAATTTGTGTCGCCAAGACCCGTAACGTTTACATTTTTCCGTTGATGGAGTTGTGTAAAGGCTTATTTTTCTGAGGTGAGCTGATGTTTTTTATTGATGCCATTTTGGGGTAGATGGGATATCGGATGAGGTGTTGTCTGTACATGCTCGTGTGCTAACACGGTGTCTTCGGAGTGCTCGAATAATATGTTAGAGTCCCCTCACCAGCATGTCTCGCAGCTGTTCGACTCAAACATATTATTCCAGCACGCTGAAGACACTTGTTTAGCACATGAGCACGTTTCATCATCACTAATCTTTATTTTAAATGTGGAAATGGGCATGGAATAGAATTCTTATGCTTTAATTTTTTTTTTAAATTTCAATCTTTATTCTTTAGTCCCAACAAGAACCTGTGAGCATGTGGTTGCCTATGCCATATATTGCAATATTATATAGTAAAATTCATGGTCACCTATGAATGCCAGCTGCAGGCTGATGATGACAGGAGCACAGTTATGGCAGGCACAGGGGTCTTCAGCAGACGTCCATGATGCAGTCTCCGCAGCCCATGGGTGTGTGGAATGACGCTTGCTCCAGTACGCACAATTTACATGCTCAGCTCCACTTGTTACTATTACAAGCAAATGACGGCTGAATATCATAGCCATCATCTGCTGTGAATGGGGCAGGTACAGCTCCTGAGCCCACTCCGCACACTCATCATTAAGTAGTTAAAGGGAAACTATAACCCAGTTCATGCTGCCCAAACCTTAGGCAACATAAATGCTATCCTGGCTGCATGATCACTTTCTCCTTAACATTCTGGCATTGCAGAGCAAACCTAGTTTGAAGAGCTGATCAGTCTCCATTCAGTTCTCTAGTTGATGGCTACGCCCCTCCCATGGCTCTTTTTTTCCTTCTTAGTCTTGAATAACCCCTTTAAATTATGAAAATAATTCATGATGAACAATCTGTGGATGGAGATTCCAAATACCGTAAGTTTTCCAAGTCTGATCTATTCTCTAATTCCTGTATTGTCAGACTACACTGTAGTGTATTGGTAGTCACAATTTGGGGTGATTGGAAAAAAAAAGGCACACAATAATAATGGCCCCCAGTTTCTAGGAGTTTTTAGATGCCCCATGCTCCACTACAATACTTTATTATCCCATAACTCAAATAGCACTTGTCTCATGAGTATACATATCCAGACCAGATTCTAAAAAGTCCAGCGTTGAAAAAAAAAAAAAAAAAAAAGACATTACAGCACTGGGTAAATGGTGCTAAATATTCCCAACCTGCGGCCAATACAATGGCCTTACTCACCCCCACTATCATTTTTGTTGTATCCATACTCACATTTTCCATTTTGTATCAGTGTGCTCTGGGCTCTTAGGCCTCATTCAGACGTCCTTGAAACATGGTCAGAGTACAGATCACAATACGCGGACTGCCACAGGTCTCCTGACCCGCATATATGATGTGGTCATGTTTGGGTGAAGAGACACACGGCCATACTCTGCATCATGGTCCATAGATGGACCATGTTTCACAAATAACTACGGTATTTGAGGCTTTAAACAAATATTTGGGAAAAAAAAAAGCTTTGAAGGATTGAGCACTTGCCTAGAAATTGTGATAAACTACTAGTTGAGCTTTAGAACAGCTGGGGGCATGCAACTGACACTGTGGAGCCACTAAATATAATATTTTTTGGAGCAATAATTGCCTAAACTCCTCTGGCATTATCAGCACAAAGTGTCCACCAGGAGCTTCATGGCTTGGGTTTCTATCCTAGCAGCAGCATGGAAGGGTTCTTTCACACTTCCATCTTGAGACTGCTGTCATAATGCGTCGGCGCAACGTATCGACGGACATTGTCAAAAGATTGGTAAACGGATTTAACGCATCAGGTAACGAATTTGGTAGTACCTGAATTTAAATGCATAAAATGAGAGAGAGATCCTCTCAACGTTTTCTCCACCCGACAGACCACTATTTTCCGACAGATCCAGTGCACGATGGATGAAACGGATGGCCAGGATCCTATTTTTTCTAAAATCGACGGATTTCGATGGGAGGAAAAAGACAGAAGTGTGAAAGAGGCCTTAGGTCACCATACACGATGGCAGGAATCGGCAACCCACTGCTGGCCTCTGGAGCAGTGGAAACGTGTTCTGTGGAGTGACACGTCTCTATGTGGCAGTCAGATGGAGTGGCAGTCTAGGATTGCCAGGAGAACGTTACTCATTTCTTAAGTATGCCAAGATATTTTGGTCAATTGAATGCTTCCAACTTTGTGAGCAGTTTGGGGAAAGCACTGTTCCCAAAGCAAGGTCCACAGCATGGTTGTGGGGAGTTCGGCATGGGAGAACTTGACTGGTCTCACAGAGCCCTGACCTCAACCCCATTGATCACCTTTGGTGATGAATTACAGAGATTGTCCTCAGACTAGAAGGTCTGGCACACAGTTTCCAACCTCACAAATGCTCTTTGGGATGAAAGGAAAAAATTCCATAGACCGCTTCAAAATGCAAATGTAAAAAGCTCATTCAGAAGAGCAGTAGCTGTGTCAGCAGTAAAGTGTCAACCTAGGTTATATTATGGAGTATGGGTTTAGAATTGTATGTCATAACAGCTCCCTAAAAGAACCCTTGTCTGGCAGCAGTGGGTGCTGTCCTAATTCTAGGGATGTTACAAAAAGTTATTTGTGTCGCCGCAGCTTCATTATTTGCAGCTGCTAGACAGACAGGATACATGTGAGGAATGCTTGTTTGTTAGGGAATCCCCACAAGTCTAGCAGCCGCAAATCATACAGCCACTGGACACACACATGATCTACGAGCACGCCGAAATACTCTGAGACCACCCAAGCATGCTCGGAAAACCAGAGTAACGAGTATACTCGCTCATCACTAGTAATGATCTACACATATGTTCTTGTACCAGGAGGTAGGTGTTGCTGATATCGTCATATTTTTGCAACATCATCTTCATATAGAATATTTCATGTGATGCAGCATTGTCTGTAAGGCCTCTTTCACACTTGCGTTGTGTTAGATCCGTCGCAATGCGTAGTTTTGGGGAAAAAAATGCATCCTGCAAATGTGCCCGCAGGATGCGTTTTTTTCCCATAGACTTGTATTGCCAACGGATCGCGACGTATGGCCATCCGTCGCATCCGTGTTTTGGCTGACAGTCGTCACGAAAAAACTTTCAATGTAACGTTTTCTCATACGTCGCGTCCGCCATTTCCTACCGCGCATGTGCGGCTGGAACTCTGCCCCCTCCTCCCCGGGACATAGAATGGGCAGCGGATGTGTTGAAAAACTGCATCCGCTGCCCATGTTGTGGCTAATTTTTACAACGTACGTCGGTACGTCGCATTGTGACGGCCCCGTACCGACGCAAGTGTGAAAGAGGCCAAACATTTTGTCCAGTGGATTGGTCCAAGATATTTAATATTGTATTACCATTTTGTGGTCTGTCCCACAATGTCATCCCAATAGGGTCTTATAGTGACCTATAGGGAGAGCTGTTGTGGAGCGGGGGCGCCATTTGCATTCAAGAGGGTGCCAACCTCTGCTGGCAGTTAGGGACAGAATAGGGTGAAGGCCATCCCCTCTCATAACTAGTATTTTACACCACTCTAGATTGTAATTTTTATGGAGATTTTTTTATATGTTTTTCGGATTTATTTTAAATGACATTTATGTGTATAGTCTGTGAATACTTTCACAAGCAACTGTAGTGTAGTATCATATGAGGGATATTTCCAAGCCAGTTCACCGCCATCTGTGCAGATGGAAGAAGTGACCCAGAATACCTTGAAATCATTAGCATTAAAACACATTACCATTACATCACTGGTGTGAGTCCTTATCTGAACAGAACCTTCACTAATGGAAGAGGAAAAATAGGGTTAACTCCAGTTGAACAGTGTGATCTCTAAAGTGTAACTTAGCACAGGATCAATGCAGGAAGCAGGGAGATGGCCAGGATTACTGTAATCCCATCCAAACCCCCCTTTCTGCTCTCCTCAATGATAAAACAAAAAGTCAACTTTCCCTAGATAAACCGGATTAGTGCCTGGTGAAAGTTCATCTCCCAGACCAGTGATGAGGCCATGGCTCCTCTATGGAAACGTTCCATCACGTTTCGGCACCAGGTACAACCTTCGAAGCTGGAGTATCTATTTTCTGTTGGATTTGCTGTTGCTGGACTTTTGGATCAAGACGGACTCTCGTGCTCCATTACTGCTGGTCTGGTTGGTGAGCTGGCTTAGGCTTTTTAAGCCGCTTTTCGTATATATGTGCTATTACAGAAGAAAGGATGCCCCATTCAGCCCAAGAGGCGCATAGAGCGAAGCGGCATCTGATGTCGGAGGGGAATAAGACGCCCCCACACCTATCATGTTATTGCATCTTCTGCAGATGGCTCCCCTGCCTCTGTCCCTTACTGCAGCGCTGCTTGTACACGCTGATATAATTACATCTTACCACAGAATGGTTGTACGGTACTATTAATCAGGACATTGGATATTATTCTAAGCCATAAAGGGAATTGGTCATCCCAAAACTCAATATAACTAAGTGCGCGGTATCAGCAATGGATGCTAATTAAGGGAGCAGAACGGTGTATTAGAGTGCTTGGCCACACCAAGGGTGCCCCAAGATCCTTCATTTGCATAATGAATTAAGATCATGTTCTACACAAGGAAGGCAGAAAAAACTACAATACAGGCATGATTTTTCTAGTTGTTAAAGGGGTTGTGTCCGCTCAGAAACTTACCTTTCATAGCCTGTGTTAGCTATAAAAATCAGAGTATTACTTACCCTCCCTGGGTCCAGTACCAGCTCTCCATTGCTGCCCTGGTCTCTGTTTGGCTGCAGCGTTGATGTCACATCAATAGCGCTACAGCCTATCAGTGTGGCCAGCAGCTCTGTGTGCCTCGTGTTGTCTACGAGGGCAGAGCGGGTAAGTTCATTGATTGGCTGGCGCGGAAGATGGAGCGGAGAGCTGGCATTGGACCTGGGGAGGAGAGGAAACGCGTTTTTATTATTTAATAGAAACCATAGCCTATGAAAGAAAGGTTTGAATTTAGTTTTAGGGGTGACAGACTCCCTTTAGTTATCTTTTCTGCCCAGAGACATTGAACATGGAGCCGGATAAGCTGCTGTCACCCCCTTTCTGTATATTTCATGGTCAGTGGGCTCCTCCGGAGCAGAATTACCAGTGATGCAGCCTTCAGCTCTGGCTCATTGCCATTCTGGCTACCCCGCCAATTACCACGACATGAATTAGCAAGGGTTATCGAAGCCTGACAATATCCTTAATTAATCCCAACCTAATTTCTGAGTGCAGCGGTAGGTTCTCTTTATATGTATTGTGCTGCGGATCAGTGGATATTCAGCAGAACGTGTCCTTTACGTGATATGAAATATGTGCGTGGAATAAATTGAATGTGTTCCCGATACGCCTTTTGTTGTGCACGGATGGCGTGCCTGCCGCTGATTTGTCCGAGGGTGTTTGGGAGGATGTACGAGTCGCTGCTTTGATATGATATTGAATGATATATTAATCTGTTAGACAGTGCGTATTGTCTGTATTCCTTAATATCCTCATGCCCCAGTTCTGCTCGGCAGCCCATAAACCGCAGCATTAGAGCAGTGTCTTCCATTACTGCCTTCAGGGAGCGTGCTGCTGGAGAGCTCCTGGCACTGCTCCCCCTCCCCCGGCCTTCTCTTTACCATGTACGACCCAGGGATAAAGACATTGGAACCCGCACTTCTAACTGCTAGCTCCTTCACTAATATAGCCCATGAATCACTAGGTTTAGCTCCTCACAGACACCGGTAGGATAAAAGCTGCAAAGCAGTGGCTTAATCTGGTATACATACAGTTTAATGGACAATTACAATGTGGATACTTCTGCTGATTGTCTGCTCCGATGCAGAATTGTGTGGTTAGATCTGGTCATCTCCGATCACTCACCGTCTCAGGTATGTCCTTTTTTTTGTAGGTGTGTGCTAATAGACGCATCACCACTGGGGTGGAAATTATGTTCCAAGAAAACTCTTGCAATTAGGCACTCTTACTATGAATACCAAATTACACTATGTACTGAATAACAATCCACAAGCAGATCAGACAGGTTAAATGTCAAAAGTCTACTCTGGAGACAAGCTAAGGCTAGTTTCACACTAGCGTTCGGCAGGGCTGCGGACTTCCTCCGTGAAGCCCCGTCCACTGCCGTGCCTCTTCCTTCAGCTCCGCCTACGGCTGCATGCGTCCTGCGTACCCTATCTTTAACATTGAGTACGCAGGCCATGCGGATGCCTCCGCATGCGTCGTCTTGAAGCTGCGCCGACCGCAACAAAATCCTAACATGTTGCGTTTGATGCAGGTCAGCGCAGCGTTAAGACGACAAATGCGGAGGAATCCGCATACATCCGCATGGCCTGCGTACCCAATGTTAAAGATAGGGTAGCAGGATGCATGCAGACAAAGGCGGAGCTGAAGGAAGAGGCGCGGCAGTGGGCGGGGGTTCACGGAGGAAGTCCGCAGCCCTGCCGAACACTAGTGTGAAACTGGTCTAAGGCTGCGTTCACATAGAGTCTGTTGGTCTATGGATACGTTTCACGATGCATATGCCCCAATCTCCCGCTGAAAGTCTGTCCTTTTGGCCTACATTTTTCAACTGTATAGGAAAAAGCGCAGCTTTTTAAGCAACTACTTAGTATATGACACAATGGAGCCCGATGGTGAAAACTGTGCCTTACTTGTGGAAAAATATGCCCTAATCTCTGGTTCTGTAGAGCGAGATGTCCGTTTGTGGCTTAGTGCCGTCTCCCAATCGCGAACACATGCATTCTCCGTGGCGAATGTGTGTTGGTGGATGTAGACAATCAAAAGCATTGAACTCAATATTGGCAAAAACGTATGAATATTACCGTAAGTAGATTGTCCGGTCTTCTAATAAAAAGTCTTCCATTATTCTATGCAACTGCAGCGTTCTGAATCCTTCAGGTTATATACAGTTAGGGCCAGAAATATTTGGACAGTGACACAATTTTCGCGAGTTGGGCTCTGCATGCCACCACATTGGATTTGAAATGAAACCTCTACAACAGAATTCAAGGGCAGATTGTAACGTTTAATTTGAAGGGTTGAACAAAAATATCTGATAGAAAATGTAGGAATTGTACACATTTCTTTACAAACACTCCACATTTTATGAGGTCAAAAGTAATTGGACAAATAAACATAACCCAAACAAAATATTTTTATTTTCAATATTTTGTTGCAAATCCTTTGGAGGCAATCACTGCCTTAAGTCTGGAACCCATGGACATCACCAAACGCTGGGTTTCCTCCTTCTTAATGCTTTGCCAGGCCTTTACAGCCGCAGCCTTCAGGTCTTGCTTGTTTGTGGGTCTTTCCGTCTTAAGTCTGGATTTGAGCAAGTGAAATGCATGCTCAATTGGGTTTAGATCTGGAGATTGACTTGGCCATTGCAGAATGTTCCACTTTTTGGCACTCATGAACTCCTGGGTAGCTTTGGCTGTATGCTTGGGGTCATTGTCCATCTGTACTATGAAGCGCCGTCCAATCAACTTTGCAGCATTTGGCTGAATCTGGGCTGAAAGTATATCCCGGTACACTTCAGAATTCATCCGGCTACTCTTGTCTGCTCTTATGTCATCAATAAACACAAGTGACCCAGTGCCATTGAAAGCCATGCATGCCCATGCCATCACGTTGCCTGCACCATGTTTTACAGAGGATGTGGTGTGCCTTGGATCATGTGCCGTTCCCTTTCTTCTCCAAACTTTTTTCTTCCCATCATTCTGGTACAGGTTGATCTTTGTCTCATCTGTCCATAGAATACTTTTCCAGAACTGAGCTGGCTTCTTGAGGTGTTTTTCTGCAAATTTAACTCTGGCCTGTCTATTTTTGGTATTGATGAATGGTTTGCATCTAGATGTGAACCCTTTGTATTTACTGTCATGGAGTCTTCTCTTTACTGCTGACTTAGAGACAGATACACCTACTTCACTGAGAGTGTTCTGGACTTCAGTTGATGTTGTGAACGGGTTCTTCTTCACCAAATTAAGTATGCGGCGATCATCCACCACTGTTGTCATCCGTGGACGCCCAGGCCTTTTTGATTTCCCAAGCTCACCAGTCAATTCCTTTTTTCTCAGAATGTACCCAACTGTTGATTTTGCTACTCCAAGCATGTCTGCTATCTCTCTGATGGATTTTTTCTTTTTTTTCAGCCTCAGGATGTTCTGCTTCACCTCAATTGAGAGTTCCTTTGACCGCATGTTGTCTGCTCACAGCAACAGCTTCCAAATGCAAAACCACATACCTGGAATCCACCCCTGACCTTTTAACTACTTCATTGATTACAGGTTAACGAGGGAGACGCCTTCAGAGTTAATTGCAGCCCTTAGAGTCCATTGTCCAATTACTTTTGGTCCCTTGAAAAAGAGGACGCTATGCATTACAGAGCTATGATTCCTAAACCCTTTCTCCGATTTGGATGTGGAAACTATCATATTGCAGCTGGGAGTGTGCACTTTCAGCCCATATTATATATATAATTGTATTTCTGAACATGTTTTTGTAAACAGCTAAAATAACAAAACTTGTGTCACTGTCCAAATATTTCTGGCCCTAACTGTAGCTGTTGCTAACAATTTGCATACTTCCAGTCCACCTTCTGACTAGATGTAATCAGTCTCTCTCAATTAACTTATAGTCTAGTTGGCATGTGACTGCATGCATGCCAATTTCATACTTGCAGTCACGTGACCACCCACTATCACAGCACTACCGTAGAATCCAGACAGCACCGCATTTCAATCACAGAGTGACTGCAGACCTATCACAAGACTTAACAACACCTTTGATAAATTTGTTATAACAAAGTCTACAAATAAAAAGGCATAAATCACAATAGACATGACTAAAATATAATCCCCTGATGGAGCGGAGGCGAAACGCACCAATTTATTTAATACATATTCTTTCAAGAGACTGTAGTAAGTGGTATTCTTTGGCAGTAAATTTATATTATGTGGTTACTTCCTTCTAATTTAGGCTTTACTTATATTGGTGGATGTGGTATGGCCAAACTATAGTTTTATTGTATGTAATTTATTAAACGGAACCCAACAGCTGATTCATACTGCCCGAGCCATGCATGAATCAAATATTCCTACTCCACACTGATGAGGGGCAAAAACCCCGAAACAGCTGTCTGTGGATGGATACCATGCTTGGCATAGGTGGCTTTCCTTCATAGGATGCTGCCCTTCCCGTGGTTGTTCCTTCCCGGGGAAAGGCCTGGCTATTCACTGCTTGCGTCGAGAAACACGTGATGGTGTCTCCGCAGCTTCTTTACATGCATATGCATGAATCAAAGACTGGCTGCATTTTTGCAGTTGTGTATGTCATACTCTGAACTGCTGCAGCGTTTAATAGAAAACATACTTTCAAAAGATGACTGGGGACTAAATGTCTTGGATGACTAGTTCAAGAGGCAGCTTCTCAGCAGTCAAAGGGAGTGGGGCAGGGAAAAGCTGCCAGGGACCATCCTTGGAATAATCATCTGACATGAACAGCACCCAGTTGGCCATTTAAAAGTATGCTGTCTCTGGAATGGTGGCAACATTACAGTAAAGCATAAATTGCTGCATTATTGGAATCAATTTTGATTCATGCGTGTTTCGAGCAAGTTCCCTTTAGATCATGTTCATACATTCACTTTTGGTCGGTATTTTCCATAAGCCAAAACCAGTAGTGGGTGATAAATGCAGAAGTGGTGACGTGTTTCTATTATACTTTTCCTCTGATTGTTCCTGTCCTGGTTTTGGCTTACAAATACTGATTATCAAAAAATTCATAAATTCATGTAGCACAAATGTATTCCCAGGTTGGGAACATAATGTTTTGTGTTCCTTCTATTGGTAGTAATAAAGGGTGGTTTCACATTGGATTCAGTGGCTCACATGGCAGGTACTCCCTCCGCCAAAACGGGATTCGGACGAATGCGACGACGGAGCCATAGACTAGAATGTTGCCAACAAAGCGAACATGTGCTCTGCCTTGCATTATTTTTGGGAGAGTACGCCTACTGGAGGTGGACACTCAGACATAGGCTACTATGTCTGTGTGACCGACTCCAGTACGCGTATAAGCCCCAAAATTATGCATGGCAGAGTGCATGTTTGCTCTCTCGCCACTATTATAGTCTATAGCCCCATCACCGATATGTTCAAATCCCACTTTGTGGGGGGGTTCAGGCGCAAGTCCCAAAGGGGCCATTGAATGGGTGCCAAAATGCAGGGTGACAGAACTCCCAAGTTACGATCGGGTGGAGTACTCCTTTAATATTCTGTTCCCAAAGAAGCAAAAATACTCCCCAAACGTGTGAACGTGGCCTTGAAAGACAAAAAAACAAAAACAAAACCCAAACATCTTTCACGATTGTGGCTCTATCTTCGTTACAGGTAGCAATTGTCTACACAGAAAGGATTGGCAGCTCCTGATAAATAAATGTATCAATTTTGGACATTAGTTCATTTTGTTATATATATATATATATATATATATATATATATATATATATATATATATATATATATATATATATATATATATATATATAGTAAGATTGCTCTTACTGAGTGTATTGGGGGACTCTCACTTGGCACGGGATTCAGGCACACGGGCACAGTTTTTTATAACAAAAAACAGTCCATGTGGTTTATTATGGCATCATAAACCACAGAAATATGAACAACAAGCAAACATTCTTTGCACCAAACTTCACATTAACAGTTTACGGCTTTGAAAACGTGGTCATTAAACACGTCGAACCTCTGTGTCCAGTTATCGTGGGTGACCGCACGCCATACACTTCATTAATGTCCATGGAGCACAACAGGCACCAACATACAACATTACAGTTGCAGCAACTAAAAACGCTGGTCCTCTCCTGACCAGTTGCCGTGGGTTACCACACAGTTCATATCACAAGTACCAACAGTCTGTACAGGTACCTGACGGGAGCTCCTTGCTCCACCTGCTGACTCCTTGTCAGTCCTCTCTTCCGGGAAAGCTGCCTCGCGGGAATCACCAACTTGCCTGTGCGGCATATCTTAGTCAGTCCAGACTGTTATGAAAGGTAATTCAGTACCACAATGGACATAGAGGTCAGCGCACATACAGTGACCTGGCAATAACCCAAAAAACAAGAACGAGCTCTGAGACGTGGGAACTCTGTTGACCGCAATCCCTAATCCTCTCCAACCACACTAAAGGCAGCCGTGGATTGCGCCTAACGCTCCCTATGCAACTCGGCACGGCCTGAGAAACTAGCTAGCCTGAAGATAGAAAATAAGCCTACCTTGCCTCAGAGAAATACCCCAAAGGAAAAGGCAGCCCCCACATATAATGACTGTGAGTTAAGATGAAAAGACAAACGTAGAGATGAAATAGATTTAGCAAAGCGAGGCCCAACTTTCTGAACAGAGCGAGGATAGGAAAGGTAACTTTGCGGTCAACACAAAACCCTACAAAAACCACGCAAAGGGGGCAAAAAGACCCTCCGTACCGAACTAACGGCACGGAGGTACACCCTCTGCGTCCCAGAGCTTCCAGCAAGCAGAAAAAAACAAATTGACAAGCTGGACAGAAAAAAACAGCAAACAAATAGCAAAGAGGAACTTGGCTATGCAGAGCAGCAGGCCACAGGAACGATCCAGGAGGAAACAGGTCCAATACTAGAACATTGACTGGAGGCCAGGATCAAAGCACTAGGTGGAGTTAAATAGAGCAGCACCTAACGACTTCACCACAACACCTGAGGAAGGAAACTCAGAAGCCGCAGTACCACTTTCCTCCACCAACGGAAGCTCACAGAGAGAACCAGCCGAAGTACCACTTGTGACCACAGGAGGGAGCTCTGCCACAGAATTCACAACACCAGACCCACCGAAGGACGGTAGCTTCCCCAACAGTTTCACTGTGCGGGTGCTATTCAGGACGGAAGTCCAACACCCTAGGCCACCAGGTCTGAAGCCCCACCATGTGCTCTTCAGGAAGCCTCCTCCCAGGTCTTCCAACACAGGCTTCAAACAGGAAACTCACAGCGACCATGTGTCCCACACCCTGGTCACATCATATACCTTTTTAACCAGCAGAGGGAAAGCTGACAGCTTTGGGCAGATGTTTATAGCCTTATAGCCTGGGAAGGGGGCAATATCCAGACTGATATTGATAGGCATCTTATGGGGGTGCCTTTTCTGGGACGGCTGAGAGCTTATGTTTTTAGTCTGGGATGGGGCCACTATTCATGGCCCTCTCCTAGCATATTAATATCAGCCCACAGCTGTCTGCCTAGCCTTTCCTGGTTATTAATTATAGGGGACGATTTTTTTTTTTTGGGGGGGGGGGGAGGTTCCCCAATTTAATAACCAGTAAATGCTAAATATACAGCTGTGAGCTGATAATAGCCTGGGAAGCTCCATGGGTATTACCCCTTCCCAGGCTATAAACATCTGTCCCCATTTCACTTTGCTGGTTAACAACATTTCAGGGGATCCCACGCCATTTTTTCAGTATTTTTTATTTAGTGATAAAATACATGTACAGTAAGCTACACAAGCACTATAACAATTCTGACTGACATCTTTATATCTATTCTATGTACGGTATATATCTATACTGTCGAGACACGCTGTGATTTTACTGTACGCGGCAGATGAAACGTCAGGTTTTCAAGAACATAGGTGTGTAACGATAGGACGGCACTCGCATGGTCCGAGTGCCATGTAATTTTTTTTTTTCTTTTACTCACAGCCATTGACTTGAATTGGTGAATCTTGTCAGAAATATGAGGACAATTGCAGCATGCTGCATTTTTCTTCTCAGCGTGATATTAGCCGAGAAAAAAAAAAAAAAGAAAATTGCACTCATAGATTAACATTGACCAGAGTGCAATCCAAGCCCTGAAACTGATTTTTTTTCATACGGCATGATGCACTTACCTGCTTAGCTACGCTTCCTGATACACGTGGCTGACGCACCTGTCTGCTCGTGTTCCTTCCCCAACCAAATACTACAAGGTTTACAGTTATGGTCTTTGCCAGTCGCTAATTAGTGAATATATTATTAAATTCAGCAGGATCACTCAAGCGTTTATCAGAAAAATGATACAGACAAGGAGGGGGATGGGCTACGGGCCAAGATTTAGGTAGTGTTGACATGTGGACAGCAACCAATATAGAAGTATGTCTTCAGCTCAGTAACTCGCTGTGACGTGATAAACTTGAGCGCAGTCCATATCCAATGAATTCCTGTCACCTAGTTTTTTTTTTTATAGAGTTGTGTACTATGAAAAGAACTGCATAGATGATGAACTGACCAGATTAGCATTTTTTTCTTTTTTACAGTGATACACAATTGCATATTTTATTGTGACAGACGCTGGTTCACTGCGGTACTTGTACCAACTTGTTCCAATCACAGACACAGCGACTACTTGTGACATCTATGATGACCTTGCAAAGCGCTACATCTGTGCCCACCCCGGCTGTTCTCTGGGAGATTATACGTTGTTCCTTCTCAATCTCATTCCCTACAGCCACAACCATGGAGTGTGTGGATTAATAATGGTCGATATTCTCCGAAAATGGCTTGTAATAAAAGCTGTGAATATTGCCTTAAGTACAGCTGGGCTTACGTACTACAATACTTTGTGCAATCCAATTAATTCCGAGGGAATCTAGGGATAATTGCTGGGTGTAAATGCCCCCAAAGCAATAGCTTATGAACGGCAATCATCACTGGCACAGTAATTGAAACTAATCCGATGTTAAAATGTGACGTCAGACAGTCCAAATTGTACTGAAAGCTATGGCCCAGATTCATCTACAATGGCATTTGGTACAGTAAGTGTGTGCTGGAGTAAGATGTGCCAAATTCGTTATACGGCCTGCGCCTCAATGAATTTTGCACATCTTTAAGCTGTTGCACACCAAAGCAAGAAGTCTTTTTCTAGATAGAGGTCTGAAGCCCCACCATATGCTCTTCAGGAAGCCTCCTCCCAGGTCTTCCAACACAGGCTTCAAACAGGAATCTCACAGCGACCATGTGACCCACACCCTGGTCACATCATATACCTTTTTAACCAGCAGAGGGAAAGCTAACAGCTTTGGGCAGATGTTTATAGCCTTATAGCCTGGGAAGGGGGCAATACCCAGACTGATATTGATAGGCATCTTATGGGGGTGCCTTTTCTGGGACGGCTGAGAGCTTATGTTTTTAGTCTGGGATGGGGCCACTATTCATGGCCCGTTCCTAGCATATTAATAGCAGCCCACAGCTGTCTGCCTAGCCTTTCCTGGTTATTAATTATAGGGGATGATGTTTTTTTTTTTGGGGGGGGAGGTTCCCCAATTTAATAACCAGTAAATGCTGAATATACAGCTGTGAGCTGATATTAATAGCCTGGGAAGCTGCATGGGTATTACCCATTCCCAGGCTATAAACATCTGTCCCCATTTCGCTCTGCTGGTTAACAACATTTCAGGGGATCCCACGCCATTTTTTCAGTATTTTTTATTTAGTGATAAAATACATGTACAGTAAGCTACACAAGCACTATAACAATTCTGACTGACATCTTTATATCTATTCTATGTACGGCATATATCTATACTGTCGAGACACGCTATGATTTTACTGTACGCGGCAGATGAAATGTCAGGTTTTCAAGAACATAGGTGAGTAACGATAGGACGGCACTCGCATGGTCCGAGTGCCATGTAATTTTTTTTTTTCTTTTACTCACAGCCATTGACTTGAATTGGTGAGTCTTGTCAGAAATATGAGGACAATTGCAGCATGCTGCATTTTTCTTCTCAGCGTGAGATTAGCCGAGAAAAAAAAAACAAAACAAAATTGCACTCATAGATTAACATTGACCAGAGTGCAATCCAAGCCCTGAAACTGCGCTTAGTAACCCGATATTTACCCTGGTTACCAGTGAACACATCGCTGGATCGGCGTCACATACGCCGATCCAGCGATGACAGTGGGTGATCAGCGACCAAAAAAAGGTCCTGATCCTTCCCCAGCGACCAACGATCTCCCAGCAGGGGCCTGATCGTTGGTTGCTGTCACACATAACGAGATCGTTAGCGGGATCGTTGCTACGTCACAAAAAGCTTGACGTTGCAACGATATCGTTAACGAAATCGTTATGTGT
This sequence comes from Ranitomeya imitator, assembly GCF_032444005.1. Lineage (NCBI taxonomy): Eukaryota > Metazoa > Chordata > Amphibia > Anura > Dendrobatidae > Ranitomeya > Ranitomeya imitator. The sequence goes on from NC_091282.1 coordinate 303,375,627, forward strand.
GAAGGTACCTTTAGCTATTGAAATAAGTCAGTCCGCCCCCTTCCTCCACGTTATTGTTGCTATTGACACAGGCAAAAGGAGGAAGCCCTCTCCTGTGTCGTAACAAAGCAAAAAGTGGAGGCACCAAGGCCACTGCTGATATCTTGAAAACAGGTCAGATTTCCTTATTCAAGGGTATCAAATTCATTTTTCCCCACTTTACGCACAGTAAAAAAAAAATTGTTGTTATTGCACAACCCCTTTAATTGCAAGAAGTGGAACTACATTAACCCCTTAGCGACCGCCGATACGCCTTTTAACGGCGGCCGCTAAGGGTACTTAAAGCACAGCGCCGTTAATTAACGGCGCTGTGGAAAAAGTGAATAGCACTCCCCAGAGTCGGATTTTCTCCGGGGTCTCGGCTGCCGGGGGTAGCCGAGACCCCAGAGAACATGATTCGGGGGTTTTTTTTACCGACCCCGCATTTGCGATCGCCGGTAATTAACCGTTTACCGGCGATCGCAAAAAAAAAAAAAAAACACACGATCTCTTTTTAATTTCTCTGTCCTCCGATGTGATCGCACATCAGAGGACAGAGAAAAGGGGTCCCAGATAGCCCCCCGATACTCACCTATCTCCCCCGGTTATCCTCGTGTCTCCCGGTGGGCGCCGCCATCTTCAAAATGGCGGGCGCATGCACAGTGCGCCCGCCACCGGGAGAATCTTTGGGGTCTCGGCTGCCGGGGGTAGCCGAGACCCCAAAGAACATGATCGGGGTTGGTTTTACCGACCCCTGTTTTGCGATCGCCGGTAATTAACTGTTTACCGGCGACTGCAAAAAAAAAAAAAAGTAAAGTGTAATTCTCTGTCCTCTGATGTGATCGCACATCAGAGGACAGAGAAATAGGGGGATTCGGGGACCCTATCATACTCACCTGTGTCCCTGGGTCCTCCTGCTGCTCCTCCTGGCCGCCGGCAAAAGAAAATGGCAGGCGAATGCGCAGTGCGCCCGCCATCTGTCTCCATCTGCCGTCCGGCAGGAGAACAGCAGTTGGGGCTAAAATTAGGGTTAGGGCTAGGGTTGGGGTTAGGGTTGGGGCTAAATTTAGGGTTAGGGTTGGGGCTAAATTTAGGGTTAGGGTTCTTTCACACTTACGTCGGTACGACATACCGACGCACGTTGTGAAAATTGTGCACAACGTGGGCAGCGGATGTAGTTTTTCAACGCATCCGCTGCCCAATCTATGTCCTGGGGAGGAGGGGGCGGAGTTACGGCCACGCATGTGCTGTCAGAAATGGCGGACGCGACGTACAAAAAAACGTTACATTGAACGTTTTTTGTGCCGACGGTCCGCCAAAACACAACTGATCCAGTGCACGACGGACGTGACGTGTGGCCATCCGTCACGATCCGTTGGCAATACAAGTCTATGGGCAAAAAAACGCATCCTGCGGGCACATTTGGAGGATCCGTTTTTTGTCCAAAACGACGGATTGCGACGGGTGCCAAACGACGCAAGTGTGAAAGTAGCCTTAGGGTTAGGGTTAGGGTTGGGGCTAAAGTTAGGGCTAGGGTTGGGGCTAAAGTTAGGGTTAGAGTTGGGATTAGGGTTAGGGTTTGGATTAGGGTTGGTATTAGGGTTAGGGTTAGGGTTGGTATTAGGGTTACGCTTGGGATTAGGGTTAGGTTTGGGATTAGGGTTAAGGTTAGGGTTGTGATTAGGGGTGTATTGGGATTAGGGTTAGGTTTGAGGTTAGGGTTGAGATTAGGATTAGGGGTGTGTTGGATTTAGGGTTTTGATTAGGGTTATGGTTAGGGTTGACATTAGGGTTGTTTTGGGGTAAGGGTTGTGATTATCGTTAGGGTTAGTGATTAGGATTATGGATCGGGTTGGGGTTAGGGTTGGAGCTAGAATTGGGGGGTTTCCACTGTTTAGGCACATCAGGGGCTCTCTAAACGTGACATGGCGTCTGATCTCAATTCCAGCCAATTCTGCATTGAAAAAGTCAAACGGCGCTCCTTCACTTCCAAGTTCTGCGGTGCGCCCAAAAAGTGGTTTACCCCCACATATTGGGTATTGGCATATTCAGGAGAAATTGCATAACAAAATTTATGGTTACATTTCTGTTTTTATACTTGTGAAAATAAAAAAAAATGGTTCTGAATTAAAATGTTTGCAAAAAAAAGTTAAATGTTCATTTTTTCCTTCCACATTGTTTCAGTTCCTGTGAAGCACGTAAAGGGTTAATAAACTTCTTGAATGTGGTTTTGAAAACCTTGAGGGGTGTAGTTTTTAGAATGGTGTCACACTTCGTTATTTTCTATCATATAGACCCCTCAAAATGACTTCAAATGTGATGTGGTCCCTAAAAAAAAAGGTGTTGTAAAAATGAGAAATTGCTGTTCAACTTTTAACCCTTATAACTCCCTAACAAAAAAAAATTTTGTTTCCAAAATTGTGCTGATGTAAAGTAGACATGTGGGAAATGTTATTTATTAACTATTTTTCGTGACATATCTCTCTGATTTAAGGGCATAAAAATACAAAGTTTGAAAATTGCAAACTTTTAAAAATTTTCGCCATATTTCCATTTTTTTTCATAAATAATCGCAAGTAATATGGAAGAAATGTTACCACTAACATGAAGTACAATATGTCACGAAAAAACAATATCAGAATCAGCGGGATCCGTTGAAGCGTTCCAGAGTTATAACCTCATAAAGTGACAGTGGTCAGAATTGCAAAAATTGGCTCGGTCATTAAGTACCAAATTGGCTCTGTCACTAAGGGGTTAAACAATGTGACTATAGAGCAGGATATATGGTCACCATGGTAAGAAATGCTTGGGGTGATAAATGAGTAGAGACCTATGCCACTTCATGAATGGAATAAAGATTGGAGAATTTCTTTCTACTTTTCCCCATCTGTTTAAAATGTGTTTTTGGACAGTAGCGACTGAGTCATGAAGATGGATCCTTTTCAGCTGACTGCGTAGAAATGAATGGAGTTGTTCCTACTCTTGTAACAATGGTTTGCAATGGTTCTAGTAGCCAGATTGTAAGCTCCGAGCAGAGACCACAGCGCTAACGTTTGACAGGCGGAAAGTGCGGTCTATGACTGGGATAGATGGAGCCAACTTTGTACATTAGGCAGTGGGTGTTCGCACCCTCTGCCGAATGGAGTGCAGGCTGCAAGATGTATCAGTTGCTAGGGATCATTTTTTCCCACCCAGTTGCTATGGCAACCCGTCATTTATGCCCAGTGCATAAATGAATATACAGACATTGGTGAATAAAGTTACTGTATCTTATCTGCTTTTTATGAGGTTATTTCTTCTATTTGTAGGCAAGCACACACACTAAATATACGTTTTCCTTCTCTTGCCTTCTCTAGTTCTCAGTGCCCCTGACCCGAACAGTCCTAGTTACAGAATATTATGTAACTAGGCCATTTTGTCAGAGTAGCAGTGAACATTTAGTGACAAAGTGATCAGATTCCACAAACACTTCAATTTAATCTTGGGCCCCAATTCATTAAGACTGGCGTTTTGTACGCTACTGCAGGTGTCTTAATGATCAGCATACAGAAATAAAATGAGCCTAATTAATAAAGCAGTGCAGGACACTTAATTAAATGCATCCTTAATTAGTGGCGCGCCCCTCCGTCTGGGGCTGGAGTAACATTTCTGGCATAAGGAATGTAACCACTTTTTAAAAATTTGTCAGGCGGGTATTGCCACACCCCATCCCAAATCCTCCCCAGCTCCACTCATTTTGGCGGAGCTGCCTTCTGAAATTAGTGTGAAGACATCAAAAGCTGCAACATTTTTATGCAACTTTGTGTAGTGAGAAAATTCGGCGCCATTTGAAAATGTTTTATACCAGAATTCTGATGTTTATGATGAATCAGGGCCTTATAAGCTGGGTACAGGGACAAGTAGTACCTGAATGTCTCGCCTTTTTCCTGCCCAGCTCTACATAGTTACGTAGGTTGAAAAAAAGACCTGGGTTCATCAAGTTCAACCTTTGTCCACCAATTGTACATTTTGTCACTAATTTAACTATAACCAGCAATGTTATGTGTATCAAGGAAATTGTCCAGCCCTATTTTAAAAGCTGTTATAGTGTCTGCCATTACTACCTCCTGTGGTCAGGCATTCCACAGTCTGACTGCTCTAACTGTAAAGAACCCTTTCCTATTTAGCTGCCGGAATAGCCTTTCTTCCACTCGTAATGAGTGCCCCCTGGTCCTTAGTATGGACCTTGAAAGGAATAAGTCATGTGCCAGTGTTTTGTACCCGCCACAAGTGATGAGCAAGTATACTCGTTGCTTGGGTCTCCCCGAGCATGCTCGGGTGGTCTCTGAGTATTTTGGCGTGCTCGGAGATTTAGTTTTCGTTGCCTCAACTGCATGATTTGCGACTGCTAAGGAGCCTGAATACATGTGTGGAATGTCTGTTTGTTAGGGAATTCCCACATGTATTCAGCCTGTCTACAAGTCGCAAATCATGCAGCTGAGATGACAAAAATTAAATCTTCAAGCATGCCAAAATACTCGAAGATCACTCGGGAAGACCTGAGCAACAATGCTACTCACCCATCACTACTCGCCACACATATACAGCTCTGGCAAAAATTAAGAGACCACTGCAAAATTTTCAGTTTGTCTGGTTTTTCTCTTTATGGGTATATTTCTGAGTAAAATGTAAATTGTTCTTTTATTCTATAAACTACTGACAGCAAGTCTCCGAAGTTCCAAGCAATAAATTTTGTATTTATTTTCTGAAAATGAGAAATGGTCAAAATAAAAAAATACATTGCTTGCAGACCTCAAATAATGCAAAAAAAAAAAAAAAAGCTCATAATCATTTAGAAACAATAATACAAATGTTTTAACTCAGGAAGAGTTCAGAAATCAATATTTTGTGGAATAACCATGATTTTTAATCACAGCTTTCATGCGTCTTGGCATGCTTTCCACCAGTCTTTCACATTGCTTCTGGATGACCTTATGCCACTTCTGGTACAAAAATGTAAGCAGTTCTTCTTTGTTTGATGGCTTGTTACTATCCATTTTCCTCTTGATAATATTCCTGAGGTTTTCAATGGGGTTCAGGTCTGGAGATTGGGTTGGCCATGACAGGGATTTGATGTGGTGGTCCTTCATCCACACCTTAATTGACCTAGCTGTGTGGCAAGGTGCATTGTGTTGCTGGAAAAAACAGTCCTCAGAGTTGGGGAACATTGCCTGATAAGAAACAATCAACTGTTTTTCCAGGATAACCTTGTATGTGGCTTGATTCATACATCCTTCGCAAAGATTAACCTGTCCAATTCCAGCCTTGATGAAGCATCCCTAGATCATCACCGATCCTCACAGTAGGTGCAAGACACTGTGGCTTGTACGCCTCTCCAGGTCTCCCGTTTAACCATTAGACGACCAGGTGTTGGGCAAAGCTGAAAATTAGACTCACCACAGAAGATTACCTTACTCCAGTCCTCTATGGGTCCAATCCTTATGGTCTTTGGCAAACTTCAGCCTGCCTCTCATTTTCTTCTCATTTTTTTTTAGCTTTACATGACTTGAGTCCTTCCTCTAGGAGCCTGTTACAAACTGTTCTTGCCGTGCACTTCACCCCAGCTGCCATTTGCCATTCCTTTTGTAGGTTACTTTATGTCATCCTGCAGTGGCTGAGTGACATTCGAAGAAGATGACGGTCATCCCGGTCAGTGGAGAGTCGTTTTCGCCCTCTGCCAGTCTGTAGCTTTGTTGTCCCCAATGTGTTCTGCTTGACCTTGTTGTAATGGACTGCCGTCTTAGAAATTTTAAGGATGGAGGCAACATGATGCTCACTTATGTCCCTGTGCTAGTAAAGCCAGAATTGAGCCCTTCTTTTCCTCACTCAAGACTTTTATTTTCAACTCATTTGGCATGGTTAAAAGTTATTTTTTCATTCCTATTACTTTTGGGATATTACTAGCACTTGTTTTGCCATCCAGCTTGTCCTATATCAAGAGGATTGTGCACACCACAGCAGTGTTTTTTATACTTTCCTTCATTCAATAAGATTTGGTTCAGGTGATCACCTAATCAGAAGCACATTAAGTAGAATGAGGTGTACTCTGGTTGGAATTCAACTTACACTGGAATGGAATGGCTGTCAGACATGTAGAGAAGCTGATTTTTATAAAACTGTGCAGTGGTCTCTTAATTTTTGCCAGTGCTGTATATTGTGGCTTCTGTAAAAAAAAAATAAAAAAAATGAAAGATGTGTTGTTTCAGTGTATGTTCCCATATTTTGAATACGTAGTGGATTTTAGGTCCTGATCTTCCAGGCAGAATATCTGCTGTACTTTACATTGTGGCTGAGATTTCACAAAGTCTAATGCTCAGGCTGTGAAGAAGAAAATCGGAAGCTAAAAATTGACCCGGACTGTGGATCTGAAATCTGCAACATGTCAATTTTATGCTTCGAAATTCACTGTGGTTTTCGTCCATAGCAATCACGTCATCAAAGAGGCCACAAAGTGTAAATGTGTGTGACATTAGCTTTACCCTGAAGTGATGCCTATATTCAATGATACCGTTTCTATGTGAACTAGGTTTCATTCACCGAATTCACAAAGATCCAACAGATGAACTGAAGCTCGTACATGTCAATTCCTGCAGCAGAAATCATTTCAATCTCTTCTTGCTGTACATTACCCGCAAATATATTCTTTCCATTTCCTGTTACTTGTTTATAAGCTTTGTTATTCCAGCTGGATGCAGAAAAGTTTTTTGGAATATATTGGGGTGGGCAGCATCCGTTATCCCAGCTGTTACTCAACAACATACGGTACATTTTTCAATGCCCGCATATCAAAATTCTAGGTTTTATTAGATGTGCTGTAAAACAACAGTTGCCTACATAGGTTCCCCCTTTATTAGCCTTCTTTTACACTTACCGTGTTTTTTGCGGCCTGTTATTGCGGGCATTTTTTGCGGGCCGTATCGCCCACAATTTTCACAGTCTGCTGCAATAACGGACTGCAAAAAACTTGCGGATCGCCGTTTTTCAAGGTTTCAAATACTATGGAAAAAGTATTGTAAAAAAAACCTGGCATTCCGCAAAACCGGAAGTCACGGTGCACCGCATAAACAAGCTTCCGTTGTTTTTGTGGCCCCATTGATTTTCAATGGAGGCCGTGTCCGTAAGCCGTGAAAAAGATCAAGCAGGCTTGATATTTTTTCACGGCCGTAAATACGGCCCTCACGGCCATACGGCGCTCAGTGGAATTATTGCGACCCGTTTTTGCAGCCCCATAGAAATCTATTGGGGTTACAAAAACAGGACGCAAAACCACGGTAAGTGTAAAAGAATCCAAAGTAAAGCATTGCACATGTTCAACGTACGGGATTTGGAAACCTCTTCAAGCCTAATAGGCCCCAGGCAAAATAGATAGCTGTTGGCTGACGATCGTTCGTCTGGCAGCTCTTCTGGAGTCCTGCTCATTTTTCTGAGTATATCTACACAAAAGTAGACCCTAATTGATGGTGTGGTATATTCAACATATACTAAACTTCCCGGACGCTAGCTGATAAAAGTGTAATAATTCTTCTGCGTGCTCCTGTGTTCACCAGGAAAGAGCAGCTGTCAGACTTCTCTGGCGGCGTCTTATATCACAGAGAACAAACATATTGGCAATCCAATATCGAACATGCTGGATCCTTATTTGCCCCATGCACATTAGGCCAGTCTCACACGTCCAGATAATTCCGGTACCGAAAAAAAAAAAAATCGGTACCGGAGTTATCCGGGTCCGTGTGTCCGTGAGCTCACGTAGGCCATCCGTGTGGCACACGTGTGCCGCCCGTGTGCCGACTGGGTACCACACGGAGCGTGCAGGAGACAGCGCTAGAGATAAGCGCTGTCCCCTGCATCTGGTGCTGAAGCCGCCATTCATATCTTCTCTCCAGCAGCGTTCGCTGGAAAGAAGATATGAAAAATCCTTTTTTTTGTTTTTTCATGTTTTAAATAAAGATCCCTGTACCCAACCCCCTCCCACCCCCTGTGCGCCCGCCCGCTGGTAATTAAATACTCACCCAGCTCCCTCGCAGCGTCCTGTCCTCCCGCAGCTTCTCCTGTATGAGCGGTAACGTGGTGCCGCCCATTACAGTCATGAATGGGAGGTGGAGCCGCATATTCATGATTGTAGTGGGCGGCACCACGTGACCGCTAATACAGGAGAAGCTGCGGGAGGACAGGACGCTGTGAGGGAGCCGGGTGAGTATTGAATTACCAGCGGGCGGGCGCACAGGGGGTGGGAGGGGGATGGGTACAGGGATCTTTATTTAAAACATGAAAAAACAAAAAAAAGAGGATTTTTCATATCTTCTTTCCAGCGAACGCTGCTGGAGAGAAGATATGAATGGCGGCTTCAGCACCACATGGGGGGGGGGGGGGGGGCAGAGCTTACTGTAGCGCTGTCTCCTGCACGGCACACGGACTGCACACGGACAGCGTCCGTGTGCGGTACGTGTTTTACACGGACCCATTGACTTTAATGGGTCCGTGTAATCCGTGCGCTCCCACGAACACTGACATGTCTCCGTGTTTTGCACACGGACACACAGTCCATGAAAACACGCTGACATGTGCAGAGACACATTGATTTCAATGTGTCTACTTGAGTCAGTGTCTCCGGTACGTGAGGAAACTGTCACCTCACGTACCGGAGCAACTGACGTGTGAAATCGGCCTTAGAGTGTCGGGCCAATATTGGTGAATTTGGAAGACCATAGATCGGTTTAAGATATTAGGATACTATATAAAAGCGGTTATCCAATCACAGTTGCATTCATATTCCTGCTATTACATGATGTATTTATGTCTGGGAACAAATGGAATAATTGCAGTCAATTAGAACAATTTGGTTGTACTTCTCTAATAAGAGGCTTGGAGCTGGCTATATTGTGTGATTTCTAATGCATGAAATAGGAGAAGAATGGAAAGCATTAATGGTGACCGAGCTTACGTGGTCACAACTTTGTATGAAGTCATCTGCGATTCAGAGGCAGTAACTGTCTGATAATTAATAATTAATATAAAAAGGATGAGATAACATCCTTTGTAGAATTTAGTCAGTAATGGCTTTTCACTGTAGTTTTGGGCACATATTGAAAACATTTAATCTATTCTTGGGGAAAAAAAATACAAAAAAAACTCCACAGAACACAGGCTTGTAAGTATCCAAAGTATTAGGATATACCAAAATGTGTTCTCTTGGTGCAAGTTTGATCGGTATATATTAACTCTCTCTATAGACAGAGAAAGTTGTCAATCAGCAGTGAGTTGGCAGGCGGAGACTGTGTACAATGAACACATTGGACTCCTCCTTGACATGACTGGCAGCGTGCTACAAGAATTAAACCGTATGACCACATCAGACATAACAGGGCATTTGGCTCTGAGGGGGCACCATGACAGATTTCCATTCAGCTAACCAGGGGAACTGGCAGGCAACCGGCTAACTTTTTTTTTGACACATGGCAAGAAAAAGAGGGAACAGGCATGGTGCATTTCAACATGCCCCGTCCTTTGTTCTGCAGAAAAATGTCAGCCTGCAGAGGTGTCCGACAGTGGCTTCCTCTCCGCATTGACATTACATGCCTCCTTGGCCAGATGTGACAGTTATTGAACGTGTATAGCCACCACGAGAATGTCCCACCACAAGAATGCACCAGTATAATGCCCATATGCCCCTGACATGGATGTGGAGTAACAGGTTGAGAAAACCCTTCTGAGAGTGGTGTGCGCAGGTAGACTTTAACCTATCGATATATTAGAATAAGATCTTTGCAACTAATATATATATATTTTTACCTTAAAGATCTTTTCATGTTTGGGTCTATACAGAAAGTAGGTGATTGAGCAGCTTTTGTCATTTTTATCTAGGATGAGCTAATGATGACTGGACAGCTTCCCAGCCTTCAACAGATGACTAATGGGGCCCATAGACAATGAATGAAGAAGAATCACTGTGGTCTGGCTTTCTCGTAGAGTGGTTATCGTAAGCTTGGCGTGGGAAGCAGTCACGTGATGGAAAGCGGCGTCCGACTGAGTAGAAAACACATATCTAGCGCACCAAAGCTTGTGTGTCAGCATTTCTACTTATCTTTGGCTTTTCAGGTTTCTCATGCTCTCCTGCTCTCTATGGATGCAATGGTAGAAGCTCTCCAGGGAAGCAATGGTAGACGCTCTCCTGCTCTCTAAGGGGATGCAATGGTAGAAGCTCTCCTGCTCTCTACGGGGATGCAATGGTAGAAGCTCTCCTGCTTTCTATGGATGCAATGGTAGAAGCTCTCCTGCTCTCTATGGATGCAATGGTAGAAGCTCTCCTGCTCTCTAGAGATGCAATGGTAGAAGCTCTCCTGCTCTCTAGGGGGATGCAATGGTAGAAGCTCTCCTGCTCTCTAGAGATGCAATGGTAGAAGCTCTCTTGCTCTCTAGGGGGATGCAATGGTAGAAGCTCTCCTGCTCTCTATGGATGCAATGGTAGAAGCTCTCCTGCTCTCTATGGATGCAATGGTAGAAGCTCTCCTGCTCTCTAGAGATGCAATGGTAGAAGCTCTCCTGCTCTCTAGGGATGCAATGGTAGAAGCTCTCCTGCTCTCTAGGGATGCAATGGTAGAAGCTCTCCTGCTGTGCTGTTGCACACAATACTAACCTAATAAAACTGTAAATGCAGCTAGATCCCAGGTTACCAGTAATATAAAACCATTTATATACTTTTTTACCAAGAGGTACGGAGTCACGGAAGCAGTGCAGATATACGCAGGATGCGTGCCCATATTTCTGGTAAATATGAATAATACTAAGCCATTCTTGCTTGACCAGGGCTGTGGAGTTGGAGTCGGTGTCCTTTTTGGTGGAGTCGGAATAAAATGGACCGAGTGACTCCAAAATTGTATAATACATTGGGTACAGTACAGTAGTACAATGCAGGATGTGTTGTAAATGTTTTCACAATAATTTGGGAAAGTTATGAAATGTCTTATAAATGTCTGTTCTGTACCTGATCTAAGGATCTCGGCTTTTAGTTGAGATGAATCTGTGCGGCAGTTTACACATGTGGTCAAAATTGTTGGTGGCCCTCGTTTAATGACGGAAAAACACACAATGGTCATTTAGATAACTTGAATATGACAAAAGTAATAAGAAATAAAAGATCTATGAAAATGAAGAAATGAAAGTCAGACATTACTTTTCAACCATGCTTATACAGAATTTAAAATAAAACTCATGAAGTAGGCCTGGACAGAAATAATGGTACCCCTGAAAATAATGTGACAAAAGTGACATGTTAAATCAAGGTGTGTCCACTAAGAAGCATCACAGATGTCTACAATCTTGGAATCAGTGAGTGGGCCTGTATATAGGGCTACATATACTCACTGTGCTGTTTGATGACATGGTGTGTATCACACTCAACATGGACCAGAGGAAGCGAAGGATAGAGTTGTCTCAGGAGATTAGAAAGAAAATTATAGACCAACATGTTAAAGGTAAAAGTTCTAAGACTATCTCCAAGCAGATTGATGTTCCTGTGACTACAGTTGCACATATTATTCAGAAATTTAAGATCCATGGGACTATACCAACCTCCCTGGGCGTGGCCGCAGGAGAAAAATTGATAACAAATCAAAGAGATGGATAATACGAAGGTGAACAACAAGCTCAAGGAACATCAGTGTTAGACTGCACCATCCGTCATTGTATGAGCCAAAGTGGACTTCATGGGAGACAACCAAGGAGGACACCATTGTTGAAAAAAAAAAAAAATCATAAAAAAGCCAGACTAGAATTTGCCAAACTACATGTTGACAACACACAAAGCTTCTGGGAGAATGTCCTATTGACAGTTTATACAAAAATGGAACTCTTTGGCAAGGCACATCAGCTTCACAGATGGAAAAATGAAGCATATAAAAAAAAAGAACACTGTCCCTACTGGGAAACATGGCGGAGGCTGTTATGTTCTGGCAGTGGCGTAACTACCACGGTCGCAGCGGTCACCACTGCGACCGGGCCCGGCAGGTCAGAGGCACCCAACACCATGTTGCAGTGTAGGAGATCCCTCCCGCACGGCAACAGTCCGAGGCGTATCCAGGGGTCGGGGGCAGCCGGGGTATGTGAGAGATTGTCAGCACGGTGAGACAGCGTCTCCTGCTCTGCAGCCCCGGGACAGAAGGTGAGAGCATGCGAGGTGCGGGACAGGACAGAGCTGCTGTAAGCAGGTGAAGCTGTGGAGCTGCACGTTTATATCAGCCTCCCCTGTACCAGAGAGGAGAGTGTGAGATGTGTACGTGAGCTGTTATCTGGTGTGTGTGTGATATCTGTAGTGTGTGTGTGTGATATCTGTAGTGTGTGTGTGTGATATCTGTAGTGTGTGTGTGTGTGATATCTGTAGTGTGTGTGTGATATCTGTAGTGTGTGTGTGTGTGTGTGTCACATCTGTAGTGTGTGTGTGTGTGTGTGATAGCTGTAGTGTGTGTGTGTGTGTGTGTGTGAGGCAGGGGAGTAACTACCACGGTCGCAACTGCAACCGGGTCTGGCAAGTCAGGGGCCCGACAGGTTAGAGGCACACGACTCCCCTGTCGCAGCCGCCGCAGTGAACTATACCAGCGTCTATGATGCCAGTACAGTTCAAAGCAATGATGGGAGAAAGAGCATCAGCTGACGCTCTCTCCTCCATCATTCCCCTATGCCTCTGACACTGCGGGTGCGTGATGACATTACTTTATCACGTACCCGCTGTGTGCGGGGCCCAGGCAATATTGGCAAAGCCTGTGGCGGCTGCTGGGACCGGGAACAGGCGGCTCTGGAGCTAGTGGGGGGCACGTGGACCGAGCTGCCCAGGAGGGGGATGCCGCAGTGGCTCAGCCATGTGGATTATCCGGGGATGAACATGGAGGTGTACGGGACCAGCGGAAGTGAGGTGTGTCTGCTGCCCGTGTGTCACCGTCCTCGGCCCCCAGCGTCCCCGGCCCCCTGTGACACCAGCTCCATTTCCTCCCTGCTCTCCCGTGCCCCATGTCCTAGTAGGTCCCCAGGTTCAGGTGATTGTGCTCCTCCGGGTCCCCCGTACACACCTTGTTCCTCCTCCCCGGGTCCCCCAATGCTCCCCATCTCCCATGCCCTAAGTCCTCCTGCACCCCTTATGCATTCCTTGCCCCTTGTCCCCGTGTGACTCGTCTGCCCTGCTCTCAAGTCTCCCCTGTCCCCTTTCTCACCGTGTGTTCTCCATCTACCCTGTCCTTGTAATCCCTGTGCCCCTTCTTCCCTCCTCCCAAGTCTCCCCCCGCCGTCTTCCTCTGTCCCCTTGCAGCCCTTGCGTCTGTCTAATCTGCCCTCGGAGTCCCCTTGTGTCCTCTTGTGCCTGTCTCCCTTGCCCCCTAGTCCCCTTGTGTCCCAATGTGCCCTTCTCCCCTTCCACCTAGTCCCTATGAGTCCCCTTGTGCTTGTATCCCTTGTCCCCGTGTGTAGCCTTGTGTCAGTCTCCCTTGCCCACTAGTCCTTTTGTGTCCCCTTGCGCCTGTCTCCCTTATGCCCTTATGCTTATGTCCCTTGTCCCCGTGTGCCAGTCTCCCTTGCCCATTAGTCCTTGTGTGTGTCCCCTTGTAAGTCTCCCTTGCCCACTAGTCCCCGTGTGTCCCCTTGTCAGTCTCCCTTGCCCACTAGTCCCCTTGTAACCTCCCCTGCCTCCTAGCCCCCGTGTGTCCCATTGTGCCTGTTTTCCTTGCTCCCTAGTCCCCCTGTTACCCTTGTGCCTGTCTCCCCTAGCCCCCTTGTGTCCTTCTCCCCTGCCCCCTAGTCACCATTTGCTTGTGTCTTTCTCACTGCCCCTGTATGGAGGGGCTGCATTATACTATGAGGGGGCTGCATTATATTCTATGGGGGTTACATTGTATTGTATGGCAGGGCTGCAGTATACTCTGTGGGGTGGCTGCATTATACTATATGTGGGCTGCATTATACTGAATTGAGGACTATGGGGAATATATTATACTATATGAAGAACTAGGGTGCATTATACTATGGGAAGTGAATTGTTCGACATGGATGACGATGGCGGTGCATTATACTATATGGAGCACTATGAGGAGTGTATTATACTATATGGAGGACTGAGCAGTGTAGTTTTTTTTTTTTTTATTTAAATAGATTTTTATTAAGAATAAACATAAACATTACATTTTATCCATCTTCCAGTGTGTTACAAACAAAGTTTCTTCATTTTCAAAACCCCCAACAATCCAAACAAACCCCAAACCCTCCCCCCCCCCATGACAGCTCCTCTCCAATGATACTTTTATTACTAGTATTGATGGCTCTTTGAACCGCTTAACTCACTTGTGACCGCATATTCGTCTAGCAATTTCCCCCATTCAAAGGCCCTCAGCCTCCCATTTCCTTTACCTATTCATCCCGAGCAGTGTAGTTTAATATATGGAGGACTATGTGGAGTGTATAATACTAAATGGAGGACTGAGGAGTGTATTATACTATACGGAGGACTATGAGGGGTGCATTATACTATATGGAGCACTATGAGCAGTGTATTATACTATATGGAGGACTGAGGAGTGTACTATACTATATGGAGGACTGAGGAGTGTACTATACTATATGGAGGACTGAGGAGTGTATTATACTATATGGAGGACTGAGCAGTGTATTATACTATATGGAGCACTAGGAGAAGTGTATTATGCTATGTGTAGCACTATGACGAGTGTATTTTAATATATGGAGGACTATGTGGAGTGTATAATACTAAATGGAGGACTGAGGAGTGTATTATACTATACAGAGGACTATGAGGGGTGCATTATACTATATGGAGCACTATGAGCAGTGTATTATAATATATGGAGGACTGAGGAGTGTACTATACTATATGGAGGACTGAGGAGCGTATTATACTATATGGAGGACTGAGGAGCGTATTATACTATATGGAGGACTGAGGAGTGTATTATACTATATGGAGGACTGAGGAGCGTATTATACTATATGGAGGACTGAGGAGTGTATTATACTATATGGAGGACTGAGGAGTGTATTATACTATATGGAGGACTGAGCAGTGTATTATACTATATGGAGCACTATGAGGAGTGTATTTTAATATATGGAGGACTATGAGGAGTGTATTTTATATGGAGGACTATGAGGAGTGTATTATACTATATGGAGGACTGAGGAGTGTACAATACTATATGGAGGACTATGGGGAGTGTATTATACTATAAGGAGGACTATGGGGGTGCATTATACTTCTTATATGGATCCCCATGACTTCTATGTTAGCCCCTGATGAGTATAATGGTTTATTTTCTTTTATACATTGCATAACAATGGCAGTAAGGGGGAAAAATATATGCCAGGATGGGGCACTGGATAGTTATGCAACTGAGGTCACACTATACAACTTTGCAATAAAGCTATAGTGTGGGAAATGAAGAGGGAAAATGTGAATTTGGGTGGAAAATATTTTGGATTGGGGGGTGGGGGGTTCTGTGGGTGGCCCATTTGAAAGTTAGCATCGGGGCCCATAACTTTGTAGTTACGCCACTGTGTTCTGGGGCTGCTTTGCTGCATCTGGCACAGGGTTTTTAGAATCTGTGCAGGCTACAATGAAATCTCAAGACTATTAAGGGATTCTAGAGAGAAATGTGCTGCTCATTGTCAGAAAGCTTGGACTATTCTGAAGTGGCCTTCTATGAGCCCTGACCTAAATCCTATTGAGCTGGAACACTCTGTCTGGAAAAGGCAACCTTCAAACACGAGACACCTGGAGCAGTTTGCTCTTGAGGAGTGGGCCAAAATACCTGTCGAGAGGTGCAGAAGTCTCTGACAGTTACTGGAATCGCTTGATTGCAGAGATTGCCTCAAAAGGTTGTGCAACAAAATATTAAGTTAAGGGTGCCATCATTTCTGTCCAGGCCTTTTCATGAGTTTTATTTTTTTTTTTAATTCTGTGGAAGCATGGTTGAAAAGCAATGTCTGACTTTCATTTGTTCATTTTCATAGATTTTTTTATTTATTTATTACTTTTGTCAGATTCAAGTTATTTCTGGGACCATTGTGGGTTTTTCTGTCGTTAAACGAGGGGTACCAACAATTTTAACCATGTGTGTATGTACATGCTCAGAAGGGGGGGGGGGGAGGCAGTTCTGTGGGTCGGGGAAATTGAGGAGTCAGAGGTTTGGCTTACTGACTTCACAGGCCTGAGCTTGACTGCTTCCATAGTTGCTGTTGTAAGGAATAAAAGCAAGTACAGTAGTATCCTACTGTATTTTGCACCTCTGGTGGATGTGGAATTTGCTTAACCCATTGTTCCTACTACAGATAATCTGTTTCCACGGATTTCTAGCAGCGGCTAATTCCCATTTTCCCATTAAAAAATGCGTGCTGAGCCATATGGGCATGTTTATGCAGGAGTTTGGGGGAAATATATAATGAAAAAGAATAATGAACACCCCTTTTTCAATAATATCAATAGATCATACCAACTATACCTTATGAATAGTGATGAGCAAATACATTCGGCACTATTCATTACTCGGCGAGTAATTTGGCATTCGCCTCGGTATATTCGGGTGACCCGCCCAGCATATTTGGCGCTTTATTTGCTTGCCAATCACAGTAATGCCAGCACCACCGCATATGCGCCGGTCAGAGAGCCACGGTTCCCACACTGTCAAAAGACAGTGTGAGTGCACAGCTGTGATCGGAGGTATAAAGTTTACCTCCAGTCACTGGTGACATAGGGGCCCCCATAATTAATACCCAGCAAAGGTTAAGCAGACAGCTGTGGGCTGATATAATAGCCTAGGTAGGGGCCATGGATACTGGACTCCCCAGCTTAAAAACATCAGCTCTCAGCCGCCCCAGAAAAGGAGCAGCTATAAAGCCGCTGCCTGGTGTCATTGTTCTCACTTGAATACAACTCTCATCATTCTCCCCTGCTCATGCTGATCGCTGGTAGATCAGGGAAGAATGATGGGCATTGTCTTCAGCACCCGGTGCTGGGGAAAAGCGCTTCCTGTACCACTGCTTCCCTGGTGCCTGTCAAGTGGTACTGATGCGGCACATGGTTGCCACATGTATTACATACCCGGACATAGACATCTCTGATACCGCTTTGACGTTAGCGTGAGCGCCGTGGGAAAATTTCCCACTGCACTCGCACTAACGTCAGATAGGTGAGGTGACGTCAGACAGGTCCTACCAGTTCACCGCAAGACACTGGGTAGTGGTAGCAGATGCTGCTCAGTATCTATGCTGGAGAATCGGCTGTATGGTCACATCATGCAACCATGCAGCTTGCCATCCAGATGTGGCAGAGCTAGACCCGTCCAGGACAAATGGATTATCATCTTCTCGGCGGAATGGTGGGGAATATGGTTGTTTTTTATTTTAACTCTTTTGCAGTAGACTATAGCATTAGTAGAATGGGCAAGGTCATAGGTGTGGTTTAATTAAGATTTATTAAAGAAGTTAGTAAATGGGTTAGTAACTGGCTTAGTGATAGAAAGCAGAGGGTGGTTATAAATGGTATAGTCTCTAACTGGGTCGCTGTGACCAGTGGGGTACCGCAGGGGTCAGTATTGGGACCTGTTCTCTTCAACATATTCATTAATGATCTGGTAGAAGGTTTACACAGTAAAATATCGATATTTGCAGATGATACAAAACTATGTAAAGCAGTTAATACAAGAGAAGATAGTATTCTGCTACAGATGGATCTGGATAAGTTGGAAACTTGGGCTGAAAGGTGGCAGATGAGGTTTAACAATGATAAATGTAAGGTTATACACATGGGAAGAGGGAATCAATATCACCATTACACACTGAACGGGAAACCACTGGGTAAATCTGACAGGGAGAAGGACTTGGGGATCCTAGTTAATGATAAACTTACCTGGAGCAGCCAGTGCCAGGCAGCAGCTGCCAAGGCAAACAGGATCATGGGGTGCATTAAAAGAGGTCTGGATACACATGATGAGAGCATTATACTGCCTCTGTACAAATCCCTAGTTAGACCGCACATGGAGTACTGTGTCCAGTTTTGGGCACCGGTGCTCAGGAAGGATATAATGGAACTAGAGAGAGTACAAAGGAGGGCAACAAAATTAATAAAGGGGATGGGAGAACTACAATACCCAGATAGATTAGCGAAATTAGGATTATTTAGTCTAGAAAAAAGACGACTGAGGGGCGATCTAATAACCATGTATAAGTATATAAGGGGACAATACAAATATCTCGCTGAGGATCTGTTTATACCAAGGAAGGTGACGGGCACAAGGGGGCATTCTTTGCGTCTGGAGGAGAGAAGGTTTTTCCACCAACATAGAAGAGGATTCTTTACTGTTAGGGCAGTGAGAATCTGGAATTGCTTGCCTGAGGAGGTGGTGATGGCGAACTCAGTCGAGGGGTTCAAGAGAGGCCTGGATGTCTTCCTGGAGCAGAACAATATTGTATCATACAATTATTAGGTTCTGTAGAAGGACGTAGATCTGGGTATTTATTATGATGGAATATAGGCTGAACTGGATGGACAAATGTCTTTTTTCGGCCTTACTATGTTACTATGTTACTATGTAAGTCTGTGTCATTCTTTCAATTAAAGGACTTTTTTCTGTGTGTGTGCGCGTGTTTGTGTTTTTTATACGATATGACTATTGGGTTAGTAATGGGGGCGTCTTATTGAAGCCTCTCCCATTACTTGACAATACAAAGGTGACAACAACCCCAACTATCACCCCACTTGCCACTGTGTACATATTCTATGTGTATTTACTGTATGTAATCTGTCTATTCTATCCTGCCGGGTCTTGTGCGTGGCAGATTAATTGCCGGATTTTCATCTATTGCGCGGTGTGAGTCAGAAAGGCATGCAAGCATCTTCTCCATGTTGTTCCCATTTAATTTTAGCTCTTTCCTATTCATTTCAGCTTTTTCCCCATGCCCCAGACCTGTTTGTTGGGTCCAGCAGAAAAATATTCGGCTTTCCCATTGACTTGCATTGGGTCATTTATTTGGTACGAATACTAGAAAGTATTTGTGCCGATTTTCCCGAATCCAGATATTTCACTATTCAATCATCACTACTTATGAACCATATTGGGAGGAAGAAAAAAAGTCACGAACTTGGTGATCACTGCCAGGAGGAAATGGACCAAGGTAGGTATGAAAACTTTTTTAATCAGACTACACGCTTCGGGGCAGATCTGGCTCCAGATACATGGTGAACCATGTACATGAAGAAGGAGCCAGATCAGCCCAGAAACGCATAGTCAGATTAAAAAGATTTTATCCCTAGCTTTGTCAGTTTCTTCCTAGCAGCGCTCACCCGTGACTTTATTCTTCTTAACATTGTCTTTCTGAGTCCTGGGGGTCTACTGAGAGCTTTGCAGACATAGCTGCAAGCGTTGGAGGAGATCATCCTCTCTCTCGACACCAGGTGAGTTTACACTCACATCTTCTCCCTCCACATGTCTGTTTGATCGCACTAGGAGCCTTTTTCTCTTTTCTCTGTTATGAGCCACGTTGTCTTTTACTAAGGATCCATTCACACAGGGTAGTCCAATGGCAGTTGCAGCAAAAATCTTGAAAAAAAAAATGCAATTTGCAGCCCGAACTACTCTATTTGTTACAATGTGCCATGTAAAGCTCTATAAACACTGATAATTATGTAATATATAAGAATGTCAGTCTTTGTCCAAAAATCGGCTTTTTTGCTCAGTTACATTGGATTTTCATGTGCCGCTTAGTTAAAGGGAATTATTTTACCTGATCTTCCATTTAACGAAGCGTCAGATAATCGTTGACTGGTCTGTCAATATTCTCATAACAAAAAAACAAAAAAAAACACACTGCAGGGAAAACATAGTAAAAGTCAGTGCCGACATATTATATAAGTTAGTATGCGAATAATCTATGTGTAAGCAGAAAGAGAATCCAGGCAGCATTTATCGTGCCCCAATGACTCTGTCCTTGGAACCAACCTTTATAAAAGGTCATTGCATTCCACAAAGTGACAGAAAATCGATGCAATTGTAACTATGTCACACAAACATGTTGGCCATAATGTATCTGTGTAAAGTATCTGGCCACGTTTATATGTTAGTGCGCCGACATCCGACAATCTGGTCTTCTCTTGCATTTTTTCAACCTGTAGTAATAAGTCAAGGCAGCTGCTCGGCTTTATATTTTTATACATGAAGCCCTCTTTTATCAAGGCTGTCTTCGCACTAGTGTCAAGGCTTTGGTTTAGGATGCAGCCATAACCAATGTGACAGATGTGTTCTGTTAATGGATCCTGACAGGCCACAGGGTTTTGATATTTTATATGGCAAGAATTGCACAAAGACCGCACTGTGTGCTACATGAACAGTTCTAGAAAGCCTATGGAGTCTTCGAATTGAGAGCTAGATCTTATACAGTGAACACATGCATGTACCAACATTAAAAATTAGTGAATATATTGTAAGAGGTTGTCTAGTGGATAAAAATTATATTGAAAAGTATTCAGGATGTAAAAAGGAAAAAAAGGGGTTATTCTTTCCCTCACCAATCTCCAGCAACTACATTTTTTTCAGTTACGCTGTCTGTGTTGGCCTCTACTTCCCACTATTCATAGAATCATACAATGTTAGAGCTGGAAGGGACCTCCAGGGTCATAGTTTTCAAATCTCGCTCAATGCACAATTCATTAAACCATCTCAGGCTACTTTCACACTAGCGTCGGTACGGGGCCGTCGCCATGCGTCGGCCCGACGTACCGACGCAAACTGCAAAAAAAAAACCAACAACGTGGGCAGCGGATGCAGTTTTACAACGCATCCGCGGCCCCATTGTAAGGTCCGGGGAGGAGGGGGCGGAGTTCCGGCCGCGCATGCACGGTCGGAAATGGCGGACTCGACGCACCAAAAAACGTTACATCGAACTTTTTTTGTGCCGACGGTCCGCCAAAACACAACGCACCCGTCGCACGACGGATGCGATGTGTGGCGAAACGTCGCAATGCGTCGCTAATAAAAGTCTATGGAGAAAAAAACATCCTGGGGGCAACTTTGCAGGATGCATTTTTACTCAAACGACGCATTGCGATGTACGTCAAAAAACGCTAGTGTGAAAGTAGCCTCAGACAAATGTCTGTCCAGCCTCTGTTTGAAGACTTCCATTGAAGGAGAACTCGCCACCTCTCGTGGCAGCCTGTTCCACTCATTGATCACCCTCACTGTCAAAAAGTTTTTTCTAATATCTAATTTGTATCTTCTCCCTTTCAGTTTCATTCCATTGCTTCTTGTGTTTCCATGTGCAAATGAGAATAAGTATGATCCTTCTACACTGACATCCCTTCAGATAAATGTAGACAGCTATTTAGTATCCTCTTAGCCTTCTTTTATGCTAACTAAACATTCCCAGATCCTTTAATTGTTCCTCCTAAGACCATATTGTGCAGTCCGCTAATCATCCTGGTAGCTATTCTCTGAACTTGCTCCAGTTTATCAATGTCCTTTTTTAAAATGTGGTGCCCAGAACTAGACACAGTATTCCAGATGAGGACTGACCAAGGAGGAGTAGAGGGGGATAATTACTTCACGTGATCTAGACTCTGTGGTTCTCTTAATACATCCTAGAACGGAGTATGCCGAGTATGCCTTTTTTCTGCTGCATCACACTGTTGACTCATGTGCAGTCTGTAATCTAATAGTATACCCAAGTCTTATTCACATGTGCTGTTGCTTAATTCTATTCCTCCCATTCTGTAAATGTAATTTTCATTTTTCTTGCCCAGATGTAGACTCTTGCATTTCTCTCTGTTAAATGGAACCTATCAGCAGGATTGTGCACAGTAACCTACAGACAGTGTCAGGTCGGCGTCGTTATACTGATTAAAATGATACCTTGGTTGATGAAATCCATCTTGTGGCTGTTTAACCCTTTAACGACTGCCAATATGCCCGTTAACAGCGGCAGTTAAGGGAACTTATTCCTCAGAGCCGCTTTGTAACAGTGCTGAGAAATAAGTGTATGGAGCCCCCCTGCGTCAGAAATTCTCCAGGGTCTTGGCTACTGGGAGTAGCCGAGACTCCAGAGAACATGATTTTGGTTGGTTTTTACCGACCCTAATGTTGTGATCACAGTTATTCACGGAAAAAGGTCTGATTTCCCATTTAATTTCTCTCTCTGATGTGATCGCACATCAAAGGACAGAGAAATGGGGTCCCCCGATACCTCCCCGGTACCTCTGGTGTCACTGGACCCTCCTGCATCCCCCCATGATGTCCCCCGGCATCTTCTTCCAGGAAGAAAATGGCAGACACATGGACAGTGCACCCGCCGAGATCTGCCGGCCGGCAGCTGGCAACAATAGGATATTTTTCCTATTGGTTCATTTTGATCACTGTGATACCCTATCACAGTGATCAAAATTAAAAAAAAAAAAAAATTAAACCCCCCCTTAGCTAGGTAAATATAATAAGATAAAAACTAGTGATGAGCGAATATACTTGTTACTCGAGATTTCTCGAGCACACTCGGGGGACCTCCGAGTATTTTTTAGTACTCGGAGATTTAGTTTTTCTTGCCGCAGCTAAATGATTTACATCTGTTAGCCAGCGTAAGTACATATGGGGGTTGCCTGGTTGCTAGGGAATCCCCACATGTAATCAAGCTGGCTAACAGATGTAAATCTTTCAGCTGCGGCGATAAAAACTAAATCTCCGAGCACTAAAAAAATACTCGGAGGACACCCGAGCGTGCTCGGGAAATCTCGAGTAACGAGTATATTCGCTCATCACTAATAAAAACATGTATTTACATTTTTCCATTAGGGTTAGGGTTGGGGGGCTAGGGTTGGGATTACGGTTAGCGTTGAGATTACGGTTAGGGTTGTGGTTAGGGTTATGGTTGGGATTAGGGTAAGGGGTGTGCTGGGGTAAGGGTTGGAGTCAGAATTGGGGGGTTTCCACTGTTTAGGTACATCAGGGGGTCTCCAAACGCGACATGGCGCTCAACATTGATTCCAGCCAATTTTGTGTTCAAAGCGTCGAACAGTGCTGCCTCACTTCTAAGGCCCTGCTCTGCTCCCAAACAATGGCTTTCCCCCACATACGGGGTATCGGCGTACTCAGGACAAATAGCACAACAAATTTTGTGGTCCATTTTCTCCTGATACCCTTGTGAAAATAAAAAAAAAGTTTGGTTCCAAAGTAAATTTTTTGTGAAAAAAGTAAAATGTTCATTTTTTCCTTCCACATTGCATTAGTTCTTGTTTATTAACCCTTCAGGTGCTTCACTTCTTGAATGTGGTTTTGCGCACCTTGAGTGGTGCAGTTTTTAGAATGGTGTCACTTTTGGGTATTTTCTGTCATATTGATCCCCTAAACTCACTTCAAATGTGAGGTTGTCCCTAAAAAAAAAAAAAATTGTTTTGTAAATTTTGTTGGAAAAGGAGAAATCGCTGGTCAACTTTTAACCGTTATAAGGTCCTAATTGAAAAAAATTATGTTTCCAAAATTGTGCTGATGTAAAGATGACATGTTGGAATTATTATTTATTAACTATTTTGTGTAATAAGATTTAAGGTTTGTGATGCAGTGACCCCTGTTACAGCTAGGGAGCGCTGTATGTGCTCCCCAGCACACGCATGGAGGCGTAATGGGGATAGTGAGACAGTGTTCGGCATTGTGGTGAAGGGTCAGTATGTGTCGCAGAGGAGGAGGTCTTCTGCGCTGTAAGCCTCCCTGGATATGGGGAGCTGATTCCTGCAATGCAATCCGAAGTATTTTGTCTTTGGTGCACATGAGCACTAAGATGTTGTATACTGTATCTGGGTCCGGGTTGCGGGTGGCTATGAGAGATGGGAGGGTCTGGCTACCTACATACCTCACCTCTGGGTGAGGGTGCTCACTGTACCCCTTTTTCCTGTGGGAAGTGCGGGTGTTTGAGGACCTGCAGTGATGTCAGGATCACGTGACCAGCCCATGTGGTCCATACCTCACCTGTGGGTGTGGTTACAAGGTGCATAATGTGACCAGGGTTTGGTCACAAGAGGAGCGTGTTTTGGTTCCTGTATGCTCTCTGAGTGTGGACCTGAATGGTTCAGTGCTGGAAGGTCCTGGAAGCCTAAGTGTTGGGAGTGTTGTCTCCCTGTAGAGCACATGGTGGGACTCTGGTACTGGTGGCCTGGAGTGTTGGACGGTCCCCGCTGGGTTCCTGAATAGCACCCGGACAGGTCACCTTTGATGAGGACTTTGGACTGATGAGGAGTCAGCCTGTGGAGCAGGAGCTCCTGAGAGATAACCCCGTGTATGGGGAAAGGACTATGTGCCTTGATAAAGGACAGATACTGAACTGTGCAGCCACCCATTGACTGGAGAGATACAGGCGTGACTATGTGTAAACTATTGATGTGAATCCTGCAACGCTGACAAGCCGGTAATCCAGACTGTGTATGTTTGGCACCAAAGCGAGCCTGAATATTGGTCTCCACCAAGTGTGTATGGTCACAGTCATGCTATGAACACTGTTACTTTGTTTTGCCATGCTATGAAGGCTGTTACTTTGTGTTTGTGCCACTGGGGTTTATGGAGTAATAAAACCCAGCTGAACTTTTGAAGAAATACGGTCTTTCTGTGTGTTATATCGCTGCCAAGCGAGTATTCCCCAACGCGTTAGGTAAGCGCTATCTCGCAAAAATTAAAAGTTTGAAAATTGCTAAATTTTCAAAGTTTTTGACAAATTTCCATTTTTTTCATAAATAAAAGCAAGTTATATGGAAGAAATGTTACCACTAACATGAAGTACAATATGTCACGAAAAAACAAACTCTCAGAATCAGTGGGACCCACTGAAGCGTTCCAGAGTTATAACCTCATAAAGTGACAGTGGTCAGAATTGTAAAAATTGGCTTGGTCATTAAGTACCAAATTGGCTCTGTCACTAAGGGGTTAATATTTATTTTCAGCTTTGTGTTAATGATATGCCCGTGCTGCGGGGCAGGGTCTTCATGTGGTGCTCTGATTAGGTATTCATAATGCAGATTGGTGACAGGTCACGGATCCCTCTCACCTGCCCCCTAGTTTGCATAATGAATACCTGTACATAGTGAAGAAAACAACAAAAACAACAAAAGCCGCTTTTGCAGGCAGGTGCCAGCTATGGCACCTGCTCTGCAGCATAATCAGTGTCCAGTTAATAAGTATTCTTGAGGTTATTGTGCAAATGTAAAAAAAAAAAAAAAATTTGAAAATGGCGCCCGCTGCACCTGCGCAGTAGCAGCTACAGGTGGGTATAGAGGACTGATATGTACTATTGCGCAGGCATCGGTGGCACCATCTTGCTGGAGAATAAAAATAATTTCCTCCAAGATGGCGCCGCCTGCGCAGTAGCAGCTCTGAGATCGGCAAAAACTGCTACTGCACAGGCGGCGCCATCTTGGAGGAGGACATTTTTTCTTCTTCTCTAGCAAGATGGATACTTATTAACTGGACACTAAACATGCGATTATGCTGTAAAGGTATTCATTATGTAAACTAGGGGGCAGGTTAGTGAGGGATCAGTGACCTGTCAGCAGTCTGCATTATAAATACTTAATCTGAGCACCACATGATGACCCCCCACAGGCCCACTCCGCAGGATGGGCATATCAGTAACACAAAACTGAAAATTAAAGATGAAACAACCACAAGACGGATTTCATCAACCAAGGTATGATTTTAATCAGTATAAGAGCCACTGTGCACAGTCCTGCCAACAGGTTCCCTTTAAATACCATTCTATTAGTCGCTACACATTGTTTAAGCTTATCTAGATCCTTCTGAATCCTTTCTCAGTCTTCTCTAGTGTTAAGGTACCGTCACACAGAGCGACGCTGCAGCGATACCGACAACGATCCGGATCGCTGCAGCGTCGCTGGAGAGCTGTCACACAGACAGCTCTCCAGCGACCAACGATCCCGAGGTCCCCGGTAACCAGGGTAAACATCGGGTAACTAAGCGCAGGGCCGCGCTTAGTAACCCGATGTTTACCCTGGTTACCATCCTAGAAAGTAAAAAAACAAACGCTACATACTTACCTACCGCTGTCTGTCCTCGGCGCTCTGCTTCTCTGGTCTGGCTGTGAGCGCCGGGCAGCCAGAAAGCAGAGCGGTGACGTCACCGCTCTGCTTTCCGGCTCACCGACGCTCACAGCCAGAGCAGGAGGAGAGCAGAGCACAGCGCTGGAGGACAGACGGCTGTAGGTAAGTATGTAGTGTTTGTTTTTTTACTTTTAGGATGGTAACCAGGGTAAACATCGGGTTACTAAGCGTGGCCCTGCACTTAGTTACCCGATGTTTACCCTGGTTACCAGTGAAGACATCGCTGAATCGGTGTCACACACGCCGATTCAGCGATGTCTACGGGGAGTCCAGCGACGAAATAAAGTTCTGGACTTTCTTCCCCGACCAGCGATCTCCCAGCAGGGGCCTGATCGCTGCTGCCTGTCACACTGGACGATATCGCTAGCGAGGACGCTGCAACGTCACGGATCGCTAGCGATATCGTCTAGTGTGACAGTACCTTTAGCTATCCCTCCTAGCTTTGCATCGTCACCAAATTTGATTAGTTTACCTTCAGGTCCCTTATCTAGATCATTTATAAAAATGTTGTGCAACACTGGGGCTAGAACAAAGCCTTTTGGTACCCCAACTGAAACACTCTTCCAATTGGCTGTGCAACCACTTATTACCACTCTGAGTACGATCAGCGAGCCAGTTATGAATCCACCTAACCGTAGCCTTGCCAATCCCATACTTGGCCATTTTTTTAACAAGGCTAGTATGAGATACTTTATCAAATGCTTTGCTTAAAGGGAACCTGTCACCCCGAAATTCGCGGGTGAGGTAAGCCCACCGGCATCAGGGGCTTATCTACAGCATTCTGTAATGCTGTAGATAAGTCCCCGATGTTACCTGAAAGAGGAGAAAAAGACGTTATATTATACTCACCCAGGGGCGGTCCCGCTGCTGGTCAGGTCAAACGGGCGTCTCTGGTCCGCTGCGGCGCCTCCCATCTTCATTACAAGACGTCCTCTTCTGATCTTCAGCCACGGCTCCGGCGCAGGCGTACTTTGCTCTGCCCTGTTGAGGGCAGAGGATAGTACTGCAGTGCGCAGGCGCCGGAAAGGTCAGAGGACCGGCGCCTGCGCACTGCAGTACTTTGTCTGCCCTCAACAGGGCAGAGCAAAGTACGCCTGTGCCGGAGCCATGGCTGAAGATCAGAAGAGGACGTCTTGTAATGAAGATGGGAGGCGCCGCAGCGGACCGGAGACGCCCGTTTGACCAGACCGCAGCAGGACCGCCCCTGGGTGAGTATAATCTAACGTCTTTTTCTCCTCTTTCAGGTAACATCGGGGGCTTATCTACAGCATTACAGAATGCTGTAGATAAGCCCCTGATGCCGGTGGGCTTACCTCACCCGCGATTTTCGGGGTGACAGGTTCCCTTTAAGTTGAGATACACTATTGCTGCTTGGTTGCTGGCATCAGATGATGCGGCTCGGCTCGGCAGGGGAGAGGGATTTTTTTTCTAGGTGTTGAACAACACTGGCGCCGGCACGATAGGGGAGCATATACAAGGATGGAAGGGCATATACCAAAATGAGCCGCATATATCAGGATGGGGGGAGAGGGGGAGCATATACGAGAATAAGCAGCATATTCCTTTACATCTGCAGTCTGGTACCCCTGCTCCTGTCTATTGCTCCTCTGCTGCCCTTCCTGCTCTCTTTAGTTTTTTTTCTAAACTAAAACATCAGTATTCAAGTTAAATTGCCGTGTTGGCACTTTGCGATAAATAAATGGGTTTTGGGTTGTAGTTTGGCACTCGGTCTCTAAAAGGTTCGCCATCAGTGCCATAGTGGATAGACTGCAAAAAGGACGGTGGATATGATATTACTATTTTAAGTATATACATTTTTTTCAACAATAGATTTTTATTAAAAAAATATTCTAAAACTAACAGGTACATTGTAGTGATCAAAAAGAAAAAGAACATTTACTTGGGTGGCGCACAAGGGGAGGCGCTACATAACTGACAGGAAGGAGTAGAGCGTAAAGGTGGATTAAAAGGAGCCCAACGAGGTGGGGGGCTAGCCAAGTAAATTTAATATAAAGAATTAGGACGAATCTGGGTAGTCAGGAGCATGTAAACAAAGTGAAGGGATGGTGAAGGGTGTGTAGATGGTGTATTCCGCCCAGGGAAGTCAAATTTTCTCGAATTTACAAACTTTATCCATAAGTATGGTAGATAATTTTTCATTGATCGTATACCAAGAAAGGAATCTCTTGACTTCTGACAAATCTAGACCTGATTTTTTTCCAGGCCAGTGCTATAGTTTGCTTGGCCGCTAGGAATATAATCCCTGCGGCGACCCAACTACGAAAGCTCCTTAGAGACTCATTTCCTGGAGGGGGACTGCAAATTGCCCCATAGTGGGGCAAGGGGCATGAAGGGGGAAATTAAGTTCGAAGAATATTTTAGAGAATCCCATATTTTGAGTGAATGTGATAGAATTGGATTTATAAGTTGTTTGCTTTGTTCTGGGAGGATCCATAATAAAGCGTCAAGGGTCATTGGGTGACACTCAGGGGCTTCTAAGGAAAGCCAATGTGGGGGTTCTAAATAATCATGGTATACAGTTAACTGGGCTGCCTGCTAATATTTGGAAAGGTTAGGGACTCCCAGTCCTCCTTTTAGGCCGGTTTCACACGTCAGTGGCTCCGGTACGTGAGGTGACAGTTTCCTCACGTACCGGAGCCACTGACACACGTAGACACATTGAAATCAATGCATTTGTGCAGATATCATTGATTTTTTGCGGACCGTGTCTCCGTGTGCCAAACACGGAGACATGTCAGTGTTCGTGGGAGCGCACGGATTAAAGTCAATGGGTCCGTGTGCTGAGCAGGAGACAGCGCTATTGTAAGCGCTGTACCCCCCACTGGTGCTGAAGCCGCCATTCATATCTTCCCTGCAGCAGCGTTTGCTGTAGAGAAGATATGAATATTTTTTTTTTTTTGTTTCTCGTGTTTAAAATAAAGATCCATGTGCCCACCCCCTTCCTTCCCCACTGTGCGCCCGCCCGCTGTTCTTAAAATACTCACCCGGCTCCCTCGCTGGCTGGCGCTGCTTCCTGGCCGCACCTTCTACTGTATGAGCGGTCACGTGGGGCCGCCGATTACAGTCATGAATATGCGGCTCCACCTCCCATAGGGGTGGAGCCGCATATTCATGACTGTAAATGAGTGGATGGATCTTTATTTTAAACACGAAAAACAAAAAACACAAAAAAGGAATATTCATATCTTCTCTACAGCAAACGCTGCTGCAAAGAAGATATGAATGGCAGCTTCAGCACCAGATGCAGGGGACAGCGCTAAACTTTAGCGCTGTCTCCTGCACGGTGCGTGTGGTACCCAGTGGGCACACGGGCGGCACACGTGTGCCGCACGTGTACCACAGAAACGGATAATTCCGGTACCGGAATTATTTGGACGTGTGGGACTGCAGTGTTGCTAAAGAGTTACTCTGTTAAGCACCCTTAGAAACAAAAGTGTTAACTAGACATTGCGCTAATTTGAGGCAGCATGATGGAACAGGGATAGGCTATACAGGGAATAAATAGAGTATTCTGGGGAGAAAAGTAATCTTAATCGCTGCATCCAACCCAGCCAAGGGAAATGCAGCTTCTCCCAATTCTAAAGATGTGAACGAAGTTTGCGATGAATTTGAGGATAGTTGGCAGAGAAAAAGGACTCTAAGTTCACACCTAGATAATCGAGGTGATTGGTGGTCCATTGAAAGAGAAAATCTAGTTTGACCTGCAGTATAATGGTGGCAGGAAGGGATATGTTCAAGGTGTGTGATTTTGAATGGTTTATCTGCAGGGCAGATTTGTGTTCCTAAGCATAGAAATTTTAAAATATTTTTAGTCCACATCAGTGGGTGAATTTTTTTTTTTTTATATAGTGGAGTTTAGAGGTCCTCAATCAGAAACATACATGAAAGCTTTAGCACAAGAGCTGCAGAGAGAGTATTATTTTTTTGTTAAACTAGTTTAAACCCTTTAAAAAAAAATGTTTGTGATCCGCTGGACCACTTTTTAAAATCATGAGACCTAACTTCATAGAGCATAACCCATATAAAATATTGAGGAAGTTGAGACATTGAATTTTCCCTATTCCTGCCTTTTCCGCTCCGTCCTCTATTTCTGCTAGTGGCCGGGTGACTAGTTGTGTTCGGGAGTGTGCTGACATCAAGTCTGTCTCTTCCATTTTGGTAAATGAAATCAATACAGTATATTAACTTAAAGGGAACCTGTTGCCCCCAAAATAGATGGTGAGGTAAGCTCACAGTCATCAGGGGCTTATCTACAGCATTCTGTAATGCTGTAGATAAGCCCCCGATGTAACCTGAAAGAGGAGAAAAAGAGGTTACAGTGGGGCAAAAAAGTATTTAGTCAGTCAGCAATAGTGCAAGTTCCACCACTTAAAAAGATGAGAGGCGTCTGTAATTTACATCATAGGTAGACCTCAACTATGGGAGACAAACTGAGAAAAAAAAATCCAGAAAATCACATTGTCTGTTTTTTTAACATTTTATTTCCATATTATGGTGGAAAATAAGTATTTGGTCAGAAACAAACAATCAAGATTTCTGGCTCTCACAGACCTGTAACTTCTTCTTTAAGAGTCTCCTCTTTCCTCCACTCATTACCTGTAGTAATGGCACCTGTTTAAACTTGTTATCAGTATAAAAAGACACCTGTGCACACCCTCAAACAGTCTGACTCCAAACTCCACTATGGTGAAGACCAAAGAGCTGTCAAAGGACACCAGAAACAAAATTGTAGCCCTGCACCAGGCTGGGAAGACTGAATCTGCAATAGCCAACCAGCTTGGAGTGAAGAAATCAACAGTGGGAGCAATAATTAGAAAATGGAAGACATACAAGACCACTGATAATCTCCCTCGATCTGGGGCTCCACGCAAAATCCCACCCTGTGGGGTCAGAATGATCACAAGAACGGTGAGCAAAAATCCCAGAACCACGCGGGGGGACCTAGTGAATGAACTGCAGAGAGCTGGGACCAATGTAACAAGGCCTACCATAAGTAACACACTACGCCACCATGGACTCAGATCCTGCAGTGCCAGACGTGTCCCACTGCTTAAGCCAGTACATGTCCGGGCCCATCTGAAGTTTGCTAGAGAGCATTTGGATGATCCAGAGGAGTTTTGGGAGAATGTCCTACGGTCTGATGAAACCAAACTGGAACTGTTTGGTAGAAACACAACTTGTCGTGTTTGGAGGAAAAAGAATACTGAGTTGCATCCATCAAACACCATACCTACTGTAAAGCATGGTGGTGGAAACATCATGCTTTGGGGCTGTTTCTCTGCAAAGGGGCCAGGACGACTGATCCGGGTACATGAAAGAATGAATGGGGCCATGTGTCGTGAGATTTTGAGTGCAAACCTCCTTCCATCAGCAAGGGCATTGAAGATGAAACGTGGCTGGGTCTTTCAACATGACAATGATCCAAAGCACACCGCCAGGGCAACGAAGGAGTGGCTTCGTAAGAAGCATTTCAAGGTCCTGGAGTGGCCTAGCCAGTCTCCAGATCTCAACCCTATAGAAAACCTTTGGAGGGAGTTGAAAGTCTGTGTTGCCAAGCGAAAAGCCAAAAACATCACTGCTCTAGAGGAGATCTGCATGGAGGAATGGGCCAACATACCAACAACAGTGTGTGGCAACCTTGTGAAGACTTACAGAAAACGTTTGACCTCTGTCATTACCAACAAAGGATATATTACAAAGTATTGAGATTAAATTTTGTTTCTGACCAAATACTTATTTTCCACCATAATATGCAAATAAAATGTTAAAAAAACAGACAATGTGATTTTCTGGATTTTTTTTTCTCAGTTTGTCTCCCATAGTTGAGGTCTACCTATGATGTAAATTACAGACGCCTCTCATCTTTTTAAGTGGTGGAACTTGCACTATTGCTGACTGACTAAATACTTTTTTGCCCCACTGTATATTATACTCACCTGGGCGGGCGGTCCGATCGGCGTCGCAGTCCGGGACCTCCCATCTTCATAGGATGACGTCCTCTTCTTGTCTTCACGCTGCAGCTCCGGCGCAGGCGAACTATGTCTACCCTGTTGAGGGCAGAGCAAAGTACTGCAGTGCGCAGGCGCCGGGCCTCTCTGACCTTTCCCAGCACCTGCGCACTGCAGTGCTTTGCTCTGCCCTCAACAAAAGTACGCCTGCGCCGGAGCCATGGCGTGAAGACCAGAAGAGGACATCATGGAATGAAGATAGGAGGCGCCGGTGCGGACCTGAGACACCCATTTGACCGGACCACCCCTGGGCGAGTATAATCTAACCTCTTTTTCTCCTCTTTCAGGTTACATCGGGGGCTTATCTACAGCATTACAGAGCTTACCTCACCATCGATTTTGGGGGTGACAGGTTCCCTTTAATTTACAATACACACAAATCACATGTTATCCATTCATTAGTAGCAATTAAGTCATTTGCATGAGAAATAGAGTACAAGAATAACATAAATCACTGTGTTCTGAATCTGTGCATAGCCGGCATGAATTGATCCAAACTTATTAAAGCATTGATTTTGGTTATGGTTAGGGTTACATGCTGACTTTGGTTTCATGATATAAAGAGAATGTTAAAATGTTTTTTGGTCAAGCGATATTTGAGACTTTTTATCACATTGCCAAAGTTGTCATACAGACCCAGTTTAATGATTAAGACTTTACACATGACATTTTGATGCAGTTTTCTGATCCAGTATCAGAAATACGGTAAATTGTAAGAGATACATACACGCATTCATATACCGTATATATGCGTTACTCTGCAAAAGTTTTAGGCATGTGTTGAAAAACCATGCTACAATGTAAGAATGCTTTAAAAAAAAAAAAAAAAAAAAAAAAAAAAAAAGCATTAATATATCAATTGACAAAATGCATCTTGGTGTAAACCACGGAGCTTCTGTATGGGCGCAGCCATGTTTTGATTAGACAGCAAAAGACAAATGCTTATGGAGAAATTTTGTGGTACATGCCCCGTTAGTTGAAGAGAAAAGTAACACCTTTATTACCTCTGGGCTTAACTCTGGAGAAAAAGGTACAGAAGAAAAAGAAAACGGTTCCAAAATCAGTGGTACAGCACCAACTGGAGGAGCTACACGGTTTAAATAAAAATAAAATCCAGAATAATGTCCCCTTTACGCGCTTTTGAATAGGCAATAAGAAATGGGCACCATTAAAGGGTTGGTTTGGCACCTAAAATGTCCTTTCTGCAAGAAACTGTACTAAGTAACTGCAGCCCCAGCCTCCAGTGACGTCCTGCTCCATGAGCGGTGAAGAACACTGTGGGAAGTGACTGCAGCCCCAGCCTCCTGTGACGTCCTGCTCCATGAGCGGTGAAGAACACTGTGGGAAGTGACTGCAGCCCCAGCCTCCTGTGACGTCCTGCTCCATGAGCGGTGAAGAACACTGTGGGAAGTGATTGCAGCCCCAGCCTCCTGTGACGTCCTGCTCCATGAGCGGTGAAGAACACTGTGAGAAGTGACTGCAGCCCCAGCCTCCTGTGACGTCCTGCTCCATGAGCGGTGATGAACATTGTGGGAAGTGATTGCAGCTCCAGCCTCCTGTGATGATATTTTAAAACTCTTCTCAAAAAGAAGTCACAGGAAGTGCAGTAAAAAATGCACATTCAGGAATTAGCAGGGTAGGGAGATACAGTGGGGCAAAAAAGTATTTAGTCAGTCAGCAATAGTGCAAGTTCCACCACTTAAAAAGAAGAGAGGCGTCTGTAATTTACATCATAGGTAGACCTCAACTATGGGAGACAAACTGAGAAAAAAAAAATCCAGAAAATCACATTGTCTGTTTTTTTAACAATTTATTTGCATATTATGGTGGAAAATAAGTATTTGGTCAGAAACAAAATTTCATCTCAATACTTTGTAATATATCCTTTGTTGGCAATGACAGAGGTCAAACGTTTTCTGTAAGTCTTCACAAGGTTGCCACACACTGTTGTTGGTATGTTGGCCCATTCCTCCATGCAGATCTCCTCTAGAGCAGTGATGTTTTTGGCTTTTCGCTTGGCAACATGGACTTTCAACTCCCTCCAAAGGTTTTCTATAGGGTTGAGATCTGGAGACTGGCTAGACCACTCCAGGACCTTGAAATGCTTCTTACGAAGCCACTCCTTCGTTGCCCTGGCGGTGTGCTTTGGATCATTGTCATGTTGAAAGACCCAGCCACGTTTCATCTTCAATGCCCTTGCTGATGGAAGGAGGTTTGCACTCAAAATCTCACGATACATGGCCCCATTCATTCTTCATGTACCCGGATCAGTCGTCCTGGCCCCTTTGCAGAGAAACAGCCCCAAAGCATGATGTTTCCACCACCATGCTTTACAGTAGGTATGGTGTTTGATGGATGCAACTCAGTATTCTTTTTCCTCCAAACACGACAAGTTGTGTTTCTACCAAACAGTTCCAGTTTGGTTTCATCAGACCATAGGACATTCTCCCAAAACTCCTCTGGATCATCCAAATGCTCTCTAGCAAACTTCAGACGGGCCCGGACATGTACTGGCTTAAGCAGTGGGACACGTCTGGCACTGCAGGATCTGAGTCAATGGTGGCGTAGTGTGTTACTTATGGTAGGCCTTGTTACATTGGTCCCAGCTCTCTGCAGTTCATTCACTAGGTCCCCCCGCGTGGTTCTGGGATTTTTGCTCACCGTTCTTGTGATCATTCTGACCCCACGGGGTGGGATTTTGCGTGGAGCCCCAGATCGAGGGAGATTATCAGTGGTCTTGTATGTCTTCCATTTTCTAATTATTGCTCCCACTGTTGATTTCTTCACTCCAAGCTGGTTGGCTATTGCAGATTCAGTCTTCCCAGCCTGGTGCAGGGCTACAATTTTGTTTCTGGTGTCCTTTGACAGCTCTTTGGTCTTCACCATAGTGGAGTTTGGAGTCAGACTGTTTGAGGGTGTGCACAGGTGTCTTTTTATACTGATAACAAGTTTAAACAGGTGCCATTACTACAGGTAATGAGTGGAGGAAAGAGGAGACTCTTAAAGAAGAAGTTACAGGTCTGTGAGAGCCAGAAATCTTGATTGTTTGTTTCTGACCAAATACTTATTTTCCACCATAATATGCAAATAAAATGTTAAAAAAACAGACAATGTGATTTTCTGGATTTTTTTTTCTCAGTTTGTCTCCCATAGTTGAGGTCTACCTATGATGTAAATTACAGACGCCTCTCATCTTTTTAAGTGGTGGAACTTGCACTATTGCTGACTGACTAAATACTTTTTTGCCCCACTGTATATAGGGTGTTGTATAATAAAGCTTATTGCAAAAGTTATTTGGGTGTAAAAATAGATATTTAAAAGGACATTTTAGGTACTGGGCCATTTATTTTTTGGACCATAGATGCAGTTTTTGATCTAGTGGACTAAGTTTGTGTGATGAAAGACACATAAGACACATCATGCTCACTTCCCTTCTAAAATCGGAAGATGTCCAGCAGTGTCATTAGCTTGGAACTGACAGCAAACAGTGAAATCCAGGTACAACCATCTACTGTTCAGAGAAGTCTGGCTAGAAGTGGTTTTCATGGAAGAATTGCAGCCATAAAGCCATACCTTCACCATGGAAACAAGGCCAAGCGACTCAACTGTGCACAAGAACATAGGAATTGGGTGTAGAAAATGACTGCAGGCGAGTGCAAATCTAGAAATACAGTATTTTCCGGTGTATAAGACGACTGGGCGTATAAGACGACCCCCCAACTGGTCTAGTAAAAAATATAAATTCTTAAAAGTCAGGGGTCTTCTTATACGCCGTGTGTCGTCTTATAGGGAGGGTGACCAATGTGCATATGGTGGGGTGGAGTGGTCCCGATGACGAAGAGACGGGGTGTCTCACAGGGAAGGTGTAAGTGGAGTATCCCCCATTACCTCATTGTAGCAGCGATGCTCTCTGTGCTGGGGGGGTGCGGCGTCGGCAGCAGCTCCTCTATGTGCAGCGTGGGGTCTCCGTGCTGGGGGCGGCGACGGCGGCACCTTGTTGTGCAGTGTGGGGGCACTATGCTGGGGGGGCGGCGTATCTCTGTGCAGCATCGGGGCTCCGCCGGCATTTCCTCAAAGCACCGGCAGCTCCACTGCGGTGATGCGGTGGCCTCCGGGAAAATGGCCGCTGGGACGGCGCATGCCCACATTCAGATCTCGTCTCCCGAGATCTCGGCAATGGAGCTGCCGGTGCCTCCGGACTTTGAGGAAATGCTGGCGGAGCCCCGATGCTGCACATAGATATGCCGAAGCTGCCCCCCCAGCACAGTGAGTATCGCTGCTTTGCTACAATGAGGTAATGGGGGATACTCCACTTACACCTTCCCAGTGAGACGCCTCCTCTCTTCGTCATCGGGACCACCCCCCCACCATATGCACCTGCCCTATAGGACAAGACCCGGCGTATAAGACGACCCGCGACTTTTAACCCCTTTACCCCAAGGGTGGTTTGCACGTTAATGACCGGGCCAATTTTTACAATTCTGACCACTGTCCCTTTATGAGGTTATAACTCTGGAACGCTTCAACGGATCCCGGTGATTCTGACACTGTTTTCTCGTGACATATTGTACTTCATGATAGTGGTAAAATTTCTTTGATATTACCTGCGTTTATTTGTGAAAAAAAAACGGAAATTTGGCTAAAATTTTGAAAATTTCGCAATTTTCCAACTTTGAATTTTTATGCAATTAAATCACAGAGATATGTCACACAAAATACTTAATAAGTAACATTTCCTACATGTCTACTTTACATCAGCACAATTTTGGAACCAAAATTTTTTTTTGTTAGGGAGTTATAAGGGTTAAAAGTTGACCAGCAATTTCTCATTTTTACAACACCATTTTATTTTAGGGACCACATCTCATTTGAAGTCATTTTGAGGGGTCTATATGATAGAAAATAATGAAGTGTGACACCAGTCTAAAAACTGCACCCCTCAAGGTGCTCAAAACCATATTCAAGAAGTTTATTAACCCTTTTGGTGCTTCACAGGAATTTTTGTAATGTTTAAATAAAAATGAACATTTAACTTTTTTTTCACAAAAAATTTACTTCAGCTCCAATTTGTTTTATTTTACCAAGGGTAACAGGAGAAAATTAACCCCAAAAGTTGTTGTACAATTTGTCCTGAGTACGCTGATACCCCATATGTGGGGGTAAACCACTGTTTGGGCGCATGGGAGAGCTCGGAAGGGAAGGAGCGCCGTTTGACTTTTCAATGCAAAATTTACAGGAATTGAGATGGGACGCCATGTTGCGTTTGGAGAGCCACTGATGTGCCTAAACATTGAAACCCCCCACAATTGACACCGTTTTGGAAAGTAGACCCCCAAGGAACTTATCTAGATGTGTGGTGAGCGCTTTGACCCACCAAGGGCTTCACAGAAGTTTATAATGCAGAGCCGTAAAAATAAAAAAAAATTTCCCACAAAAATTATTTGTTAGCCCCCAGTTTTGTATTTTCCCGAGGGTAACAGGAGAAATTGGACCCCAAAATTTGTTGTCCAATTTGTCCTGAGTGCGCTGATACCCCATATGTGGGGGGGAACCACTGTTTGGGCGCATGGGATGGCTCGGAAGGTAAGGAGCGCCATTTGGAATGCAGACTTAGATGGAATGGTCTGCAGGTGTCACATTGCGTTTGCAGAGCCCCTAATGTACCTAAACAGTAGAAACCCCCCACAAGTGACCCCATATTGGAAACTAGACCCCCCCAAGGAACTTATCTAGATGTGTTGTGAGAACTTTGAACCCCCAAGTGTTTCACTACAGTTTATAACGCAGAGCCGTGAAAATAAAAAAATCTTTTTTCCCCCACAAAAATTATTTTTTAGCCCCCAGTTTTGTATTTTCCCAAGGGTAACAGGAGAAATTGGACCCCAAAAGTTGTTGTCCTATTTGTCCTGAGTTCGCGGATACCCCATATGTTGGGGTAAATCCCTGTTTGGGCGCACGGGAGAGCTCGGAAGGGAAGGAGCACTGTTTTACTTTTTCAACGCAGAATTGGCTGGAATTGAGATCGGACGCCATGTCGCGTTTGGAGAGCTGATGTGCCTAAACAGTGGAAACCCCCTAAATTATAACTGAAACCCTAATCCAAACACACCCCTAACCCTAATCCCAACCCTATTCCCAACCGTAAATGTAATCTAAACCCTAACCGTAACTTTAGCCCTAACCCTAACTTTAGCCCCAACCCTAACTGTAGCCCTAACCCTAACCCGAAAATGGAAATACATTTTTTAAATTTTCCCTAACTAAGGGGGTGATGAAAGGGGTTTAATTTACTTTTATAGCAGGTTTTTTAGCGGATTTTTATGATTGGCAGCCGTCACACACTGAAAGACGCTTTTTATTGCAAAAAATATTTTTTGCGTTGCCACATTTTGAGAGCTATAATTTTTCCAGATTTTGGTCCACTGAGTCATGTGAGGTCTTCTTTTTTGCGGGACGAGTTGACGTTTTTATTGGTAACATTTTCGGGCATGTGACATTTTTTGATCGCTTTTTATTCTGATTTTTGTGAGGCAGAATAACCAAAAAACAGCTATTCATGAATTTCTTTTGGGGGAGGCGTTTATACCGTTCCGCGTTTGGTAAAATTGATTAAAAAAGTTTTATTCTTCAGGTCAGTACGATTACAGCGACACCTCATTTATATCATTTTTTTTATGTTTTGGCGCTTTTATACGATAAAAACTATTTTATAGAAAAAAATTATTTTTGCATCGCTTTATTCTCAGGACTATAACTTTTTTATTTTTTAGCTGATGATGCTGTATGGCGGCTCGTTTTTTTGCGGGACAAGATGATGTTTTCAGCGGTACCATGGTTATTTATATCTGTCTTTTTGATTGCGTGTTATTCCACTTTTTGTTCAGCGGTATAATAAAGCGTCGTCTTTTGCCTCGTTTTTTTTTTTTTTTTCCCCTTACGGTGTTTACTGAAGGGGTTAACTAGTGGGCCAGTTTTATAGGTTGGGTCGTTACGAACGCGGCAATACTAAATATGTGTACTTTGTTTGTTTTTTTATTGAGATAAAGAAATGTATTTATGGGAATAATTTTTTTTTTTTTTTTTTTTCATTATTTAGGTTTTTTTTTTCTTCACACATTTGGAAAAATTTTGTTTTACTTTTTTACTTTGTCCCAGGGGGGGACATCACAGATCGTTGATCTGACCGTTTGCACAGCACTCTGTCAGATCAACGATCTGACTTGCAGTGCTGCAGGCTTACCAAGCGCCTGCTCTGAGCAGGCTCTGTGAAGCCACCTCCCTCCCTGCAGGACCCGGATGCCGCGGCCATTTTGGATCCGGGCCTGCTACAGGGAGGGAGGTAGGAGACCCTCGCAGCAACGCTTATGACGTACTATCCTGACGGTGGGCATACGGGCCCACCCCACCTCGACGGGATAGTACGTCATATGTCAGAAAGGGGTTAAGAAGATTTTCAGGGGTTCAAAGGTCGTCTTATACACCGGAAAATACGATATTTGGTTGTATGGTGCAGGTGCAAGTCTGCATTTCAGTGGAGTTGTGAATTTGGACAGTATTTAATGGTGCAATACCACCATCAAGAAGTAATCTCATTGGCTCCAAATGTATTCTGCAGCAGGACAACGACCCCAAACATACAGTCAATGTCGTTAAGAACTAAATTCAGTGTAAAGAAGAAAGTCTTGGAAGTGATATCACAGAGACCTCATCTCAACATCAGAGTCTGTCTTGGATTACATGAAGAGACAAAAGGATTTGCCAAGCCTACATCCCCAGAAGATCTGTGGTTAGTTATCCAATAACTTTCCTGCAGAATTCTTTCAAAAACTGAGCGCAAGTTTATCTAGAAGAATGGATGCTGTTCTGAAGGCAGAAGGGTGGTCACACAAGTATTGACTTGAGTTAGATTTCTCTTTCGTTCATTCACTTTGCATTTTGGTAATTGATATTAACACTTCTGTTTTTGAAAGCATTACTTTACAGCATTTTTTCCCACAGTGGCCTAAACCTTAGCATAGTATTGGACAAATATGAAAATCTCCTTCCTATCTTTTAATCCACTTCCTGCATAAAAGTAGCACTAGTAAAATTATCCTGCATTCATAGCAACGAATCTACAATGTGTCCAATGTTTCCAATCATCTATGAAAAAGCCATTTGCTTTTGTAGGTTCTAATTGTAAGGTGGGGTTCTAACAAAAATACATTCTCAAATATTACCATAGGTTTACTGATGGTGGAAATGCCTTTTTACTGAGCACTAACTTTGACATTGATGTGATGTCAGACTTTGGTCCCATCAGAAGCGATTAGTTAGATCACGTCTGTTTGGTTGCTCGCAGGCAAAGGAGGCGGGAGAAATGGCGTAGTGCCAACAGTGCTGTAGCATTCACCTTTAGTGATACAGGTTGATATTGATTTGCAGATTACATGAGGTTTTAGTGCTTTTTCGCAGCGGAAACACACATGGTTTTTGTGTATTTTCTGCATGTAATGCAATTCTGTAAGGAAAATCCACACAATTAACTCTTGCAGATATGCCGATTTTTAAAATATTGCGGATTTCAAGAAGGTACCAAAGGTCAGTTGACGCAAAGAACAAAAACGTAAAAAGTTTTATGGAACTTAAAGGGATCAAACCTCCTAAGGCTACTTTTACACTTGCGTCGTGCACCGCACGTCGCGATGTTGCGGCGCACCGACGCAAGCAGCGAAAGCGCCGCACAACGGGGGCAGCGGATGCATTTTTCCAGCGCATCCGCTGCCCCATGGTGAGGTGCAGGGAGGAAAAAGCGGACCGTCGGCAGCAAAAAAGTTACATGTAACGTTTTTTGCTCCCGGCGGACCGCCACAACACGGCGCAACCGTCGCAAACGTGTCAATGCGTCACAATGCGTCGCTAATGTTAGTCTATGGGGCAAAAACGCATCCTGCAGACAACTTTGCAGCATGCGTTTTTGCCCCTAAACGACGCATTGCGACATATTGAAAAAAGCGCTAGTGTGAAAGTAGCCTAAGCCGTCTATATGAGCATGTAGGTCATAGGAAGCTGAATAAAATGATACCGTCATAACTGTGATCCGATGTCTTGTTCCAGAGAAATCCATGTATTTCTTTTATGTAAATGAGCGGCTAAGATCTATGGGCCGGACACTGATCTGCACGAGAATCTGCCTCCAGAGCTTGTTTTAAATGAATGGAGGCGTTAGCATTGTGAGACATGTAGATCAGAAAAAGAGACTGTCATTACATCCCAAACAAAAAATTGATGGACAGCAATCGCAAGTGGTAGAAAATATGGAAAAAAATTCCTTTATTGCCCCATGCACATAACTAAGCATGTTTTATTATGTGCATGGAGAAATAAAAGGATTTTTCCCCATATTTTCTACCACTGAAGAGTGCAGTCCATCAATTTTTTGGTTGGGACTATGTGGATCAACACATTCTGGTCTTTTTAATATTTCTCAGTCTTTACATGTCTCACACTGGTGATGCAGAAGCTTAGTTAGATTTGTGCTGCCCATAGACCTTAAGAGCTCATTTACATTAAAGAAAAAGATGGATTTCTCTGGAATAAGACATCGGATCGCAGATATCAAGGTATCATTTTATTAAAGGAATTGTCCAGGTTGATCACAAAAGTCTGTATTTACTCTGTGTGACTGCAGACTTGTGACTCCTCACATCATGCGCACTGTGAGAATCCTCTGGTGACGACCACATTCCGACTTCGCATCATGGCAGAATAAAATTCACTTTAATTTTTTTCATCACCTGGATTGGATGCTGCATGCATATTGCATACTTTTGGTCATATCACTGCCTGATCTCCCTGCCGGCACAGGAGAATCCTCAGTGTGTGGCATGTGCGATGTGAGGGTTCATAAGTCTGCAGTCATAAAGTGAAAAACTTGGGACAAATCCCTTTATACTTATTGTGACCTACATGCCCCCGTAGGAGGCTTACGAGGATTGATACTACTGACAGATTCCATTTATCATAATGTGGAACATTGCGTAACAAGGTTTGGCCACAATTAGTAAATGGCTTATTACAAGTGCCCATTGATATTAAAGGGAACCTGTCAGAAGGATTTTGCTCAGTAAACTACTGACAGTGTCAGGTCGGTGCCATTATACTGATTAATATGATACCTTGGTTGATTAAATCAGTCTTTTGGTGTTGATTAATCTGTATTTGCAGTTTTCAGTTATTTAATATGCTTGTGCTGCGGGGCGGCTCGTGTGACGGGTAGGGGGTCTTTATGTGGTGAGCTCTGATTACATATTCATCTGTGTGGCTTATGACAGGTTACTGATCTGCCCCTATTTTACATAATGCATATAATTGTGTGGTTACAAAAAAAAATTCAACTTCATCAAAATGGCGCCTGCACTGTAGCATGATACATGCCTAATATGCCTGTATGCATTTATGGTTTATTGTTATACTATCATAGGGTAAAATAAATAAATTATATATATATATATATATATATTTTTTTTTTTTTTTCATCAATATTGCGTTCCGATAGATGCTACTGCCATTTTGCCGGAGGGGGGAAAAAAAAAAAATTGGCTCCGTCAAAATGGTGGGGGCGTTTGCGCAATAGCATCTATCGGCGCAACCACATGGCAAATAAAGCATTACTCGGTTCCAGCTCAGAGTTTAATTTCCTGAATAAACGACAAAACAGGTGTAACCCGTATGTAGAAGATACAGACAATTCTCCGTCCCCCGCATTATCTTATGTGCACCTGTGCAAGAAAACATCTCCCAATTGTGAGAATCAGACTAAATACTCCGGGACAGTCTGCTCTCTGTGCAGAACACATTGTGGCGGTACAGCAACAGTAAATGTG
The DNA here is from genome assembly GCF_032444005.1 of Ranitomeya imitator. Lineage (NCBI taxonomy): Eukaryota > Metazoa > Chordata > Amphibia > Anura > Dendrobatidae > Ranitomeya > Ranitomeya imitator. The sequence goes on from NC_091282.1 coordinate 303,418,706, forward strand.
GCACATCCCCAACAATGGCTGCTATAGAGGTTATTTACACCACACAAATAGTGCTCCATCCAAAATAAACTAATGGCTCCTGAGTCCTAAAGCCATTCTGTACTCCAAATACTGTGCATATATAAATGGCCGTCTCAGAGCCGAGATCACAGAGATTGCTGCTGTTTGGAGGTGCTGCCGTCTGCTATTACTATAGAAATGCAATCACCTACCTAGTTTTCTGCCTTTGGCGAAAGCAGTCACTTTCGACATTGACCATATGTTAAATTGTAGTTAATGGGATTTTTTTTTAGGAATCTTATTTACTAAATGCAGCCAAATGAATGTGCGTTTTTAAAGACACACTGTATAGTTTTTTGTTTCAAACCTTAGTATGCCGAATTCCTTGTCTTTTTTTTTTTCCATTCTCTATTTTATGTGGGCATAGGTATGGAAATGCAAGTTTGCACTGACACAGTTGCGACACACGTTTTCTAAAATGTCACTAAAAGAAAAAAAAATTCCACAAAATTATCCATATGGTCCATCCATGGGCATCTTGTGTGTTTATGCTCAAGCCTTAAAATTGGTGTATGGACACCTCCATACAAAATTGTCCCCTTGCATTTTGGCGCAAGGTTTGCATCGACCTATAACAACCATTTCTGATAGCATTATAAAGTGTACCCCCTTTTCTCAGGAATATCTCCACTTACTGTTTGGTTGTCTTCATAAAGTTTCAAGTCATATCCACTGAGTTCCACACAGAATATTATGGCTGTCACACCCTCAAAGCAATGAATCCACTTCTTTCTTTCAGACCGCTGGCCTCCAACATCGACCATCTTGAAGGTCAGCTCTTTAAAGGTGAACTTGTTCTCTACAATGCCTGTGGTCATGTCTCGAGAACGCAGGATGTCTTCTACAGTGGGGATGTACTCAACAGCTGCTATTCTCTCAAGGTCATTTAGGTAATAGGCAGCATTGTCTTCTAGATGATACTCATTAGAACGGGAGAAGCACTCTTGGACACCCGAGTCTGCCCAAAGTCGCTTCATCACTCCAAGCAGTTCAGAAGTAATTTCACCCTTGCTTTCTGCGGGGCCAGTCAAAGCAAACAGCTGGACGGCATCATATGCCCGGTCAGGGTTGTGAAACTCAATCTTCAAAGTAGCAAGCGCCCTTATGATGCGAGTGAGGGAATCAATGGCATTATAAATGATGAGGGGCTTATATTCTTTACATGCTTCCAGATTGAAGCCGCCACTATGGATAATTTTCATTTGCTTTACAATGGTGCTTTTACCAGAATTGCTGGTTCCAAGCAGCAGAAGTTTGATTTCTCGACGTTGGCGCTGACTTTCAGAGCGCAGGTGTCTATCGATCCTGCGCGAGCGCCTTGCTGCCTCTTTCTCCTCCGCACTCTGCCGACATCCCATGGTAGGCGGTTGCCAGAGGTGGAGATTCCCCCTTCTCTCACTATCCTTCCTTCTGTCTGACAGATAGACTTGGCACAAGGCTGAAAGACGAACTATGAGAGTGAATGAGCGCCACCCCTAACAAGTGTGTAAAAAGAAGGGCCAGCTCAACCTCATGCAGATGGTCTCCTCAGCAGATGTCATGGCACTGCCTTTCCTTTGAGGTAGCAGTGGCACATTCCTTTTTTTAGTGGAAAAAGTCTCATTACCTCCAATGAGTGATCATATCCGTCATAAACTCCTTTCGCCTCTGCATAATTATTTCACTTCCTTCTGTCCAAAAGTAAGGAGCAGCCTACATCTGATTCTGCCTCTCTTGCCTTTTTAATTGTGTTTTCTGGTTGCCATGGTGATCCTACTCCGATGATCGTGATTGTGTGGCCAGCCTGTTGTCTATTCCACTGGCCTTTTTGATGTTTTTTTCTTTCTTCACCCTTTATCTGACAGCGATCCGTACCTGTTGAACACAAAGAAACGTAAATATGGATTGACTGCATTTCTATTCTCTATTGCGTCAGAATACAATATGCATTATGATCTATGCGAGAGCTTCATTAGACAGTGTACTATTAAACGAGAGTAGATTTTGTAAGCCTGTATGTAAAGAATCCAAGCATTTTGTTTTTTTGACCTTGAGAAAGGTGCCGAAACGCGTTGGTACTAATAAAATCCTTATCTGAAACTCCAAGGCTCCTCGTTTCCCATAGCGCAGCTCGCTCAAAGTGATTTTTCTCCACTCTGATAAATATACACTACCGTTCAAAAGTTTAGGGTTACTTAGAAATTTCCTAATTTTTGAAAGAAAAGCACATTTTTTTTCCAATGAAGCTAACATTAAATGATTCAGAAATACACTCTATATATTGTTAATGTGGTAAATGACTATTCTAGCTGCAAACGTCTGGTTTTTAATGCAATATTTTCATAGGTGTATAGAGGCCCATTTCCAAGAACCATCATTCCAGTGTTCTTATGGTACTCTGTGTTTGCTAACTATGTAAGAAGGCTAATAGATGGTTAGAATACCCTTAAACTCTTGTGCAAGTGTGTTACCACAGCTGAAAACAGTTTGGCTGATTAGAAAACCTATAAACCTGACCTTTCTTTGAGCTAGTTGAGAATCTGGAGCATTGGTCAGAAAAAAAGCACTTTCATGTGAAACTCTACAGTCTATTCTTGTTCTTAGAAATGAAGGCTATTCCATGTGAGAAATTGCCAAGCAACTGAAGATTTCCTACAACGGTGTGTACTACTCCCTTCAGTGGAGAGCACAAACAGGCTCTAACCAGAGTAGAAAGAGAAGTGGGAGGCCCTGCTGCACAACTGAGCAACAAGACAAGTACATTAGAGTCTGTAGTTTGAGAAATTGACACCTCACAGGTCCTCAACTGGCAGCTTCATGAAATAGTATACGCAAAACACCAGTGTCAACGTCTACAGTGAAGAGGTGACTCCGGGATGCTGGCCTTCAGGGCAGAGTGGTAAAGAAAAAGCTTTATCTGAGACTGGGTAATAAAAGGAAAAGATTAATATGGGCATAAGAACACAGACATTGGACAGAGGAAGATTGGAAAATGTGTTATAGACAGAGGAATCCAAGTTTGAGGTGTTTGGATCACACAGAAGAACGTTTGTGAGACAACTGAAAAGATGCTGGAAGACTGCCTGACACCATCTGTCAAGCATGGTGGAGGTAATGTGATGGTCTTGTGTTGCTTTGGTGCTGGTAAAGTGGGAGATTTGTACAAAGGTAAAAGCGATTTTGATTAAGGCTATCACTCCATTTTGCAACGCCATGCCATACCCTGTGGACAGGGCCTGACTGGAGCCAATTTCATCCTACAACAGGACAAAGCACCCCACCAAATTATGCAAGAACTATTTAGGGAAGAAGCAGGCAGCTGGTATTCTATCTGTAATGGAGGGGCCAGTGCAGTCACCAGATCTCAACCCTATTGAGCTGTTGTGGGAGCAGCTTGACAGTATGGTACGCAAAAAGTGCCCATCAAGCCAAACCAACTTGTGGGAGGGGCTTCTGGAAGCATGGGGTGACATTTCTCCAGATTACCTCCGCAAATTAACTGCTAGAATGCCAAATGCAATGCTGGAATTGCTGCAAAGGGAGCATTCTTTGATGAAAGCAAAGTTTGAAGGAGAAAATTATTATTTCAAATAAAAAAAATCTTTTTTTTGAACCTTGTCAATGTTTGAACTAGATCTTCAATTCATTTGGCAACTCATTTGATTAATAAAAAGTATGAGTTTTCATGGAAAACACAAAATTGTCTGGGTGACCCAAAATGTTTGAACGGTAGGGTACATCTGTAAGATATTTCCTCCAGCCACGGGGCAGCAGATATTCATGCTTAGGTGTCGTACCTTCACACAACACCAGATGAGCGCAGTTGTGCTTTTTTTTTTTTTTTTTTTTTAAACGGTACTGGCCTATTGTGTGCGCTTTTGCCCCTCTAGAGTTTTTCAAGAATCTGGACATGGCTAATATATTCATGGTTGCATAATCATGGGCTCATGCGCAGGTACTGGATGTCTACTTGTGCACACTGTAATAGGCTTCTTTTACGCATACCGTGATTTTGCGGCCCCAATAGATTTCTATGGGGCCGCAAAAACGGACAGCAATAATTCCACGGAGCGCCGGATGGCCGTGAAATAATATATCGAGCCTTAACGGAAGCTTGTTTTTGCAGTGCACCGTGACTTCCGGTTTGGCGGAACATCAGGGTTTTTTTGCAATACTTTTTCCACAGTATTGGAAACCTGAAAAACGGCGATTCGCAAGTTTTTTGCGGTCCATTATGGCGGCAGACCGTGAAAATTGCGGCGATACGGCCCGCAATAACTGGTTGCAAAAAACCCGGTAAGTGTAAAAAAAAGCCTAATAGTATAAGACTGTTTTAGTTTGCAATATGGAGTTCTGGATATGGGTGATCAGACTTGTGAGTCACTAATTAACCAAAATATATACTGCTCTTCACAAAATGAGTCTATGTCTGAGGCTTCGTCACATAAAATATTGGACACTTTGATTGAACGACAAATCTCATAAGTCAGTGGTGTCCATCATGTGCTTGATCTGGCACTCCATCTTCTAGAGCTGTGGAGTCTGAGTTTTGTGTGGAGTAGACTCCAACTCAGTTTTAGAAAAATAAATAAAATTATCCATTGTTCATTTTGTAAAACTAATTTATGAAATTTCATAGGAATTTAGACAAGTTTAGAAATGTTGATAATTTAAATACATTGTACGTTCTATTAATCTAAAGCCTCAATTTATCAAAAAAGAGGGATGTTTCCATTTTACTACAATAAATGGCCATTTATGAAGGAGTCGTAACTGGAGCGAAAGTTGGAAAAATAGGGAGTGGAGCCGGAGCCTTGGCTTTGCAGGCTTCTTACAATGTTCCGTTACTCTGGCAGAACATGATGTGAACCTAACCCAGCTCAAAATGTGTCCTCCTGTTTGAATTATTAGACTGTCTGATCTCAAACTATTCAGTGTCTTGAAAAGTTAAAGAGTAACGATTGTTTTAATATTTTTTCATAAATCAATAGTACGCTGAAGAAACTTTGTAATATATCTTATCTGAGAAAGCCACTTCTTTCTCCCCCTACACGGATCATTTATTCTTCAAATTTTCAATTCATGGATGAAACCTGTCTTCAGTGAATACAAACTTTCCTATTGCCGAGATCGTTTTCACGAGAACTGCCATCTTCTATGGAAAATTATAAGCCCACATTCACACTAGCAGTAGGGTTGAGCGAAACGGATCGTTCATTTTCAAAAGTCGCCGACTTTTGGCAAAGTCGGGTTTCATGAAACCCGACCCGATCCCTGTGTGGGGTCGGCCATGCGGTACGCGACTTTCGCGCCAAAGTCGCGTTTCGTATGACGCGCTTGGCGCCATTTTTTTCAGCCAATGAAGGGGCGTGGACAGAGTGATGACATAGGTCTTAGGGGCGTGGACGCCTATCGCCATGTTGTCGCTTGTGCGCTGTAGCGATTTGCACTGTGTAACACCAGCATTTCAGTTCAGGGACGGAGGAGAGGAGAGGAGAGAAGAGAGAGAGAGAGAGAAGAGAGAGAGAGAGATTGCCATTGGCTTTGCATTGGGTTTCGTGTTTCGGCCGATCCTCGACTTTTCACCATAATCGGCCGATTTCACTCGACTCGACTTTTGAGATAGTCGGGTTTCGCGAAACCCGGCTCGACCCTAAAAAAGTCAAGGTTGCTCAACCCTAACTAGCAGTATTTGGTCAGCATTTTACATCCGTATTTGTAAGCCAAAACCAGGAGTGGAACAGAGGAAAGGTATCATAGAAACATATGCACCACTTCTGTATCTAATACCCACTCCTGGTTTTGGCTTATACTGATGTAAAATACTGACCAAATTCTGAACTTGTGAACGTGGCCTAACTATGGTTTCAGAAGAAATTGCTACAGAACGTCTGTCTGCCCCAGCGCCTTTTTCCATAGAATCTTAGAAGCACCAACGGTCATCTCCTATCTTACTAATATACATCTGTCTTCGCCGAATACAGATTTTATCAACAGAGTTCAAGATCAGTCCAGGAAAAGAAAGAAGCAAATTTCTCAGATAAGATATATTTCAAAAGTTGCTTATTTTCAGGTGTAGTACAAACAGTAGTATTGCATTTTATAAATTATAATAAAAGATAAAATGTTTTGGAAAAATAATAAATTCACATAGTGTATCTCATACAGCTTCACTAGAGTTCCCTCACAGGTAAAACACAACCCTGTGCGAAAATATTAAATGACGAAAACTCTGTAATCTTCTATTCACTAGTCACATAACACTTGCTGACCTTTCTTCTTCTAGAGATCACCCATGTATCAAATTAAGGTTATGAGCACAATGGATATTTTACTAATGAAGTAAGCATTAATCTTTAACAGAAGAATATTACGTAAGTAGGAAGGGTTATTGATTAATATGTGAGCGGATAGAATGTATACCACTACCCAAGGGTCATATCCTATCATGGGATCAATAGCAGCAGAGGACTGAAAAAAAATATCAGATTGTTTTTTTTATTAAAGGCAAATACATTACAACCAAAAACATTCACATGCTGCACGTAGAATATAGCACAATTATGTTTTTTAAAGAGGCTTTCCACCCCATGGCTAACTTTCGACAAGCAGTGCAGCTTATTCTAGCAATGTGTAATACATACACGGTTAGGAGTGCACTCTGCTAGCCTATTCGAGCAATGGTCATGTGACTACATTGCTCGCTTGCGGTTATGTGCCGACTAGCTTCTCACCGGTTTTCTCCATGTTCTATTGAGAAAAGATAGCTGGCACATGACCGCAAATTCGAGAATCTCTGTGTGATATGTTCATTGTCAGTTCAACAACCAAATATCCAGGCTAGACATGGGAGAATCGATATGCAGGACTCCAGTCCATCAGCAATCTGTGACAGCTGTGAATTTCCTGGCCTCCCGGCACTCCAAGCTCTACTTAGTCAGGCAAGCGTGACACACACACGATGTTGCGCCACCCCGGCTAATCAAAAGAAGAGCCTGGAAAGCCGGGAGGTAAAGAGATTCATAAGCCGACCAATTACTAGCCACAGACTACTGACCTGGCCAATGGATCAGAGTCTTGAGAATCGATTCTCCCATCTTTAGTCTTGGCCATAAATTTGTACCATGTTCTTCTTGCATTCAAATATTTTAGCTTGTTCTTTGCTGGTTACTTTTGGTCAGTGCAGCACTTTAGATGACCCCTACTTTCACCCAAGCTGGATGTAACTAAGCCCACATACATACATGCATACTATACAATAACATTTTTTCCTATTGTTTTCACCAGATGACATGGTTGTGCGGGTGTATTGCCCAAAACTTCCACACTTGCACAACAACATGCGCCCTGTATTCTATTATAAACATAGATTATATGAAAAATATTTAATAAGTAAAAATGTTAAAATCACATACATAAGTAAGCTGTTTTTAGGTTTGAAATTTTCATTTAATATTTTACCTTGTTCCATAAAATCTGGCTATATGTTCTTGTCATTTAAATAAAATCCCATGCGTGCAGTCTACCATTACATTCTCACATGAGATACTAATGAATGCTGCTGTCCTCATCACTGGCCTTCCTCCTATGTTCATTTCCTCATCTAACTTTTATGTGTGTCCAAAGTAAATCTGACAGAACTGCTGTTCTGGGACTCCAGAGATTATTGCTCAACTGTACCAAGAGATCTCAGCTTTTGTCACAGACTCACTGCGCGTTTTAATAAAGAAAAAACTACAGACCGTACCATCTTTAGCATGTGGAAAGAGCGAGGGCCAATTAACCCCTTCCCGACCTGTGACACAGCGTATGCGTCATGAAAATCAGTGCCAATCCAACCTGTAACGCATATGCTGTGTCACAGAATGATCGCGTACCTGCAGATCGGGTGAAAGGGTTAACTCCAATTTCACCCGATCTGCAGGGACAGGGGAAGTGGTACTTTTGCCTGGGGGGGGGTTTGGCTTTGCCCCCACGTGGCTATGATCACTCTGATTGGCTGTTGCACTTTCAACAGCCAATCAGAGCAATTTGTAATATTTCACCTATGAAAAGTGGTGAAATATTGCAATCCAGCCATGGCCGATGCTGCAATATCATCGGCCATGGCTGGAAACACTGATCTGGCCTCCCCCCCCCCCCCCCCCCACTGCCACCGATCTCCTCCCCAGTCCTCAGTTCTTTGGTCCGCTCCCCTCCATCCTCCTGTCCGCTCCCCCCCATCCTCTTGTCCGCTCACCCCCCATCCTCCTGTCCGCTCACCCGTGCCCCGATGCACCCCCCCCCCCCCCCCCATGCTCCCTCCCGCCCCCTCATACTTACCGAGTCTCCCGGTGTCCGTCCGTTTTCTCCATGGGCGCCACCATTTTCCAAAATGGCAGGCGCATGCACAGTGCGCCCACCGAATCGGCCGGCAGATTCGTTCCAGGTACATTTTGATCACTGTGATAAAACCTATCACAGTTATCAAAATAAAAAAATAGTAACTGAACCCCCCCCCCCCTTTATCACCCGCATAGGTAGGGACAATAAGAAAATAAAGAAAATATATATATATTTTTTTCCACTAGGGTTAGGGTTAGAACTAGGGTTAGGGCTAGGCTTAGGGCTAGGGTGAGGCTATGTGCACACGTATTCTGGTCCTCTGCTGATTTTTCCGCAGCGGATTTGATAAATCCGCAGTGCGAAACCGCTGCAGATTTACCACGGTTTTTCTGCGGATTTCACTGCGGTTTTACAACTGCGGTTTTCTATTGGAGCAGTTGAAAAACCGCTGCGGAATCCGCAGAAAGAAGTGACATGCTGCGGAATGGAAACCGCTGCGTTTTCGCGCAGTTTTTTCCGCAGCATGCACACAGCGTTTTTTGTTTCCCATAGGTTTACATTGAACTGTAAACTCATGGGAAACTGCTGCGGACCAGCAGCTGTGGAAACGCTGCGGATCCGCACCGTGTGCACATAGCCTAATTTTAAGGGTATGTGCACACGGTGCGGATTGGCCGCTGCGGATTCGTAGCAGTTTTCCATCTAGTTTACAGTACCATGTAAACCTATGGAAAACCAAATCCGCTGTGCCCATGGTGCGGAAAATACCACGCGGAAAGGCTGCGTTGTATTTTCCGCAGCATGTCAATTCTTTGTGCGGATTCTGCAGCGTTTTACACCTGTTCCTCAATAGGAATCCGCAGGTGAAATCCGCACAAAAAACACTGGAAATCCGCGGTAAATCCGCAGGTAAAACGCAGTGCCTTTTACCTAAACAACTAATATTTGATTACCAGAGGGATTAATCATAAATGTCTCACAGGTATCCACTCTATTTATTTAAAATTTAACCTTTATTAGACCTTAATACATATAATAATAAACAACACACCAAGCACCACGAGAAAGAAAACAACCAGGGGTGTGCCTACCCCTACACTGGCCTAGCTGACCTTACCTATTTGCGGAGGTTGGCACCCTAAAACCTGCGCAATGGCGCCCCCGCTCCTCGACGGCTCTCCCTGCTCACCCTATAGGGCCCTATAGTGGCAGGAGGTGACAAAGATAATGAATAGGCAGGTGAGAAAGAGAAGAGGTATAGATCTAATCAATAGGTGTATAGACTGATTCTGATGTATGCAATCGTTAATTTAGTCCTCAGGTGGAGATGTTAGATCCTATTTGCAATTACCCTCAATATATATAGTTAGAATAAACAGTTGTAATAGATAGCTAAATCTTCCAGAGAATATACTAGATGGTGATTGTAGTGAACCTAATAGATTTCACTGATGTAACCCATCATAATGGCTAAACTAATATTTCTGATATAACACCTATACACTATAATTATAGCTATCTATTTTATTAAAGTGATGTATCTACAGATCTTGATATATCTACAGTATGCAAATCAATATCAAGGACGTACACATTATTAGTCTATATATACCTCTCTCCTAGTGGTATTAATATATATACATAGGCCAGGAAAATCAACTTATCTAATAAAGACACAACAAAAACAAAAAAACACACCAACCACCCTAAAAACTGTATTAAACAATCACAGTCAAATGGCAACTTAGGACAACCATTATATCCTTTGTCCAATATTAAAGTCCACTGTCGACTTCCAGGGCATATTGCCCATATAAATCCTATAACGATTATAAATAGATAAATTGTACCAAGTTACAGTAACTAACTGTAACTTGGTACAATTTATCTATTTATAATCGTTATAGGATTTATATGGGCAATATGCCCTGGAAGTCGACAGTGGACTTTAATATTGGACAAAGGATATAATGGTTGTCCTAAGTTGCCATTTGACTGTGATTGTTTAATACAGTTTTTAGGGTGGTTGGTGTGTTTTTTTGTTTTTGTTCTGTCTTTATTAGATAAGTTGATTTTCCTGGCCTATGTATATATATTAATACCACTAGGAGAGAGGTATATATAGACTAATAATGTGTACGTCCTTGATATTGATTTGCATACTGTAGATATATCAAGATCTGTAGATACATCACTTTAATAAAATAGATAGCTATAATTATAGTGTATAGGTGTTATATCAGAAATATTAGTTTAGCCATTATGATGGGCTACATCAGTGAAATCTATTAGGTTCACTACAATCACCATCTAGTATATTCTCTGGAAGATTTAGCTATCTATTACAACTGTTTATTCTAACTATATATATTGAGGGTAATTGCAAATAGGATCTAACATCTCCACCTGAGGACTAAATTAACGATTGCATACATCAGAATCAGTCTATACACCTATTGATTAGATCTATACCTCTTCTCTTTCTCACCTGCCTATTCATTATCTTTGTCACCTCTTGCCACTATAGTGCCTTTTACCTGCGGATTCTTCAAAAATGGTGCGGAAAAAATCTCACACGAATCAACGTGGGCACATAGCCTTAGGGCTAGGGTTGGAAATAGGGTTAAGATTAGGCTTGTGGTTAGGGTTATGGTTAGGGGTGTGTTGGGGTTAGGGTTGTGGTTAGAGTTGGGATTAGCGTTAGGATTGGGATTAGGGTTAGGGGTGTGTTGGGGTTAGGGTTGTGATTAGGGGTGTGTTGGGGTTAGGGTTGTGATTAGGGGTGTGTTGGGGTTAGGGTTGTGATTAGGGTTATGGCTAGAGTAGGGTTAGGGGTGTGTTGGGGTTAGGGTTGTGGTTAGGGGTGTGTTGGGATTAGGGTTGTGATTAGGGTTATGGCTAGAGTTGGGGTTAGGGGTGTGTTGGGGTTAGTGTTGGAGTTAGAATTGAGGGGTTTCCACTGTTTAGGCACATCAGGTGTCTCCAAACGCAACATGCGCCACCATTGATTCCAGCCAATCTTGCGTTCAAAAAGTCAAATGGTGCTCCCTCCCTTCCGAGCCCCGACGTGCGCCCAAACAGTGGTTTACCCCCACATATGGGGTACCAGCATACTCGGGACAAACCGGGCAACAACTATTGGGGTCCAATTTCTCCTGTTACTCTTGTGAAAATAAAAAACTGCTTGCTAAAACATCATTTTTGAGGAAAGAAAAATTATTTTTTATTTTCACGGCTCTGCGCTGTAAAATTCTGTGAAGCACTTGGGGGTTCAAAGTGCTCACCACATATCTAGATAAGTTCCTTTGGGGATCTAGTTTCCAAAGTAGGGTCACTTGTGGGGGGTTTCTACTGTTTAGGCACATCAGGGGCTCTGCAAACGTAACATGATGCACGCAGACCATTCCATCAAAGTCTGCATTCCAAAACGTCACTACTTCCCTTCTGAGCCCCGACGTGTGCCCAAATAGTGGTTTACCCCCACATATGGGGTATCAGTATACTCAGGACAAACTCTGCAACAACTATTGGGGTCCAATTTCTCCTGTTACTCTTGTGAAAATAAAAAATTGCGGGCTAAAAAATTTTTGAGGAAAGAAAAATGATTTTTTTATTTTCATGGCTCTGCGTTATAAACTTCTGTGAAACATTTGGGGGTTTAAAGTGGTCACCGCACATCTAGATTAGTTCCATGGGAGGTCTAGTTTCCAAAATGGGGTCACATGTGGGGGAGCTCCAATGTTTAGGCACACAGGGGAGCTAATTTTTCCATTCAAAAAGTCAAATGGCGCTCCTTCCCTTCCGAGCCTTGCCGTGTGCACAAAGTGGTTTGTGACCACATGTGAGGTATCGGTGTACTCAGGAGAAATTGCCTAACACATTTTAGAATCTATTAACCCAATACTAGGCCTAAATAAAGAGCGGCACTTCCATAAGTGCATAATCCATCAGAAAAGAACAACCGGAAGCTTAATGCCAATAAAAGTATCAATATTTTATTTATTACAAAAAAGATAAAACCTTGACAAGTCTCATAGTAACCAGTGGTGGGACATGTGACAGAATTATACTGTCTGCATACAGGAATATACCACAGAGTAAAATAATACACACAGAGATGCCTAAGATAATTGCCAGTAGATAATATGATAATAAAGTGTATAGCAAAATTGCAGTAAAGCACCTACATACTAATAAATGTATTATCATACAAAGCCCACGTATAAAAAGTATTGCTACATAAGTATATATCTGTAAATGCTAAAAAAGTTATGTGCCTTGATGGCTAGAGGAAGCATGCAATATATACAAAACAGCTAACAATAATATAGAAAAAATATAGAAAAAATAGAAAAAGGTGGGCAAGTATATGGCAAAATGTCCCCAATGTCTATAAAAAGTTCTATAGAGTCTAGATAGACTATTTATTGGTAGAGGAAAGGGTTAACATCATGTAATACAATATATAGACATAGTGCCTTTGAGATAAAGAGCCCTATTCCCTCAAACAGAACATTGAGCACATTGCACCGCTATTAAAAAGGTGCATATAGTGCATATATAAAAAAGAGAAAGATACCAGCGCACTACTAATACTATATACTGAAATAGAAGGGGTGCAGAAGAGTGGTATAATATAATAACAAGAGCAAAATAAGAAGGAAGAGAACCACTCTACAACACTGCACACCACAATAGGTAATCGAATATATCAAAAAGGCAAACTTTATAAAAGTTAGCCCTGTATGGTAGCGCCTCCTAGATGTACATAAATTACCCCGAGTAAACAATATATAACTAATATGCATAAAAGTAAGGGCAAAGAAAGACCCTATCCAAAGGTATAAACAAAGGTGACAAACACTTATAAGTACCTGTATGTCAGTAAGCTATATAGCCACCTATATAGGATAGCGCCAGATAGGGGTCAAAGCACAAAAGCGGATGCGCCGTCCTTGTAACGGCGATACGCGTGGGGTCTTTCCCCACTCTGATCCTTGCCTCCTCACTTTCTGTCTCCCTGGCGGTTTTGCACTGATTGCTCCATATGGCTGGACCTGGGACCTTTATGCTCATTTTAGGTATATGGCCATTGCAGCCCCATGTGTAGAGCGCCGGGCGCATCCGCTTTTGTGCTTTGACCCCTATCTGGCGCTATCCTATATAGGTGGCTATATAGCTTACTGACATACAGGTACTTATAAGTGTTTGTCACCTTTGTTTATACCTTTGGACAGGGTCTTTCTTTGCCCTTACTTTTATGCATATTAGTTATATATTGTTTACTCGGGGTAATTTATGTACATCTAGGAAGCGCTACCATACAGGGCTAACTTTTATAAAGTTTGCCTTTTTGATATATTCGATTACCTATTGTGGTGTGCAGTGTTGTAGAGTGGTTCTCTTCCCTCTTTTTTTGCTCTTGTTATTATATTGTTATTGTTATATTGTTATTATTATTGGATAGGGTCTTTCTGTGCCCTTACTTTTATGCATGTTAGTTATATATTGTTTACTCGGGGTAATTTATGTACATCTAGGAGGCGCTACCATACAGGGCTAACTTTATGCAGTGTATCTAGTGTATGTTCATTATATTGACTTACCATTATATGTACATTGCTTAGGTTATGTGATACACCATCTCTGTATTATTTACAGGGTACATGCCCCTGTCTGGCTATTATTACTTCAGTGGATCAGTGTGGGGATCTTTGGTGTTTTTCACTGGTTTTAAATGTTTTTATTCGTGCATCAATAAAGTTTGCCTTTTTGAAATATTCGATTACCTATTGTGGTGTGCAGTGTTGTAGAGTGGTTCTCTTCCCTCTTTTTTGCTCTTATAGTGCATATATAAGGCATAAGAGGTAGTGTAGGTATATTGCCTGAACATGCAGCCCAGTATGAGGACCCCGACGCGCGTTTCGCGGTATGCTTCGTCCAGGGCGAAGCATACCGCGAAACACGCGTCGGGGTCCTCATACTGGGCTGCATGTTCAGGTAATATACCTACACTACATCTTATGCCTTATATATGCACTATATGCACCTTTTTAATAGCGGTGCAATGTGCTCAATGTTCTGTTTGAGGGAATAGGGCCGCGAAACGTGTGTCGGGGTCCTCATACTGGGCTGCATGTTCAGGTAATATACCTACACTACCTCTTATGCCTTATATATGCACTATATGCACCTTTTTAATAGCGGTGCAATGTGCTCAATGTTCTGTTTGAGGGAATAGGGCTCTTTATCTCAAAGGCACTATGTCTATATATTGTATTACATGATGTTAACCCTTTCCTCTACCAATAAATAGTCTATCTAGACTCTATAGAACTTTTTATAGACATTGGGGACATTTTGCCATATACTTGCCCACCTTTTTCTATTTTTTCTATATTTTTTCTATATTATTGTTAGCTGTTTTGTATATATTGCATGCTTCCTCTAGCCATCAAGGCACATAACTTTTTTAGCATTTACAGATATATACTTATGTAGCAATACTTTTTTATACGTGGGCTTTGTATGATAATACATTTATTAGTATGTAGGTGCTTTACTGCAATTTTGCTATACACTTTATTATCATATTATCTACTGGCAATTATCTTAGGCATCTCTGTGTGTATTATTTTACTCTGTGGTATATTCCCGTATGCAGACAGTATTATTCTGTCACATGTCCCACCACTGGTTACTATGAGACTTGTCAAGGTTTTATCTTTTTTGTAATAAATAAAATATTGATACTTTTATTGGCATTAAGCTTCCGGTTGTTCTTTTCTGACATTTTAGGATCTATTTTATCCTGTTGTCCATGTGGAAATGAACAAATTGAGGCTAAAAAAAATTTTGTGAAATAAAAATTACTTTTTCATTTTTACGGATCAATTTGTGAAGCACCTGGGGGTTCAAAGTGCTCACTATGCATTAGATAAGTTTCTTGGGGGGCTCCACCCATTATGCCCCTTATGCTGTTGCTGCAATAAAAAATAAAAAAATCACATACTTACCTCTCTTTGCTCCGGCCCCCGGCACTTGCTATAGTCACCTATCCACAGTCCACAGGCCGCACTGTCTTCCATCCTCTGCACTGACTGTTCAGGCAGAGGGCAGCGCGCACACTAATTGCGTCATCGCACCCTTTGACCTGAATAATGCAAAATGTAATGCCTCTGTCCAGTTCTACTTCCCGATCCTCACCTGTGGCCTCTGGCTCGTCGCTTCTGCTCGGCGGGGACACCTGTCTCCTTGGGCTCCCGTGCCATGTCCCGCGCTGTCTGCTTCTGCTTCCTGGGTTCTGCGCGCACCCCGCGGCACACATCTCTAAGGGTGTGCGTGCACTCCCGATCTCTTAAAGAGACAGCGCATCATTTTCAAAATAGCTTTTTGCCAATGGCTGAGTGTCTCATATTAATTCAGGCATCTCTGCCCTTAGGGAGGTGCCTGAGCAACAAGTGCTTCCTGTTGCTAATCCCAGGTTCCCGCCAGTATCCTGCTAATTACGGCTGGCACTCTGAGGAGACAGACGGGTCTCCCTACGCCTCCTGGGACGTTGCCAGAACCTCACGCACCAGTTCTTACCCGCTCCAGGCCACTACCTGACTCTTCTGCCTGCCGTCTGCCGAGTCCTTCGCTACCCGCAATACCTGCCAGTTCCGCTGGGTCAGCTTCCACGTGTCCAGGGTCTAACTGGAGGTAGCACCTGCGTCCCTCGGGCATTCCATTCCGACCCTGTTTGAGGGGTCGTACTATAGGTGTCTGGGGCTTGCATAGTGACGCCGTGTCTCCGTTTCCATTCGTTACATAAAATATTCAAACCATAGAAGTCCATAACTTGTGTAATAATAAGAAATGACACAGGAAAAAGGTATTGAACACATGAAGAAAGAGGTGCAAAAAGCCATGTTAAGTCATGACACCAGTTGAAATCTATCAATAATTTCAAAGCAACCCTGAAAAATATCAGCTGGTTCATCTGATAGCCTATAAAAAGGTGTCTCATTACCAAGATGCTACCCAAGAAACATCTCAATGAGCTGTCTCGAGACCTTTGCAACCTTATTGTTCTGAGACATACTGATGGCATTGGTTACAGAAGAATTTCTAAAGTGGTACCAACATCATTTCACCATAAACCAGCCATGACCAGGTGCTCCCCACAAGATTTCAGACAGAGGAGTGAAAATAATTATTAGAAGAGTTGTCTAAGAGCCAAGGACCACTTCTTGAGAGCTAGAGAAAGACCTCCATGGCCTGTAAGCATGCTCACCATGCAAGACTCCACTGCTGAACAAGAAAGAATGTTCAAGCACATTTAAAGTTTGCTTGACAACATTTAGTCAAGCCCGTGAAATACTGGGAGAATATAGTCTGGTTAAATGAGACCAAAATTGAAGTCTTTGGATGCCATAACACATGTTTGGAGGCTAAAATGAACTGCATATCACACCAAAAACACCATACCAACAGTGAAGTCTGGAGGTGGGGTGGGAAAATGTTGGTGTGGGGCTGTTTTTCAGCATATGGCACTGGCAAATTTCATGTAATTGAAAGCGGGATGACTGGTCAAATGTACCGAGACATTCCTGATAAAAATCTGCTGCCATCTACCAGGATGATGAAGATGAAACATGGGTGGAAAAATGGGCCAAAATCACACCTGAGTAATACATTTGACTATTTTCTCCATACAGGAGGTGTCTTCAAGCTGTCATCTCCAACAAAGGCTTTTGTGCGAGGCATTAAATAAATTTCAGTAAGCTTGTTCAATACTTTTTCTCTGTCATTTCTCATTACTAGGCCATGCTCACACGAGCGTATAACAGTCGAGTGCTTATTGCTGTTTTATCAGATAGCACTCGGTCCAATGTTATACTATGGGGGGTAGTGCACATCAGCAATTCAGCATAAGAAAACAATCGCATGACGCTGCGATTGGCAGCGAGACTCTCCTCACACGCTGTTACTTTTTTATCATGCAGATTCGGCATGAGAAAAAAAAATTGCAGGATGATGCAAGTGGTTCCGTAGATCAGAGCACGCACACCCATACAAGTCTATGGGAATGTGTGAAACATTGGTCTGTACTCGGATGTCATCTGAGTGCAGTCCGATATACGCCAAGACAGGCAATGGAGGAGATGGAGAAATTACTTTCTCAGTCTCCTCTGCACCTGTGCTGCACTTCTCTCATGCAAAGGAATTTTAGCACAGCGCCCGACACGGCTCACGCTCCCAGCAGAGCTGGAGCAGAGTGTCCTTAGCATATCGCATCCGATGCAATTTGCTAGTGACTCTGGTTTTACACTTAAATTAAGTTATGGTTTGATTTCTTTGCCTGTGTGGATTGGATGGGTTGCTACCGACATCTGATGAGAATTTCATGTCAATAGCAGTTTTAGAAATATATTTGTTTATAAAATTGTTGACGTGTTCAATACCCATTTCAAAATAGGTATTGAACATGTCACCAATTTCATCAATACATATATTTCTAAAACTGCTGTATATTTTACACACAAACGCATATACAGTACATATATAAATATATTGTGACAAAGTCACTGGAGGGGAGATATGTATCACTGAGGTTATTAGTTTCCGTGATATGAACCTAGAAAAATGCTCCAGCACACCAAGTGCTGAGAGAGGTTAATCGGCCATGCTTAGTAAACAGCTGAAGAGTGGGTGGAAAGATGCTCACCATATCTCCACCCCAGGGTGGAGTCCAGAGGATAAATACACCACCTTCCGACTCAGTGTTGAGTGTGCCTGGAGATGGGAGCTCCATAGCGGTGTTAGAGGATAAGGAAAGCTGAACTTTTTCTTTATTGATGTTCGTTACCTGAGTGGGTGGTTCTCTGCAGCAACACAGACTGTGCCATTTGTTTTTGTTTTGTTTTCTCGTTAGGCCAGAAAGGCCGTGTTTATGTTGCTAACCCTGCCCTGGTTTATGCTGTACCTCAATAAACCAGTGAAAAATGTAAAGAGACAGTATTCCGGTGTCTTCCACAGGAGGCCTGCAATACTCCCTACTTTGCGTCTCTTCTTTTGATTATTTGATTAGCAGGGCTAATGACCTTGTCATTGCAGAATGGCAGAGACAACGTTGTGGGAGCTCCAGTAATCAAAAGAAGAGACGGAAATGCCAGAAGGTGAAGAGATTCGCAGTTTTCCTGTACAGTAGTCGCAGATTATTGACCTGGCCAATGCATGGGAGTCCTGCGAATCAATTCTACTGTCTCTGGTCACTATGCCTATTGAAACAAAACTGGAATGAAAAAGACTAGAAAGTCAGGTGAACCCCAAAATGGTAATGATAAGCTCTTAGATGGAGAAAATTATCAAAAGCGATGAGGGGCCCACTGGGACTGATTCCCAAGGGTCCACATGAACCCAGAGCAGGCATGAAATGCAATAAGCCATTCACACTGTCACATTCACCTTCACACTAACATACTCTCATACGTATTCCCAAATGTGCAGACTGCAAATGATTGCCTGATTTCAAGGTCAATAGGACAATTCTTTTGCTGGAGCTCAGATGTCTGGATTTCGAGTATACAGTAAGGAATGATGTAAAATTAAACAGATGTAGATACCACAGCAACATTGACTGGCAAATTAAAACAAAACGGTTTGCCTTGTTGGCAGATGACCATATTCCTGTGCTGCCACTTACCAACCGCGATGACCTAGATTTTTTCAAAGACTGCTCTAGTTTTGCACTTCTTATCACCCATTCCTGCACATGGAAGTTGTGATTTTCTGTTAGCAGAATCTCTCTGAATTATCAAGAAGACAGTGGGGGTGTAGTCATCTGGTGCTGACCGTTGCAGGCGTCAAAGATAATACATCTGGCTCTTCTCCAACTCAAAATCACGTTGTGCCAGCTTCCTCAAAAACATGTTCCACTACAAGCAGAAGGTTTGCAACATGGCTTTGTGCTTAACAAAAAAGACGTTTTGTATCAGGAGAGATGACAATTCTTTCTGAAAACGGATGTCTTTCTCCGAGCTTGGTGATCACATTACTGTATACTTCTGGGGACTAGGTGTAAAAGCAGATGATGGTATGTCTAAGGAGACGTCTGCAGTCACTTAGACTTCACGTGCCTGCAGAATGACAGCGTGAAATGCGCACACTGTCACCATTCCCATATATTCCCTGCAGGTATACGATTTGCATCACTTGTCGACTAGCCTCACCCGGCTACGATCGATTGAATAGAATTGCAGTGCAGCAATCTAGTCAGTATGTGACCACAAGTATGCAAATCGCACACATACGGTCACATACCCACCCACATGAGGAATGTCACAGGGTGCGTATTGTACTCGGTCACGATTGGAGGTCAGCCATGCCTTCCTCCTTCTCAGTGCCCTGCAAATAACTGCAGCCGGAGCCTCCCCCCCTTTGCTCTGTCTACAAAAGGACCAAAGAATTCCAAGCAATGCCCCCCAGCTATATATCAGTTAATTGAAACAAAACTATCGAAATTGTAGATGATGCGACCGTGACTGGGTATAAGAGACATGGTGGTCCACCTGGGTCAGCATCATATCGTAATTTTTTTTTTTTTTACTTTTGAAAAAAAAAAAAACAATTTTAACCCAAACCGCAAAGAATGGAGAAAATAATAAACATAATATATATATTTAAATATATACAGTATATATACTAGATTGTGGCCCGATTCTAACGCATCGGGTATTCTAGAATATGCATGTCCCCGTAGTATATGGACAATGCTGATTCCAGAATTCGCGGCAGACTGTGCCCGTCGCTGATTTGTCGAGGCAACCTTTATGACATCATCATCGCCATGGCAACCATTATGACATCTACGTCGATACTGTGCCCGTCGCTGAATCAGAGACGCGGGATGTCTACGTCCTTTATGACATCATCATCGCTGATTGGTCGAGGCCTGGCGGCCTCGACCAATCAGAGACGCGGGATTTCTACGTCGATACTGTGCTCGTCATTGATTGGTCGAGGCCTGGCGGCCTCGACCAATCAGACGCGGGATTTCCAGGACAGACAGACAGACAGATGGAAAAACCCTTAGACAATTATATATACTGGATTGTGGCCCGATTCTAATGCATCGGGTATTCTAGAATATACATGTCCCCGTAGTATATGGGCAATGATGATTCCAGAATTCGCGGCACACTGTGCCCGTCGCTGATTGGTCGAGGCAACCTTTATGACATCGTCGCCATGGCAACCATTATGACATCTACGTCGATACTGTGCCCGTCGCTGAATCAGAAACGTGGGATTTCTACGTCCTTTATGACATCATCGTCGCTGTGCCCGTTGCTGATTGGTCGAGGCCTGGCGGCCTCGACCAATCAGAGACGCGGGATTTCCAGGACAGACAGACGGAAAAACCCTTAGACAATTTATATATATTTTATTATTTTTATCTAACTAAGGACATGACAAAGGGGGATTTGATTTCACTATTTTTTTTTTTTATTTTGATCAGTATGATAGCATTTATCACAGTGATCAAAAGGAACCAATAGGAAAAATTTCCTATTGTTACCGGGTACCAACCGGCAGATCTTGGCGGTGCCTTTTTTTTTTTTTTTTTTTTTTTTTTCAGGAAGGGGACACCGGGCCAGTGGATGCATCAGGAGGGCACGAAGATGGAGGAGGTATCGGTGAGTCTCAGGGGGCATAATTTCTCACTTCTCTGACATGTATATCATATCAAAAGAAAGAGAGAAACCATTAAAACAGCCAGCACACTTTTTTTTGTGACCGGACTCCGGAAAATCCGGCATTGATCATGTTCTTTGGGGTCTCAGCTACCCTGCTAGCTGAGACCTTGGAGATTTTCCACTCGGGGAGGGGGGATGGCTGCGCTACAACCTTAGGCTGGGTTCCCATTGCGTTATGGGTCCGCGTTTAACGGACAGCGTTGCACGGCGAAATTAACGCCGTGCAACGCATCCGTTAACGCGCCCATTGAAGGCAATGGGAACGCGCTTCACTAGCGCGTGCCATGTTCGGCACGCGCTAGCGACGCGCCGGTGATTCCTGGCGCGCCGCGGACGCTGCTTGCAGCGTCCGAGGCGCGCCCGCGGTCCGTTCCCCGCTCTCGCAGATCGGGGATCTGCGAGAGCGGGGACGTTACCGCGACCCCGACCGCAGCCCCATAGAAAACACTGCGTTAGCGCAATCCGCTAGCGCTAAACGGATTGCACTAACGCAATGTGACCCTAGCCTTACTCACGATCGCAGTTTTAAAACGGCAATGAGGGAATAAGTACCCATAGCGGCTGCTGTTTTATTGCATATCGGTGGGCGGTCATTAAGGGGTTATACTCGGGAGAAATCACAAATATAAATGTGTTTCACATAGTGCTGTAGATTTTTTTTTTTTTCCCCCACTAGAACAGCAGCAAAACCTGATACCTGCGCTTTTGCTGTGTTTTTGCACTTGCCCAGTTTGCTAAGGGTGAATGAACGCTGAAGGGACCACAGCAGTTTTCCAAATCAGGAAAGTAAAACCAATGTATGTCCACGAGATTTCTGAAATCTCATAGGCTTTGCTAGTACTGTAAAAAGCAGCTTAAAACTTGCAGTAAAAACCGCAACATATGACATAGCCTTTGGGAAATTGCAGCATATTGTCCCAGGCGATACACCGGTTCTTCAGATGGTGGGGAATATATTTCATACGAATATCGGCAGATACTGCTATATAGCGGTTTCTGAAAGGTGTGCACTGGATAGTCACAAGATATACAAAGAGCGTGTTAGCAGTCAAATAAACCTAGGCAGTTCTCTGCTCTTTTACTGCTGGCGTGCTGGATTCCATCTACCCACATAGGAATCTTCTCCCAGAGCTGTGAATCTGGGCTCTCGTCACTAGCAATCCTGGCAACTCTGCTATTTTGCACAAATGGGAATTAATCCCTGAAAGTGGAATCTTTATACATTTTTTTTAAATTCTTCTTGCCATGTTTGGAAGTAAAAGCATAAAGCAAAGAAGCACAGTACCGAACATATCCTGCACACGTGCTCTCCTGCTATCATGGCAGACAGGCTGATAATACACAGCAGGATTTGTCCTTTTAGCAGATCCTATACACTTGTCTCTTTGGAACTAAAGGTCCAATACACAAACAAAAATAATATTTGCTTCACTTAAACCTGTGTTTAAGATACGAGCTCTATCCTGTATGCACATTTTGCTTTAACCCTGACCTTCATCTTTGTCCATTTTAATTGGAGATATCTCGCCAAGGATGTCCTCCACGTGGTTCTCCAGTTATGTGATCCTTCAGCAAAACCCTCTCAATCACTGATTTTTCTCTACGGGTGAAATACTGAGATTATATATAATATATATACAGTACAGACCAGAAGTTTGGACACACCTTCTCATTTAAAGATTTTTCTGTATTTTCATGACTATGAAAATTGTACATTCACACTGAAGGTGTGATGCCTTCAGTGTGAATGTGCAATTTGCAAAGTCATGAAAATACAGAAAAATCTTTACATGAGAAGGTGTGTCCAAACTTTTGGTCTGTACTATATATATATTTATATATTATTATTATTATATATTTTTTTTCAGTAAGCAAGTCATTGGTCAGATTTGTGACCAGACTGTGTATTGGTTAGATTGTGTACTCCATTTCCTTTGTTCTTCTTTTTTTATCAGTTGCCCTTTAGACCAATTATGTCGAATTTGGCTACCCATAGGCTGCATTTGGCTAGTGGGTGGGCCACAGCAGATGGCTGGTGAATCCGATCGCGTGCCTTTAACAGAAAGACCGGAGCAGTCCTAGACACGTTTTCTAGGGCTCTGACCTACCCTAGAGAACATTACTGCAGCTCTTCAGTTTTCTCCTATACTGGAAGCCGCACCACTATGAGCGGTCACCGACTGGTCAGTCACAGCAATTTCCTGATGGAAAATGACAAAGCAGAATTTACGACTGCCACAATGGCCATCACTGTCCGGTTAGGTGCAGACAGCCGGTTTCTCTCCATTCGAGAAAATCCGTCTGATTATGCTAATTTGATTTCAGAATTTGATCAGAGTGGGACCATATTTTTTTGAAGGTGGAGGGAAAAAAAAAAAAAAAAAAAAAAGTTCTCCGCCTTCTTCATTATGTCAGTCTGTGAAAATTGGGACTGTAAGCAGAGGAAGAAAAAAATAAATAAAATATTGGACATGTGCACAACCCCATAATGTGTAAGATTGCCATCCTACAAAACCGCAGCTAGTACTTGTCGATTAAAACGGTCATCTGCACAAGCCATTATGGGACACTGTGGTCAACACCGCTCTGAAGGAACTGTGCCTGGCTCCACACACCTAATATACACTATTATTATTATTATTATTATTATTATTATTATTATAGCGCCATTTATTCTATGGCGCTTTACATGTGAGGAGGGGTATACATAATAAAAACAAGTACAATAATCTTGAACAATACAAGTCATAACTGGTACAGGAGGAGAGAGGACTTTGCCCGCGAAGGCTCACAATCTACAAACACCCACTATTTGGGGTGTTTCTTTCTACCCCCTGCCTCGGCTTTGGCTAAATACGCAGCTACTGTCAATGTAGAGAGCTACGCATGAATCTCCTATAAACACATTGCATATAGAACTGGTGATAATTTTCATAAACCCAAATGATATTATTGATATCGTCCATTTTGTCTGATGTCGGCCTAATGTGCATGTATGCGCTGCTCACTAGAGAAGAGAAAGTTTTACTTTACATCAATTCTCTGAAGATTTTGCAGAAAATCTAAATCTTTTCAATTCTCTTTGCATCTGAAAGGACGTTAGTGAACCGTTTCATTACGTTCTCTCTTTCCTTCACATTAATGGCTCCTAGCGGTATACAATGAAGCTTACATAACATAAAGGCTAAAAGGCAGCTTGGCTTCGTCTCAGACCCTCTTACAGCCCCAATTCCTTATACTTGAGCACAATGTTGACATACAGCATGCAGTAAAGTTAAATGGCACTGTGCCCGATTCGCTACGAGCAGGTAGATGCCAACGGCAAGATATTCAATTGTGACATCCTCTTTTTTTCCTTGAAGCTATTTTCTTAGCTGACACTACCCAGATAGAACTGAATGTTTAGTTTTGGCTGCACAATTAATCTACTTGTAATTATTACAAGTTATGTAGCAAGAGCTTCTGCTGACACTATAGGGTTAAATGCTGAAAATCCTCTTATGGGTAACCGAAACACAGACTGCTTTACAGCCAAACTACTGGGTCATAAAAAAGTAGGAATGAAGGTATGAAAGGTGTGCCAGTGGTGCTGGTAACATCCTGTACAAGCATACAATGTACTAGTGTATGAAAAACGATGGAAGTGGAACTTCTGCTCACAAAGGTTGGGTTTAAACAAATACAAGGACATAGGAGATTACAGCTCTTAAAATTGTAGTTCTGACTAGTGATGAGTGAACGTGCTGGAATAAGGTGTTATCGGAGAATGCTCGGGTGCTAACAGAGTGCCTCCGGCGTGCTCGAAAACTATGTTTGAGTCTCCGCGGCTGCATGTCTCGCGGCTGTTAGGCAGTCCCTGCATGTGATGCTGCTGTCTAACAGCAACGAGACCTGGGGACGCAAAGATATTTTTCAATCACGCCAAAGGCGCTTGGAGACACCCTTATGCAATTGAAAGGGCTATATTTTATTATGTGTGCTCAAAAGCATTGCTGGTTCTTCAATGGACCGTTAACACGTGTAGGCCCACTAGGATCTCCAATCTTGGTAAATGAACTGGTTGGATTGGAACTTTCCTGATGTTTTATTTCTTTCTGATAAAGAAAGTTCTGTGATCACAGCAGCATCAGCGCTGATTTCTGATATAGGAGGAGACTGCTTATAGGGAATGTTTCACTACATTTTACTTTATCTTAGGCCGGTTTCACACGTCAGTGGCTCCGGTACGTGAGGTGACAGTTTCCTCACGTACTGGAGCCACTGACACACGTAGACACATTCAAATCAATGCATCTGTGCAGATGTCATTGATTTTTTGCGGACCGTGTCTCCGTGTGCCAAACACGGAGACATGTCAGTGTTCGTGGGAGCGCACGGATTACACGGACCCTTTAAAGTCAATGGGTCCGTGTAAAACACGTACCGCACACGGACGTTGTCCCTGTGCAGTGCAGGAGACAGCGCTACAGTAAGCGCTGTCTCCTGCATCTGGTGCTGAAGCCGCAATTCATATCTTCTCCGCAGCAGCGTTTGCTGTAAAGAAGATATGAATAATCCTTTTTTTTTTTTTTATTTCTGGTGTTTTAAATAAAAGGTTTATGTCCCCAGCCCCCTCCCACCCCCTGTGCGCCCGCCCGCTGTTCTTAAAATACTCACCGGCTCCCTCGCTGGCTGGCGCTGCTTCCTGTCCTGGCCGCACCTTCTCCTGTAGGAGCGGTCACATGGGGCCGCTCATTTACAGTAATGAATATGCGGCTCCACCCCTATGGGAGGTGGAGCCGCATATTCATGACTGTAATGGGCGGCCCCACGTGACCGCTCATACAGTAGAAGGTGCGGCCAGGACAGGAAGCAGCGCCAGCGAGGGAGCCGGGTGAGTATTTTAAGAACAGCGGGCAGGCGCACAGGGGTGGGAGGGGGGTGGGGACATGTACCTTTATTTTAAACACGAGAAACAAACAAAAAAAAAAAAAGGATTATTCATATCTTCTTTACAGCAAAAGCTGCTGCAGAGAAGATATGAATCGCGGCTTCAGCACCAGATGCAGGGGACAGCGCTAAACTTTAGCGCTGTCTCCTGCACGGTGCGTGTGGTACCCAGTGGGCAAACGGGCGGCACACGTGTGCCACACTGATGTGCCACAGAAACGCATGGGTACACGGACACTGATAATTCCGGTACCGATTTTTCCGGTACCGGAATTATCTGGACGTGTGGGACTGCCCTTAGTCCGAATACTGTATCCTATTCCTTGTTTGTTAATCTGTTTTTTTCCTCTTTCCTATCCTATAGTTTTTATTCTGCTTTCTGTACATGATTTAGGAGGACGGCCATGTTACCAGACCTACGGTACTGCCTCTACTCTGTGACCATGACTTCTTAGGGCTTATTTAAGCTTCACTGATTTTTCTCGTATGCAAAAAAATGGACCGAGTTTCATCAGTATTTTTGATCCGATCAGAGTTTGGGCAGTGGATCAGTTTTTAGCATGAGTTTCATCAGGTTTTCTCATATGAATACCAATATATAAATCTAAATAAATCTTCTATCAAACAGCCAGTGAAATAACGGACAGCACACGTGACATTTGGAGGGAGTGCTGTCCAGTTTTTTTCAGGGTCCCATAAAGTTGCATTATAGAATTTAGTCTACGACTCAACTCAAAATCAGACATGTGAACAGTCCCATAGATTTGTCACTTTTTTCAGCCACACATACCGTATATACTCGAGTATAAGCCGACCCGAGTATAAGCCAAGACCCCTAATTTAGCCACAAAAAAACTGAAAACTTAATGACTCGAGTATAAGCCTAGGGTGGAAAATGCAGCAGCTACCGGTAAATGTCAAAAATAAAAATAGATACCAATAAAAGTAAAATTAATTGAGACATCAGTAGGTTGTGTTTTTGAATATCCATATTGAATCAGGAGCCCCATATAATGCTCCATACAGTTCATGATGGGCCCCATAAGATGCTCCATACAGGCATTTGCCCCATATCATGCTCCACAAATGCTGATTATGGCCCCATAAGATGCTCCATAGAAATATTTGCCTCATATAATGCTGCACAAATGCGGATTATGGCCCCATAAGATGCTCCAGAGACTATTATGTCACATATGCTGTTGCTGCGATAAAAAAATAAATAAATAAAAAAAAATCACATACTCACCTCTCATCGCTCAGGCCCCCGGCACTTGCTATAGTCACCTGTCCACGTTCCACCGTCGGCGCCGATGTGTCTTCTATGTCCTCTGCACTGACTGTTCAGGCAGAGGGCGCACACTAATCGTGTCATCGCGCTCTCTGACTTGAGCATCGCTGCAGAGGATGCGGAAGACACAGCGGCGCTGACGGTGGAACAGAGGAAAGGTGAATATAGCAAGTGCCGGGGGCCTGAGCGACGAGAGATGAGTATGTCTTTTTTTTTTTTTTTAAATTGCAACAACAGCATATGGGGCAAATATTTCTATGGAGCATCTTATGGGGGCATGTGCAGCGTTATATGGGGCAAATATCTCTATGGAGCATCTTATGGGGCCATGTGCAGCGTTATATGGGGCAAATGTGTCTATGGAGCATCTTATAGGGCCATAATAAGCATTTGTGCAGCATTATATGGGGCAAATGTCTCTATGGAGCATCTTATGGGGTCATAATCAACATTTGTACAGCATTATATGGGGCATATTATAATATGGAGCATCTTATGGGGCCCATCATAAACTGTATGGAGCATTATATGGGGCTCCTGATTCAATTTGGATATTCAAAAACACAACCTACTGATGTCTCAATTAATTTTACTTTTATTGTTATCTATTTTAATTTTTGACATTTACCGGTAGCTGCTGCATTTTCCACCCTAGGCTTGTACTAGAGTCATTAAGTTTTCCCAGTTTTTTTGGGGCAAAATTAGGGGTCTCGGCTTATACTCGAGTATATATGGTATACGGCTCCACCCCTATGGGAGTGGAGTCAGGTTCATATTCATTACTGTAATGAGTGATACCATGTGACCGCTCAATACAGGAAGAAGTTGTCAGCGCCCGGAGAACCAGGGACCTGCAGGGACCGTGCCAGGCGCAGGTGAGTATTAGGCTAGGGTCACATTGTGTTAGGGCAGTCCGTTTAGCGCATAGCGCTACGGACTGCGCTAACGCAATGTCCCAAAAGGGATCGCGTTAGCTGATCCCGCTAGCGCAGATCCCCGATCTGTGCTAGCGAGGAACGGACCGCGAACGCTGCTTGCAGCGTTCGCGGTCCGTCACTCAAATGACGGCACATCCCTAGCGCACGCCCAATGTGGGCGTGCGCTAGCGATGCGTTCGCCATTACAATCAATGGCGGCGTTAACGGACTACGTTACACCACGTTATGCCGCGGTGTAACGTAGTCCGTTAAACGTACCGCCATAACACAGTGTGACCTTAGCCTAATTAGACAGCTGCCGCTCCCCCTCCCCTGCCGACCCCTGGGGATCACTCGTGTATAAGCCGAGATGGGCAATTTCAGCCTAAAAAAATGGGCTGAAATTCTCGGCTTATACTCGAGTACATACGGTGTGTGTGTGTGTGTGTGTGTGTGTGTGTATGTATATGTGTGTGTGTATATATATATATATATATATATATATATATATATATATATATATATATATCACTTACATTTGTTTTGTGTGTGTAAACATTATATGTGAACATGGCATGTAATGATATTATGGTCTTCAATGGAGAATGTAACAAGAGGTTGGACAAGGAAATGACATCACAATTCTTTTTTTTGTTTGTTAAATAATATATTTTTATTTCGCTTACAAAAACGCATACGAATCCGCATGAAAAAAAACACATGAAAATCCACATCAAATTCGCACGGATTTTCAACTGCGTTTTCTACCAAGAGAAGAAAAATCTGCACAGAAAATTCCACAGGCAAATCCGCAACGTGTGCACATACCCTAAGAGCCATTTTATAGCCGCCTCATGGACATTTGCTTGTATAGAAGGGATGTGTGATTTGTGCAGGGATGAGGAGGAGGGTCTTTCACTTGTAGGATGCGCACTTGTTTCATATCAACACTGCAGTATACGTGGAAAACTCATTTTCTTTACAACCTTCCCGGTGCAGGATCAGATATAAAGACAGACGACGTACGTCATCATGTACGGTACATATTGTAATATGCAGTGTATCAAAGAAACATTTAATTGCGAGGTGTTGTATAGCCGCACACAGAACATACTAATTAATAAAGTTCTGTGATCACAGCAGCATCAGCGCCTCTTTAGTCACTAATTGATGATACGCTGCACCAGTTTGCAGCTTCACAAAAGGTATGGTACATGAGACCACAAGAGTACTGTGAAGTTTCCGGTTTATTATTCATGCACCCTCAACCCATCAGAGAGTGCATATTTATGGGGGAGGGTGGCTGGACAGAGTAGCAGACACCTGAATGAGCTGACAGTTGTGTAAAATCTAAGCCAGCCGCAGACTTGTCAGACTGGCTCCTGAATAATAGGTTTATTGTTCAGGTTGGTAAATAAAAGAAACTCGACATATATTCCTGGGCCTTGTCAAATATTTTACATGAAAATCCATTTCTCAGTGTTACGTGTAAATAGGAAACTCACACAAAACATAGGAAAAAAGCTGCTGCAGGTTTCAAGAACGGATTTGTCTTGTTGCGACTATTTTAAGCTTAAAAGTAAAAATGTATTTACAGAGTTTTATCATATTTATTGCCCGCCGTTCACATACCTAACCTGAAAAGGGACGGTCAAATCTTAGAAGTCTGGAAAGCCAGGTTAATTAAGACAGAGGACTATAGCACACACTGTGTAGACCCATTTTTGCCAAGCAAGACATACTTGGGACTTTATATGGACTCTCAGCACAGAATGACTGTTCAAATCAAGTACAGGCGCTCGGTGCTTCATGGCGAGGACAATCATTTATATACACTTTCCAAACTGCTTATTTTCGGTCTATCTCTGCCTCCCTTTTCTCTGATTGACAGCTCTGGCTACATAGAACCAAGATGGTGGAGATAAATGTAAAACAAGCAGGTGGGAAGGTGTATATAAATGATTGGCCCCGCCATGAAGCACCAAGCGCCTGTACTTGGTTTGAACAGTCATTCTGTTCTGAGTGCTTCTAGTTAACCTGCATTAAAAAAAAATCACCTTAAAAGGGAATCTGCTTGCAGGTTTTTGCTATGTAATATGTTATGTTTGTAATGATTGTTTTAGCACCAGGAGAATATCATTGCTTGGACACAGCAGGCATGCCTCCTGAGTCGACTCCACCCCTTCCTGTGATAAGCAGCTCACTGCCAATAGACAATGTACATGGAGAGCCTGGTGTGGGCGGGGCTTCCTTTCTTAGCTCTGCTTCTTTGCTAAATCTAAAAGCTGTGATTGTGTCAGAACTGCGGCACCCAGTAATCTAAGTGATACGTCATTTGATCCAGGGGCCTTTGTCTACATCATGCTGCGCTCAGATGAATTAGTAAAAACCTGCTAACAGATTCCCTTTAAACAGCAGGGACTTAGATAAAATAACACACTCACCTATTCAATCCCTTGCTGCTTCAACTTAATCACCACCACTTTGGTGGTCCTCTAAGTCTTGAACTATCCTGTAGTAATGATGTGCCAAGTATGTTACCTTTACTACTTAGGACATTCACCTGCTCATGGTAAGAAAGTCACCACCTCGGAAAATTCACCAGCACCAGAGCTTTCAGTCCATTAAAAAAAAAAAAACACTGCACTGTCATGATCATAGATGTTCACTGATATGTACTCTGTATAAATGCACATACTATTTTTGTAACAAACTGCTAGTAAGACAATGGATCAGAGCACTGTCCCAGTAATCATTATACTAAGGCTATAGTCGCACATCTGTTTGCATTTTTATATTCGTACAAAACGTGTATTCTTCTGGGTGTCATCTAATTGGCTTCCCCATTAGGGTATGTTTCCACGGTCCGTATCGGCAGCGCTTTGGACGCAGCTCCATCCAAAGTGCTGCCGGCTTGAACCATGCAGAATCACCGCATCCTATACATTGGACGGTGATATTTATCTTGCGGAGACTGAGCGTCTTCGCAACATAAATAGACATGCTGCGGTCTAGGAAGACGAGCCGCATGTGCATATACGCAGGGAAGCCGGAGGTGTCGCTGCACGCATAGTGGAGATGGGATTTCACAAAATCCCCTCCATTATGCTGTAACATCTGGCCGCTGCAGATTGGACGCTGCGGCTATACGCAGCGAATACTGACCATGGAAACATACCCTTAAGGTACCTTCACACTAAGCGAGGTCGCTAGCGAGATTGCTGCTGAGTCACAAGTTTTGTGACGCAACAACGACCTCAGTAGCGATCTCACTATGGTTGACACGTAGCAGCGACCAGGCCCCTGCTGTGAGATCGCTGGTCATGTCGGAATGGCCTGGACCTTTTTTTGATCGTTGAGGTCCCGCTGGGTAGCACACATCGCTGTGTTTGACACCTTACCAACGACCTCGTTGACGACTCAGACACCGACACATAGGCGTGCATTTGCGTTGCCTTTTCCGCACCCCTCCGATTGGCGGTCATGCCTTCAACAGAAGGCGACATAGTAGCGCTTCAATCCTTTGTTCCTGACCGCGTGGTGGTTTGCAGATCGTTGTAGAGTTCTCCAGCCTGCGACTCCTCTTCGATTTATCTATTCTTCAACGGTTCTTCTGACACCTTTTGTGCACGGTAGGTATCGTTTGGGGTCTCAAATGCGTTCCCACCGAAGGGCTATTGTGTCGCCTCATAAGTCAAGGCCACCACCAATCAGAACGCAGTAGCGACCACTAATCGGAACTGAATGGGCGCGGAAAAGGCAACGCAAATGCACGCCTGTGTGACTACAACGTCACACAGGACGTCCCTCATCGAGGTCTGAAGCGTCATAATAGCTGCCATGTGACAGGGTCACAACGACCAACGACATCGTTGTACAGGTCGCCACATCGCTGCTGCGTCGTTGGGAAGATCTCAATGTTTGACATCTCACCAGCGACCACATAGCGACGCAGCAACGATCCCTGACAGGTCGTATCGTTGTCAGGATCGCTTTAGCGTCGCTAAGTGTGACGGGGCCTTTATTCTCATCCATTTTTAAAAACCAAAGGAAGTAATCTGTATGAACTTTATCTTCCTTTGACTCTTCACAATGGAGAATTTAAAAAAACGGATGGAAAATTGATGTAAAACAGAGGTCTTTCATTTTTATCTGATTTTGATACAGTGTCAGAAAAACGGATGCGAATAGGACATAAGATGTGCACTGGGTTTAAAGGAACAGACACACTGACCCATAAAATAAACGATTGTGTAAAGGGTTGCAATAAACTCAATGGGTGACTGTCTGTCCTATAAACAGATGTAGCCTAAGCTGAGAAGATGTTCTACTTCCAACTAGTGGGAGCAATTTGGCTTTCTTAATTGGGTTGCATGATAATCTGTCATTGCTGGGAGAAGATGCCAGTTAGTGCCTATTTCTCCTGAGAGGGCTCATCTGGCCATAGGAGAAGAAACCGTCTGTAGTGCCTCACCGGGGAGAGGGGCCTACAGAGGGCTTTATATAACTTGGCCTATCCATAGAGGTTGTTTGGGACAGCCAATTCATTTACCACCGTCC
Source organism: Ranitomeya imitator (assembly GCF_032444005.1). Taxonomy (NCBI): domain Eukaryota; kingdom Metazoa; phylum Chordata; class Amphibia; order Anura; family Dendrobatidae; genus Ranitomeya; species Ranitomeya imitator. Next base: position 303,451,507 of record NC_091282.1, read on the forward strand.
ATCAGGAAAGGATACGTCTAATAATTTTAAAGTGTGATCCAGAGAAAAATCATTGCATAAGGTCCTCTGAATGTATTTAAAAAAAACAAAAAAAAAAACACATCTGATGGCCAGGGCTGTGGAGTCGGTAAGCCAAACCTCCGACTCCTCAATTTCCCTGACTCCGACCCCACAGCACTGCCCCCTACTGAGCATGTACATAAAGTGCAGCACAGATTCATCTCTACTGCAACCCCACAGCACTGCCCCTACTGAGCATGTACATAAAGTGTAACACAGATTCATCTCAACTAAAAGCCCATATACTTAGATCAGGAACAAAACAGACATTTATAGGACATTTCATAACTTTACCAAACTTATGAAAACATTTACAGACATCATGCATTGTACTACTGTATCCAATGTATTATATACAGGTCCAGGGGAGACTCCGTTCCTGTGCGCTTTTTTTGCCGGTCAAAAAAAATTGTTCCTATGGACGTTTTCTCCGTCTGCTGGAAACAACCAATTGGACGGATCCTGAAAAAAACGGATGAAACGTCTGGCCATCAGGCGCAATCCGGTGCCAATACAACTCTGACAAAAAAAACGAATCCGGCGTATAAAAAAAAAAAATATCGGGTCCGTTTTTTTCAAAACTTGCCGGATTGTGCCCGAAACAAAAAAACTGATGTGTGAAAGTAGCCTAAGGGGAATAACAAGATCAGAAAAACGAAAAAAAAAATTAAAATTAAAAAAAGTTCAAATCCCATTTCTCCCCCCATTGAAAATAAACATTAAAAAAAAACTACTAAACTTGCATATTTTGATGCTGGTCTGGGTCAATTGGTAGCTATTATTACCGGACATATATAGTTTAGTCAGCATTAATTATTATTGATTGTCTTTTTGCATAAGGGCTTATAGGACTGTTTAAACAGAGATACTATCATTGTGAAAATCTGATCTGCACAATGTCCTGTTTTTGGTATACTCCATGGATTATCTCTAGGTACCAGCATTCTCTGACACTTTTCTCTGTGGTAGCAATTAATAAACAATTGATTGCTTTTGCATGAAATTCCAAAAAGATATGTGGGTATAAAGGTACCGTCACACTTAGCGACGCTGCAGCGATACCGACAACGATCCGGATCGCTGCAGCGTCGCTGTTTGGTCGCTGGAGAGCTGTCACACAGACCGCTCTCCAGCGACCAACGATGCCGGTAACCAGGGTAAACATCGGGTTACTAAGCGCAGGGCCGCGCTTAGTAACCCGATGTTTACCCTGGTTACCATCCTAAAAGTAAAAAAAACAAACACTACATACTTACCTACAGCCGTCTGTCCTCCAGCGCTGTGCTCTGCACTCCTCCTGTACTGGCTGTGAGCACAGCGGCCGGAAAGCAGAGCGGTGACGTCACCGCTCTGCTTTCCGGCTGACCGACGCTCACAGCCAGTACAGGAGGAGAGCAGAGCACAGCGCTGGAGGACAGACGGCTGTAGGTAAGTATGTACTGTTTGTTATTTCTTACTTTTAGGATGGTAACCAGGGTAAACATCGGGTTACTAAGCGCGGCCCTGCGCTTAGTTACCCGATGTTTACCCTGGTTACCAGTGAAGACATCGCTGAATCGGTGTCACACACGCCGATTCAGCGATGTCTGCGGGGAGTCCAGCGACCAAATAAAGTTCTGGACTTTCTTCCCCGACCAGCGACAGCACAGCAGGGGCCTGATCGCTGCTGCCTGTCACACTGGACGATATCGCTAGCGAGGACGCTGCAACGTCACGGATCGCTAGCGATATCGTCTAGTGTGACGGTACCTTTATGATTGAGGTGTTTTCTCAGCACTCTTTGATTCTCTGATAGCAATCAGCAAATATTAATAATTAAAAGTTTTTGCTTGTAACCCCCAAAAAGCTAATTAGGCATAATGATGGAGGTGTTCTTTTAGCATGTTTTTTGTACAATATTGCTCCTTATCCTATATGTCCCCGTCAATGAACGAATACCATTGTGCTGCTACTTGAAACTGACAAATGTGGAATTTCCCTTACTTTGCGTGTTGCTAGCGCTTACCTGTCACTATTGTGATTTTTGTGGTTCAAAGGCACTATTTTAATTAGGTATATGTATTATGTCTGTGTCAATAAAGTTACAGGAAAGAAATATATCTTGGTACCGTGTTAGCCAGTAGATAGAAAAATATTTAGAATTGAGAGTCCTCAGTGGTTGATACCTTTTAATGGCTAACTGAAAAGATGATAACAAATTGCAAGCTTTCGAGACTACATACGTCTCTTCATCAGGCAATTTGTTACCATCTTTTCAGTTAGCTATTTAATAAAGTTATAACTTTTTAATCAAAAAGAAACACTTCTTTGATTCAGCGTAGTTTAATAACTATCGTTGGTCAGTATGTTCATATATTTATTAGAGTGTTACCCAAGGGTGAGGAAATGGGTCTGGGTTATATGTTTACATAGATCTTGGAAAATGCCAGCACATCCCCAAAATGTTTTTGTTTTTTGCAAACTTCTGATTTTTTTTTTTTTTCCACCACCACAATAATAAAAACTGGACATGTTTGGTATCGCCGTAATTGTATTGATGAGGAGAATCATATTTCATGGTCATTTGTAACACAAAATGTACACATTAAAAACAATTCCCCAAAAACAATGTCAGAATTGTGTTTTTTTTCTCAATGTCACCGTACTTGGAATTTGTTTCACATTTACGAGTTCACTAAGTGGTAAAGTGAATGGTATTATTCAAAAGTACAACTCATGCCGCAAAAAGCATAAACTCATGTCTATGTGGACAGGAAAATAAATGAGTTATGGCTCTGGTAAGAAGGGGACGAAAAAACGGAAAAGCAAAAAATGGAAATTGGCTCCAGTGCAAAGGGGTTAAACATTTTCTCATTGCTCATTCCCTTTGAGCCTTTTCAGCCTTTTGGCAGGGTCAATATAGGGGAAATGGCACACTCTCATGCTGCTTTTTTCACTTCATGAATAGCAGGTTCTATAGGCGGAGGGGCTGGCCACCTTGTGTAGTTGGTGCCATGTATTCGCTATTTCTGCATTATTTAGCAATAATAATGCTTATTTACATGGAGCACTATCAAGTTAAGCAGTGCCTAACAGGTGAGAACAACTTCTAAAGGTACCTTCACACTAAGCGACGCTTGTTATGACCTGGTGGTCAGGACAATAATGGACCTGGTGGTTAAGAGCACACGGAATGACCTGATAGTCACTGATAATAAAGGACGAGCTCTGGGACGTGGGAACTCTGCTGACCGCAATCCCTAATCCTATCACACACACTAGAAATAGCCGTGGATTGCTCCTAACGCTCCCTATGCAACTCGGCACAGCCTAAGGAACTAGCTAGCCCTGAAGATAGAAAAATAAAGCCTACCTTGCCTCAGAGAAATTCCCCAAAGGAAAAGGCAGCCCCCCACATATAATGAACCAGCCGAAGTACCATTCATGACCACAGGAGGGAGCCCGACCACAGAATTCACAACAGTAGCCCCCCTTGAGGAGGGGTCACCGAACCCTCACCAGAGCCCCCAGGCCGACCAGGATGAGCCAAATGAAAGGCACGAACCAGATCGGCAGCATGAACATCAGAGGCAAAAACCCAGGAATTATCTTCCTGACCATAACCCTTCCACTTGACCAGGTACTGGAGTTTCAGTCTCGAAATACGAGAATCCAAAATCTTCTCCACCACATACTCCAACTCCCCCTAAACCAACACCGGGGCAGGAGGATCAATGGATGGAACCACAGGCGCCACGTATCTCCGCAATAACGACCTATGGAACACATTATGGATGGCATAAGCAGGAAGGGCCAAACGAAATGACAGGATTGATAACATCAGAAATCTTATACGGACCAATGAAACGAGGCTTAAACTTAGGAGAGGAAACCTTCATAGGAACATAACGAGACGACAACCAAACCAAATCCCCAACACGAAGTCAGGGACCCACACAGCGCCGGCGGTTAGCGAAACGTTGAGCCTTCTCCTGGGACAATGTCAAATTGTCCACCACATGAGTCCAAATCTGTTGCAACCTATCCACCACAGTATCTACACCAGGACAGTCCGAAGACTCAACCTGCCCTGAAGAGAAACGAGGATGGAAACCAGAATTGCAGAAAAACTGCAAAACCAAAGTAGCCGAGCTGGCCCGATTATTAAGGGTGAACTCAGCCAACGGCAAAAAGGACACCCAATCATCCTGATCAGCAGAAACAAAGCATCTCAGATATGTTTCCAAAGTTTGATTAGTTCGTTCGGTTTGGCCATTTGTCTGAGGATGGAAAGCCGAGGAAAAAGACAAATCAATGCCCATCCTAGCACAAAAGGATCGCCAAAACCTCGAAACAAACTGGGAACCTCTGTCAGAAATGATGTTCTCCGGGATACCATGTAAACGAACCACATGCTGGAAAAATAATGGCACCAAATCAAAGGAGGAAGGCAATTTAGACAAAGGTACCAAATGGACCATCTTAGAAAAGCGATCACAAACCACCCAAATGACCGACATCTTTTGAGAGACGGGGAGATCCGAAATAAAATCCATAGAAATATGCGTCCAGGGCCTCTTCGGGACCGGCAAGGGCAAAAGCAACCCACTGGCACGAGAACAGCAGGGCTTAGCCCGAACACAAGTCCCACAGGACTGCACAAAAGAACGCACATCCCGTGACAAAGACGGCCACCAAAAGGATCTAGCCACCAAATCTCTGGTACCAAAGATTCCAGGATGACCAGCCAACACGGAACAATGAATCTCAGAGATAACTCTACTAGTCCATCTATCAGGGACAAACAGTTTCTCTGCTGGGCAACGGTTAGGTCTATCAGCCTGAAATTTTTGCAGCACCCGCCGCAAATCAGGGGAGATGGCAGACAAAATTACCCCCTCTTTGAGAATACCCGCCGGCTCAGGAACACCCGGAGAGTCAGGCACAAAACTCCTTGACAGGGCATCAGCCTTCACATTCTTAGAGCCCGGAAGGTACGAAACCACAAAATCAAAACTAGAGAAAAATAACGACAAACGAGCCTGTCTCGGATTCAACCGTTTGGCAGACTCAAGATAAGTCAAATTCTTGTAATCTGTCAAGACCACCACGCGATGCTTGGCTCCTTCAAGCCAATGACGCCACTCCTCGAATGCCCACTTCATGGCCAACAACTCTCGATTACCAACATCATAATTACGCTCAGCAGGCGAAAACTTTCTAGAAAAGAAAGCACATGGCTTCATCACCGAGCCATCAGAACTTCTTTGCGACAAAACAGCCCCAGCTCCAATCTCAGAAGCATCAACCTCAACCTGAAACGGGAGTGAAACATCTGGCTGGCACAACACAGGGGCAGAAGACAAACGACGCTTCAACTCCTGAAAAGCCTCTACAGCTGCAGAAGACCAATTGACCACATCAGCACCCTTCTTGGTCAAATCAGTCAACGGTTTAGCAACAGTAGAAAAATTAGCGATGAAGCGCCGATAAAAATTAGCAAAGCCCAGGAACTTTTGCAGGCTCTTCACAGATGTCGGCTGAGTCCAATCGTAAATGGCCTGGACTTTAACAGGGTCCATCTCGATAGTAGAAGGGGAAAAAATGAACCCAAAAAATGAAACCTTCCGAACTCCAAAGAGACACTTTGACCCCTTCACAAACAAGGAATTCGCACGAAGGACCTGGAACACCATTCTGACCTGCTTCACATGAGACTCCCAATCATCCGAAAAGACCAAAATATCATCCAAATACACAATCAGGAATTTATCCAGGTACTTTTGGAAGATGTCATGCATAAAGGACTGAAATACTGATGGAGCATTGGAAAGCCCGAATGGCATAACCAGGTACTCAAAATGGCCCTCGGGCGTATTAAATGTTGTTTTCCATTCATCGCCTTGTTCAATACGCACAAGATTATACGCCCCTCGAAGATCTATCTTGGTGAATCAACTAGCCCCTTTAATACGAGCAAACAAATCAGACAGGAACGGCAAAGGATACTGAAATTTGACTGTAATTTTATTAAGAAGGCGGTAATCAATACAAGGTCTCAAAGAACCATCCTTCTTGGCCACAAAAAAGAACCCTGCTCCTAACGGTGATGATGACGGGCGAATATGGCCTTTCTCCAAGGATTCCTTTATATAACTCCGCATAGCGGCGTGTTCTGGCACAGATAAATTGAACAATCGGCCCTTAGGAAACTTACTACCAGGAATCAAATTAATTGCACAATCGCAATCCCTATGAGGAGGTAGGGCACTGGCTTTGGGCTCATCAAATACATCCCGATAATTCGACAAAAACTCTGGAACTTCAGAAGGCGTGGAAGACGAAATAGACAAAAATGGAACATCACCATGTACCCCCTGGCAACCCCAGCTGGACACAGACATAGATTTCCAGTCCAATACTGGATTATGAACCTGTAGCCATGGCAACCCCAAAACGACCACATCATGCAGATTATGCAACACCAGAAAGCGGATATCCTCCTGATGTGCAGGAGCCATGCACATGGTCAATTGGGTCCAGTACTGAGGCTTATTCTTGGCCAAAGGCGTAGCATCAATTCCTCTCAATGGAATAGGATACTGCAAAAGCTCCAAGAAAAAACCACAGCGCCTAGCATACTCCAAGTCCATCAAATTCAGGGCAGCGCCTGAATCCACAAATTCCATAACAGAATAGGATGACAAAGAGCAAATCAGAGTAACGGACAATAGAAATTTAGACTGTACCGTACCAATGGTGGCAGACCTAGCGAACCGCTTAGTGCGCTTAGGACAATCGGAGATAGCATGAGTGGAATCACCACAGTAAAAACATAGCCCATTCCGACGTCTGTGTTCTTGCCGTTCAGCTCTGGTCAAAGTCCTATCACATTGCATAGGCTCAGGCCCATGCTCAGATAGTACCGCCAAATGGTGCACAGCTTTACGCTCACGCAAGCGTCGATCGATCTGAATGGCCAAAGACAGACTCATTCAGACCAGCAGGCGTGGGAAATCCCACCATGACATCCTTAAGGGCTTCAGAGAGACCCTTTCTGAAGATTGCTGCCAGGGCACATTCATTCCACTGAGTGAGCACAGACCACTTTCTAAACTTCTGACAATATATCTCCGCTTCATCCTGACCCTGACACAGAGCCAGCAAGATTTTCTCTGCCTGATCCACTGAATTAGGTTCCTCATAAAGCAATCCAAGCGCCAGAAAAAACGCATCAACATCCCGCAATGCCGGATCTCCTGGCGCAAGGGAAAATGCCCAGTCTTGAGGGTCACCACGTAACAAAGAAATAATGATCTTTACTTGTTGAACAGGGTCACCTGAGGAGCGAGGTTTCAAGGCAAGAAACAATTTACAATTATTTTTGAAATTCAAGAACTTAGATCTATCACCAAAAAACAAATCAGGAATTGGAATCCTAGGCTCTGACATCGGATTCTGAACCACAAAATCTTGAATGTTTTGTACCCTTGTAGTGAGATTATCCATCCAAGAGGACAGACCTTGAATGTCCATGTTTACACCTGTGTCCTGAACCACCCAGAGGTAAAGGGGAAAAGAGAGAAAACACACTGCAAAGAAAAAAAATGGTCTCAGAACTTCTCTTATCCCTCTATTGAGATGCATTAGTACTTTGGGCCACCTGTACTGTTATGACCTGGTGGTCAGGACAATAATGGACCTGGTGGTTAAGAGCACACGGAATGACCTGATAGTCACTGATAATAAAGGACGAGCTCTGGGACGTGGGAACTCTGCTGACCACAATCCCTAATCCTATCACACACACTAGAAATAGCCGTGGATTGCTCCTAACGCTCCCTATGCAACTCGGCACAGCCTAAGGAACTAGCTAGCCCTGAAGATAGAAAAATAAAGCCTACCTTGCCTCAGAGAAATTCCCCAAAGGAAAAGGCAGCCCCCCAGATATAATGACTGTCAGTAAAGATGAAAATACAAACACAGAGATGAAATAGATTTAGCAAAGCGAGGCCCGACTTACTGAACAGACTGAGGATAGGAAAGGTTGCTTTGCGGTCAGCACAAAAACGTACAAAAAGACCACGCAGAGGGCGCAAAAAGACCCTCCGCACCGACTCACGGTGCGGAGGCGCTCCCTCTGCGTCCCAGAGCTTCCAGCAAGCAAGACAACAAATAAAATAGCAAGCTGGACAGAAAAATAGCAAACCAAAGAAAAACAAGCAGGAAACTTAGCTTCTGCTGGGAAGACAGGTCACAAGAACGATCCAGGAGAGAACTAGACCAATACTGGAACATTGACAGGTGGCATGTAGCAAAGATCCAAGTGGAGTTAAATAGAGCAGCCAGCTAACGAATTAACCTCGTCACCTGTGGAAGGAAACTCAGAAACACCCACCAGAGGAAGTCCATGGACAGAACCAGCCGAAGTACCATTCATGACCACAGGAGGGAGCCCGACCACAGAATTCACAACAGACGCTGCAGCGATACCGACAACGATGTCGATCGCTGCAGCGTCGCTGTTTGGTCGCTGGAGATCTGTCACACAGACAGCTCTCCAGCGACCAACGATGCCGGTAACCAGGGTAAACATCGGGTTACTAAGCGCAGGGCCGCGCTTAGTAACCCGATGTTTACCCTGGTTACCAGCGTAAAAGTAAAAAAAAACAAACACTACATACTTACATTCCGCTGTCTGTCCCCGGCGCTGTGCTTTCTTGCACTGACTGTGAGCACAGCGGCCGGAAAGCAGAGCGGTGACGTCACCGCTCTGCTTTCCGGCTGGCCGACGCTGACACAGGATGCAGGAGGAGTGCAGAGATGCACAGCGCCGGGGACAGACAGCGGAAGGTAAGTATGTAGTGTTTGTTTTTTTTACTTTTACGATGGTAACCAGGGTAAACATCGGGTTACTAAGCGCGGCCCTGCGCTTAGTAACCCGATGTTTACCCTGGTTACTAGTGAAGACATCGCTGAATCGGCGTCACACACGCCGATTCAGCGATGTCTGCAGGGAGTCCAGCGACGAAATAAAGTGCTGGACTTTCTGCAGCGACCAACGATCTCCCAGCAGGATCCTGATCGCTGCGGCCTGTCAAACTCAACGATATCGCTAGCCAGGATGCTGCAACGTCACGGATCGCTAGCGATATCGTTGTGAAGTTGTTTAGTGTGAAGGTACCTTTAGACTTACAGAAGGCGAATTAAGAATTAAAGACGTCACAAATTTCCTAAGTAAATATATTCCTAAGGCCGGCCTCACACTCAGCGTATAAAAATACGGTCCGTTTTTTAAGGCCGTAATACGCAGAAAAGTTCCCAAAATAGTGATCCGTATGTCATCCGTAGGCAGGGTGTGTCAGCATATTTTGCGCATGGCATCCTCTGAATGTAATCCGTATGGCATCCGTACTGCGAGATTTTCTTGCAGGCTTGCAAAACCGACATACGGATATACAATGGATCCATGTGCTCAAATAATCGTAAAAACATATAATGTGTAAATATATATATATATATATATATATATATATATATATATATATATATATATATATATATATATATATATATATATATATATATATATATATATACACACGCACATACGTACGTGCATACATACATACATACCCCTATACTATGTGTAGACATTTATCTTAGCTATTCTAACCTGTCAGTGTGATTTTCCTGTACGCCGCATTGAATTGCCGGCTTTTCTATAGAACACCGCTGTGTATTTCTCGCAAGTCACACTGTTGGTCCGTGTGTAATCCGTATTTTTCTCGCCCCCATAGACTTTCATTGGTGTATTTTTTTTGCAATACGGTGACAAACGCAGCATGCTGCGATTTTCTACGGCCGTAGAAGACCGTATAATACGGATCAGTAAAATACGGCAGATAGGAGCTGGGCCATAGAGAATCATTGTACCGTATGCAATCCGTATTTTCTGCCCCTCTTATATGTCCGTAAAACTCGCTAGTGTGAGGCCGGCCTAAAATGTGCTATTGACATGAAATTCTCACCAGATGTCGGCAACAACCCATCCAATCCACACAAGCAATCAGTAGCCCGCTTCTTGTTTAATTCACCTTAGAAGTTTTGGTGTAATAGCTGCTTCGTGCATCTAGACTAGCGCTGCCCTTGCACACATTCATGCCAGAGTGTTCTCCATCAAAATGGCGTCAGAGGCGGCACATGCTCCGATTAACCTCCGGCGGTCTCTAGCAAAATGGCATGTAAAAATTATAATACACGTCACTCTGTAACCAGATGGTGCTCGGAGAGGGATACCACTCCCTTATCACGTATCAATCAAAAAAATCCAGCACTCAAATAATCTGCAACTTAGATTTATTTAAACGCAATCCAAAATTCATATGACGTTTCGGTCCGTAACTTAGACCTTCCTCAGACGGATTGCTGTGGAGAGAGAGGTCAGCTGTGAGCGGCGCGTGGTAAAGGATAAAACTCCTGTGGGTAATGGCCATTACCCACAGGAGTTTTATCCTTTACCACGCGCCGCTCACAGCTGACCTCTCTCTCCACAGCAATCCGTCTGAGGAAGGTCTAAGTTACGGACCGAAACGTCATATGAATTTTGGATTGCGTTTAAATAAGTCTAAGTTGCAGATTGTCTAGCAAAATGGCTGCGCATGCATAGATTGGGATCTTGGCTCAATGACAAGCAGAGATCTTTCTGCGCATGCGCCACCTTTTGGCTGGAGACTATAAGATTCATCTGAGCATGCTGTACCTTCGGCACAGTTCTGGTGAAGAGTGCTTGGACATGAATGTGTGCAAGCTCAAGGGCAGAGCGAGCGCAAAATTTAAAAAAAGGACGCAAATATAAATGCAGAGGGGCCATGGCAGAGCCAAAGACCCTACCCACAGTCCCACCCCAATGCATGTAGAGGCCATTGATAAAAACTGAGCTGAATTAAACAAAAACTAGGCTAAAGATTTTTTCACTACATGCATCCATTAAACTAGTATATCAGTGCCATTATGGCCATACCTTTACTTTAACTTTACTAGGTTACATTATGACAGGTTCTCTTTAACACATGGAGAAAGAGGCACAAAAAAACCATGAAAAGTCATGACACCAGCTGAGATCTATTATTAAGTAGAAAGCAACCCTGATGGTTCAACTGATGACCTATATCATCTGGTTCAACTGATGGCCTATAAAAAGGTGTCTTATTACCACGGTGCCACACAAGAAAAATCTCATGATGGGTAAAACCACTGAGCTGTCTCAAGACAGTAGCAACCTTATAGTTGCAAAACATACTAATGGCACTGGTTACAGAAGAATTTCTAAACTGCTGAAGGTTCCAGTGAGCACTGTTGGTTGGGGCCATAATCCGGAAGTGGAAAGAACATCACCATAAACCGGCCACAACAAGGTGCTTTCCACAAGAAAGAGGAGTGAAAATAATCAGAACAGTTGTCCAAGAGCCATGGACTACCTATGGAGAACTACAGAAAGATCTAGAATCAGCATTATTTCAAAGAAAACTATAAATAATGCACTCAACCTCCATGGCATGTAGACATGCTCACCATGCAAGACTCCATTTCTAAACAAAAAGCAAGTTCAAGCCTGTTTAAAATTTGCTCTACAACATTTAGACAAGCCTGTGAAATACTGGGAGAATATAGTCTGGTCAGATGAAACAAACATTGAATACTTTGGATGCCATGATCCACACCATGTTTGTAGGCCAAAAGGCACTACGTAACACCCCTAAAACACCATACCATAACAGTGAAGTTTGGAGGTGGGAATGCCATGGTGTGGGGATTTTTTTCAGCATACAGCACTGGCAAACTTCATATAATTAAAAGGAAGGATGAATGTACAAACGTACTGAGACATTCTTGGTAAAAATCTACTGCCAACTACCTGGATGATGAAGATGGAATGAGGGTCGACATTTCAGCAAGACAATGATCCCAAACACACAGCCGAAGAAACTATCAATTAGTTTAATAGAAAATAAAGCTGCTAGGGGAGCCCTAGCCCGCCCTACTCCCTGGGATACTTCTGAAGGTGAAGATACCTCCGCCCTTGCCTTATCTCCTGAGTTAGCCGTCAGTCTGTTCTCTTCCCCACCCAGGGAAGAGGGGCGTTACTGTGCACCGCAGTACACCAACCGGATCAACAAGGCAATACAAACAAGGGTTAACAGAAAACTCCAGGCATACAAAATATTAACTCCCATATAACAGAGGAATGCTGCAGGGCGTGGAGGTAGGGGAATAAACCAAAACAGAGAAGGATAGAGAGTTACCACACATACAAATCAAGCAACAGTCACAGATAACTCCTCCAACTCTCCTCCACATATGTACTCCTCTCCCACTGTTAGCCATGCAGCAAATGCTAGCTCTGACAAGGATTTGTAAGAGAGCCTAGATTACAAAGGGAAAAGGAGTGGCTAACCGAGCACAGCTGTGAACACACGGATTTCCAACATGGCCGATTAACCCCTGTTCTACCAGAATAAACATTTAAAATGAAGGAGAAAGTGCTTCTTCTCAGCGCCGGAGTAGAAGCAATCAGACACTGTGGTCTTCTGGCTCCATACTGTTGCGGTAACCCTGTGACAAACACCTTTGGAAAAATATTAATTTAGAAAATTGGGGACGTGTTCCATACTTAAGGTATTTCAACCCCTTTAAATAAATATAATTAAAATTAATGACGGTACACAAGAACAATTTACAGTAACCAAACTAAGATGTGAAAAGCATAATTCAAACATGCTACAAGAAAAAAAGTCAACCAGAGTTATCCCAAACCTAGCAGCATAGTGACAGAGCTCCCCTGGTAATGGTTAATTCACAGTTAATAGCATTAAAAAATAATGTGTGTGCTAATCTCTGCCATGAACATTCCCAGAATGCGTCTGGGTGCAGGCAAAACAAAGATTTTACTGATTCTTTGATCCCTCTGAACAAATCTCTGTTCATATGATTAGGAAATAGAAATCTTTGCTTTAGCCTACGAGACGTGTCCAGATACCGTCCTGGATGTGAGCGCCGTGCCGAAATACTTTAAGTTCTCTTTAAGGGAAAACCATAAAGGGGCATTCTGGTTTCACAAATCAAGGTTATTTATTGTATCATAAGTTATATATACGTTGTTTATCTCTCGGGGATTAAAGTCAAGTAAGACTAAAACTTCATCAAGTATTCTTCTGTGTACATCCATGCCTTAGGGGGGTCCGTTTTCACCAAACGTTTGCTCATAGTCTCAGTAATGTGTAAAAAACCCAAACAAACTGAGCTTACCCATCCAGTGCTGTCTGCCGTGGTCTGACGTAGCTGAGCCTATGAACAAAAGTTTGGTGAAAGCGATCAAACCCTTTAAACACTGATTCCATGCATGCGGTATGTACAGAGTGTAATCAGACCCTCACTACAGGCACCATGACTCGGTGACAGGTCCCACGATCCTAATGAACTATCTTTTACAGTAAAGCAATGACGTGTTTTAGAAAAAACATAGTTTTCAACTGGCTTGTGGCCAGTGGTATGTGCTGGGCTTGGGAGAAGTGTTCATTACACAATGCTCCTCCAGCTTATCCCCGTTTGACTCTTTATTGTAGAAAGGTCTTTCCCCATCGAAAATAACGAGTCTGATGAGTCTGATCCAGCACCCTTACTGAAATCAGTCTGCTTTTTATTCACGTAGGATATGAAAACAGTTGTCTGAATTAGGAAAGGGTCACACGGACAGAACTCAGACCAATGTCATTCAATGGGGCAGTGCTGATGACCGATTGATTTAAAAAAAAACAAACAAACAAAAAAAAACACATTCTGTGCATGCTGCTATTTCATTCTGAAATCAGATCTCACTCACCCATTCAATGTTATGGGTGCGTGGAAGTCATCAGACTGAACTCGGATGACATCTGAGTGCAGTCTGATTTCTGCAGCAGACAGTAGAAAAGATGGAGAAATGTTGTTCTCCATCTTCTCACAGTGTACGTCGATTTTCTCATCCGAGGGAATCTGATCACACAATGCTAGAGCTAGGATTACTCTGATCAGAGTTTGGGTCCAGTATGCTAATAAAACTCCTTGCTCTCAGATGAGAGAATCTACGGTCGTGTGACCTTGGCCTAAGGCTACACGGCGACTTTTCTTACGACAGCCGTCATGCAATCAGTGTTCACTCAGGGTCACTGCTACATCACAGCACTATACAAGTGAATGGGCTCGCATTTCAAAACCTACCCATCCTGACCTGCAAGTAACAAAAAATCTTAGAGTCTGATTTTTGAAATTTATTTTTTTTAAACTTGCTTGCTGCGATTGTGTAGATGGCGCAATCAGACCCCCATTCACTAGAATAACGTGCAATGTAGCATCAGCACCGAGACAACTTCAGTCTTACGAATGCCATCGCAGCCGAAGTCTCCGTGTAGCCCCAAGCGTTTATGAAGCAGTTCGCTCAGGTTCGTAGACACTGCGGTCGGGTTTCTTGATCCACGTACGGTCTCACGGATGTGGGAAATGCAGACGAGTATAAATCGGACGTATTTTTCAGCACACTGACCCATTTTATTCAATACAGAACATGTGCTGTACATGAGAAATGGATATCTGAATGAGGTGTATATATACAGTTCTGGCAAAAATTAAGAGACCACTGCAAGATTTTCAGTTTGTCTGATTTTTCTCTTTATAGATATATTTTTGAGTAAAATGTAAATTGTTCTTTTATTCTGTAAACTACTGACAATATGTCTCCAAAGTTCCAAGCAATAAATTTGGTATTTATTTTCTGAAAATGAGAAATGGTCAAAATAACAATAACCTGGGGGGGCGGTCCGGTCCGGCGCCTCCCATCTTCATAGGATGATGTCCTCTTCTGGTCTTCACGCCGCGGCTCCGGCGCAGGGCGTACTTTGTCTGCCCTGATGAAAGTACTGCAGTGCGCAGACGCTGGGCCTCTGACCTTTCTCGGCGCCTGCGCACTGCAGTACTTTGCTCTGCCGTCAACAGGGCAGACAAAGTACGCCTGCGCCGGAGCCGCAGCGTGAAGACAAGAAGAGGACGTCATTGTAAGAAGATGGGAGGCCCCGGACCGCGACACCCATCAGATCGGACCACAGCAGACCGCCCCTGGGCGAGTATAATCTAACCTCTTTTTCTCATCTTTCAGGCTACATCGGGGGCTTATCTACAGCATTCCAGAATGCTATAGATAAGCCCCTGATGCTGGTGGGCTTACCTCATCTTCGATTTTGGCGGTGACAGGTTCCCTTTAAGAGTATGTGCTAGTGATGAGCGAATGTGCTCGGATAAGGTGTTATCAGAGCGTGCTCGGGTGCTAACAGTGACTTCATTCAGTGTGCTCGAATAATACAGTATGTTCGAATCCTCGCGACTATTCGACAGCTGCATCGCATGCATGGATGGTAGGGTAAACTTTGTATGTGCTGCGGCTTTCGAACAGCTGCGAGGATTCGAACACATGTTTCGAGCACGCTGAAGTCACTCTTAGCACGCTCCGATAACGTCTCAACCCAGCACGTTTCCTCATCACTAGTAAGTGCACGTGACGTCTTTTTCAGGCAGACACACAGCATTGTCAAAATGACTTGCTGTGCATATATTTAGTTTCTGTGAGTTTATTTTAACCACTTCAGGCTTCAAAAGCTGCAAAGAGGTTAAAAGAAGTGCCCCGACCATTCTTCAGGCTGTTTCCACTTGAAAGCCCCTCACTATTGCATACAGAGTTACCATTAACTATTGAATACAATAATTAATGTATACCCAAGATGCCTAAATAGTCAGCCGGCTTTTTAAAAACTTCACATGCAAATACCCTTTAAAGGGAACCTGTCACCCCGTTTTTTCAAGAAGAGCTAAAAATAGCGTTAAATAGGGGCAGAGCTGTGCTTTACATTAGTGTATTTTGGAGCCTTTATTCCCCACCTATGCTGCCGAAATACCTTTGTAAAGTCGCCGTTTTGGGCTTTCACTCATGCTGGTCAGGTCATATGGGCGTGGTGACAGCGCTGTTTCTCCCCCAGATCTCTGTTGGTGGCGTAGTGGTGTGCGTATGTCCAAGTGGCGAATCCACTGCGCAGCTTCAAGGAAAATAGCGTGATCTGCGCTATTCAGACGTGTATCGGTGGGCGCGGCCATCTTTGTGAGGCCGCGCATGCGCAGATGGTTCTTCTCGGCTTCCCGGGGCTTTAGGAAAATGGCCGCGGGATGCCGCGCGTGCGCAGATGGCGATCTCGACGGCCATTTTCCTGAAGCAGAGTACGCATCTCGGCTGCAGGAAGATGGCCGCCGCGATCTCCATCTGCGCACGCGCGGCATTCCGCGGCCATTTTCCTGAAGCCCCGGGAAGCCGAGAAGAACCATCTGCACACGCGCGGCCTCACAAAGATGGCCGCGCCCACCGATAAACGGCTGAATAGCGCAGATCGCGCTATTTTCCTTGAAGCTGCGCAGTGGATTCGCCACTTGGACATGCGCACACCACTACGCCACCAACGGAGATCTGGGGGAGAAACAGCGCTGTCACCACGCCCATATGACCTGACCAGCATGAGTGACAGCCCAAAACGGCGACTTTACAAAGGTATTTCGGCAGCATAGGTGGGGAATAAAGGCTCCAAAATACACTAATGTAAAGCACAGCTCTGCCCCTATTTAACGCTATTTTTAGCTCTTCTTGAAAAAACGGGGTGACAGGTTCCCTTTAAAGATATGATGCTAAAAGCCATCATTTTTATTAAAATAAGACTTTGCAGAGTAAAACTAGACCACCATCACTAAGAGTTATTAGAGATATAGGCCCCAATTCATCAAGACCAGTGATTTATCTCGCCGGTCTTGACACTCCCGATTCATGAAGAGGTGAGCGTCTGACGAGTGGCGTGCTTCTCGCCAGGAATCTCACATCCGTCAGGAACTGGAATGAGATTTCTGGAGCAGAGGACGCCACAGCCGGTTAAGAATTAGACTATCTATGGCGTCCCACCTCTGTCCCACACTAGCTACACCAATTTTAGCAGAGTTGGGAGAAATTAGCGTAAAGCCACCAAAAGTTGCTACATTTTGGCACAACTCAGTTGTGCCAAAATTGTGCAACTTTTCGAAGTTTTCACACCTTTTTTTGGGCATAAAAGCTTTGATAACTCGAGGCCATAATATATATGGCTGAGTGGAGGACAGAGGAGCCTCTTAAAGGGACACCGTCACCTGAATTTGGAGGGAACAATCTTCAGCCATGGAGGCGGGGTTTTTGATTCACCCTTTCCTTACCCGCTGGCTGCATGCTGGCTGCAATATTGGATTGAAGTTCATTCTCTGTCCTCCGTAGTACATGCCTGCACAAGGAAATCTTGCATGTTTCTAGGCAACCAAATACTTATTTTCCACCATAATTTGCAAAATAAATCTTGCCAAATCAGACAAGGTGATTTTCTGGATTTGTTTTCTTATTTTGTCTCTTATGTTGTGGTCTACCTATGATGTCAATTACAAGCCTCTCTCATCTTTGTAAGTGGGAGAACTTGCACAATTGGTCACTGACTAAATCCTTTTTTTCTCCACTGTATATTAAGCCCAGGATGGGGGCACTGTGAGTTGTTTCTGCATAAACCTGGAACCATAAAGTAAAATGCCTTTTTTTTCAGCATTTCTGCCTTATGACAGCACATTTATTTTTTCCCAGCCGGTTGCTGCTTATTGTGCCTGGTGGCCAGTGAAGCAATACAGACACCCATGTCCTGGAACTCCGATAACGCCACAGAGCGGTGTGAGCCCAGCGTCCTGTCTGGGAGTAAATGTTGTGCCATCAGTCGCCTATCAAAGGCATAAGAGCTAAACCGGTCAATATGCCGCGTCAGGATATTATCAGAACTGCTCGCGTCACTCAAGTATTTCTGTTCATCAGGTTTCACTATCTTCAAAATATCTTCTTGGCAAAAATATTTTCAGTGGTGCGGGCTGGGAAGGAGGAGGGGGAAATTAGATAATGTCTGGGCCTAAATGAGGTTTCTATCCAACGTATTGTACAACGCTTATTAACCCCTAGGAGTCCGAGTCTCTAAAGTACACCAGACACTTTAGCTTCTTTATATTGTTTTCAGTGCTAATCCAACACAAAAAAAGCGGAGAAATGCAGAAACCGTGTGCACGCTAAGATGCCTGTTATCTTCTCTGTCGCTGAAGTCACTTGGAATGAGGTATCGATTAAAATAAAAAAAAAGTAACAACAGAAGTGCAAATCTACGTTACAAGTACCCACTATGTAAATTCCAGAAATGACATGAAGGATCCTCAGCCCCTCAAATCTACTGAAATGTACCACACAATACAGAAACCGGAAGATTAAAAACACTTAAAGAGAACCTCTCTCCGGGATCTTGTCACCTAATATAATATAACAGTATAATGTAGGGGCAGACACCCCTGATTCCAGTAATGCGTTATTTTCTGGGCTGCTTGCTGTAGTTTTGATAAAGTGTTTTAATCAGCAGGACTATTAAAATGGTTGCTATGCAGTGTAACCTAACCCATACCTCTGATTGGTAGTTTTCTGTATACATAGGTAGAAATCTGCCAATCAGAGGTGTGGGCGGGGCTATACAGAGCTCAGCATTCAGAGAACTGATAAGATCTGCAGTAGAGAAAACAGGGATTTGTCAAAACTGCAGCAAGCAGCCCAGTATGTGACACATCACTGGAACATCAGGGTCTATGTCTCTATATCATGCCGTTCTCAGATGAGGTAGCAAAATCCTGGTGAAATAGTCCCTTTAAAAAGAACATAAAAGAAGCAGCTCACATTACACCTGAAAAGACGATGTAATATAACATTATCCCTGGTCAGCTGGCAGTCCAGTGATATGCATGGGACTAATGCCAACATGGAACCTTAGGCATTTTTTGTGTTTGATTTTATGAACATTTTTCTATAGTTCTTTAGCGACAGAATATTGTATTAGTTGTACCACTTTTCTTGCACTTTATTTGGTCACATTTTTTGCCACAAAATGGTTTGGGCGTGATACTGCTGATAGCGTTACATTCATTTCTCTTCTCGCTGTGTTTTTTTCTTAGTTTATCCAGGGTTAGAACATTGATAGATGCACTTGTTCGTGCATTTTAGGCGTTTTCTGGCTGTTTCTGTGTTGTATTATTACATATTGGTACAGAGGTCTGAATTTATTTGAGGTGCAGTCTCTTGTATCTACACACCTTTACTGGATTTCGGAATTACACCGGACTAGTCTTGGCCGAGCGTTCATGTTATGGAGGGGGTCGGGATAGACAGCTAATGAGCATAGACACTCAACTAAGGTGTATGGGTGCAGTTACAATCTGCACCTTATGATAATAATTGTGCTTAAATCATTATTAATGTGTTAATAGAAAGAACAATTACTTTCTCTCTACATGCTCCGGTATACAAACTTGGTAGTGTGGCCTGTCATTTTCTGACCCATTACAGCCAATGTTCCAGTGCACATTGGACGGGCGATGGCCCGGGGTTCCATGTGGGGGGCAGATTCAGCGTGCAATATACGGTGAGTGGATTTATGGGTCATACATGACCTAGATCTAATCAGCTGCATTTAGAAAAGTGTTGATGCAGATTAAAGCCAACATTTGGCCACATTTATAAATTCCCTAGTATCAGAAAAAAACGTAGTATATGTAACATAGTAACATAGTAACATAGTTAGTAAGGCCGAAAAAAGACATTTGTCCATCCAGTTCAGCCTATATTCCATCATAATAAATACCCAGATCTACGTCCTTCTACGTAGCCTGAACCTGAACAATTTCAAAATTAAAGATTTGTAAAGTAATATGTGCAATGTTATATCCAGGAATTTCTTGTTATTTTGTGTTAAACAGCTATAATAATAACAGTCCAATTATTAGTGAAATATGTTTTTTGACTATCAGAACCAAATGCTTTATGGCCAGTGATGCCCTGCTTATAGCTGTGACGCCATCCTGTACCTTGCCAGGACTGCTGCTACATCTGCTTCTATGTGCGGTCAGCCGGGTTCCGGTGGATTTTGATATAGAATTTTTAGCGCTGTGGCTTTGTAGCCAATAAAAGCTTAGGGTGTTCTGATACTTCTGATCTTCCTATAGTTGCACAACTCCATTTTAAGAATATCCACTATGTATGAACCAATATCCCAAACTGCAAATGTATTATTTGTCCTGACATCTTGAGGTACCATTATCCGTCAGGCAATAATGGTTAAAGCATCCTCTTTCCATATGCCCTATGCAGTATGGATGGGGGTCTCCTGTTCTGCCTTCCATTAGGAAGCATTGACTCGGGTGAATTATAGAACTCAATATGAAGGACACCATTTAATACACAACTTCGCCAACAGCTGCAGCAAATTGCAGACCAGACAGATGATTGGTGATCAAAGTTAAATATATGCGGGGTTGGGGTGGGGGCAGAGCCAGTTTTAGAAAAAGTGGGGCCCCTATACAAGGGTTTAAGGTGGGGCCCCAAATGCTAATATATTGCACCATCACACAAACATTTCAGTTGTATTTAAAGGGAACCTGTCACCTGAATTTGGCGGGACCAGTTTTGGGTCATATGGGCGGAGATTTCAGGTGTTTGATTCACCCTTTCCTTACCCGCTGGCTTCATGCTGGCCGCAATATTGGATTGAAGTTCATACTCTGTCCTCCATAGTACACGCCTGCGCAAAGCAAGATTACCTTGTGCAGGCATGTACTACGGAGGACAGAGAATGAACTTCAATCCAATATTGCGGCCAGCATGCAGCCAGCGGGTAAGGAAAGGGTGAATCAAACACCTGAAATCTCCGCCCATATGACCCAAAACTGGTCCCGCCAAATTCAGGTGACAGGTTCCCTTTAAACGCGCTGAGTTCAGGCCATTAAACAAGCGTGATCTACAATAATGAAGTCGCTCGACGCTTGTTTTCCTTTCTCTTTACACCGGCGGAGGAATGAAGGACCCAGAATGATCACTAATAGATCAATCTGTCCCCATACAGTATCATGTTATCAGCAGCATATCTGCAGATTTTACCTAGAGAAGTGCTGCCGAGAACAATTTTTGTTCCAGCATTAACAATCCAATTTCTCAATGAATAGGCAGCATTTTGATCGTTTAGTACAATGCACAGCCCATAGCCCTCCATACAGTACAATGCACAGTGCATAGCCCTCCATATAGTGCAATGCAGCCCCCAAAGTCTTCTTTATAGTACAATGCAGCCCCCCATAGTCCTCCATATAGGACAACGCAGCCCCCCATTGTCCTCCATATAGTACAATGCAGCCCCCCATAGTCCTCCATATAGTACAATGCAACCCCCCATAGTCCTCCATATAGTACAATGCAACCCCCCATAGTCCTCCATATAGTACAATGCAACCCCCCATAGTCCTCCATATAGTATAATGCAGCCCCCATAGTCCTCCATATAGTATAATGCGTTCCCCTATAGTTCTCCATATAATATAATGCAGCTCCCCCATAGTTCTCCATATAGTATAATGCAGCCCCCCATAGTTCTCCATATAGTATAATGCAGCCCCCCATAGCTCTCCATGTAGTATAATGCAGCCCCCCCCCCGCGCTCTCCACCATCATTGCCTTCAACTGTAATAGCATTAATGATACCGATACAGCTGAATGCGCAGTGAGGTGCTAGCACTGGGCTCCCTTGAGTGATGGGCTCCGTTAGCTGCACAGGGGCCCATGGGGTAGTAGGGACCCTAGGCAGATGCCTGGTCTGCCTGCTCCTAATGCCAGCCCTGGGATGCCGTGGGGGGTCTCAGATTACCACCCCGGACGAAGAAAGGACAAAACGGGCATAGGGGCGGCAGGGACGGCACCGTGCCAATACGTATTGGCAAGTACCTGCATACCCTACCTATGACTAATCTCACTATCCGTACACTGATAGCTGTATACTGCTATAAAACATTCTGGGTTAATCTGTCCATTACATAACAGGTGGTAATATTTGATTAATGCAATTGAGTGGAGGTGATTACAGTGTTGATAGTAAAATGTATTTAATATGATTGAATTTGATGCCTACGCACTGCATAGAACTGGATCTGCATATTGGCCAAGCACTATCCATGCACAGACAGCAACACTGTGGCACAACATCACTAAGGAATTGGAGGTGATAGGAGTAGGCGCTGGTAATTTCTTGTACAAACATACCGTACTTTGAATTCAGTGTTTTTCTGGTCAAATACTGTTATTGGCATAGGTACGCTTTATTTCCCTGCATTTCATAGCAGCACTCTGATGGATTCAATGTCTTTAATAAAGTTTAATGGTTTAATATACTCTAATATCCAGGGTTTATTTATACTTATGGGTAGTTGTTATAATACCATTATCTGAGAGTTGTTATTGTTGGAAAGATAGAATATCTAAACCAGAAACCCTTTAAATTCATAGGTTTAAAGTGACAGTTAACTGGACAAGGTGCAAAAAAAAATGTCATTTTTTAAAACAATATATAATAAAAGGATGCCAGTATATAAATTTAACATATAATTCCTATTACTCAGAATGGTTCGGTACAATTGCACTTTCCAATTCCAATCCCACTCCTCAAAACGTGCCATGTTTGCAAAGTGTTATTTACCTAGGGAGCTGAGCGTAAAGGAACATTGCAGTCAGCGTGCAGGACATATACGGTAAGTATACACCTTCACACAAGAAGACATTTAGCACAGGCTCGTTTCTGTGTCCGGCCGCACACATGGGGGGTGCAGGAGCCACGCATTTCCTGATGGCCACCTCTGTACTTGGGCACTGCTCTGGCTATGTTTTGGGCATTTGATACATCCAAAAAGTAGCTCTGATCTTGGAGCATTCAAGGGATTTTCCCACCAACAAAAGTTCATTTTAATCAATAGATCTTGAAATAAGTTCCACATTTGGACGCGGCTAAATAACATTTGTCCGTGTGAAAAACCCCTTTAAGGGCAGTCTCACACGTCCAGATAATTCCGGTACCGGAAAAATCGGTACTGGAATTATCCGTGTCCATGTGCTGGTGCGTTTCTGTGGCACATCAGTGTGGCACACATGTGCCACCCGTGTGCCCACTGGGTACCACACGCACGGTGCAGGAGACAGCGCTAAAGTTTAGCGCTGTCCCCTGCATCTGGTGCTGAAGCCGCGATTCATATCTTCCCTGCAGCAGCGTTTGCTGTAGAGAAGATATGAATAATCGTGTTTAAAATAAAGATCCATGACCCCACCCCGCTGTTATTAAAATACTCACCCAGCTCCCTCGCTGGCTGGCGCTGCTTCCTGTCCTGGCCGCACCTTCTCCTGTATGCGGTCACGTGGGGCCGCTCATTTACAGTAATGAATATGCGGCTCCACCCCTATGGGAGGTGGAGACGCATATTCATGATTGTAATGGGCGGCCCCACGTGACCGCTCATACAGTAGAAGGTGCGGCCAGGACAGGAAGCAGCGCCAGCCAGCGAGGGAGCCGGGTGAGTATTTTAATAATCTTTATTTGAATGGATCTTTATTTTAAACACTATTATTCATATCTTCTCTACAGCAAACGCTGCTGCAGGGAAGCTATGAATCGCGGCTTCAGCACCAGTGGGGGGGACAGCGCTTACTGTAGCGCTGTCTCCTGCACGGCACACGGACTGCACACGGACAACGTCCGTGTGTGGTACGTGTTTTACACGGACCCATTGACTTTAATGGGTCCGTGTAATCCGTGCGCTCCCACGAACACTGACATGTCTTCGTGTTTGGCACACGGAGACACGGTCCGCAAAAAAAAAAAATCAATGACATCTGCACAGATGCATTGATTTCACTGTGTCTACATGTGTCAGTGGCTCCGGTACGTGAGGAAACTCACCTCACGTACCGGAGCCACTGACGTGTGAAACCGGCCTAAGGCGTGTAGCACTGTCTTACTGTTTGGTGTCCCTACGACAGTTTGCCAAAGTTGCAAAAACCTGTATTCAATAATAAATGGCAGCATATCCTTAGACTAAAATGGGCAACACATTCAAAAAGTGTTCTTTTAACTTTATGTTTTTTAGGCTTATCCTTTTGTAGATTCATTTTTTTTGGGGGGGGGGAGAGGGACTATTGAAATAAAAAATAAACATAAAACATTTTCAACCACTTTTTTTTTTGGTGGATGACCCCCCCCCCAAAAAAAAAAAAAAAAAAAAGTACGGTATATATTTTTTCTTCACCATTCTCAGGGGTTTGAATGTATAGCAGTACATTTCAGTACGTCCAGGGCCTTATTTAGACGTCAGTGTTGCTCGTCCTATGTATTTTTCTTGAGTGTAGAACACAAACCCATTATAGTATATGGTGCTATTCACATTGAACTTATTTATGTCAGTACGAAAACAAATAAGTTTTTTTCTCCAGTATTATGGATGAAAAGTATCAATACAAGTCTATGGGTGAAAAACACGTACAGCACACGGATGGCATCCATGTGTAGTGCATGTGCTGTACATGCTTAACATTGCAAAGGATAGAAGTTTTGTCATTTGTTTATTCAGCCGTGAAAAACACTGATGGTAAAAACGGACACACGGTGTTTGTCACGACACCGGTGACATTTTTTCACAGACATGTTTAAATACAGTTGTGCGAATGAGGCCTAAAGCAGATATACGTTTTCCAGTCGGTAACATTAACAGCTAATTACCTTTTTTTTTTTTCTTAAAAAAAGACATAGATGACACATGTTAAAATTCAGTCGCAGTTTGATACATTGCATGCGTTTTTGATGTATATGTCTGCAGATGTACGAATATGAACCTATAGCCTAAGTCACCATTTTGAGGGATTTGTGGCTCCTATTGTTATGGGTGACCTGCCGTTGTTCTTGTACATAGGGAGTGAATGTCACAGTCATAGTGCATTATACTGCTACCGCCTGGCATTGTTACATAGGTGTTGTTCTGCTCTACTCCTATTATAATCTTCATATATTTTAGGGCACCAGAGTTGGAGAAAACTACCGTACTTTTTAGTGAATCTGTCTCAAAATTTCACAATATAAACTGCACAAATCCTAAAATGAAAAAGATGAACATTTTATGAGTCCCACTATAGAATAAAATAGCTCATGAGTAGAGATGAGCGAGCCAGAGCATAAAAGTTTGGGGTTTGTATTGGACAGTGAGGCTATCTGCCCACGTTGCGGATTTCTGTGAGGATTTTTCCGCACCGTTTTTGAAAAATCTGCAGGTAAAACACACTGCGGTTTACCTGCAGATTTACTGCGTTTTTTTGTGCTGACTCCACCTGCGGTTTTACACCTGTGGATTCCTATTGAGGAGCAGGTGTAAAACGCTGCGAAATCCGCACAAAGAATTGACATGCTAGGGAAAATAAACCGCAGCGTTTCCGCGCGGTATTTTCCGCACCATGAGCACAGCGGATTTGGTTTTCCATAGGTTTACATGCTACGAATCCAAAGCGGCCAATCCGCTGGCAAATCCGCAGCGTGTGCACATAGCCTGAGTGTCCAGTGCTTCTCCTGGAAGTCCGTTGCCTAGTTCGGAGTCAGTGCTGTGGAGTCGGAGTCATGGAAATTGAGGAGTCGGAGGTTTGGCTTACCAACTCCACAACCCTGTTTGGAGTTCTGGGAGAAGTCTGTTGCAGAGAGAATTTTCCAGCTCAAAAGTTCAGGCCCTCATTGTTTTCAATGGGGTTCAGGTTCTGGTGCAAGTTCGGGTACAGTTCTGGTACCGGACCCAAACTTTGGTATAAAGTTTGGATCGGGTACAAGAACCTAGACTACCGCGGGTCGGCTCATTCCTACTGATGAGGGCCAGTGTATTCAGTCTCAGATTGACTGACAGCTGCTGCTTTTACTGAGCAGTGTGAGATCACAGCAGCTGGAGGAACACTGGAGGAGCTGTCAGTCAGGCAAGGTGGGCAGACACTGAATTAAAGTTTCATAATGGATTTTATGGTCATTCTGACATGGATTTTCTAAGTAAATGGTTCAGTTAGTATTGTGGATTCTGGTGCTTTAAACTGAAAACCAGGAGGCTGTTCATATATGGTCCCAGTGATGTTTGGATGAATGTTGTATATACTATAATTAATTTTACTTGGTGTACCGTTCATTTAAAATTTTCCTGTTAAGAAGCTAACAAAAAGAAAAGATTTTGCACAAAGTGCGATCATCTATAAAGTAAATGATTAAAGATCTTTAAGATTATCTATAGCATAAGGGACCAAGATGCCTTCCGGGGGGTGTCCAGTGGGGTCTGCCAGCACTTACACATATTAGGTTGTGAGCAGATGTTACAAAAAACTACAGGACCTTTAATGATTCCGTACTTCTCCTATTTGGTCCTCTGAGTCACATAATGCACCCCAATGATCCTTCAAGGCCCTCATCTCTCAGCTATCACTACAGAGCCAGGAACAGAATGGATCAGCTGTGCATGTATGCAGGCTTATTAAAAGTGACAGCCATCTCCTGGACTTCAGCAGGACACCATCTGGAGCCCTTCCCTTGGTGTTCTGGAGAAGCTAGCATATTGATCATGAGTCATATGTCAGATGAACAGGGCATGTTAGAGAGAAAAATGCCACAAAGAGGAACATTCTGAGTACAAGTTGTGACAAATGGTTGAAAGATGCGGGTCCCACCTGAGTCCCCCAACTATTCGGAAAATGGGAGTTCTACATCTCCCATTCACTGATTCAGGTTGGCCAATCTCGACATCAATAAGATAAGTTGAATGGAGGTTTCAGTCTGTAATATTCCTTTATTTTTTACTCCTTTTTCAAAGCTGGCCAGAGGGAAGAGCACATTGTAAAAAAAGAAAATAATGTTACTTATCCTTTCAGCGGTCTGTGCAGTTTCCAGAAGTGATGAAGTCACCTAACCACCGAGGTCACATCACTCTGCAAGGTTAGGTGACTGATGAAAGGACATAATGCCACCATGATGACCTACCATCCATCAGTAACCTGACCTTGTGGCCTTAGAGGTCATCTGACAGTATGGATGGGGCGTCATCACTTCCAGTCCTGACCGTGTCCACCTGATCAATTCCATTGACATGGCAGAGATTCGTAGAGGCAATTAATACATCTTTGATTATTTAACACGGATCGCTGTAAATGAGAACTAGGCCAGATTGTAAACTGCAATGTAACTGAAGACACTTACGGGATAGTCTAGGCTAAAGACATCGATGTCCGGGGCTTAGATTCTCTGAAAATTTCAAACTGATAAAGCGGCCCCCGCCTACACCAGCCTCTTTATGTACATTGTCTATAGATAGGGAGCTGCTTATCAAAGAAGGGGGCGGAGTTGGACAATTGCTTACAAGCCAGCTAGTCACAGCAATGATAATGTCCTAGTGATAAAACCTTAATTATATGTAAACTACAGCACACAGCCGGATATGTAGAGATGAGCAAATATTTAAATATTCGGTTCGGATTACGGTCGCCGTATTTGCAATATTCGCCAAACGCTATTGCGGGACAGATGAGCGAATATGTTCGGAAACCATCATCAAACATGAATTCGGCACGAATATGTTACAAATATGGCACATTCGGATTCAACAATCGTTTGCTGAACATATTCACTCATCTCTACTGGTCAGTAACACGTCGCTGAATTCAGCATTTTAACCCCTACCCCCATGCTGTCCTCAGATTACATAGCAAAAGCCTGCTGACACATTCCCTTTAAACTGTTAGAAAAAATAATGGTATTGCCTACTAAGAACATTATGGCAGATTACTTTTCGATTCTTAGTAGTCCAATCTATAAGACCCTGGTTGTGCAGAGAACAACTGTGAAGAGACAAATTGGGTAAATCAGTGATGTGGCCCCTTATTTGCAGAATCAGTAAGGGTCCCAGAAATTAGACATGACCGATCATAATCTGATGACTGATTCCAGTGATAGACATCACTTTGTGACATGAGAATAACACGGAGAGCAGTCACATGATGTTATATTCATTAGAAAACAGTAGATTCAATTTCATATTACCGTAATTTAACTTTTAAAGCTTAAAGGGGAGGATCACCTTCTTGTTACCGTCACAGTTTCATTGGAAATGGCACATAGTGCTATCAGCGGCTCAGCCCTGACGTATATATCTGTGCCGCCTCAGTTGGTACCCGACCAATCCATTTAGCATAGAGTAACACTGGGCATGGAGTTGCGCATGCGCTGGTCTCCCCTGACTGGTGCACGTTTACGCAGATCGCTACTGAATCGGACTACTGTATCTAGTATAAAGTGATTTTGGAGAAGATGAAGGATGATTTGTATATATGGACACGTAACCTACAAACAATAAGATGGGGATTACGGGTGGATTACATGTTGGTTTTATCAGATCAGGTGAAAACTATACTAATCGAATATGGTATGGTGTTATACTCTAGTCTGATGGTGGATGTCACAAGTGACAATATCAGAGGATTGGTGTCTCCGTGCCCACAGGAGATGTCGGCCTACTCCTTAATATGGCACTGTTACCAAATGCCACTGTGTAACAACACAGCATTATATGTGGTCCAGGCTATGGGCACTGTCAGGACGCAGACGGGTGTATAAATCAGACCGCAGTGCACGGACTGGCTGTCACGCTTGGGTCAGGAAGGCCGCCAGGCCAGTCCGTGTATCGCGGTCCGATCTCAGAGCGATTTATACGGCCGTCTGACGGTGCCCTAAGGGCTACCATTAGTGGTTGGCACTCTGCATCTAAGTTGTCTGTAAACGCCAATGCCAGGACCTGACATTTCTCCAGACATGTCCGTTTTAGTAAATACTTTAGTATTCAAGAAATTATCCCATGTTTGACCTCGTTAAAGTAAGAACACTTCTACTCACCTCTCGTGCCAGCGCCGCCCCACCGGTGTCAGGACTCACGTTCCCAGGGCTCATGTGTGGTTATGTCACGTGATCCTGGCGCCCAATCAGCACTGGCGTCACTGTCCCGCCTTTGGACAACAAGAGAACGTGAGAGCGCGGCCGCTGCCCTGACTTCCTGTTGTTCAATATGTTCGAAGGCGAGGACAGCGACACTGATTGGGCACCAGGCTCACGTGACATAACCAAACATGGGCCCCGGGAACACGAGTGCTCACACCTCTGGAATGGCACTGGCATCGGGGGTGAGTATAGGCATTTCTATTTTAATCGGGCCCAAACATAAGGAATGAGAAGGGGTTGTCCCAGTAGTGTGTCTACACAATCTGACTTAAGTTTCATGAAGAATGTAATGGTTTACTGACACACATGGCTAGAGAGTAGATCCGTCCTCTAAGTGCCCCACCCGCAGGGCCAAGAACAGCTTTTGTGGCATAAATATAATAGGTGCGGGGGCTATAGTTGCTCTCGGGCTATGTGAAAACACTATTTTGAAGACCTGTGATAAGTTGGAGGCCCTGTTGGAGATCACACATTTCAAGTAACGCTACCAACACATAGCTATCTAGATCTATAAGATCTAGAGGATCCTGATGGGACGGGACTACATGATGATAGCATATCCTATAGGATCCCGATGGGACAGGACTACATGATGATAGCATATTCTAGAGGATACCGATGGGACGGGACAACATGATGATAGCATTCTATAGGATCCTGATGGGACTACATGATGATAGCATATTCTATAGGATCCTGATGGGACGGGAATACATGATGATAGCATATTCTATAGGATCCTGATGGGACGGGACTACATGATGATAGCATATTCTATAGGATCCCAATGGGACGGGACAACATGATGATAGCATTCTATAAGATCCTGATGGGACAGGACTACATGATGACAGCATATTCTAAAGGATCCTGATGGGATGGGACTACATGATGATAGCATATTCTATAGGATTCTGACGGGACTACATGATGATAGCATATTCTATAGGATCCTGACGGGACGGGAATACATGATGATAGCATATTCTATAGGATCCTGATGGGATGGGAATACATGATGAAAGCATATTCTATAGGATCCTGATGGGACGGGAATACATGATGATAGCATATTCTATAGGATCCTGATGGGACGGGACTACATGATGAAAGCATATTCTATAGGATCCTGATGGGACGGGACTACATGATGGAAGCATATTCTATAGGATCCTGATGGGACGGGACTGCATGATGATAGCATATTCTATAGGATCCTGATGGGACGGGACTACATGATGATAGCATATTCTATTGGACCCTAACGGGACTACATGATGATAGCATATTATATTGGATCCTGATGGGACGGAAATACATGATGATAGCATATTCTATAGGATCCTGATGGGACGGGATTACATGATGATAGCATATTCTATAGGATTCTGACGGGACGGGACTACATGATGATAGCATATTCTATAGGATCCTGACGGGACGGGAATACATGATGATAGCATTCTATAGGATCCTGATGGGACTACATGATGATAGCATATTCTATAGGATCCTGACGGGACGGGAATACATGATGATAGCATATTCTATAGGATCCTGATGGGACGGGACTACATGTTGATAGCATATTCTATAGGATCCTGATGGGACGGGATTACATGATGATAGCATATTCTATAGGATTCTGACGGGACGGGACTACATGATGATAGCATATTCTATAGGATCCTGACGGGACGGGAATACATGATGATAGCATTCTATAGGATCCTGATGGGACTACATGATGATAGCATATTCTATAGGATCCTGACGGGACGGGAATACATGATGATAGCATATTCTATAGGATCCTGATGGGACGGGACTACATGTTGATAGCATATTCTATAGGATTCTGATGGGACGGGACTACATGATGATAGCATATTCTATTGGACCCTAACGGGACTACATGATGGAAGCATATTCTATAGGATCCTGATGGGACGGGAATACATGATGATAGCATATTCTATAGGATCCTGATGGGACGGGAATACATGATGAAAGCATATTCTATAGGATCCTGATGGGACGGGACTACATGATGGAAGCATATTCTATAGGATCCTGATGGGACGGGAATACATGATGATAGCATATTCTATAGGATCCTGACGGGACGGGAATACATGATGATAGCATATTCTATAGGATCCTGACGAGACGGGAATACATGATGATAGCATATTATATAGGATCCTGATGGGATAGGAATACATGATGAAAGCATATTCTATAGGATCCTGATGGGACGGGAATACATGATGATAGCATATTCTATAGGATCCTGATGGGATAGGAATACATGATGATAGCATATTATATAGGATCCTGATGGGATAGGAATACATGATGACAGCATATTCTAAAGGATCCTGATGGGACGGGAATACATGATGATAGCATATCCTATAGGATCCCGATGGGACGGGACTACATGATGATAGCATATCCTATAGGATCCCGATGGGACGGGAATACATGATGATAGCATATTCTATAGGATCCTGATGGGACGGGACTACATGATGATAGCATATTCTATAGGATCCTGACGGGACGGGACTACATGATGATAGCATATTCTATAGGATCCTGACGGGACTACATGATGATAGCATATTCTATAGGATCCTGATGGGACGGGACTACATGATGGAAGCATATTCTATAGGATCCTGATGGGACGGGACTGCATGATGATAGCATATTCTATAGGATCCTGATGGGACGGGACTACATGATGATAGCATATTCTATTGGACCCTAACGGGACTACATGATGATAGCATATTATATTGGATCCTGATGGGACGGGAATACATGATGATAGCATATTCTATAGGATCCTGATGGGACGGGAATACATGATGATAGCATATTCTATAGGATCCTGATGGGATAGGAATACATGATGATAGCATATTATATAGGATCCTGATGGGATAGGAATACATGATGACAGCATATTCTAAAGGATCCTGATGGGACGGGAATACATGATGATAGCATATCCTATAGGATCCCGATGGGACGGGACTACATGATGATAGCATATCCTATAGGATCCCGATGGGACGGGAATACATGATGATAGCATATTCTATAGGATCCTGATGGGACGGGACTACATGATGATAGCATATTCTATAGGATCCTGATGGGACGGGACTACATGATGATAGCATATTCTATAGGATCCTGACGGGACTACATGATGATAGCATATTCTATAGGATCCTGATGGGACGGGACTACATGATGGAAGCATATTCTATAGGATCCTGATGGGACGGGACTGCATGATGATAGCATATTCTATAGGATCCTGATGGGACGGGACTACATGATGATAGCATATTCTATTGGACCCTAACGGGACTACATGATGATAGCATATTATATTGGATCCTGATGGGACGGGAATACATGATGATAGCATATTCTATAGGATCCTGATGGGACGGGAATACATGATGATAGCATATTCTATAGGATCCTGATGGGACTACATGATGATAGCATATTCTATAGGATCCTGACGGGACGGGAATACATGATGATAGCATATTCTATAGGATCCTGATGGGACGGGAATACATGATGAAAGCATATTCTATAGGATCCTGATGGGACGGGAATACATGATGAAAGCATATTCTATAGGATCCTGATGGGATGGGAATACATGATGATAGCATATTCTATAGGATCCTGATGGGACGGGACTGCATGATGATAGCATATTCTATAGGATCCTGATGGGACGGGACTACATGATGATAGCATATTCTATTGGACCCTAACGGGACTACATGATGATAGCATATTATATTGGATCCTGATGGGACGGGAATACATGATGATAGCATATTCTATAGGATCCTGATGGAACGGGACTACATGATGATAGCATATTCTATAGGATTCTGATGGGACGGGACTACATGATGATAGCATATTCTATAGGATCCTGACGGGACGGGAATACATGATGATAGCATTCTATAGGATCCTGATGGGACTACATGATGATAGCATATTCTATAGGATCCTGACGGGACGGGAATACACGATGATAGCATATTCTATAGGATCCTGATGGGACGGGACTACATGATGATAGCATATTCTATAGGATCCTGACGGGACAGGAATACATGATGATAGCATATTCTATAGGATCCTGACGGGACTACATGATGATAGCATATTCTATAGGATCCTGACGAGACGGGAATACATGATGATAGCATATTATATAGGATCCTGATGGGATAGGAATACATGATAAAAGCATATTCTATAGGATCCTGATGGGACAGGAATACATGATGATAGCATATTCTATAGGATCCTGATGGGATAGGAATACATGATGATAGCATATTCTATAGGATCCTGATGGGACGGGTCTACTTGATGATAGCATATTCTATAGGATCCGGACGGGACTACATGATGATAGCATATTCTATAGCATCCGGACGGGACTACATGATGATAGCATATTCTATAGGATTCTGATGGGACGGGACTACATGATGAAAGCGTATTCTATAGGATCCTGATGGGACGAGAATACATGATGATAGCATATTCTATAGGATCCTGGTGGGACGGGAATACATGATGATAGCATATTCTATAGGATCCTGACGGGAATACATGATGATAGCATATTCTAGAGGATCCTGATGGGACGGGACTGCATGATGATAGCATATTCTATAGGATCCTGATGGGATGGGAATACATGATGATAGCATATTCTATAGGATCCTGATGGGATGGGAATACATGATGATAGCATATTCTATAGGATCCTGATGGGATGGGAATACATGATGATAGCATATTCTATAGGATCCTGACGGGAATACATGATGATAGCATATTCTAGAGGATCCTGATGGGACGGGACTGCATGATGATAGCATATTCTATAGGATCCTGATGGGATGGGAATACATGATGATAGCATATTCTATAGGATCCTGATGGGATGGGAATACATGATGATAGCATATTCTATAGGATCCTGATGGGATGGGAATACATGATGATAGCATATTCTATAGGATCCTGATGGGATGGGAATACATGATGATAGCATATTCTATAGGATCCTGATGGGACGGACTACATGATGATAGCATATTCTAGAGGATCCTGATGGGACGGGACTGCATGATGATAGCATATTCTAGAGGATCCTGATGGGACAGACTACATGATGATTACTACTCTGGTCCTATCAGAGACAGTCGGCTTCCAACAACTCAGCCGGTGGCAGCGACGTGTGCCATAGCCATAGTCCCACCAGCGTAGGACAAGAGATAACATGAAAATTACTATAAGGAATCGTCTGTTGCCTTCTCTCCTCCACCAAATATACCACATCCAGCTCAGGCTATACAGAACGTGCACTGACCAGGGGCTTGCCTTGCCAACCCTGCTGTCCTATGCACCAGTTATCTGTGCCCAGCAGTAGTGATGGCATTCTGGCTTATTAAAGGCACAGTACATATCATAGCAGCAGCCATGCAGCCCTAGCACACTGCAAGTCCTATGTAACCAAGCAGCAGCCTGTGCTGCAGCCTCTGTTGTAGACTGGCATTACAGCCACATTGTATGTAGTAGCCACTGCAGAGCACACAGAAATCAGTGCCAGGCACTTGGTGGCATCACTCCGCTGCAGATGCCAGCTGTTACCCGGCAGGAGCACATGGGTGAGGAGGCAGCGAGCACATCTGCTCCAGGACCACTGCCACAGTACAGAGCACGGGAGGGAGGATGGCAGCAGGAGAAGGTCAGCAGTGTGATGGGAGCCTGCACTGGCACTGCCATGTCCTCTGCACCCACCCTGCACACGGTCAGTGACAGCCGCACCCTGCACCTCGCTGCCGTGCACACAGCCCGAGAGCTGCGCTACCGCCGGGATGAGGGAAGGGTGAGTGAAGGGTACCGCGATCTTACCTACTGCAGCCGCCTCCTCTGGGGGGCATCCAGCATGGCGCACATAGGTGCAGACTGGCGACCCCGCTCACTGCTGGGCTAGGCTCCCGTCCTGGTAATTAGCCCTTCATGTTACAGAGCAGGCGGGGGGCGCTCGGTGCGTCCTGTCACACGGGCGGAGGGGAGGCGGGAGGCAGCGCCGCTGTCAGAGAGGAGGGAAGAGCGAGCTCCCGATCTATACCGGGTGGGCGGGGCGAGGGGAGGAGCCGGGGAGGGGGCAGGAAGGCGGCGGCGGCGGCACTGTCACTGCACCTGCCGGGCATCCGGGCCGGAACTGGCCTGCCTGACCTGTGCGCTGCAGAGCATCCCTGCCTGCCTGACCTGTGCGCTGCAGAGCATCCCCGCCTGCCTGACCTGTGCGCTGCAGAGCATCCCTGCCTGCCTGACCTGTGCGCCGCAGAGCATCCCTGCCTGCCTGACCTGTGCGCCGCAGAGCATCCCTGCCTGCCTGACCTGTGCGCCGCAGAGCATCTCTGCCTGCCTGACCTGTGCGCCGCAGAGCATCTCTGCCTGCCTGACCTGTGCGCTGCAGAGCATCCCTGCCTGCCTGACCTGTGCGCTGCAGAGCATCCCCGCCTGCCTGACCTGTGCGCTGCAGAGCATCCCCGCCTGCCTGACCTCTGCGCTGTAGAGCATCCCCGCCTGCCTGACCTGTGCGCTGCAGAGCATCCCCGCCTGCCTGACCTGTGCGCTGCTGAGCATCCCCGCCTGCCTGACCTGTGCGCTGCAGAGCATCCCCGCCTGCCTGACCTGTGCGCTTTAGAGCATCCCTGCCTGCCTGACCTGTGCGCTGCAGAGCATCCCTGCCTGCCTGACCTCTGCGCTGTAGAGCATCCCCGCCTGCCTGACCTGTGCACTGCAGAGCATCCCTGCCTGCCTGACCTGTGCGCTGCAGAGCATCCCCGCCTGCCTGACCTCTGCGCTGTAGAGCATCCCCGCCTGCCTGACCTGTGCGCTGCAGAGCATCCCCGCCTGCCTGACCTGTGCGCTGCAGAGCATCCCCGCCTGCCTGACCTGTGCGCTGCAGAGCATCCCTGCTTGCCTGACCTGTGCGCTGCAGAGCATCCCTGCCTGCCTGACCTGTGCGCTGCAGAGCATCCCTGCCTGCCTGACCTGTGCGCTGCAGAGCATCCCTGCTTAACATGTGTGCTGAAGAGCATCCCTGCCTGCCTGACCTGTGCGCTGCAGAGCATCCCTGCCTTCCTGACCTGTGCGCTGCAGAGCATCCATGCCTGCCTGACCTGTGCGCTGCAGAGCATCCCTGCTTGCCATGTGTGCTGAAGAGCATCCCTGCCTGCCTGACCTGTGTGCTGCAGAGCATCCCTGCCTGCCTAACTTGTGCACTGCAAAGCATCCCTGCCTGCCATGTGTGCTGCAGAGCATCCCTGCCTGCCTGACCTGTGTGCTGCAGAGTATCCCTGCCTGCCTGACCTGTGTGCTGCAGAGCATCCCTGCCTGCCTGACCTGTGCGCTGCAGAGCATCCCTACCTGCCTGACCTGTGCGCTGCAGAGCATCCATGCCTGCCTGACCTGTGCGCTGCAGAGCATCCCCGCCTGCCTGACCTGTGCGCTGCAGAGCATCCCCGCCTGCCTGACCTGTGCGCTGCAGAGCATCCCTGCCTGCCTGCCATGTGTGCTGCAGAGCATCCCTGCCTGCCTGACCTGTGTGCTGCAGAGTATCCCTGCCTGCCTGACCTGTGTGCTGCAGAGCATCCCTGCCTGCCTGACCTGTGCGCTGCAGAGCATCCCTACCTGCCTGACCTGTGCGCTGCAGAGCATCCATGCCTGCCTGACCTGTGCGCTGCAGAGCATCCCTACCTGCCTGACCTGTGCGCTGCAGAGCATCCCTGCCTGCCTGACCTGTGCGCTGCAGAGCATCCCTGCCTGCCTGACCTGTGCGCTGCAGAGCATCCCTACCTGCCTGACCTGTGCGCTGCAGAGCATCCATGCCTGCCTGACCTGTGCGCTGCAGAGCATCCCTGCTTGCCATGTGTGCTGAAGAGCATCCCTGCCTGCCTGACCTGTGTGCTGCAGAGTATCCCTGCCTGCCTGACCTGTGTGCTGCAGAGCATCCCTGCCTGCCTGACCTCTGTGCTGCAGAGCATCCCTTCCTGCCTGACCTGTGTGCTGCAGAGCATCCCTGCCTGCCTGACATGTGTGCTGAAGAGCATCCCTTCCTGTCTGACGTGTGTGCTGCAGAGCATCCCTGCCTGCCTGACCTGTGCGCTGCAGAGCATCTACTCTCCCAGTCTGACTTGGGTACTGCTGAACATCTCTACCCGGTTTGACTGACCTGTGGATTTTCCTCATAAAATTGCAGAGATGTTGAAAATCTGCAGGTAAAAACTCATGCATTAGTGTATTTCCACTGCGGAAATGCACTGACAACGCATCTATTCTGGACATGACTATCAATAAAGTTTTGTCAAAGCCAAATACCAGGAAGTATCAAAAACAAAGTAGCTTTATTTAAATGTCACATACCAGAGATAAAAACTGCAGCATCAAAAAGAAAATAATGCATCCAACCTGCAGCGTCCAGATGTTACAGTATCACCTGTGGAGACGGACATGCGGCACGTCTTTCCAGACCGCAGCTTGTCAATTTCGCAAGAGCTTTCACCCATATAATGTATTGGACGTAGTGAATCTGCACGTTTCGTTGACCACGTGGGGATTCACCTGCTTTCAGTAGGCGGCAGTGAACATGTGCTGCGACCAAAGCGCTGCTACTTCCAGGTCGTCTGCACATACCCTAAGAGAGCAAGAGCAAGTCTCATAGACTTACACTGAGGGCTGTGTCAGTTGTCTCTGGCTCCCAGTCAGTCTGAAGCTGCGGGAACAAGATGGCGGCGCGGGAAGAGCAGAAGATGGCGGCTGCTGAGTATATTACAACGGGCAGGGAACTTGCATTATCGATACCACTACAGCGGAGAGATTACAAATAAAACACCAGATGGGAGCTTTATAAGCGTCTATCATTTAATGTTCACAACTGCTAGGCTGGCATTCATTTACCTCCAGCCTTGGAAACTAAAGGGAGCGGGCCGCAGATTGGCGGTGCGGACTAGAAGCATGGTCTGAACTGTGCGACCTGCCATGCTGCTTGTAGACGCAGCTCTGCTTCTGTAGCATTGGAGGAGCTCAGGGCGCTGGATCCGCCCAGCATCATTGCAGCGCTGGCATGCTCTAAAGCAAAGAACTTACAAGCGCATGCCTTGTGCAAGAAACCGCCCTCCTCTGATAGACTGTAGAGGTGGCCGGTAACCTAGACAACAAGCAGTAAACAATAGAATTAAAAATCCTATAGAGCGGAGAGGATTTTTAATAAGAGGTAAATTACATGGTTGTTTATAAAGCACTTTTACCCATTTATCAAGATGACATAACCCTTTAACAAGAGCTGGCAGACTGTGGGACTGTAGCAGCTGTGGCTCTGCTTATGTCTGGTATTCCTGTCACATACATGCAGACACTGTATACAGACATTATATATATATACACACATATCGGGCACTTTGTATATCAGTGCTTCCTGTCTGCACATGATGCTGGTAACCTGCACGGTGCAGACTCTGCAGCACGTCGACTGAGCCCGCCCAGCGCCCTACAGGCAGACACAAGTGTGAGGTGAAATGTGACGTGGCTCTATAATGCTCTAACGCAGAAGACTAACAGTTACCATGGCAACCACTACAGCACATCACGTGACCACAGGAGCATGTGGCTACTGGGACACCTACATAACCTAACCAGAGTATACAGTATATACACACAAGACTGCCGGAGCGGTCAGTGTGTGCAGCAGAGCATCCTAGCGTGTTAGTACTTACATGGCACTATGCCACACTCTCCGTCACCCTTTGTAAGAGTGTGCCCACCTATTCTGTATTATTGGGCAGCAAGAGTTGTCATGGGGCCGTACTGTATAAAGAAAAAAAGATCTGCCGGGATGGCTATTTTCCCATAATACTAAGTGACAGATTAGCAGTCCCATAGACAATGAATGGAGAAAAGATCAGGTATAAGCACCGCCCGTACATTTAGGAGAGGGCTCTGCATAACTCAAGTTTCACGTTCCCAGCTTGTTGGGGGTCCCAGCAGTCAGACCCTCTTCAATTAATAAGTGATCCCTATGCAATGGGAACCCTTTAAAATATCTATACACATCAGAGGAAAGTTAATAAAATGTGGGAGTCGATGATCATCTAATGTGTGCCCAGTGCCCAGACCTTCCCATGAAGCAGGTGTCGGAATATTGGGTTTCAAAAGGGTGACTGGCAGCGCCTTATTCCCCACCGTTATTTTACAACATATGTCCGCTCGGCCAAGTTGAGAGTGTATGAGAGATTTGGAAATAGTTCCTGCTCTGGAACCCATGAACTGGGCTCCTCGGATCGCCTTTCTTGAATGAAGAGAAAGTGTTAATACTGGCTCCATCCGCTCTGGGACAGCTATGGATTCTCAATGACATCTAACAAAGTGTTCCACTGCTATTGTGAAGCTAGTGTCCGATCCTCTTAAAATTATTCCATATATACGCGGCGGGCAGAATTATTAGGCAAGTGAGTATTTTCACCATATCATCATATTTATGCAGATTTTACAACATCAATCTGTATAAAGTAGAATGCTGATTGGATGAAGTGATGTCATGATGCTTATTTGTGTAACGAGACTGGTTGAGGCCAAAAGATACAACACCCATTATCAGGATGTGCAGAATTATTAGGCAACTTGTTTTCCTCCATAATGGGCCAAAAAAGACATTTATCTGAAGACAGACTTGTCAAAGTTTTTTTTGTACCGATGAGTGACTCAGCGGAGAAGATGGTTGGGCTCGTGGCTGGATCAGTAACAGGCAAAGACCTCCACTATGACATAGAAGCCAACAAGGTGGATGGACGTGGGGTACTGCTATGAGCTAGAATTATTAAAGATGAGCTAGTTGGACTTATTCAGGTTGCAGGTAGACTCAAAATCAACTTCTGAACCTATTGCCAGCTTTTAGAAGATGCTTATTTCAAGCAGTAGTACAGGAAAATATATCTTTAATAAAAAAAACCTATGGTATTTATGCAGGACAATGCTCCATCGCAGAATTGAAGTTCACTGTTTAGTTTGTCAGTAAAGGCCTTAAAGGGGTTGTCCACTACTAGGACAACTCCTTAATCTATTGTTTGGCCCCCAATAAAATTAAAAAAGCCTAACCTCATCTCCCGTACCAGTGCCGTTCCAGTAGTGTCAGCACTGGCATTCCTGGGGCTTTCGTGAGGTTATGACACATAAGCCTGGCGCCCACTCAGAGCTGGTGTCCCTTTGTACAAATTGAACATGAAGAGGAAGTGAGAGACCAGCCACAGCCCTGATCAGGAAGTGGTTGTCCTTTTTAGATGAAAGAACTGACATGGCCCCTTTCCCCACTTGACCTAAGCCCTATTGAGAACTTGAGGGACCTTCTTAAATAGGAGATTCATGGTGAAGAAAAACAGTACACCTCTCTGATCAGTGTCTGGGAGGTTGTGATTGGTGCTGCCCAAAATGTTGATCTTCAATAGATTAAGAAACTGACTGACTCTGTGGATGGATGACTTATGTCTTATTGAAAAGAAGGGTGGCTATATTGGTCACTGATATTTTTTTGGGAAATGTCAGAAATGTAGTTACCGTATATACTGGTGTATAAGCCAAGTGTTTCAGCACTTTTTTTGCTGAAAATGTCCCCCTCGGCTTATACACGAGTCATGGTCCCAGTTTATGGCAGGGGAGGCGGAGCGGCGGGTCATGCACAGTTGCAGCCGCCGGCTTCAAGTATTTGAAAAAAAAATCCTACTTACCTTCCCTGCGCTCCCTCGCAGCATCTTGTTCCAGCTTCTAGTAGCTCCGGTGGCCCGGTGATTATGTGTCACTGCTCATTAAGAGAATGAATATTCATTCCATTCGACACCTACGTGAGTGGAGAGGTGAATATTCATTATCTTAATAAGCGGTGACACATGATCGCCCTGCCACAGGAGCTGCTAGTAGCCAAACAAGATGCTGCGAGGGCGTGTATTGAAGGTAAGTAGGACATTTTTTTTATGCTTTTCTCATGGGGGCCATACATACAAGGATGAGGATAAGGAGCCATGTAGACATGGATTGGGATAAGGAGCCATGCAGACAAGGATGTGAATAAGGAGCCATGCAGACAAGGATGTGAATAAGGAGCCATGCAGACAAGGATGTGAATAAGGAGCCATGCAGACAAGGATAAGAATAAGGAGCCATGCAGCCAAGGATGGGAATAAG
This sequence comes from Ranitomeya imitator, assembly GCF_032444005.1. Classification (NCBI taxonomy): domain Eukaryota; kingdom Metazoa; phylum Chordata; class Amphibia; order Anura; family Dendrobatidae; genus Ranitomeya; species Ranitomeya imitator. Next base: position 303,492,885 of record NC_091282.1, read on the forward strand.
GAGCCATGCAGACAAGGATGGGAATAAGGAGCCATGCAGACAAGGATGGGAATAAGGAGCCATGCAGACAAGGATGGGAATAAGGAGCCATGCAGCCAAGGATAAGAATAAGGAGCCATGCAGCCAAGGATGGGAATAAGGAGCCATGCAGACAAGGATGGGAATAAGGAGCCATGCCTACAAGGATGGGAATAAGGAGCCATGCATACAAGGATGGGAATAAGGAGCCATGCATACAAGGATGGGGATAAGGAGCCGTGCATACAAGGATGGGAGTAAGGAGCCATGCATACAAGGATGGGGTTGAGGAGCCATGCAGACAAGGATGGGAGTAAGGAGCCATGCATACAAGTTTGGGAATAAGGAGCCATGCAGACAAGGATGGGAGTAAGGAGCCATGCATACAAGGATGGGGTTGAGGAGCCATGCATACCAGAATGGGGATGAGGAACCATGTATACCAGAATAGGAATTAGGGGACAATGCATACCCGGGTTATACTAGAGTCAATACGTTTTCCCAGTTTTTCGAGTCAAAATTAGATACACGAGTATATACGGTATGTACATTTTGAGTTGTTTGGTTATTATTCTTACTTTAAAAGTGAGATGGGAAAATTTACGGTATTCATTTAGGTGCATAATAATTCTGCACACAGAGATATTATCCTAAGAAAGAGAAATCTTCACTTTCACGTTATTAAACATTCAGGTATATTAACCTTTTGGATTGACCAACGACATTGTAGTTCAATAATTATATTAATCATCAAAATACAAATTGCCTGATAATTCTGTATGCAGTGGGGACAATAAGTATTTGATACACTGTCGATTTTGCAAGTTTTCCCTCCTAAAATAAGAGGTCTGTCATTTTTATTGTAAGTACAATTTAACTGTAAGAAACAGAATCTTAAAAAAAATCCAGAGAATCCCATTGTATGATTTTTACATAATTAAATTGCATTTTAATGCATGAAATAAGTAATTGACTCATCTGTCAGGTGACCCAGGAACAGAGTCTCCTTCCCTTTCCTTAACACTAGGGGGCACCCCAGCTCTCCCTATTCCCCGTGATACTTCTGAAGGTGAGGATTCCAGGGCCACAACCCTTGCCTTATTTCCTGAATCAGTGATCTGTCTGTTCTCTTCCCCTACCCAGGGAAAAGGGGTGCTACCGTGCACCGCAGTACACCAACCCGACGAACAAAGCAACACGAACACGGGTAACTGAAAATACCAGGCATACAAATATTCACTCACATATAACAGCGGATTGTATCGGGGAGTGGAGGACAGGGAAAACCAAAGTAAGAGGAGGGAAAGGAATTATCATCCTTACAAACCCATGCAGCAGTCACATATAACTCCTTCAAACTACTCATATAAACCCCTCTCCTCCAAGCCATGCAGCATAAGCTTGCTTTGACATGGGTTTCAATCAGGACCCAGATTATAAAAGAGATGGGAGTGGCTAACTGAGCTCAGCTAAAAGCTCAGACTCCCAGAGCTCCCAACATGGCAGATTGACCCCTGTTCTACCAAAAGAAATTAACACTATTTAAAAAGAAGGTGAAGTACTTCTTTTCAGCATAGGAGCAATAAGACGCTGCGGTCTTCTGGCTCCTCTCTGTTATGGTAACCTCGTGACAAATTGATAAAAAAGAAAAACAGAACTTAATATTTGGTACAGAAACCTTTGTTTGCAATTATAGAGTAACCCCATTATGGAGATGCACCACCCCCCCAGCTTCCTTAGGGACCTCTCGACCACCTGATACCTTTCTATGAGGCCCACCAGGTCATCCGCATCCCGGGGATCCCCCTGGGCAACCCATGTCTGTACGAATCTTGGTAGTGAGCAGATAAATCTGTCCATTACAACCCACTCCACCATCTGGGTTGGGGTGGAGGACTCCGGTTGCAACCATTTCTGCACCAGATGCAGCAAGTTGGACATTTGGGAGCGAGGAGGTTTATCACTGCAATATGCCCAATTATGAACCCTTTGTGCTCGGACCGACCTAGTCACCCCTGAGCATTCCAGTATCTCAGTTTTAAGTTTAGCATCTTGTAAGGCCAGGTCATAATACGCCTTCTGGGGCTCGCCGTTTAGATAGGGGGCCAGCATCCCCACCCACTCGTCTGGCGGCAGTCTCTCTCGCTCCGCTACCCTCTCAAAAACAGTCAAAAATGCCTCTATATCATCACCCGGGGTCATTTTCTGCATCACTCGTCTTACCGCTTTCCGGATGTGCATGTCATCACCTGGACTTGTGGGCTGGGCTTCCGGTCTCCCACTAACTGCCTCGCCAAGCAACTCAATCTGCTGCTGCTGTTGTATAAACTGGTCGTGATGCTGTTGCTGCCGCTGTTGCATCTGCTCAAGAAGCAGCTTACACGTCTCCTGATGTGCCAGCTGTTGCTGCTGCACACTCACCAGATGCTTGAGCAAGTCGTCCATTTTACCTGACATCGTCCCCTGGCTTGTGGTTTCCTTTACTCAGGACATGCGGTTTGTCCATGGCTGCTACTGGTGTTCCCAGAACACTGCCCGCATTCGAAACACCACTTGTGGTATGTCAACTCACTTGGCAATAAACGGAGGTAGGAAAAACAGGAAAACTGTCTCTTTAAGTCTTCAGTTGGTATTATAAGGCAACATAAACCAACTAAAAGTGGAAAGCAATCACAGCCTTTCCAGCTAAAACAGGAAAACAACAAAGAAAAACAAAATGCTGCAACACACTCCATACGTGTGCAGGTAACATCCTGCTCTGGAGCAACACGGGTTCAGTCTTTCCTCCACAAGACACTAAACCACTGGATAATCCTCTCTCCAGTCTTGCTGAGCAAAGACTGCTTCTAGAGCCCATTTATTTAAACCCCAGACCATGTGACTTTCCATCATGTGATTGACCACATGATCATGACATCACAAAGGTTCAGGCAGCTATGCAGGTGGAGATAAAGCGGACCTCCTCCCTCCCGCTCTATGAAGGTCTACATGAAACCAGCACATTATGAAACTTTAACTTAACTTAAGAATGTATCCATCCTGTAATAATGTTCACTGTCATGGCCCCTTTCTTTAACAATATCATCTATCCTTGCCCCCAACCTGTAATAATGTCACCCATTGATGCCATACTCCTTTAATAGAGTGCTCTGTCCTGTCCCCTCTCATTAAATGGGTATTCCCATCTCCATGATCCAATCCCAATATATAGTAAGTGTGATATTAATAATATTAGCAAATACCTCCAATTAGAAATTTAGTATAGTTCTTCAGATTTGCTATGTCATTTAAATCATGTAGGGCATTGCAGTAGCCTAGGTATCCATGGTTACAACCACTAAAAGCTGTCTAACTAACTAGCTTTTACTATATGGGTGATCATAACCATGGATACCTAAGCTACTGCAATGTCTCCACATTTGGTAAGAAACATACAGAACTATACTACATTTCTAATTGGAGGTTTTTGCTAATATTATTATTACACCTACTACATGTTGGGATAAGATCTTTGAGATATGAATACTTTAATAATGTCACCTATCCTGGTGTTCAAGCATTTCTTCTCACATGTGGCGCATGGCGTTGACATTATGTGCCGCCCATGAAAGGCAAACAGACATCAGATGCCAGCTTCTTATTGTCTGGTGGTGTGTATAGCTATTGTGCTTCTGAGACCCGGTGGCTCTCTGTGCCGCAATACATTTCAATTGATTGCACACCTGAAGACACACTTCCAGCTGAAAACAGCACTCAGATCAGCAGGACCCCTTTCTACAAGAGCCCTTTTCTGGTTGCTACCACGATCGTTTCACCCCTGTATATTGGGTATACGGCTTGTTTGCAGACTGTGATTCCCAGCGACCATGATCATGGACTTACTTGGGTAGTACATGCATACAAATTGCCCTGGCAGGTGCCCTTCTGGCTTGTAGTCTACACAGGACATCGTTTCCTGTGTCACTGTTACGTTTCACGGAAGTGAGACGGAGGGAAGAAGAACCCGAGAGTGGACCCTCTGGGTCGCGGCCCCAGAGCCCCCAAGGGCGAACAAACTTGATGGATGCACCCCCTATGCAGGGAGTGTTAGGAGCAGGCCCGAGGAGGATGGAACCGCAACTGCCGGAGCCAAAGGGACCACTGGGTCAAAGCGGGAATAGGCGAAGGTGTAGGACGATAGGCAGATGCAGGCTCCGAAGAAGACTGAAGGCTGAGAGCTGAAAAAGAAACAAAGCAATAAGTGGAGGCAATACTGAGGACAACGGGAACGACGATGGACACCTAAGAAAAGCGAGTATCAGATATTAATAGTAAAGCCGCACCCTATAATGGCAATGTCTCTATGGACAGCAGAGTGCACGTCCTCACCAGGGGATCCATCCCAGTAGGTAAATCCAGAAGTGCATGAAGAGAAGGACAGCACCACAGCAATTGTGAAAAAAACAGCTCCCGTATTTATTCTGCCATCTGCAACGTTTCGGTCCGTGGACCTTTTTCAAGCTTGAAAAAGGTCCACGGACCGAAACGTTGCAGATGGCAGAATAAATACGGGAGCTGTTTTTTCACAATTGCTGTGGTGCTGTCCTTCTCTTCATGCACCTAAGAAAAGCGGGCGTTACAACAACGACGATTCACAGGCGCCTTACCTGGGAAAGTGCCGAAGAGAAATACCCAGTGGGCGCCGCCATATTTGGGGTGGAGCCTCCAGGTCACGATGTCCCAGAATCCCTGGCGGCGAAAGAGATGCTACGGCGCATGCGCGCACCACCAAAGCGCCGTGAGCCGGAGCAGCCAGGCAGAATGCAGCGAGGAGGGATGTCGGGAGTGCGCCTGCCGGACAGGTAAGTATCTACTGGCGTGACAGTCACCATGTCAGTGCTGTGTGTGGGGGATGTCTGACTGGCTTATTTCAATAGCTAGGTCCAGCACCCTTCTCAGTCCATGAACCTTCTGTGACAGAGAAGGGGGCTGGCTTAGCTATTGAAAGAAGTCAATGATCTAACCCCCTTCACACACAACCCTGATTATGTGATGACAAAGGAAACCCCACCCTGTGTGCAGTATAAGCCAGAAGCGGAAATATCAAGACTGGATCGAATATTTGCAGATCAGTGACCCGATTATATTTGAGCTATATTAAATAGTGTATCATTTACTATTTTAAGAATATATGTATGGCATACTTCATACAATACATTTGTAATAAGTAATTTTATCCAGCACTTTTCTTTTTCTTTGATGAAAATAGTGTGGCTGGCAGAGAAATTGAAGACATTGCTTTTCTACTGAATGGAAAATACTGTCAGAAATTAAACATTTATTAAACTTTTTTTAGTGATTCTTTTTCTAATTTTCCATTTTATTATCTGTATTAAAAGAATATACTGAAATGTTGCAGTTTCCACTCGGGGCCACTGAGCCGCATAATGGGCTGATACTTCCTGTTCCGTAGAGATGACTTCTCAGCAACCACTACATTATCATCACAGGAGTACTACAATGCGTGGGAATATCTATATTATAAAGCAGGATCAAATCATTCACAGCTGTATGATGGGCACAGCTTACCTACTCCATTTCCCTATGAATCAGCTCCAGATATTAGTTTCCTATTGTCCATGTGGCTGTTGTAAAGGACATCTGTAAGCTGGTGTAGGCAAAATGGCTGCCCACATATGTAGTGTAAGTACAATGCGTCATGGACATGTGACTTTTTTTTAACCGCTTAGTTGTTTTGGAGACCTGAAGAAGTCAAGTTGTTCAGCAGACTGAATACATTCACAGCAAGTCGTATTTACGGTACATAGAAATTCACATGTTCATTTCTATGCGCATTTCCTCTTAGGTTTTTGGGGCGGTTTCTGCAGTTTAGCCACCCTGAAAAAGATAGTATGTGCACATAACATCAGGGGTTTTTGGCTGAGTTATTGGAATGGAATCTCCAAGATTTTAGATGAGGATTTGAAGAGCTCAGTTTCTGCTTCAAAAACAACTTAAAAACTCAGCATACTTTTACTATATGGCTTTGGTTAGTAAAAAAAAAAATATCAAGGTCATACTTTCCCTTTCAGTCTAAAAAAAAAACCCATCCTCTGTTATACAAAAATATAGCATGAGTTAGGAGTGCACAGCTTGATCATCTGTGCAGAGAATAGGGATGACGCCTTAGCTCTTGGGCCCCTATTATTCTGTCAGTGAATCAGAAACTTATTTTGTGCCCAAACAATAACCCTGGATCGTAATGAGCAAAATAATTTAGATAAAATGTAGAAAAAAATAGCTTTCATTGTCTTTTCCTTTTCATTATAATGCTTGAGGTTTTTGTATGTTCTTTCTAAAGGTCAATAGAATAGGCTAATCGGGATTTGTAGCTTCAAGCGCAGTAGGCTTGTAATCCAGCCATGATGAACATACATCTGTAACTACAGCTAATGAGGTCAAGAAAGCTCGTCTCCATCAATTCCTTTCTATGGATATGTACAGCATAGTAATATATGCAGAAACATGGGCGATTTATGTCTGTGATATACTAGACAGCCCAAAAATGTGTACCAATATACCTGACATCAGCTTTCTGCCAGGAGGTTCTCAAGAAGTCATTTTATTAGCGGATCATTCACATGCACTTAAGGCCATATTCAGACATCAGTTACTTTGCTGAAAAGCAAAAGAACCAGTCAGATTTTCATAATGCCAGTGTTTCATCAGTGATTTGCTTGCATGAAGCAATAAATAAATTACTAAGCTTCTTCTACCCATCACACTGTTAAAGACAACACACACGGGTGGAAATGTGCGCTGTCGATGATTTTTCACAGACCAATAGATTTCGATGGATAATTTTGACCTGTGACTCAGATATCATCATGATTTTTTCCAGACACACATTCCGCAAAAAAACATGGCCACTTGATTAGCCCCATGGACTATACCTGGTCTCTGTGAAAAATGCCGATAGAACACATATTCATGGACATCTAAATGAGGCCTATAACCATGTAACGTCATGGTCTGAACTAGAGACCTTTCGCAAACATTGAATTGCCATGGTGTTGTGTGACGTCCATTGCCGTATCAGAGCGCCCTTAGTGACTAAACTGTGAAAAACCGCGACACAATCAGCAAGTAGGTCGTCGTCCACAAATCTATTGTTTCAGAATCCAGTGATGGGGGATTTACAACACTCCAGCTGACAACTGGCATTGCCCGTGATGAGGCTTGTGTGCAGCTTGGCATACTCAGGATTTTTTTGGGGGAGCTGATTAAGCTACCTATTGCTCCTGGTAAACTCCTACTCTTTCTTTGGCCAACTTGGAGGCGATAGAAGCTAGCCGCTCTCAAACCTCCTACTTCTCATAAGATATGGAGAGGGAGACACATAGCACAATGCCAAAGCCAGCTGTACCCACTATTGTCAGGCCTTTTCTCTCTCTGTACTGCAGTCCAAACATCAATCCAGACCCGAAGACTTGATCCTCTTGAAAATAAAGTCTTAAGGTTCATTCAAACTTCAGTTTTTCACATACAAGTTCTATCCCTGTTTTTTTACGGATAAAACTTGTACCTGTGAAAGTATGTGAGGCTGTTCTCATGTCCATGCATTTTTGCCAACTGATTTTGACTTGAGTCTTGGTTCAATCCATGCAAGTCTATGGGTCCATGAAAAAGGAAAAATCGCATCTGAATGAGCCCCTGCTTGCCTCCGAGGAAGAGAACAGGAGATTTCGGAGTCCAGTCTCTGGCTGCAGCAGTCACTTGGTGGTTATTCCAACATTGTTCACTATTCAGTTATTCCCTTGCTATTACCAATGTTTAGCTGTAGAAATTGTATGATTCAGCAGTTTTCAAATGGTGGTGTACAAGCCCCTTAAATGTTTGTCCAGTGAAAACCTGTTATCCACAGAATAGGCAATAACTTGTTGATCAGAATGCTGATACCCACACTGGTCATCAAAATGGGGAGCTTTTATCCCTGGAAGGGCTCCTTTCCACTTGCGAGATAAACGTCCGTGCCTCCTATGTGAAAACCAAGCTCTGGCACCGGCACTACAGAGCGGAGAGTGCGGCTGCATAGCAACACATGGAGCTGAATGCTCCGCTCCCAAGTGCCGGCGCCAGAGCTTGGTTTTCACATGCGAGACACGGACGTTTATCTCGCAAATGGAAAGGAGCCCTTAGAATGGAGCGTCAGTGCACATGCTTGATCGCTGCTCCATTCATTCCCTATGGGGAAGTCAAGCCCTGCACTCTGCTGTTTCAGGCAGCCACAAAAGAATGAATGGAGCAGCGGTGTGATCTGTCACTCCAATTTGTAACAGGATGAAAATTCTTTAATCTGCCTATCGGAACTTTCACCAATCAAGTTATCACCTATCCCATTGATAGGTGATAACTTATTTTTACTGGACAACCCATTTAAACTCCTGTGTTATTGATGCCTCTAATCTTTCCTATTAGGCTGCTGTCACACTAGCAGTATTTGGTCAGTATTTTACCTCAGTATCTGCCAAAACCAGGAGTGGGTGATAAATGCAGAAGTGGTGCATATGTTTCTATTATACTTTTCCTCTGGTTGTTCCTCTCCTGGTTTTGGCTTACAAATACTGAGGTAAAATACTGACCAAATACTGCTAGTGTGACGGCAGCCTGATACTGGTATACAGTGATTTTGGTGCCAACGATATCTAAACAGTTTTAAATTAAAGGCGTTTACACACTAACAAAAGTTAATTTTCATCAATAATCCTTGGAATAATAATAAGTTCCACAATTGGATGTGTTTTAGTAAAATGTTCCTGTGCTGAGATAATCTTAGAAATGTGCCCCTGCTGTGTACTGTGTAATGGCCGTGTAAAAGCAAAAAGGTGTACAGACATTACAGCATGGGATTGCAAATAATTCTTTCTTCTAAGTAATACATTGTTTAAACCCTTAAAGGGAACCTGTCACCTGAATTTGGCGGGACCAGTTTTGGGTCATATGGGCGGAGTTTTCAGGTGTTTGATTCACCCTTTCCTTACCCGCTGGCTGCATGCTGGACGAAATATTAGATTGAACTTCATTCTCTGTCCTCCGTAGTACATGCCTGCGCAAGGCAAGATTACTTTGTGCAGGCATGTACTACGGAGGACAGAGAATGAACTTCAATCCAATATTGCGGCCAGCATGCAGCCAGCGGGTAAGGAAAGGGTGAATCAAACACCTGAAAACTCCGCCCATATGACCCAAAACTGGTCCCGCCAAATTCAGGTGACAGGTTCCCTTTAAGGTCCAGGGGTATTTCCATTTTTGCGTTTCCATCTTTTGCTCCCCTTCTTCCCACGGCCATAACTTTTTAAATGTTTCATTAATATGGCCATGTGAGGGCCTGTATTTTGCTTTAAGTGGTGAAAAAAAATCCAAAGTTTGTAGAAAAAAAAAAAAAGTTGCCATTTTCCGAGACCCATAGCATCTCCATTTTTCGGGATCTGGGGCCAGGTGAGGGCTTATTTTATGTTCGCCAATCTGACATTTTTATTGGTACCATTTTGGTGTGTATACGATTTTTTGATCGCCTGACAAAAAAAATGTAATTCTGGCACTTCGATTTTTTTTCTCGATACACCTTTTACCGATTGGATTAATTATTTATATATATTGATAGATCGGGTGATGCTGAACACAGCGATACCAAATATGCATGTATTTGATTTTTTTGTTTTATTTTGAATGGGGCGAAATGGGTGATTTGATGTTCTTTTTTTTAAATATTTTTGTTATATTTTTAAAAACATTTTTTTTTTACTTTACTTTTGGCATGCTTCAATAGTCTCCATGGGATAGAGCTGTCATTGGACGTTAAGAGGTTAAAAACAGGCAGTGAAATGTTCTACCTCACAAAAAGAATCAGCTGTGATCCCCTGTTGTGCTATCTGTATACACACTTTTCCTCCCCCTTCCTCTGCCCAGGCGCTGTGGTAAGATCAGACCATGTCCCTGTACGGTCAGACACAAACATTACACAGTACACAGCAGGGACACATTTATAAGATTATGGCCGAGGTAAAGGTACCTTCACACATAACGATTTCGTTAACGATATCGTTGCAACGTCACGCTTTTTGTGACGTAGTAACGATCCCGCTAACGATCTCGTTATGTGTGACATCGACCAACGATCAGGCCCCTGCTGGGAGATCGTTGGTCGCTGGGGAATGATCAGGACCTTTTTTTGGTCGCTGATCACCTGCTGTCATCGCTGGATCGGCGTGTGTGACGCCGATCCAGCGATGTATTCACTTGTAATCAGGGTAAATATCGGGTTACTAAGCGCATGGCCGCGCTTAGTAACCTGATATTTACCCTGGTTACTATTGTAAAAGTAAAAAAAAACACAAAACAGTACATACTCACATTCCGATCACGTCCCCCGCCGTCAGCTTCCCTGCACTGACTGTCAGCGCCGGCCGTAAAGCAGAGCACAGCAGTGACATCACCGCTGTGCTCTGCTTTACGGCCGGCACTGACACAGTCAGTGCGGGAAGCTGACGGCGGGGGATGTAACAGACATTGGAATGTGAGTATGTAGTGTTTTTTTTTTTTTACTTTAAGGCTATGTGCACACGTTGTAGATTATTTGCGGTTTTTTAGCGTTTTTGCGCTATAAAAACGCTGTAAAACCGCAAATAATCTGCATACATTAAGCATCCCATCATTTATAATGGAATCCGCAATTTCTGTGCACATGATGTGCGTTTTTCCGCATGAAAAACGCATTGCGGAAAAAATAATGAACCTGTTCATTAATTTTGCGTTTTTTTTTCGTGGATTTCCCACTGTCTAATGCATTGGGAAATGTCTGGGAAAAACCGAGCAAAAAACTTGCAAAAACCGCGTCAAAACCGCGCAAAAAAACGCATGTGGATTTCATGCGGAAATCTGGCAGAAATGTCCGGATTTCCACAGGAATTTTCTGCATGAATTCCTGAACGTGTGCACATAGCCTTACAATGGTAACCAGGATAAATATCGGGTTACTAAGCGCGGCCCTGCACTTAGTAACCCGATGTTTACCCTGGTTACCCGGGGACTTCGGCATCGTTGAAGACAGTTTCAACGATGCCGAAGTCTTTTCCCTGATTGTTGGTCACTGGAGAGAGCTGTGTGTGTGACAGCTCCCCAGCAACCACACAACGACTTACCAACGATCACGGCCAGGTCGTATCGCTGGTCGTGATCGTTGGTAAGTCGTTTAGTGTAACGGTACCTTTACACTTGCAAGTGCAATGCGAGAAACTCGGGAGTCTCTCCCATCAATACCCGGCACTGCCGCCGGCACTCGGGACCGGAGTGTGCGGCTTAATGTATTTCTATGCAGCTGCACGCTGCGGTCCTGAGTGACGGCGGCAGTGCCGGGTATTGATGCGAGAGACTCGTGCGAGTTTCTCGCATTGCACTCGCAAGTGTGACCCCGGCCTATCTCATAAACACATCCAACTTTGAGATTTATTATTATTCAAAGATCTATTGATTAAAATGTACCTTCTTCGTGGGAAAACCCCTTTAACCCCTTTCTGACATTAGGCATAATAATACATCCCTGGGCCTTATTAACCCATTTCTGCCGGCTGACGGGATAGTACGTCAGCTGGCAGTATCCCCCGCTTTGAGGTGGGCTCCGGTGGTGAGCCCACCTCAAAGCCGCGACATGTCAGCTTTTTTCAACAGCTGACATGGGCGCGAGTGGAATCGCGATCCGCCCGCACCCATTAACTAGTTAAATGCCACTGTCAAACTCTGACAGCGGCATTTAACAAGCGCTACCGACCGCGTGGCCGGAAGTACGCGCACTGCTGACCCCCGTCAGCGGTGTGTTGCCATCACAACCAGAGGTCTCCTCGAGACCTCTGGTTGTTGATGGCAGATTGCTATGAGCACCACCCTGTGGTCGGCGCTCATAGCAAGCCTTTAATTCTGCTGCATAGAGGTGATCTGTGCATCACCTCTATGTAGCAGAGGTGATCGAGTAGTGGATGCTTCTAGCCTCCCATGGAGGCTATTCAAGCATGCCAAAATTTAAAAAAAATGTGTTTAAAAATATAAAAAAATATATATATACAGTATATAAAAGTTCAAATCAGCCCCCTTTCGCCCCAATCGAAATAAAACAATAAAAAAATAAAACCTACACATATTTGGTATTGTTGCGTTTAGAATCGCCCGATCAATCAATAAAAAAAGGATTAACCTGACCGCTAAACGGCGCAACGAGAAAAAAAATCAAAACGCCAAAAATTACGATTTTTTGGTCACTGCAACATTGCATTAAAATGCAATAACGGGCGATCAAAAGAATGTATCTGCTCAAACGTGGTATAATTACGTCAGCTCGGCACGCAAAAAATAAGCCCTAACCCAGCACCAGATCAGGAAAAATAAAGACGCTATGGGTATCAGAAAATTGCGGAATTTTTTTATTTTATTTTTTTTTAGCAAAATTTGTTTTTTTTCTTACTTCTTTTCCCATTTTCTGTTATGCGACATGGTAACACCAATGATATCGTTCAAAAGTACAACTCGCCCTGCAAAAAATAAGCCCTCACATGGCCATATTGACGGAAAAATAAAAAAAGTTATGGCTCTGGGAAAAAGCTCCGAGGGTTAAGGGGTTAAACAGGGATAGACTATTACGTCTAACCGATCGGGCATGCACACAGGCTGTGCGCACGCGATAGCTGCCGGGTGTCAGCTAATTCTGACAGCTGACACTTGGCGCTAAGTGCCAGGAGCGGTGACGCACCGCTCCCGGCACTTTAACCCCCGAAATGCAGTGATCGAACGCAATTGCAGCATTCCGGGAGTTGGCAGAAAGCCCCTTTGCTCTTGGATCAGGGACCCTGTGGCGTGACGCCTGGTCCCGATTGTTGCCATGGTGACCTGATGTCGTCATGATGACATCCGGGTCACCAAAGCTAGGAAAGTTGCTTGATCATGCGCAGTGCATGATCAGGAGCTTTCTCTGTCTGTACAGTGCTGATAATTTGCATAGCTGCATCCTCAGGCTATACAAGCGATCAACCTGCCAAAAATGATAGTCCCACAGTGGGATAAAGTAAAAAAAACTTTTACAAAAATTAGAAAATAATTGTAAAAATATTTTAAAAAACAAATAATAATACAAACTCAAAAGATATTGTATCCATAAATAAATATTTTTATGGAAAAAAAAAAAAAGTACACATATTTGGTATCGCCGCGTCTGGAACAACCTGATCTATAAAACTGTCCCACCAGTTAACCCCTTTAGTGAACACCATACTTTTTTCTTTTAACCCCTTTACCCCCAAGGGTGGTTTGCACGTTAATGACCGGGCCAATTTTTACAATTCTGACCACTGTCCCTTTATGAGGTTATAACTCTGGAACGCTTCAATGGATCCTGGTGATTCTGACATTGTTTTCTCGTGACATATTGTACTTCATGACAATGGTAAAAATTCTTTGATAGTATCTGCGTTTATTTGTGAAAAAACGGAAATTTGGCGAAAATTATGAAAATTTCGCAATTTTCCAACTTTGAATTTTTATGCAATTAAATCACAGAGATATGTCACACAAAATACTTAATAAGTAACATTTCCCACATGTCTACTTTACATCAGCACAATTTTGGAACCAAATTTTTTTTTGTTAGGGAGTTATAAGGGTTAAAAGTTGACCAGCAATTTCTCATTTCTACAACACCATTTTATTTTAGGGACCACATCTCATTTGAAGTCATTTTGAGGGGTCTATATGATAGAAAATACCCAAGTGTGACACCATTCTAAAAACTACACCCCTCAAGGTGCTCAAAACCATATTCAAGAAGTTTATTAACCCTTCTGGTGCTTCACAGGAATTTTTTGAATGTTTAAATAAAAATGAACATTTAACTTTTTTTCACAAAAAATGTAATTCAGCTCCAATTTGTTTTATTTTACCAAGGGTAACAGGAGAAAATGGACCCCAAACATTGTTGTACAATTTGTCCTGAGTATGCCAATACCCCACATGTGGGGGTAAACCACTGTTTGGGCGCATGGCAGAGCTCGGAAGCGAAGGAGTGCCATTTGACCTTTCAATGCAAAATTGACTGGAATTGAGATGGGACGCCATGTTTCGTTTGGAGAGCCCCTGATGTGGCTAAACATTGAAACCCCCCACAAGTGACACCATTTTGGAAAGTAGACCCCCTAAGGAACTTATCTAGAGGTGTGGTGAGCACTTTGACCCACCAAGTGCTTCACAGAAGTTTATAATGCAGAGCCGTAAAAATAAAACAAAATTTTTTTCCCACAAAAATTATTTTTTTTGGCCCCCAGTTTTGTATTTTCCTGAGGGTAACAGGAGAAATTGGACCCCAAAATTTGTTGCCCAATTTGTCCTGAGTGCGATGATACACCATATGTGGGGGGAATCACTGTTTGGGCACATGGGAGGGCTCAGAAGGGAAGGAGTGCCATTTGAATGCAGACTTAGATGGAATGGTCTGCAGGTGTCACATTGCGTTTGCAGAGCCCCTAATGTACCTAAACAGTAGAAACCCCCCACAAGTGACACCATTTTGGAAAGTAGACCCCCTTAGAAACTTATCTAGATGTGTGCTGAGCACTTTGACCCACCAAGGGCTTCACAGAAGTTTATAATGGAGAGCCGTAAAAATAAAACAAAAATTTTTTCCCACAAAAATTATTTTTTAGCCCCCAGTTTTGTATTTTCCCGAGGGTAACAGGAGAAATTCGACCCCACAATTTGTTGTCCAATTTGTCCTGAGTGCGCTGATACCCCATATGTGGGGGGGAACCACTGTTTGGGCGCATGGGAGGGCTCGGAAGGGAAGGAGCTCCATTTGGAATGAGGACTTAGATGGAGTGGTCTGCAGGTGTCATATTGCATTTGCAGAGCCCCTAATGTACCTAAACAGTAGAAACCTCCCACAAGTGACACCATTTTGGAAACTAGACCCCCTAAGGAACTCATCTAGATGTGTTGTGATAGCTTTGAAGCCCCAAGTGTTTCACTACAGTTTGTAACGCAGTGCCGTGAAAATTAAAAAAAAAAATCTTTCCCCCCAAAATTATTTTTTAGCCCCCAGTTTTGTATTTTCCCGAGGGTAAGAGGAGAAATTCGACCCCAAAAGTTGTTGTCCAATTTGTCCTGAGTACGCTGATACCCCGTATGTTGGGGGAAACCACCGTTTGAGCGCATGGCAGAGCTCGAAAGGGAAGGAGCGCCATTTGGAATGCAGACTTAGATGGAATGGTCTGCAGACGTCACATTGCGTTTGCAGAACCCCTAATGTACCTAAACAGTAGAAACCCCCCACAAGTGACCCCATATTGGAAACTAGACCCCCCAGGGAACTAACCTAGATGTGTTGTGAGAACTTTGAACCCCCAAGTGTTTCACTACAGTTTATAACGCAGAGCCGTGAAAATAAAAAATCTTTTTTTTTCCCACAAAAAATATGTTTTAGCCCCGAGTTTTGTATTTTCCCAAGGGTAACAGGAGAAATTGGACCCCAAAAGTTGTTGTCCTATTTGTCCTGAGTACGCTGATACCCCATATGTTGGGGTAAACCCCTGTTTGGGCACACGGGAGAGCTCGGAAGGGAAGAAGCACTGTTTTACTTTTTCAACGCAGAATTGGCTGGAATTGAGATCGGACGCCATGTCGCGTTTGGAGAGCCCCTGATGTGCCTAAACAGTGGAAACCCCACAATTATAACTGAAACCCTAATCCAAACACACCCCTAACCCTAATCCCAACAGTAACCCTAACCACACCTCTAACCCAGACACACCCCTAACCCTAATCCCAACCCCATTCCCAACTGTAAATGTAATCTAAACCCTAACTGTAACTTTAGCCCCAACCCAAACTGTAGCCCTAGCCCTAGCCCTAACCCTAACCCTAGCCCTAGCCCTAACCCTAGCCCTAACCCTAACCCTAGCCCTAACCCTAGCCCTAACCCTAGCCCTAACCCTAGCCCTAACCCTAGCCCTAACCCTAACCCTAGCCCTAACCCTAGCCCTAACCCTAACCTTAGCCCTAACCCTAACCCTAACCCTAGCCCTAACCCTAGCCCTAACTCTAACCCTAGCCCTAATGGGAAAATGGAAATAAATACATTTTTTTAATTTTTCCCCTAACTAAGGGGGTGATGAAGGGGGGTTTGATTTACTTTTATAGCGGGTTTTTTAGCGGATTTTTATGATTGGCAGCCGTCACACACTGAAAGACGCTTTTTATTGCAAAAAATATTTTTTTTTCATTACCACATTTTGAGAGCTATAATTTTTCTATATTTTGGTCCACAGAGTCATGTGAGGTCTTGTTTTTTGCGGGACGAGATGACGTTTTTATTGGTAACATTTTCGGGCACGTGACATTTTTTGATCGCTTTTTATTCCGATTTTTGTGAGGCAGAATGACCAAAAACCAGCTATTCATGAATTTCTTTTGGGGGAGGCGTTTATACCGTTCCGCGTTTGGTAAAATTGATAAAGCAGTTTTATTCTTCGGGTCAGTACGATTACAGCGACACCTCATTTATATCATTTTTTTATGTTTTGGCGCTTTTATACGATAAAAACTATTTTATAGAAAAAATAATTATTTTGGCATCGCTTTATTCTCAGGACTATAACTTTTTAATTTTTTTGCTGATGATGCTGTATGGTGGCTCGTTTTTTGCGGGACAAGATGACGTTTTCAGCGGTACCATGGTTATTTATATCTGTCTTTTTGATCGCGTGTTATTCCACTTTTTGTTCGGCGGTATGATAATAAAGCGTTGTTTTTTGCCTCGTTTTTTTTTTTTTTCTTACGGTGTTTACTGAAGGGGTTAACTAGTGGGCCAGTTTTATAGGTCGGGTTGTTACGGACGCGGCGATACTAAATATGTGTACTTTTATTGTTTTTTTTTTTTTTATTTAGATAAAGAAATGTATTTATGGGAATAATATTTTTTTTTTTTTTTCATTATTTTGGAATATTTTTTTTTATTTTTTTTTACACATTTGAAAATTTTTTTTTTTACTTTTTTACTTTGTCCCAGGGGGGGACATCACAGATCGGTGATCTGACAGTTTGCACAGCACTCTGTCAGATCACCGATCTGAGAGCAGTGCAGGCTGCTTCACAGTGCCTGCTCTGAGCAGGCTCTGTGAAGCCACCTCCCTCCCTGCAGGACCCGGATCCGCGGCCATCTTGGATCCGGGGCTCGAGCAGGGAGGGAGGGAGGTAAGACCCTCGCAGCAACGCGATCACATCGCGTTGCTGCGGGGTGGCTCAGGGAAGCCCGCAGGGAGCCCCCTCCCTGCGCGGTGCTTCCCTGCATCGCCGGCACATCGCGATCATCTTTGATCGCGGTGTGCCAGGGGTTAATGTGCCGGGGGCGGTCCGTGACCGCTCCTGGCACATAGTGTCGGATGTCAGCTGCGATAAGCAGCTGACAGCCGGCCGCGATCGGCGGCGCTCCCCCCGTGAGCGCCGCCGATCGCGCTGGACGTACTATCCCGTCCATGGTCATAGGGGCCCACCCCACATGGACGGGATAGTACGTCCGATGTCAGAAAGGGGTTAAAAAGGCAGAAAACAATGCTTTATCATCATACCATAAACAAAAAGTGGAATAAAACGCGATAAAAAAGGATATTAATAAACATAGTACCACTGAAAACGTCATCTTGTTCCGCAAAAAAAAAGCCACCATACAGCTCCATCAGCAGAAAAATAAAAAAGTTATAGCTCTCAGAATAAAGCAATGCAAAGATAATTAGTTTTTCAATAAAATAGTTTTTACTGTGTAAAAGCACCATAAAAAAAATATAAATGAGATATTGCTGTAATCGTACGATCCAAAACAATAAAACTGCCTTATTAAATGTACCTAATGCAGAATGACATAAACCCTCCCCCCCAAAAAAAATCCTGAATTGCTGGTTATTGTACTGTGGAGATCAGACTGAACTAAAGGAATCCATCTTGTCTTCTTCCTGAGAAATCTCGCTTACAACAAGATACATTTCTGCTGACTTGACATTTCCTTTTATGGAAGTAATCATGTGTGCATTCCTTCTTTCAATAGCAGCCTTTCATTCACCTTCCAGATGATGTAACTTTCTACTGATAAAGACTGGTATAGATTGTTTATGTAAGAGATAGTGAAATATGAGCGCTTGTGCGCATGTCTGTAAAAGAATAATTCTTTTCTATATAAAGGAAGGGCAAAGCCCAAAGAGAGAGATGTGCTCCTGGGCTTCCCCTGTATATGATCACACAATACCTTGTTTGCGTGTCATTTACTCAGGATCCCTACCTCTAGTAAGCCAGGGACTGAGAAGGACTTAACATTTCTTTGGCGCACCGAACAGGGACCCGAGATGAGAGTATTTGCTCGAGATTCACCTGCAGATACGGACAATGGAGATCTGGGATAATGGACGGCAAATGAACTGAAAAACCTGGCCAGGTAAGAGACATTATTAGTTCTCTTTTATCTGCCTTGTATTGTCCGAAAGATCTCTATGAGCCGTGTCACGCTGGGTTAGTCTAGTAGTGAGTAGATACCTATAAAACTCGGGTTACTATATTGTATAGATTTATGAGTCCTGTCCCTGGCAGTGTGTGAACAGTGTGAAGGTTGTGGTATGTTGTGAAAGAAGAACAAAAGTGCGTAGAAAAATAAGCCGAAATAGTTGGGGTATAAGCCTTATACACGGAAGTCAGCCTAACTGGGTCATGTGGTTGCGTCCTTTCGGGGAGACCTCCGCCCATGCTTGACTCTCATTTAAGTGCTTAACCTCCTTCATTTCTGGATAAGGTTTGATAGAATGAGCCCAGGACGCGGGTCCATGAGCCTGGGACAAGTATGCTAACTGACACAGAAAGTTTTGTGATCTGTATGGTGTTGCTGGGTCTGTTTGCGTGCATAATAGCACTTAAGTACATTCTGCACATTAGAAAGAATGGAGCAGATCAGCCCTTCAATATTTTAGCTCCCTAGGAGAGAAGGCAACGAGACATCACCTAGGATAAGTGATTGTCCAAACGTCACCTGGGGTAGAAATAGCTAATATTGAAAAAAAATAAAAAAGAAAAATGGGAAATAAACAGACAAAAACCGTCTTAGGACAAGTGGAAGCAGCAGATATCATACAGGAAAGATGTGGGAAGACAGTCAGAAGTCAGATTAGAAGGGTAAGAGAAAAATTGGGAATTTCAGAAGCACTTATGTTCAGTACAGAATGGGAAAAACTGAGTAAAGAACGAGGTGGAATTATCAAAGACAATGGGTGGGAAGAAATCATACACTGTATGATAGAGGTCTCAAAAACAGCTAAAGAGGAGAATTGGAAGTATGATCCAGACACTTCCAAATGGATTATGGGGAAGGGAAAAAGTTGTGACATAATCCCACCACCTTACCTAGATCCAAAAGCCCAATCATTTGTACCATCTGGAGGAGCAGAAGGAGGAAAACAATTTCCAGCCTTGTATCCCAATCTTGGTGGGGTAGGAGGATGGGTATGTTCACACTGTGGACAACAAAATCCAGATTGGAGAAATGATTGCCTAGTCTGTGGTACACCTAGACATGGCGCTGTACTTGCCCCTGTTAGGGTAGTACCAAGACCCTTTAGGGAACCTGGTGCTGATGGGGTAATGGGAACTAGATATCACCAGACCCGACAGTATTTTCCTTGGTCCCCTGCTGAAGGTATGTCCCTCCTGCATAATGCGCCTGATCCCACTCAATATCCCATCCGATTTGCACAATACATACAACAAATCATGCAGACTCATGCTGGGGTCTGGGCGGACGGGGAAGAATTATGTAGAATGAAAATGTCCCCCGGACTTTTTCAGGAATTATTGACACACCTACAGCCCAATAGACCAGTGGCAGAAGGGGGTGCCTTACAGACAGAAGCATCAGGTACCCAGTTCACAGAGGCATTAATAATTTTCATGAGAGAAAAACAGAGGGAAAGGGGATCTACGGGTGTGATTATGCAGAAATTTGGGCAAAGTATTGAAGAATATAGTCAAGAATTAGAAAATAGCTTTAGGGATGAAGGATTGGATTTGACTGATGCTTCAGTAAGGAGACTTTTTACAAAACAATTAATAGAGGGGCTAGATCCGAAAATCAGAGAAAAATTTAAATCCTCTACTCCAGATTGGAGAACAATTGAACAACCAAATATTGTGAAACAACGATGTTTAGGAATAGTCATGGATATGAGAGAGAATCGTAAGCCTGTTAGAATAGCACAAGCTAATACAGGAGGAAGAGTGAGACACAACTTTCCTTGCCACTACTGTAAAAAGCCAGGTCATTTCCAAAGAGAGTGCAGGAAGAAGTTGGCAGATATAAAGTCAGGCAAATTTGTTCCCAGAAATAACCCTCCCCAAACGGACAACCAGCAGAAATCTACCATCATAGATGGTCCCATACCAGATTCAGATTGACTCGATGTGTTACAAACTTCCCTACCAGCTAGAAGACCTATGATACAGGTGAATGTGGGGGGGAGAGAGATTCCATTTTTGATAGATACAGGTGCAACTTCCTCAATTTTGAATCAAGATTTTCTTCCGAATCCGGAAGATATTTCAGAACAAACAACTTTTGCTGAGGGTTATGATGGGGTAATTCGAACACTGCCATATACTGTGCCCCTAGAGGTCTCATTAGGACCTAAATGTTTTGCATCCAGATTTTTGTATGCCAGAGGTGCCCCAACATGTTTGTTAGGAACTGATGTCCTAAAGAAATTAGAAGCTAACATCAATTTTAGGGAAGATGGCACAGTTATACTGACTATCCCTGATGATGCAGAAACATTAGAACAATATGTTAGAATTCAGGCTTTTGAGGATTATGCTGAAGAAAAAGAGTACACCACAGATCTAGACCTCTCAATGGTCCCAGAAACACTGTGGGCACAGGGTGACACCGATGTGGGACTATTGCATATCTCTCCTGTAAAACTATCTGTGCAACCAGGAACTGTTCTCCCACAGCTCAGACAATACCCTGTGAGTGCCCAGCAGGAACTAGCGATTACAAAACAGATAGAGGGATATAAAGAGAAAGGAGTTTTGGTAGAGATACAATCACCTGCTAACACTCCTCTGTATCCAGTCAAAAAGAGAACTCTTGATAAGAGTTCTATGCCCAAATATCGTATGGTACATGATTTAAGAGAAATAAACAAAGTTCTAGATCCAATCACCCCAGTTGTACCCAATCCTCATACGTTACTATCACAGATACCAGCCAGTTCTCAAGTATTTACTGTAATAGATCTTTCAAATGCATTTTTCTCGGTTCCTTTACACCAAGATAGTTGGCATTTGTTTGCATTTACATTTAAGGGCAAACAGTTGGCGTGGACACGCCTTCCACAGGGAATGATACACTCCCCTACTCTTTATTCAAATGCCCTACAAACAGTCCTTCAGAGGTTTGAACCCGAACCACAGGTAGTAAATTTGCAGTATGTGGATGACCTACTACTTTGCTGCCCAGATCTAGAAACTGCAGAAAGGTCCACTGTGAGTTTACTATGTTTTTTAGAAAAAGAAGGGTGTAAAGTGAATAGACAAAAGCTACAAGTTTGTCAGACCAAAGTGGTCTTTCTAGGTCATTGCATTTCTCAAGGTAAAAAGCATCTTACACCACAAAGAACTGAAGCAATAAGACAGATGAATGAGCCTAGAAATCATAAACAGCTACGAGCATTTTTAGGAATAGTGTCTCATTGTAGACAATGGATTATACATGCCAGTCAACTAATGCAACCACTGTATGACTGTGTAAAAAGTGAACCTTATTTGTTGACAAAAGAAGGTCAGATTTCGTTCCAACAATTAAAAGATGCCCTTGTTTCAGCTCCAGCGTTAGGGCTACCAGACTACACCAAACCGTTTCAGCTTATGGCTGCAGAAGTTGATTCCCATGCTACAGGAGTTCTTACCCAGAAGCATGCAGGGAAACAAAGACCAATTGCATATCTTTCAGCAAGGTTAGATCCCGTAGCTAGAGCAGCGCCAACCTGTGTACGTGTAGTTGTTGCTGTCTCACTATTGTTGGACAAAGCATCAGAAATTGTTCTAGAGTATCCACTCACAGTTCAAACTACACATGATGTTTATGGGATATTAAACCAGGTCCAACCAAAACACATTTCCATGGCCAGACATTTGCGGCTACAGTGTTCTTTGTTGCTCCCCTCTACTATCACATTTGCTAGGCTTCAGACTCTCAATATAGCTACACTGCTACCTCTCGAGTCTGAAGGGGGGAATAAGGACACTGATCCACACGCAAATTTTTTCCCTACAGACACACATGATTGTACAGAGCTCATTTTACAAGAAACGGTAGGCTTACCCAATGTATCCGAAACACCACTTCAAAATCCAGATTTAGAGCTGTTTATAGATGGTAGTAGGTTTGCAGATGACACAGGTAACTTCCATACAGGGTATGCAGTTGTGTCAGAATCTGAAACTCTCAAAGCAGAACCACTTCCACCGAAACAGTCTGCACAAGAAGCAGAACTAACAGCATTGATTGAAGCTCTTAAAATAGCTGAGAACCAGACAGCTAATATATACACTGATTCTAGGTATGCACATGGTATTGTGTTTGATTTTGGAGTAATCTGGAGAGCTAGAGGTTACATGACAGCGTCAGGACAACCTGTAAAACATGCTTCTCTGATCAAACAGATCTTAGAGGCTGCACAAGAAACAAAAGAAGTAGCAGTAATCAAGGTAGCTGCACATGTGAGACTCGACACTAGGGAATCTAGGGGAAATGATAGGGCTGATAAAGCAGCCAAAGCAGCAGCTGTCAAACCCTTACAACAGGTTCATACTGTAAACCCCACAGAAAATACTGAAGATAGACTGAGACAAGCACAGGAAGATGCAGGAGAAGAGGAGAGGGACAGGTGGAAAAAGGAAGGGGCAGAAGAACAAGCGGGAATTTGGAAGAAAGATGGACTAATATGTCTACCTAGAGCCTGGTATCCGATTGTAGTTGGTGGACTGCACCACCCTACTCATGTGTCTGCAAATGCAATGACACTACTGGCAAAGCAAGTCTGGTTGGCTCCAGGTTTTGGCAACTATGCAAGAGACTATTGTGCTGCATGCGCTATATGCCTGGCACATAATCCCGGACAGACAACAAAGACCCCTATGAAGCACCACGTCCGACCTCTCTACCCGTTTCAGCGATTACAAATAGACTTTATCCAGCTGCCAAAAAGTAATGGGTATGAGTATGTGTTGGTATGTGTGGACATGTTCTCGGGGTGGCCAGAGGCCTATCCAGTTCGGAAGGCTTCAGCTAAAAACACTGCTGTAAAGCTAGTTGCCGAACTGATACCCCGTTACGGTCTCCCTGAAGTGATCGAGTCAGATAGGGGTACTCATTTCACTGGAGAAATATTTCAAAATGTACTGAAAATGTTGGGTGTTGAAAGTCAGTTACACACTCCGTACCATCCTCAAAGTTCTGGTAAGGTGGAACGCATGAATGGAACTTTAAAATTAAAAATACAGAAAGCCATGGCTGAAACAGGAAAGCCTTGGACAGAATGCCTTCCACTGGCCCTTTACTCAATACGCAATACCCCAAGGGGTAAGACTAAACTGTCTCCATATGAAATTTTGTTTGGCAGGACTGCCAATTTAGGATGTTATTTTCCACAGCAACTTGTGTTAAATATTGAGTCATTGACTTCTTATGTGCAAAATCTTCAGAAACAATTAACTAAGGTGCATGCACAAGTTTTTGCTTCCCTTCCAGATCCTGACAACACAGAAGGAAGTCACAAGTTGGAACCAGGTGATCAAGTCTATGTAAAAAGACACACCAGAAAGGCTCTAGAACCAAGGTTTGACGGACCCTTCCAAGTCCTGTTGACAACACCTACATCAGTCAAGCTTGAAGGAAAGGCATCATGGATACATGCAAGCCATTGCAAGAAAAGCAGTATAAACTCATGATATTGATGTTAATAATGATAACCTCAACGGAGGCGTGGGATAGACTGAATTCTCTAGCCCCTTTGAACAATAGATTCGTACAACATCATAGAAAATTAGTGCATGACTTGTTAAACAATACACAAACCCTGACAGATTGTTGGATCTGTACCCATTCGCCGGTATCAGCCACAAGTATACCTTTTCTAGCAGTTCCCGTATTAGCAGAAGAAATATTCGCTTGGCCTAATTGTTCAGACAACCTGGCCAACAACCAAATTGGTAATGCTAGGCTGTGGAATACTACAATCGCCATACCAATTGTGGGATGGGTAGAATTTCCTTGGTGGCAGGGTAATCTCTCAGGGAGTAACACACATCTACAATATTTAGCATTTAGGGGAGGAAAATGGGTACCTAGAAATAAGACTGGATTAACTAATTTAGGACAGGTCCCCACAGAAAATCTACAGCTTAGTTTCAGTACAACCGTCCCCCCCTCTGATGCTTTCAAACCTGTAGTATTGGAAAGATACATACATAATAGAAAATGGAAACATTCTAAATTGTTCCCCCAAGGTGATGCAAACAGTTGTACAAGTAAGCTGGGGAACCTGGTTTGTAATGAATCCAATGAGTATATCAAAGGAATGCCTGTAT
Organism: Ranitomeya imitator; assembly: GCF_032444005.1. Taxonomy (NCBI): domain Eukaryota; kingdom Metazoa; phylum Chordata; class Amphibia; order Anura; family Dendrobatidae; genus Ranitomeya; species Ranitomeya imitator. Next base: position 303,517,596 of record NC_091282.1, read on the forward strand.
GTGGGAATCCCGCAGCCGGGTACTGTAGCCCCTTGGGACAAAAACCCTCTTGGTGTATGCTTCAGAATGTATCTAGATTTGTGGACTTGGCTCACAGATTGGTATTGCAGCACTCAGCTCTATGGGATCTGCCTGAAGGTACATTTTGGATATGCGGAGAAGGAGCATATAAATGGCTTCCCGTAGGTATAAAGGGTACTTGTACATTAGGACGCCTAACCCCGGCTACATTCATAATTTCAAATAAACAAGTGAATATGCAAGCCGTGCCCAAGCACACACTGTATAAAAGAGCTGCAGATAACTCACCACGTCCCTCGGGGAGGCCACATATAGTACAAATGGGAATTCCTAACAAAATTGCTAGTACCATTTTTATTTATCCTATGTTAACACAGATGTGGGATAAATTAGTTAGAGCCACGGATTATCTAGATGATCAGATCTGGGATATATTGGATATACTAAACACTAGTATAGCTGTACAGAATCAGCTTATAATAGTCACTAACCAACATACCCTGGTATTGGATTACCTAACTGCCTCACAAGGGGGTATGTGTCAAATCATCGGACCCACCTGCTGTCATTATATAGACCCGAATAGTACTATGAGTATGACATTTAAATTAAAGGACGTACAACGACTCAGAGATCAGTATGACAAAGACAATGACCAGAATAAGGATAGCTGGTGGTCAGATACCTTTTCTTTTCTTAACCCAGCCAACTGGTTCAGAGGAATCGGTGGGTGGGTTGCTGGGATTATGCAGAGCATAATACATATAGTTATGATTATTGTAGTCATATACGTACTATTCCAGATTGTGCTCAAGAGTATCTCAGTATGCACAGATAAACTTTGTGTAATAGATGCAAGAGTATAAAGTTTTTTTTCCTTCTTCTCTTATGTTATCCTTTGCTAATACTGATTATTGCGCTTATTTTGCTATCCCTTTGTAATATCTGTACTTATTGCAAAACAAAGAAAAGGTTGCGAGAGTTAAACGGAAGAATTAATACTAGATTTGATTCTCTTATTGAATACAAGCATGTACATGTGTAATACCAAATAAAGGCTTTGTCTTTGGCCCTGTGGTAATAAAATAAATAAAAGAAAATGTCAAAGGGGGGAATTGTGGAGATCAGACTGAACTAAAGGAATCCATCTTGTCTTCTTCCTGAGAAATCTCGCTTACAACAAGATACATTTCTGCTGACTTGACATTTCCTTTTATGGAAGTAATCATGTGTGCATTCCTTCTTTCAATAGCAGCCTTTCATTCACCTTCCAGATGATGTAACTTTCTACTGATAAAGACTGGTATAGATTGTTTATGTAAGAGATAGTGAAATATGAGCGCTTGTGCGCATGTCTGTAAAAGAATAATTCTTTTCTATATAAAGGAAGGGCAAAGCCCAGAGAGAGAGATGTGCTCCTGGGCTTCCCCTGTATATGATCACACAATACCTTGTTTGCGTGTCATTTACTCAGGATCCCTACCTCTAGTAAGCCAGGGACTGAGAAGGACTTAACAGTACATTCTGCCTCCCAAAAACCGGAATAGAAAGTGATAAATCAAAGTAGTATCTTAGAATGTTACAAATGAAAACTTCAACTCGTCCCGCAAAAAACAAGCCATCATATGACTCTGGCAGCCAAAATATGGAAAAATTATAGCTCTAAAAATATGGTGATGCAAAAAAAATTGTTTTTGCGATAAAAAGCATAGTTTAGTGTGTGACAGCAGCCAAACATCTATAAACATAAGGATGAATGACCTAGGGGAGATCAAAACATCCAACACCGCGAGACACCATCACGTGTTTCTCAACACAGTGATCCAGAACACTGCCCCCATCCCTTATGGGAAATATGCAAATGCATGTAGAAAAGCCACGGAGACACCATCACGTGTTTCTCAACGCAAGCAATAAATAGCCAGGTCTTTCACCGGGAAGGAACAACCACGGGAAAGGCAGCATCCAAGAAGGAAAACCACCTATGCCAAAACATGGTATCCATCCACAGACAGCTGTTCCGGGGTATTTGCCCCTCATCAGTGTGGAGTAGGAAACTGGCTATTAGGAGCAGTGCCTAGTAAAAGGACTATAAACAGCAATCTGGTATCGCTGTAATCACACCGACCCTAAGAACAAAGTCACCTAATCACTTATACTGCACGAGGAACGACGTAAAAAATAAATAAAACTAATTCTTCACCTGCTGTTCATTTTTTCATTCTGCCTCCTAATGATCGCAGTAAGGCTCGGCACACATTTATCCTGTGGTCTGTGCTGAGCACTTACATTGGGGTGTTCGTGAAAATCTCTGAAATAAGTGATTCAGACGGAACCCTAAACAGAAGATTCCCTATAATGAGGCAGACCGGGCACTGTGGAAGCCATCTGACCTGTGATCCAGCGGTGTCCATCTTTTTAGGATTGCATAAAGTGCCTTCGGCCACAGTTTTGAGCATTTTTGAAAAGAATGACACCGCTGAACAGAGGCCAGACAGAATCCAGAGTAACTATGCTGCCTCATTATAATGAATGGATCCCTTGGGAGTTTCATCTGAATCACGTTACTCAGAGATTTAGATGGAAACCCCAAAGTATGTGCTCAGCGAAAAGCGCCGGATAAATGTGATCCCAAACTTATGTAAAATGTTCCCTATAAAAGCTTCAACTCAATCCACAAAAAAGCAAGTCCCCACTCAGGTTTGTCATGTGTTAACAGAAATATAGGGGGCTTCCATGTTACTGGTATTACAAAGGCTCTGGAAAAGCGATATGGCTCCTCCCCCTCCAAAAGAAATTCAGCAAATTCTCTGCTCCCAAATCGAAATGCCCACTCCTTACTGAGCCCCACTGTGTACCTAATCCACATATGGCATTCACGTGTTTTGGCATTTCTGAAGTGATGAGAGCCCACCTAACTTACAGGTGCATATCTCCAGAAGCTTGAGCTGGGCATAACGTACTGGTGACTGCAACTTACTGGTCACTACAGCGTATTGGTCAACACAACGGCAGTTTGCAGTTTTCACTCAGCAACATTCATTGCTACTTGTTTCTGGAAAATACCCATGAAGTCAAAATTGGCACTTCACCTGTAGATAAATTCCCAAAGGGGTATAATTTCCAAAATGGGGTCACTTGAGCGGGTGATTCTGCTCTTCTAGCAATTAGAGGCTCTGTATATGGAGTCCGCAAACTGTTCTAGGGAACTCTGCGCTCCAGTCTCTCCGTATAGCTAAGTAGTACTGTACAGCCACTTATGGGGTATTGCCACATTCAGTAAAAATTGTGGTACAAAGTATGGTGCCATTTTTACCCACTTCTTGATTGAAAATGTAATAACTGGGGCTAAAGCAAAAATTTTGATGGTAAAAATGTAGTTATTTTTTCTTCACTGCCCAATGGTATAAAATTCCGTGACACACCCGTGGTGTCAATATGATCACTGCACCCCTAGATGAATTCATTAAGAGGTGTAGTTTATAAAATGGGCTCACTTATGGGGGGTTCTACTGTTCTGGCACCTCGTGGGCTATCCCAGTGGGTCATGGCACTTGCAAACCATAACCGTAAAATCTGGCACTCTTTGCCTTCTGAGCTTTGCACTGTGCCTGAAGAATATTTCCCAATTACATGTAGGATAGTGGTGTACTCAGTAAAAAATGGACCTCAGTTTGTTGTTAAAAAAAATTGCTATTATTTCAAAAATTAAAAACTTGGAGCTAAAACAATATTTTAGTCGAAGAAATGTAATTATTCTTTCTTCACCGCTCAATGGTAGAAAATTCTGTGAGGCATATGTGGTGTCAATATGATCACTGCACCCCTAGATGAATTCATTGGGGAGTGTAATTTGTAAAATGAGTTCACATATAGGGGCTTTCTGTTGTTCTGGCACCTCTGGGGCTCTGCCAATGTGACAGGGCACCCTCAAACCATTCCAACAAAGCCTGAACTCCAATATGGTGCTTCTTCCCTTCTGAGCTTTGCACTGTGCCTCAAAAGTAGTATCAGCATACTCAGGAGAAATTGCACAACAAATTGTGTGGTGCAATTTCTCCTGTTACCCTTATGAAAATGCAAAATTTGGGGCGAAAACAAGATTTTTGTGGGGAAAAGTGATTATATTATTTCACGGCTCAAAGTTATAAACGTGCTCACCACCCATCTAAATACATTCCTTGAGGGTCTAGTTTCCAAAGTGACGTCACTTGCGGGGGGTTTCCACTGTTTAGGCACATCAGGACACGTCCAAATGGGATATGATTCCATGAAATTTTACATTCAAAAAAGTCAAATGGTGCTCCTTTCCTTTCGAGCTCTTCCGTTTTCTCCCTCATATTTGGTATTGGCATGCTCAGGAGAAATTACACAACAAATATTTTGGGGTCCATTTTTCCTTTTACCCCTGTCAAAGTAAAAAAAAAGTTGCATCTGAAGTAAACTTTTTGTGAAAAAAAGTTAAATGTTCATTTTTTTTCCACATTCCAAAAATAATTGTGAAGAGTTAATAAACTTCTTGAATGTGGTTTTGAGCACCTTGAAGGATGCAGTTTTTAGAATGCTATCACTTTTGGGTATTTTATGTCATATTGGCCCTTCAAAGTGACTTCAAATGTGATGTGGTCCCTACAAAAAATGGTTTTGTAAATTTTGTTGGAAAAATGGAAAATTGCTGGTCAACTTTTAACCCTTATAACTTCCTAACAAAGAAAAATGTTTGGAAACATGTTTCCAAAATTGTTCTGATGTAAAGTAGACATGTGGGAAATGTTATTTGTTAACTATTTTGTGTGACATATCTTTCTTTCTTTTTTTTTTATATAGCGCTAACATATTCCGCAGCGCTTTACAGTTTGCATACATTATCATCGCTGTCGCCGATGGGGCTCACAATCTAAATTCCATATCAGTATGTCTTTGGAATGTGGGAGGAAACCCACGCAAACACGGAGAGAACATACAAACTCTTTGCAGATGTTGTCCTTGGTGGGGTTTGAACCCAGGACTCCAGCGCTGCAAGGCTGCAGTGCTAACCACTGAGCCACCGTGCTGCCCTACATATCTGTGATTTAAGGGCATGAAAATTCAAAGTTTAAATATTGAGAAATTTTCACCACATTTCCATTTTTTTTCACAATTAAGCGCAAGTCATATTGAAGAAATGTTACCACTATCATGAAGTACAATATGTCACAAGAATACAATGTCAGAATCACCGGGATCCGTTGAACTGTTCCAGAGTTAGAACCACTTAATGTGACAGTGTTCAGAATACTTAAAATTGGCTTGGTCATTAACGTGCAAACCACCTTCAGGGGTACAGGGGTTAAGTATATGGTGCTGATTAAGAATATGACTTCGGTTTTGCCAGATTGGCTCTAGTTTCTTAGATATTTAATAGTTAATTAATTACAGTAAAATTCTGGTTTCAAAAAGCCACTTTTATAGCTGTGTAAGATTACAAATTGAAATGCAAAATAATTATATGGAATATTTCATTACTTAAAACAATGTTAAAGAGTCAAAAGACAGACCAAAAGATATTGCATTTGTTAACACACACAAGTCACATTGGAGGAATGCATTATATTCATATAGGAATTATATAAAAATCTTGAACATTTCAGCAAAAATAATGGGATTTTTTGAATTCAGCATCCTCAGAATACCCTAAATCCATTAAAAAAACCATGGCTAATCACAAACAAACCGTGAGAAAGGGTAATCAAGATGTCCGGGGTCAGATACCAAGAGAGCTTGTATGAAAAGTGAGGGATCAAGACAAAGGGGCTAGGCAAACAGGTGGTCAAAGACAAGGTCCAAGGTTGGGCTGTTAAAGATGAGAAACGGAGCACTGGAAAACAAGGCACACACCGCTGAGCGAACGCTACAACAGGCAATAATCAGGCACTGACTGCCAGCTAAATAGCCAGGGAATCACCCAGCACACGCCTACCCTGATTGGTGGTTAGACTGTCACTCAAAATACTGACAGCTCATCACGCCTCTGCCCCAGATTGGACAGCTGAGTTGTCACTCACAATACTGACAGCGCAGCACGACCCTGATTCTATAGGGTGACTGATCTGTCACTCACTGTGTCCAGTAGACAGTGAATAGTAGAATCATGACAGGAGGTAAGAGAGTTGTTCTAACATTCTAGAAGTCATGGACTTAAAGGGGTTGTCCGGTCTTAAGCTACAAGTCTGCAGTCAGTCAATGTGACTGCACACTTATAAATCCTTCAAACTGTGAACATTCTGTGGTGTTGGGTGCAGTGGGAACATGACAGCAAGTAAGTGATTTGCATATATGCGGCCACTTGCCTACTAGATAGGCATTGCCTCGCTCAATGCAAGTGTATCGAGGAAGGTCCGGAAACAGTTTAGTAGGAATGTGAGCGGTAGTTTGCAAATCGCATACAGTGCCTGTAGATTCATAGCTTAACACTGTACAGCCCCTGTAAAGTATCCATCCATACAGTTCAGTCTAAAGTTAGCCAAACCCACTGATATCAACAGCATTGGCCGACGGTCTATTGTTTATGGTGACACCGACCAACTGATGGCTGGGTGAGTTGTTGACCGCACATGTCTGATTTTGGGTTGCCGATGATATAGTACAATTATGACATTGTGCAGTGACAATGGCTGTTCCCTCTATGCTGTGGGCTCTGGACATGAGAGTGTTAATATCACAGACAAGTATATCTGTCATAGGGATGTCTGCCCTGATTAGAACAGCGGAGCTGTGCTGATATTCTCACTGTGCTAGTCAGTGTGTATTTAATTGTGTATAGTGAAGTTATTATTATTATTATTATTATTATTATTTATTTATTTATATAGCACCATTGATTCCATGGTGCTGTACATGAGAAGGGGTTACATACAAGTTACAAATATCACATACAGTAAACAAACTAACAATGACGGACTGATACAGAGGGGCAAGGACCCTGCCCTTGCGGGCTTACATTCTACAGGATTATGGGGAAGGAGACAGTAGGTTGAGGGTTGCAGGAGCTCCGGTTAAATTAATATACAGTATATCCATACAGTTAAAGCGGGCACACTTTAAGCTGCCAGGTTTACAAAAAAAACGTATGTGCCCAATATGGTTATTGCCACGTCACTTATTGTGTCATGCTTGTATTGCAGGTGCAGCCGCTCTGGTTGACGCAGGCCTAGTCTCACAGCTGGTGAGGAAGTTGGAATCCGAGCTGGATGAAATACAGGAGGTCATCTTGGAAACATTACATTTCTGCTTACAAGCAGACGCTTCCCAGGCTCTTGGGGCAGGAGCTGTGATGGTCCTCAAGGAAAAGCTCAGCCACCCGTTAGTAAGCATTAGAAGGAAGGCTGCCTGCGCTCTCATGGAAATATGGTGAGGAATGGAGACCTGTCAGTATTCCTGTAAGGCCACTAGAGGGCAACATTTATACATGAATGTCATTTTCACTCTCATCAACACCCAGAAAGATGACAAGTACAGGATCATTGCTCTATTTATGTGGCGGATGTAATAGTAAAATATATATACAGCGGGTGAAATGAGTACTGAACACTTCACCAATTTTCTAATTAAATATATTTCTAAAGGTGCTATTAATATGAAATTCTCAAAAGATGTCCAGCCAATCTACACTGGCAAAGAAATCAAACCATAGATGTCCATGAATTAAGTAATGTGGAATAATGAGAAATGACGCTGGAAAAAAGTACTGAACATGCTTAGTGAAATCTATTTAATACTTTTTACAGAAGCCTTCATTGGTAATGACGGCTTCATGATCCTGTATGGAGAAACTAGTTGCGTGTAGAGATGGGCAGACCCCTGGATGTTTGGGTCCTGAGGGTTCGGGCGAATAGTTACCAGAGCAGTACCCGGACCCGAATCTGGACCCCATTCACGTGAATGGGGGGGCCCGAACATCCAGTGTTTGTTATGCTGTCAAGTGCATGACAGCGCAGCAAACACTGCTTCTAATTGGCAGTAAAATCATCACCGCCGGTCAGAGAGCTGCGATTCTCGCGCTGTCAAAAAACGGCATGAGCATCTGTGATCGGAGGTATAAAGTTTACTTCTGGTCACTTGTGTCAGCTGATGGGGCAACTGCTCCCATCAGCCGACGCCTGTTGCCGCTAATAACAGTGAGAGCAGGAGCGGCTGATGGGAGTATTCATCAGCCAGCTCCTGCTCTGTAAATAAATAATTAAGAAAAAAACGGCGTTGGTTCCCCGTCTTTTTGACAACCAGGCTTACTAAAGCAGCCAGTTGGAGGCTGGTATTCTCAGGCTGGTAATGGGCCATTGATATTGACCCCTCAGCCTAAAAATAGCAGCCCACAGCCACCCAAAAAAGGCGCATGTATTAGATGTGCCAATTCTGGCACTTTGCCCTGCTCTTCCCACTTTCCCTGTATCGGTGGGAAATGGGGTTCATATATGTGGGGTTGATGTCACCTTTGTATTTTCCGGTGACATCAAGCCCACGCCCACAGCTTAGTAATGGAGAGGTGTCAATAAGACACCTATCCATTACTAATCCTATAGTTATATGTAAATTTATAACACAGCCAGAATAAAGTCTTTTATTTGAAATAAAACAAAGCATACTTTTCCATTTTTATTTAAAAATAACAAATACAGTTGTACTCACTGTGTAATCAGAACTATATGGAGTTCTTGTACCTGACCTGGACTTTGGAATAAAGTTCGGGTCGGGTACTGGAAACCCGAACTTCCGTGGGTTTGCTCATCCCTATTGGTGACATATTCATTACTTATTTCACCCAGTGCAAGTATTACAAGTTGTTCTCACCTATTATTGTCTTAATAGATATAAGTTATGTAATGATTTTCTGTTTTAAAAAGATCCTAAAGTGTATGTGCCCACGATCAGGAAGATCAGTGTTTTGGACGCAGCTCACTGGCACTGCGTTCTACATTAGAAGCAGAGTAGATGAGATTTATAGAAATCCCATGCCTACTGTGCTTCTTTTTAACACTGTGTAAACTTGCCCCCAGTGCAGGTTTATGAGCTGCAGCATGTCAATTATTTGCAGCGGAGTCACTGTGTAGTTTCAATCATAGCCATTCATTAGATGCGGTAAATCCACATGGTTCAATGAACACCTGCGGATTTACCTGCGTGATTAGATTTTAGAACGCAGCAGTTTTGGACACATCGAAAATACGCTGCGCCCAAAAGGGTGCTATTTCCTGATGATGGGCTCATAGCAAAATAAGTTCTTTGGTGAAAACAAGTTATCATCTATCTACAAAAATGATGATAATAATTATTGATTGGTGGGGTCTGATCAATAAATGGGGCATTTTTATTCCCTATGGAGCACTTTTAACTGCGCTAGAATGGAGCAGTGTTGCGCATGCTCAACCAGGGCTTCAGTCATTCCATATGAGGCTGCTGGAAAAAGACAATTTAATTTTTCTTAACTTATAAGTTTATTTTATACTACATGGCAGCCCGATTCTAAAGAATCGGGAGTCTAGAATCCATATATACTTTATTTATTCAAATGTAAGAATAATACAATTAATAAATAATAGTAAGAAAGAACAAAAATAATAGGCAGTATGTGGAGAAAACACCAAACAAAAGTTCAAAATTGGTGTGAAAATGTCACTGAACCACTTCACAACTAAATATATATAGTTTTGGTAAATGGTATTATCATTTTTTTGACGAAATTCGGCAGGAGCTTGAAGAGCAACGTCACTGGGCCCGCCTCCACGCAGTAGAAACTTGCTGTGAGGTAAAAATTCAAAAATCACACCAAAATGGCGGGCGGAGTGTGTCACAGTACGGCACGTTTCTGATTGGTCGCTCGCAGCAGGCGGCAACCAATCAGACACTGGACACTGTTGACGTCACTTATCTCCGGACATTAGCTCCGGACATTAGCTCCGGACATTAGCTCCGGACATTAGCTCCGGACATTAGCTCCGGACATTAGCTCCGGACAAAGCCACGGAAGTTGGCACAAATTGCAGGAAGTAGTATTCTAGGCAATTAATCTCCGGACATTAGCTCCGGACATTAGCTCCGGACATTAGCTCCGGACAAAGCCACGGAAGTTGGCACAAATTGCAGGAAGTAGTATTCTAGGCAATTATATATTAGATTGTCATATATAGGACTTTAATGGAATTGGCAATATCAATTAATCTTTTTTTTTTTTTTTTTCATTTTGTTTTTTAAACTGGAAAAGTAGTGATTTGAATTTTTCTTTTTTAAAAATTGTTGTTACAATTTTTTAACTTTTTTTTGTCTTACTTTACACTGTCATTTTTAGTCCATGTGGATATTTATACCATCATTCGCGGGCTGTAGAAAAATATCTATTCGAAATTTATCCTGCTATATTTGGTCAAACAATTAATTCACACCTAATGTGATGGCTGGAGCTTCTTCTCCTTTGTGGGATGTGTGATGTTAAGGTACCGTCACACTTTAGCGACGCTGCAGCGATACCGACAACGATCCGGATCGCTGCAGTGTCGCTGTTTGGTCGCTGGAGAGCTGTCACACAGACAGCTCTCCAGCGACCAACGATCCCGAGGTCCCCGGTAACCAGGGTAAACATCGGGTTACTAAGCGCAGGGCTGCGCTTAGTAACCCGATGTTTACCCTGGTTACCATCGTTAAAGTAAAAAACCAAACGTTACATACTTACCTACCGCTTTCTGTCCCCGGCGCTCTGCTTCTCTGCTCTGGCTGTGAGCACAGCGGCCGGAAAGCAGAGCAGTGATGTCACCGCTCTGCTTTCCGGCTGCCCGCCGCTCACAGCCAGACCAGAGAAGCAGAGCGCCGGGGACAGACAGCGGTAGGTAAGTATGTAGCGTTTGTTTTTTTTAATTTAACGATGGTAACCAGGGTAAACATCGGGTTACTAAGCGCGGCCCTGCGCTTAGTAACCCGATGTTTACCCTGGTTACCAGCGAAGACATCGCTGAATCGGCGTCACACACGCCGATTCAGCGATGTCAGCGGGACCTCAACGATCAAAAAATGGCCCAGGCCATTCCGACACGAGCAGCGATCTCACAGCAGGGGCCTGATCGCTGCTACGTGTCACACATAGCGAGATCGCTACTGAGATCGCTGTTGCGTCACAAAACTTGTGACTCAGCAGCGATCTCGCTAGCGATCTCGCTATGTGTGACGGGGCCTTTAGGTGTTACAGTTAATGTTATTCATCAAGTCTTTGTGATGAATTTTGAAAAGAAATGGAAATGCTGGGGTCCTACCAGGGCCGTATTTAGAGTTTCTGCTGCCCTAGGCACTTTTCGTGCTGCCTCCCCCATTGGTGAGTATGACTAATGCAGACACTATCGGCAGAGACTTCGGCTACTTTCACATCAGCGATTTTTGACATTTGCGGCAGATCCGGCAGTTTTTCCGCATCCGTAATGGATCACTTATGGCAACACTGTGTTTGGTCTCATTCATTCCATATGGGACTTGCGGCACTTGCGGTTTTGCTGCGATCCGGCAAATGCGGTACTTGCAGCAACAGGAAAAAAATGCTGCTAGCAGTGTTTTTTTTTTGTCTCACCTCAAGTGCTGCACATGTCCGCAAGTCCCATAGGGAATGAATGAGGCCGAACGCAGAGTTGCCGGCCCATAAGTGATATGTTACACGACAGAGGCGGAAAAACTGCAGTATCTGCCGCGAACTGAGAAAATCGCTGATGTGAAAGGAGCCTTAGCAAACCTTTCCATTAGTTGTCATGCGAGAATCTGGTGGATCTCATACACAGTACATGGTCAGTTGATTCTGCCACGGTTGCAAGGTTTGGCTGACAGGTTTTTAAGGGGAACCTGTCAGTCGATTCATACTACCAAAACCACGGGCAGCATCACTCAGACTGCAAACAGGGAAGTTTATCTCTGCAATGCTGGGACGTTTCAGAGAGAATAGTTTGAATTGCTGGATGGGTAATTTAGTGAGAGAACGGACTAATCTGTGGGCTTCTCACTCCATGTCTCTAGATCAGGGGTGGGCAATTTATTTTCCCGAGGGGCCAGATGAAAGACCATGACTGTTGTGGAGGCCGAACCAATAGCATGAAAATAATTCTACTCAATATTAATTAATATTAATTGTATCACTTAATATTGAGCAGAACTAAGTATGCTGACACCCCCTATATATCTTTAAACCCCCCACAGCCCCTTAAATACAGCATGAGCCCCACACAACCTCCCCATATACAGCATGAGACCAGCCTCTCATCTCCTCTCCTCAGCAGCCTCCCCTCTCCTCACCAGCCTCTCACATCCTCCCATCACCAGCCTCCCCTCTCCTCTCCTCAGCAGCCTCCCCTCACCAGCCTCTCATCTCCTCTCCTCAGCAGCCTCCCCTCACCAGCCTCTCATCGCCTCTCCTCAGCAGCCTCCCATGTCCTCTCCTGAGCAGCCTCCCCTCACCAGCCTCTCATGTCCTCTCCTCAGCAGCCTCCCCTCACCAGCCTCTCATGTCCTCTCCTCAGCAGCCTCCCCTCACCAGCCTCTCATGTCCTCTCCTCACCAGCCTCTCATCTCCTCTCCTCAGCAGCCTCCCCTCACCAGCCTCTCATCTCCTCTCCATTCCAGCCTCTCCTTTCCAGCCTCTCCTTTCCAGCCTCTCCTCTCCTTTCCAGCTTCTCCTCTCCAGCCTCTCATCTCCTCTCCTTTCCAGCCTCTCCTTTCCAGCCTCTCATCTCCTCTCCTTTCCAGCCTCTCATCTCCTCTCCTTACCAGCCTCACATCTCCTCTCCTTACCAGCCTCTCATCTCCTCTCCTCTCCAGCCTCTCCTCTCCTCTCCAGCCTCTCCTCTCCAGCCTCTCCTCTCCTTTCCAGCCTCTCCTCTCCTGCCTCTCATTTCCTCTCCTTACCAGCCTCTCATCTCCTCTCCTTTCCAGCCTCTCATCTCCTTTCCAGCCTCTCCTCTCCTGCCTCTCATCTCCTTACCAGCCTCTCATCTCCTCTCCTTACCAGCCTCTCATCTCTCCTTTCAGCCTCTCGTCTCCTTTCCAGCCTCTCCTCTCCTGCCTCTCCTCTCCTTTCCAGCCTCTCCTCTCCTTACCAGCCTCTCCTCTCCTTTCCAGCCTCTCCTCTCCTGCCTCTCCTCTCCTTTCCAGCCTCTCCTCTCCTTTCCAGCCTCTCCTCTCCTGCCTCTCCTCTCCTTTCCAGCCTCTCCTCTCCTGCCTCTCATCTCCTTTCCAGCCTCTCCTCTCCTTACCAGCCTCTCCTCTCCTGCCTCTCCTCTCCTTTCCAGCCTCTCCTCTTCTTTCCAGCCTCTCCTCTGCAGCCTCTCCTCTCCAGCCTCTCCTCTCCTTTCCAGCCTCTCCTCTCCTTTCCAGCCTATCCTCTCCTTTCCAGCCTCTCCTCTCCAGCCTCTCCTCTCCTTTCCAGCTTCTCCTCTCCAGCCTCTCATCTCCTCTCCTTTCCAGCCTCTCCTTTCCAGCCTCTCCTCTCCTTACCAGCCTCTCATCTCCTCTCCTTACCAGCCTCTCATCTCCTCTCCTTACCAGCCTCTCATCTCCTCTCCTCTCCAGCCTCTCCTCTCCTTTCCAGCCTCTCCTCTCCAGCCTCTCCTCTCCTTTCCAGCCTCTCCTCTCCTGCCTCTCATTTCCTCTCCTTACCAGCCTCTCATCTCCTCTCCTTTCCAGCCTCTCATCTCCTTTCCAGCCTCTCCTCTCCTGCCTCTCATCTCCTTACCAGCCTCTCATCTCCTCTCCTTACCAGCCTCTCATCTCCTCTCCTTTCAGCCTCTCGTCTCCTTTCCAGCCTCTCCTCTCCTGCCTCTCCTCTCCTTTCAAGCCTCTCCTCTCCTTACCAGCCTCTCCTCTCCTTTCCAGCCTCTCCTCTCCTGCCTCTCCTCTCCTTTCCAGCCTCTCCTATCCTGCCTCTCATCTCCTTTCCAGCCTCTCCTCTCCTGCCTCTCATCTCCTTTCCAGCCTCTCCTCTCCTTACCAGCCTCTCCTCTCCTGCCTCTCATCTCCTTTCCAGCCTCTCCTCTCCTTACCAGCCTCTCCTCTCCTTTCCAGCCTCTCCTCTCCTGCCTCTCATCTCCTTTCCAGCCTCTCCTCTCCTGCCTCTCATCTCCTCTCCAGCCTCTCCTCTCCTTTCCAGCCTCTCCTCTCCTGCCTCTCATCTCCTTTCCAGCCTCTCCTCTCCTTACCAGCCTCTCATCTCCTCTCCTTTCCAGCCTCTCCTCTCCAGCTCCTCCTCTCCTGCCTCTCATCTCCTTTCCAGTCTCTCCTCTCCTTACCAGCCTCTCATCTCCTCTCCTTACCAGCCTCTCATCTCCTCTCCTTTCCAGCCTCTCCTCTCCTGCCTCTCATCTCCTTTCCAGCCTCTCCTCTCCTTACCAGCCTCTCATCTCCTCTCCAGCCTCTCCTCTCCTGCCTTCTCTCCTTTCCAGCCTCTCCTCTCCTTACCAGCCTCTCATCTCTCCTTTCCAGCCTCTCCATTCCTGCCTCTCATCTCCTTTCCAGCCTCTCCTCTCCTTACCAGCCTCTCCTCTCCTTTCCAGCCTCTCCTCTCCTGCCTCTCATCTCCTTTCCAGCGTCTCCTCTCCTTACCAGCCTCTCATCTCCTCTCCTTTCCAGCCTCTCCTCTCCTTTCCAGCCTCTCCTCTCCTGCCTCTCATCTCCTTTCCAGCCTCTCCTCTCCTTACCAGCCTCTCATCTCCTCTCCTTTCCAGCCTCTCCTCTCCTTTCCAGCCTCTCCTCTCCTGCCTCTCATCTCCTTTCCAGCCTCTCCTCTCCTGCCTCTCCTCTCCTTTCCAGCCTCTCCTCTCCTTACCAGCCTCTCCTCTCCAACCTCTCCTCTCCTTTCCAGCCTCTCCTCTCCTGCCTCTCATCTCCTTTCCAGCCTCTCCTCTCCTGCCTCTCATCTCCTTTCCAGCCTCTCCTCTCCTTTCCAGCCTCTCCTCTCCAGCCTCTCCTCTCCAGCCTCTCCTCTCCTTTCCAGCCTCTCCTCTCCTTTCCAGCCTCTCCTCTCCAGCCTCTCTTCTCCTTTCCAGCTTCTCCTCTCCAGCCTCTCATCTCCTCTCCTTTCCAGCCTCTCCTTTCCAGCCTCTCATCTCCTCTCCTTTCCAGCCTCTCATCTCCTCTCCTTACCAGCCTCACATCTCCTCTCCTTACCAGCCTCTCATCTCCTCTCCAGCCTCTCCTCTCCTTTCCAGCCTCTCCTCTCCAGCCTCTCCTCTCCTTTCCAGCCTCTCCTCTCCTGCCTCTCATTTCCTCTCCTTACCAGCCTCTCCTCTCCTTTCCAGCCTCTCATCTCCTTTCCAGCCTCTCCTCTCCTGCCTCTCATCTCCTTACCAGCCTCTCATCTCCTCTCCTTACCAGCCTCTCATCTCCTCTCCTTTCAGCCTCTCGTCTCCTTTCCAGCCTCTCCTCTCCTGCCTCTCCTCTCCTTTCCAGCCTCTCCTCTCCTTTCCAGCCTCTCCTCTCCTGCCTCTCCTCTCCTTTCCAGCCTCTCTCCTTTCCAGCCTCTCCTCTCCTGCCTCTCATCTCCTTTCCAGCCTCTCCTCTCCTGCCTCTCATCTCCTTTCCAGCCTCTCCTCTCCTTACCAGCCTCTCCTCTCCTGCCTCTCCTCTCCTTTCCAGCCTCTCCTCTCCTTTCCAGCCTCTCCTCTGCAGCCTCTCCTCTCCAGCCTCTCCTCTCCTTTCCAGCCTCTCCTCTCCTTTCCAGCCTATCCTCTCCTTTCCAGCCTCTCCTCTCCAGCCTCTCCTCTCCTTTCCAGCTTCTCCTCTCCAGCCTCTCATCTCCTCTCCTTTCCAGCCTCTCCTTTCCAGCCTCTCCTCTCCTTACCAGCCTCTCATCTCCTCTCCTTACCAGCCTCTCATCTCCTCTCCTTACCAGCCTCTCATCTCCTCTCCTCTCCAGCCTCTCCTCTCCTTTCCAGCCTCTCCTCTCCAGCCTCTCCTCTCCTTTCCAGCCTCTCCTCTCCTGCCTCTCATTTCCTCTCCTTACCAGCCTCTCATCTCCTCTCCTTTCCAGCCTCTCATCTCCTTTCCAGCCTCCTCTCCTGCTTCTCATCTCCTTACCAGCCTCTCATCTCCTCTCCTTACCAGCCTCTCATCTCCTCTCCTTTCAGCCTCTCGTCTCCTTTCCAGCCTCTCCTCTCCTGCCTCTCCTCTCCTTTCCAGCCTCTCCTCTCCTTACCAGCCTCTCCTCTCCTTTCCAGCCTCTCCTCTCCTGCCTCTCCTCTCCTTTCCAGCCTCTCCTCTCCTGCCTCTCATCTCCTTTCCAGCCTCTCCTCTCCTGCCTCTCATCTCCTTTCCAGCCTCTCCTCTCCTTACCAGCCTCTCCTCTCCTGCCTCTCATCTCCTTTCCAGCCTCTCCTCTCCTTACCAGCCTCTCCTCTCCTTTCCAGCCTCTCCTCTCCTGCCTCTCATCTCCTTTCCAGCCTCTCGTCTCCTCTCCAGCCTCTCCTCTCCTTTCCAGCCTCTCCTCTCCTGCCTCTCATCTCCTTTCCAGCCTCTCCTCTCCTTACCAGCCTCTCATCTCCTCTCCTTTCCAGCCTCTCCTCTCCAGCTCCTCCTCTCCTGCCTCTCATCTCCTTTCCAGTCTCTCCTCTCCTTACCAGCCTCTCATCTCCTTTCCAGCCTCTCCTCTCCTTTTCAGCCTTTCCTCTCCTGCCTCTCCTCTCCTTACCAGCCTCTCATCTCCTCTCCTTTCCAGCCTCTCCATTCCTGCATCTCATCTCCTTTCCAGCCTCTCCTCTCCTTATCAGCCTCTCCTCTCCTTTCCAGCCTCTCCTCTCCTGCCTCTCATCTCCTTTCCAGCGTCTCCTCTCCTTACCAGCCTCTCATCTCCTCTCCTTTCCAGCCTCTCATCTCCTTTCCAGCCTCTCCTCTCCTGCCTCTCATCTCCTTTCCAGCCTCTCCTCTCCTTACCAGCCTCTCATCTCCTTTCCAGCCTCTCCTCTCCTTTTCAGCCTCTCCTCTCCTGCCTCTCCTCTCCTTACCAGCCTCTCATCTCCTCTCCTTTCCAGCCTCTCCATTCCTGCCTCTCATCTCCTTTCCAGCCTCTCCTCTCCTTATCAGCCTCTCCTCTCCTTTCCAGCCTCTCCTCTCCTGCCTCTCATCTCCTTTCCAGCGTCTCCTCTCCTTACCAGCCTCTCATCTCCTCTCCTTTCCAGCCTCTCCTCTCCTGCCTCTCCTCTCCTTTCCAGCCTCTCCTCTCCTTTCCAGCCTCTCCTCTCCTGCCTCTCATCTCCTTTCCAGCCTCTCCTCTCCTGCCTCTCCTCTCCTTTCCAGCCTCTCCTCTCCTTACCAGCCTCTCCTCTCCTTTCCAACCTCTCCTCTCCTTTCCAGCCTCTCCTCTCCTGCCTCTCATCTCCTTTCCAGCCTCTCCTCTCCTGCCTCTCATCTCCTTTCCAGCCTCTCCTCTCCTTACCAGCCTCTCCTCTCCTTTCCAGCCTCTCCTCTCTTTTTCAGCCTCTCCTCTCCTGCCTCTCCTCTCCTTACCAGCCTCTCATCTCCTCTCCTTTCCAGCCTCTCCATTCCTGCCTCTCATCTCCTTTCCAGCCTCTCCTCTCCTTATCAGCCTCTCCTCTCCTTTCCAGCCTCTCCTCTCCTGCCTCTCATCTCCTTTCCAGCGTCTCCTCTTTTTACCAGCCTCTCAT
This sequence comes from Ranitomeya imitator, assembly GCF_032444005.1. Lineage (NCBI taxonomy): Eukaryota > Metazoa > Chordata > Amphibia > Anura > Dendrobatidae > Ranitomeya > Ranitomeya imitator. The sequence continues at coordinate 303,535,271 of NC_091282.1, forward strand.
CTCCTCTCCTTTCCAGCCTCTCATCTCCTTTCCAGCCTCTCCTCTCCTTACCAGCCTCTCATCTCCTCTCCTTTCCAGCCTCTCCTCTCCTTTCCAGCCTCTCCTCTCCTGCCTCTCATCTCCTTTCCAGCCTCTCCTCTCCTGCCTCTCCTCTCCTTACCAGCCTCTCCTCTCCTTTCCAGCCTCTCCTCTCCTTTCCAGCCTCTCCTCTCCTGCCTCTCATCTCCTTTCCAGCCTCTCCTCTCCTGCCTCTCATCTCCTTTCCAGCCTCTCCTCTCCTGCCTCTCATCTCCTTTCCAGCCTCTCCTCTCCTTACCAGCCTCTCCTCTCCTTTCCAGCCTCTCCTCTCCTGCCTCTCCTCTCCTTTCCAGCCTCTCCTCTCCTTACCAGCCTCTCATCTCCTATCCTTTCCAGCCTCTCCTCTCCTGCCTCTCATCTCCTTTCCAGCCTCTCCTCTCCTGCCTCTCATCTCCTTTCCAGCCTCTCCTCTCCTTACCAGCCTCTCCTCTCCTTACCAGCCTCTCCTCTCCTGCCTCTCATCTCCTTTCCAGCCTCTCCTCTCCTTACCAGCCTCTCCTCTCCTTTCCAGCCTCTCCTCTCCTGCCTCTCATCTCCTTTCCAGCCTCTCCTCTCCTGCCTCTCGTCTCCTCTCCAGCCTCTCCTCTCCTTTCCAGCCTCTCCTCTCCTGCCTCTCATCTCCTTTCCAGCCTCTCCTCTCCTTACCAGCCTCTCATCTCCTCTCCTTTCCAGCCTCTCCTCTCCAGCTCCTCCTCTCCTGCCTCTCATCTCCTTTCCAGTCTCTCCTCTCCTTACCAGCCTCTCATCTCCTTTCCAGCCTCTCCTCTCCTTTTCAGCCTCTCCTCTCCTGCCTCTCCTCTCCTTACCAGCCTCTCATCTCCTCTCCTTTCCAGCCTCTCCATTCCTGCCTCTCATCTCCTTTCCAGCCTCTCCTCTCCTTATCAGCCTCTCCTCTCCTTTCCAGCCTCTCCTCTCCTGCCTCTCATCTCCTTTCCAGCGTCTCCTCTCCTTACCAGCCTCTCATCTCCTCTCCTTTCCAGCCTCTCATCTCCTTTCCAGCCTCTCCTCTCCTGCCTCTCATCTCCTTTCCAGCCTCTCCTCTCCTTACCAGCCTCTCATCTCCTTTCCAGCCTCTCCTCTCCTTTTCAGCCTCTCCTCTCCTGCCTCTCCTCTCCTTACCAGCCTCTCATCTCCTCTCCTTTCCAGCCTCTCCATTCCTGCCTCTCATCTCCTTTCCAGCCTCTCCTCTCCTTATCAGCCTCTCCTCTCCTTTCCAGCCTCTCCTCTCCTGCCTCTCATCTCCTTTCCAGCGTCTCCTCTCCTTACCAGCCTCTCATCTCCTCTCCTTTCCAGCCCCTCATCTCCTTTCCAGCCTCTCCTCTCCTGCCTCTCCTCTCCTTTCCAGCCTCTCCTCTCCTTTCCAGCCTCTCCTCTCCTGCCTCTCATCTCCTTTCCAGCCTCTCCTCTCCTGCCTCTCCTCTCCTTTCCAGCCTCTCCTCTCCTTACCAGCCTCTCCTCTCCTTTCCAACCTCTCCTCTCCTTTCCAGCCTCTCCTCTCCTGCCTCTCATCTCCTTTCCAGCCTCTCCTCTCCTGCCTCTCATCTCCTTTCCAGCCTCTCCTCTCCTTACCAGCCTCTCCTCTCCTTTCCAGCCTCTCCTCTCCTTTTCAGCCTCTCCTCTCCTGCCTCTCCTCTCCTTACCAGCCTCTCATCTCCTCTCCTTTCCAGCCTCTCCATTCCTGCCTCTCATCTCCTTTCCAGCCTCTCCTCTCCTTATCAGCCTCTCCTCTCCTTTCCAGCCTCTCCTCTCCTGCCTCTCATCTCCTTTCCAGCGTCTCCTCTTCTTACCAGCCTCTCATCTCCTCTCCTTTCCAGCCTCTCATCTCCTTTCCAGCCTCTCCTCTCCTTACCAGCCTCTCATCTCCTCTCCTTTCCAGCCTCTCCTCTCCTTTCCAGCCTCTCCTCTCCTGCCTCTCATCTCCTTTCCAGCCTCTCCTCTCCTGCCTCTCCTCTCCTTACCAGCCTCTCCTCTCCTTTCCAGCCTCTCCTCTCCTTTCCAGCCTCTCCTCTCCTGCCTCTCATCTCCTTTCCAGCCTCTCCTCTCCTGCCTCTCATCTCCTTTCCAGCCTCTCCTCTCCTGCCTCTCATCTCCTTTCCAGCCTCTCCTCTCCTTACCAGCCTCTCCTCTCCTTTCCAGCCTCTCCTCTCCTGCCTCTCCTCTCCTTTCCAGCCTCTCCTCTCCTTACCAGCCTCTCATCTCCTATCCTTTCCAGCCTCTCCTCTCCTGCCTCTCATCTCCTTTTCAGCCTCTCCTCTCCTTACCAGCCTCTCCTCTCCTTTTCAGCCTCTCCTCTCCTGCCTCTCCTCTCCTTTCCAGCCTCTCCTCTCCTTACCAGCCTCTCATCTCCTCTCCTTTCCAGCCTCTCATCTCCTTTCCAGCCTCTCCTCTCCTGCCTCTCATCTCCTTTCCAGCCTCTCCTCTCCTTACCAGCCTCTCATCTCCTCTCCTTTCCAGCCTCTCCTCTCCTGCCTCTCATCTCCTTTCCAGCCTCTCCTCTCCTGCCTCTCTTCTCCTTTCCAGCCTCTCCTCTCCTTACCAGCCTCTCCTCTCCTTTCCAGCCTCTCCTCTCCTGCCTCTCATCTCCTTTCCAGCCTCTCCTCTCCTGCCTCTCATCTCCTTTCCAGCCTCTCCTCTCCTTACCAGCCTCTCCTCTCCTGCCTCTCATCTCCTTTCCAGCCTCTCCTCTCCTTACCAGCCTCTCCTCTCCTTTCCAGCTTCTCCTCTCCTGCCTCTCATCTCCTTTCCAGCCTCTCCTCTCCTGCCTCTCCTCTCCTTACCAGCCTCTCCTCTCCTTACCAGCCTCTCCTCTCCTTTCCAGCCTCTCCTCTCCTTTCCAGCCTCTCATCTCCTTTCCAGCCTCTCCTCTCCTGCCTCTCATCTCCTTTCCAGCCTCTCCTCTCCTTACCAGCCTCTCCTCTCCTTTCCAGCCTCTCCTCTCCTGCCTCTCATCTCCTTTCCAGCCTCTCATCCCCTCCCCTTAGCAGCCTCCCCTCTCCTCACTCACTCACATCAGCAGACTCCCGTCTCCTCTCTCACCTCACTCCTCTCTGCAGCTTCCTCCGAGTCCTCTCACACTGCCCGCCTCCTCTCCCTGCTCACCGCCGACTTCAGTATCTTCTCCCACAAAAATTACCTGCTTCTCTGCAGTCTGCTCCAGTGCTCTTACAGTAAGAAGAGCGCGCAGCCTGTCACATGACCGGCGTCAGGAGGAACATGATGCACTTGGGCTGCTGCTGCTTAAAGGTACAGCACCCATTTCTGCCCCATACAGTAGTCAGGGCAGCAATGCTCTGATGGCGGCCTTGCGCCCGAGACCCCCTCCCCCCGCACCAGCTGGGACTGAGGTGGGTGGGCAGGGGGACCCCCCGGACTTTAAAAAAAAAAAAAAAAATTTTTTAAACTTGCTCAGGTGCCGCCCCCCCTGCATTATCCCCGCCCTAGGCACATGCCCTCAAGTGCCTAGTGGCAAATACGGCCCTGGGTCCTACACATCTCAGGAGATGCTGGGGAATATACATCACAGGAGACATCACAGGAGACACAGGTACAGACCAAAAGTTTGGACACACTTTCTCATTTAAAGATTTTTCTGTATTTTCATGACTATGAAAATTGTACATTCACACTTAAGTCATCAAAACTATGAATTAACACATGTGCAATTATATACTTAACATAAAAGTGTGAAACAACTGAAATTATGTCTTATATTCTAGGTTCTTCAAAGTAAAAACCTTTTGCTTTGATGACTGCTTTGCACACTCTTGGTATTCTCTTGATGAGCTTCAAGAGGTAGTCACCGGGAATGGTCTTCCAACAATGTTGAAGGAGTTCCCAGAGATGCTTAGCACTTGTTGGCCCTTTCGCCTTCACTCTGCGGTCCAGCTCACCCCAAACCATCTCGATTGGGTTCAGGTCTGGTGACTGTGGAGGCCAGGTCATCTGGCATAGCACCCCATCACTCTCCTTCTTGGTCAAATAGCCCTTACACAGCCGGGAGGTGTGTTTGGGGTCATTGTCCTGTTGAAAAATAAATGATGGGCCAACTAAACGCAAACCGGATGGAATAGCATGCCGCTGCAAGATGCTGTGGTAGCCATGCTGGTTCAGTATGCCTTCAGTTTTGAATAAATCCCCAACAGTGTCACCAGCAAAGCACCCCCACACCATCACACCTCCTCCTCCATGCTTTACGGTGGGAACCAGGCATGTAGAGTCCATCCGTTCACCTTTTCTGCGTCGCACAAAGACACGGGGTTGGAACCAAAGATCTCAAATTTGGACTCCTTATACCAAAGCACCGATTTCCACTGGTCTAATGTCCATTCCTTGTGTTCTTTAGCCCAAACAAGTCTCTTCTGCTTGTTGCCTGTCCTTAGCAGTGGTTTCCTAGCAGCTATTTTACCATGAAGGCCTGCTGCACAAAGTCTCCTCTTAACAGTTGTCTGCTGCTAGAACTCTGTGTGGCATGTTATGGACCTGGTGGTTAGGAGCACCCGGAATGACCTGATGGTTAAACTCACACAGGACAAGCTCTGGGAAGTGGGAGCTCTGCTGACCGCAACCCCTAATCCTATCACACAACTAGAAATAGCCGTGGAGCGTACCTAACCCGGCCTAGACGCCTCTTCACAGCGTAAGAGCTAACTAGCCCTAGAGACAGAAAATAAAGCCTACCTTGCCTCAGAGAAATTCCCCAAAGGAAAAGGCAGCCCCCCACATATATTGACTGTGAATTAAGATGAAAGTCACAAACACAGAAATGAAACAGGTTTCAGCAAAGGGAGGCCAGACTTACTAAACAGACTGAGGATAGGAAAGGTATCTTTGCGATCAGCACAAAAAACTACAAAAAGACCACGCAGAGTGTGCAAAAAGACCTCCGCACCAACTCACGGTGCGGAGGTGCCACTCTGCATCCCAGAGCTTCCAGCTAGCAAGACAAAATCATGATAGCAAGCTGGACAAGGAAACAATGAACAAATAATTAACTAGCAGGGATTTAGCTTCTGCTGGAGTAGACAGGTCACCAGAAAGATCCAAGAGCGAAGTGAACCAGTACAAGAACATTGATAGCTGGCATGGAGTAACGATCTGAGTGGAGTTAAATAGAGCAGCCAGCCAAAGAATAAACTACGTCACCTGTGGAAGGAACCTCAGAAGCAGCAGCTCCACTCACAGCCACCAGAGGGAGTCCATGGACAGAACTCGCCGAAGTACCATTCATGACCACAGGAGGGAGGTCGATAACAGAATTCACAACAGTACCCCCCCTTGAGGAGGGGTCACCGAACCCTCACCAGAGCCCCCAGGCCGATCAGGATGAGCCAAATGAAAGGCACGAACTAGATCGGCAGCATGAACATCAGAGGCAAAAACCCAGGAATTATCTTCCTGACCATAACCCTTCCACTTGACCAGGTACTGGAGTTTCCGTCTCGAAAAACAAGAATCCAAAATCTTCTCCACCACATACTCCAACTCCCCCTCGACCAACACCGGGGCAGGAGGATCAACGGAGGGAACCATAGGCGCCACGTATCTCCGCAATAACGACCTATGGGACACATTATGGATGGCAAAAGAAGCTGGAAGGGCCAAACGAAATGACACAGGATTGAGAACTTCAGAAATCTTATACGGACCAATGAAACGAGGCTTAAACTTAGGAGAGGAAACCTTCATAGGAACATAACGAGACGACAACCAAACCAAATCCCCAACACGAAGTCGGGGAGCAACACAGCGCCGGCGGTTAGCGAAACGTTGAGCCTTCTCCTGGGACAATGTCAAATTGTCCACCACATGAGTCCAAATCTGCTGCAACCTGTCCACCACAGTATCCACACCAGGACAGTCCGAAGGCTCAACCTGCCCTGAAGAGAAACGAGGATGGAAACCAGAATTACAGAAAAAAGGCAAAACCAAAGTAGCCGAGCTGGCCCGATTATTAAGGGCGAACTCAGCCAAAGGCAAGAAGGACACCCAATCATCCTGATCAGCAGAAACAAAGCATCTCAGATATGTTTCCAAAGTCTGATTAGTTCGTTCGGTTTGGCCATTTGTCTGAGGATGGAAAGCCGAAGAAAAAGACAAATCAATGCCCATCTTAGCACAAAAGGACCGCCAAAACCTCAAAACAAACTGGGAACCTCTGTCCGAGACGATGTTCTCCGGAATGCCATGCAAACGAAACACATGCTGGAAAAACAATGGCACCAAATCAGAGGAGGAAGGCAATTTAGACTTAGAGAAGCGATCACAAACCACCCAAATGACCGACATCCTTTGAGAGACGGGGAGATCTGAAATAAAATCCATGGAAATATGCGTCCAGGGCCTCTTCGGGACCGGCAAGGGCAAAAGCAACCCACTGGCACGAGAACAGCAGGGCTTAGCCCGAGCACAAGTCCCACAGGACTGCACAAAAGAACGCACATCCCGTGACAAAGAAGGCCACCAAAAGGATCTAGCCACCAAATCTCTGGTACCAAAGATTCCAGGATGACCAGCCAACACCGAACAATGAACCTCAGAGATAACTCTACTAGTCCATCTATCAGGGACAAACAGTTTCTCCGCTGGACAACGGTCAGGTCTATCAGCCTGAAACTTCTGCAGCACCCGCCGCAAATCAGGGGAGATGGCAGACAAAATTACCCCCTCTTTGAGAATACCCGCCGGCTCAGGAACACCCAGAAAGTCAGGCACAAAACTCCTTGACAGGGCATCAGCCTTCACATTCTTAGAGCCTGGAAGGTACGAAACCACAAAATCAAAACGGGAGAAAAATAGCGACCATCGAGCCTGTCTAGGATTCAACCGTTTGGCAGACTCGAGATAAGTCAAATTCTTGTGATCCGTCAAGACCACCACGCGATGCTTGGCTCCTTCAAGCCAATGTCGCCACTCCTCGAATGCCCACTTCATGGCCAACAATTCTCGATTGCCAACATCATAATTGCGCTCAGCAGGCGAGAATTTTCTAGAAAAGAAGGCACATGGTTTCATCACCGAGCCATCAGAACTTCTTTGCGACAAAACCGCCCCTGCTCCAATCTCAGAAGCATCAACCTCGACCTGAAACGGGAGCGAAACATCTGGCTGGCACAACACAGGGGCAGAAGAAAAACGACGCTTCAACTCCTGAAAAGCCTCTACAGCCGCATAGGACCAATTGACCACATCAGCACCTTTCTTGGTCAAATCAGTAAACGGTTTAGCAACACTAGAAAAATTAGCGATGAAGCGACGGTAAAAATTAGCAAAGCCCAGGAACTTCTGCAGGCTCTTCACAGATGTCGGCTGAGTCCAATCATAAATGGCCTGAACTTTAACAGGGTCCATCTCGATAGTAGAAGGGGAAAAAATGAAACCCAAAAATGAAACCTTCTGAACTCCAAAGAGACATTTTGACCCCTTCACAAACAAGGAATTCGCACGAAGGACCTGGAACACCATTCTGACCTGCTTCACATGAGACTCCCAATCATCCGAAAAGACCAAAATGTCATCCAAATATACAATCATGAATCTATCCAGGTATTCTCGGAAGATGTCATGCATTAAGGACTGAAACACAGATGGAGCATTAGAAAGCCCGAATGGCATAACCAGGTACTCAAAAGCGGAAAAGGGTACTGAAATTTGACTGTGATCTTATTAAGAAGGCGGTAATCAATACAAGGTCTCAAAGAACCATCCTTCTTGGCCACAAAAAAGAACCCTGCTCCCAACGGTGATGACGACGGGCGAATATGACCTTTCTCCAAGGATTCCGTTATATAACTCCGCATAGCGGCGTGCTCTGGCACAGATAAATTAAACAGTCGGCCCTTAGGAAACTTACTACCAGGAATCAAATTAATAGCACAATCGCAATCCCTATGAGGAGGTAGGGCACTGGATTTGGGCTCATCAATTACATCCCGGTAGTCTGACAAAAACTCAGGGACTTCAGAAGGAGTGGAAGGCGAAATTGACAGCAGTGGAACATCACCATGTACCCCCTGACAACCCCAGCCGGACACAGACATAGATTTATTCAGACCAGCAGGCGTGGGAAATCCCACCATGACATCCTTAAGGGCTTCAGAAAGACCCTTTCTGAAAATTGCCGCCAGGGCACACTCATTCCACTGAGTAAGCACAGACTACTTTCTAAACTTCTGACAATACACCTCCGCTTCATCCTGACCCTGACACAAAGCCAGCAAGATTTTCTCTGCCTGATCCACTGAATTTGGTTCATCATAAAGCAATCCAAGCGCCAGAAAAAACGCATCTACATCACGCAATGCAGGATCTCCTGGCGCAAGGGAAAATGCCCAGTCTTGAGGGTCACCACGCAACAAAGAAATAATGATTTTTACTCGTTGAACGGGGTCACTAGAGGAGCGGGGTTTGAAAGCTAGAAACAGTTTACAATTATTTTTGAAATTCAGGAACTTAGATCTATCCCCAGAAAACAAATCAGGAATTGGAATTCTAGGCTCTAACAGCGGATTCTGAACCACAAAATCTTGAATGTTTTGTACCCTTGCTGTGAGATGATCCACACAAGAGGACAGACCTTGAATGTCCATATCTACACCTGTGTCCTGAACCACCCAGAGGTTAAGGGGAAAAGAAAGACAAAACACACTGCAGAGAAAAAAAATGGTCTCAGAACTTCTCTTATCCCTCTATTGAGATGCATTAATACTTTGGGCCAGCTGTACTGTTATGGACCTGGTGGTTAGGAGCACCCGGAACGACCTGATGGTTAAACTCACACAGGACAAGCTCTGGGAAGTGGGAGCGCTGCTGACCGCAACCCCTCATCCTATCACACAACTAGAAATAGCCGTGGAGCGTACCTAACCCGGCCTAGACGCCTCTTCACAGCCTAAGAGTTAACTAGCTCTAGAGACAGAAAATAAAGCCTACCTTGCCTCAGAGAAATTCCCCAAAGGAAAAGGCAGCCCCCCACATATATTGACTGTAAATTAAGATGAAAGTCACAAACACAGAAATGAAACAGGTTTCAGCAAAGGGAGGCCAGACTTACTAAACAGACTGAGGATAGGAAAGGTATCTTTGCGATCAGCACAAAAAACTACAAAAAGACCACGCAGAGTGTGCAAAAAGACCTCCGCACCAACTCACGGTGCGGAGGTGCCACTCTGCATCCCAGAGCTTCCAGCTAACAAGACAAAATCATGATAGCAAGCTGGACAAGGAAACAATGAACAAATAATTAACTAGCAGGGACTTAGCTTCTGCTGGAGTAGACAGGTCACCAGAAAGATCCAAGAGCGAAGTGGACCAGTACAAGAACATTGACAGCTGGCATGGAGTAACGATCTGAGTGGAGTTAAATAGAGCAGCCAGCCAAAGAATAAACTACGTCACCTGTGGAAGGAACCTCAGAAGCAGCAGCTCCACTCACAGCCACCAGAGGGAGTCCATGGACAAAACTCGCCGAAGTACCATTCATGACCACACGAGGGAGTTCGATAACAGAATTCACAACAGTGGCATTGACCTGGTCTCTAATCTGAACTGCTGTTAACCTGCGATTTCTGAGGCTGGTGACTCAGATAAACTTATCCTCAGAAGCAGAGGTGACTCTTGGTCTTCCTTTCCTGGGGCGGTCCTCATGTGAGCCAGTTTCTTTGTAGCGCTTGATAGTTTTTGCCACTGCACTTGGGGACATTTTCAATATTTTCCCAATTTTTCAGACTGACTGACCTTCATTTCTTAAAGTAATGATGGCCACTTGTTTTTCTTTACTTAGCTGCTTTTTTCTTGCCATAATACAAATTCTAACAGTCTATTCAGTAGGACTATCAGCTGTGTATCCACCAGACTTCTGCACAACACAACTGATGGTCCCAACCCCATTTATAAGACAAGAAATCCCACTTAGTAAACCTGACAGGGCACACCTGTGAAGTGAAAACCATTCCCGGTGACTACCTCTTGAAGCTCATCAAGAGAATGTCAAGAGTGTGCAAAGCAGTCATCAAAGCAAAAGGTGGCTACTTTGAAGAACCTAGAATATAAGACATAATTTCAGTTGTTTCATACTTTTTTGATAAGTATATAATTCCACATGTGTTAATTCATAGTTTTGATGCCTTTCACTAACAGTATGTGTACAATTTTCATAGTCATGAAAATACAGAAAAATCTTTAAATGAGAAGGTGTGTCCAAACTTTTGGTCTGTACTGTATATACATAACAGAAGACTCTGGGGACATTTATACATCACAGGATAGGTTGGGGGCCAATAGACATCACAGTAGGGGCTGGGGGCAAATAAACATCATGGGATGGACAGGGGTCCTATAGACATCACGGAAGGGCCTGTGGGCATATAGACATCACATGAAGGGCTGGGGGCATACATACATCACAGATCGAGTTGGGGCTGCCACTTCTGTCTTCATTGTCAGTGAGATGTGCACAGAGCGTGCTGACTCTAAGGTAGCAGGGCGCAGCTGCGCTCCGGGAGAGAGGGAGAGCTCCCGGTCAGAGGACAAATACAGGGAGATTGCCCAGAAAGACTGCATCTTGTGAGTACATGAAAGCGGAATCTGCTGTGACTGGAGAGGGGTGCCTTGAGACCCGTGCAGAGACATTGGCCCGTGCAGAGACTGTGACCCCCTGGTACCCACGGTATCAGTGCAGAGCCCTTGATTCCTGGTGAGAGGCTTAATAATAGACTGACCATCGTTTTCCCGGGATAGGCTGTGCTGTAAAAGTTGAAGACTCAGAGCCTGTTCATATCACATTAACTCCCGAACCCCCAGGCAGCGGGTTCCTAGAGACTACTCAGCCCACGGACAACAAAGGGACGACAAGTGCCGCTGTTTCTCGGCGCCTACGTTGGAGAAGACGACCCTTCAAGCAAGTTCTCATCAGACTGATAAGTGTTTTTCTCTCAAGAAATCCTGCTTTCTTCTGTTACACTGTTTGACTCTCATATTTTTGCACTGTTTTATTGTTAGTTATATTCTACCACTTCCTCCCTGCGAGGAGAACCTGATTCCTGTTAATAAACCCCTCAACTGTTGGTCTGTCTGTTCTGTGGTGACACACTCAGTACCTGCATACTACTACAGAAGGTAGGGAGGTGACAGGCAATATTGTGCCACTAAAATGCTGCTGCCAAAGAGCTAGCTCTGATTGCTGAAGTTATAGGCAGGTGCTGGCTGTATAACACAGCCGCCACCTGCCTTGTGTAAATTATGCTACTTTCACACATCAAGCTTTTTGTTTCAGGCACAATCTGGCAATTTTTGAAAAAACGGATCCATTTTTTTTTATGCCGGATCCGTTTTTTTCCGCAGAGTTGTATTAGCGCCAGATTGTGCCTGATGGCCAGACGTTTTATCAGTTTTTTGCTGGATCCATTCAAATAGTCGTTTCCAGCGGACGGAGAAAACGTCCATATCTCTCTCTCTTTCTATCTCTCTTTTCCCCGGTGCCAGGAAGTAAAAAAACAATCCATGCGCATTAAAGAAGACCAAATACAGCTAAAAAACGGATCCGGCGCATCAGTTTTTCGCAATTTACGTCGGATCCGTTTTTTTAAAAATTAGCCGGATTTAGCCTGAAACAAAAAGCCTGATGTGTGAAAGTAGCCTTAGGACAAAAAAGGAGCCAGAGAGCGGAGCCAGCTATAGCCTGCCACAGAGCCCAGCCAGCCAAGCCTTGAGCGGAGCCTGCCACAGAGGACAGCCAGCTCTTCTGCCACAGAGCCCAGCCAGCCAAGCCTGGAGCGGAGCCTGCCACAGAGGACAGCCAGCTCCCCTGCCACAGAGGCCTGCCAGCTATAACCTGCCACAGAGGCCAGCCAGCTATAACCTGCCACAGAGGCCAGCCAGCTATAACCTGCCACAGAGGCCAGCCAGCGATAACCTGCCACAGAGCCCAGCAAGCTATAAACCTGACACAGAGGCCAGCCAGCTATAACCTGCCACAGAGGCCAGCCAGCTATAACCTACCACAGAGGTCAGCCAGCTATAACCTGCCACAGAGCCCAGGCAGCTATAACCTGCCACAGAGGCCAGCCAGCTATAACCTGCCACAGAGCCCAGCCAGTTCTCCTGCCACAAAGGCCAGCCAGCCAAGCCTGGAGCGGAGCCTGCCACAGAGGCCAGCCAGCTCTCCTGCCACAGAGGCCAGACAGCTCTCCTGCCACAGAGGCCAGCGAGCTATAACCTGCCACAGAGCCCAGCCAGCTCTCCTGCCACAGAGGCCAGCCAGCTATAACCCTGCCACAGAGTGCAGCCAGCTATAACCCTGCCACAGAGGCCAGCCAGCTATAACCCTGCAACAGAGGCCAGCCAACTATAACCTGCCACAGAGGCCAGCCAGCTATAACCTGCCACAGAGCCCAGCCAGCTCTCCTGCCACAGAGCCCAGCCAGCTCTCCTGCCACAGAGCCCAGCCGTACCAGAGCAGCCATGTCTTCTTCTGGCCCTCCCTCCTGTCGGCATCGCACAGAGGTAAATATGTTTTGCTTTCTTGCTCTCTCTCTCTCTCGCTATCTTTTGTGTATGTATATGTGTGTGTGTATGTGTGTGTATGTGTGTGTGTATTTGTGTATGTATGTGTATATATTAATGTATTTTGCCATGTTTCATCTTTGTAGGAAGCTGATGAAGGTGCTGCTGCCACAGCCCAAGAGGTGCTCCCCGAAGAAGAGGGAAGGGGTGGAGAAAGACATGGAGCGGGATCACAATTGGTGTGTTTCTTTCATGTATCGTGGTACCACAACCACACACTACACACAACACATAGCAACACAAGACAGTTACAGATAGAACACAACACATACAAATTGATAAATGCAGACATCACACAACACATAAACAATGATCATTGTAGATATCACATGGCACACTACACATAAAAAGCCTACATACAAGCACATAATTATGTTTTTTTCTCTTCTAGAGTTCGGATTCTGGTGCTCAATCCGGAGGTCCTCCCAGTGGCTCCCAGGGTCTTTGGCGTGCGAGTCATGGCGGCCGTCATCGTGTAAGCATATATATCTTCTTTTTTTTTTAAGGTTTATTCTTTATGTTGTTTACAATTTAGTTTCAATTAGTTTTTTCCTTTCTTTAAACAGGCTTCACAACGTGCTCCTGATTCGCACGGTGAAGAGGTCGAACTCGATATTGACCTCCTCATCGAGCTGATCCGAGAAAGGGAGCCGCTGTGGAACATGAGTGACCGCCGCCATGCTGATATCGTCGTGACCCGGCGACTCTGGGAGCAAGTATGCCAGAGCTTATTGCGAAGTGGGAGGACCTTGATGATCGGGCCCAGAATCAAGAACGTAAGTATACTCTGTTCAGTGTTCTTGATGCATTCTAATTTTTTTTTCTAACCAAGTTGTGTTTCTCCTTTTGTAACAGGTGAGAGGATTGTAAAACAGTGGCGGTCGATTAGGGATCGCTTCAAGAAGGAATTCAATAAAGAGATGCGGGCCCCGAGCGGATCTGGAGGACGCAGGAGCACATACAAGTATGCCGACGCCCTGTCATTCCTCAGGTCAACGATGGTGACATGAGGATAAATATCCACCACATATGATGATAACCAATGTTTAACATGTCTAACCCTCTTATGCTCTTTTAGCCAGGGCCATGCAATTATAGTGTATTAATTGTTTGTTTTTTCTCTTTTGTTCCACAGCACCGTCGGCAGCACTCGGGAGCCTGCAGCACAGTTGAACCCTTCTGGGGCGATCCCTCAGGAGGTCGCCACCGAGGGACACTTTGACAGTGAGGGCCCCTCTGCACCTTCCCACTCCGCACCTTCCCGCTCTACACCTTCCCAGCCTTCCCACGCATCGGATCCCTCTGTCCCATCCGCGAGCGCTGGAGCATCCTGGCTGGTTCCATTGCATGTATCTGCTGGTGAGGATATAGCGTTTCCTGTACCCCACCCCTCTGCTGCTGCCACCTCTAGTACACCTGTAGCATCGTGGCGCCAGTGGCAGAGAGGTTAGGTACAGTGTTATGCTTCCGAATTCTTACACCTGAACGCATCCTTCCAGAACTGTTTGAAAGTTTTGTCCGAGCAAATGGCTGCAGGTTTTAATTTCATAAACAAAAGTATACTCGAGATGCATACACTTCTGGTAACGATGCGTTCAGAGGCAAGACAGTCACCGAACAACACTTTTTTGCAGTCGGTACTTGAGCAAATGGAGACGCTATCTACTTCTCAGCAGATGCAAGTAATGCAATCCTGCCAGTCAACTCTAGCGCTCATTGCCTCTAAAGCCGATGCTCTTTCCACCCATGCTGCAACTGCCCCCCTCCTCCACTGTCCACCACTACAGCCACTACCATCCTCCTGACCCGTACCACCAACCTGCCCATGCTCCATCCCACCAACCCCACCATCAACCACATTGTGCCTGTACCCCGTCCCACCAGCCACAACACTCACAGCGTCCCCGTGCACCTTATCACCAGCCACACTACCAGTGTCCCGTCCGTGCCCCTTCCCACCCATGTGATGATCCTGACCCATACCACTTCCCATCTACTTCATCCGAGCCTCCTCTCCCTGCCCAATACCAACAGCCTCTTTCACCTACTTCCCAACCCTCTTCTCCACCCATCACTGCTTCTGCTTCTGCCTTCCAATCCTCCCAAAACATCAGCTACACCCCTCCATCCTAACAAATTCCTAACCCCAATCCCACCCTCCTGTCCACCCGCTCAATTGCCTTCTCCACCCCTTCACCACTACCTATTGATCCTTCCCCACTACCAACACATTCCTCTCTCGACACTCCCACTGTCGAAGTGTCCCTATCCGACAGCCCCTCCAGCACAATCTCCACCCCGACTTATTCCAATCTCTAGTTTGTTTTGTATGCTGCAAAATGTATTTATTTTTTGTGTTTCAAAATAAAAGTTTAGTTTTGATATTTAAAAAAAAAGTTTTAATAAAACTTTGTTGTTTACAGCTATCTTGTATTTATTCTTTAACCAATATATGGCAGAGCTATGGGGCAATAATGAACGGTGCAGAGCACTATATGGCAAAGCTATGGGGCAATAATGAACGGTGCAGAGCACTATATGGCACAGCTATGGGGCAATAATGAACGGTGCAGAGCACTATATGGCACAGCTATGGGGCAATAATGAACGGTGCAGAGCACTATATGGCAGAGCTATGAGACAATAATGAACGGTGCAGAGCACTATATGGCACAGCTATGGGACAAAAATGAACGGTGCAGAGCACTATATGGCACAGCTATGGGGCAATAATGAACGGTGCAGAGCACTATATGGCACAGCTATGGGGCAATAATGAACGGTGCAGAGCACTATATGGCACAGCTACGGGGCAATAATGAACGGTGCAGAGCACTATATGGCACAGCAATGGGGCAATAATGAACGGTGCAGAGCACTATATGGCATAGCTATGGGGCAATAATGAACGGTGCAGAGCATTGTATATGGGGCACAGCTTTATATGGAGCATCTATGGGGCAATAATGAACTGTATGGAGCATTATATGGGGCTCCTGATTCAATATGGATATTCAAAAACACTTAACCTACTGATGTCTCAATTAATTTTACTTTTATTGGTATCTATTTTTATTTTTGACATTAACCGGTAGCTGCTCCATTTTCCACCCTAGGCTTATACTCGAGTCAATAAGTTTTCCCAGTTTTTTGTGGCAAAATTAGGGGGGTCGGCTTATACTCGGGTCAGCTTATACTCGAGTATATACGGTAGTTTAAACTCTCTCATCCTGCCAGTGTATTCTTCCTTGGGGTGAAATAAAATATTCTGCAAAGTGATCCCGAACTCTGGAAACAGTGGCAGAACTTCTATACGTGATGTTGCTATAATCAGCCAAGGTGGTTTGTTCAGAGTGGTCCTCAATGAAAGCTGTTCCTTGGATATAACATAATTGTGAAGGACAACACACGCGTTCACTACCTCATCCACAGTGTCTGTCTTCAAGTTTATAGATTTCAGTAGAACTCTCCATTTGGCGGTTAAGATCCCAAACGCACACTCCTCCATTCTCCGTGCACGTGTGAGTCGATAGTTGAAAATTCTTTTAGTTTGGGTTAAACCACGGCTGGAGTAGGGTTTCAAAAGATGTTCTGAAAGCTGAAAGGCTTCATCCCCAACATAAACAAAAGGCATTGGTGGCTCAGGGGTTTGAGGCAGTGGTCTAGGGGGGGGAATTGAAAGGTTTGTCCATACAAATGCCGCCCCATAAAAGACAGTTTGAAAACTTGAGAATCATTAGAGCGGCCATACGCCCCAATATCCACCGCAACAAATTTGTAATCCGCATCGGCGATGGCCATCAGCACGATGGAAAAGTACTTCTTATAGTTGAAATACTCGGATCCAGAACCAGCCGGTTTCACGATACGGATGTTTCCCATCCACCGCGCCCAAGCAATTGGGAAACTGGCACACTTCCTGGAATCTGTCAGCTACTTCCAACCATGTCTGCATTGTGGGATGTGGAATGAATTCGTCGTGCAGAGAGTCCCACACTGCACGGCAAGTGTGCTTCACTATACCAGATATGGTTCAAATTCCCAGTCTGAACTGGAAATGTAGAGAAGACAGGGATTCTCCAGTAGCAAGGAATCTGTGAACAAAAGAGAGGAAGAAATTACTGCAAATTCAAAATATCAAACAATGAAAGCGCTCTACATTGTACATAAAAAAAGAATGCTTACCGAAGAGTGACCATCAGACGCTCAGCCGGTGTAATGGAGAATCTGCAATAAGTATAACTCCTTCGGATGAGATGTTCAATCTGCTCCACCAATACATCAAAGTTCTCCACTTTCATCCGCACATAGCTGTGAAACTTCTCAGGGTCTCCTCGTAGCTCCATGAATAAAGTAGAAAAAACTCCCCACGTCATTCTCTGTGCCGTGATGGGGTGGATCCACAAACGGCGTCAGCGCAGACGCATGATGCGCTGTCTCTCTCGCTCCTTCTCAAGAACAATTGTTTTCAATTGATTCGCCTCCACGATGAAATCCACATTGTTCTGCAGAATCTTCGCAATAATGACGTCAATCTTGCTCTGTGTCTTGCTCCTCTCAAACCTGTCACCGATGGGCTGTAGGAACACTGTATATATAGTTTTCAGTGGGCCAATCACATTTTCTGCTTTTCAGGGGCGTTCTTAAAAACCGGATCCGTCAAAAACCGGATGGAACCGGGTGGAAAACCGGACAAAACGGATGACAACCAGATGAGACGGATCCGGTTTTCAGCCGGATCCGGACACCTGATCCGGCTGAAAACCGGATCTGTCTCATCCGATTTTCACAAAATAAGCCGGATCCGATGCTGTGGCGCGACAGCGGAACCGGCGTGCAGCGAAAAACCTGATGTGTGAAAGTAGCCTTAGACTCAACTCCTGATAACTACACATGCTACATGATGTCATAGTGCGTTACGTGTGGGCCAGGGGTTACTGTAGATATTCCATTGGAGAATGAGATCACAAAAATATTGTCATGGCCATGTACAGAATATAAGAACAGCAATCCACTTACGTATGAACAGAGTCCGTGGTGGGAAATGTAATAATCCTTTCTTATTTCCTGTATAAGCTCAATGTGTAAAAAGAGTAAGACAAGCCTGATATTACATTTCATACATCACATAAATATGTAAGACCTGCTGTTTGTACCCTGGGTATATTGCAGCCACATCCAGCGTGCTTTTTCTGTATGAGACCCACTGCCATCAAAGTTACCAAGTAACTAATTGATATATTCAGTGAGTTGAGCGCTTGCTATTAATTGCAGGAACTCTGGATTCGGGATATCAGTATATTCAGTTTAGCAAATAATAATAATAATAATAATCTTTATTTTTATATAGCGCTAACATATTCCGCAGCGCTTTACAGTATGCACACATTGTCATCGCTGTCCCCGATGGGGCTTACAATCTAAATTCCCTATCAGGATGTCTTTTTGATTAATAGGTTTTTTAAAAAATAAATACAGAATAATTGTCTTTTTGGCAATACTTCTGCATGCCCGAAAAACAATCAACATATCTAATATCTGTTTCTACACATTCCTTGTTTGTAAAATAAGCATACTATCATAAAACAGTCATGTTGTAACATTAATTCACCCATAAATCATGTCTTTTTATGGGAAAACCATACAATTCCAATACATTAGCTTGTTAAAGGTGTTTTTCCACCATAATAAGTGATGGAATACTGTTAGGATATGATTGGTTGGGGTCACCAAGACTCCTTTAATGGAGTTAAAAAAAATACCTAAAATACTACAATAAATCAGAAACATAAGAGTTTAATTTTCACATTTCACTAATTTTGACGAAATTTATTGATTAAGCCTCATTCAGATGTTATTTTTAAAAAAAATTAAATACAAAGAAAAACAGATCAGATTTTCATCAGTTTAGTCAGAGTTTCAGCAGTTTTTTACTGACAAGAAACAACAAGTCTCCCCACCTTCTCCTATCTGTCAATGAAAACCGAACAGCACACGGATGGCATCTGAATGCTCTCAGATTTGTTCACTGACCCGTAGACTGGTGTTGCCAATTTCGATCAATATCGGACATGTCTCAGTAATTCTGCAAGGACCACACAGTCCGAGGAAAAATCTGATATGTGAACAGCCCCAAAGTCACAAGTACGAGTGATATCCACAAAAAAAACAGATAGTACTCATAACAAGCTGACGTGAATGAAGTCTAAGGTGCAACAGGCGAGTTGCTAGACATATACTAATGGAATTTCTATACCTTTTTATCATTTTCTTTCTTCCTTTTGCCACCGAATGTCATTAACCTCTCCGGACCTAATGAACTACCATTCACATTGGTTCTGTGTTGTCTATACTCCCTGCTTCTCCCCAAAAGGTTAGCACTAGAGGGGAAGAGTCCAGTTTTGGACAACTAGGTAATCTCTGGATTGGAGGTAGCCACACATGAGGATCAGGACTATGCTCTAGTACCAGAGTAGACAATCTTCCCATAGCTATCACATCAAGTATCAGCAGTAAACACCAATAACTATTATTTTCAGTTCTGCCTTTGTTATTCATCTCCATAGACCTTTCTGTAACACTTGCAATGTGAAGACAAGATTTAAGCTGCTTGCCCTCACTTGCCAAATACTGTTAATAAAAAATAATCTTATTCAAAAAACAACCTCATAAATATTGACATACAGTTACAGTAACAGGGATAGCACTCGCGCGATGCAGTACCAAACTAACGCGAGCTAAAACTTGCTTAAAGAGATTGCCCACTACTGTTTCATTGATGACCTATCCTTAGGTCACCAATGTCTGATGGGTCGGGGTCCGACAACCGGCACTCCTGCCAATCAGCCGTTCCCAATTCCGTCGATGTCCAGAAATGCTCGACTGGGGAGCTGCTCAGTCCTCCGACAATTGCCGTGGCAGGGTACTACACATCCGCCTCCTATTCAATTCAGGAGGATGTGGATGTGTAGCACCCTGCTGCCGACACCATCAGAAGACGGAGCAGCTCCCCAATCGAGCAGTTCCGTCTGGAAGCCGGCGACGCCGTGAACAGCTGACCGGCAGCCGTGGCGGGTGTCGGACCATGACCGACCAGACATTGAAGACCTATCCCAAGGAAACGTAGTGGACAACCTCTTTAAGTTAGGAGAGTGAAGTAACTTGTCCCTTTAGCTTTATTTAGAGCAATTAAAATGCTAATTCATCGAGGCAGCTCAAGAACAGGACACACAATAGGCTAGAAAAGGGACAATTACGATTTTAGCCATAAATAGCAGTGCATAGAGAAATACAGTATAATACGGTAAAGGTAAAGAAATACCAAAGAATAGCACCATAGGGGGTAAAAAGACACATGAGAACTAGCAATGTGCTACACACTTAGCTGCTGTCTGACAGCGTCTTTTACCTCTCAAACGCACATTTCACCCAGTTTCACTAGGGGTCAGGTTAAGGTGGGGGAAAAATCAGTGCCCTTTTAAGACTCCTCTGAACAAGCTCCCTAACAGAGCTGGACTAAATGCATAATGGGTGGTGGTGGTCTGTCTTTTGTTCTTATTTTATTCACACTGCTCCCCTGAGAATTAAGTTTTATTTTTTTTAAATCCAACTTAGAGTTAGTTTTTATGGTCACTAACAAGGGGACTTCTCAGGATTCTTTAGTCTATTCTACATTTTAATCTTTTGCCCAACGCCCCTCTGGTAAAAGTCCTAAAAAATAGTATTAAATAAAAAGGCCCAAAACTTAGGAACCGTATGGCATATTAAAAAACATACAACAAAAAAACAACAGGATATCATAAAAGAGTCTGCATACTGTGTATTTTATTCACATAAATCCCATAGGTAGACCATTATACACTTAATCGGTGGTCTTAATCAATGACTGACAGTGATCACTTCAATGACTAATAACCCAAGGAGGAAAAAAAGTTTAATGTGACAAAATCTTTAATGCTTTTAAAAATGCCTACAATGTATGAGTAATTATGTGTCACAAAGTTCCAAAGTTCTGATTTGATTTTACCATAGTCCCTTGTGACAGAGCTACACATCTATGATAGTTAAAATGTCACTCTGCTTATCAACTCCTTCCAGATTTTACATTGACTATATAGAGAGGCAGATAGAGTGCCAAAAGATACAGTGGCCAAGGAGAAGACCTCTCAGGTGTCATGAGATAGCTGATGAGCACATGTCTTTCAACAAAAGACAAATGAAAAAGATAAGAGATGAGAACAATGCTTTCTTGATGACAGATGGTTTCAGATTGGTCAGAACCAGCAATTTCCAGGTGTAGTGATCTCCAAGTTTTCTTCAGAGATACATCCAATAAATCCAACATAATGGGTACTTGTGAGGTATATAAAGAGGAATTTAGTGTTTAATTGAAGGGACCATAACTTCCTCGTCTAATACTATAAGGATTCAAGTAAATAAAAAGATGATTGGGATGGGATCCTATAGCAAAGATCAAACTCGGCCCCCATTATGTTGTTCGGCTTTGGCGTCTAAAGGTACCATCACACATAGCAACGCTGCAGCGATACCGACAACGATCCGGATCGCTGCAGCGTCGCTGTTTGGTCGCTGGAGAGCTGTCACACAGACCGCTCTCCAGCGACCAACGATCCCGAGGTCCCCGGTAACCAGGGTAAACTACATGATAATTACTTTTAGGACAAGTGGTAGAAGCTTTGAGGTTTGACCATATTGTTTTATCACAGCCATTATAAGAATATTAAAGTTTAGTAACCTTGAGTGTTATTGCTTGCGGGAAGTAAGCAGAAAAAACAGCTAAAGGTTAATGACAGGGTGGTTATGTTCCTAAGAACGCTATTATTAACGTCTACTCAAAACCTACAATATACTTGATATTGCTATTATAGAAGGGCTTTATGTATTACCAGTAAGGTACATGTTATACACAATGCAAAATCATAAGGAAAGATCAAACAGAAAAGGCCGACATATACAGGTACTTCTCACAAAATTAGAATATCGCCAAATACTTTATTTCAGTTCTTCAATACAAGAAGTGAAACTCATCTACTATATAATTGTCTAAGGGTCACTTCTGTCTTTCTGTCTGTCCTTCTGTCTGTCTGTCTGTCACGGATATTCATTGCTCGCGGCCTCTGTCTGTCATGGAAATCCAAGTCGCTGATTGGTCGTGGCAAAACAGCCACGACCAATCAGCGACGGGCACAGTCCGGCGGCAACATGGCCGCTCCTTCCTCCCCGCAGTCAGTGCCCGCTCCGTACTCCCCTCCACTCAGCGCTCACACAGGGTTAATGGCAGCGTTGACCGCGGTGTAACGCACTCGGTTAACGCTGCTATTAACCCTGTGTGACCAACTTTTTACTATTCATGCTGCCTATGCAGCATGAATAGTAAAAAGTTCTAATGTTAAAAATAATTAAAAAAAATAAAAAATCGTTATATACTTACCGTCCGTCGGCCCCCCGGATCAGGAACCGGCCTTTTCCGCTCCTCGCGACACCCCGGTGACCGCTCCATGCATTGCGGTCTCGCGAGATGATGACGTAGCAGTCTTGTGAGACCGCTACGTCATCATCTCGTGAGACTGCAATGCACTCTTCAGACCAGAGCACACGAGGAGCGTCGGTAACCACTTCGATCCTGGGGCCAACGGAGGATGAGTATATCACTATTTTTTATTTTAATTCTTTTTTTTTTAATAGGGATATGGTGCCCACATTGCTATATACACTGTGTGGGCTGTGAAATATATTACGTGGGCTGGGCAATATACTACGTGGGCTGGGCTATATACTATGTGGGCTGTGCTATACAGGCTGTGCAATATACTACACGGGATGTGCAATATACTGCGTGGGCTGTGCTATACACTACATGGCCTGTGTTATACACTACGTGGCCTGTGTTATACACCAAGTGGCCAGTGTTATATACTGCGGGCGTGGTACTGCGCGGGCTGTGCAATATACTACGCGGGCTGTGCAATATACTACACGGGCTGTGCAATATACTCCGTGGGCTGTGCTATATACTCCGTGGGCTGTGCTATATACTACGTGGCCGGCCACGAACAATCAGCGACAGGCGCAGTCCGACCGCGAATTGGCGCGGGATTTGAACCATGCATCGCTAATTGGTCGCGGCCGGCCGAATCCTGTGTATCCAATGTATTATTCTAAAATCTTCA
Organism: Ranitomeya imitator; assembly: GCF_032444005.1. NCBI lineage: Eukaryota > Metazoa > Chordata > Amphibia > Anura > Dendrobatidae > Ranitomeya > Ranitomeya imitator. Next base: position 303,558,097 of record NC_091282.1, read on the forward strand.
TAAATAAACTACATACATACAAATTCTAGAATACCCGATGCGTTAGAATCGGGCTACCATCTAGTCTATATATATTATTGTCTAAGGGGTACTTCCGTCCGTTTGTCTGTAACAGAAATCCCAGGTCGCTGATTCAGCGACAGGCACAGTCCGGCCGCGAATTGGCCCCTCCCTACTTCCGTCCAGTCAGTGCCCCCTCCATACTCCCCTCCAGTCAGCGCCCACATAGCGTTTTAGGACTGCGTTACACCGCGGCATAACTTGGTGTAACGCAGTCTGTAAACGCTGCCATTAACCGTGTAAGTGTGCCCAACTCTTTACTATTGATGCTGACTATGCAGCATCAATAGTAAAAACATATAATATTTAAAATAATAATAATAAAAAAAACCATTATATTCTCACCTTCCACCGTCCGCGCCAGCCTTTCCCGGTCCTCATGACGCTCCGGTCCCAAGAATGCATTGCGGCAATGACCGGACATGATGTACAGTCTCGCGAGACCGCTACATCATCACGTGTTATTGCCACAAGGCATTACTGGGACCGGAGTGTCGCGACGAGCATCGGTAAAGGCCTGGGCTGGAACCGGGGGCCGCCGGAAGGTGAGTATATAACTATTTTTTATTTTAACTCTTTTTTTAACAGGGATATATTGCCCACATTGTTATATACTATGTGGGCTGTGTTATATACTACGTGGGCTGTGCTATATACTACGTGGGCTGTGCTATATACTACGTGGCTGTGCAATATACTACGTGGCTGTGTTATATACTACGTGGGCTGTGTTATATACTACATGGGCTGTGCTGCACACTACATACATATTCTAGAATACCCGATGCGTTAGAATCGGGCCACCATCTAGTCTATATATATATAATTGTCTAAGGTCCACTTCCGTCTGTTTGTCTGTAACGGAAATCTCGTGTCGCTGATTGGTCCCGGCCGGCTGGGCTCGACCAATCAGCGACAGGCACAGTCTGGCCACGAATTGGCCCCTCCCTACTCCCCTCCAGTCAGTACCCCCTCCATACTCCCCTCCAGTCAGCGCCCACATAGCGTTTTAGCAGTCTGTTAAACGGACTGCTTTACACCGCGGTATAACGCAGTGTAACGCAGTCCGTTAACACTGCTATTAACCCTATAATTCTGACCAACTTTTTACTATTGATGCTGCCTGTGCAGCATCAATAGTAAAAACATATAATGTTAAAAATAATAATAATAATAATAATAAAAAAAATAATTATATTCTCACCTTCCTTTGTCCGCGGCAGCCTTTCCCACTCCTCGCAACGCTCCGGTCCCAAGAATGCATTGCGGCAATGATCCCAGATGACGTAGCAGTCTCGTGAGACCGCTACATCATACAGGTTATTGCCGCAAGGCATTACTGGAAACAGAGCGTCGCGAGGAGCATCGCTAAAGGCCTGGGTTGGATCCGGGGGCCGCTGGAAGGTGAGTTTATAACTATTTTTTATTTTAATTATTTTTTTAACCGGGATATGGTGTCCACATTGCTTTATACTACGTGGGCTGTGTTAGATACAACATGGGCTGTGTTATATACTACGTGGGCTGTGTTATATACTACGTGGGCTGTGTTATATACTGCATGGGCTGTGTTATGTACTGCATGGGCTGTGCTATATACTAAGTGGCTGTGCAATATACTACGTGGGCTGTGCAATATACTACGTGGCTGTGTTATACACTACGTGGGCTGTGTTATATACTGCGTGGCCTGTGCTATATACTACGTGGGCTGTGTTATATACTGCGTGGCCTGTGCTATATACTACGTGGGCTGTGTTATATACTACATGGGCTGTGTTATATACAACGTGGCCTGTGTTATATACTGCGTGGCCTGTGCTATATACTACGTGGGTTGTGCTATATACTATGTAGGCTGTGTTATATACTATGTGGGCTGTGTTATATACTGCGTGGGCTGTGCTATATACTATGTGGGCTGTGTTATATACTGCATGGAATGGGCTGTGCTATATACTACCTGACTGTGCTATATACTACGTGGCTGTGCAATATACTACGTGGCTGTGCAATATACTACGTGGCTGTGTTATATACTATGTAGCTTTGCTATATACTACGTGGCTGTGCTATATACTACGTGGATGTGCTATATACTATGCCCGGGGCCCTCAAAAACCTGGAGCTGGCCCTACCTTTACTGATTGGTCGCGCCCGGCCGGCCACGAACAATCAGCGACAGACGCAGTCTGGCCGCGAATTGGCGTGGGATTTGAACCATGCCTCGCTAATTGGTCGCGCCCGGCCAGCCGAATCCTGTGTATTCATTGCATTATTCTGAAATCTTCATAAATAAATTACATACATATTCTAGAATACCCGATGCGTTAGAATTGGGCTACCATCTAGTATATTATATATAGTCATTACAAACAGAGTGATCTATTTCAAGTGTTTATTTCTGTTAATGTTGATGACTATGTCTTACAGCCAATGAAAACCGAAAACTAATTATCTCAGTAAATTAGAATAATTAACAAAAAACACCTGCAAAGGCTTCCTAAACATTTAAAGAGGTCACTTAGTCTGTTTCAGTAGGCTCCACAATCATAGGGAAGACTGCTGAATTGACAGATGTCCAGAAAGCAGTCATTGACACACTCAACAAGGAGGAAAACCCACAAAAGGTCATTGCTCAAGAAGCCGGCTGTTCACAGAGTGCTGTGTCTAAGCATATTAATGGAAAGTTGAGTGGAAGGAAAAAGTGTGGTAGAAAAAGGTGCACAAGCAACCGGGATAACCGCAGCCTTGAAAGGATTGTTAAGAAAAGGCCATTCAAAAATTTGGGGGAGATTCACAAGGAGTGGACTGCTGCAGTCATTGCTTCAAGAGCCACCACACACAGACGTATCCAGGGTATGGGCTACAAATGTCACATTCCTTGTGTCAAGCCACTCATGACCAATAGACAACACCAGAGGCGTCTTTCCTGGGCCAACGAGAAAAGAAGTGGACTGTTGCTCAGTGGTCTAAGGTGTTGTTTTCAGATGAAAATACATTTTGCATTTCATTTGGAAATGTCCCAGAGTCTAAAGGAAGAGTGGAGAGGCACAATCCAAGCTGCTTGAGGTCTAGTGTGAAGTTTCCACAATCAGTGATGGTCTGGGGAGCCATGTCATCTGCTGATGTAGGTCCACTGTGTTTTATGAAGACCAAAGTCAGCGCAGCTGTCTACCAGGAAATTTTAGAGCACTTCATTCTTCCCTCTGCTGACAAGCTTTCTGGAGATGGAAATGTCATTGTCCAGCATGACTTGGCACCTGTCCACACTGCCAAAAGTACCAATACCTGGTTTAAAAACAACAGTATCACTGTGCTTGAATGGCCAGCAAACTCACCTGACCTTAACCCCATAGAGAATCTATGAGGCATTGTCGAGGAAGATGAGAGACACCAGACCCAACAATGCAGATGAGCTGAAGGCTGCTATCATTGCAACCTGGGCTTCCATAACACCTCGGCAGTGCCACAGGCTGATCGCTTCCATGCCACGTCGCATTGATGCAGTAATTGATGCAAAAGGAGCCCGACCAAGTATTGAGTGCATTAACTGAACATTTAAGCTGGTGTTATAAAGTATTCTAATTTACTTAGATAATGGCTTTTGGGTTTTTATTGGCTGTAAGCCATAATCATCAACATTAACAGAAATAAACACTTGAAATAGATCACTCTGTTTGTAATCTACTATATAATTGTCTAAGGGTCACTTCCGTCTGTCTGTCCTTCTGTCACGGTTATTCATTCGCTGATTGGTCTCGCCAGCTGCCTGTCATGGCTGCCGGGACCAATCAGCGACGGGCACAGTCCGGAAAAAATGGCCGCCACCCACTCCCCGCAGTCAGTGCCTGTCAATAGAAATATACAGGGGCCAAAGGCCCAGTCAGCTCACCAACAGACCACAGGAGCACGTGAACCTGTCCTGACCCAGATGTAGCAACAGCTTGAAGACGTGAGGCGGCGATGTATCTGCCATACCTAGGTTTATTGAATATATCAACACTAATGAGCTTGGTATTAGATTCACTCATAGATGCGACAAAAATCGGATAACATTCTTGGATTTGGAATTGAGTGGGATTGGTGGGGAAATAATTAATAGTAGAACATTTATTAACCCAATTAGTGGCAACACAGTGCTACACGCTAAAAGTAGCCATCCCACGCATACAATAAAGTCTATACCAGTCGGGAAATTTACAAGACTTAAAAGAAATTGCTTTAACCCCTTTACCCCCATGGGTGGTTTGCACGTTATGGACCGGGCCAATTTTTCCAATTCTGACCACTGTCCCTTTATGAGGTTATAACTCTGGAACGCTTCAACGGATCCCAGTGATTCTGACACTGTTTTCTTGTGATATATTGTACTTCATGACAGTGGTAAAATTTATTTTATATTACCTGTATTTATTTGTGAAAAAAACGGAAATTTGGCAAAAATTTTAAAAATTTCGCAATTTTCCAACTTTGAATTTTTACGCAATTAAATCACAGAGATATGTCACACAAAATACTTAAGAAGTAACATTTCCCACATGTCTACTTTACATCAGCACAATTTTGGAACCAAAATTTTTTTTTGTTAGGGAGTTATAAGGGTTAAAAGTTGACCAGCAATTTCTCATTTTTACAACACCATTTTTTTTAGGGACCACGTCTCATTTGAAGTCATTTTAAGGGGTCTATATGATAGAAAATACCTAAGTGTGACACCATTCTAAAAACTGCACCCCTCAAGGTGCTCAAAACCATATTCAAGAAGTTTATTAACCCTTCTGGTGCTTCACAGGAATTTTTTGAATGTTTAAATAAAAATGAACATTTAACTTTTTTTCACAAAAAATTTACTTCAGCTCCAATTTGTTTTATTTTACCAAGGGTAACAGGAGAAAATGGACCCCAAAAGTTGTTGTATAATTTGTCCTGAGTACGCTGATACCCCATATGTGGGAGTAAACCACTGTTTGGGCGCATGGGAGAGCTCGGAAGGGAAGGAGCGCCGTTTGACTTTTCAATGCAAAATTGACAGGAATTGAGATGGGACGCCATGTTGTGTTTGGAGAGCCACTGATGTGCCTAAACATTGTAACCCCCCACAAGTGACACCATTCTGGAAAGTAGACCCCTAAGGAACTTATCTAGATGTGTGGTGAGCGCTTTTGACCCACCAAGGGCTTCACAGAAGTTTATAATGCAGAGCCGTAAAAATAAAACAAAAATTTTTTCCCCCCAAAATTATTTTTTAGCCCCCAGTTTTGTATTTTCCCGAGGGTAACAGGAGAAATTTGACCCCAAAAGTTGTTGTCCAATTTGTCCTGAGTATGCTTATACCCCATATGTGGGGGGGAACGACCGTTTGGGTGCATGGGAGGGCTCGGAAGGGAAGGAGCGCCATTTGGAATGCAGACTTAGATGGAATGGTCTGCAGGCATCACATTGCATTTGCAGAGCCCCTAATGTACCTAAACAGTAGAAACCCCCCACAAGTGACCCCATATTGGAAACTAGACCCCCCAAGGAACTTGTCTAGATGTGTTGTGAGAACTTTGAGCCCCCAAGTGTTTTACTACAGTTTATAATGCAGAGCCGTGAAAATAAAAAATCATTTTTTTTCCCACAAAAATTATTTTTTAGCCCCCAGTTTTGTATTTTCCCAAGGGTAACAGGAGAAATTGGACCCCAGTTGTTGTCCTATTTGTCCTGAGTACACTGATACCCCATATGTTGGGGTAAACCCCTGTTTGGGCATATGGGAGAGCTCGGAAGGGAAGGAGCACTGTTTTACTTTTTCAATGCAGAATTGGCTGGAATTGAGATTGGACGCCATGTCGCGTTTTGATGTGCCTAAACAGTGGAAACCCCCCAATTATAACTGAAACCCTAATCCAAACACACCCCTAACCCTAATCCCAACAGTAACCCTAACCACACCTCTAACCCTGACACACCCCTAACCCTAATCCCAACCCTATTTCCAACCGTAAATGTAATCTAAACCCTAACCGTAACTTTAGCCCCAACCCTAACCCTAACTTTAGCCCCAAACCTAACTGTAGCCTTAACCCTAGCCCCAACCCTAGCCCTAACCCTAACCCTAGTCCTAACCCTAGCCCCAACCCTAGCCCTAACCCTAGCCATAACCCTAGCCCTAACCCTAGCCCTAACCCTAACCCTAATGGGAAAATGGAAATAAATACATTTTTTTAATTTTTCCCTAACTAAGGGGGTGATGAAGCGGGGTTTGATTTACTTTTATAGCGGGTTTTTTAGTGGCTTTTTATTGCAAAAAATATTTTTTGCGTTACCACATTTTGAGCGCTATAATTTTTTCCATATTTTGGACCACAGAGTCATTTGAGGTCTTGTTTTTAGCGGGACGAGTTTACGTTTTTATTGGTAACATTTTCGGGCACGTGACATTTTTTGATCGCTTTTTATTCTGATTTTTGTGAGGCAGAATGACCAAAAACCAGCTATTCATGAATTTCTTTTGGGGGAGGCGTTTATACCGTTCCGCGTTTGGTAAAATTGATTAAGCAGTTTTATTCTTTGGGTCAGTACGATTACAGTGATACCTCATTTATATCATTTTTTTATGTTTTGGCGCTTTTATACGATAAAAACTATTTTATAGAAAAAATAATTATTTTTGCATCGCTTTATTCTGAGGACTATAACTTTTTTATTTTTTGCTGATGATGCTGTATGGTGCCTCGTTTTTTGCGGGACAAGATGACGTTTTCAGCGATACCATTGTTATTTATATGTCTTTTTGATTGCGTGTTATTCCACTTTTTCTTCGGCGGTATGATAATAAAGCATTGTTTTTTTCCTCGGTTTTTTTTTCTTACGGTGTTTACTGAAGGGGTTAACTAGTGGGCCAGTTTTATAGGTCGGGTCGTTACGGACGCGGTGATACTAAATATGTGTACTTTTATTGTTTTTTTTTATTTAGATAAAGAAATGTATTTATGAGAATAATATATACTGTATATATTTTTTTTCATTATTTAGGAATTTTTTTTTATTTTTTTTTTACACATTTGGAAATTTTTTTTTTTACTTTGTCCCAGGGGGGGGGACATTACAGATCGCTGATCTGACAGTTTGCACAGCACTCTGTCAGATCACCGATCTGTGTCAGAGCACTGAAGCCTTACCAGGCGCCTGCTCTGAGCAGGCACTTGGTAAGCCACCTCCCTCCCTGCAGGACCTGGATGCCGCGGCCATATTGGATCCGGGCCTGCTGCAGGGAGGGAGGTAAGGAGACCCTCGCAGCAACGCAATCACATCACGTTGCTGCGGGGGTCTCAGGGAAGCCCTGCGCGATGCTTCCTTATACCGCGGCACACCGCGATCATGTTTGATCGCGGTGTGCCAGGAGTTAATGTGCCGGGGGCGGTCCGTGACCGCTCCTGGCACATAGTGCCGGATGTCAGCTGCGATAGGCAACTGACACCCGGCCGCGATTGGCCGCGCTCCCCCCGTGAGCGCGGCCGATCGCGTATGACGTACTATCCCGTCGGTGGTCATACGGGTCCACCCCACCTCGACGGGATAGTACGTCATATGGCAGAAAGGGGTTAAGGAAGAGGATAAGATTAAAGAATTTGATGCCCTTGAAAATAAATTAATACAACGTAAATACCCCAAGTGGTGCCTTGATAGGGCTCGCAAAATAGTGGACAAAAAAGAGAGGGCTGATTTGTTAATACAGAAAAATAAGAACAAAATTAATATAGACAAAAGAAAAGAAAAACCATTTGTGTGCCTTCAATTTAGCCCCCAATTTTCAGACATTAAGTCTATTCTTTATAAGCGCTTGCCTGTATTATTGGAAGATGAGGATACTGCTAAAATTTTAAGCAAGGGAATTAATATTGTTTCACGTAGATCCCCCACAATTGGTAATATAATTTCACCAGGATTGTTCCTATCCAGACCTAGATCCCAAACTTGGCTGGATTGCAAGGGATTTTATAAGTGCAGCACTACGTCTTGCACCACTTGCGCTCACAGCCTGACTGGCAAAACTTTTACCAATTACAATAAGGCCGGTTTCACACATCAGTGCCTCCTGTACGTGAGGTGACAGTTTCCTCGCGTACCGGAGACACTGACTCACGTAGACACATTGAAATCAATGTGTCTCTGCACATGTCAGCGTGTTTTCACGGACCGCGTGTCCGTGTGCAAAACATGGAGACATGTCAGTGTTCGTGGGAGCGCATGGATTACACGGACCCATTAAAGTCAATGGGTCCGTGTAAAACACGTACCGCACACGGACGCTGTCCGTGTGCATTCCGTGTGCCGTGCAGGAGACAGCGCTACAGTAAGTGCTGTCCCCCCCACGTGGTGCTGAAGCCGCCATTCATCGCTGGATAGAAGATATGAAAAATCCTTTTTTTTTCGTGTTTAAAATAAAGATCCCTGTCCCCACCCCCCTCCCACCCCCTGTGCGCACGCCCGCTGTTATTTAAATACTCACCCGGCTCCCTCGCAGCATCCTGTCCTCGCTGCAGCTTCTCCTGTATGAGCGGTCACGTGGTGCCGCCGATTACAGTCATGAATGAAAAAAAAAAAAGGCTTTTTCATATCTTCTATCCAGCGAACGCTGCTGGAGAGAAGATATGAATGGCGGCTTCAGCACCAGATGCAGGGGACAGCGCTTATCTCTAGCGCTGTCTCCTGCACGCTCCGTGTGGTACCCAGTCAGCACGGATGGCCTAAGTGAGCTCACGGACACACGGACAAGGATAATTCCGGTACCGATTTTTCCGGTACTGGAATTATCTGGACGTGTGAGACTGGCCTAATACAAAGGAATTTAACATAAATCAACTGTCACTCTGAGATTGTAGTATATAAAATTGGGTGTAGGGAATGTAAGGTTGCATATGTTGGGTTTACAACTAGGAAATTAAAAACAAGGATATCGGAACACCTGAGAGATATTACAAATTTTAATGTCATTAATAGAAATACATCTATGGTTTCAAAACATTTTGCAACGCACCATGAAGGTAATATCTTTGCTATGTTCATTCAGGGGATTGAGCTATTAAAGAAGTCTGTCCGTGGAGGAGATATTAAGAGACGCCTCCTCACAAGGGAGGCGTACTGGATATATAATTTACAAACTAGATTGCCTTTGGGACTTAACAAAAGGAACAAAATTATGTACCATTATTGTTAAAATGTTAATTTTAATTTACTTTTGCACTTTTTTTTTGTTATTATACGGTTTTTGAATGTTTGTATTGCCTGATGAACTGTGATTTGCTAAAGCATTGTATATACTTTCTCTGCATTTGTGCTTGCATGACCTGCGATCAGACCATGTGATCTGAAGTTTCACTGTGATTTGCTAAAGCATTGTATATATACTTCCTCTGTATTTGTGTAGATAGCCATGATGAAGATCTTTTGGATCGAAACGCGTTGCTATTAGCAGGTTTTTGTCTCTGTTCACATTCCCTTTTGTGCAGGGATGAATTTTAAGGATAAGGATCAATAAAGGACTTTTAATCAAAAAAAGAATATTCCTCACGTCAGTGCCTGTCGCCCGCATACTCCCCTCCGGTCATCGCTAACACAGGGTTAATGCCGGCGGTAACGGACCGCGTTATGCCGCGGGTAACGCACTTCGTTATCACCGCTATTAACCCTGTCTGTCCCCAACTTTTTACTATTGACGCTGCCTATGCGGCATCAATAGTAAAAAATGTGATGTTAAAAATAATTTAAAAAAATAAACCTGCTATACTCACCATCTGTAGTCCGCTGAGCCGCTCCCGCCGGCCGCCATCTTCCGCTGCAGTTTCCGGTGGCAAAGATGGTATGGCAGAAGGACCTGCCATGGCGTCACGGTCATGTGACCGCGACATCATCACAGGCCCTGCTTGCCTGCGCTAGAAAGACCTGCCATGGCATCACGGTCATGTGACCGCGACGTCATCACAGGTCCTGCGCCCATACCAAAGCTGGGACTGGAAGCTGCCGTGGACTACAAGGGGCCTTCGGAAAGGTGAGTATATGTTTATTTTTTATTTTTTCACCTGTGACAAACCTGGCTGGGCAATATACTACGTAGCTGGGCAATATACTACGTCACTGGCCAATACACTACGTGGCTGGGCAATATACTACGTGGCTGGGCAATATACTACATGGCTGGGCAATATACTACGTGGCTGGGCAATATACTACGTGGCTGGGCAATATACTACGTGGCTGGGCAATATACTACGTGACTGGCCAATATACTACGTGGCTTTGTGCTGTATACTATGTCACTGGGCAATATACTACGTGACTGGCCAATATACTACGTGACTGGCCAATATACTACTTCGCTGTGCAATATACTACGTGGCTCTGTGCTGTATACTATGTCTCTGGGCAATATACTACATAACTGGCCAATATACTACGTGGCTCTGTGCTGTATACTACTTCGCTGTGCAATATACTACGTGGCTCTGTGCTGTATACTACGTCACTGGGCAATATACTACGTTACTGGCCAATATACTACGTGGCTCTGTGCTGTATACTACGTCGCTGTGCGATATACTATGTCATTTGGCAATATACTATGTAACTGGGCAATATACTACGTGACTGGGCAATATACTACGTGGCTGCGCAATATACTACATGACTGGGCAATATACTATGTCACTGGTCAATATACTACGTGACTGGGCAATATACTACGTAACTGGCCAATATACTATGTGGCTGCGCAATATACTACGTCACTGGGCAATATACTACGTGACTAGCCATTATACTACGTGGCTGCGCAATATACTACGTGACTGGGCAATATACTACGTGACTGGGCAATATACTACGTGACTGGGCAATATACTACGTGGCTGCGCAATATACTACGTGGCTGCGCAATATACTACGTGGCTGCGCAATATACTACGTCACTGGGCAATATACTACGTGGCTGGGCAATATACTACGTCACTGGGCAATATACTATCTCACTGGGCAATATACTACGTGTCTGGGCAATATACTACGTGGCTGGACAATATACTATGTCACTGGGCAATATACTACGTGGCTGGGCAATATACTACGTGGCTGGGCAATATACTACGTGGCTTGGCAATATAGTACGTGACTGGGCAATATACTACATAACTGGCCAATATACTATGTCACTGGGCAATATACTGCGTGGCTGGGCAATATACTACGTGGCTGCGCAATATACTACGTCACTGGGCAATATACTACGTCACTGGGCAATATACTACATGTCTGGGCAATATACTACGTGGCTGGACAATATACTACGTCACTGGCCAATATACTACGTGGCTGGGCAATATACTACGTGGCTGGGCAATATACTACGTGGCTGGGCAATATACTACGTGGCTGGGCAATATACTACGTGGCTGGGCAATATACTACGTGACTGGGCAATATACTACATGGCTCTGTGCTGTATACTACATGGCTGGACAATATACTACGTGGCTGGGCAATGTACTACGTGGCTGGGCAATATACTACGTGGCTGGGCAATATACTACGTGGCTGGGCAATATACTACGTGACTGGGCAATATACTACGTGGCTCTGTGCTGTATACTACATGGCTGGGCAATATACTACATGGGCTGTGCAATATACTATGTGGACATGCATATTCTAGAATACCCGATGCGTTAGAATCGGGCCACCATCTAGTGACTCTATATGATGTTAGAGTTTCACTTTTTCTATTGAAGAACTGAAATAAATTAACTTTTTGATGATATTGTAATTTTGTGAGAAGCACCTATAAGTTTCATGTACAGGGTTGCTGGTAAGCCGAGTCAGAGCAGGGCTGATTAGTTTCAAAAGTGGACAAAAAGATGAAGCGGAGAATAAAGGAAAAAGTTAGGGTCCTATTCATTAATCCACCTTTCTCTTATTTGTCGAATTTTTAGTGTTTTTCATTTTCACCTTATTCTTTTAATTTGCACCTTTTTAAAAGTCCATTTTACATACAGCGGATGAAATAAGTATTGAACATGTCAACAATTTTCTAAGTAAATATATTTCTAAAGATGCTATTAACATGAAATTCTAATGTGTAATCTTTCACAAATAGCAAAATTCTCCAGTCCATAGCTAGTCTAGGGATGCCTAGCCGTCTTCTTTATGTTAACCCCTTCATGACAGGAGCTTTTTTCGATTTTGCGTTTTCGTTTTTCGCTCCCCCTCTTCCCAGAGCCATAACTTTTTTTTTCCATCAATATGGCCATGTTAGGGCTTATATTTTTGTGGGACGAGTTGTACTTTTGAACAATACCATTGTAACAGAAAACGGGAAAAAAATTCCAAGTGCTGTGAAATTGCAAAAAAAAGGGCAATCCCACACTTGTTTTTTGTTTGGCTTTTTTGCTAGGTTCACTAAATGCTAAAACTGACCTGCCATTATGATTCTCCCGGTCATTATGAGTTCATAGACACTAAACATGTCTAGATTAGTTTTTTTATCTCAGTAATTAAAAAAATTTCCAAAGTTTGGTAAAAAAAAAAAAAATTGTGCCATTTTCCGAGTCCCGTAGCGTCTCCATTTTTCATGATCTCGGGATGGGTGAGGGTTTATTTTTTGCGAGCCAAGTTGACGCTTTTAAGGATACCATTTTTGTGCAGATACAATTTTTTGGTCACCTGTTATTGCATTTTAATTCATTGTTGTGGCGACCAAAAAACGTAATTCTAGCATTTTGATTGTTTTTATTGCTACGCCGTTTAGCGATCAGGTTAATTTTTTTATTGATAGATCGGGTGATTCTGAACGTGGCAATACCAAATATGTCTATGTTTGATTTTATTTTTATTGTTTTTTTTTGAATGGGGTGATTTTGAACTTTTATGGTTTTTTTATTTTTTTTTTTTCATATTTTTAAACACTTTTTTTTTTAACTTTTGGCATGCTTCAATAGCCTCCATGGGAGTCTAGAAGCTGCCACAACTTGATCAGCTCTGCTGCATAGAAGCGATGCTCAGATCGCCTCTATGTAGCAAAATTACTGCATTGCTATGAGCGCTGACGACAGGGTGGTGCTCACAGCAATCTGGCATCAACAACCATAGAGTTCTCAGGGAGACCTCTGGTTGTCATACCGATGCACGGATGACCCCCATTCTGATTTCCTATTCTTTTGCATGTTTGTCACACTGAAATGTTTCAGAACACCAAACAAATTTAAATATTAGACAAAGATAACACACGTAAATACAAAATGCAGTTTTTAAATGAAGATCTTTATTATTACTAAAGGAAAAAGAAATCCAAACCTACAAGGCCCCGTGTAAACAGTGATTTCCCCCTCCACACACACTTAAAACAGAATTAACTGTGGTTTATTGGTTTATCACATCTTTGGAAAGCTGAAATCAAATTCCCTAGCCACACACAGGCCTGATTACTTCCAGACTTGTTCTCAATCACGAAATCACTTAAATATAACCTGCCTGACAAAGTTAAGTAGATCAAAAGACCCTCAAAAGCTAGACATCATGCCGCGATCCAAATACATTTTTGGAACAAATGAAAAACAAAGTAATTGAGATCCATCAGTCTGGAAAAGGCTATGTGGTGAATAGTGTTGAGCATTTCGATACTGCAAATATCGGGTATCGGTCGATATTCGCTGTATCGGAGTTCCGATATGGAGTTCCGATACTTTTGCAATATCGAATACCGGAATCGGAAGTTCCCATATTGCAATGAGCCAGTTTAATTCTATTCAGCCAATTAGGATCCTAAGACATGTGGGCACATCCTGTTAGGCATGTTAGCCATGTTAACTAATGGCATGGCTGTGGCTGGCTGCTGAAAGGATGTCGGTGGTGGGCAATGTGTGGCGGAGACTGCGTGTCTGTGTGTGCGGGCGGTGTCTGTGCGGGCCTGCCAGGGGTCTATATGGGCCTCTCGAGGGTCTGTGCGTGCTGTCGGGGGTCTGTACTGGCCTCTCGGGGGTCTGTGCATACTGCCGGGGGTCTGTACGGGCCTCTCGGGGGTCATCGGACGATGCCTGCACAGACCCGCATAGACCCCTGGCAGCCCGCACAGACCCCCAAGAGGCCCGTACAGACTCCCGGCAGGCCCGCGCAGACCCCCAAGTGGCCCGTACAGGCCCTGGCAGGCCCGGACAGACCGCCGAGAGGCCTGTACAGGCCCCTGCAGGCCCACACATACCCCCGAGAGGCCCGTACAGACCCCTGGCAGGCCTGCAAAGACCCCCGAGAGGCCCGTCCAGGCCCCGGCGGGCCCACACATACCCCCAAGAGGCCCGTACAGTCCCCCCTGGCAGGCTGGATGTGCAAGGAAAGAAAGGGTTTATTTTCATTCCGATATTTGTGTCCCATTGACTTGCATTGGTTTCCGGTATCGGAATCATCGATACCCGATATTTTTGGGGTATCGGACCGATCCAATCCGATCCGATATTTCCCGATATCGGAAGGTATCGCTCAACACTAGTGGTGAACCTTCCCAGGAGTGGCCGGCCAACAAAAATTACCCCAAGAGTGCAGTGATGACTCATCCAAGGGGTCACAAAAGACCATCCCGTATGTCCCATTACATTTGGCATAGAAGTTAAACAGCAGTTCAGAAAAGGAACATCATACCAACAGTAAAATGTGTTGGTAGTGTGATGGTCTGGGGCTATTTTGCTGCTTAAGGACCTGGAAGACTTACTGTGGTAAATGGAATCATGAATTCTGCAGTCTACCAAAAAATCCTGAAGTATAAGGTCCGGCTATTTGTTTGTAACCTCAAGCTGAAGCACACTTAGGTTATGTAGCAGGACAATGATCCAAAGCACACCAGGAAGCACACCTCTGAATGGCTTAAGAAAAGTAAAATTAAGACTTTGGGGTGGCCTAGTCAAAGTCCTGACATTAATCCAATTGATATGCTGTGGCATGACCGTAAAAACACTGTTCATGCTCGGAAACCCTCCAAAGTGGGTGAATTGCAACAATTCTGAACAGATAAGTGGGCCAAAATTGCTCCAGAGCATTGTAAAAGACTCATTGTCTTTTATTGCAAACACTTAATTGAAGTTGTTGCTGCTAAGGGTGGCCCAACCAGTTATTAGGTTTAGTGGGTAATTACTTTTTGACACAACTATATGTATTGTACCCATTAAAGGGCCACTGTCACCCCCCCAGCCGTTATACACTAAAAGAGACAACTTGTGCAGCAGTAATGCTGCATTCTAACAAGGTGGCTCTTTTAGTTTTTGGTGCATTTATTCCCAAAATAAAGCATTTTATATCTTCTCCAAAATACCTGTCTTTAGCCAGGGAGGCAGGTCCTCACCCCCCTGCTTGAAATGCCACACTGCCGTCACTCAAATCTTCAGGGGCACCGCCCCCTCCGCGCTGTTTTCGCATGAAATCCGGCGCCTGCGCTGTGTAGTACTATCTGGTGCAGGCGCAGTGAGCTCTGGCCGTCTGACGTCACAGCCAGACTTGCAGACTGCGCCTGTGCGGCCGCCCTGCCTATGAATCCCAGCCCCGCACTGTGCATAATGCATAACACACTGCGGGGCTGGGATTCCCAAGGTGGGTGGCCGCACAGGCGCAGTCTGCAAGCCTGGCTGTGACGTCAGACGGCCAGAGCTCACTGCGCCTGCACCAGACAGTACTACACAGCGCAGGTGCCGGATTTCATGCAAAAACAGCGCGGAGGGGGTGGCGCCCGGCGCCCCTGAAGATTTGAGTGACGGCAGTGTGGCGTTTCAAGCAGGGGGGTAAGGACCTGCATCCCTGGCTAAAGACAGGTATTTTGGAGAAGTTATAAAAACGCTTTATTTTGGGAATAACTGCACCAAAAACTAAAAGAGCCACCTTGTTAGAATACAGCATTACTGCTGCACAAGGTGGCTCTTTTAGTTTAGAACTGCTGGAGGGGGTGACAGTGGCCCTTTAGTAAGTATTTTTATGAAAAATAAAATTAAGCAAAAAAGTATACATATTTGGTATTGCCACATGGAGAAAGACCCGACGTGTCTGGTTAACCCCTTCATTGAACATAGTTAAAATTAAAAAAGGCAAAAGCCTATTGTCATGGGTTTACTGTGACAGAGAGGAGCCAGAAGACCCAGCGTCTGATTTCTCCTATGCCTGCACTGTTTAGAAGCACTTGATCTTCATAATAAACGGTGCAGGTGTATTTTAGCAGTGCATTGTTTAATCTGCTCAGTTGTGTGTTCTTGGAAGCCTTCCTGCATTAAGGCTCTCAGCTGTTCACTGTTACCCACTACCATCTCCTATATAATCTGGGCCCTGCTAGCCAGAGCTAGCTTCTGCTGCATGGTTAGAAGATGATGGTTTGTGGTTGTTATTTATCTGTGATTGTTGCTAGGTTTTCTCCTACTTTGGTTTTACTCCATCCTACACTCCCCAATGTTTACATCTGTTGTTTGTGTGAGTATATTTGTATGATTGATATTTTCCTTTATCCCTCATATTACCTTGCTAGTCTGGTTGGTTTATTATGGTACACTACTACTACCCTCTTTCCTGGGTGGGGGAAGGGTACAGACTGAGGGTGGATTCAGGAGCTAAGGCAAGGTATGTGGCCCCAATGTTTTCATCATCAGAAGTAATCCAGAGAACACAGCCAGCTAGGGTGCCCCTAGCGTCAGGCACCGGGAAGCATCCACTAGTCCCAGGACACCCGACAACAGAGTCGTGACACCAATGCTTTTCATCATATCGCCTAACAAAAAGTGGAATAAAACGTGCTAAAAAAGATGAATGTAAATAAAAATGATATTGCTGAAAACATCATCTTGTCCCTCAAAATACAAGCCGCCAAACAGCTTCGTTACTGCAAAAATATGAAAGTTATAGCTCTCAGAATAAAGTGATGGAAAAATAATTTATTTTTTCTATGAATTAGTTTTCATTGTGTAAAAGTGCCAAAACATTTAAAAAAATCTAAATGTTTTATCGCTGTAATCATGCTGACCTTAAGAATAAAGTTACCTTATCAATTTTACCACACTCTGAATGGGACAAAAAACAAACCCGATGGTGTCCGTCCTTTTAGGCGAGCATAACAGTACCATTGGCCATAGTTTTGTGTGCCTCTGAAAAGAAGGACACTGCTGAACAGAGGCCAGATGGAGTCCAGAGTAACTCTGCTGTCTTATTATAATGAATGGATCCCTCAGGAATTTCAACTGAATCACGTAATTCGGAGATTAAGATGGAAACCTCGATATAAGTGCTCAACGTAGAGATCAGAATAAATGTGATCCCAAACGTTATGTAAAATGTTCCCAATAAAAGCTTCAACTCAGTCCACAAAAAAAAGAAACTCCCCACTCAGGTCCGTTATCTGCTAATGGAAATATAGGGGGCTTCCACATTACTGGTAGTACAAAACTTTGGAAAAGCACTATGGCTCCTCGCCTCCCAAAAGAAATCCAGCTCTGTATATGGAGTCTGCAAGCTATTCTAGGAAAATCTGTGCTCCAGGAGGCAAATAGCGCTCCTTTCCACGTTCAGCAGAAATTGTCTGACAAATTTCGGTGCCATTTTTACCATGTCCACTTGTGAAAATGTAAAATCTGGGTCTAAAACCAAATTTTTGTGGTAACAATGTAATTATTTTTTCTTTTCTGTACGATAGTAAAATTCTGTGATAAACCCGTGGTATCAATATGATCACTGAACCCTTAGTTGAATTCATTGAGAGGTGTAGTTTGTGAAATGGGATCACTTATGGGGGTTTCTGCTGTTCTGGTACCTTAGGGGCTCTCCCAGTGGGTCATGGCACCCGCAAACATAACAGTAAAATCTGCACTAAATTATGGTGCTCCTTCCCTTCTGAGGTTTGCACTGTGCCTCAAAAGTAGTTCCTAATTCTATGTAGGGTATTGGCATACTCAGGAGAAATTGCTCAACAAACTGAGAGGTCCATTTTTTCCTATTAGCCCTTATAAAAATTAAAATTTGGAGCTAAAAAAACATTTTAGTTGTAAAAATGTAATTATTCTTTCTTCACCGCCTAATGATATAAATTTCTGAGAGGCACATGTGGTATCAACATGTTCACTGCACCCCTAGATGAATTCATTGAGAGGTGTAGTTTGTAGAAAGACATCACTGGGGGGGGGGGTTCCTGCTGTTCTTGCACCTCTGGGGGGGCTGTGTCAATGGGCATGGCACCCTCAAACCATACCAGCAAAATCTGAACTCCAATATGTTGCTTCTTCGATTCTGAGCTTTGCACTGTGCAGCAAAAGTAGTTTGCGACCACATGTGGGGTATGAGTGTACTCAGGAGAAATTGAACAACAAATTGGTGCAATTTCTCCTGTTGCGCTTGTGAAAACAAAAAAATTGTGGCAAAAACCGCATTTTTGAGAGAAAATTTTGTTTTTTTTTATCTTCACAGCTCAATGCTATAAACTTTTGTGTAGCACCTGTGGGTTCAAAGTGCTCATCACACATCTAGATACATTCTTTGAGGGGTCTAGTTTCCAAAATGGGGTCACTTGTGGGAGGTTTCCACTGTTTAGGCAGGGGCTCTCTAAACACGACATGTTGTCTGCTAATGATTCCAGCACATTTTGCGTTCAAAAAGTCAAATGGTGCTCTTTCCCTTCCGAGCCCTGCTGTGTGCCCAACAGTAGTTTTCCTCCTTATATTGGGTATCAGTTTAGTCTGGAGAAATTGCTCAATAAGTTGTATGGTGCATGTTCTCCTGTTACCTTTGTGAAAATGCAAAATTTAGGGCTAAAAGAAATTTTTTGGGGGGAAAATGTGATTTTTTTCTTATTTTCACGCTCTACGTTATAAACTTCTGTGAAGCCCCCGGGGGTTCAAGATGCTCACCACACATCGAAATACATTCCTTGAGGGAGTCTAGTTTCCAAAATGGCATCACTTGTGCATGATTTCCACTATTTAGGCACATCAGGGGCTCTCCAAATACAACAGGGTGTCCGCTGTTCCAGTAGATTTTGCATACAAAAAGTAAAACCGTGCTCCTACCCATCCAAGCCCTGCCGTGCACACAACACTAATTTTCCTCCACATATTGGTATCGGTGTAGTCAGGAGAAATTGTACAACACATTTTGGGGTCCATTTTCTCCTGTTACTCTTGTGAGAATAAAAAAAATTTGGGCTAAAGTTAAATTTTTGTGAAAAGAAGTACCATATTTTTCGCTTTATAAGAGGCACCTAGATTTTAGAGAGGAAAACAAATGTATTGAACCAAATAGTGTGCAAAAATCTTTAATAAAATACAAAAACATTATCTGTGGATGATCTGTTATGGGGGATCTGTGAATTACAGTGCATGGATGTATTCTGAAAGATGAGGGAGGTGGTAGTCACATTTGGTTAATAGTTATATGGGTACTACGGAATCTGATATCATGGGATAAAGCCAGTCTGAGAGCAAAGTTGCAACAAAAGATGTATTTACTCAAAAACAGAAATGTAAACAGAACTAACAGATATTTCTGCAATTGTAACAAGGTCCTCAGCTCTATATAGAGAATCACAGCAAACAGAATAGCGAACAAAACATGGTACAGAGATTCCTGCAATAGTAACGAGGTCTTCAGCTCTATATAGAAAATCACAGCAAACTGAGAAGCGGGGCGCGACCGCTAATGTGAACCAGTCCAGCAAGGAAATAATGTGGAAGCAAATAAGACACTTGAACGAGGAAGTCCAATAAAGTTATAGTGCAAATGCACACAGTACTTAAATGATGAAGTCCAGCAAACTTGCTCACACGTGTGCACAGTAGTTGTTCGTAGGAGTCCAATTGTTCACAGATGGTGCGTCATGTGAATGACGTCCTGGAAAAGAGAGGACGAGGGGAGAAAGAGGGAGAGCGCTATCTAAGCGTAGTAGATGAGTACATCTTTCTTGGAGAGAAAAGCACAGCTTGAATCTTGCTCACCTGGTGTGGTTGTGCAAAGAGGCACAACACTGGGAAAAGTTTTGTACACAAAAGAAATCCTTCCACTGGTGTGCTGCAAGTCGCAGCAGTTCCAGAGGCGAGAGGTAGCTGAATGGGGTGAAGCAGACCACCGAGTAGTAAGTAGCAGAAGCAGGGAGTTAGCCAGCAAGCAGGCCGATGCTCAGGAGCCAGCAGCACAAAATACTCAAGCACAGGTGAACAGAAGACCCGGACTTAAATAGTCAGGACAGACAGGAAGTTCCATTACAGGGCAAGATCCAAGACTCCACCTTGGATCAGGGCGAACAGACACCAGGAAAGTCTGGAATCCTTACATTACTCCCACCTCAGAAGCGGCCTCAGGACGATCCAGGACCAGGCTTGTCAGGATATTTCTGATGGAACAGAGTAATTTTTTCGAGGAGCACAGATATTGTCCACCGGCTCCCAAAAGTTCTCCTCAGATGGATATCCTTGCCATTTGATAAGGTACTGCAGTTGATTCCTGTGGATCCTGGATTCCAGAATCTTCTCTTCCACAAACTGTTCTTGTCCGTCCACTAACACAGGCTGAGGAGGAGGTGTAATCCGACCCTGAAATGTATTTGGAGACATCGGTTTTAACAGGGAGACATGAAACACAGGGTGTACCTTCAAGGTTCTTGGCAACTTCAGACGACAGGCAACGGAACTAACAATCCCAGAGATCTTGAACGGGCCGATGAACTTTTGTCCGAGTTTCTGTGATGGAATGTTCAATCTCAGATTTTTAGTAGATAACCATACAGAGTCCCCTACCTTGAACATAGGTGCAGGCTTCCGAAACCTGTCGGCAGATTTCTTATATCTCTCTTGTGCAGTAGACAGTGATTCCTGTCACCCCTACTCTGGAACCCTCTACCACAACACATCAGACTCTCGCCTACCATCGAAACCTTCAAAAAGAACCTGAAGACCCACCTCTTCAGACAAGCCTACAACCTGCAGTTACCACCGATCGACCAAACCGCTGCATGACCAGCTCTATCCTCACCTACTGTATTCTCACCCATCCCTTGTAGATTGTGAGCTTTCGCGGGCATGGTCATCA
Source organism: Ranitomeya imitator (assembly GCF_032444005.1). NCBI lineage: Eukaryota > Metazoa > Chordata > Amphibia > Anura > Dendrobatidae > Ranitomeya > Ranitomeya imitator. The sequence goes on from NC_091282.1 coordinate 303,579,223, forward strand.
TTCCTCCTGTACCAGTTATGACTTGTATTGTTTAAGATTATTGTACTTGTTTTTATTATGTATACCCCTCCTCACATGTAAAGCGCCATGGAATAAATGGCGCTATAATAATAAATAATAATAATAATAATAATAATTCCTTCAGGGTTTCAAGATTCTGTCTCATTGCCGCCAACCTCTCATGAACTGCAGGCACCGGTGCATTGATCGGGGATCTGGGCAGAATACTGGGATGATAACCTAGGTTGGCAAAGAAAGGTGTTACCTTTGTAGAAGAACTCTGAGAGTTGTTATAACAGAATTCTGCGAGCGGGAGCAACTCCAACCAGTCATCCTGAGAATGCTTGATATAACATCGAAGATACAGTTCCAGAGTCTGATTCATCCGTTCTGTTTAACCATTAGTCTGAGGATGGTATGCAGAGGACAGACAAACATTAACACCAAGCGAATCACAGAATCCTTTCCAGAACTTGGACGTAAACTGCTCTCCCCGATCTGAGATGACTTCGTCCGGAACTCCATGCAGCCGAAACATGTTCTGGATGACCAGTTCCGCCGTCTCCTTGGCTGAAGGAAGACCATTGCAGGGAATGAAGTGGGCAGCCTTAGTAAGGCGATCTACAACCACCAGAATAGAATTTTTTCCCCCCAGAGGTGGGCAATTCAACTATAAAGTCCATTGAAATAGACCCCCAAGGACGAGAGGGGATAGGTAGTGGTTGAAGCAGTCCAGTAGGTGATACACGAGGAGTCTTGAAACGTGCACATACCTCACAAGATAAAACATAACTTTTCACGTCCTTCAGACAGGTAGGCCACCAAAAAAAAGGCTCAGAAATTCCTGTGTCTTCTGTACCCCCCGATGACCCGCCAACTTGGAATCATGGACAAACTTGAGGACCTGCAGCTTTACGGCCTCTGGAACGTATAAACGTTGATCCCGGACCCACATACCGTTTCTGAGAACCAAGTTCACATCAGCAGTCGGATTGGTGACAAATGGGTCTGCGTCATAGGCTTCCTTAATGGTCTTCCATAAGTCCTTATTCTGAATGACTCCGATAAAGTTGGCATCAGACAGGACAGTTTTAGACGGGGTCCCAGGTACGGAATCCGTGGCATGGATTCGGGACAAAGCATCTGCTTTCCCATTACGTGAACCTGGGCGGTACGAAATGACAAAATTAAATTGATTCAAAAATAGACTCCAACGAGCCTGCCGTGGAGAAAGACATCTTGCAGATGTAAGGAACTCCAGGTTGCGATGATCCGTGAGCACAATAACCTGTTGTGATGCCCCCTGCAGATGATGTCTCCATTCCTTAAATGCAGTGATAATGGCAAGAAGCTCCTTATCTCCCACATCGTAGTTCCTTTCTGCAGCAGAGAGTCTGCGAGAAAAAAAAGCACACGGATGTAACAAGCTTTTCTCTCCCGTTCTCTGTGAGAGGATGACCCCCAGAGCACAATCCAAAGCATCCACTTCTACGATGAAAGGAAGTGCTGGGTTTGGGTGAATTAGTACAGATGCAGATGTAAACCGGGATTTAAGACAATCAAAAGCTTCCTGAGCCTGTGCGGACCACAAGAAAGTCTTTTCCTTCCTAGTTAGCTGTGTAATGGGTCGCACAACTTCAGAGAAATTACGAATAAATCGTCTATAAAGTTTGCGAATCCGATGAAACGCTGTACCTCCTTGACATTTTTAGGTACGGGCCAATCAAGAATAGCCTGGATCTTACTTGCCACCATGTTAAGCCCCTGTGGCGAGATGACATACCCCAGGAACTGAATCTCTGTGCGATGGAATTCACATTTCTCAGGCTTAATGTAGAGGTGATTCTCCTTTAGACGCCTCAGGACAGTCTTCACATGCTCCTGATGTTCTTGCAAAGAGTCAGAAAAAATTAAGATGTCATCCAGGTTGATCACGACAAAATGGTCCAATAGATCTCTGAAAATATCATTAGCCAGATGTTGGAAGGTTGCCGGAGCATTGCAGAGACCAAAAGGCATCACCAGATATTCGAAATGCCCATAACGACATCTAAATGCAGTATTCCATTCATCTCCAGAGCGGATCCTAATTAAATTATATGCTCCCAGAAAGATCTAACTTGGAGAAGATCTTGGCCTGTTGCACTCTTTCCAGCAGTTCAGGAATCAACGGCAAAGGGTAGCGATTCCGAATGGTCACCTTATTAAGCTCCCGGTAGTCGATACATGGTCTAAGAGTTCCATCCTTCTTCTTAACGAAAAAGATGGGTGCTCCTGCCGGTGATGAGGAGAGGCGAATAAAACCCTTAGCCAAATTCTCATCAATGTATTCCTTTAAAGACTTCAGCTCCGGAGCTGCAAGTGGGTAGACATTCTTAAAAGGAATAGCGCCCCCCGGAAGCAGCTCAATGGGACAATCATACGGTCTGTGAGGAGGAAGCTGGTCTGCCATCTTCTTCTCACAAATGTCCGCAAATTCACTATACACAGATGGTAAAGTAGATACCTCATTGGCACATTTCGTATCTCGAAGACTCACTAGGCCTGTTACCGGTGTCTCCTTTGATGGGAAAGTGATTTCCTTGGTCTCCCAGTTGATAATAGGTTTTTGAGACTGCAGCCATGGAATCCCTAAAATTAAAGGGAAATGTGGTGAAGAGATCAACATAAATGACAGCATTTCCTGATGATCAGGGTCTATGAAGATTTTCAGAAGTACAGTCTCTTGATCTACTGGTCCAGAGGCTAGAGGGGAGCCATCCACCGTTTCCATAGTTACCAGGGTGGCTCTCTGCTGGATCCCTATGCCATTTTCCCGGGCAAATGTTAAGTCCATAAAATTTCCCCCTGCCCCTGAATCTACCATAGCTGCACAGGGAATCCATTGACCCGATGACCGGATCTTAATAGGAAGGGAGCAATGAGTGTCCTTACGCTCCAGCATCTTGGGAGAGGCAGTCATAGACAGAGAGTGAAAAATGGCATTCACAGAAAAACTAGACTCAGATGTAATGGATTCAGCATCCTGATTATCAAATTCCCCAACCGTGGCCAATATCTTGCGGGGTCACTTGGGACAATTGATAAGAAAGTGATCTGACTGACCGCAGTAAAAGCACAGACTTTCCCGGAAACGATGCTCCCTGCGCTCGTTACTCTCGCGCCGCTGTAGTGCATCCACCCGCATGGGAACTGGTTCAGCCTCCCAAGAGGATTTGCCTGACTGTTCTTTAGAAGGAAGGGAAGAGTTAGTGACACGATTAGAGGCTGCAAATCTCTCCTGTCTACGCTCAGTAACACGTATATCTATGCGTACACAATGCTGTATAAAAGCGTCCAACTCTTCCGGCGCATCTGCATGAGCTAGTTTATCCTTTAGAATTAGCTATGGAGGATATCCCCTATATAAAACATAACTTTTAATATTTATAATTAAAATACTCGGATCCTAACAAACACATACATAGTCACTACACAATGTGCTCAAGTGAATCAGTGCTCAATATAAAAAAATTGGAGCGGTCTTACCAATTAGACGGACAAATAGAAAGAATCCCTCACGTTCTGTAAGGGAGGTGGTTCCAAAAGGTCTATGTATGTGTTTGTCAGGATCCGAGTATTTTAATTATAAATATTAAAAGTTATGTTTTATATAGGGGATATCCTCCATAGCTAATTCTATTTGTGATCCAGAGGATTTAGACACGGCCTATTCTACTATATGCCTTAGCTGCATTCCTGCTAGTTCATCCTTTAACACATTAGACAATCCCCTCTTCAAAATGGGTAATTGAGCATAACTGTCCCAAATCGTATCCACCGCCAGCCGTCTAAACTCAGTAGCGTATTCAATGACAGGACGCTTACCCTGACGTAGTGATAACAAGGCGGTTTCAGCTGTAGTGCGACGATTAGGGTCATCAAACATCATAGACATTGCAGCAAGAAAATCATCTAGGTTATTCAGTAGAGGGTCACGGATTTGCCCAAGCGAGAACTCGGGAAGTGAGCAACATGATTATACATAAAACCTTGGATCGATCAGTAAGGAAATGGGCGGCATGCACATCAAAATACAAAAGGCATTGGTTTTCAAACCCACGAAACTTGTAACGGTCCCCACTAAACCTAAATGGTGGTAACTTTGGAGGAGTAATTGGCTGTGGCTGTACTGGGGGTGGAGGTGCTCGTGCAGTAATCTGCCCAGCCACCTGATTACCTAAGTGTTATGACCTGGTGGTCAGGACAATAATGGACCTGTGGTTAAGAGCACACAGAATGACCTGATAGTTACTGATAATAAGGACGAGCTCTGGGACGTGGGAACTCTGCTGACCGCAATCCCTAAACCTATCAAACACACTAGAAATAGCCGTGGATTGCGCCCAACGCTCCCTATGCAACTCGGCACAGCCTAAGAAACTAGCTAGCCCTGAAGATAGAAAAATTAAGCCTACCTTGCCTCAGAGAAATTCCCCAAAGGAAAAGGCAGCCCCCCACATATAATGACTGTGAGTAAAGATGAAAATACAAACACAGAGATGAAATAGATTTAGCAAAGTGAGGCCCGACTTACTGAACAGACCGAGGATAGGAAAGGTTACTTTGCGGTCAGCACAAAAACCTACAAAAAGACCACGCAGAGGGCGCAAAAAGACCCTCCGCACCGACTCACGGTGCGGAGGCGCTCCCTCTGCGTCCCAGAGCTTCCAGCAAGCAAGGCAAAAAATTAAATAGCAAGCTGGACAGAAAAATAGCAAACCAAAGAAATACAAGGTGGAACTTAGCTTCTGATGGGAAGACAGGTCACAAGAACGATCCAGGAGTGAACAGACCAATACTGGAACATTGACAGGTGGCATGGAGCAAAGATCTAGGTGGAGTTAAATAGAGCAGCAGCTAACGAATTAACCTCGTCACCTGTGAAACTCAGAAACACCCACCAGAGGAAGTCCATGGACAGAACCAGCCAAAGTACCATTCATGACCACAGGAGGGAGCCCGACAACAGAATTCACAACAGTACCCCCCCCCCTTGAGGAGGAGTCACCGAACCCTCACCAGAGCCCCCAGGCCGACCAGGATGAGCCAAATGAAAGTCACGAACCATATCGGCAGCATGAACATCAGAGGCAAAAACCCAAGAATTATCTTCCTGACCATAACCCTTCCACTTGACCAGGTACTGGAGTTTCCGTCTCAAAACACGAGAATCCAAAATCTTCTCCACCACATACTCCAACTCCCCCTCAACCAACACCGGGGCAGGAGGACCAACGGATGGAACCACAGGCGCCACGTATCTCCGCAATAACGACCTATGGAACACATTATGGATGGCAAAAGAAGCAGGAAGGGCCAAACGAAATGACACAGGATTGATAACCTCAGAAATCTTATACGGACCAATGAAACGAGGCTTAAACTTAGGAGAGGAAACCTTCATAGGAACATAACAAGACGACAACCAAACCAAATCCCCAACACGAAGTCGGGGACCCACACAGCGCCGGCGGTTAGCGAAACGTTGAGCCTTCTCCTGGGACAATGTCAAATTGTCCACCACATGAGTCCAAATCTGCTGCAACCTATCCACCACAGTATCTACACCAGGACAGTCTGAAGACTCAACCTGCCCTGAAGAGAAACGAGGATGGAAACCAGAATTGCAGAAAAACGGCGAAACCAAAGTAGCCGAGCTGGCCCGATTATTAAGGGCGAACTCAGCCAACGGCAAAAAGGACACCCAATCATCCTGATCAGCAGAAACAAAGCATCTCAGATATGTTTCCAAAGTCTGATTAGTTCGTTCGGTTTGGCCATTTGTCTGAGGATGGAAAGCCGAGGAAAAAGACAAATCAATGCCCATCCTAGCACAATAGGATCGCCAAAACCTTGAAACAAATTGGGAACCTCTGTCAGAAACGATGTTCTCCGGGATACCATGTAAACGAACCACATGCTTGGAAAAATAATGGCACCAAATCAGAGGAGGAAGGCAATTTAGACAAAGGTACCAAATGGACCATCTTAGAAAAGCGATCACAAACCACCCAAATGACTGACATCTTTTGAGAGACGGGGAGATCCGAAATAAAATCCATAGAAATATGCGTCCAGGGCCTCTTCGGGACCGGCAAGGGCAAAAGCAACCCACTGGCACGAGAACAGCAGGGCTTAGCCCGAGCACAAGTCCCACAGGACTGCACAAAAGAACGCACATCCCGCGACAAAGACGGCCACCAGAAGGATCTAGCCACCAAATCTCTGGTACCAAAGATTCCAGGATGCCCAGCCAACACTGAACAATGAATGTAAGAGATAACTCTACTAGTCCATCTATCAGGGACAAACAGTTTCTCCGCTGGGCAACGGTCAGGTCTATCAGCCTGAAATTTTTGCAGCACCCGCCGCAAATCAGGGGAGATGGCAGACAAAATTACCCCCTCTTTGAGAATACCCGCCGGCTCAGGAACACCCGGAGAGTCAGGCACAAAACTCCTTGACAGGGCATCAGCCTTCACATTCTTAGAGCCCGGAAGGTACGAAACCACAAAATCAAAACGGGAGAAAAATAATGACCATCGAGCCTGTCTCGGATTCAACCGTTTGGCAGACTCAAGATAAGTCAAATTCTTGTGATCTGTCAAGACCACCACGCGATGCTTGGCTCCTTCCAGCCAATGACGCCACTCCTCGAATGCCCACTTCATGGCCAACAATTCACAATTACCAACATCATAGTTACGCTCAGCAGGCGAAAACTTTCTAGAAAAGAAAGCACATGGCTTCATCACCGAGCCCTCAGAACTTCTTTGCGACAAAACAGCCCCTGCTCCAATCTCAGAAGCATCAAACTCAACCTGAAACGGAAGCAAAACATCTGGCTGGCACAACACAGGGGCAGAAGAAAAACAACGCTTCATCTCCTGAAAAGCCTCTACAGCCGCAGAAGACCAATTGACCACATCAGCACCCTTCTTGGTCAAATCAGTCAACGGTTTAGCAACACTAGAAAAATTAGCGATGAAGCGCCGATAAAAATGAGCAAAGCCCAGGAACTTTTGCAGGCTCTTCACAGATGTCGGCTGAGTCCAATCGTAAATGGCCTGGACTTTAACAGGGTCCATCTCGATAGTAGAAGGGGAAAAAATGAACCCCAAAAATGAAACCTTCTGAACTCCAAAGAGACACTTTGACCCCTTCACAAACAAGGAATTCGCACGAAGGACCTGGAACACCATTCTGACCTGCTTCACATGAGACTCCCAATCATCCGAAAAGACCAAAATATCATCCAAATACACAATCAGGAATTTATCCAGGTACTCTCGGAAGATGTCATGCATAAAGGACTGAAATACTGATGGAGCATTGGAAAGCCCGAATGGCATAAACAGGTACTCAAAATGGCCCTCGGGCGTATTAAATGCTGTTTTCCATTCATCGCCTTGTTTAATACGCACAAGATTATACGCCCCTCGAAGATCTATCTTGGTGAACCAACTAGCCCCTTTAATACAAGCAAACAAATCAGACAGCAACGGCAAAGGATACTGAAATTTGACTGTAATTTTATTAAGAAGGCGGTAATCAATACAAGGTCTCAAAGAACCATCCTTCTTGGCCACAAAAAAGAACCCTGCTCCTAACGGTGATGACGACGGGCGAATATGGCCTTTCTCCAAGGATTCCTTTATATAACTCCGCATAGCGGCGTGTTCTGGCACAGATAAATTGAACAATCGGCCCTTAGGAAACTTACTACCAGGAATCAAATTAATTGCACAATCGCAATCCCTATGAGGAGGTAGGGCTCTGGCTTTGGGCTCATCAAATACATCCCAATAATCCGACAAAAACTCTGGAACTTCAGAAGGAGTGGAAGATGAAATAGACAAAAATGGAACATCACCATGTACCCCATGGCAACCCCAGCTGGACACAGACATAGATTTCCAGTCCAATACTGGATTATGAACCTGTAGCCATGGCAACCCCAAAACGACCACATCATGCAGATTATGCAACACCAGAAAGCGGATATCCTCCTGATGTGCAGGAGCCATGTACATGGTCAATTGGGTCCAATACTGAGGCTTATTCTTGGCCAAAGGCGTAGCATCAATTCCTCTCAATGGAATAGGATACTGCAAGGGTTCCAAGAAAAAACCACAACGCCTAGCATACTCCAAGTCCATCAAATTCAGGGCAGCGCCTGAATCCACAAATGCCATAACAGAATAGGATGACAAAGAGCAAATCAGAGTAACAGACAATAGAAATTTAGACTGTACCGTACCAATGGTGGCAGACCTAGCGAACCGCTTAGTGCGCTTAGGACAATCGGAGATAGCATGAGTGGAATCACCACAGTAAAAACATAGCCCATTCCGACGTCTGTGTTCTTGCCGTTTAGCTCTGGTCAAAGTCCTATCACACTGCATAGGCTGAGGCCCATGCTCAGATAGTACCGCCAAATGGTGCACAGCTTTACGCTCACGCAAGCGTCGATCGATCTGAATGGCCAAGGACATAGACTCATTCAGACCAGCAGGCATGGGAAACCCCACCATGACATCCTTAAGGGCTTCAGAGAGACCCTTTGTGAAGATTACTTCCAGGGCACATTCATTCCACTGAGTGAGCACAGACCACTTTCTAAACTTCCGACAATATATCTCCGCTTCATCCTGACCCTGACACAGAGCCAGCAAGATTTTCTCTGCCTGATCCACTGAATTAGGTTCGTCATAAAGCAATCCAAGCGCCAGGAAAAACGTATCAACATCACGCAATGCCGGATCTCCTGGCGCAAGGGAAAATGCCCAGTCTTGAGGGTCACCACGTAACAAAGAAATAATGATCTTTCTTGTTGAACAGGGTCACCTGAGGAGCGAGGTTTCAAGGGAAGAAACAATTTACAATTATTTTTGAAATTCAAGAACTTAGATCTATCACCAAAAAACAAATCAGGAATTGGAATCCTAGGCTCTGACATCGGATTCTGAACCGCAAAATCTTGAATGTTTTGTATCCTTGTAGTGAGATTATCCATCCAAGAGGACAGACCTTGAATGTCCATGTTTACACCAGTGTCCTGAACCACCCAGAGGTAAAGGGGAAAATAGAGACAAAACACACTGCAAAGAAAAAAAATGGTCTCAGAACTTCTCTTATCCCTCTATTGAGATGCATTAGTACTTTGGGCCACCTGTACTGTTATGACCTGGTGGTCAGGACAATAATGGACCTGGTGGTTAAGAGCACACGGAATGACCTGATAGTTACTGATAATAAGGACGAGCTCTGGGACGTGGGAACTCTGCTGACCGCAATCCCTAAACCTATCAAACACACTAGAAATAGCCGTGGATTGCTCCTAACGCTCCCTATGCAACTCGGCACAGCCTAAGAAACTAGCTAGCCCTGAAGATAGAAAAATTAAGCCTACCTTGCCTCAGAGAAATTCCCCAAAGGAAAAGGCAGCCCCCCACATATAATGACTGTGAGTAAAGATGAAAATACAAACACAGAGATGAAATAGATTTAGCAAAGTGAGGCCCGACTTACTGAACAGACCGAGGATAGGAATAGTTACTTTGCGGTCAGCACAAAAACCTACAAAAAGACCACGCAGAGGGCGCAAAAAGACCCTCCGCACCGACTCACGGTGCGGAGGCGCTCCCTCTGCGTCCCAGAGCTTCCAGCAAGCAAGACAACAAATTAAATAGCAAGCTGGACAGAAAAATAGCAAACCAAAGAAATACAAGCTGGAACTTAGCTTCTGATGGGAAGACAGGTCACAAGAACGATCCAGGAGTGAACAGACCAATACTGGAACATTGACAGGTGGCATGGAGCAAAGATCTAAGTGGAGTTAAATAGAGCAGCAGCTAACGAATTAACCTCGTCACCTGTGAAACTCAGAAACACCCACCAGAGGAAGTCCATGGACAGAACCAGCCGAAGTACCATTCATGACAACAGGAGGGAGCCCGACAACAGAATTCACAACACTTAGTCCTGAAGAGCCTGTCCAAAATGAGCCTCCCAGTTAGCAACCTTGTTTTGCAGTGCCTCAATATCCCCCTGTAAAGAGTGGATCATAGAGAACAGCTGATCCAACTTTGTCTCAGTTGACATTATCCCAGCAGATTCCTTAAATGGCTTGAGTATCCTGTAATAATTATATGGGCACTACGGAATCTGATAGCATGGGATAAAGCCAGTCTGAGAGCAAAGTTGCAACAAAAGATGTATTCTCTATAGAGAATCACAGCAAACAGAATAGCGAACAAAACATGGTACAGAGATTCCTGCAATAGTAACGAGGTCCTCAGCTCTATATAGAAAATCACAGCAAACTGAAAAGCGGGGCGCGACCGCTAATGTGAACCAGTCCAGCAAGGAAATAATGTGGAAGCAAATAAGACACTTGAACGAGGAAGTCCAATAAAGTTATAGTGCAAATGCACACAGTACTTAAATGATGAAGTCCAGCAAACTTGCTCACACGTGTGCACAGTACTTGTTAGTAGGAGTCCAATTGTTCACAGATGGTGCGTCATGTTAATGACGTCCTGGAAAAGAGAGGACGAGGGGAGAAAGAGGGAGAGCGCTATCTAAGCGTAGTCGCAGCAGTTCCAGAGGCGAGAGGTAGCTAAATGGGGTGAAGCAGACCACCGAGTAGAGAGCAGCAGAAGCAGGGAGTTAGTCAGCAAACAGGCAGATGCTCAGGAGCCAGCAGCACAAAATACTCAAGCACAGGTGAACAGAAGACCCGGACTTAAATAGTCAGGACAGACAGGAAGTTCCATGACAGGGCGAGATCCAAGACTCCATCTTGGATCAGGGCAAACAGACACCAGGAAAGTCCGGAATCCTTACAATTTGCAATAAACACTTTGGACACTACATTGCAGTGTATATTTACACTAAATATGGCCAGAACCACCATCACCCTTCAGAATATACCCATTGATACAGTATATTCTGAAGGATGATGGGGGTTGTTTGCTCACCTTTACTTAAAGGATCTCGGACTTGTGAGTTCCATAGTTGCAACATTAAATAGTGTGAAGAGACAGATATGTGATTGGTGGAGGCAACTCAGCAACAGTTCCCACCACCAATCACTATCCATCCCTGCAGAAGAGTAGGAGATTCGCTCTTCTCTCCCTCGTCAGTTTTAGGCCTCTTTCACACATCCGTGTCTCTGGTAGGTGTGGTGACAGTTTTCACACTTACTGGAAACACTGTCACACATAGACCTATTCAAATGAATGGGTCTGTGCCCATGTCAGTGTGTTTCCATGGACCGTGTGTTCGTGTGCCCCACACGTAGACCTGTCCATTTTTTACCGTCAGCACGGGCGGAAAAACGTCCAGAACGCATGCACGTGGAAAACACACATTGTTGTCCTCCGTGTGGCACGCATCGGCACCAGGGAAGAAGCACTACAGTAAGCGCTGTTCCCCGCTGCCGGGTGCTGAAGACGGCTCTCATCATTCTCCCCTGCTCTGCCGGCGATTGGCGCGAGCAGAGGAGAATGATGAGAGTTATATTCAAGTCAGAACAATGACTGCAGGTGGGGGCTTTTTCGACTATTACTCCCATCAGCCTACACCTGCTGCCACTAATAACAGTGACAGCAGGAGCAGATGATGGGTTTTCAACCTGGGGATCTGGGGATTTATTATGATGGAATATAGGCTGAACTGGATGGACAAATGTCTTTTTTTGGCCTTACTAACTATGTTACTATGTTACTATGTAAGATGCGACCGTCCAGGCTGAATACCACTGATGAATGAACTGCTGTGAGTGCAGCATCATTCACCAGTGGCGACATCAACAAGGCCAGGCCGAGAGCTCCATCTGCGCCTGCGCTGCAACCCCGGACATTTTCCTGGAGACATCGCATAGAGGCAGACACGGATGAAGATCTCGGCTTTCCTCCATCTGCGCCTAGGCTGACTGAGAAGCTGGAAGCAGGACCCCGGAAGAAGAATGGCGGCCACCATATGCCGCCACCGCTCACCATCGTACCACCGCGCTCATCACCATTACACAACAGGACCATCGCACCACCACCGCAGGACCGCCGCTCACCGCCGTACCACCGCCGCAACACCCAGCAGCATCTGTAAGAACAGTGTTCAGTTTATAAGATGCACCCCCATTTTCCCCCTAATTTTGGGGATCATAAAAGTGCCTCTTATAAAGCGAAAATAATATGGTATGTTAATTTTTTTCCTTCCACATTGCTTCAGTTCCTGTAAAGCACCTGATGGGTTCATAAACTTCTTAAATGTGGTTTTGAGGTCCTTGAGGGGTGCATTTTTTAGAATGGTGTCAATTTGGGGTGTTTTATTCCTCATATAGGCCCCTCAAAGTCACTTCAAATGTGATGTGATCCCTAAAAAAGTTTTGTAAATTTTGTTGAAAAATGAGAATTCGCTGGTCAACTTTTAACCCAGGTAACTAAAAAAACTAAAAAATGTTGCTGATGTAAAGTAGACACGTCAAAAATGTTATTTATTAACTATTTTGTGTGACATACAGTACAGACCAAAAGTTTGGACACCTTCATATTCAAACTTTTCATATTCATTTTCATATTCATACTTTTTTGTTAAGTATATAATTCCACATGTGTTAATGCATAGTTTTGATGCCATCAATGTGAAAGTACAATTTTGATAGTCGTGAAAATACAAAAAAATCTTTGAATGAGAAGGTGTGTCCAAACTTTTGGTCTGTACTGTAACTCACTGATTTAACCCCTATACCCCCAAGGGTGGTTTGCACGTTAATGACCAGGCCAATTTTTACAATTCTGACCACTGTCCCTTTATGAGATTATAACTCTGGAACGCTTCAACGGATCCTGATGATTCTGACACTATTTTCTCATGCGATATTGTACTCCATGTACTACAAATATTACCTGCGTTTATTTGTGAAAAAACGGAAATTTGGCAAAAATTTTGAAAATTTCACAATTTTCCAACTTTGAATTTTTATTCCCTTAAATCACAGAGATATGTCACACAAATTACTTAATAAGTAACATTTACCACATGTCTACCTTACATCAGCACAATTTTGGAACAAAATTTTTTTTTGTTAGGGAGTTATAAGAGTTAAAAGTTGACCAGCAATTTCTCATTTTTACAACACCATTTTTTTTAGGGACTACATCACATTTGAAGTCACTTTGAGGGAACTTATCTAGATGTGTGGTAAGCACTTTGACGCACCAAGTGCTTCACAGAAGTTTGTAACGCAGAGCCGTGAAAATAAAAATTTCTTTTTTTTCTACTAAAAATTATTTTTTAGCCCCCAGTTTTGTATTTTGCAAGGGTAACAGGAGAAATTGGACCCCAAAACTTGTCCAATTTCTCCTGAGTACGCTGATACCTCATATGTGGGGGGAACCAAAGTTTTGGGCGCATGGCAGAGCTCGGAAGGGATGGAGCGCCGTTTGGAATGCAGACTTAGATGGATTGGTCTGCAGGTGTCACGTTGCATTTGCAGAGCCCCTGATGTACCTAAACAGTAGAAACCCCCCACAAGTGACCCCATATTGGAAACTAGACCCCCCAAAGAACTTATCTAGATGTGTTGTGAGAACTTTGAACCCCCAAGTGTTTCACTACAGTTAATAACGCAGAGCCATGAAAATAAAAAATCTTTTTTTTCCACAAAAATTATATTTTAGCCCCCAGTTTTGTATTTTCCCAAGGGTAACAGGAGAAATTGGACCCCAAAAGTTGTTGTCCAATGTTTCCTGAGTACGCTGATAACCCATATGTTGGGGTAAACCCCTGTTTGGGCGCACGGGAGAGCTCGGAAGGGAAGGAGCATTGTTTTACTTTTTCAACGCAGAATTGGCTGTAATTGAGATCGGACGCCATGTCGCGCTTGGAGAGCCCCTGATGTGCCTAAACAGTGGAAACTCCCCAATTGTAACTGAAACCCTAATCCAAACACACCCCTAACCTTAATCCCAATGGTAACCTCAACCACACCCCTAATCCTGACACACCCCTAACCCTAATCCCAACCCTAATCCCAACCGTAAATGTAATCCAAACCCTAACCCTAACTTTAGCCCCAACCCTAACCCTAGCTCCAACCCTAATCCTAGCCCCAACCCTAACCCTAGCCCCAACCCTAACTTTAGCCCCAAACCTAACCCTAACCCTAGCCCTAACCCTAGCCCTAAACCTAACCCTAATGGGAAAATGGAAATAAATACATTTTTTTAATTTTATTATTTTTCCCTAACTAAGGGGGTGATGAAGGGGAGTTTTATTTACTTTTATAGCAGGTTTTTTAGCGGATTTTTATGATTGGCAGCTGTCACACACTTTTTATTCCGATTTTTGGGAGACAGAATGACCAAAAAACAGCTATTCATGAATTTCTTTTTTGGGGGGGCATTTATACCGTTCCACCTTTGGTAAAATTGATAAAGCAGTTTTATTCTTCAGGTTTGTACGATTACAGCGATACCTCATTATATAATTTTTTTATGTTTTGGCGCTTTTATACAATAAAAACTATTTTATATAAAAAATAATTATTTTTGCATCACTTTATTCTGAGGACTATAATTTTTTTATTTTTTTGCTGATGATGCTGTAGTATCATGGCTTGTTTTTTGCGGGAGAAGATGACGTTTTCAGCGGTACCATGGATATTTATATCTTTTTTTTTTATCGCGTGTTATTCCACTTTTTGTTTGGCGGTACGATAGTAAAGCGTCGTTTTTTGCCTTGTTTTTTTTGTGATTGAGTTCACTGAAGGGGTTAACTAGTGGGACAGTTTTATAGGTCGGGCCCTTACGGACGCGGCGATACTAAATATGTGTACTTTTATTGTTTTTTTTTTTTTAGATAATGAAATGTATTTGTTGGAACAATATTTTTTTTTGTCTTTATTTAGGAATTTAAAAAACATTTTTTTACACATGTAAATATTTTTTTTTTTTACTTTTTTACAATGCCCTGGTGGGACATCACATTATAATGACAGATCGCTGATCTGACACTTTGCAGTCCACTGTGTCAGATCAGCGATCACACAGGCAGTGCTCCTGGCTTACCAGCGCCTGCTCTTTGTATGCCACCTCCCTGTGGCCATTTTGGATCCGGGGCCTGCAGGGAGAAGGAGGTAGGAGACCCTCGGAGCAACGCGATCACATCGCGTTGCTCGTAGGGTCTCAGGGAAGCACGCAGGGAGCCCCCTCCCTGCGCCATGCTTCCCTTTGCCACCAGAACGCTGCGATCATGTTTGATTAACATTTTGCATTTTGCATTTTTTTTCTGGATTTAAGTTCTAACTTTTCTGGTGTTTACTAAAGGGTCCTGACTCACAGTTTCTCTTGGGGGGTATCGTTAGGCTGCTCAGCATAATTGCCCTGTGAGTAATGCCCTCTTTCCATAAAAATTAGCACAAAATAAAAAGGCCCAGATCTCTTCTAACTTATGGGTATGTTTACATTCAGGATTTCACATGAAAAAGCACCACAAAAGTGCGCCATAAAATGAGCATACATTTCAAAAACCTGACCTGCACATCCAAACATGGACTAAGTGTGAACAGGTGCTGAACCTAGAGTCGCCAACTCGTATATAGTTAAGTAAATAAGGCAGCACACTGCAGCGCTAAAACATGCAAACTTGAAAACACGAAATTTGAACTGCATTACTGCACTAGAAATATGAAAAATGAGAGCTCTTATTATTATAAGAGGTTTCACATGCACCCATTCAGATGGAGACGTTTATTCTCAGCGAGGTAGGGCGAGCGTAGGACCTGGTATAAGAGAGATGCCGTAAAGAGGCTACCAGGTACACCTAAAATTGGCCATTTTTATGCGCTAAAAGCTCTCATTTTTCATATTTCTAGTGCAGTAATGCAGTTCAAATTTCGTGTTTTCAAGTTTGCATAAAATGAGCATAGTCCAGTGTAAAAGCGGCAGTATTGTGCATACGTTCTGTCTTATGTCATTTTTAACTGCTTCAGGTTTCGGAATTCATGAAGTGGTTCAAAGAAGTGACATGCTCAGAATGAAAACAAGCTGCCTGCTCTCTACACTTCACAGTATACAGTAGAGAGAATGCTACTGTAAAAATGAATGCAAGGCTGCTTGGTATGTTGCCTCAGGAAAACACTATTTTCGCCTGGGAAAACTTGTTGGCTGCGCAAATGTAGCAGTGCTGCGGGCTGATTGTTTGCTCCCAGACACTACACGTGTTTAATGCATTTGATGTTTGCGTATGTTATAAAAGGATGATACCCACTAGGGCTTCAGTTTGCTTAGACAGGGTTAACTGTATTGGCTGGCCCAGTTTGGGAGGGGGAACTGAGAGTTAGTAGCAAGTCCAGGAAGTGACATAGTCAATCAGTGTCTGAAGCAGCAGGTCTAGGTTAGTGGGTACTAGGGCCAGCTACGGATTCCTGGACTCGCAAGAAGAGGTCTGCAGCCCCAAAATAAGTGTGATGCCCCTCACACACAAAAGCACATCAGTTTTTTTTTACTTCAGTATTTGTAAGCCAAAACCAGGAGTGGATGATAAATACAGAAGTGGTGATGTGTTTATTATTATTATTTATTGTTATAGCGCCATTTGTTCCATGGCGCTTTACATGTGAGGAGGGGTATACATAATGAAAACAAGTACAATAATCTTAAACAATACAAGTCATAACTGATACAGGAGAAATGAGGACCCTGCCCGCGAAGGCTCACAATCTACAAGGGATGGGTGAGAATACAGTAGGTGAGGGTAAAGATGGTCATGCAGCGGTTTGGTCGATCGGTGGTAACTGCAGGTTGTAGGCTTGTCTGAAGAGGTGGGTCTTCAGGTTCTTTTTGAAGGTTTCGATGGTAGGCGAGAGTCTGATGTGTTGTGGTAGAGGGTTCCAGAGTAGGGGTGATATGCGAGAGAAATCTTGTATACGATTGTGGGAAGAGGAGATAAGAGGGGAGTAGAGTAGGAGATCTTGTGAGGATCGGAGGTTGCGGGTAGGTAAGTACCAGGAGACGAGGTCACAGATGTATTATACTTTTCCTCTGACTGTTCTATTCCTGGTTTTGACACTGAGGTAAAAATTCACCAAATATTCAGTGCGTGCACATGACCTTATGCTGTGTGCCCTCGATGAGCTTTTGGTGAGTTTTTGTTGTTGCAGATTTTCTGCGCCAATTAAGTAAAATAGGCTACTAGCATTTTGTCAAGAAATATACAGCGTAAAAAAATAATCACAAGCTCATTGTGGGAACATATCCTCAAACTTTTTTTTTTCATGTCTGCAACATGTCAATTATTTAAGCAGTTTTTGCAGTTTTTCACTTAACGTAAACGTATTTAACGTAAAAACACTGCAAAAATACACTTAAACAAGTGAGTGTAAAAAAAGCACGTGTGTTTTACACACCATTTTTCCTTCCAACACTGAGGTTTTAGGTGCTAAAAAATCTGCTACAAATACTCAATGTGTGCACATACCCTCAACGTAACTTTAAAGTAATTTTACCCTCTCCCTTTTCACACAGCGTGCCGCTAGAAGGAAAAGAAAGTGTATGCAAAGCTGAAGTGATTCCTTTACTGGTGCAACTACTGGATGATAGTGATGCTGAGGTCAGAGCTAATGTTGCAGGGGCTTTAATGTATATTACCATCACCACACAAGGTAAAACCTGGTTTCGTGTTAATGGGATAATCCTAAATTTCATTCTATTCTTCTCACTATGCTATTCTTTCACCAGGTAAATATGCTGCCCTCCATTCTGGTGCCATTCCTAAGATGCTGGCTCTTATAGAAGATAACGACAGCAAGGTGCGACTAAACTGCCTCAAAGCATTAACAACTCTCTCCGAGACTCCTGAGGGACGGAAACTTCTTCTACAGGATGCAAGTTTAATCCAAGCATGTACGGAGGACTCCAGTGAAGCAGTCAGCAGGGCCGCCTCTATAGCAGTGAGAGTCATACAGTGGAAACCATGAGCTGAATTGTCCACGTCACATTATCTATTCCTTGTATAGATGAAACTGTAGGATTCATCTTTTTATCTCTAATAAACCTGGCTTTACTGGAAGGACTGGGCGTCTGTAGTCATCAGTTAAGAAAACGTATATACATTAACTAAAAAGAACCACTTTAATAATCCATCCACCCGTTCTGGAGACAATGTGTATTGCTTTTACACCATTAGTCCTGATAAGTAGTAATATGAGGTCAAGGTGTAGTTTGTAAGTCACGTAGAGCTCAATACTAAATATTATGATTTCCTGTAGTCTGAGCATAACTGACATATTCTACAGTAAGTTCTTGATATCAAATTGATATTCTGAGTCATTTTACAGTCACCTTTCCCCAGTAATCGTTAGTTCAAATTCTCCCTTATCATTTGCATACCTTAATTAAGTCTTGTAACTTTATTCTTTTCTATGATAAGGTAAAGGAGATCAATATCCCTATCATAAATATGTTGCCCTTGTAAAGTGTCTCAGTCATTACCATGTGTGATGCCAATGCTGTCTTTTCTAGGTTTATGAGTATTGTAAATTTTAATTAAAATGCAACTTGATCATTACATAGCAATGGTCCAGAGAAATGATGAGTGACAACTTGAAATATTTTTAACTATGCAAATTTCCTCCTGCCAACATCCAGATGATTAATTTCTTTCCCTCACTGTGGTGGCTTAGTTTGTAATTTGCCTGTGACATGTATGCTGCTGTATAGGGCACAGTCTGCAGCTTCTCCTGTGCCATAGTAGACCTGTTGTTAAAGGGTTATGTGGTGAGGTAGATTCTCTAAGCCGTAAGTCTTGGTGAACAGTACTGTCTAGCTGGGCTTGTCGGACAGCCTATAGAACATATGTATATTCAACACAACATATAACTAAGCAAAGCAGAAAGCACTAGATGCAGCAGAGCCAAATGTGTGGACAACACTGGAACAGCAAAGTACTAGATGCAGCAGCACCAGAATAGTTCAGATGAGTTGCTGTAAGAAAAAATAACAGTTTCTTCCTTTCTCAAGTTCACAGCACACAAAAAAGATATTAAGTTAGGCTGGTTTCACACTTGCTTTTTTAAACGCATGCGTTTTTAAAAAAAAAAAACGCATGGTGAAAAAACGCATGTAAACGCTGCGTTTTTTTGACGCATGCGTTAAATGCATGCGTCCAAAAAACGCAGCGTTTACACGCGTTTACATGCGTTTTTGCATGCGTTTGCGTTTTTTTGAACATTTCACAAAAAAATTCAAGGAGCCAAAAAAAGATAACCTGACACCACCAATGGGGATAGAGAGGGCGTATATGATGGGCTCTCTCAGGGTCGGCTCCAGGTTTTTGAGGGCCCCGGGCGAAAGAGTCTCAGTGGGCCCCCCCCCCTTTAACACATACCCGATTTATGATGCACAGATATGGCAGAGAAATGTATAGTACAATGCCAGATTTCACTTCTTACATGAGTGACAGCTATTGTAAATTCTGCAGTGTATATATACAGGACAGGAGGAGTGGTACTGTGCAGTGTATATATACAGGAGGAAAGGTGCTGTGCAGTGTATATATACAGGAGAGGTGCTGTGCAATGTATACATACAGGAGGAAAGGTGCTGTGCAGTGTATATATACAGGGGGAAAGGTGCTGTGCAGTGTATATATACAGGAGAGGTGCTGTGCAGTGTCGTGAGCAGGGCGTTGTTGTATCAGAAAATCTTTTCTGTTTTGAGTTTTTCTATGAAACAAAGACTTTTCTACATAAACAACGTTGTTTGGTTTTGCGGCCCTAACAGATCTGTGCTACAAAGTAACATCGCTCGGGCATTAATGAGGGACCTGATGCTGAATCCTTTCCACAAACCCTAATGACCCAATTAGTGCCCCGTCATTAGAAGCTCATTAAACGCCTCCCTGTCCCGAGCAATCATGTACAGTATGGGGGGATCCTGCAGCCCACCCGTGACTGCTCCATACCATACACTGCCCTCTGTCGCTCTCACTATTATCCTGTGCATTTCTCCTTCATCGTTACCCCATGTTACACTTGTCACCCCCCACTACAGAGTAGCAGGGCAGCCAATGTCACCCCCTCCCGGACCCTAATGGCAGCAGGAAATGTCTGCTCCTCTATTGGGTTGGAACCTGATTTAATCAAGGAATAATGTGGATTTGTTGCCGGTGGCTGCAGGGGAAGGGTTAAGTGATGCCATGTCCTTGGTGGGAGCAGTGGCAGCTGCTGGGACCTGGACAGACACAACCAATGTTGCTGTGACTGCACAGTGTGACCTGGAGGAGAGAAACTGAGACTCCGGAGCAGAAATCACCCACATGCCAGCACTGGGCAGAGTCCCTCCAGTCACCAGCCTGGGGCCACGGGGCCCCAACCTACAGCCCACATGGCAGCAGCTCCCCTTCCTCCTGGCATCTGGTTAACCCCATTTATGCGGGTCAGATTGTTATATTTAAGGTTTAGCAATAACCTTCATACAGATGGGAAGGGGTTAAGCTTCTTCCTACCCCACTGGTGCAGGTTTGGTGCAGCATGCATGTATTCTGGGGTTCTGGGAGAGCTCCTCCAGACATCACCCACATTTTTAGGCAGCAGAGACAGACAGCAGCAGACTGAGCCACAGGACCAACTGCAATTATTGCTGGATACCTTTGCACTCTGGTAGGACTAGCTCCTCCGGAATCTTCCTGATAAGTTCAGCTCAGCAGCACTGTCTGCAGCCAGCCAGGGGCCAGAGCAGAGAACTGCTCTCTCCGCCCACAAACAGTCACACTGGCTGCCTTCTCTTAACCCCTATGTGTGCCTGCCTGGCTGCACTGACTGAGTGAGAAGATGCTTGTGTCAGAGCTGGCACATAGGGGTTAAGAGAACGCAGCCAGCAGTGACTTTGTGGGCGGAGAGAGCATGTTATCTCCTGCTCTGCTCTCCCAGCTGCTAGTGGGCCCCCCTTTCTTCCCAAGGCCCCGGCATTTGCCCGCTGTGCCGGGTGCTGACGCCGGCCCTGGGCTCTCTATATATTGACCCTAGGGGTACAGAAATTTTAACAGCTTGCTACTGTTTCCTGTGTCATGATGGATCTTTCCATGGAGAGCTTTTATTTCAACCTGATTTCAGCTTCAAGATTTTTCTGGCCTGTGCTTTTGCTTGGGAGCAAGACCGAAACCGCCAAAGATGGAGAAGGAGACAACGTAGGCGTTTTTGGAGGCACCCCATCATTGAAGTGCGTGAGAGTCGTGGAGCCTATCACACGCTCTATGCGGAGCTGAATGCCAACCCGGAGAAATTCCAGGATTACACGAGAATGTCGCAAGAATCGTTTCGGGATTTGCTGTCTCGTGTCCAAGAAGCCATACGGCGACAGGACATACAGCTCCGTAGAGCGATTCCACCCGAGGAACGTCTGCTAGTGACATTAAGGTACTTTCAAAATCGAAACCAATGACAGTCCAAATTTTTGTTATGACATGTATTTTATGTGTTTTTTTCTTTTTGTTATTTTTAAACACACCATAAAAAGAGTAGATTTTAATGTTGTTTTTTTTTGTTTCTTTTTCTTCTACATTTCTTGCCACAGGAGAGAGTTTATCTTCCCTCCACTTCCAATACCGCCTTGGAATATCAACCCTGTCCGGAATAGTTGTGGACACCTGTCGTGCATTATGGAATGTACTCCATGAGGAGTTTATACCAGTACCCACCGTGGACATGTGGCGTGAAATTTCCGATACATTTTTGAATGTGTGTGATTTCCCCAACTGTTTAGTGGCGGTGGATGGAAAGCACATCCGCATTATCAAACCTGCCAGAACCGGATCTGAGTTTTTTAACTACAAAAAATATTTTTCTGTAGTGCTCATGGCAATAGCGGATGCGGAGTGTCGCTTCATCGCCGTGGACATTGGAGATTTTGGCCGTGGCAATGATTCCCAGACTTTCAAGAGCTCGGATATGGGCCGTCGGGTGTATGGCAACAATTTTAATTTTCCCCCTCCACAGCCTCTCCCCAACACTCAAGGTCTACCGCTGCCATTTGTTATGGTTGGGGATGAGGCCTTCCAGATGTGTGAAAATCTCCTGAAGCCATATTCTACATATTCTAGTCGGGACTTGGACCACACTAGAAGGATCTTCAACTACAGACTGACTAGGGCCCGAAGAACAGTAGAGTGCACCTTTGGCATTCTGGTTGCTAAATGGCGCATTCTTGCAACAGCCATAAATCTAAAAGTGGAAACAGTGGACGAGGTGGTCAAAGCCTGTGTGGTTCTCCACAATTACCTAATTGCTAAGGAGCGACCCCACATTGAACTGGATGAACGAGTTGCACACCCACTGCCTGATTTTCAGCATCACCCGATGCGGTCAACTGCAGCCGTTGGTCTTATGCGGGACCAATTTGCGGCCTACTTTGTTTCCGATATTGGACGGGTGTCATGGCAGGACAATGTTGTGTAAATGTCCTGTTGTATGTTTATCTTTACCAATTATTATATACTGATAAAAATATTTCAAATTAATAAACTTGAGTGTTGGTTGTGTTGACCGTGTCTCCTATCTTTTTCCTCTCTAAACAAAGGTTTACCGAAGACGGTCAGTAGATATGTATGTATATCATATTTTGTAATCCAAAACCAGGAGTGGGTGATAGATGATGAGGTAATAGTTATTATTTTAATATCATAATTGACCTCTTATATTGTTGCACTCCCTATTTTGATTTACAAATAATGATATAAAACACTGGCCACATACTTCTAATAATGGCAACCATGTTGATTTATTGGTAACCATGTTGATTTATTGGTAATCTTGTTGACGTCATTGCGTCAAGACTGAGACAATCACTGTCACGCTATCTATACCCATCAAGTCAAGTGTCAGAAATAATGAATTCATGATAAACATATACATGCTCATGAATTCACAATTTCTTACACCTGGCCAGGTGAGCATAGATATGTAGCGTGTGACAACCATTGTCACCTCATTTGTTAGGTATAAAGAAGAGAATATTGTGAATATACAAAGCAGTTATCAACTCAATAGGTCAGGTGTCTTAACTTATGAGTTTTTGGACACCTGACCTGTTCAGTAGAGTACTGAACTTGATTTCCACCATTTTCTCTTTGTACTGTCACACTAGGTACAAAAAAAGAGTATGGAAATAACTGTTATATTTTTTGGGCCAACTCATATCTGTATACTAAAGATGCACATATAGATGTAGTCTTGTATTTTAAACTACTGGAGATATGTTTTGGCCCAAAGAATAAGTGTGTGGCGAAGTATATTGGTGTGTATTGACGGCGGCGATAGACACAATAACATACAAACATAATTGTGGCAAATTAAAATTTTTTTATTTAGTTAACAAACAAATTTAAAAACTTATTTTTTGGTACCGCGATGGGTTGTACCGCGACGGCTTGGGGTAGAGTGACGTAAACGGGGGGTGTTAAGAACTAAAGCCTGGCTCACCGTGGAGGAGGCAGAGGTGGCAGGAGAAGGGGCAATGAAACTGGAAGGGTCTGGAAGTTCGGGGATGGGGCTTAACACATGAGAGGCATGAGACGCACTGGAAGGGTGAGACAAAACTGACAATACAGACACATCGGTAGGTGATGGGGGAGGAATACTAAGAGTTTTTTGTTTTTTATGGGTTTTCGGAGTTTTCTTTTGTGTTTTCCTGGTAGGGGGACGTCTTGGTGGGCTCATATGTTGTTGCGTGGTGGCGGGAGACATGTCACGGTCCGGCTCTACTATCTCACAGTCCATTTCGATTGTGGATCGCTCGGCCATGCCAGAGTTCAACTGCATCGTAGCGGGGGGGGGGAAAACATAAAGCCCTGCCAGGGTCCTGGTGCATCATTGGGGGGGGGGAACATAAACCCCTCCCAGGGTCCTGCTGCATTGCTGCAGGGGGGGAACATAATGCCCTCCCAGGGTCCTGCTGCATTGCTGGTGGGGGGGAACATAAAACCCTCCCAGGTTCCTGCTGCATTGCTGGTGGGGGGGGACATAAAGCCCTGCCAGGGTCCTGCTGCATCGGGGTGGGTCCTGCCGGAAAGCCATGCCTGGGTCCTGCTGCATCGGGGTGGGTCCTGCCCGGAAAGCCATGCCTGGGTCCTGCTGCATTGGGGGGGGGCCGGTCCGATACGCCATGTCTGGGTCCTGCTGCATCGGGGGGGCGGTCCGATACGCCATGCCTGGGTCCTGCTGCATCGGGGGGTGTCCTGCCCGGAAAGCCATGCCTCGGTCCTGCTGCATCGGGGGGGGGGGGTCGGTCCGATACACCATGCCTGGGTCCTGCTGCATCGGGGGTGTCCTGCCCGGAAAGCCGTGCCTCGGTCCTGCTGCATCGGGGGGGCGGTCCGATACGTCATACCTGGGTCCTGCTGCATCGGGAGGGGGCCGGGCCGAAAAGCCACGCCAGGGTCCTGCGGCATCGTGGTGTCAGTGGAGGAGGTCCAAGCCGGAGCAGCGGTTGTCATGGTGGTGGCGGTGGGATGTCCAACAGCACTCGTCATCGTGTTGGCGCTGTAGTGGAGTACACCTGTGGATGGAATAGAGGTGGCCGTGCAGTGGTATGCAGCAGAGGTAGGAATGGAGGTTAATCGTGACAGTGACGGCACAGTTGGATATGCCGCCACTGTCTGCTGTACATTGCGACTCTGCTGCATAGCCTGCACAAAAGCAACATTGCAGGCCTGTATCACACTGAGCTGGAGATCAGGGCTAAGGTGTTCCGACATGCCCTGCTCTATTTGGTTAAAAAAATGATGAGCTGGCCTCTGGAGGTCGGCTTTAACTTGATCAAGGCTTTTGGTGACAAAGCCTTGATTGCTTCGTGTAAAACTGAGCTCAAGTGCAAAAACTCGGGCATGAGTGACGTATCCGAAGCCCTCTGTCGCTGCCGGGATGAGCCCGCAAAAAAGGGTGCAGTGAAAGAGGACTGCGAAAGGGGAATACCTGATGGGCCAGCTCCCTGGTCTCCAGTGAGTGTGGAAGGCCCACCTGCTGCTGAGCTGCTGGATGGCTGGGACAGGTCCGTGGCTGCCGGCTGAAGGACCGCTCCAGAACCTGGGGTGACAGTCGTGCTGTGTGTGCTGTGAAAAAAGGAAACAGAAAATTAATACCAAAATATAACAAGACGGTACATCCTGTGGAATATGAAATTACATATTATGTCAATGCAATACAACCGGAAGCATGTGAGAAATACTTACGTTCTCATGAGAATGACCGGTCTTAAAAAGGACAGCACACGATGGTACTTGTACAGCCGGTGCCTTGCTCCGGAACCACTTGCAGCACGATTCTCTGCGCGTACGTCCTTGTTGAAGCGGTCCTTCATGGAACGCCAACGTGTTCTTATTTTCTCCACTGTGAAATAAAAATAAAATATAATGGTCAGAAAATGGACTTTTGGCCGTGCAAAGACAACTGTGTGTGATGAAAGAAACTCCGAAAAGTTTCTTTAATCACACACAGTCAAGACAGCACAGCCAAGGTCTGCTGTTTCACACTGCAGTGCAATACTTACCAAATGCATTACGGACCCGTGGCGGGGCATTCTCCCAGCCATCCCACAACGCTTGTGCCACCTCACTCCATAAGCGGCGTAGTGTGCTGTTTACTGAATGCTGTGGATCCCGGGCGTCCCACAACGGAACTCGCTCCTGGACAAGGGTTATCAGGAGGTCGTTATCTATACGGTCATCATCCCATTGTGTAACCTAAAATTAAAAGAAAATCATTTAAGTTTGCTCAATCACATTAGGAAAAAAAAATTATCAGATGATGAGAAATGGCATGAATATGAAAGTCAACTTAGAAAAGGATTCTAGAAGAAAAATTAAAAGAAATACAAGGGTAAAGAAAGGAAGATTCAAGAATATTACAATGAGGACAGCCTGCCTTGTATACATACCCGCTGCCGTCTTCCCACCGGACCTTGACTCCGCTGCTCCGTCCCTGTCTGTCCCTCAGTAGAAGTGCTCTAAAAAAAAAGAAAAATCAAATTGTCACATGTGTCGATGTGACAGTGAATACTTACCAAGCTGACGGGCCAAAAACTCACCTCACTCACATGATCCACTTCCGACTGACGTGGCTCAAACTCATCAGATGAAGACTCCGCAGAAGACATTCTGATGCATGTTGAAAGAAAAAAATGGAAGAAATTAGGACATGTAGATCCAAAAAATTGAAAATAAAGGCATTTGCTAGGATATACTCACATTGCTCTGGGTCTTGTCCACCAAAATGCGTCCCAGCAGTGTCTTGTCTTCTTGGGAGTCTGATGAGAAGTGTCCAGAAACTTCCCCCAACCTCCCTTTTATCACCCTGCTGCTAGGGGGTGGCTTATCAGTGTCTAGACCACCTTATCTAAATTGAAACGCATGTGTTTAAAAACGCATGCACAAAAAAACGCATGCGTTTCCATTGACTCCAATGTATTTTTTTACACAAAAAAATGCATGAAAACGCATGCGTTTTTATGTGTCAAAAAAAGCCTCTCAAAAAGGCTACGTTCACATTTGCGTTGTGCGGAGCTGCGTCGGCGATGCACCGCACAACGCAAACAAAAATGCAACAAAACGCACGCTAAAACGTAGCGTTTTGCGATGCATGCATCCTTTTTTGCCGAATTTTGGACGCAAAAAAAATGCAACTTGCTGCGTCCTCTGCGCCCTATGCTTGCGGCAAAAAAACGCATGCGTCGCAAAACGCAGCACAACGCATGTCCATGCGTCCCCCATGTTAAATATAGGGGCGCATGACGCATGCAAAACGCTAATGTGAACGTAGCCAAATACTACATGTTGCATTTCTGCAAATAAACGCATGCAGCAAAAAAACGCATGCGTTGCAAAACGCGACCAAACGCGTACAAAAAAACGCATGCGTTTTTAATGTTAATTATAAGGAAAAAACGCATGCGGGTTTTTTTTTACAAAAAAACGCTGCAGACAAAATCGCAAGTGTGAAACCACCCTTACAAAAGAGAAAATAAAACTTTTATTGGTTCTTAAATATGATCTATGAGGCATAAAGCTTGATGCCGTCCATGGCGTAGATTCCAAAAGAATAATAATAATAATTAATAATAATTTTATTTATATAGCGCCAACATATTCCGCAGCACTTTACAAATTATAGAGGGGACTTGTACAGACAATAGACATTACAGCATAACAGAAATCACAGTTCAAAATAGATACCAAGAGGAAAGAGGGCCCTGCTCGCAAGCTTACAAACTATGAGGAAAAGGGGAGACACGAGAGGTGGATGGTAACAATTGCTTTAGTTATTCGGACCAGCCATAGTGTAAGGCTCGGGTGTTCATGTAAAGCTGCATGAACCAGTTAACTGCCTAAGTATGTAACAGTACAGACACAGAGGGCTATTAACTGCATAAAGTGTATGAGAACATGATACGAGGAACTTTTTTTTTTTTTTTTATGATAGGCCACACCGGGATCATTAGGTTAATGTGTTGAGGCGGTAGGCCAATCTGAACAAATGAGTTTTTAGGGCACGCTTAAAACTGAGTGGATTGGGGATTAATCGTATTAACCTGGGTAGTGCATTCCAAAGAGTCGGCGCAGCACGTGTAAAGTCTTGGAGACGGGAATGGGAGGTTCTGATTATTGAGGATGCTAACCTGAGGTCATCAGCGGAGCGGAGGGCACGGGTAGTGTGGTAGACTGAGACCAGAGAGGAGATGTAGGGTGGTGCTGAGCCATGGAGTGCTTTGTGGATGAGGGTAGTAGTTTTGTACTAGATTCTGGAGTGGATGGGTAGCCAGTATAATGACTGGCACAAGGTAGAGGCATCATTGTAACGGTTGGTGAGGAATATGATTCTGGCTGCAGTATTCAGGACAAATTGGAGCGAGGAGAGTTTGGTAAGAGGGAGGCTGTTGTGAGTTCTGCTCTTTGGCTCCCTCCCGTGGATGCAGCATGTGCACAACAGTTCAAGTAAATAGCAAACAAGGTCCTCCTTAGGAGTAATTCATTTGCAGCTCTGCTGCGGGCAAAGTCTGAGGCTATGTGCACATGTATAATGGATTTTTCCGCAGCGGATTTGATAAAACTGCAGGGCAAAAAAGCTGCATTTTGCTGCAGATTTATCGCGGATTTACCGCGGTTTTTCTGCGGATTTCACTGCGGTTGTACAACTGCGGTTTTCTATAGGAGCAGCTGTAAAACCGCTGTGGAATCCACAGAAAGAAGTGACATGCTGCGGAATGTAAACCGCTGCGTTTCTGCATGTTTTTTTCCAGCATGTGCACAGCGTTTTTTGTTTCCCATTGGTTTACATTGTAATGTAAACTCATGGGAAACTGCTGCTGAACCGCAGAGAAACGCTGCGGATCCGCGGCGTTTTCCGCATCGTGTGCACATACCCTTATGGGTGTAGCACCCTCTGGGGTGAAGCAGATCATAAGACACAGTTCACACTAGGGTTTGCAGTCACTATAAAGAGTCCTGAAACAGTGCAGAGCTTCGAGTCCAGAAACAGTCAAATAAACCTGCAAAAACAGCTTGCAGCACAAATACCAAAGAGAGCTGAGAAGGTTTGCTGAAGAGGTGGAGCCAGAGTACCTGAAGAGGAAAGCCTCTTGAAGCACAAGCCAGGAATTCTAGCAGAATACACAAGCAAGGAGTTGGATGTGAACCAGGGTTATAAAGACAGGGAAGGTGGATCACATGAGCAGAAGCGAGGCAGCAGACGCCATCTTGGAAAAGGGCAAAAAGTACCACAAATGGAACAGGGAATCCAGAGTCCTGACAGTCTGTCAGAGTAGTGTCCAGAGGCTGGAGGCACTACCAGGAGACAGGCCTGTACACCAGGAGACTCAGAGGGGGCCGTAGGAGAGCAAGAACCCAGCAGCAGGACCACTACCTCCGCCTTTGTTCAAGGAGGAACAGGAGGAGCACTGCCAGAGCCCTGCAAAATGACCTCCATCAGGCTACAAATGTGCATGTGTCCGCACAAACGGTTAGAAACCAACTCCATGAGGATGGTCTGAGGGCCCTACGTCCACAGATGGGGGTTGTGCTTACAGCCCAGCATCGTGCAGGATGCTTGGCATTTGCCACAGAACACTAGTATTGGCAAATTCGCCACTGGCGCCCTGCGCTCTTCACAGATGAAAGCAGGTTCACACTGAGCACATTTTACAGATGTGACAGAGTCTGAGGATGCTTTAGTCCAGGTCTGGGAGGAAGTCCCTCAGGAGACCATCCGCCACCTCATCAGGAGCATGCCCAGGCGTTGTACAGTAGGGAGGTCATACAGGCACGTGGAGGCCACACACAATACTGAGCATATTTTCCTTGTCATGAGGCATTTCCACTGAAGTTGGATAAGCCTGTAATTTGATTTTCCATTTTGATTTTGAGTATCATTCCAAATCCAGACTTCCATGGGATATTCATTTTGATTTACATTGACAATTGTTATGCTTTTGTTATGCAATGAATAAAAATTTGCAACTGGAATATTTCAGTTGTTTCACACTTTTTTGTTAAGTATATAATTCCACATGTGTTAATTCATAGTTTTGATGCCTTCAGTGTGATTGTACAATTTTCATTGTCATGAAAATACAGAAAAATCTTTAAATGAATGGGTGTGTCCAAACTTTTGGTCTGTACTATATCTATATATATATATATATATATATATATATATATATATATATATATATATATATATATATATATATATATATATATATATATATATATATATATGTAAAAGAAAATCAACAAAACTATGCAGTATAACAAATGAGATAATTGTAATAGCAATATGCTATGCATGTAATATAGTGAAAAGGAAACATGAGAGGTTAGTTAGATATCACATTGCCTACCACTGTATGGCATTATCCTGAATACCTTACTATTTTAACTTCTTAAAATAAACCACTCAGACACATTCACTTTTGGTGGAAAAATTTTTGGCCACGGCCCTTTATTAGCTTAACAACACATAACCCAAATTATCCATAACTTCATAACTTAATAAATTCAACTTTAACTAATCACCGCAGCTTAGCTAAAAGGCTCAAGCCCGTTAACCCACAACTTTCTGTACATTTAGTTCCCTGAATGACTAACCCCAACCGGCCATCTTGCCTACCCAGGAAAGCATGGTCCTTCCTGACTAAGTGCTATTTCCACCATCTGATCTGATCTGGTATGGCAGATACATCGAAGATACACTCATTATATGGGGGGGGGGAAGTATCTGCCATGCCAGAATTTAAGTACATGAACGCCAACAGCTATAACGTCAGATTTACTTACAAATATAATAAGAATCAAATCTCATTTCTAGATCTAGAGTTAATGGGTATAGAAAATCACACCATCATAAGTAAAACGCATATAAAACCCATACGTGGGAACACTGTCCTACATGCTGCTAGTATCCACCCTAAACACACCATCAGATCGATACCAGTAGGTGAATACACAAGACTAAAAAGAAATTGCAGCAGAGAAGATTTGGAGTGCCCCCAGACACAGGGCCACGAGTTCTCGGTACCGGGCCTCTCTGGTTCGGTTCTGAGGCTGTCACGGTGGCTAGACCCTTTCCGCGACCCTGCTAAGGGGCGTCCAATAAAGGTGGAAGAGTCTGTCAGGGATTCGTGACGCCACCTGTGGTGTTCGGTCAGGGTGACCGATGCTGCTGTGGGGTCCGCTGGGGTGATGGAATGGCAGCTAGATGGTATACCTTCCCACAGGTGAAGTATGTCCCCAGGGCTTCCCAGTAAGGTGGATGGTGATGGTGTGAGGTGCAGTCAATAACGAGGACACAAGGTTGCAGTCTCTTTACCTCTTTACTGAAGACTTCAGGATCCTCAATCCAGAGCACGATTAACAGGGCTATCTGAGACCGGCCTATCCGATGGGCACTTCCAGAGTTCCCTTTGCAGGTGGAAATCAGTGCCTACCACTAGCGCCTGTGTGTTGTAGTGCTACCCTGCTGAGCATTCGGAATAGTCCTCACAACTGCTGTTCTCGTTCGTTCGTTCTTTCTAATTCTCTCTCGCTTGTTCCAGATGTTACTAGTTTCTCGTCCCCCAGGTATGTTATGGCTAGGACGCACCCGTATGATGGGAAGGCTCGGAGCTCTTCCGGGAGCCTAGAGACACCCCTCTCCATGCGTTGCCCCCTATGTCTTCGTAGGAAATTTAAGGTAGACAGCCAACCTATAATTAACTGTCCTGCGGAGTTCGAAGTAAGGCCTAGAGTCAGTTACACCCGCGGTGTTCTGGCCACCGGCTACGCGCCTCAGTAGGATGTTGCCTCGGTCTCACGGCACGACTCCTACTGGTTCTCCTTTGTGCTTGATCTCGTTTCTCACTGTTCCACAATATCCTTCCCTTCGTGTCTCTCTCTTAGGATACGAGCGCGCAGCGTTTGACTCTCTTGGCATACCACCCTCGCTCACTCCAGTGGCGGGTGTAGGTCACATGGTCCCCTCTGTACAAGTTTCGGAGTGGAGGTACACTGTGGGACTGGGGTTCCACATTACAGCTGGTCACAAAGACTTCAGTCAGCAGCCCTGGTTCTAATATGAAGCCGCAACCCCTCCCCCGGTGGAAGGCCAGCACAATCCCCTGTTTCACCAAACTCTCAGGGCAGCAATTGACGAGGGGCACCCGTTCCTCTGGTCGGACAGTCTGTTCCATCCATTCCCGGCCTTCCCATTGTGAAATCAAGCTTCGTCTATACTGATCCCAGGTGAGCCTGATGACGTAGGAGCCCTCTTGTCGGGACTCGTCTGGTTGGAACCGGGGAGGGTCCCATTCAAAGACCACCCCCCTGGGACTCACGTCTATCGGTTTACCCAGAGGTGTCGGCAGCGGAGGCAGTATCCCCTTCATGGTGTAAAGGGCCGCCACCACAATCTCAGTAGCGGGAGACCAGTCATCAATGGGCTGGGGAGCGGTCACCGGAGTCGGAGCAGTCGGTGGGGCAG
Source organism: Ranitomeya imitator (assembly GCF_032444005.1). Taxonomy (NCBI): domain Eukaryota; kingdom Metazoa; phylum Chordata; class Amphibia; order Anura; family Dendrobatidae; genus Ranitomeya; species Ranitomeya imitator. The sequence continues at coordinate 303,611,273 of NC_091282.1, forward strand.
GGTCGCTTTTGGTACCTGCGTCTGATGTGGTTCCACCGATGTCGGTCGGCTCCGCTGATGAGGAGTCTGCTGCGGCCCTGACCATGGCTCCCCCTGGGCGATCTTCCAGCACAGCTCCGACTTCCATTTCCTCGCCGTCGCCGACCCCCCTGTCTGGAGTCGGGTGGTCCGATGCCTCCTCCGGCAATTCCAGGGGATCCGAGTTCCCCTGTGGCGGCAAGTCCTGGTTCGGCTCCGCTGGACTGCGGTGATCCCGGGTCACTTCGTCGTCGTTCAGGTTCCCGCTGGTCATCAGCTCTGCTCCTTGGTCTGCAGCGGCACACACATGAAGCTCCGCTATTTTCTGGGGTTTGAGCTCCTCCATTTCTGAGCTCGTCATCCAGCAGCCGTAGTCGGAGGGGGTGGTCGCTACTTTTCGCGCCGCTTTCGCGATCTCCTCCCATGTCACGCTTTCCTTCTCCTGCGCTCCTCGTGGCACAGCAATGGCGGCGGTTTTGGCGGGAATCATGCGACAATCAGCAATTCACAGTCCTTGCAATAAATCACAGTCCAAACACGTTTCAATCACAATTCCAAGGCACACATGACCTGATTCTTCAGGCTTAAGTACGATCCTGTTCGTGACGCCAAGTTGGAGCGCCCCCAGACACAGGGCCACGAGTTCTCGATACCGGGCCTCTCTGGTTCGGTTCTGAGGCTGTCACGGTGGCTAGACCCGGTCCGCGACCCTGCTAAGGGGCGTCCAATTAAGGTGGAAGAGTCTGTCAGGGATTTGTGACGCCACCTGTGGTGTTCGGTCAGGGTGACCGACGCTGCTGTGGGGTCTGGTGGGGTGATGGAATGGCAGCTAGATGTTATACCTTCCCACAGGTGAAGTATGTCCCCAGGGCTTCCCAGTAAGGTGGATGGTGATGGTGTGAGGTGCAGTCAATAACGAGGACACAAGGTTGCAGTCTCTTTACCTCTTTACTGAAGACTTCAGGATCCTCAATCCAGAGCACGATTAACAGGGCTATCTGAGACCGGCCAGTCCGATGGGCACTTCCAGGTGGAAATCAGTGCCTACCACTAGCGCCTGTGTGTTGTAGTGCTACCCTGCTGAGCATTCGGAATAGTCCTCACAACTGCTGTTCTCGTTCGTTCGTTCTTTCTAATTCTCTCTCGCTTGTTCCAGATGTTACTAGTTTCTCGTCCCCCAGGTATGTTATGGCTAGGACGCACCTGTATGACGGGAAGGCTCAGAGCTCTTCCGGGACCCTAGAGACGCCCCTCTCCACGCGTTGCCCCCATGTCTTCGTAGAAAATTTAAGGTAGACAGCCAACCCAACCTATAATTAACTGTCCTGCGGAGTTCGAAGTAAGGCCTAGAGTCAGTTACTCCCGCGGTGTTCCGGCCACCGGCTACGCGCCTCAGTAGGATGTTGCCTCGGTCTCACGGCACGACTCCTACTGGTTCTCCTTTGTGCTTGATCTCGTTTCTCACTGTTCCACAATATCCTTCCCTTTGTGTCTCTCTCTTAGGATACCGCCGCGGGGTGTGCAGGCGCGGTTCCGTTACATTCTGCTCTGTTCGCTAGGCGCCTGCCAGGTTCCCACGCCTGACAGGGACCCCCTGCGTCTTCTCCCTGCAACACCCCCTGCCACGGGATGTTGCCTGAATCCAACCGAGTCAGCTTCTGACTAACTTCCTATCCAACCCCTAGTTTTACCAGTGTGAGGAGTGGCCCAATAAATAAAGCCTTTTTCTCCCCCTAGTGGCTGGAGTGTGAAGTGTAATGTGTGCTGGTGATACCTGGTCAGTAGAATTCCTTCAGTGCCATCAGACGTACCATCACTCCCCTTAGCGGCAGAGTGTCATACTGCAACGACCAGATCTCTGGGGCGCTGCATTTATATGCCTGCAATATGGTCCACAATTTAGCCAAATAAAAAATATAATCAATAAACGCTTACCGATTCTGTATGAAGACAGCACTCTATTAAGCTTATTGGATGAAAGCATTAATGTAGTGGCTAGAAGAGCACCAACAATAAGGAACATAATCTCCCCAGGATTATTTTTATCTAGACCCACATCGAGAACATGGCTAGAAAGCAAGGGTTTTTATAAGTGTGGAACGTCTTCTTGTAGTACATGTGAACATGCTCATATAGGCAAAACATTTAATAATATGAAGAATTCACAAATATACCACATAAAACAGTTTATAAATTGCAATACAACCAATGTGGTTTACAAAATAGACTGTACTATCTGTAATTTAACTTACATAGGTTGTACTACAAGGAATCTGAAAACCCTTATCTCTGAACACTTAAGAGACACAGCAAAATCTAATACGAGTAATTGCAATATCTCTATGGTGGCAAAACACTTTGCAATTCACCATGCAGGAGATATCTCTGCCATGAAAATTCAGGGTATTGAACAAATAAAAAAAATCACCTTGCCGCAGGGATCTAAAAAGACACCTCCTAACCAGAGAGGCATTCTGGATATATAATTTAGAAGCAAGATATCCTAGTATCTTAAATAAGAGAAATTAGCTAATGTATCATTTCTGTTAAGCTGTTTTACTTTAAAGGATGTTAAAGTTTATAAAATGACTAGATGGTGGCCCGATTTTAACGCATCGGGTATTCTAGAATATGCATGTCCACATAGTATATTGCCCAGCCACGTAGTATATTGCCCAGCCACGTAGTATATTGCCCAGCCACGTAGTATATTGCCCAGCCACGTAGTATATTGCCCAGCCACGTAGTATATTGCACAGCCACGTAGTATATTGCCCAGCCACGTAGTATATCGCCCAGCCATGTAGTATATTGCCTAGCCACGTAGCACAGCGACGGAGTATACAGCAAAGAGCCATGTAGTATACAGACTTAAAATAAAAAATAAACATATACTCACCCTCCGTTGAAGTCCTGGCCCTGTGTGTGGTGCACGCGGCAGCTTCCGGTCCCAGGGTTGGCATGGGCGCAGGACCTGTGATGACGTCGCTGTCACATGACCGTGACGTCATGGCAGGTCTTTCTCGCAGGACTTGTGATGACGTCGCGGTCCATACCATCCTTGCCACCGGAACCTGCCGTTTGCATAGAGCGGTTACCGGAGCGTCGTGAGGTGTGGGAAAGGCGCCGGAATGTGAGTATATGATGATTTTTTTTTTTATTATTATTTTTAACATTAGATCTTTTTACTATTGAGGCTGCATAGGCAGCCTCAATAGTAAAAAAGTTGGTCACACAGGGTTAATAGCAGCGTTAATGGAGTGCGTAACACTGTGGCATAACGCGGTCCATTAGCGCTGCCATTAACCCTGTGTGAGCGCTGACTGGAGGGGAGTACAGAGCGGGCACTGACTGCGGGGAGGAAGGAGATGCCATGTTGCTGCCGGACTGTGCCCGTCGCTGATTGGTCGTGGCAATGGTCGTGGGCGTTTTGCCAAGACCAATCAGCGACTTGGATTCCATGACAGACAGAGGCCGCGACCAATGAATATCCGGGACAGGCAGACGGAAGTGACCCTTAGACAATTATATAGTAGATTTTATAATTTATGTTAAAAAAAGATAAATACGGAACCTAAGACTTGTAAGGACTGTAATTAAATCACGTGACCAAACAAGCTGTTCATCAGGCTAAGGAACACTATATAAGATCCTGAGGTAGGATATAGAAATAAGCTGTGATAAAGATCTGAATAAGCGTCACTTATACCTCTTTTTCTGCTGAACTTGCATCCACTGTGTACAAGGATTTATGCTAACTATGGAGTTTTAATGGAAAAATAAAGACTTTTCAATTTTAAGGAGCTGGAACTACCTCCCGTTTTCTACTTTCGTATCCACTGCACGTCCAGTCAAGACGAAGTTCTGCGCACCTGTGGCTGTCGGTGAGCTGGCTGAGGCCTCTTATTTCACTTTACTCTCTATTTCCATTATCGCCTGCAAGTTCAGATTAAAAATATCATTACCAATTGCTGATAGATGTACCAAATCATTTCTTAACAGGCCAGGAATTCCACCATCTAAGTCACTGTGTCTGAACGAAAATCCGCCAATTGACGGCAAAAACTTACAAAGCGAACGGTTCAGTCACTTCCTTATTTTCTTGCAGAACTTCAAACCTTCAGACCTAACCCCAAAAATTCTTGGTATAATTTTTGAAAAATGTATTTTTACACCCGGGAATAGCCCACTTTTTTTTGCAAATTCCTCTTCATAATGAAAAGGAGATCAGCTGTACCCAGCTTCCCATCATCATTACTCCTAAATAATAATAATGTCTGGTGAAGGAAAATTGTCACTCATCATTAACATTTGATCAATCAAACCATCCCATGTCTGCCCTCTGAACCCATCCTTACTCGATCAGGTGGTAAAGATAGATTTGGTCCATAGCACCTTTCTTCTGCTCTTTGCTCTAACAAATGGACGAAGGAATGACTAAAACCTATAAATACTTTTTTTATTTTATTATTTTTCCCTAACTAAGGGTGTGATAAAGGGGGTTTTATTTACTTTTTTTATTTTGATCACTGTGATAATCTATCACAGTGATCAAAATGAACCAATTGGAACATTTTCCTATTGTTCCTGGGTGCTGGCCAGCAGATCTCGGCGGGTGCACTGTGCATGCGCCTCCCATTTTCTTCCCAGAAGAAGACACCGGCAGCCCGGGGCACTTCATGGGGGGATGCAGAGACACCGGAGGTACCAGTTTGGTGATCAGGAGACCCCATTTCTGTCTCCTCTGTTGTGCGATCACATCAGAGGAGAAATTAAATGGGAAATCTGACTTTTTTTTGCAGTCGCAGTTATTCCGTTAATAACAGCAATTGCAATATTTTGGTCAGTAAAAACCAACCTCAATCATGATCTCTGGGGTCTCGGCTACCCCGGGTAGCGGAGACCCCAGGAAAATTCTGACTGTGCCGCTATATAATTATTTCTCAGTGCCGTAAAAAAGCAGCGCTGAGGCATAAGTACCCTTAACTGTTGCTGTTAAAAGTCGTATTGGCAATTGTTAAGGGGTTAAGAAAGTGATGTTGCTTTAAGACGAAGGAGCACAGTATGTCTGTGCCTGGTGTGTTACTGTGAGGAGAGTGGGGCTTATATAGAGGGGTTAAGTCTGTCTCTATCCCTCTTTCTTTCACCGGATGAACTGGAGGAAACATCACTCACCCTGCACCCTGTTACTTTATAATCACTGTCCTAAAACTTTTTAATTATTGCTTGCATAATGATGAATGCTTTATTGTATTCTTTGAATTTGCCATTGTATATCTTGTACCAGGTCGAATTTTATCATAGCTATAAAGAGTTAACGTTAGCATTAACCTTCTAAGACCTAGGGAAGGGCAATCTTTCAGCTGTGGTTCCCTAGAGGTTTCCTCCACAGGGTTTTTTCCTCTCCTGAGCACTGTAGGATGACTCTCTGTGAATCAGAGGTTTGGCAAGTTTAGTCCCCTTAATACTTTTTCAGAGACTTCTAGTATATAAGTTTACAAAAGTGATTTATTAAAAAAAAAAAAGTCAAATGTGACTTTATAACCCGTCATAGCTTTGAGGCTTAGGAGTCAGGTGGAAGTTGCCGACAAAGTGGGCTTATTTTAACTAACAGATGTAAAACCTCATGATGGTGAACAGGCTCAGCTTTGATGATCAGCCTCAAGGACGTTATAATGGTAACGTCAATCAGGAGTTGGCACAGTGGTTACGCACAAGAGTGAGGATAATAGGGTCATTGGTACACTGAAAGTTTACTGGCTCTGCTTGAATGGCAAGCCAGTGCGTGCACCCCCTTTATGGCTGTCTGTCCTGGTGCTGTTTGTCAGACAGCTGGGTATATCACAGTACTTATGAATCCCAATGTACTAGCACGTCACCTGACTCCTACTGTGATTGTTTTAATCCTGTGATTTAAATAAAGCTGTGGCCATTTTGACAATCAATATAATGTGTTTTGTGTATTTATTTTCATCCCTAGGTTTACTGTAGTTATGGTTGTTTTAAGATGGAGTGGGGGTCCATCCCATATCCAAAAGTCATGGGTATTATTAAACCAAAACGTACCTTTTCTAAATAATGTTTGGGATGTAGATGTGGGTCTCTGCACACTGCCCGACCTTCCTCTGCTACCATCCCCTGATTGGACAACACCCTTAACCAACCACCTTCCCAGTCATTCATGTATACGTGCCAAAATAATTTAGCCGGGAAAGCATTTTTCTCGACAATTAATACCATCAGGAGAACACACATAACAAATGGATAATCCCACTATGACACTGATTCATCAAGACTGTCCAAGCGCACCCTCGTGCTACACCAGACTTGATAGAGTAGAAAGGGCCAAATTCATAAAGAGCTGCACTTAAAAAATTCTGCACTGCTCCTGAATGGAGTGCGCCTTCATGAGCAGCACCAGAAATGCTATTCCAGTCAAAGACTTGAGTAGCACTTATGGCATACAAAACACTGGCACACTTGATGAATTTGAAGGGTAGACGTGGCCATGCCCTCTTGTGGATCGTCTTAAGCTCTGCCAATATTTGCAGAGCTGATTCAAATTGGCATGAAAGCGGCAAAAGTCACAACACTTTTGCGCAATTCACTGGCGTGCATAGAAAATTACGACTTTTTAATTCTTTGGCAACACTTCTCTGGTGTAAAAGCTTTCATGAATCGGCCCCTATGAAGTGAAATTTTAAGGTCTTTTTATTGGCTCAGACATATTAAAACAAATTCCACTTGACCTCTCAACTCACAGGGCTTTAGAATTTCACCCATATGTTGTGATGCTATAAGGGACGTAAAATAATGTATGATTTTTTTTGTTGTTGTTGTTTTTCTGAGATTAGCCCTTCACCTATTAGCCCTACATTTATTGGATGTATAGAAAAAACAGAATGAGGAGTGGACAGGTTAAAGTAGTAATTTTATTTAACAAATATCCTTAAAATTCACAATTTGTAAAAAGGTATATATAAACGACATACAAACGATAAACAGCCATGAGAACATCAAAACCACGCCACGTCAAGTGACACGTACATGGAATTTAATATGCCGTGCGACATCTCATGCCTGCTCAGAAATATTGCATTTCACACATGTGCAGTATGCTTTGTCCAACTGCTGGCAAAGCTGAAAAACAGACGTGTCATGCGAAAACACACGTACTTCCGGCTCATGTACAGGAATTGCATTTGCCAGCACATGCGCACTTCTGTTTTTCGGCTTTGCCTGCAGTTGGGCAAAGCATGGCGATGTGGATCCTTATCCATGTCAGGAGGACGGCGAGCAGAAGCCGGGGGAAGGGATGCAGATGCCCGAAACCACGCCCATCGGACCCGGCTGAGACGATTACCATACAGTGCGGGACAAATTAAAGCAGGTTTTCGGGAGTATAGAAGGGGAGTCAGGGGGTTATTTAAGGATTTAGGGAATGCATAGCAGACGCTGACTAAGGTGATATTTTTAGCTGCTATTTCACAAAACTGGTGACAAGTTCCCTTTAAAATAGATGTAAGAAAAACAAACATAAATACAAATAAATAAAATAAAAAAATATTGAGATGGAAAGGATGATGGGAATAGAATAAAAAAATTTCAAGAAGATAAACACGCATTTATAAAAAGGAGGCAAAACTTAGTGACTCATTCACACCACTAGTGGCCATTGTACCTAATGTCACTGACCATTAATTTCACATTGTGCTAGGAGCTTTTTTTTTAAATATTTCCTTCTCTGATCCCAGTATGGATGACATCAATTCCCCTAACCATAAATGATTTGGATCACAATTATGGTAAGCCTTAAAATGCTGGGGGATTGTTTTAACAATGTCCCTCACATGTTCCTGCACCTGTACTTGAAGTTCTCTAGATGTCAGCCTACGTACACTAGTGGGTAACTGCAGGTAGCATAATAGATTACATCCCAGCACTGGTCCTTTTGATCCAAAAAAGTTGGATTTAGCCGAAACAAAGTGACTTTTCACTAGGAGATCATTATCATTTTAAGATTTCCTGGATGTCATCAGTGTGAAGTTGCCTGGATAGGCTGTCTATCGTTTGTCTGTCGTTTCTATATATCCTTTTTACAAATTGTGAATTTTAAGGATATGTGTTAAATAAAACTACTACTTTGACCTGTCCATTCCTCATTCTCCTGTTTCTATACATTGCTTGGAGTTGGTTTTTATTTGTGATCTATTGCACCTACTGGGTGCAATGTTCCGCATTTAACATGCAACTGAGTTTCTTGTTTCACTTATTGAATGTAGCAATCCTAACAGTCAATATTGCCCCTTTAATGACCCCATTCACATGACTTAGGATAAGAAGCTAAACTCCATTTGCAGACACGTTTTTCAGTGTATGGCAATACTCGTTAAAGGGTCGATATTGACTTTTAGGATTACCACATCTAATACGTATTGCCAGAGATAAAGACCTCTTCCTTCTGAAGAGTCTATTTTCATATTTAAATTCCCAGTGCAGTATCCCATGGCCTATAAGTCTCCTTACGCCGGCTTAGCACTCTCCACAAGGAGAAAAATTCCCTGTTTGATTCACTGATTTGAGAATTTTATAATTCTCTGAACAGTCCAGTCTGAGAAAGAAGCAGATTTATCTGATGAGATATATTGCAAAACTTTATCTTTTTCTCTGATGCTATTGATTTATCAACTAAAAATTAAAAAGACGATTTCTCTTAGATATGCTATCTAGGGGAAACCCAAGCAGGAGATATATCAATTATATATATGAACTATAGGTAGAAAAAATTGGAAGCTTCCAGTTATTGTTTAATTTTAAGCAGGAGATACTTGTATACTATTTCTCACCTAATGAGCCTTTACATATGATTTAGGATATACAGCCATAACAACTTCCATTTGTAGATGTGTTTTGAGGTGGCAGTAATGTCCCTGCTCTTTTCCTCATTGAAGAGTTTATGTGCATATTTCATTTCTCAGACAAGCATTGAATGACTTTTCAGTCTTCTTGGCATTCTCCAGAAGGGGAAACTTTACTCCTTACATTCCTGGTAAAAAATCTCTCAACCAGCCAAACAGTTTTTGTGCTTTGCACTGTTGAGAGGTGGAGCGCCCTCCAGGGCCTTAGGTGTACTCGGTACCGGGTCCGGTCGTCATTAAAGGTGGTGGTCATGGTGGCAGCGACCTGGTCCGTGGCCCTGGGCATCCAAGTAAAAGAGACGGTCTTTAAAGGGGTTTTGAGTAAAGTTTGTAAACTAAGAAATGTTCGTGACGCCACCTGTGGTACTCGGTCAGAGGTGACCGGCACTGTTAAAAGGGGTCCTCTGTGGGTGATGGTACTGCAGCAGAGATGGAATGGCTTCCCACAGGTGAAGCTGGGTCCCCAGGGCTCCTGGTGTATTTGGCAAGGATGGTGTGGTGTCGGAAATAATCAGAGGACACAGGGTTGCAGTCTCTTTACTTGGTTTACTGATGTTAGACAGCCACAGTCCAGGGTACCAGCAACAGATGTTGGTGAGGTCCGGTCAGCCTGGAAGCAATGATGGATCCCCTCTCTCAGGTGATGTTCGTAAGCCTTCCTTCTCGCGCTTTGGGGCAAGCCCCTTGCTGCCTGTGGCTTCTGTCAAGGTCCTCTCTGTTCCTGTCCTAGGACAGTACCCGCATGGTAGGTGACGTGAGCCTTTTTACAGGGTCTCTATCATGACCCGGGCTCTATGTGTCGCTGTACCTTCGGGTGTAGATGTGGGCAGTCTTCTGCCCTCAGGTTCTGCTGTGGGTAATGAAGTACTGCACAGCCTCGTGATCCCGATGCCCTGCTCCTGCGCTTCAGCTTGAAGGGTGCCCATTCACAGCTCTCCTCCAGCTCCTTTGTTCTCTTGTGCTTCTCCCCTCTGGCACTTGCTATCTATGCAACCCATCTGCTTCTCTTCTCTAGCCTGGAGCTGCAGCACCACATGTGGCTGCATGGCCCCACCTCTGCTCTCACTCCACTCTCCTCCACTGTCTTTATCCAACTCCTCCTCTGGTCTCTCTGGACCAACTCCTCACTTCTCTGTCCCTCTGACCGACTAACTCATCCTCCAGACCAGAATATATATCATATCTAGGGAAGCTCCCCTAAAACCGGGTTTAGAGCTCCCCCTTCTGGTCTGGAATTAGAACATGTTGCATGTATATGTACCACCTGTCAAAGGGATCCTCCTTGCTTCCAGGCATGGCATTACTCTCCCCAAAAGGAAAGTTACACCACTGTAACAGCCGGTTTCCTGGGGTGTTACAGAGGCAAAACAAAAAAAACCCACTGAAACATGTCTGCAAATAGAGGTTCAGGTTTGGCTGTATATTGTAAGTTTTATTACAATCATCTTTAACCTCTTCTTGACCCAGCCTATTTTGACCTTAATGACCGGGCCATTTTTTGCAATTCTGACCAGTGTGCTTTTATGAGGTAATAACTCAGGAACCCTTCAAGGGATCCTAGCGATTCTGAGAATGTTTTTTCATGACATATTAAGCTTCATGTTAGTGGTAAATTTAGGTCAATTATTTTTGCGTTTATTTGTGAAAAATCGGAAATTTTGAGAAAATTTTGAAAATTTTGCAATTTTCAAATTTTGAATTTTCATTCTGTTAAACTGGAGACTTATGTGACACAATATAGTTAATAAATAACATTTCCCACATGTCTACTTTACATCAGCACAAATTTGGAAACAAATTTTTCTTTGGTTAGGAAGTTATAAGGGTTAAAAGTTGACCAGCGATTTCTCATTTTTACAACACATCCAACCATTTTTTTAGGGACCACCTCACATTTGAAGTCAGTTTGGGGGGTCTATATGGCTGAAAATACCCAGAAGTGACACCATTCTAAAAACTGCAACCTTCAAGCTGATCAAAACCACATTCAAGAAGTTTATTAACCCTTCAGGTGTCTCACAACAGCAGAAGCAACATGGAAGGAAAAAATGAACATTTAACTTTCATTTATAAAATGATCTTTTAGCAACAATTTGTTTATTTTCCCAAGGGTAAAAAGGAGAAAGTGGACCACAAAAGTTGTTGTCCAATTTGTCCTGAGTAAGCTGAAACCTCATATTTGGGGGTAAACCACTGTTTGGGCGCACGGCAGGGCTCGGAAGGGAAGGAGCACCATTTGACTTTTTGAGTGAAAAATTAGCTCCAATGGTTAGCGGACACTATGTCGCATTTGGAAAGCCCCTGTGTGCCTAAAGATTGGAGCTCCCTGACAAGTGACCCCATTTTGGAAACTAGACCCCCCAACAAACTTATCTAGATGTGTGGTGAGCACTTTTTACCCCCAAGTGCTTCACAGAAGTTTATAATTCTGAGCCGTGAAAATAAAAAATCCTTTTTTTTCCTCAAAAATGATTATTTAGCCCTCAAGTTTTTATTTTCACAAGGGTAATAGGAGAAATTGGACCCAAAAGTTGTTATCCAGTTTGTCCTGAGTACACTGGTACCCCACATGTAGGGGAGAACCACTGTCTGGGCACATGTCGGGGCTCGGAAGGGAAATAGTGGCGTTTTAAAATGCTGACTTTGAAGGAATGGTTTGCGGGCGTCATGTTACATTTGCAGAGCCCCGGATGTGCCTATACAGTGGAAACCCCCCAATTCTAACTCCAACCCTAACTCCAACACACCCTTAACCCTAATCCCAACCCTAACCCTACCCCCAACCCTAACCCTAATCCCAACCCTAACTTTAGCCCATCTCTACCACTAATGGGAAAACTGGGGCAAGGGGATGATACATGGAGCAGGGGTGAGACCTGCAGGGCAGTGGTGAGATCCGCGGGGCAGGGGTGAGATCCGCGGGGCAGGGGTGAGTTCCGCGGAGCAGGGGTGAGATCCGCGGGGCAGGGGTGAGATCCGCGGGGCAGGGGTGAGATCCACGGGGCAGGGGTGAGATCCACAGGGCAGGGGGGTGATCTATGGGGCAGGGGGGCAATCCGTGGGGCAGGGGGGCGATCCGCAGGGTGGGGGGTGATCAGCGGGGCAGGGGGCAGGAGGGGGCTGAGGAGATGCAGCATGGAGATGGAGCCAGCAGCAGCAGGGGGGTGATCAGGGGGGCAGGAGGTGATCACCGGGGCAGGGGGGAGGGAGCAGAGGTCGGGGGGTGGAATCGGATGGCGGGGGGGAGCGGAAGACAGCAGAGGGGAGTACCTGATGCAGGCGGCGGCGATCAGACATCGCTCTGCAGCTCCCACGGAAGGGATCAAGCTGCAGAGCGAGGCAGCCATACTTCCACCCCGCCCCTCCACATCTAATTGGAGCGATAGCATCACAGCACAGTGGCGCAGTGGATAGCACAGCAGCCTTGCAGCGTTGGAGTCCTGGGTTCAAACCCCACCCAGGACAACATCTGCAAAGAGTTTGTATGTTCTCTCCGTGTTTGCGTGGGTTTCCTCCGGGTACTCCGGTTTCCTCCCACATTCCAAAGACATACTGATAGGGATTCTAGATTGTGAGCCCCAACGGGGACAGTGATGATAATGTCTGCAAACTGTAAAGCGCTGCGGAATATGTTAGCGCTATATAAAAATAAAGATTATTATTATTATTATTATTATTGACGCTAGCTCCAATCAGATCTCGGGGGTGGTGACAAAGTGGTCACCAGGGCGATCGTAGCCAAGGGGGGGCAAAGCCACCCCCTCTGGGCTAAAGTACAAGTCCCCCTGTTCCTGCAGGTCGGGTGAAATTTGAGTTAACCCTTTCACCCGACCTGCAGGAACGCGATCCCGCCATGACGCATATGCTGCGTCACAGGTCAGATTGGCACCGACTTTCATGACGCAGCGTATGCGTCATAGGTCGGGAAGGGGTTAAAGAGTCAATTTTGAATTTTTGGATTGTTACTTTCAGTGGGTGGCACTAGCATCCTTTCTGAACAGGTTCTTTGAATATTTATTTTCCAAGAGGAACATTGCATTGAAAGTCTTCTTCTGTCAATTTGCTTTACCCTAAGATGAACTTTATTCCTTATACCCAGTACTGTATTGCTGCCCTTGTATCTTTCAAACACATGTACAACACAACATTGTTTATTCAAACTATGCTGCTAGCAAGGACCAGTAAGTCATGCTCATCCAACCATGTTGACTCCAGAAACACTGATAGTTGTAGCAGGACAAAGCAATCACTTTCTATTTGTATGGAGCAATATATATCTCACATAGTGTTCTTTAACTCACATATTATGCTTGATGATTCGTGACACTGTATTACGTGCATGGTCACTGTGTGCCTCCTAACACAGTATTTGTTTTACAACTTTACTCACTCTTGCCTATTTAAACTCATCCAATGGATTGGAGGTATGGGGAATGTGAAGTGCCCACAGTTCTAGTGTCGGAGGCTGACATTTAAGCAACCAATAAATTGTCTATGATTTCAATGGCATGGCAATGTTAGACCAGAAATGTAAGAATGCTTTCAAAAATTTATTTTTAGCAATTAATAATATGCAGTGAGTAAACAAAAGAAAAATCTAAAATCAATATTTGGTGTGTTCATCTTTTGCTTTCAAACCTGCATACATTTTTCTAGTTACACTTGCATATGGATTTTGAAGGAACTCGGCAGGGAGCTTGATCTAAATATCTTGGCGAACTAACCACAGATCTGCTGTGTAGCAAGTGGAAATCAAAGGAAGTCCATTGAAGTTGTGAGTGCCATGACTTCTTTTGACTTCAATACATAAGTGCTTCCACCAGCATCACCTTAATAGCAAAGTGACGGGCATTTTAGAATACTGATTTTGTGGATGAAGGTTTGCACAATTCCTTCTGTCTCTTCATGAAGTCTCAGAGAAAGTCGATGATGTTGATATCAAGGCTCTGTGCAACCTTACCATCCCTTCCAGTACTCGTTATTTAAAGCTGAAATTACATTGACTGTATGTTTGGGGTAGTTGTCCTGAATGGATTAAATTTGGAGCCAATCAAATGTTTCCCTAATCTTTATATATAATTGTGAAAGGGGTACTTCCGTCTTTCTGTCTGTCTGTCCTTCTGTCATAGATATTCATTGGTCGCGGCCTCTGTCTGTCATGGAATCCAAGTCGCTGATTGGTCTCGCCAGCTGCCTGTCATGGCTGCCGCGACCAATCAGCGACGGCCACAGTCCGATTAGTCCCTCCCTACTCCCCTGCAGTCAGTGCCCAGCACCTGCTCCGTACTCCCCGCAGTCAGCGCCCGCTCCATACTCCCCGCAGTCAGTGCCCGCTTCATACTCCTCGCAGTCAGTGCCCGCTCCATACTCCCCGCAGTCAGCGCCCGCTCTATACTCCCCTCCAGTCACTGCTCACACAGGGTTAATGCCAGCGGTAACGGACCGCGTTATGCCGCGGGTAACTCACTCCGTTACCGCCGCTATTAACCCTGTGTGACCAAGTTTTTACTATTGATGCTGCCTATGCAGCATAAATAGTAAAAAGATCTAATGTTAAAAATAATGAAAAAACCCCAAAAACCTGCTATTCTCACCTTCCGCAGTTCGACGATGCGCTCCCGCCAGCTTCCGGTCCCAGAGATGCAAGACCGCTAAGTGATCTGGGTAATTTCGCAATGCATCCTGGGAATGCAAGATGGTGGCAACCGCGCACATCGCCAGAGGTTCGCTGGATCTATGCTGGATCCCGCCGGGTGAGTATATAACTATTTTTTATTTTAGTTATTTTTTTTAAGAGATTTGGTGCCCACACTGCTAAATACTATGTGGGCTGTGTTAGATACCGCGTGGCTGCTATATACTACCTGGCCACTGTTAGATACTATGTGGGCTGTGTTCTATACTGCGTGGGCTGTGCTATATATTACGTGGCCAGTGTTATATACTGCGTGGGCTGCGTTATATACTACATGGCTACTACATACTATGTGGGCAGTGTTATATACTACGTGGCTGTGTTCTGTACTGCGTGCTATATACTACGTGGCCACTGTTAGATACTATGTGGGCTGTGCTATATATTACGTGGGCTGTGTTATATATTACGTGGCCAGTGTTAAATACTACGTGGGCTGTGTTATACAGGTCCTTCTAAAAAAAATAGCATATAGTGTTAAATTTCATTATTTCCCATAATGTAATGATTACAATTAAACTTTCATATATTATAGATTCATTATCCACCAACTGAAATTTGTCAGGTCTTTTATTGTTTTAATACTGATGATTTTGGCATACAACTCCTGATAACCCAAAAAACCTGTCTCAATAAATTAGCATATTTCACCCATCCAATCAAATAAAAGTGTTTTTTAATAACAAACAAAAAAACCAACAAATAATAATGTTCAGTTATGCACTCAATACTTGGTCGGGAATCCTTTGGCAGAAATGACTGCTTCAATGCGGCGTGGCATGGAGGCAATCAGCCTGTGACACTGCTGAGATGTTATGGAGGCCCAGGATGCTTCAATAGCGGCCTTAAGCTCATCCAGAGTGTTCGGTCTTGCGTCTCTCAACTTTCTCTTCACAATATCCCACAGATTCTCTATGGGGTTCAGGTCAGGAGAGTTGGCAGGCCAATTGAGCACAGTAATACCATGGTCAGTAAACCATTTACCAGTGGTTTTGGCACTGTGAGCAGGTGCCAGGTCGTGCTGAAAAATGAAATCTTCATCTCCATAAAGCATTTCAGCCGATGGAAGCATGAAGTGCTCCAAAATCTCCTGATAGCTAGCTGCATTGACCCTGCCCTTGATGAAACACAGTGGACCAACACCAGCAGCTGACATGGCACCCCACACCATCACTGACTGTGGGTACTTGACACTGGACTTCAGGCATTTTGGCATTTCCTTCTCCCCAGTCTTCCTCCAGACTCTGGCACCTTGATTTCCGAATGACATGCAAAATTTGCTTTCATCAGAAAAAAGTACTTGGGACCACTTAGCAACAGTCCAGTGCTGCTTCTCTGTAGCCCAGGTCAGGCGCCTCTGCCGCTGTTTATGGTTCAAAAGTGGCTTTACCTGGGGAATGCGGCACCTGTAGCCCATTTCCTGCACACGCCTGTGCACGGTGGCTCTGGATGTTTCCACACCAGACTCAGTCCACTGCTTCCTCAGGTTCCCCAAGGTCTGGAATCGGTCCTTCTCCACAATCTTCCTCAGGGTCCGGTCTCCTCTTCTCGTTGTACAGCGTTTTCTGCCACATTGTTTCCTTCCATCAGACTTACCATTGAGGTGCCTTGATACAGCACTCTGGGAACAGCCTATTTGTTGAGAAATTTCTTTCTGGGTCTTACCCTCTTGCTTGAGGGTGTCAATGATGGCCTTCTTGACATCTGTCAGGTCGCTAGTCTTACCCATGATGGGGGTTTTGAGTAATGAACCAGGCAGGGAGTTTATAAAAGCCTCAGGTATCTTTTGCATGTGTTTAGAGTTAATTAGTTGATTCAGAAGATTAGGGTAATAGGTCGTTTAGAGAACCTTTTCTTGATATGCTAATTTATTGAGACAGGTTTTTTGGGTTATCAGGAGTTGTATGCCAAAATCATCAGTATTAAAACAATAAAAGACCTGACAAATTTCAGTTGGTGGATAATGAATCTATAATATATGAAAGTTTAATTGTAATCATTACATTATGGGAAATAATGAAATTTAACACTATATGCTAATTTTTTGAGAAGGACCTGTATACTGCGTGGCTGCTATATACTGAGTGGCTGCTATACACTGTGTGGGCTGTGTTATATACTACATGGGCTGTGTTATTTACTGCGTGGCCTATATCAACGCATCGGGTATTCTACAATATGTATTATGTATATAGCAGCCACATGGTATATACCACAGGCCACGTAGTACTCCTATATACTACGTGGCCTGTGCTATATACTATGTGGCTGCTATATACATACATACATACATATTCTAGAATGCGTTAGAATCGGGCCACCATCTAGTGGTATTGTATAATGGATAAGTATTTCTCATAAGTAGTTCTTTTTGTGTGCACAGCTGACTCCCTTTACCATGTTTCCATGATGAAAGTATGTCATTTTGGCCTCAGTTCTTCCATGAAGACTACTTTTGGTCAGATTTCTCCAAATAGTATATGGGCGTAGCACTGCTGTACACCTGATTTTGAAGGGCAGTCAGATGATGTGTCTTTCATCCACTCTTCTAAGTTTCATCGGTTGACTTCTGTGTCTTTTGTCTTTCACGTTGCCCATTTCTTTGTGCTTTATTAAAACAGCTTGAACAGCATCTTGAAATGAAAGTCTGCTTCGAAATCTTTGCCTAAGAGAGACCTTGCTAATGCATTATAACTACCTTGAGTCTTATTACCATGGCATGTGACCTCTGACATGAAACTGTCTTTCACAACCTCACCTCTGTAGCAGATTTTGCCTGTTACTTACAGTTTTAAGCCTCCTACACAGCTGTTTTTATTTCAGTTACTGAGTGTGTTTTAACCTATGTATGAAAATGATGATCACAGTCACCTGTTTGATACAATGAATTATTCATACACCAGACCATAATCCTACAAAATACCTGACTTTGTGCAAGTGTACCTAGAATAACTGAAATAGTTTTAAAAGTAATGGTGGTTACTAGATATAAGTGGATCATTTGAAATTCAATTCCTCAGCTTCACTGAATTTTCCACAAAAAATTGATTTGTGGCAAATATATTCGCTGCAGCTCAAAAAGTGATACAGAAGCAGACAGATGGAGCATGAGTGAGAGGTTTGGAAAGAGAGACAGAGAGAAAGAGATGGTGAAATACGGAGAGAGACCTAGAGAGAGGGGGAGAGAAAAGAACAATCTCTGATAACCCTGGTACTGGCCACTAACGTACAAGATTTGATATTCTGCTCAATAAACTAGAATATACCACGTGCTGTGATGTTTTCGTGGCAGTGCATTATGGTAAAGCCCGTGTGGCTATGCAAAACATCAATAGATGGCTCTCTAATGCTTCAGCAATATGGGAAATGGTGCCAGGTATGTTTTTAAGATTCTTGGGAATCAAATCTCAGTGTTCAGATTTGCGCAGAACTGCAAATTTCAGGTAATTCAACTTTAAGTCAATCTCCAAGGATCAATGTACTCGATAAAAATAAATATTTATTGGATTTAGATTTCTTTTTTTTTCATTTAATTTCCATTTTGCTAATTGATAAAAATAAACTATATTAGCATTTCTATTTTTGAAAGCATTCTTACTTTGCAATATTTTTTCCACACCTGCCTAAAACTTTTGGACAGTCCTGTACATTTCTTGCAGATTATAAAGGCAGTATCCAAGAACTAGTTGGGAATATTCTTATGCGGAATGGGATTGTCCAACACTTGGTTAAATAAAAGAATCCCCAGTTGTAGTTTTCATCAAACCTGCTTTTTCTTTCAAATATTGTTCACAAATTTGTTTAAATCTGTGTTAGTGAGCACTTCTCCCTTGCCGAGATAATCTATCCACCTCACAGGTTTGGCATATCAAGATGCTAGTTAGGCAGCATGATTATTGCACAGGTGTGAGTTGTGCTGGCCACAATAAAAGGCCACTCTAAAATGTTCAGTTTTATCACATAGCACAATGCCACAGATGTCGCAAGTTTTGAGGGAGCGTGCAATTGATATGCTGACTGCATGAATGTCCACCAGAGCTGTTGCCCGTGAATTCAATGTTCATTTCTCTACCATAAGCTGTCTCCAAAGGCGTTTCAGAGAATTTGGCAGTACATCCGGCCTCACAACTACAGACCACATGTAAACACACCAGCCCAGGTCCTCAACATCGAGCACCTTCATCTCCAAGATGATCTGAGACCAGACACCTGGACAGATGTTGCAACAATCGATTTGTCTACACAATGTCTACACAAACTGTAAAAAACTGTCTCCGTGAAGTGTTATGACCCCAATGGCGAGGGTCTCAGAGGAACGTGGAAGTCTGCAAGATACAAAAATCCAGCTCATAGGGCAGTGGTAACTGGGTTGACCATATATCTACTCCTAACGCCAACACTAGAAGTAGCCGGGGGTCATACCTACGTTGATCCTAGATGACTCGCGCCAGCCGAGAATCTAAATACCCCTAGTAGAGGAAAACAAAGACCTCTCTTGCCTCCAGAGAAAGGGACCCCAAAGCAGGATAGAAGCCCCCCACAAATAATAACGGTGAGGTAAGAGGAAATGACAAACACAGAAATGAACCAGGTTTAGCACAGAGAGGCCCGCTAACTAATAGCAGAATATAGAAAGGTAACTTATATGGTCAACAAAAAACCCTATCAAAAATCCACACTGGAAATTCAAGAACCCCCGAACCGTCTAACGGTCCGGGGGGAGAACACCAGCGCCCTAGAGCTTCCAGCAAAAGTCAGGATACAGATTAGGAACAAGCTGGACAAAAATACAAAACCAAAAACAAATAGCAAAAAGCAAAGTAAATGACTTAGCTGAATAACCGGACCAGGATCAGTAGACAAGAGCACAGCAGATTAGCTCTGATAACTACGTTGCCAGGCATAGAACTGAGTGTCCAGGGAGCTTATAAAGCAACGCCCCTAACTAACGACCCAGGTGCGGATAAAAGGAAAGACAGAAAAACCAGAGTCAAAAAACTAGTAACCACTAGAGGGAGCCAAAAAGCAAATTCACAACAGTACCCCCCCCTTAGTGAGGGGTCACCGAACCCTCACCACGACCACCAGGGCGATCAGGATGAGCGGCATGAAAGGCACGAACTAAATCGGCCGCATGAACATCAGAGGCGACCACCCAGGAATTATCCTCCTGACCATAGCCCTTCCACTTGACCAGGTACTGAAGTCTTCGCCTGGAGAGGCGAGAATCCAAGATCTTCTCCACCACGTACTCCAACTCGCCCTCAACCAACACCGGAGCAGGAGGCTCAGCAGAAGGAACTACAGGCACAACGTACCGCCGCAACAAGGACCTATGAAATACATTGTGAATAGCAAACGACACAGGAAGATCCAGACGAAAAGATACAGGATTAAGGATTTCCAATATCTTGTAAGGACCAATAAAACGAGGTTTAAATTTGGGAGAGGAGACCTTCATAGGAACAAAGCGGGAAGAAAGCCATACCAAATCCCCAACGCGTAGTCGGGGACCCACACCGCGGCGGCGGTTGGCAAAGCGCTGAGCCCTCTCCTGTGACAACTTCAAGTTGTCCACCACATGATTCCAGATCCGCTGCAACCTATCCACCACAGAATCCACCCCAGGACAGTCAGAAGACTCCACATGACCTGAAGAAAAGCGAGGATGGAAACCAGAGTTGCAGAAAAAAGGCGAAACCAAGGTGGCGGAACTAGCCCGATTATTAAGGGCAAACTCAGCCAACGGCAAGAATGTCACCCAATCGTCCTGATCAGCAGAGACAAAACACCTCAAATAAGCCTCCAAAGTCTGATTGGTTCGCTCCGTCTGTCCATTAGTCTGAGGATGGAAAGCAGAGGAAAACGACAAATCAATGCCCATCCTACTACAAAAGGATCGCCAGAACCTGGAAACGAACTGGGATCCTCTATCTGACACAATATTCTCAGGGATGCCGTGCAAACGAACCACGTTCTGGAAAAACACAGGAACCAGATCGGAAGAGGAAGGCAGCTTAGGCAAAGGAACCAAATGGACCATCTTGGAGAAGCGATCACATATCACCCAGATAACAGACATGCCCTGAGATAGCGGAAGATCAGAAATGAAATCCATGGAGATATGTGTCCAAGGTCTCTTCGGGACAGGCAAGGGCAAGAGCAACCCGCTGGCACGAGAACAGCAAGGCTTAGCTCTAGCACAAGTCCCACAGGACTGCACAAATGACCGCACATCCCTTGACAAAGAAGGCCACCAAAAGGACCTGGCCACCAGATCTCTGGTGCCAAAAATTCCCGGGTGACCTGCCAACACCGAGGAATGAACCTCGGAAATGACTCTGCTGGTCCACTTATCCGGAACAAACAGTCTGTCAGGTGGACAAGACTCAGGCCTATCAGCTTGAAATCTCTGCAACACACGTCGCAGATCCGGAGAAATAGCTGATAAGATAACTCCATCCTTAAGAATACCAACAGGATCAGCGACTCCAGGAGCATCAGGCACAAAGCTCCTAGAAAGAGCATCGGCCTTCACATTCTTTGAACCTGGTAAATACGAGACAACAAAATCAAAGCGGGAGAAAAACAATGACCAGCGGGCCTGTCTCGGATTAAGGCGTTTAGCAGACTCGAGATACATCAGATTTTTGTGATCAGTCAAGACCACCACACGATGCTTAGCACCCTCGAGCCAATGACGCCACTCCTCAAATGCCCACTTCATGGCCAACAACTCCCGATTGCCCACATCATAATTTCGCTCGGCAGGCGAAAACTTCCTAGAGAAAAAGGCACAAGGTTTCATAACAGAGCAACCAGGGCCTCTCTGCGACAAAACGGCCCCTGCTCCAATCTCCGAAGCATCCACCTCAACCTGAAAGGGAAGTGAGACATCGGGCTGGCACAAAACAGGCGCCGAAGTAAACCGGCGTTTCAACTCCTGGAAAGCCTCCACGGCAGCAGGAGCCCAGTTAGCTACATCGGAGCCCTTCTTGGTCATATCCGTCAAAGGTTTCACAACGCTAGAAAAATTAGCGATAAAACGACGGTAGAAGTTAGCGAAACCCAAGAACTTCTGAAGACTCTTAACTGACGAGGGCTGAGTCCAATCAAGAATAGCTCGGACCTTGACCGGGTCCATCTCCACAGCAGAAGGGGAAAAAATAAACCCCAAAAAGGGAACCTTCTGTACACCAAAGAGACACTTTGAGCCTTTGACAAACAAAGAATTTTCACGCAAAATTTTAAAGACCAACCTGACCTGCTCCACATGCGAGTCCCAATCATCAGAAAAAACCAAAATATCATCCAGATAAACGATCAAAAATTTATCCAGATACTTCCGGAAAATGTCATGCATAAAGGACTGAAAAACTGAAGGCGCATTGGAGAGCCCAAAAGGCATCACCAAGTACTCAAAATGACCTTCGGGCGTATTGAATGCGGTTTTCCATTCATCACCTTGCTTAATGCGCACAAGGTTGTACGCACCACGAAGGTCTATCTTGGTGAACCACTTGGCACCTTTAATTCGGGCAAACAAGTCAGACAACAGCGGCAGAGGATACTGAAATTTGACAGTGATCTTATTTAAAAGCCGATAATCAATACAAGGCCTCAAAGATCCGTCCTTTTTAGCCACAAAAAAGAATCCTGCACCAAGAGGGGAAGAAGACGGACGAATATGTCCTTTCTCCAAAGACTCCTTGATATACGAACGCATAGCGGTATGTTCAGGTACCGACAGATTAAAGAGTCTTCCCTTAGGAAATTTACTGCCTGGAATCAAATCTATAGCACAGTCATAGTCCCTATGAGGAGGCAATGCACTGGACCTGGACTCGCTAAAGACATCCTGATAATCAGACAAATACTCCGGAACTTCCGAAGGCGTAGAAGAAGCAATAGACACAGGCAGGATATCCCCATGAATACCACGACAGCCCCAACTAGAAACTGACATAGCCTTCCAGTCCAGGACGGGATTATGGGTCTGTAACCATGGCAGCCCTAAAACAACCAAATCATGCATTTTATGTAAAACAAGAAAACGTATCACCTCGCGGTGTTCAGGAGTCATGCACATGGTAACCTGTGTCCAATACTGCGGTTTATTTGCTGCCAATGGCGTAGCATCAATACCCCTAAGAGGAATAGGATTTTCTAATGGTTCAAGAGTAAAACCACAGCGCTTAGCAAATGACAGATCCATAAGAC
Organism: Ranitomeya imitator; assembly: GCF_032444005.1. Taxonomy (NCBI): domain Eukaryota; kingdom Metazoa; phylum Chordata; class Amphibia; order Anura; family Dendrobatidae; genus Ranitomeya; species Ranitomeya imitator. Next base: position 303,634,124 of record NC_091282.1, read on the forward strand.
TCAGGGCAGCACCTGAATCTACAAACGCCATGACAGGATAAGACGACAGTGAGCAAATCAAAGTTACAGACAGAATAAATTTAGGTTGCAAATTTCCAGCGGTGACCGGACCAACAACCTTAGCTATACGTTTAGAGCATGCTGAGATAACATGTGTAGAATCACCACAGTAGTAGCACAAGCCATTCCGGCGTCTATGAATTTTCCGCTCATTTCTGGTCAGGATTCTATCACATTGCATTAAATCAGGTGTCTGTTCAGACAACACCATGAGGGAATTTGCGGTCTTGCGCTCCCGCAATCGCCGGTCAATTTGAATAGCCAGTGCCATAGCATCATTCAGACCTGTGGGAATGGGAAAACCCACCATAACATCTTTAATGGCATCAGAAAGACCATTTCTAAAATTAGCGGCCAGTGCACACTCGTTCCAATGTGTCAGCACGGACCATTTCCGAAATTTTTGGCAATACACTTCAGCCTCGTCCTGCCCCTGAGACATAGCCAGCAGGGCCTTTTCTGCCTGAATCTCAAGATTGGGTTCCTCATAAAGTAAACCGAGCGCCAGAAAAAACGCATCAATATCAGCCAATGCCGGATCTCCTGGCGCCAGCGAAAAAGCCCAATCTTGAGGGTCACCCCGTAAGAACGAAATAACAATTTTTACTTGCTGAGCGGAGTCTCCAGATGAACAGGGTCTCAGGGACAAAAACAATTTACAATTATTCTTGAAATTCCTAAACTTAAACCTGTCTCCGGAAAACAGTTCAGGAATCGGTATCTTAGGTTCTGACCCATGACTTCTGATAACATAATCTTGTATGCCCTGCACACGAGTAGCCAGCTGGTCCACACTTGTAATCAAGGTCTGGACATTCATGTCTGCAGCAAGCATAAGCCACTCTGAGGTAAAGGGGATGAAGAGAGAAAAAAAAAAAAAAAAAAAAAAAAAATGAGAGAGGAGAAAAAAAAAAACTCAGAATCTTCTTTCTTATAATCCCTCTTTTGCAATGCATTAAACATTTAATATAGGCCTGGCAAACTGTTATGACCCCAATGGCGAGGGTCTCAGAGGAACGTGGAAGTCTGCAAGATACAAAAATCCAGCTCATAGGGCAGTGGTAACTGGGTTGACCATATATCTACTCCTAACGCCAACACTAGAAGTAGCCGGGGGTCATACCTACGTTGATCCTAGATGACTCGCGCCAGCCGAGAATCTAAATACCCCTAGTAGAGGAAAACAAAGACCTCTCTTGCCTCCAGAGAAAGGGACCCCAAAGCAGGATAGAAGCCCCCCACAAATAATAACGGTGAGGTAAGAGGAAATGACAAACACAGAAATGAACCAGGTTTAGCACAGAGAGGCCCGCTAACTAATAGCAGAATATAGAAAGGTAACTTATATGGTCAACAAAAAACCCTATCAAAAATCCACACTGGAAATTCAAGAACCCCCGAACCGTCTAACGGTCCGGGGGGAGAACACCAGCGCCCTAGAGCTTCCAGCAAAAGTCAGGATACAGATTAGGAACAAGCTGGACAAAAATACAAAACCAAAAACAAATAGCAAAAAGCAAAGTAAATGACTTAGCTGAATAACCGGACCAGGATCAGTAGACAAGAGCACAGCAGATTAGCTCTGATAACTACGTTGCCAGGCATAGAACTGAGTGTCCAGGGAGCTTATAAAGCAACGCCCCTAACTAACGACCCAGGTGCGGATAAAAGGAAAGACAGAAAAACCAGAGTCAAAAAACTAGTAACCACTAGAGGGAGCCAAAAAGCAAATTCACAACAGTGAAGCTCATCTGCATACTCGTCAACCTCATCGGGGTTTCCACCTGACTGCAGTTCATCATCATAACCAACTTCAGTGGGCAAATACTCACATTCTATAGCGTCTGGAACATTGGAGAGGTGTTCTCTTCATGGATGAATTCCAGTTTTCACTGTACAGGACTGATGGCAGACTGCGTGTATTGTATTGTGTGGGTGAGCAGTTTGCTGATGTTATGCCTCTGAATTTAATCGTCCATGGTGGTGGTGGGGTTAAGATATGGGCAGGAGTATGTTATGGACAACAAACATAATTGCATTTTGCTAATGCCATTTTGAATGCACAGAGATAACGTGACAAGATCCTGAGGTCCATTGTTGTGCCATTCATCCACGACCATGTTGCAGCATCATAATGTACGGCCCCATGTTGCAAAGCCGAAGTCAACAACCTGATCAACTCTATGTGAAGATGTGTTGCAATACGTGAGGAAAATGGTGGTGACACCAGATACCGATTGGTTTTCTGACCTTCCGGCGCACCCCAATACTGTAAAACTGCAAATTTTAGAGTGGCCTATTGTAGCGAGTCTAAGGCACATCTGTGCAATCATTCTGTCTTATCAGCATCTTGACATGCCACACCTATGAGGTTGATGGATTATCTCAGCAAAGAAGTGCTCACAAACAAAGATTTAAGGTACCTTCACACTGAACAATTTAATAACGATATCGCTAGCGATCCATGACGTTGCAGCGTCCTGGATAGCGATATCGTTGTGTTTGACACGCAGCAGCGATCTGGATCCTGCTGTGACATCGTTGGTCGGAGCAGAAAGGCCAGAACTTTATTTTGTCGCTGGATATCCCGCAGACATCGCTGAATCGGCGTGTGTGACGCCGATTCAGCGATGTCTTCACTGGTAACCAAGGTAAACATCGGGTTACTAAGCGCAGGGCCGCGCTTAGTAACCCGATGTTTACCCTGGTTACCAGTGTAAATGTAAAAAAAACAAAACACTACATACTTACATTCCGGTGTCTGTCGCGTCCCTCGGCGTTCTGCTTCCCTGCACTGTCAGCGCCGGCTGGCCGTAAAGCAGAGCACAGCGGTGACGTCACCGCTTTGCTTTACGGCCGGCGCTCACAGTCAGTGCAGGGAAGCAGAACGCCGGGGGACGCGACAGACACCGGAATGTAAGTATGTAGTGTTTTTTTTTTTTTTTACATTTACACTGGTAACTAGGGTAAACATCGGGTTACTAAGTGCGGCCCTGCGCTTAGTAACCCGATGTTTACCCTGGTTACCGGGGACTTCGGCATAGTTGGTCGCTGGAGAGCTGTCTGTGTGACAGCTCTCCAGTGACCAAACAGCAACGCTGCAGCGATCGGCATCGTTGTCTAGATCGCTGCAGCGTCGCTAAATGTGACGGTACCTTTAGACAAATTTGTGATCAATATTTGAGAAAAAGGGCCTTTTGTGTGCATAGAAAAAGCCTTAGGCTGGTTTCACATTTGCGTTTTTTTGGGTGCGTTTTTGCGGTAAAAAACGCAAAAAAACGCATGGTGAAAAAACGCATGTAAACGCGTGCAAACGCTGCGTTTTTTTGACTCATGCGTTTTTGCATGTGGTGAAAAAAACGCGGCGTTTTGACGCGTTTACATGCATTTTTTCATGCGTTTGCATTTTTTAAACGCATGCTGAGAAATGTGTGACAGCTGCCAATCATCAAAATAAAGTAAAAAACCCACTATAAACAGAAATAATTAGGGTTAGGTTTAGGGTTAGGGTTAGGGATCCTAACCCTAACCCTAACCCTAAGGGATCCTAACCCTAACCCTACCCCTAACCCTAACCCTACCCCTAACCCTACCCCTAACCCTAAGGGATCCTAACCCTAACCCTACCCCTAACCCTAACCCTAACCCTAAGGGATCCTAACCCTAACCCTACCCCTAACCCTACCCCTAACCCTAAGGGATCCTAACCCTAACCCTACCCCTAACCCTAACCCTAAAGGGATTAGGGTTAGGGGTAGGGTTAGGGTTAGGATCCCTTAGGGTTAGGGGTAGGGTTAGGGTTAGGATCCCTTAGGGTTAGGATCCCTTTATCACTTTTATGTTGGGGGGTGGCATATTAGTGTGGTTTCTGGTTTTTTAATATAAAAACGCATGCGTTTTTAACGCAAAAAAACGCATGCACAAAAAAACGCATGCGTCCCCATTGACTTCAATGTATTTTTTGACTCAAAAAAAACGCATGAAAACGCAAGCGTTTTTTTTTGGTCCAAAAAACGCCTCTCAAAAATACTACAGGTTGCATTTCTGAAAATGAACGCATGCAGTAAAAAAAGCATGCGTTTCAAAAAGCGACCAAACGCGTACAACAAAAAACGCATGCGTTTTCAATGTTAAATATAGGGGAAAAAACGCATGCGTTTTTTTGAAAAAAAAAAACGCTGCAGACAAAAACGCAAGTGTGAAACCACCCTTAGACCTTTGAGTTCAACCCATGAAAAATGGGAGAAAAAACAAACGTGTTGCGTGTATAATTTTCTTCAGTGTAGATTATTTATGAGATTTATTTATTTTTCATTCTTTGATAACTGCTTGAAAAGAACACTATTTTGTGCCTAAATTGTAAATGCATAGTCCAGTTGAAATAATAAAAACACTGCCAAAAAATTTAAAAGAAAAATGTTTTTCTTACATCGAACTAACAAAAACATTATGTACTTGCAGATATAATGGTAATCTGCAGGTAAATAGCGTTATAATCATGTTTGGCAGTGTAACCGGAAGAGCAGAAAAGCCCAACAGATAATAACCACCTACTCTTAGATATCAAAGGGAAACTTCCCTCTGAAAAAAAGTATTTTTGTCACACCTAGTTTTTACAGGTACCTGTCAACTACAAAAACACTAATCACCTTCAAATTTACAGGTTGATAGCATTTTAATTATGTCTCACTGGAACAGCGGCTATAGGGAGAAAATGAAGTTACTGTATATTCTCACTGCAGCTGCTCACGTCCAGTCACCGAAGCGGTGCAAGGGGTTCCCGTTCAGTATTACAGTTTTTAAACATACTCATTTCTGAAGGAAGAGTCCTTTTGATCTCTAAAAGTAAGAAGGTGGTTATCTGTAGAGTTTTATCCTACAGGTGATGGAACTCTATTCTACAGATGTTGAGATGGAAGTTAGTAATAGGTGGACTAGGTACCCAAGTTACATATATGCTGGTGATAATTGTGAAGGACACAAAGGCTGGTAAAATTGTTTCAAATTTAGACATTTATTGTTGTATTTCTTAAGTCCTCACTTTAATCTATTAACATTTTTTACATAAAGAGTTTAAATAATTTAAGGTCTTTCCAAGGCATAATTTCTGAGTTAATATTTATAATTTGACCATAATTATATCCTTCTTTAGAAATTAGTTTGCAACAAAGCAAAAGTGTTTATATCTGTCTTAAAATATTTTTTTTTTTTTTTTTATTAAAAAAAACAAGAAATCTTCAAGCCAAAAAGTAGGGGGCATAATTGTATGTGTTATTTCTGGCAGCTGGCAATATGTAGAGCTCAATGAGCAAAATATTGCTGTCATTCTGCATTACCCATGCATTGCAGGCCAATGCAGTTTTTTATAGCTCATTACCTGTCTAGGACATTTACCCTAGTACCCTGATATCGGATGTATAATGCTTGTAAGGTTGCATGGGTAAACATTACCCACAGGGTAAATTCTACTGTGAAATCATGTTTACATCCAATTTTCTTTTTTTCCACAAGACCAAGTGATTTTGAAATGAACAAGATGTCACAGAACCAACCATTTACTGTTTGTTCATTCCATCCACTTCCACATCAGATCAAAGTCTATTAATATCACATTGGATCTATGCAAAATAGGCATGGCAGAAAACAGCCACAGTGAGCAAGATGATGCCATTGATATTGACTACGTTCTTCCAGAGAGGAACTTCTGAGGTGTCTGTCAACTTTGATTCCAGGGCTTTCTTCTCTTCTTCACTAAGTTTTGGAGCCTTCGTGTCCTCGAAACCACAGAACCAGTTGTATGCCTTTCGAAAGCAACTCTTTTTCTTGACTGCATCAAATATAAAAATGAGTGTTAATAGGAAATTGTAAGGTTCAAAGTAGACAATTGCCATATGGTTTTTAAAGAGATTTATATGTGTCACTGTTTAATATTGTGTTCATATTGGTGCTCCATTCACTTAAAGTATACCATAAGAGTGTTCTTTTAGCATAAACCAGGCTCAACATGCCAACTTTTTTGTGGTATGGCATAACAAAGTAGGCTACACCATACTAAGGTATACAGTAACAAAATGTTGATGTTTTTTTCTTACAATGGACAACTTGTCATTGACAAAACCCTCCGTATGCATTGGAATAGATTTCAGTCTCACATTGGAGGTATCATGGGTAAGCGCTTCCTAATCCATACCTCTGACATTCAGATGTGAACAGAGTCATAGTGGGAATACTGATAAAAACAATGGAAACTTGGTGGAATAGAAACCAAGTGATGGTAGAAGAAATCCCATTGATATGAATATTAGGGACATTTATGGAAATATTCAGCAAGTTTAATCTTTAAAAAAATTAAAAAAAAAGTTGAAAAATCCAAATAAAATACAGCTAAATATGAACATACAGTATATAGAAGGAAATACATTATTTTTCAATATAATGTAGTCCTATATGTCTAACCTTCTTCATAATCATTATAATCTTGAGCCTCTTCATTAACCCAGTCACTTGCATCCAGGTCTTCCCTCTCTTCTTTACTGTTTCTTAAAACCCAGCATAAACGGTAAAGCTGCCAATAAAAACATTGTCTATTTATTCATATCAAGCACATATGTGCGCTCAACCAATATAGTTAACATTAGATTAGAATTTAAATTGCCTGTAAAAAGGTATTGCATTATAGGATGCACTTTTTTCTCAAGGGCCAAGGCTAGGAGGATGAGGTGTCCTGGTGGTTCGAGGCTGTGGGCCCTTGGATTTTCGAAAATTTTGGCATTGAGCGGATTCCTCATCGCCCATCTCCTTCCACAGCCACCAGCTTCCTGCAGGAGCGACCATGCCTCATTTCATCGCCACCTCCTCCCCTCCCTGATAAGCTACCGTAAACTCAAACTATCAGACAGACCAACATTTTATTTAAAAAAATAAATACATTTTCCTCCCAAAATTTGGGGTGTGTCTTATATTCCGGTTCGTCTTACAGCTGGCAAAATAGGGTATAAATATAAATATATACAGAGCCTTGCGAAAGTATTCGGCACCCTGGAACTTTTCAACATTTTCCCACATATCATGCTTCAAACAAAGATACCAAATGTAAATTTTTGGTGAAGAATCACCAACAAGTGGAACACAATTGTGAAGGTGAACGACATTGATTGGTTATTTTAAATTTTTGTGGAAATTCAAAAACTGAAAAGTGGGGCGTGCAATATTATTCGGCCCCTTTAAATTAATACTGTGTTGCGCCACCTTTTGCTGCGATTACAGCTGCAAGTCACTTGGGGTTTGTCTCTATCAGTTTTGTACATCGAGAGACTGAAATTCTTGCCCATTCTTCCTTGGCAAACAGCTCGAGCTCAGTGAGGTTTGATGGAGATCGTTTGTGAACAGCAGTTTTCAGCGCTTTCCACAGATTCTCGATTGGATTGAGGTCTGAACATTGACTTGGCCATTCTAACACCTGGATACATTTATTTGTGAACCATTCCATTGTAGATTTTGCTTTATGTTTGGGATCATTGTCTTGTTGGAAGACAAATCTCCGTCCCAGTCTCAGGTCTTTTGCAGACTCCAACAGGTTTTCTTCAAGAATGGTCCTGTATTTGGCTCCATCCATCTTCCCATCAATTTTAACCATCTTCCCTGTCCCTGCTGAAGAAAAGCAGGCCCAAACCATGAAGCTGCCACCACCTTGTTTGACAGTGGCGATGGTGTGTTCAGGGTGATGAGCTGTGTTGCCTTTACGTCAAACATATCGTTTGGCATTGTTGCCAAAAAGTTCAAACTTTTTGGTATCAACACCACTCGCTGTGTTTGAGGGAAGAAGGACGAGTACAACCCCCAAGAACACTGTTCCAACTGTGAAGCATGGTGGGGCAAACATCATACTTTGTTGGTGCCCAGAAACCTGAAAGATCTGGAGAAGATCTGTATGGAGTAGTGGGCCAAAATCCCTGCGGCAGTATGTGCACACTTGGTCAAGAACTACAGGAAAAGTCTGACCTCTATAATTGCAAACAAAGGTTTCTGCACCAAATATTAACTTTTGTTTTCCTATTGTATCAAAAACGTATTTCATGCAATAAAATGCAAATTAATTACAGTATTTTTTGGACCATAAGATGCACTTATTTGGGAGGAAAGTGTGGGATGCGTCTTATGGTCCAAATGTAACATGTGGGTAGGGGGCAGCGGCGAGAGGGATCACACTCGCAGGAGGCAGCAAAAGGTAGCCGCTGCAGGAATCCGGCGCTGGGGAAACCACGTGGTCCCAATGCTTAAAGTGAAGGAATATTCATTAGCTGCATTTACCACATGACTAGTTTACATCAGTAGATAAAACAAAAAAACCTGTAAAAATTTACTTTTAATCATTTCAATTAAGAGTAATTATTCAAAATTCCTTGGAAAATAAAAACTAAGAAAAAGAAACACCTCCCAAGCCCTTAAATAGTGGGGATGGTCAAACAACAATTGTAAAGCAGGTAATTCAGTGAGATTTGGTATATCAATCCTACGCTGACCCTGATATGCCACTTTTATCTGTAATCCTACCTAACAGCGGAGGATGGCACTCTAAGGGTACCGTCACACTATACGATTTACCTACGATCACGACCAGCGATACGACCTGGCCGTGATCGTAGGTAAATCGTAGTGTGGTCGCTGGAGAGCTGTCACACAGACAGCTCTTCAGCGACCAACGATGCCGAGGTCCCCGGGTAACCAGGGTCTAGGCAGGACCGCGCTTAGTAACCCGATGTTTACCCTGGTTACCAGCGTAAAAAAAAACAAACAGCACATACTTACATTCCGGTGTCTGTCCCTTGCCGTCTGCTTCCCGCACTCACTGACTGCCGGCCGTAAAGTGAAAGCACAGCACAGCGGTGACGTCACCGCTGTGTTCTGCTTTCACTTTACGGCCGGCAGTCAGTGAGTGCGGGAAGCAGACGGCAAGGGACCTGACGGACACCGGAATGTAAGTATGTGCTGTTTGTTTTTTTTTTACATTTACGCTGGTAACCAGGGTAAACATCGGGTTACTAAGCACGGTCCTGCGCTTAGTAACCCGATGTTTACCCTGGTTACAAGCGAACGCATCGCTAGATCGGTGTCACACACACCGATCTAGCGATAACAGCGGGAGATCCAGCGACGAAAGAAAGTTCCAAACGATCTGCTATGACGTACGATTCTCAGCAGGATCCCTGATCGCTGCTGCATGTCAGACATAGCGATATCGTAACGATATCGCTGGAACGTCACGAATCGTACCGTCGTAGCGATCGAAATGGCACTGTGTGACGGTACCCTAAGATTCGATGTGGCGACACCGCTATTAGTTGACTTGTAAGGGTTCTAGCCATCAATCAGATACATGTAGGCTTAGATGAATTCCAATGAATTTTGAATAATTACTCTTAATTGAAATAATTAAAAGTTAAATTTTATAAAGGTTTTTTGTTTTCTCTTTTGGTGTTCTTTTCTAAATATATACCCATTAAATATTAACTGGTTTTCGTACTTGATTGTTATGGCAGGGATCCTATCAGGACCACCTAATACAAATAAATGTCTAGTTGAAGTCAGGGAAGTGTTTTCTGAAGCTGAAGTAGACACTAACACATCCAGAAGTCCTAATTTGAGGACCCGCTCAGAACTTCTGGCTGCCTATAAAGAGAATATTAAGTCGTGGTGGGAGGTACAGTTATTAGACAACTACATTAAACAAGTGATTGTCCCTAGAGGGCTGAGAATCAATATTGTCCCAGCATTAAGAAGTAGATAGATCTACAAGTCAACTAGAAAAGTGGGAAAATGAGTCCACAGCCTCATCCCTAAGGTTCATGCGCATCCTCCTAGAGGAAGAAAAGGTGACCTTTGAGCAATCATCAGTAAAACTCAAAGAACAAACTGACGGTGTTTTGAAACATAAAACGGCACCTGACTTCGCAACCAATTAGGACAATCTCAAATCAGCAATTAATAAGTACCAACTAACGCTGAAAGACAGAAAGCATAAAAAAATTATTAGAGACCTTACAGAGTTTAGAGCTGGTATGGAGCTTGGGCAGAGTCTCGAAAATTTTGGCAGTATGGGGACTTGAAATTCCTGGAGACAGCCCTGCATTAGCATTGCAATGCATTATACCCGCCAGTGCTGCACTGACAAAAGCCTCCAGGAATGATCTCCGTAGCTGGTAGACCCGGAGGATGTCATGATGACCTCAAGTTGTCACGGCACCGATTGAACCCTCAAGATGATGTTGTGGGGGTGCCGATCAAATGGTAGAGTAAGCCCTCTCTCAGCCTTCTAAATGCTGCAATTACTATCAATTGCGGCATTTAGAGGGTTATATGACCTGGGGCGTACGTGCACTGCTCCTGGCTGTGACAGCCAAAGCTTGGCTATAAGTTCCGTGCCCTCCTGTGCCCATATAATCGCCATGTTGTAGATTTACACCCCTTCCGGACCATGGCATAAACTTAAATCAAATGTTGTGAATGGGTAAATAGTGACTGTCAATTGTACCAGCAAATGTAAAGCTTTGTAATTTATCTTATCAGAGAAATATTCTTTTTTTCTCCACTTATGAGATATGACCTACTTCATACCATTCCCCTATAACCTGAACTGATTTCTCACTCAGAAATACAGCTGAAATATATGTTCCTCAAGGGAAGACAGGCTGCCAGTTCACTGAGGGATGAGGTTACAGTTGCCCATTGAAGTCTATGGAGAGGAGAGCACAGGGGTGGAAAGCAAGCAGAAATTGCTGATAAGTAGCGAAGGAATCAGATTTCTCTGGTACGGTATATTACAAATTTTAACAGCACACTTGCATATACAGTAAGAAAAATGTGGATTTCTCAGAAATAAGATATCGTAAGGCAGATATCAAGGTATCATTTTAATCAGCTTCCTATCACCTAGAGTCCCATATAGACGGCTTAGGAAAGTTGATCCTACTAGAATATCTTTGTCTTTTTTGGCGATAAAAGTATTTACCGTACATCAATTTTCTTGGCTAATATGGTACCACAATATCATTTTTTATTGTACTTCACGCTACTTGAGAACAGACTCAATAGTTTGGCATTTCAAATAATTTCTTGAGTATAAAAGGACTGCATCTGCCATTGTAATAAAAATAAGCTAATCGATACGTAGCAGTCATGTCAGTAATCTATGGCAATCAAAGCCTTCTACCTAATGGCATCTCTTGCTCCTCTTCTGATTAGTGGGCCCAGCTTGGTAACATGCGTGCGTCACGCTGCAACAATGAAGTAGCATCAGGCCAACCAACGAAAACAGATGATGGAGGGTAGGGGAAGAGAAGGTTCATAGGGATGGGGCCATCCTTTATAACTTCACCATTGTACACCATATTTTCTAAACTTTACAAAGATATTCAACAAATGTATTTATTAAATCTGCACTTGTTTCCATTTTATGATTTCGAATCCATT